>NC_066579.1:47559270-48839270 GCF_024323335.1 Lathyrus oleraceus | reverse complement strand
AGACGGGTGTGTGTTTACTGTGGAAATTGGTAAACAACCGTTGGTCCTCCCTAGGCTTTAAAACAAAGGGTTACTCGCAGGATCGACCAGTTGATCCCAGGACATGTGTTAGTGCGAGTGAAGCTTGTCCAACTCGACAGAATGACTTTGTGAGGAACGGTTCCTAATAAGGTGTCGAACAAGCGTAGGGTTTTTCCACACGAACGGTTTAGACAATGTTACAGTCTATAGGTGACTCGTGACCGACAATGCTATAACATTCAAAAGAGGTATATGACGAGCACGTTTTTGGTAAACTCTATTATCGTAATAGAATTAGTGTCAACAGCGTAAACGACAACGTAAAATGATAACTCAAAAGTAAATGAAATTAAGATAAAATGTTCAACGGGAACAATTGAAAAGTAAAGAAGTTGCATTGAAATAAATGTGGTGATTCACGTACATAGCACTCTCAAAAAACTCTTGCTTCCTCGCGCTGGGAATGGGAAGTTTTCTTACAAGTGATTTTCAGTACAAAGTGAACACCCTGAGCCCCTTGTGGGACATTCTATTTATACTAAACTAAAGAAACTGCTCATAAGCTAAGACTCCTAGAAACTAGCAGATGTTATGTCACACGGTCTGCACAACCGTTGCACCCATGTCTTGCTAACTGCTCCACATTCTGGCGCTCTTATTCTTCTTGTAACTGCTGGTTATTTTTAAATTTCAAATTTCTCCCACCCAGACGTTAGGGCGATGTCGTCTTCTGCACATTTGGCTATAATTCTTTAAGTCTCAAACTTCACCTTGGTCGACAAAATGGCCTGTCGACCAGGCCAGCTTCTCTTGTCAGCTTCATCTTTTGACTTGTGTTTTTTCCACTCTTTGCTTGCCTCCAACACCTCTTCATCTTTTGATGGGGTGTAACCCCCAAATTCACAAGACTCTGTCATTAACTATGCTTTCAGCATGCCTTAGAGATTTTTCGTGGTAACAAAATGCCCCCCAAAGATGCCATTTTCGACTGTCAAAGTTGGTGAGATGATGGCATCTCTGAAACGTCGATTTACCCCTTATTGTTTCCACTTCTTACTTAGTGGGACCTTTGTTTACCCCACGCTGATGACGTCATATAATCATGGCGGACGTTTCCTTTTTCCCTCGAGACGCACAAAATCACATCTACGTCATTTCGCGTCGAAGCGTGGGAACGTGGGCATACGTGTCGAAAATGGAAGTTCAACCGCTCACTCTTCTCTGCTCAGGGTTTAAACTCTATAAAACCCTCATTCTTTCTTCTTCTTCTCTTTTTTCGCCCTCTTGCTTCAGCATTTACTTGTCTTCTACGCTTTGTGAAAACTCTTCTTCTCCACAACGAAAAAATCTTCTATTCTCTCCATGGCAAGCTCCAACAAGCCTTTTGCTGCTAAACTCACACATCCCATCAACATTGATGGTAGGGAGTATGTTCCCGAGCCTCCGTTTGCAGAAAAAAAGGAGAAAATCTGGCGTTCTCAGGTATTGATTCCTCTTTCTTTGGCTAATGAACCCTTAGCGTTCTTAGGTCCTCTCCCAGAAAATCGACGCCCAGAGATTACCAGAAATGACTCTTCCCTTTTCCCCGCCAGTCACATTTCTGAACCTATAATTTCCGCTCAACAACCCTTCTCCCTTCGCTACGTCGACAGGAACTTCATGACTGCTCCTCCCAGAAATTGTCCTAAGTTTTGCGCTTGGATGGACCGATTGGAATCAGAAAAAATCGACCACTAGAAAAGGACAGGCATCTATACCCTTTTACAGATTGCCCGTTGTGGCCCTCCCCAGTCTTGTGGCATGTTATTAGCTGCCCTTCCATTCTGGGAGAGTTCGACCAACTTCTTCCATACTAAGTGTGGCATGATCACGTCGACACTTCTGGACATTGCTGCCATCACTGGCTTGAAACCGACTGGCGAAGTCTTCGACTGCGAAGCTGTAGCGCTAATTTTCTTGAGGTTCGACGTTGGTGACTCTCGCAAGCCAACATACAACAATTTTATTGATCATCATGCCACCTCTGCAGGCCCTGTGACCGACGAAGAACATGTGGCTTTTTTTACCCTTTGGCTGTCCCGTTTTGTCTTCTGTTCTAGATCCATGCAGGTAGCCAAGCACTTTGCTCTCCTAGCAACCCAACTGCACCAAGAGCGTGACATTTCCTTGGGCCAACTGATTTTGGCTTCTCTCTATGAGTCTCTATCTGAGGTTGTCTGCCAAATTAGGCTCTTCGACCCCGAGAACTCCAGAAAGAAAAACATGTTGGTCCATGGCCCTTTCTAGTTTTTGCAGTTGTGGCTCAATGCCACTTTCTCCAAAGATATAGCCCCCTACGGAATAAGGAGGGTTGCATGTCCCCCAGAGGAACGACATCTTATCTGGAAACGGTTGATCCCCCTGACGCCTATCGACAAGAACTTCCCGGACCTTCAAGTGTTTCGACTCTTATTCAACATCATGTTGACTCGTGTCAATTTTCTACCTTTTATGGCCCCTTTCAGCCGTCGAACTGAGGGACCTGAGTGGCTCACCAGACCTTTCCCTCCGGCTGACGGGGAACACAGAGATGAAACCTTCCTTATTTGGAGGCGTTTTCTGGTCCCTCGATTCCTATCGGCTGAGACCTCCAGCAGCAATCCTGGCTTAGTGGCTTATCAGCCTAACCTTGTGGCCAGGCAATTTGGCCTTTGCAAATTCATTCCCAAGCCTCTATTCTCCTCCCAAGAATTGCTTGCCAATATCCTCTGCGGTCAACCTTGGAGCGAGATCGAAGGGGAACTCGAAACCATTTGGAAAAACCGACCACGTCTCCCTTCTCTTCCTTTTCGACCAGCCTACTACTGTACCAAAGAATTCCATGATTGGTGGCAGTCGTATTTTACCCTTTATGTTGGCGCTCCTGATGCCAAACTATCTGAATTAATTGAGGCTTTTGTTTGTTTGCAGGCGAAGTCGACCAAGTGTAAGGCTCTTCATGTCAAATAAATTCGTGCTTTTCAGAATTATTTCCAAGTTGTATATCGACCAGATAATCTTCGTGGGACCATCTGGGCGGCTGCGGTCGAACTAAAGGCGGACCTCTGGCTAACTCTGCGTAGTGTGATCGGTCGCCGAAATTTAATTTGGTTTTAATTAATTAAAGGAATTAAAATTAATAATAATAATGTGTTTGTTATTATTGTCTTGTGGTGATCAGTTATGGCCTTAGTTATCCTTTATCTTGTTTTGGGTTTTTAAATACGACCTGCGTGTCGTGCCTCTCCTTTTAATCTCTTAATGTAACTTCTTTTCTCATCTCACTCCCTCGTATGCAAAACGAGTTTCTTCTGTAATGTAATGTTATGAAGAAAGAGGAGATTTCAATGCCAAAGGAGGACAGTGTTATGAAGAAAGAGGAGAATTCAATATCAAAGGAGGACAATATTATGAAGAAAGAGAGGAATTCAATGTCAAAGGAGGACAACCTTGAAGATCTTGCTTGGAGAAGCTTAGATCGTTATTAGGTTAGCTTAGGTTCTCTCATTGGCTTGGGAGAACAATTGCGTTAGGGGCCATAACTGTTTCATTATATATGTTGATGCATGTGAATGTATGTTGATGCATATGAGAGACGATTTATATGATAAATAAGTCGGTGAGATCAGAATAATTGCAATTCCCTCAAATTAAAATATTTAAGTTTATGCTTTCCAAGTTTTAGCACTCATCAAGACTAGTATCGGATAATGTAGGTTTCGCCTACGCGAGGTGCATGTTCTATATTGCTAAGGTGCGATGGGATAATTGTAATATCCAATTGCTAAAACAATGGGTCAAACTTAACTAAACAAATTATAATAAGATTATATATGTTTAGAAGCAAGAGTTGGGAATGATCCATATGATGGATTGGAATAAGGAGTTATTCACCCAACTGAAATTTTCGAGAGTTGTATTAGATACAATTGGAAGGAGTTCCTACCTAAATAATCTAGTTTTGTGTAATCCGCTTACGTGGACTTAGAACAAAGTGAAATGTGGATCTCGACCCACTAGAAAATCTTCCAACAGGATTTTTCGAATCAAATGATGAGGGTCATTTGTTTTGAGTAAAATAGTGGGAGCATATTTAATTAAAGGCCTAATTAAATATGTTATTGATACTTATATTTTCATTAATTCTTATGTAGATTACCATGACAACAAACACCTCTAACAACATCTTGCGATCAATCCTTGATAAGGAAAAATTGTCGGGGACAAATTTTCTGGATTGACACCGAAACCTGAGGATTGTCCTCAAACATGATAAAAAGTTGTATGTCTTGGAGAAACCTGTTCCTGAAGAGGAACCTCCTAGTTCTGCACCTAAGGCAGAAAGAGATGCTTATAAGAAGCATGTCGATGATGCCAATGAAACTGCTTGTCTCATGCTAGCTACCATGAACTCAGAATTGCAAAAGCAACATGAGAACATGGCAGCGTTCGATATGATCGAACACCTGAAGATGCTCTATTAAGAGCAAGCAAGGCATGAAAGGTTTGAAGTTTCAAAAGCCCTTTTTCAAAGCAAGTTAGCTGAGGGAGCCCCTGTAAGTCCCCATGTGCTCAAGATGATTGGGTATGTGGAAAACCTTGAAAGGTTGGGTTTTCCCCTCGGAAGGGAACTTGCGACTGATTTGATCTTGCAATCGTTGCCAGATAGATTCAGTCAATTTGTCCTAAACTTCAATATGAATGATATGGACAAATCTCTTCCTGAACTGCTAGCCATGTTAAAGACTGCTGAGCAGAACCTGAAGTCAAAAGGGAAGTCCATTCTGATGATCAAAAATGGAAAGAGACAGAACAAAAGGCCCACCAAGCAAGGTGATAAAGGGAAAGGCAAGGAAGTTGCTAAACCCAGACCCACTGTTGCTGCTTTGAAGCCTAGTGGAGGCATAGCAAAGGCAGGCACCTGCTTCCATTGCGGTAAGACCGGACACTGGAAGAGGAACTGCCCAAAGTACCTGGAAGATACGAAGAATGGAGTAGAGACTTCAACTTCAGGTATTTTTGTTATTGAAATAAATTTATCTACTTCTGCATCATGGGTATTAGATACTGGATGCGGTTCTCACATTTGTACAAATGTGCAGGGGCTAAAAAGAAGTAGAGATTTGGCAAAAGGTGAAGTTGACCTACGAGTTGGCAATGGAGCAAAGGTTGCTGCTTTAGTCGTAGGAACTTATGTATTGACTTTACCTAGTGGTTTAATAATTCAGTTAGAGAACTGTTATTATGTACCTGCAATTAGCAGGAATATTATTTCCATTTCTTGTTTGGACAAGTTTGGTTTTTTATTTATAATAAAGTTTGCTTAATTTATTTGAATGATATATTCTATGCTACTGCACAAATGAGCAATGGACTATATGTCCTTGATCTCGAAATGCATATATATAACATTAATACTAAAAGGATGAAACCTAACGAGTTAAATCCAACTTACCTTTGGCATTGTCGATTAGGCCACATAAATGAGAAACGCATTTCCAAACTCCATAAAGATGGACTCTTGGACTCTTTTGATTATGAATCATATGAGACATGCAGATCTTGTTTAATTGGAAAGATGACAAAGTCTCCATTCACAGGAAAAGGTGAAAGAGCGAATGATCTTTTGGGCCTCATACATACTGATGTATGTGGACCAATGAACATACCATCCAGAGGAGGTTTTCAGTACTTTATCATATTCACTGATGATTTCAGTAGATATGGTTATGTGTATTTAATGAAACACAAATCAGAGTCCTTTGAAAAGTTTAAGGAATTCAAGAATGAAGTACAAAACCATCTAGGTAAGAATATTAAAACTCTTTGATTAAATCGAGATGGTGAGTATTTAAGCCTAGAGTTTGATGACCATCTGAAAGAGTGTGGGATCATATCCCAACTTACTCCTCCTGGAACACCCTAATGGAATGGTGTATCTGAGAGAAGAAATCGAACCATGTTAGACATGGTCCGATCCATGATGAGTCACGCCGATCTTCCAAACTCCTTTTGGGGACATGCACTATTGACAGCAGCTTACACACTTAACCGTGTTCCATCCAAAAAGGTTGAGAAGACACCATATGAGATATGGAGTGGTAAGAAACCACATATGTCTTACATGAAGATTTGGGGTTGCGAAGTTTATGTGAAACGACAAATTTCAACTAAGCTCGAGCCCAAATCTGACAAATGCTTATTTGTGGGGTATCCTAAAGAAACAAGAGGGTACTACTTCTACAATCCTTCTGAGGGCAAAGCGTTTGTCGCTCGAACTGGAGTTTTTCTAGAAAAGGATTTTATTTCCAAAAGAATCAGTGGGAGGAAAGTAGAACTTGAAGAAATTCAAGAATCACAAAGCATTGATACACCTATGGAGGAATTAGAGCAGGAAACACAAGTAGTTGTGGAAGAGCAACCTGCTCAAGTAGAACAAGACCAGCGTAGGTCAAGCAGGATACGTCAACTACCTGAGAGATATGGATATCTCATAACTGATCAAGATGATGTATTACTCATGGATCAAGATGAGCTTGTGACCTACCAAGAGGCCATAACTGGTTCCGAGTATGAGAAGTGGCTAGAAGCCATGAAATATGAAATGGATTCCATGTACACAAACCAGGTTTGGACCTTGGTAGAGCCTCCTGTAGGAGTTAACCCTATAGGATGCAAGTGGGTCTTCAAAAAGAAGACTGACATGAATGGTAAGGTACATACCTATAAGGCAAGACTGGTTGCAAAAGGATATAAACAAATTCATGGGATTGACTATGATGAAACCTTTTCACCAGTTGCAATGCTTAAATCTGTTCGGATTTTACTTGCTATCGCTGCATATCATGATTATGAAATATGGCAGATGGATGTCAAAACTGCTTTCCTTAATGGAAATCTTCTTGAGGATGTGTACATGACACAACCTGAAGGATTTGACATACCAGAGGAAGCCCAAAAGATATGTAAGTTACAAAGATCAATCTATGGATTGAAGCAAGCTTCCAGAAGCTAGAATCTTCATTTTGATGAAACAGTAAAACAATATGGATTCATCAAGAACGAAGATGAGCCTTGTGTCTACAAGAAGGTTAGTGGGAGCATGATCGTTTTCCTGGTATTATATGTAGATGACATATTACTCATTGGAAACGATATCCCTACCCTACAACAAGTAAAGTATTGGTTGGGGAAATGCTTTTCTATGAAGGACCTAGGTGAAGCAGCCTATATATTAGGAATCAGAATCTATAGAGATAGATCACAAAAACTGCTTGGCCTAAGTCAGAGTACGTACATAGACAAAGTGTTGAGACGCTTTAATATGCATGATTCCAAGAAAGGATTCATACCTATGCAACATGGCATGTGTCTATCAAAAACACAATCCCCTTCAACTAAGGAAGAAAGGGATCGCATGAATAAGATTCCATATGCATCTGCAATAGGATCTATCATGTATGCCATGTTATGTACTCGACCAGATGTCTCGTATGCTTTAAGTGCAACGAGTAGGTACCAATTTGATCCTGGTGATGCTCACTGGGTAGCTGTCAAGAATATCCTTAAGTATTTAAGAAGGACTAAGGACTCATTCTTGATATATGGAGGTCAGGAAGAGTTGGATGTAATTGGATACACCGATGCTAGCTTCCAGACAGATAAGGATGACTTTAGATCACAATCTGGTTATGTGTTTTGCTTAAACAGTGGCGCTGTGAGCTGGAAAAGTTCAAAGCAAGATACAGTTGCCGATTCTACAACCGAGGCCGAGTATATTGCTGCCTCAAGTGCAGCAAAGGAAGTTGTTTGGATCAAAAAGTTCATTAGTGAACTTGGCATAGTTCCTAGCATTGTGGATCCCATTGGTCTTTACTGTGATAACAATGGTGCTATCGCACAAGCTAAGGAGCCTAGATCTCACCAAAGATCCAAACACGTACTTAGGCGTTATCACCTCATTCGAGAGATAATAGATAGAGGAGATGTGAAAATATGCAGAGTACCTACACTTGACAATATTGTTGACCCACTGACAAAGCCTCTTGCGCAACAGAAGCATGACGGCCATAATAGATCTATGGGCATTAAGGGTATGCCTGATTGGCTCTAGTGCTAGTGGGAGATTGTTGGTGTAAGCCCTAGAGGCCAATACTTTTGGTACTTGTATCGAATTATTTATTAATAATAAAAGGCTTTTTCTTTATTATGTTTGTTTAATAAAGTCCCTAGAATAACTAGTCCGTTTAATGTATCAAGTATGACTTAATCATGAGATCACATTAAACATAAGGACACTATTCTTAAAGTATCCGTAGTCGAGCTTTATTGTGAAGTGGGATAACATTAAAGCATTAAGACTATTATGTATATAGACTGATAATCACATCTCATGGATCATGGATAAGGAGTTATCAAGTCTTAAACATAGGTATGAATATTAAGAGTAATATTTATACCGGATTGACCCGCTATGAGAATACTATATAGAAAGTTATGCAAAGTGTCATAAGTTATTCTCATGGTGATAATGGTGTATACCACTCTTCGACCTGAAACCACTATGGACCCTAGATGTAGAGTCGAGTGCTTTATTGCTGATCAAACGTTGTCCGTAACTGGATAACCATAAAGACAGTTGATGGGTACTCCACGAAGCATGCTGAGGGACATGAGTGACCTAGATGGAATTTGCCCATCCTGCGTAACAGGATAAATGTCTATGGGCCAAATATTGAACTGGACAAGGATGACACGGTCTATGCCTTGTGTTCAATATAGACATAAGGGCAAAAGGGTAATTATGCACATAAGTATTATCACAGAAGGATTTGTCATATCACATGACATTTTCGTGTCTTGGGTAGCAGTGATGTGTTGCTAGATACCGCTCACTGTTTATTATGTTAAATACATGATTTAATATAATTGTCAATGCCACGAAAACCTACAGGGTCACACACAAAGGACAGATTGATGAGAGATAGAGTAACTAAGGAACACCGTAAGGTACGATGCACTTAAGTGAGTTGAAGAACATCGTAAGGTACGGTGTACTTAAGTAGAATACGAAATATGGTAAGGTACCACACGCTTAAGTGATTTTGGGCATATTATAAGATATGGGCCAAAATACACTTAAGTGGGCTTTTAGCTTGAAGCCCACACAAGTGGTTCTATAAATAGAACCCTTGTGCAGAAGCATTCATTGCGGTTGCATTATTTTCGTTTTCTTTCTCTCTCTCTCTCTCACTCAAAGCCTTCATCCGTACCAGCTAGCACTGAGATTGAAGGAATCCGTTCGTGTGGGCTGAGTAGAGACGTTATCATCGTTCAATGTTCGTGATCGCTCCGTGGATCTGCATCAAAGGTTTTGATCGTCACAAGAGATCTGCACCAAAGGTTTCAATCGTCACAAGAGGTAAATATTCTATCATTGATCATGACCATTCGTAAGGATCTATAAAGGAGAAAATTTTAATTTCCGTTGCGTTTTGGATCGCAATTCTCCTTCAGTGTAACCCCCAAATTCACAGGACTATGTCATTAACTATGCTTTCAGCATGCCTTAGAGATTTTTCGTGGTAACAGTGTGACACATGGGCTTGGTACCCCACTTTAATGTTTTTATTTAGTTATGTTGTAAAAAAATGTATTAGGGTTAAGTTGTTCAATTTAGGCTCAAAAAACTTGGTTTTTGGACTAGGATAACTTTAATTGGACCTTGGAAGATACTAATCCATAATCCATCCAGCCAAAGAATGATGTAAAGGGTCGAAGGATAAGTCGGACGAGTGAGACATGGTGGACCATGAGATTGTTGAACATGTGACTCCACACACAAGAAGGTGGTAAATTATAAGGGTTTAAAAAATGACGGTTTAAAAAAATTGTTTTCTAAATCAGAGTTCAAAAACACTTTTTAGAATAAGTTTGAATATAGCAGCAAAAAATCAGAGTAAAGAAAATACGTGAAAGTAAAGAGATAAGGGAAAAGAGATGACATCGGGATTAATAAAGGATCGGTCTAAATGAAGTGACCTACTTATCTCCCCCAAGAATTGATCTTGAAAGTATTATGAGCTTTAAGTAGGTTAAGCTCACGAACCCCCTTATACAAGAAAAAATGAAGTCTCTGGTTTACTTCCAACCAAACAATGAATAATGGCTGAAGCGGTTAGTCTTCCTTCCAAACACAGACAAAAGTTTGAGCAGTTAGTCCCAAAGATAAACTGAGATTTTATATGGAATTATCTGGAACCAATATGGAGTTTTGAACTGGCTATCCTCCAAACCAAACCGAGGTTTTAGACACGCTGACCACGAACCAACCCGAGATTTTACACCAAGTTGATCTCGAACCAATTAGAGATTTTGAACTGAGTTGAGCTCGGGAACTGATATGAAGATTTTTCATTGGTTATATTCAAGAACCCAAAGAGAGATCTTTTCCTTAAGTGGCTCAACTCACAAACCAACCGACGACTTAATACTAAATCCCCCAAATAAACCTTTTAAGGGGTTTAACTTTAAACCTAAACACACTCTTCCTATGGAAGAAATATTCATTCAAGAGAAAAATGAGTCTTGGTTAATTCTCAATTGTACCATTTCCATAACAATATATCTCCCTTAAACACAAGGACTTTCTCAAAGTGCTATGGCTAAATTGATGTGAGAGAAAGTAAAAATATTTTCGAGAGAGAGTGTGACGAGTGTGAGAATTGTCACGTTCCTAGACGTGAAAGAGTGAAAGGAGAGGCGTCTACTTATAGGCTAATGGTTGGTAAAAAAATGAAAAGATCTATGGTAAAAATTCATGACCCAATAAATTGGGTCTTTATCCAAATTGATTAGATGACCTTAATAGTTGATACTAATTGCCCATTTTAGAAAGATTTGATAGAGAGTATTTACCCTTCTTTAATAGATTGTCATAATTGATTATGGACTCGATTTTATTTTATACAAACGATTGGGAATATGCTCCGATTGATTAGGCAGTTCAAAATATATGTATTAATCATTCTGACAGTTTCTAGTATGGTGAACTCTCAATTATTTGGCTCTAAAAGCTTTTTAGGTATTTTCTTTAAGAAATATAGACTTTAAAAATTGTTTTAGTGAGTGTGTGATTTATCCATATTATTTTTTTAAAATGGCCTTGTGTTTTTACAAAACACTTATCGCTCAGACACGATCAAGTGAGCTTTCACGCTTTCTCTATTTCACAATCTGGAGTTGTATGACTTTGTCGAATACACCAATCATATAATAACTTTTCTTGTGTCTTCTTGGATATGATGCTTGAGATGTATTAAATTTGGACATCATCGTCATAGGATATCACGATGATCATTAAACCCTGACTCTTTGGCTTATTCAGAGGAAGAGCTTGAACAAATCGTCGTGTGCATCTTTGACCGCTTGAAATACTTTCTTGTATTTATGATTAAAGTATCTCCATGAGTTGACATCAAAGTCATGTTGCATCTTTACTAATTATCATTAATTTTGAGTTGTCATCATCAAAACCATGATAGGTATGACTTTCTTAGCTTTGATCATTTCTTCATTAAACCTACAAGCACATAGTTTTACATTCTCCCCATTTTTATGATGGCAAAGTATTTCTCAAGGAGGTAGTAAAAGAAACAACATGTAGATAACAATGGAGTGTTTAAACTCCTCCTCAAATGAGTAGAGAGTATACGTTACTCCCTCTGATAGTATACTCCCCCCTTGTCATAATAAAAAAGGTGGATAAAAGATGTATAGTAGGAATTAAAAATACAAGTGCATAGTTTGTAACACCTTAACCTCGAAACTTATATAACAAGCATTATATGTTAATTAAAGTGTTATCAATTTTAAAACATCTCAAATTTATTCAAATAGAAGCGGAAAAATTAAATTTAAAATACTCGACAAAATCATGTTGGTTCTCAACTTCAAAATAATGTCATAAAACTCCTCAAAAACATTAATTCGAATTCAACAATTAAAACAAACGTCTCGGCCCCCGATGTTACATGATCAGAGCATAGCCACCAAATAAACAACGAAACTAAACGGAAGTAACTTCAAAATCTATCTTTCACTCACAACAACAACTTCCAATCCTGATTATCTGTAAGATATCCATGGTGGACAACATTAAAGTAAAGGGGTGAGAATTCACATCAATAAATTATAGGTATTTACGCCCTCTGCAGACCCATGACGGGTTACCCGTCACAGTGTGACGCCCGTCACCACCCCTAAACATACAGACTATCACATAAGTAACGACCGACTTGAAACACAAGCCTGGGCAGCATGACATGTTACTCGTCACAGTGGTGACACCCCTTAGCGCCCTGAAGGTTGCAGAATCTCGTCTGCTAATGAAGTTCACCATGGAACTCCAATTTTTCTCATCCCTGCCATACGAATTTGATACATAAACATCACACATGTATTGGAATTCATCAGTACATCCAATTACATTAATTCAACACTTTTAATCCATAATTTTCATTAAATTGTGTTATTTCCAAAAACTTCAAACACACAACAATGGTGAAGATATGAATACACATCAAAACAGAATTTTATCATACATCAAACATATGGATTTCATCATCAAACATCATAACATACAACAATTCAATCATCCACAACAAAATTTTATTAAAAATATCAAACCCTATTAAAGGTTAAGGACTCCTCAATTCTACCCCTCATGCATATACCCATTATTGAATCAATTCGTCTATGTTACCTGGTTTTCCTAGCTGCAATAAAAAATTCTGATTTTTGCTTGTTCTTCCCTTCTCTCTCAAGCTCTAATCTTCTATCTTCTTGTGCTTCTAATCCTCTTTTCACATACTTATCGAATTTATAAACATAAATTATCTCTTAACCTTATATAATTAGGATAATCTAGTCTCAATTACAATTCTCTCCTTTACTTACACTTACTCTTTCTCCTTTCTCCTCTATATTTCTCTTAATTTACAATTGAACTCAAACTCCCTATTTTATTATTTTAATTAAATAAATCTCATAAAATAGTATTATTTTAATTATTAAAATAAACTTCAATTATTCTAAATAAATTCCATTAACCTCTACTCAGTCTCTACACCTCTACCTCAAGGTCACACGCCTCCATCTTCCAAATTAATTCAATTATCACACATAATAATTAATTAAAATACAATTAAATCAATTAAAATAATAACTCAAAAATTGAGGTGTTACAGAGTCACCTACACATTTAGAAAGTAAAAAGTTATTTAATTTTAAGGCATGTTAGAGTACAAGATGGAAATATAAATAAAAAAACGAAAGACATGAACAAACAACAAGAGTGGATAGGTAAGTGACTAATTCATCTCCTTATCATCATCATCATTGGACACCATTGGAGATATGAGAATTAATTTTTCCAGTTTCTTGATGAGCTTGCAAATCTTTTTGTGCGTCAGCTGCTGGTCTTTGCGGATGTCATTGAGGATGGTTGAGGAGGATTGAGGAAGGTCAATGTTTTCATGTTGTTGGCTTGCTCTTGTTGCGCCTTTCGAGGTAGATAGATGATTTCATTTCCTTTGATGTCGTACCTCATCTGACTTAAAGTGATTTTCCCTATTTTTGAATGTTTATTCTCTAACTGCTCTTCATCCACATTGTAGTCGGAGTACTCTAGGATCTTCATGATTAGTTTCCCATATGGTTGAATCATGTTTTTTTTGTTATCCATCATGTGATGGATCACAACATCAATCCAGTTTTTTTCAACTCAGTTTTCCAAAAACCAAACCGGAGACATGTCTGGTCTATGTATGGTGCTTAAGTTGTTCTTTCTAAGGAAGAGAACATGATTCACCACATAATGGACCAACCTAATTTATGGGGCGTATAAAGCAAATGGTGAATGGATTAGGAATACCAGAAGATTGATCAATCAAAAATAATTGGGCA
Organism: Lathyrus oleraceus; assembly: GCF_024323335.1. Classification (NCBI taxonomy): domain Eukaryota; kingdom Viridiplantae; phylum Streptophyta; class Magnoliopsida; order Fabales; family Fabaceae; genus Lathyrus; species Lathyrus oleraceus. The sequence continues at coordinate 48,825,266 of NC_066579.1, read as the reverse complement.
CTAAGATTAAATTAAACTCATTACCTATGTCGTATACATCATACACTTGATTGGTGAAAGATAGGTTGAAACTCGTGCAAACTCTTTAATGATTATTTGAATGGGATATTTTTTAACTATGAAGCTAAAAACGTCATTGGAGTAAGAGAGGTTTGCAAGAACATTCTCACCAATTCAAGAAATCTCTCTTTAGATACTTCGAAGACCAAATTCCTCAAATCAGCATCATTGAAGACTAATAAAAAAGTTGCATTGTTTGAAAAGTCCATCATCCAAGTAGCAAGAAACATAAATTTCTCTCTCAGTGTACTATCGATTGAAAGTTGTTTCTTGCTCTTGAGAAGAGAAAACTTTGTTATAATGGGATGGAGATGCCGGAGGGGATTGAGCTCTTTTTGATGTCATTTGATGATAATGAGAAGACGAAGGAACTAAAAAACTACTAATGCAATGCACAAGAGAAAGGTGGGATGAGGTGAGAAATAGAAGAAACATCAGGTATAAACATAAAAATTATTACAAGTGATTTTGTAAACAATAGTGATTGGATTAAGGTGACATCCACAAAAAGTCACATAAAAATTATTATAGGTGATTTTGTAAACAATAGTCATTGGATTAAAATGACATCCACAGAAAGTCGCAAAAATACGAAACAAACATATTAGAAGATGACGCAAAAATACGAAACAAACATATTAGAAGATGATAGCCTAAAACTTCCACCTCATAAAAAAGTGCATGCAATTAACCCTATTTTGTCACCCCTAATCAGATCCAAAATATTTAAAATGCATAATTTTTAATACAATTAAAACAACCATAGTAACAAACTATGTAACATTCTTTTTTAGAATCTCTTATGGTTTGTTTGAGAGGTGGTTTTTAGAGGATTTTGGAGATAAAAGTTAGTTAAAAGAGTTGCATCTATATCTTGAAATATATTTAATATTTTTAAAAACTTTAAAAACAATATTTTCATTAGATTAAAATTTTGATATGAAACCACAAAAACACTGAACAATTATGGTGAACTTGAAAATTAACAACAACGAATACAAAATAAAACAATGGCCATTTACTTTTTGGTGAATATACCTTAAAAGCCCTTCTTTACACAGTTATTATTTTACCCAATAATAATGATCACAACCAGGAAATCTTTCTTAGGCTATGAAATTGATGGTTTTGATGTCATAACCATTCTTTTAAGTTCCGAGACTCCTTGTACTAATGCTTCCCTCTATGTTAAAACTATTTTAAGATAACATATGCATCCATCCTTTACCATGCAAACTACTTCAGTTCTTCACCATGTTTTTCTCATTAGGGGTGTTAGGGGTGTTAGCTTGTGTTTCTGTGGGTGAAGACGACCCGTTGCTGCATTGCTCTTTAAAACCGACGACAGGATCAGCATATAACTGGAAACAAGGTACCCTACACAAGCATGTCCAAAGATGAATTAATTTCACAATGTTAATATTTATTTATTACTCGGCTTAATAGGCTATTCTGTATTATTCTGGGCCTGCACCTATCTTCTTTCTTTTCCATAATAAATATAGAGATTGAGAGGCTAGCAACATTGAGTCTTATTAAAATTCTTCTCTTGATTCTTGCCAAAAATAAAAATGCAAAATAGTTCATTGGAGACACTTTACCTGCTTGCCTTTATAACTTCATCGCCTATTGTTATTTCCTCGTAAAAACTGTTGCCTGCAAAGAAAAATGATAAGTACAAGTTGTACAACGACATTTTCCTCATAAAAAGTGATGTTGCAGTCTAAAATTACATTAATGACACTTGTGTGTTAACTTTCACCACTTCATATTCATTATGATATTTCGAAAACATGAATGCTTTACTTGAATACAGATCATTATAAATAAGCACAAGTGAAGTTGCAGTAGAGATTACGCACTGCAGAATTATAACTAAAATATAGGTTAATTATATGGCAATTGTTGTTTACCTCCATTAGGGCTTTTGCTTGAGAAGTATTTCGCCAACATTCGATGAGTGAATTCATTCTCATAATTCCTAAACCTCTCAATGTACTGCTTGCTGTCCAGGTGACTGTAAAAAGAATGAAATGGTAAATCATCTTAATCTGGAGAAATAACTCGCAGCGTAGAATACTTTCCATAAAAAATTAAATAAAAATTGCATCTTTTAAAGTGCAAGGCACATATTTTTTATGCCATAAAAATAAAGGGAAAGAACAATTAAATCCAACAATAGCAGCAAATGACATCAGAGAAGTTTAATCATTTGTGCATATTGGACAAACAATTCGCATGTACCTAAACGCAAAGTAACATGGTTAAGGAGATCAGAAGAACAGCTGAATTCATCTAAAGAAATCTATGTGAAGTGAAGTTCTATCATGTGCAATATATCATAATAAATTGGCACTAATTTTCCTCGGCTACTTTGATGGAGGAATTACAACAGATAATAAAGAAATAAAATTTGCAATTAATGTTTCCCGACAAATAATCAGTGAAGATAAACTATATTTGACATTATGTGTTAATCCAACATGCACCATGACTAAGTTACACCTACATTAAAAAAAACGCACACCAGTATGATCACACAAACTAACATCGTGCAGGTTAATGCTTTAAGTTAATATTAAAAAGATGGGTTCAATCCTTCCTTCAATCTTCCATAGCGGCCGGCCTCCACTCCGCTATCCTGCTATAGCGCCGCTATTGACTTTCCATATTGCATAGTTGAGGATCCAGAATCACTATCATCAATATATTCCTCCTGTCGCTGCAGTTGAGCAAATCTCACCATTCAAATGATCAAACGTATCATATTTGACCATGTATGTATTTATGAAATTGAAGGAATACATTCTACTCACTTTCAACTCCTGAAAGCGTTTAGTTTAGCCACTAATCGGTTATACAATTCTGATAGGAAAAACAGTAGAGAATTTTAAAGTATAAAAATGACTTTTCTAGCAGGGAGGAATTCTGCAAGATTGGCTTCTTCCTTTTTGTAACTTAACTCATAAACCCAGAAAGGAATACAAGGAGAAACTAACTGAAGATTTTTTTTTGAAAAACCCAGCACTAGTATAAAAAAAAAACAATGAGAAGAAAGACATATTCTGCTTGGGGATAAATTTGATTGGGAAAACACGGCGAGGAGGACTAAAAAGCAGTGAAAAACAAATTGTGTACATGTAAGAGGTTGATCACAGCCTTGGTCAATTTCAGGAAGGATTGAAAATTTGTGGTTAAGAGACAGCCCTCTATCTGTTAGAGAATGTGTGAAGCTGACAGGCTGGAAACATCAATGAAAAGAGAGAGGCGGTGCAATAGTTTAATTCTAGAGGACAGAGTATAGGTTCGCTTCAGTTACATCATGAACTTGAAAGAATATAGCGCACATATGATCACTGAAACAGATGGGATTTGTTCAACTGCAGTCAAAATAGGAAAACAACGACTGCAGTGACCCGTAGTCCCATCCCATCTCCAAATAGAACATGAACAAACATCATTCTTACTGTTTTTTCAATCAGCCGATTATTAGCAAATCACTTTTGAGTTAAAATTTACCTAAAAGAGGCAGATCCGTTCAGTGTGTGATTGAAGGCATACCCATTATCTTTCATAATCATTACTTGCAAATTAATTAATGTAATCAAAGCAACCCACAGGGTTTTTGAATGTTAGCATTTCAAGTCGGGAGAATCCAACTACCGATCCTTGTGAAATAACTCTTGATTAAACTCTATTCACTTTGTGGTCGGATTCCAGATTACGAGAGGGCCTCATTCATCTTTTATTACATAGAAAAAATAATATTGTCTTTTCAAAACAATAATAACATAGAAAAGTCAAGTCCGAGCACCGAGTTTGAATCCTAATCGAAACAATCCTAGTAAGAGTAGTTGTCAATAGCGCGCCATAGCGTCGCGGTGTAGCCCCACACTGCTACTACGCTATTGGTCTGCGAAGCGCCATGGCGATATCTTGACCGCAATTTTCAAAATGGGGGGAAAATGTATGCCTTAATATTTTAAAACATAAGTTATAATTTTTTAAGGGTATATTAGTCTTTCCCACGCTTTTAGTGACCTAATATATAATATAACCCCACGTGTTATGTTCCTTCAGTTACACCGTTTTTTCATTTTGCTTCACCCTTCTCCTTTGCCTTTGCCATTCTCCATTACGTTCTTCTCCGTTCCCCTCTGCTTCTTCGTTGTTCACCGTGCTTCTCTGCTTCTTCGAGGTTCTCCTCTTCTTCTCCATTCTCTTATGCTTCCTGGTTCTGCTTCGCCTCTTCAAAGGTCAGTATTGAACTCTTTTGCACTGAGGCTGCAAATGGAACATTAGAAGAAGATTTGGTTTTGGGAGAAGAGGGCTTGACTTGGGAAATTGTTGGTAATGGAGCTAGTGCAAATGAACCGGCAAGAGTTACTAGACACCAATCTAGACTTGCTACAGTTGTAACTAATAGAGATGAGCAATTGGAAGTGGAACTTGGAAGAATAAGAGTTTGAATCAAGTGATGAACAAGATAACATTAACATGGTGGAACTTAGATATGAAGATTAGGCAGACGCGGATGATATATAGAAATTTCATTTTGTTTACTTTTAAAACAAGATTTAGTCATTTTGAATAATTTATAATTTGATTTTGACGCAAACTCATATTGATGTGATACAACTCGTACTACTATATCTATTAATTGTTCCTTTAAATCTTTGTGTTTCTCTATTTTTAAGTATTTATGTATGTCATTGGAATTTATGTTTATCATGTATATTTGGTATAGTAGCCTAATGGCCGGAATTTCACACCTTAAAAGATGAATATGTGGGATGTTACGGATTCAAACCCGCATCCTCCGCAGTTGGATGTCTCTGCACAACTACCAACTATGCGGTCATCCCACTAGCTGTTATCCGAAATTAACAACCTAGGGTTAGACTTTAGTAAACTCTTTGTCAAACTCGAAATTACCAATACTATTTTCTCTAAAACCAGAGGTTTAGTACAAAAATGCATACAAGTGTGGCTATAGAGGCAAGTTACATGAAATATCTAACCGCATAAAAATTCAAGATCTCTACAAAATCCACACAAACAAAAACAAAATAGGCAAATTTAAAATTTGAAAAACAAAAAACAAATAAGAAAAGATCTTACTCAAGTCCATCATCATTGTCGTCAGGTTTTACTTCATCGGGATACAATAAACCCCCATTTTTTACAGCATCACCCTCCTCCACCTTTCAAAACCCTATATATAATTAGCAAAAATAGGAGAGAGAAGAAGAAGAAGGAAGAGAAAAAATAAAGGTAAAGTGAGTCACCGGGTTCGTTGAGACGTGAGGGGTGGAGTTTGTCGATTCAGTGGCGGAGAGAGCGGTTGTGCGTCGAGGTGAAGAAGGCGCGCTCGCCGTATTCAAGTTGTTTTCTTTCTCTTCTCCGCTACCTTTGGATGAAGTACCCATTTCTCAATACTCAGTTTTATTCTTTCTTTTTCATATTAGTACTGTCTTTTGTTCACATAGGAAGAGTATTGGTTTCATTTTTACTATCTAAATTAATTTTGTAAAATTTAAAATAATAGAATAGGGACCAAAAACTAAATAAAAAATATTTGCAAACAACAAAATTAAATAAAAAAACGTAGCTTTAAAAAAAACAGTTAAATTAAAAGGTAGTGCCTTTGCAAAGGACCAAATACATATTTAAATTTTTAAAAACTAAATATTTCATTTATATTATGAATAACTATTTATATCTTGACCCAAAAAAACTAGTATTTAAATTTATGTTGCATTATTAAATCAAATTGTATAAAGAACTTAATTGTCATGCGATATTAAAAAGATTTTAGAATAACATAAGATAAAAGTCAAATATTTTCAATAATTTAAGATTTATGATTAATTTACACTATAGAAACTTTATAAAATAGTTTAATTATTTATAAAATCAAAAAAGTTCATCATTACTTATCGTTCTCTATGATTAATATTATTTGTACGACTTTCAATTTAATTTCTTTTACACTTTATTTATTTACTCAAATAATTTATTTTTTTAAAAATAACTTATTTTTCAATTTAATTCTCAAATTATCCTATTTTTAAGAGGTGGCGTCAATTGAATTGGCTTATGCACCTAGTGTTGTGCCTGTGTGTAGCTTTAAAGGAGACACCGATTGATCTGACACATGTGTGTATTGTGTAATTTTTTTTAAAAAACAATGTAAATTATAGATAAAAGTCGAAATTGGACCAATTGATATTAATATTAATATGTGTTTACATATGATAACCAAAAAGATTAATGTGGTTGACCGGGATGACTTAACCGGCCTCTGGTACCACATCCCCTAGCTACCCGAACGTGTGGCCCTAACCCGTTTTGATGATTCACCCCAGGTGTTTAAGAATTTGAGGACCCAGAAACATCACCATCACCTTCAGGAGATTGCCTAAGATGTTAAGACAAATCTGTATAGTCTTGTGTATGCAATGAAGCGCTACCGCCATAGCTGACTTCATGACACATGCCAGAGTAGTTGGGTTGTGTTTGAGTTATTAGAGGGCAACCATGACAATTGAAGGGAGACATTGGTGTGAGTGATGCATCAAGGAAAGCTTGAAATGATTGTTGTGGTGTTTGGTAGCCATATTGTTGTTACATGTTTTGGTTTTGAGATGTTTGGGTTTCTTGGCTATAGTAGGAGGAAGGACGGTTGGTGTTAAATGATCGTTGAGTGTTTTGGCTAAGGCGACTATGGTAGGGTGTGTGTTTGGTGCATAGCGATGTTGGGTGTCTTGATGATTATCTACTTGTTGGTGGTGGTACAGGGTATGGTCTTGGTATTGTGATTGGGTATTTTGCATGTTAGGGCCGTAAGTTTGTCTGTTTATGGGCCAAAATTTTTGATGGATATGGGGTTAGGAGTACCCGGTATAACAATGTTGTTGGGGGTTAGATGCTGAACCTTCTTGTATGTAAGTTGCATGACGTGGATCGTATAGGTACATATCCTCGGCGAGGAACTCAAATCCAACCGATCTGTACCAAGCCATATAATTACGAGTTGGTTTTTCTTCGGTTGGCATCACAGTGTCAGTTAAGACATGGTCTTGTCGGTGCTTCCATTCTCGACACTCAGATCTAGCGAAGTTTTGCTAAGGGTTAAAGTTTCATTGATCGTTAACTTTTCGTAGATGTCATTCTCCGAGGTTTGTCGGAGGATCTGGGATGTGTTAAAGCATACCGAACTTCAATTTAACACGATAACTATGGTGCATCTCCACAATGGTGAATCTTATGATCGGTGTGCATGCAGTTTAAACAGATGCATCTTGTTCGTTGATTTCATGGTCATGATCCAAGTTTAGATATGGACGCCAAATGAGCTTAAATGTGAAAATATATTAGATTATAAAATGGGTGATATTAAAAAATAAATTATTACGAGTTAATCAGGTTAATGGTAATACATCTGTTGGTTGAAGGTGATCCAAGAGATTGAGATACTGGGTAATACAGTGTCTATGACATCTGTTGTAACTCATACCACATGTCGACCATCTACACCAAAAAGTAAATATATTATTTAGAGATAATAATTGGTAAAGTAAGTAAATATAGTCCATTGTTAAGAACTTACTTTTGTGCGTACGGGAATGTGAATGGGTTGTGGTTGATGGACGCTATGGACTGTAGCCTGGGCCAACCCCATGCTTGAAGCAAAACAGAACACCCAGAAAATGTAGATGTGTCTTTATGTGTATTTTTACACAAAGAGCTATAAAGATAAGTCAAACAAGTGGATCCCCCAACTGTAACTTCTTATTCTATCTACATGCCTTTGTAAAGGTAAATACATAACATGTATACTAGAACCACTATCTTCGGGAAATAAAAATAAATCAATTAAAAGCATAATATAACACCTAGTTTTTATTATTCGAGCGTCTTCGGTAGAATTTTCATCTAATTGTAAGTTGTTGTAATATGCCTTAAGGCGTGAAAGGAGTATACCTTGACCTCTCGAGTTATCATCTAACAAGTCGGCATCCAAGAGTTCCATACAAATTGAATTCGCATTATTGGTTTTACCATCTACTGCTTTACCCTCAATAGACAGTCCCAATAACATGTAGACATCTTCTAACGTCATGGTACATTCACCGGTTGGAAATCAGAATGTGTGTGTCTCGGGACGCCATCTTTCATATAAAGCTAGAATAAATTTTGTATCAACCGACCAAGATATGATTTTGCTTACATGTCCTAAACCGGCGAGTTCGACATAAGGTTGAATCAACGCGTTCATGGCAACAAATTCTTGGACACGAGTTCGAAACCTAGAAACATCCTAAAAAATAAACAACAAAATAAGTTACTTTATAAAAAAATATGTTAGAAAAATATGATAATAAACGCTTACATAAGCTGTTATGTTTGTGACTATGCCTCTATGCGATTCACCATAGTGAGTAGAGACATCTTGTCGTAGTGTTGCAGATGAAAAAGTGTTTGTTACAAATGAAAGAGTGTTTGTTGCAAATGAAGAAGTGATTGTTGTTGATGAAGAAATGTTGAGTTGCATGGCTATTTATAATGAGATACATGCATAAGTATGCATGCATTAAATGCATCCTAGCACCAATTTAATTGGTGAGCACATGTATATTTTACATGCTAGCGCCATATGGACTGGCGCCTTCCTAGGTGTCTAGCTGCATGACTATCTTGTGGCAGATCTTGCATGCATGGTCTTTTCACTAGGTTGCATGGTTATTGCATGCAGTGTAGAATCTCAAGGGCGTGCATAAAAGGCGCCATATGGACTGACGCCTATGTTCAAAATTCCAAAGGAGGTGCCAAATGGAATAACGCTAGCTCTTGCATACATGGTCATGTCACGTTCTTCTATTAATACTCTTCCTCATACCAACACAAATTCATACTTTTACTTAAACCAACACAAATTCATACTCTTACTCAAACCAACACAAATTCATTGTCAAACCTACACAACTTTATTATCTTACTATGTCATTTGCACCCAAATATATTATCAATGCTCACTGCAATGGTGAGACATATGAGTGTGATGTATACAGGTTTAGTTTTTGAAACACCGATACTATCCGATTTATGATCAAGAGAAATTCAAATTTCTTGCATTTGAAAAAATCAATAGAATCATTTCTAGAATCTTGTCTTGTGTCACAAATCATGTACCAGAATCCAATTTATTTCGAAAACAATCAATATAAATTTTACCCGCTAAAGGTGCGAGACGATGAAGATGTTGAATATATGTTTGTTAGTCATGAACATTCTGGTTGCAACTCTATTGAGTTATATATTAATCTCCAACAAAGTATATCATCTCAACAATCTCAGATAACTAATCAAGTTGAATATGAAGAATTAGATAAAGTCGACCTAGAAGCAGAAGCAGAAGCCAACGTCGTTGATGAAGAAGAAGAAGAAACTGATACATATGTCGATCATATGTTAAACAACAACATTGAAGATGACGATTATCCAGCGGCATTACCTCTAAGTCATGTATATAATCCACCTCAACATATGACAAACATGGACTTGCATGACGATGACACATTCGACAATGTTTTTTACAACCCGTATCCACGGTCAGAGGGTGAGTTAAAAGTGAGATACATGTTTCACACTAAAGAAGAATGTGTGCGAGCTATCAAAAAATTTCACATGGATAACTCTGTTGATTTCACCTTGAAACGCATTGATTTGAGAAGGTATGTCATCGAATGTTGTAACATCCTTTGCAAGTTTCGGTTGGCTGCGTCTCACAGGAAGAGAAATGATTCATGGGAGATAGCTTCTATAGACCCACCTCACAGTGGCATTGACACTGATGTTGTACCAGATCACTGAAAATTAAGCGCTGAATTGATATATCAAGACATTTTGCTACTTGTTAACAAAGACCCATCAGTGAAGGTGAGTATAATAATATATCATATCGACACACGATATAATTATACTCCCTCTTACAAGAAAGCATGGATTGCAAGGACAAAGGTTGTTGAACAGGTATTCAGAAACTGAGAGGATTCATACAAAGAATTGTCTTGGTTTTTGTGGGCACTTAAAACATATTGTATCAGTAAATTCATGACCATCAAGCTATGGATAAACTTGACGTCAATAAAACCAGAGTCGTCACCGCGCTTTTATTTTTTCCAAAGGAAAAGAGAAAAGTACGAACAAAACCTAAAGATAAGAAGTTTTCAAATTAAAACTAATAAAATACCAGAGATTACAGGTAAGGGTGTTGGTTACACAGAGGGAAGGTGTTAGCATTCAAAGTGTCTTAGGTACTCCTAGGGAACCCTTTTTTATGTGTGTATGTGTTTTTGGTATAAAAGATGTTTGAGAAAAATAGAGTGTGGGGATGAGAAAATAATTAATTGATTATATTTTTGTGTTTGACAAGACCTTCGGACTTGTGCCTACGTACCAACATAAAAATGAGTGATCAAAACCTCGTAATTCGTGGTAACAATTTCAAAATGGGTGAATTGCTTTTAATCAAAAGTTAATAAGGAAGGCACAAGAGGCCAAAAATTTGAATGAAGTTGTTAGTTCTTTTTGTCTTTTGAAATTTTAAGTCAAGATGATTAGATTTATTTACAAGTTTGATTTAAGAAAAAGGAGTTTGAAAATTCAATGGCATAAGGCCAAAGTTTCTATTTGAAATAAGATTTAAGTTTGAAATCACAAGTAAAGAAAGTTTTTTAAATGAGGAAGTGATTTGAAATTTAATAAGTGGGAGGACATGAATAGACTAATCCTAAGCATACAATTAAAAGTTAAGAGTTGAAAATATCTGACCAATGGGATGCAATCCAACAGACAAGTATGTCATAGAGAAAATCCACTTTCCCTTGGACTTTGAATCAAGCAATAATCAATCAGGCAGTTAGCAATATCAGACATCATGAAGATCAAGGCATCAAATAAAGATGGCCATATTCAAGCAAGTAAATCTTATAGCTAGTAGTCTTCTTTGTCTTCTCATGTATCATATGAAATACTCCTTGATCAACTCAGGATAAAACATTAGACACAAGATCAAAATAACAGTTTGCATCAAGACAATGTAGCAGATAAACACAAATACATCCCAAGACTTGCATCAGATTAAGGCTTAGCTCACAGTAATTTGATCTCAGAATGCTGGCATTGGCCAAGTCCTTTTTGCACAGGGAATGTTGCCTAGTTATAAGTCCAAAAGTTCAGATCAAGATCAACAGTCCACCAAATATTTTTTAGGATTTTTGTTGCTTATTAGGTGTTTTAAGGTCCTAAGACCAAAAACCAAAATCAAAATGCACAAACAAAATATATACAAGATATGGCTCAAATAAGCAAAGTGAAAATGACATAAACATAAACAAGTTAAATGAAATGTAAACGACAATAAATGATAAATGACTAGAAATTAAATTGCATAAAGTAAATGACTTGAAATTAAAACAATATTAATAAGAGTTAGTCAAATGTTAGTCAAGATTAATTGAATGTTAATGGTGTTTTTTTTTCTTTTTTATTGATTAAGTCATTATTTGGATAACACTTAACCATCTATTCACAAGCATGGATCCTTGAACCAAGACATCTTCCATAGGAAGGGAAAAAGGCCAATTTTCCACACAATACCATGAAAGATGGGAAACTACAATCTCACTTACTAGAATGATATGCCTTTAGGGTCAAATTTAGCTCTATGTTAAGCAATCGTAATTGAACTTATGTAGAAGTCACAACTATCAGAGGTCGGGCAATAAAAATTTAGGTGTTATTGCATGTTAGAGATTTAGTATAATGAAACAAACTCCTAAAACATACCACACACTAAAAGAAAAGATCAAAAGGGATGGACATATCCCATCCATACTTGTATTGGTTCATCTGACACAAGGTCATTGATGAACCAATTAGCCTTAGGATATTTGAGATTTCATTGTTCAATGAAAGGAATGGGAAAGAATAGGGATGGATATGAAGAGGGAGGGAAGGTAGAGAAACACAAATTGGCCATGGGAGGAATTTTATCAAATTAAAATCATCCATTCATTTTGGGAGATGAAATGTACATTTCATCAATCCCCTAAATCCAGTGATTTTAATCCAACAAAAGTCAAATCAACCTTGACCAATACCCAAACAAATAATCAAACATCACAAGACCATAAAAATGGCTCAACATAATTTTTACACAATTAATCAATTAAAAATCAAAGTAAAAATGCATTAAAATTCAATTTATTTTGGTCAAAACCTAAAATCTCTTCAAAACACCAAATAAATGGCCAATAAATTTATCCTAGGTCAACCAAGGTTAAAGGACCTTAGACAAAAAATTTCATGATTTTTGAAAATTCAGAAGTATTTTTAAACAATTTAAAATATGCACAAAAACATTTAATTCATGAAAAATATCAAAATTAATCCAAAAAATAATTTTAATTCAGAAAATAAACATGAAAAATATTTAAATATTTTTGGTGAAAGTCCCATATTTTTTGGATTAAAAATGAAATTATTATGAATTAAACAAAATAAAGCAATTAAATGAAAAATCAGAAAATACAAAAAAACAAGGGTCATCAGATCTTCCTCATTAATTGAGGTGACAGATCTGATGACCACGCGTGTGCTAGCCACCAAAGACCTATGTCAAAGTGCCACACGCGTGGTAATCACAATGGGAGGCTGGGATTAAAACATTTGGACCAGATCGGATAGCTTGGGACTTGCCAATGCACCACCGGAGCCCTAACTTCGGTCATCTTCTCTGATGATCACCACCGGACTGGTCCAACCTCAACTTCATGAAAAATGGAAAACAAGGATACTAATTCAAAGACAAAATGCTCAAGAGCTCGAATCTGGCCTCAATTTCTTCCAATTTCAAGTGTATAAAAAGATACAGGGATTTGAATTTTGAGGATCATGAACTGAGTTGCTTCGATTTGACCTCAAAGCAACTCAATCTTGTTGCCTACATTGATAGGACTTCAGCCAATCAAAAATCACAAAGAATAGTGAAGAATTGATAGAGAATCGAAGAGATTAAGTTTTTGAAATTTCACCTTCGAGTAACTTCAATTCAGCTTGATCTTGATTTGGATTTGCTTGATTCTTCCTCCTCTTGCTTGCAGTGATCAATTGAGATGAAAATGGCAATGAATCCTTGGATTTTGAATCTCAAAATAGAAGGTGAAATTCAAACTCAATTCTAAAGAAACCTTCAAGGAATTCTATGGAGCGGGGTTCTGAGTTCTCTTGGCAAAGCTTGGGCAAGGTGTTCCTGTTAATTCTGAGGTCATGAGCTTGTTTAAATAGGCAATGGAATTGATTTTTGTACCACTTGAAATTTTGAAAAAATTGGAAACCAAGTTGCATGGATGCATGGATAATGATTTGGGCCTAACGAATGATGCAATCCATCTCCAATTCGTGTGAAATTGATGCTGAAGTCATTACATGGAAGCATGCAAAGAGGAATGATCACTTGAATTCAAAACTTGCCAAAACAAATCCCATAATGGAGCTATACGCAAGTCCCTCAATTTTGATCCAAATGAGATGATCCACAATGAACACTTTTCTATTTGAAGCTTGGATCATGATGAATTTTGAGGTGGAAGTTTGGGAAATCAAACATATTTGAAAATTTTCTAAGTACCAAGCCAAATGTTCACTTCTTCCACCTTTAATAACTTTTGCAATGGACTTCAAATGGAAAGAGTTCCTTCTTAAATTTATTAACAAATTTGACCTCATTTGGATTTGGCATGAAGGAGTTATGCATTTTAGAAGTTGAGGAAAATCACTTGTTCAATGGTAATGGACCAAAATGACCTATAATGTTTCCTCTTGGCACATGCATTTGCAAGTTTAATTGGAACTTCTTCCAAACATAAAATTTGTAAAGGACATCTTGAATTTGATCATGTAACTTTAATGGATTTTATCTCATAAAAATTGATCAAGTTATGGTCCTTGTAAGTTGACCTCCTAACTAGGGTTCAGACAAAATAACCTATAATCTTTCACCATAAAAAATGACTTTCCAAGCAAAAATAGATCTTGACTTAAACATGAAAGTTGTTTGTAATGTCATAAGGAGTAACATTTCTCTTGGAATAATTTTCATATGACAAAAATTGTAGGAAATAGGGTCTAGGGAACCCCAGTTTTGACCAGTTGACTCTCTCTAGTCAACCACCGTGAACCATCTTGCAAACTTGACATTCTCTTGATATTTGGGACTCATGGAGGATCATATATGTGTAGGATGATGTAATATGGAGTATCCCTTGAAATATTTGATCAAAGGATGAAGAAACTTGCTGATGAAGTCACATAGTATACCCAGATGAATTAAGGCTTCCAAGGCAAATAAGCTCCAAACTCTTAATGATTTCTTGATCAAAATGACATGTGACGACCATAGGGATCCATATATGATGCCTAGAGCCAATGTAAACCATCTATTGATTGATCTCCTTGCATTGAGGGTCTTAAACCCTAGATATGAGCTTGATGGAGCATGTGTGAACACACACACTACCTACAAAAGTAACAAACTATACATAGACATATTTTTGGCATTTTGGTTAGTAAATAATGAAAAACAAAGTATGATACAATCAAATACCTCCCAATGCAAACCCAATGAATAAGGGGTAAGGAGGATGCCAAGGTGTGATCCCAAAGCCAATGCATATGATGAGATAATCATGAAGGATATTAGGGGCAAAATTGGGATCTTACAGCTGCCCCTATTTAGAGACATTCTAACTGAGGATGTGAAGGTTAAAGTATTTGTATCAACTCAGTAGAATGGACTTAAATAACAAAAATAGAAACAAATTTTGGTCTCTAAGAGACCTCATGATGCATATGGTATGAATGTTAAAATAATCTCTATGGGGAAAATATTGCCACAAAGGAAAAGAATCCGGAGAGACTGAAAGTCCACAGGAGCATAATGCATTCCATAAGGAAAAACTCACTAGGGAGACAGAGACTCTAGGGATAAACTGATGTGCGTAGGTCAGGCTACGACTTAAAAAACTGCTGGAGACACGAAGGGAAATTCCATGAAAATAAATCAATGGAAGGACTCGGTTGGGATAAGGGAAAATCTGCAAGAGAGACAGGTAAATTAGAACAAAACTGAAATACATGAACCAGACAAGGGATTGGCGACTTCACTGAGGAAAATGCGCTCAAACTCAATTGGGGAAGAATGGACTTTAACATAGGAGTAACAGAAGTATATTATCTATTACCAGTTACTGGGTAGGAAGATAATATACCCGGACAGAGGGACATCCGTTACCGGTTAGGATAAACATATCAAGGATGACTCGCTGAGAAAAAGGAGGTGTATTCGTTACCGGTTACTGGCTAAGAATGACCTGTTGGAGAAAATAGGATTTACAACTACCTGTTACTGGGCAGAAGACCAAAGAGAGAATATATGTCACAGGTTAGGGTGAACATATCAAGGATAAACTCAAAGGAAGAATATCTGTCATTGGTTAGGATGAACATATCAAGGATAGACTGGCGAGGAAAAATAGGAATTATATCTATCAGTTACTGGATAGAATACCAAAAATAGAATATTCGTCATCGGTTAGGGTGAACATATCAAGGATCGACTGCCGGGGAAAAATAGGAATTATATCTATCAATTACTGGATAGAATACCAAAAAGAGAATATCAGTCACCGGTTAGGGTGAACATATCAAGGATAGTCTCAGCAGGGGAAAGCAGGATTTATAACTACCTGTTACTAGGTAGAAAACCAACAAAGGGAGAAAATCCGTCATCGGTTAGGATGAACATATCAAGGATCACAATCTTTCATTTTCAAGTACAAAATCTCTTCGTTAGGAAAATCATACTGCATTGACTGGTAATCTTTAATAGGTTGGTGAGCCAAATGGTCAGCCAAGACACTACCCTTAATCGCTTTTTGAGATCGTTATTCAATATCATACTCTGATAATAATATCTGCTAATAGGAAATCCTCCCAGTTAAAGTAGGCTTCTCAAAATGTACTTGATTGGATCCATTTTGGATATCAACCAAGTAGTATGATTTAACATAGACTGGCACAGACGCTTAGCAGCCCAAGCCAATGCATAACGAGTCTTTTCAAGCATAGAATACCGAGTCTCATAGTCGGTGAACTTCTTACTGAGGTAGTAAATTGCATACTCTTTCTTTCGAGATTCATCTTGTTGACCAAGAACACAACCCATACTCTCATCAAGCACAATCAAATACATGATCAAGGGTCTTCCTTCAACAGGCGGAGATAGAATTGGAGGCTCAAGCAGATATTCCTTGATACTATCAAAAGTTTTCTCGCAATCCTTGGTCCAATCACAAGACTGATCTTTCTGAAGAAGCTTGAATATAGGTGCACATGTGGCAGTCATATGCGATATAAATCTTGAGATATAATTCAAACGACCGAGAAACCTCTGACTTGCTTCTCAGTTTTAGGCGCATGAATTTCTTGTATTGCTTTGACCTTGGCAGGATTAACTTCAATACCCTTCTCACTGACAATAAAGCCCAACAACTTACTAGAAGGGACATCAAAAGTACACTTATTGGGATTCAAGCAAAGTTTGTACTTCCTTAAACGCCGGAATAACTTCAACAAATGCTCAACATGTTCTTCTTCATCACTTGATTTGGGAATCATATCATCAACGTATACTTCGATCTCTTTATGCATCATATCATGAAAAAAAGTAGTCATAGCTCTCTGGTATGTTGCAGCACCATTCTTTAAACCGAAAGGCATCACTCTATAACAGAATGTTCCCTACAGTGTAATGAATATGGTTTTCTCCATATCTTCAGGTGCCATCTTGATTTGATTATAACCATAAAATCCATCCATAAATGAAAAGACTTTGAATTTAGATGTATTATCTACCAACATATCAATGTGTGGCAAAGGAAAATCATCTTTTAGACTAGCTTTGTTGAAATCTCTATAATCAACACACATACAGGCTTTTCCATCCTTCTTCAGAACAACCACAATATTGGTCACCCACTGCAGATACTCGGAGGTTACAAGAAAACCAACATCAATTTGTTTCTGCACTTCCTCTTTGATCTTTACTGCCATACCGGGATGAGTTCTTCTCAATTTATGCTTGACCGGCGGGCATTCTGGCTTCAATGGCAATCTATCCTCCACAATCTTAGAATCCAAACTAGGCATGTCTTGATAGGACCAGGCAAACACATCGGAATACTCTTGAAGAAGATCAATCAACCCCTTCTTGGCCTCTGGACTCATTGGAGACCCAATCTTGACCTCATCATCTTCGAAACCCAAGTTGACTAGTTTGATCTGCTCTTCAAATGGCTGAATGGATTTTTCCTCGTGCTCAAGTAGACGAGATAATTCATCAGATACTTCTTCATCAGTTTCTTCCTCAACCTCAAATATAGGGAAATCAAAGTTTGGAGATGAAGTATGATCATTGTATTCAATGCGTTTGAGAACCAACTTGCATAATGATTTGATATTTTGATTTTAGAGAAGTGAATTTTGACCAAATATTATGCAGATGGAATATTATTATTTATTTATGTTTTTTGTGATTACCATTTTCAGAAAATCAAAAAGTAAAAAATTAAAACATCAAAGATGTGGATGAATAAAATTGCATTTTATTGATGATAATAGAAATGCCCAACAATGTTCACTTCTCCCTTAGGCATATGAGAAGGATTTTTCTTTAAAATGAAAATAAAATTACTTAGAGCAATGAATAAGAGCAGGAACATCAACAACAACCCAATTGTTGCAAGTCTGGCCATGCGACACAAAGTTGGCGCAAGCTTCGTCTTCATCGTCACCATCCTCAATCGCAACAGTTGAGTGT
Organism: Lathyrus oleraceus; assembly: GCF_024323335.1. NCBI lineage: Eukaryota > Viridiplantae > Streptophyta > Magnoliopsida > Fabales > Fabaceae > Lathyrus > Lathyrus oleraceus. Next base: position 48,807,262 of record NC_066579.1, on the reverse strand, counting down.
TGATCATTCCCATGAATTAACCATCCACTATGGAAACTCGGTTGCACATTTTCAGTTATGACGTTGAACGGTCCTGGTTGAAATCCCAATCTAGCCCAATTCTTGTTCTTAGCAATCTCTATCATTCGTCCCCACTGATCAATGTTGCCAGCCTCAATAGCCTTTTGTGCATCCTTTAGAGAGGACATAGATGCCCCAGTTTCCTTTTCTTCAACAATAGACAAGACTTGAATGGCGTTCCAACCTCCTCCTCAGCTTCAACATAAGAAAAGGATGACAAACGGCTCACCAGAAGTGCTTTTTCTCCACCAACAACGACAAGCTTGTCGTTCTTCACAAATTTCAATTTCTGGTGTAGAGTAGACGTCATAGCCCCGACTTCATGAATCCATGGCCTTCTGAATAAAAAACTATAGACCGGGTGGATATCCATTACCTAGAAAGTAATTTGGAAATCACTCGGACCTATCTTCATTGGAAGGTCCACTTCACCAATGACATTTTTACAGGAACCATCAAACGCTTTAACAATCATGTTATTGTACCTCATTGGGGCGCCTTGATAAAGTTAAGCAATCGTAATTGGACTTATGTAGAAGTCACAACTATTTGAGGTCGGACAATAGAATTTTGGTGTTAATGCATGCACTACGCCAAATAAGGGAAAAGAGGGCGCTTTTTTTGGCCTATAACAGTGCTTTAAAGCGCCCTCTAATCTGGCGCTGACATAGGTAAAGACAACGTTTTTTTCCTGGTGAAAGCGCTCTCTAAAGTGGCTCTTTAAGCCCTTTAAGGGCCACTTTAGAGGACGCTTTTTAAAGAAAGCGCCCTCTAAAGTGGAAACTTTTAAGGGTTTAGAGGGCGCTTTTACTGGAAAGCGCCTTCTAAAGTGGAAACTTTTAAGGGTTTAGAGGGCGCTTTTACTGGAAAGCGCCCTCTAAAGTGGAAATTTAAAGGGTTTAGAGGGCGCTTATTTTGGAAAGCGCCCTCTAAAGTGGGTGGTTATTTAATTTTTTTTTTAAAAAAAGCGCTATATTTATTTATTTATTTTAGACAACCTGTATATTGAAGCAGTACACCTAAAACTGTATATTCTTATCATTTTTCAACACACAAAATATTATAAAATAACAATGGGAATGACCAAAGCAAAAACATCAAAATATATTCTTATCATTTTTCAACACACAAAATATAAAACAATTCGAGGTATATGTTTTAAATCATAAACTAATGATTGAATATCTATTTTAGACAGTTTGCATCAGTGATTTATAGTACAAATTCATCTGGCACTGAAGTTTCTGCAGTACTTGTTAAATGATAATTCACCTAGAAGTACAAAATATACAGAAAAAATTACTATGATAGTTGAAATTTAGAAGTTTCAAGTCTTAAAATCAAACTATAAGTGGGGGCATTTCAATTCAAGAACATTTCTCTCTTTCACAAGACTGTTATCAGAAATTGAATGGAAACCTATTTGGAACGTAAACCAGGGATATTTTTAAGACCCATCTTGCCAAGGACAAGCTTAGGAATAGCTGGAGGGCTATCAAGCCCCATGCATCGACTGAACTCATTTGCAAGCTCCACTAACCTATACTTATCTTTCCCCACTTTCTTGTTAGAGTTGTAGTAACCAAGCCATGCTTAATATGCTGCTTCTTTATTTTTCATCTCCACATTGGATAGAGCCCTTTCCACCTTTTAACAATTTAAAATGTAAGTGCATCGTTGGAATCACAGTGAGTTTAATGAACTCGAGGTGGCGTTGTAATTTTGCTAAAGCTTTAAATTTTAGCTTTTGCCAAAATCATGGTGACACACCGCGATCCTGCCAAACTCGTAGCTAATCGTTGCTCCACATATTGGTTTGTTTGTCTAAAAACTAGCTAAAGTATTAGAAGAAAATCAATAATTGTCTCCCTTGTATATCCAAGTATACCTTTTTCTTAGTGTCAGGATCAACTGAAGGGACCAGAGCTTTCCCAATAGGTAAATCTTTTGCAGTAGCTAAAAAGAACTCTTCCCAAGGAGCTAGTAGCAGTATGCCATGCCCTTCTTTTCCTCTTCGCCCCGTTCTACCTAGTCGATGTATATATTGTTCTCTATCAGCCGGTAGACCAACCTGTTCATTGTAGAAATGGAAGAAACATGACAATTTGAAATTAATAAAAGCGTTAAATAATTTGGCAAATCATAATAAAAAAGGCTTGCACTTTTAGCAAATGTATGTATTGAGTGTCCTTACGAGTATGCGTTAAACAGGACAGAAATTCATATGGACACGAGCATGCTGGTAATATAGTCACAAGTGAAACAAGGAAGGAGATCCAAATATACCTGTACAACAAGAGTAACATCTGGATAATCAACTCCACGTGCAGATACATCCGAAGTAACCAAGATGAGACCCTTTGACTTCCGGAATTCATCAGAAACTCTGGTTCTATAACTCTGAGGCTTTCTTGAATGGATTTCTCTCACATTCAAGTTCAACTCCCCAAGGAGATCAACAACAAGTCTTGTGACCATAGCGGTTGTGCAGAAAACAAGAACCTGATAAACCAATAGCTACATTACATATCCTCCAAATCCATGTAAACATGATTGTAAAAGTTAAACTTTGTTGTCAAATCACAGTTTACTAATCGAAAATACTAATCTAAACAGTTCATAGTGAAAGGACAGAGAAAAAATTAAAATACAGTTGGTTGCAGATTAGAAAGCAAACCTTGTAGTCAACATCATCTGCAATGTGCTCCTTCAGAATAGCATAGAGTACCTTTGATTGGTAGAAGGTGTTTTAGATATTGCTGCCTCCTTTTTCTACATCGAGAAACAAATGGAATAGTTGGTGAAATTTAACCCATAATGCCTAGTCTTCATTGCTAGCATTGCAACACAATAATTATTGTTGAGAATACTCAATAAATGTATGAACCAAGAAAAATGAAACCAAAAATGAACAATAGCGAACGTCAGAAGAGAAACCAAGTAATATGAAGATTAGAAAAATACCTATGGTGTCAAAATCGAACAGCTAACAACGAATTAATAGAAGGAGGAAACGTCGTAGATCTAACAGAGGTGGAAGGAGAACGCCTTAGAAGTAGCGAAAATCGTAGCAGTGAGAACCCTAACGTGAAAAAGAACGAAAATAACAGAGAGTGAAATAACAAAACGCGCAGTATGTTATAATTTTAATGTTTACTAAAGGGGACCTTAGAGGGCGCTTGTGGGAAAAAAGTGCCCTCTAAAGGAGGCCTAAGAGGGCGCTTATGAAAGCGCTCTCTAAGGCTTTCCAAAAGCGTTTTATAAACTGGAAATGCACATGGACTTATAGAGCGCTTTTTTAAAAGCGCCCTCTAAGGGTAACCTTAGAGGGCGCTTTCTAAAAAGCGCCCTGTATTGTTGTCCCTCTATCTCCTCCTTATTTTTTCGCTTCACCTTAGAGGGCGCTTTATTACAAAAGCGCCCTCTAAAGTGCGCTGTCTATTCCAGTTGTTCGCTCCTTATTTTTTCTCTTCACTTTAGAGTGAGCTTTTGTAATAAAGCGCCCTCTAAGGTGCGCTGTCTATTCCAGTTTTTGGCATAGTGATGTTAGAGACATAGTATGATGAACTATGCTCATGAAACATACCATACACAAAAAGAATATGCAAAAGTGGTAGCCTAATCTCATCCATACTTATGTTGATTTTGTAATCAACTAGCCTTAGGATATAGAGATATCATAGGTCTATGACATGAATGCATAAAGAAGGGGGATGAGATGAAAAGGGAGGGGAAATGGATAAAACTCAAATTGGACAAAGGAGGACTTTTACCAAATTAAGATCATTCATTCATTTTAGGAGATGGAATGTACATTCCATCAATCCCCTAAATCTAATGATCTTAACTTAACAAAGTCAAATCAACCTTGACCAAGGCCCAACAACATAAGTCAAACTCACAAAGTCCATCAAAATGACTCTACACAATTTATTTGGCATTTATCCAATTAAAAATACTAAAAATAATACATTAAATTAAATATGTTTGGTCAATTTCCTAAAACCTCATCAAAACACCAAAGAAATGGCCATGAGATTTATCATAGGTCAAACAAGGTCAAAGGACCTTGGAGGAAAAATTTCAGAATTTTTGGAAACTTAAAAGTATTTTTAAACAATTAAAAATATCCACAAAATCAATTAAATCATGAAAAATATTAATAATGATCCAAAAAATAATTTTAATTCAAATAATGAAAGAGGATTTTATTTTAAAAAAATTGGTGAAACTCTCATATTTTTTGGATCAATATTAAAGTTAATATGAATTAATGAAAATCAAAGGAAAATGAATTAAAATCAAAAAATCAAAAAAACGTGGACCACTTGATCTGCCTCATTAATTGAGGTGGCAGATCAAGTGGTTGAGCGCGTACGTTCCATGATGCGTCTGAGTCAAACGTCCACACGCTTGGTAATCAACATGTACGCTCGTGATTAAAACAATTTGAATTCATCTAATGGCTCTGGACCGTGCCACATCATTGCCGGAGCAAAGCGTCGGTCGTCTTCTCAGGCGACCTTGATCGGACTGGTCCATTCATCACCATATCATAAATGAAAAAGGAGGACATGATTTGAAAGATAAAATAGCGTAGATCACGAATGTCACCTCAATTTTAACTAACTCCAAATATATAGAGAGATATGTGGAGTTGAATTTTGAGGTATGTCAGCTGAGTTGCTTCGATTTGACCTCAAAGAAACTCAATCTTCTCGCCTACATTGGTAGGACTTCAGACAACCAAAGATCCAAGAGAATTGCTGAGAATTGAGTGAGAATCGAAGAGATGAAAAAATCTAGAAAATACCTTCAATGTTGTGCAGAACTTGATCTTTCTTGCTTCAATTCGTGTTTGATCTTATTCAAGTAGCTTGCAAAAGTGGCTTAGGATTGGTACAAAGCTTTGGATCCTGGAGTTTTTGAATCTCCAAACAGTGAGATTCAAACTCAATTTTCAAATGAAAATTCTCAGGTTTTCCTTTTAAATGTGAGGGTTTGAAGTGTGGAGTCAAATCTAGCGCGCAAGGATCCTTTTGAAATGAGCACAGAGGGTCTCTATTTATAGCAAAATGGAATGTTATTTGCACACTTGAAATTTTGTCCAATTTTAGCAATGCCACGTTCATGCTTGCATGGGCGTGTATAGGCCCATGAAGCAAATCAAATAAGTCTAAAACCAACTATGTTGAGGTCTCAATAAAGCTTGAATGGCAAGGCAAAGTTAAATGATCATTTGAAGTTTGAATCTTGCCAACCGATACAGCTGTGTTTACACCATGCGCAGACCCCTCAAACTTAATCCAAAATGAATGAATTAGGACTATTTGGAAAGCTTAGATCAAAAGGAATAACTCTTATTTTGAACACTTTTCCATTTGTAACTTTTATCATGGTGAATTTTGAGGTGGAAGTTTGGAAATTTCAACATGTTGAAAATGTTTCTAAGTGTCAAGTCATATACTTCATTATTCAACCTTGCTTAACTTTTTATGTGAGCTCCAAATAAGAAACGTGTCTTCATAAAAGTTGTAGATATCTAAAAGGCATTCAAAATGGTCACTCATTTGACATCATTTGGATTTAGAATAAGTGAGTTATGCATTTTTGAAGTTGAGGAAAATCACTTGTTCAATGGTATTGGTCCAAAATGACCTATAATGTATCCTCGTATCACATGCTCATAAAAGTTGATTTACCTCTCACTCAAAACATAAAAGTTGAAGTAGACATATTGAATTTTATTATGCAACTTGGAAATATTTTATCTCATAAAAATTGAGCAAGTTATGGCCTTGGGAAGTTGACTTTCAAATTAGGGTTTAGACAAAATGACCTATAATGTTTCAACATAGAATATGACTTTCCAAGAAAAATTAGCTCTATACCTAAACATGAAAGTTGTTTTTAATGTCATTTAGAGTAACTTTTCTCTTGGAATCATTTTCATATGATGAAAATTGTAGGAGATAGGGTCTAGGGAGACCCAGTTTTGATCAGATGAACTCATTTGGCCAACCACCATCAACCAACTTGCTAACTTGCAATTCTCTTGACTTTTTTAGGCTAATGGTAGATAATATATGCATTAGATAATGGAATTTGAAGTGTCCCTTGAGAAATTTGATCAATTGGTGAAGAAGCTTGTTATAGAAGTTACTCAAGATACCCAGACAAACTAGGGTTTCCAAGGCAAATTAACTCCAAACTCTTGAAGAAATCTTGATCAAAATAACATGTAAAGATCATAGGGACTCATATATTATGCTTATAGCCATTGTGGATAATTCCTTGGTTGTGCTCTTAGCCACGAGGGTCTTAAACCCTAGATGTGAACTTGATGAATCAATGTTGATCATGCCCTACCTACAAAAGAGTTAGGCAAATGCAAAGACATGTTTTTGGAATTTTGGTCAGTAAAAATGATAATATCAAGTATGATACAATCACATAGTGCTTGGTGATCTCTCCCAAAACAAACCCAATGAAAAAGGGGTAAGGAGGATGCCAAGGTATGATCCCAATGCTTATGCATATGATGAAATTGCACGAGGGATCTTAGGGTCAAAATTGGGGTCTTACACTATATTTGCTATTTGGTTAGAAGTTATCTTGGAACTTCATTTTCCTAGTATAAGAGAGTTTGTGGGCTTAACCTTCTAAAAGCTCTCAAGAATTATTGGATACTATCAAAATCATATCTTGGGGAGAGAAGTAGGTCACTTCTTTAAGACCGAACCTCTATAAATCTTTGGTGTTATCTCTCTTCCCTTAACTCTTTTATTTTCCGCTTAATTTCTTATGCGTATTAAATGTTTTTATCAAAATGTTTTCAGAATCCATTTTAAAAGATAATTCTATTTTAAATCTTCATTTTTCAAACATCCAATTCACCCATTTCCCGTGTATTAACTCACATGTTCAACAAAGAACCTGATCACCAACACCATAGAAGAAGTCCCCTTTCAAATTTGGATCTCGATGATACCATGGCCACCTCCTTCACCACTTCCATCTTGTCTCACCTTTATGCTCATATGACAAAAACATAAAAGAGTACCCCACCCGTAGAGAAATTCAAAAACTAATGGGGTAGGGATGCATGATAGAATAGAAGACCGAAATTAGCACACTAAACTTGTAGATATCCTTATAAAATTTCAAGGAGAAAGAGGTTATGAGATATGTAAGTTATTTTTTTACCTTTAATGCATGATTTATGTCTTGGTTTAATGGTTTGAGAACAAAATCCATTAATTCACAGGTAAGACTTCATATACGGTTCATTGCCCATTTTAATGTGGCATAAAAGCAAATGAAATAAGTGGAGAGCTTGTTTGGGGCCAATAAGGCGGAAAATGGATGAACCCTTATTGTCACGCATTGAGAGGGTTAACCAATATGATATATTAGAGATAAGAAGGACAATAATCTGACCGGGAAAATAAAGAAGGAGGCTCACCTTCCCCTAAATATTGGGACCACACACCTTTTAACGCATCCAAAGAACACATTCCACGGGAGTGCATCAACATGGAATTCCATAAAGAAGTCAAAATACTCAAGTAAAGGATTGTGTTTAGTTAAAGAATGCGATAGAAAATCAAAGGATGTTTTCACAAAATCAAAGGCCACAACACATAGGATGTTTTCACAAAATCAAAGGCCACAACACAGAGAATTGTGTTCAGTAAAAAACTGCGATAGAAAATTTCATACAATTAGGGATATTGTCATGGTTTTCTAATGAAAAGAAGGGTAAACCAAGGGACATGGTGACCGAAGATAGAAGCCCGTGGAAAAAGAGAGGAAAATGGTCTAAATGGCCAAAAAAATAGACAATCTTATGATGAAAAATATAAATAATATTCAATATCATACATCGTAGGATGAGGAGCCTTCTTTTAATGGCAAAGCCTCCTCGTCATGTTGAACATCAATGGAGAAACACTTAAATCTTGGCAACACCTCCCCCATTAACATAGGAGTGGGGTTAGATAGAATAACAAGACACATGCAAATAAATACCACATATGAACAAACAATACAAAGATAGAGTCAGATGAAGACTACAAGAGTAGTATCAAGAGGCTTTCCCAATTCTGAGGGAGAGCCACTTGCAATTCAGTAAAAATAAAACTAAGAGAAGTGATGTTGTAGGAGTCGGAGTCATACCTAAGATGGTAAAGAAAATTCAACCTCCAATCTCAATCTAGGATACGAAGTTAATCAAGAGAACACCAAATTCCCACTTCCCTTTGTTTGTCATGGCCATAATGGAATGTTATAACGCCCATAGGGTCCTAATAGATCAATAAAGTTGCTAACCTTATGGATGTCTTGCACTTTACCCATGAGGACCTAATACCCTACAAAGTGAGCAACCTCCATGGATTCAATGGATCGACAACCAAACCCTAAAGATACTTAGAGATCATGGTGTTGTTCTAGAAGAAAGAACTAAGAAAATCAGTAAAGACACACTTCTTAGTGATAAATTATAAGTCTATATACAACTCTATTATAGGTCTTCCCATTTTGGTCACCCTTGAGGCCATGTCATCAACAATACGCCTAAATTATAAATATCTGTTGAAAAGCATGTGGTAGCCAAGGTGGAAGCTTAACTAAAAGCATGCAAAGCTTGTTTTTTAGCTTCCCTCAAACTCCATCAAGAGAAAACAAATGGCAGTCGAGGAACCACGTAGAAGAAGAATATCAAAGACAAAATAAAGGGGAATGATCCTTTTCTCATTGAGGAAAAAATCAAGAAAGAAGAAAATGCACTAAATACTCCTATGTTAACCTCAAAGATGTGTGAGCCAAGCTCAACACCGATTTGGGAAGATTATTAGGCTGATGCAAGACCAGGGAATACAATAGAAAGATAGCTAAGTAAGCATACACTAATGCGCTACAAATATCCAAAAGGGGAGAGTATTAGATTTTAAAATTTAATATTTCATTTTATGTTTCAGTTCAATTGCATGTTTTTCCTATCATTATTTCAGTTTAATCAAATATTTTTCCACCATTATCAAAAGAAACTTCTCATATTATGCTAGATGATTGAATTAAAATATGAATGAAATTTCCCAAGTTCATAATGACAATTTTGTCAGGCCACCAAACAATAGTAGGCACATATTTAAAATAAATAGGTGGGTCCTATGAGGCATATCCAAAAACGAAGGGAATACTCGAATGAGTTCAAAGAAAAGAGGAATACCTTCCTAAAAGAGAGATTTTTTAAAACCCAAAAAAGCTACCAAAGATGATAAGGAGACCTCGCTCCTCGATTATCCATCAAAGAGATGACAGTATCCCCAAAGCAATCCACCTTATATTTAAGGCTAAAGCTTTGAGCAGGGGCAGACAATGGACCTTGACTGGGAATGTTCTTATTATAGAGATACTCGAAAATCAAAAAAATTATTATACTAAATGTCATACCCTAGTTTTGTCTGGCTTTTTTTAATTCATCTGATACATGTCCATTTGTCAAGTTTTGAATTTTTAGCCATGTGTTTTTTTATCATCAAATAAAGTCATCATAATCAGGCATATATGCATTTTAGTAAAAAAAAGTCAACATAAAGTCAACATTTTACATGTTGAAGAAATTGACTAAAATTGCATTTTTTTTATTATGCATTTTGAAAGATAAATTCGTGATCATTTGATCTATCATCAGAATATTCATTTGAATTTTATTAATCATTTTTATGCATCATAAAACAAAAATCAAAACTTCAAGAATACACGAAATATCTCTAATATATTACATCATTATTTCATGCATATATTACATAATTATCTCATGCATATATTGCATCATTATTCACTAATTAAACAAATAAAAAGCTTCTAGAACTTTCCTCACACTATTTTCATTTTTCATAATTCTTAAATCACCACTTAACCTAATTCAATAGTCTATAAATCAACCCCATTTCATTCACAAATGACACCAAGAATCCTACACAAAAATAGAGTCAAAGTTTTGCATAAATTACTCTCCAAATTTCATGTTTCTTCATCTTTAAGATTTTTTTTAAACAGCTTGAAATTCTAAATTGGTTTGTGAATCTCTTGTTAAATAAGAATTTTCAAATCTAATATTAAGAGTAATATCTTTGCACCATATAAATTATTCTACCAAATTCGATCAAAAAAATTCATTGTGTTCTCGAGAAAATTCATCTAGGTAGACTTTATTGTTTATTAATTATTGAATTTTTTTCATTGTTACGTTGATGCACTTAAATTATTATCACAATTATCATTGAATTGCATGGAAACTTCATTAATTCACATATTTGAAAATCAATGGTTTGAGTGTTCTTGAACCTCCATGAGCAAAAATGGTAAAATCTGAACTGGTGCCTTGTTTCATACAAATAATATATTCAGTAGCTTCACAATATCAATCTTAGCACAAATTCTTGGTTTATTTGTCATGAGAGTGACTAGAATGACTGAATTGAGCAAATATGTATCGCTGTGTTTTTGTTGATTTTCGAAATTTTTATTGTTTATTTATTGATTCTGGACATATCATTGTCTTCGGGAGTTTGATTAGATAAATTTTTACTATTCATTTGTTTAAATCCATGTACTTTTGAAAAAATTATGGCTTGTTAATGGTGTAGGGATGACTTTGCAAAGAGGAGGAAGAAGGATTTTTCAGATTTAATCTAAGTCACCCATATGCGTTTGACAGTTTGACCGAGTGGGCGCCCAAGATCACGCCACAGGGTGCTGAGCATTTCTCCCCTTTTTTTGGCCCGCCCCTAAAGGGATTTCTATGGGCCATAGGTGCAATTTTATTTGCACCCCCATTTATATCTTGCACTTTTTTCTTTTGTCTTTTTTAATTTTATTTATATACTTATGGTTTTGCATTTGTTTTTGAAATAAGGATCTTAATCTCATTTAATATTTTTTTTACACTTTTGTATTGATAGTGCAGCCTCATTCCCTTTTATTATTTCTTTTATTTTCTTTTTTATTTACTATTTTTATTGCTTTATTTTTTAGTTTATTGATTTTTATTTATTGTTTTCCTTTTAGAATTAGGGCCTTATGTCTATTTGATTTTTTTCACTCTTACACCTCTTGTATTGATAGTGTGCCCCCTCCCTTTTATTATTTCTTTTATTTTTTATTGCTTTATTTCTTTTAGTTGATGCATGATTTTAATTCAAAAAGATAAAATTAATCTTTCAAAAATATTAAAATTAAAGATGCTTGATCAACATCAAGTACATTTTTCAAAATCATACCAAAATATTTCTAAACAAAAATCAATCGCTTAACATCCATTAACCTTCACAAATAAAACCATCAACCTGATTCCCTTCAAGTCATTTTCATTGTTCATTTTGCAACACAAATCAAACTTCGATCTTTATCAAGTGTATTTCTCCAATTCAAAATAAAACATCTAATCATTCTAAAACATTTTTCATAAATGATGAAAAAGGAAATGGTCTAGTGCCTACTATTCTTTTCCCTGATTGATTGAATACAAATTACCTAATTCGACCATTCGAACAATCTTCATCCATTAAAAACTTCTAATCTGGTTCACCTCAAATCTATTTTGTAATAAAATCTTAAGCAATCTTATTTTTGCAATAACTCGGACGAAAAATAAAATGGTCTAGTGTCTATTATTCTTTCCCTCGAGTACTTGAATATAAGTTATCTGACTCGACCATTCGAGTATTCGTCATCTATTCAAAACACCTAAACGATATTTAATCATTTTACAATTAAAAAGATGAAAAATTATTGCCTACTATTCTTTTCCCCGATAGTTTATATATGAGTTGCCTAACTCGATCATTCGAGCAATCATCATCCACTCAAAAACATTCCAACACATTCAAACATTTTTCCTTTTGGCTTCAAACCTCAAACCCTTTTCATAATGAAAGATGCTTCATCCATTCTGAGACAGTGTAAACAAAGCTTCGCTCCTACCATGCGCAAAAAGTTAGAACGCTTTCCGCTCGAATGTGACAAGAACAAATCTGTAAGAATCCGGATTATGTTATTCATTCTGATGTGATGCAAATGTTCACTTCTCCATGTTTTGGGTAGCAAGTATTATTTCCAGTTCCAATACGACTATGCGCCTTTCGCTAAAATCGACCAACAAACAAACATTTTCTATCCAAAACTACTTAGCTTTGAGTTCTCCATTGCATCTGGAGATAAGTAGGACCGAGATTCAACGTCTCGTCAGACACTATAACCAAAAACCCAAAAATATCTTTTGTCTTGCGAAGAACTATATAGCTTTGAATTCTTCATGTTACCTAAGGATTTGTAGGAGAAAGATCCACAATCTTGTGAAACACCCTAATAAAAACCTTTTTGCGACCCCTTTTCTTTTCCTTTTGACTTTTGATTACTCGAACAAAACAAATAACATAAGCTAAATGTCATACCCCAAAATTTGCCCGTTGATATTACAAGGCATTTTTCAAGGCACTCCGACTTATTCTGCAAGGCACTGATCTTAAAGGAACAAAAGCCCAGCTCACAACAGGCCCAATCCAGAAAATGGCCCAAACTAGCTTGCTCGCTAGGCGAGCAATTCCTTCGCCTAGCGAACACTTCGTTATGACACTCGCCCCAGCGAAGCATCAGATCCAGTAAAAGCCCAAATTAGCTGGCTCGCTAGGCGAGCAACTCCTTCGCCTAGCGAAGCTTGCGAACATCAGAATTTTCGGGCTTCACTCTGAGCCCATTAGGTCACAACAAGAGCATTATAAATAGCCAAGCTTCAACCATGAGGACGAAAAAGGACGAAAGGAGGACCCTAGCAAGCAAACCCTAGCGCTCACAGACGGAAAATCCTGGAGGCTAACCCTGAGAATTCCGAGTAACCCTAAAGGAAACCCTGAAGGAAAAGCCGGCGGCAGCAAGGTCACTTCCGCTCAATTCGATCCGATCGGCCAATTCAAGGATTCAACTACATCTTTCAGATATACTCCATGTCAACATTCATTCTGACATCCTCATAACGATGGCATCTATAAGCCCATCCCAGACATTTATTGCAAATACACCATGCTATCAGATATAGCCTAGCGTACGGTTTATTCTGATTCAGCTCAACATATGACTCCTTCAACTCAGAGATGATCTAATGTATGATCCATTCTGACCTTCAACAACTCAGATACGGTCTAATGTACGACCCAGTTAGACCTTCATCTCCTCAGATGCTACCTAGTGTACGGTACATTTCTGAAGTGTAGTCTAGCATATGACTACCCCCTTTTATCATCAGATTCAGCCTAATGGACGGCTCATTCTGCTCAGATACGGTCTAATGTACGACCCAGTTAGACCTTCATCTCCTCAGATGCTACCTAGTGTATGGTACATTTCTGAAGTGTAGTCTAGCATATGACTACCCCCTTTTATCATCAGATTCAGCCTAATGGACGGCTCATTCTGCTCAGATACGGTCTAATGTACGACCCAGTTAGACCTTCATCTCCTCAGATGCTACCTAGTGTACGGTATATTTCTGAAGTGTAGTCTAGCATATGGCTACCCCCTTTTATCATCAGATTCAGCCTAATGGACGGCTCATTCTGCTCAGATACGGTCTAATGTACGACCCAGTTAGACCTTCGTCTCCTCAGATGCTACCTAGTGTACGGTACATTTCTGAAGTGTAGTCTAGCGTACGACTACCCCCTTTCATCGTCAGACACAGCCTAACGGACGGCTCATCCTGCAACTCCAATACGGTCTAGCATAAGACCCATTTGGATCTTCAACTCAGATACGATCTAGAATACGATCCGGTCTGATCTTCTATCCCCAGTGAAATCACCCGCTTAATGGAGGTCTCATTTTGCAACTCAGAGACGATCAAGCGTACGATCCATTCTGACTTTTCATCCTCGGCAAAGTCATCCGCCTGATGAACAATTCACTCTGGTATTCAGATACGGTCTAGCATATGATCCATTCTGATCCCTTATCCCCAGCAGCGTGTAACACACTCTGACTCCCCAGCGAAATCGACAGCATAATGGATGACTCACTATACGGTCTATCGTATGACTCGGTACGACATCCATGTCTTCAGATATCGTCTAATGTACGACGCACTCTGAAGTTCTCATCATCAAATTCCCTGGATGGCATCTTTAAGCCCATCTCCATCAAGACTAGCTCTTGGTTGACAAGCGCAAATTTTTGGGGCATTTTAGTGTTCAATAATCTTCCACCTCCAGACCACGAATGGTGCACATACCATTCTACTCTCTCGGTTCAAGAATATTGAACAGGGGCAGCTGTCATACCCCAAAATTTGCCCGTTGATATTACAAGGCATTTTTCAAGGCACTCCGACTTATTCTGCAAGGCACTGATCTTAAAGGAACAAAAGCCCAGCTCACAACAGGCCCAATCCAGAAAATGGCCCAAACTAGCTTGCTCGCTAGGCGAGCAATTCCTTCGCCTAGCGAACACTTCGTTATGACACTCGCCCCAGCGAAGCATCAGATCCAGTAAAAGCCCAAACTAGCTGGCTCGCTAGGCGAGCAACTCCTTCGCCTAGCGAAGCTTGTGAACATCAGAATTTTCGGGCTTCACTCTGAGCCCATTAGGTCACAACAAGAGCATTATAAATAGCCAAGCTTCAACCATGAGGACGAAAAAGGACGAAAGGAGGACCCTAGCAAGCAAACCCTAGCGCTCACAGACGGAAAATCCTGGAGGCTAACCCTGAGAATTCCGAGTAACCCTAAAGGAAACCCTGAAGGAAAAGCCGGCGGCAGCAAGGTCACTTCCGCTCAATTCGATCCGATCGGCCAATTCAAGGTTACAATTAAATTACAAACAGGTTGGCATTGCTATTACTACCTTATGTTCTTAATTTGCACATGGTATCATGATTGAATTTATGAAACTATCTTAAGTTTTACATATGAATTTAAGTATGCATGAACATCTGAATGTCTAACCACATAATCTCTGTAATGAATGCTATAAGGTGTGAAGCTTGCTGCCATTATATCGTTATTAAAACCGGAATCCGCAGCCGCTCGCTAGCACATCGCTAAACGAGCATGCAACGAGTGTTCGCTAAGACTTCGCTAGGCGAAGCAGGAGCGAACGCGACAGCAGCCGACTTTTCTGTTCTGACTTTTGCCCACCTGTCATGTTTTTATCATAGCCATGCATTGTTTATCTGACCCTACTGCTGTTCTGGTTTCTTTTGTGGTGTAATTCTCGATTGCACCCTGATTTGGTATTCTGACATGTTTGCTGAGTTTTGCAAGGGTTCACACATCGTCGGGAAAGCTAGCTAGATAGGTATTCCACTTTATTTGTGGGATGCCCTTTGTGGAGTTTCACCCTAAATTACCTAATTAATTTTAATGTATTAATTTTTATGTGGAGATCCACCCTCAATTACTTAGCTGATTTTAATGTATTGATTTTAATGTGGAGATTCATCCTAATTGCCTAATTGATTGTAAAATACGGCCTTTAAATATGTGATCTTGGACCTCTCTTTGCAGCCCTACGGTATTACGGTATAACGGTCGTGTCCCGCGAATGTAGGGATACACTTAGCAAAGACCCTTCGGTTAAATCATCATAAAATAAATCATGGTCCCTCGGATGTTGCCTTCGAAAATACGATTTTGTCCCTCGATGACCCTTCGGTGTAGCCTACGGTTAAATGATGATCGTCCCTTCGAATGCTAAGGTATCCTTACAACTGTTGCCTTCAATGACCTATCGATGACCCTACAATGACCCTTTTACATCCAAAGGATAAAACTACTTGCTTCTCAATAGTAAGGACAGTTTTACCCTCATAAGGATAGGAAATGCCCATAACGACCTTAGGAAGGTATAACTCTCAATTACTGGATCATAACCTAAAACATTTTCCACCCCTCACACTTTGCAAGTCCTAGAAAATCACCACTTGGTATACATTCATACTAGAATCATTACCAAGTTATATTTTTCTAAACTGTTTTTCAAAATCAAACGAGATAAATACTTTGTATACATTCATACGAGAATCATTACAAAGTTAAACTCTCTTTTCGAAACATTTTTAAACAATTCACCAACACTTTTCAGACAAAAATATAAGTGATCCAGCAATTAAGAGCCCATGGATAACCATGGATACAAAGGGTGCTAATACCTTCCCTTTGTATAATGTACCTCCCGAACCCAAAATCTATTGAGGTCTTTCCTGTTCTTTTCCACCTTTCCTTATTGGATAAAAGAAAAGTCGGTGGCGACTCTTGCTATCCGCGACATTGCGATAAAAAGCAAAATACCCCAAGTCAGTTCACCGTATGACACTAAACTTTCAATCGCAAATCTAAGTAAATGGTTTCCGTTGAGTAAAACGGATGTGAGGTTTGCTAATACCTTTCCCTCGCATAATCGACTCCCGAATTCGAATTTGGTTACGACGATCATTTTCTTTTTCTTTTAAGGGTTTTATCAATATTTTCCCTTTCCTTTTTGGAATAAATAAATTTTGATGGCGACTCTGTTATCTCGAGCGTGTGAGCGTTCATGATCATTTTTCGCACCGCGACACCAAGAGAAAAACCAAATCATCATCACTACACCTAAATCAAATATAAAGTAACACAAACTAAAATGAATGTGAATTAAAGAAAATTGGCACACACGCCTCAATTGACATAAGTCAATCATAGAAGAACATATGGATTTAATAGAAATCATTACACAACTCCCCCCACTCACCCCAACACTATAATTATTACACCTAGGTGTATGGGCAAAAAATTTAATTGCATGACAAACCTAGAACTTCTAGGGATATACCTAACAAACGCATGATGGAATATAGAAATGTTGAGAATCAATTAAAAATTCACCCAAGCGTCCCCCGCATGGTTGAGAAGATGATAAGAGGATGGGACCACACCATTAAATGAAAGGAAAAACTAAAAAATAGTTAACTTACACAACCTTCAACTGGTAGACCATGAAACATGATATTTGAAGAAGAAACATAATCAAAGTTGTGATTTGTCAACAAACTAACCCTAAAAAACAAACCACAACATGGCTCCACCAGACACAAACTTGGGGTTGACTACTATGGTCTGCTATTAATGCTCAAATGATTATGACCATGCCCAATGAGTAACTCTCAAAAGCATTATTGGTAAACAACAATGAATTGTCAAATCAGACCATTGTAAATGATGATGTCATTGTGATGAAGTCAAGTTGATGATGTCACATATTCAATGTCTTGTCCACAAGAATGTTTTAGATTTTTGAAACCTAAGATAGACCTATCATAGGAGGAACTTGATTAGAACAAATTGATAGACATAAAACTCTAAAATAATACAGAAACATAACCCTTGAGATTTGTCCTTTTTGACAATTGTCTTGGGACATAAGGTTTTATAAAAGGTTTTAAGAGACGAAACTCTAGAACCTCACTATAAAGTCTAATGGAGATCTCAAAAATAAAATATATATTGTCAGTAACTTAAACGTCAAAGTGTTTGCATATGCCTCAAACACCAAATCGATACAACCAAATACTATATATATTTTAGAGTTCATTATCAAATATACATTCATCACTCTATTTGTAAATCACTCCGGTCTTATTAACACTATCAATAGCATATCCAAATAATGAAATCTAATTAGACGGGTGGTATGTGAGTTTTTAACTTGACAAAACATACAAATTAAACTCCATTCATAATGATTATATTTAATTCGTAAAATATTGAGCTTGAAAGATATATGAAAAAGATACAATATGATTCTGTTTATAAAACATATCTAAGACCTAAACATCAAACTTATAAATTAATTAAGTAATTAACCTCTTAAAACTACTAACATAATTAATCTCTTAAGAAAAAAACTAAGTTTTCATGGTAGAGGTTGTTGTTTATTACTTATGCTATACAAACATGTGCACTCAAACATAAAACACCTCCCAATTCCACCAGCAAGACATGGATAACTTGGACACTCAGAGTCCGAAGTGCATGAATTCAGAAATTCTGAGACATCTAAAAGATTAAATCAAATGTTAGTTAAAAAATTAAGAGATTGAATATAAGGTGAATAAATAAATTTGAAAATAATTTAAAAATAAAATCTTACGGCCGTAGGATAGAAGAAATAAGGAAAGGAAGAGGATAATAGCACAAATGAATATAAGATTTTTAGACATTTTTTTCTAATTTTGTATTCTATGTAAGATATAAAACTTTGTTGATCAATTTATAATGTAAAATCTCATGTTTATATACTACAAATAAATAGTGTTTAGCATTTATGCAGTTGCAAGAAACCTTTTCAAATTATAGAATCACCATAAAATGGCTCTTACACTATTTTTAGAATTTCATTTTTTTAAGCAAATTTCATTAAGATAGGTATAAGGGTATTCCAGATTCATTATAAAAAATAGAATATCTTACTCTTTCGATACAACAAAGTAGATTTTTCTATTAATTAGAAGACACTAATTTTTTTTCTCTAAAAATGCGACAAATTTTTATTTTATCAGACAATTTAAAATAGAGCTAGTCTTGCATGGGAACATACATGACTATAGGCACAAATTTGGGTGCATTCACAAAAAGCTAAAATATAAAATTAATATTTTGGTTGTTTAAAAAAAAATTAATGTGAGTGTGTCTAAGAATATTTTATTTGGTGTTATGGGTATAGTAGAAAAATCCTCTAAAATATTTCCTATCATCCCTTTAAAAAATATATTATTTCTTTCTAACTAAATACACTAAGCTATAGTTTGATCAAATTAATATAATCAACCTCTTTTTTCCTCTAAATATGGCTCCATAACTAAAAATAATACACCACCAAATCATTGCTCTCGTGAACAACATCATCTGAGTCTATCCTAATTGCGAGCTATTTGACTTTAATCAACATTTTTTTTTATAAAAAAAGTTAAATACATTTTTAGTTTTTTTATTTCAAGAATTTTAATGTTTTAAGGTAGGTTTGTTTTAATTTTAAAAAAATAATATATATTTTTATTTTAAAAATAATTTTTATAAAAATAATTTTTTAAATATTATAAATTATTTTAAATCATTTTTTATTTAAATTGAATGATATATCTTATAGTATAAACATACATTACTAAAGATCAAAACATAATCAAATCATAATTTTTTTTAAATGTTGTATTTTGAAAATAATTTTTATGAAAAGTTATTTGAAATAGTTTTAAAATTAAGTGATTTTTGAAATGATATTCAAGGTGAGTTCGGTCCTTAGTGAAGGATCTAGCCCGACTAAATTAACTTGACACAAACATAAAGGAGACAACTAAGTAAAAGAGCTTTATTTCATAGACACTAAATTCAAGACATATTAATAGACATTGTTGCGCCGTAAAAAATATCTGAATGCATCGTACGTTCGAATATACAATAGAGTCATCATCGAATTTTATTTATTTCAAAAGAAAAGGGAAAATATCGATAAAATCTATGGGAAAGAGAAAAAGGATAAGAAAGTCGGTTATGCAAGGGGAAAATATTAGCATCTCTCACATCCGTTGTACTCAACGGGAATCATTTTGATTGTTCTTTGCACGGATGAGTGTTACTATCTAAAGATTACTTGCGAAAGAGGAAAATAAAGTCTATTAATTAGTGTGCTCGTCAAGGATTCGAACCATCGTCCTACATATTCTCATAGTGTAATGAGAGAGCTCTGTAGTTCGTGGTACAAACTACAGATGAGTTGATTGATTTTATGGAACAATTATAATTGTATCCTAGAAGTGCTTCAACGTTAGCTGATTCTGATCCTTGGTCGGATGCTCTAAGTTTTTAGTCTGACTGCTAAAGAACGAATTATAACGGTTCTTTTATGAAAAGAAAGGAAATTGTTTTGAAAAAGTTTGTGCGATAAAAGGAAAAAGGAAGTTGCTTGAATAGAAAAAAGAAAAGAGAGAATTCCTTGAATTGCAAAAGTGTTGTTTGAATTGTAAAAGTGGTTTATGAAATGAGAGAAGTTGTTGGAAAATGAGAAAAGAGTTGTTTGTGTGTTGTGTAGGTATTATTTGGACCAAGGGTTGTGAGTTGTTTGAATCCATCGGGTAGGTGAGTCTGAATCAAAGAGTGTGTGACGTTAACCAATAGATGACATGGTCAATGCAGAATTGTAGGATTTTGCCTAGATCCAAGGATTAAGACCTTCAAAAGGGGGTTGCCATAGCATGAAGCTCCACAGAGCAATGTATGAAGGTTTGCCATAGCATGAGGCTTCACAGAGCAATGCATGAAAGTTTCCAGAGCACGAGGCTCCCCAAGGGCAATGCATGAGAGTTGTCAGAGCATGAGGTTCCACAAGGCAAAATAAAATAAAAGGATTTTCCAAAGCATGAGGCTCCACAAGGAAACGCATGAAGGTTTGCTAGAGCATGAGGTTCCACAAGGAAATGCATAAGGTTTCCAGAGCATGGGGCTTTACAGGAAATGAATGAGGGGTATTTATTTAGAAATGGGTGCGTGACCATGAGGTGATTAACCTAAAGAATGCATGGATATCAAAGAATATTGTGTTTAGTCCAAAGAGAAATGTATTGTTGATGAGTGTAATAGATGTTGATTGTTGAAGTGTCTGTGAAGAAGAAGACTTGACAATAATTTGATTTCAATTGTACTAAAGTTTATGAACAGAGGCAAATAGTTTGAATAATTGGGGCCTACGCCCCGTACCCAAAGATACTCAGAACAAGAATAGGAATAATCTCTCTCATTATTCTCCATTGCTTAAGGTTCGTGGCACACAATTTGCATCATTATTGACAAGTTTTGAAGATGAATATTTTTGTTGTGCTTGATGTCCAAAGTCTTCAGCCTTGAGGTTTTGCATGATGTCTTGAACTTATGTTTGATTTGGAATCCAGTGTGATGCAAGTGCAGAGATCTAATCCTATCAAGTGATTAAGGGACTTATGATCACTTGATTGGATAGAAAAATCAGATAAATTTGAAGTGATTAATTTATCAAAATTTATTTTGATCTATCAATCAGGGCATGAACCAAGATATCAACCACATGAATTTTAAATTGAAAGACTAAAATTATAAAAAAAAATTATAATGGTAATCACCTATTAGTTTCTAAAATTAAAACTAAAATGCTAATAAAATATCTAATATAATATGTTTACTAGTTTCTAAAAAACTAATTGAAAGTTAAATCTAAAACTTATCATGTTTAATTAAAAAACTAAGTGCATTATCATCTTTTTAAGAATTTTCCAAATAAGAAATGAGATTAAAACCTAATTAAAATCCTATGCACTATCATTAATTTTTCCAAGTGTTTTTTATTAACAAAAAGGAAATGTATTAAAAGAGTATTTAAAATGTATATTACAAAAGATTAAAATGTGTAGAAAAAGGATTAAAATGTTGAGAAAAAGAAAGTGTGTCAAAAATAATAAAAACTAATGATTAAAAACAAACTAAATGCAGGGGGTGTATTGTCACAGGGGGTGTGGACAACATGACTTGTTAGTGTAAGCCCTAGAGGCCAATACTTTTGGTACTTGTATCGAATTATTTATTAATAATAAAAGATTTTTTCTTTATTATGTTTGTTTAATAAAGTTCCTAGAATAGCTAGTCCGTTTAATGTATCAAGTGTGACTTAATCATGAGATCACATTAAACATAAGGACACTATTCTTAAGTATTCGTAGTCGAGCTTTATTGTGAAGTGGGATAACATTAAAGCATTAAGACTATTATGTATATAGACTGATGATCACATCTCATGGATCATGGATAAGGAGTTATCAAGTCTTAAACATAGGTATGAATATTAAGAGTAATATTTATACTGGATTGACCCGCTATGAGAATATTATATAGAATGTTATGCAAAGTGTCATAAGTTATTCTCATGGTGATAATGGTGTATACCACCCTTCGACCTAAAACCACTATGGACCCTAGATGTAAAGTCGAGTGTCTTGTTGCTGATCAAACGTTGTCCGTAACTGGATGACCATAAAGACAGTTGATGGGTACTCCACGAAGCATGCTAAGGGACATGAGTGACCGATGGAATTTGCCCATCCTGCGTAACAGGATAAATGTCTATGGGCCCAATATTGAATTGGACAAGGATGACACGGTCTATGCCTTGTGTTCAATATAGACATAAGGGCAAAAGGGTAATTATACATATAAGTATTATCACAGAAGGATTTGTTAGATCACATGACATTTTTCGTGTCTTGGGTAGCAGTGATGTGTTGCTAGATACCGCTTACTGTTTATTATGTTAAATGCGTGATTTAATATAATTATCAATGCTGCGAAAACCTACAGGGTCACACACAAAGGACGGATTGATGAGAGATAGAGTAACTAAGGAACACCGTAAGATACTATGCACTTAAGTGAATTGTAGAACATCGTAAGGTACGGTGTACTTAAGTAGAATACGAAATATGGTAAGGTACCACGCCCTTAAGTGATTTTGGCATATTATAAAATATGGGCCACATACACTTAAGTGGACTTTTAAGCTTGTAGCCCACATAAGTGGTTCTATAAATAGAACCCTTGTGCAGAAGTATTTCGTGCAGTTGCAATTTCATTTCTCTCTCTCTCTCTCCCTCTCTCTCTCAAAGCCTTCATTCGTAGCAGCTAGCACTGAGATTGAAGGAATCCGTTCGTGTGGACTGAGTAGAGGCGTTGTCGTCGTTCAACGTTCGTGATCGCTCCTAAGATCTACATCAAAGGTTTCAATCGTCACAAGAGGTAACGATTCTATCACTGATCATGCCCATTCGTAAGGATCATTAAAGGAGAAATTTTAAATTCCGCTGCGTTTTGGATCGCTCTTCTCCTTCAGGACTGACATTGGGTCTGGCTAAAGTGGCCCAAATATGTATTTGAAATAGTTCAAAAGGAGGGAGCGCGCAAACAAAATGAGGGTGTAGCAATCAAAATCCTTGGTCTTAGTGGCCCAGGCCCAACATGGAGAGGCAAATTGTCGAGGGATAATCAGATCT
Organism: Lathyrus oleraceus; assembly: GCF_024323335.1. Taxonomy (NCBI): domain Eukaryota; kingdom Viridiplantae; phylum Streptophyta; class Magnoliopsida; order Fabales; family Fabaceae; genus Lathyrus; species Lathyrus oleraceus. The sequence continues at coordinate 48,784,104 of NC_066579.1, read as the reverse complement.
TCCTCATTTCCACTTCTTTCACTTAGCCTAACTCCTCACTCCCTCTCTCTATTACGCCGCCCACTAGAAATCGCTCTGTCACGTCGGAGGCGGCATAACTTTCCAAATATACCGCAAACCAAAACCAAACACATCCTCTCAATCTCTTATCTTCAATTCTCGTGTTTGTTTCCTCCTAAACTCCATCAGATCTCCAAATCGAAACATACGTTCATGAACCCTATGATGCAATTTCAAAATTAAACGAGCGTAGAGGTCCAAAACGAACTCAGGCCTTAGTACTACATCGTGGTAAGCATTTTGAAACAAAAATATGGAGGAATTACCAACCTACAAGGCGGAGGTGGCATTGGAAATCGTTGAAGCTTGATGAAGATGAAGATGTAATAAGAAAACCAGAGGATTCTACAGGTATGCTTCAAATTTTTCTCCTATTCCTTCCGTAATTCACAATTCTCCTTCTTCCTCTTCTTTGAGTTCTTAGTCCGTAGGTTATATTATTATTGTTGTTGTTGCTGTGTGACGGTGTAAAATACGAGATTGCTGATGACATTGATGAGTAGAGAGTATATAGAGGATTAAAACAGTGAGAGTGATGCAAAGTGTAATGCAGAGAATAGTATGGAATGGCTTGGCTCAACGTGTTTGAAGTTTCAAGGTTAAGCTTCAATGGTCGTGGAAGTGAGCTCTAGTTGAGGGTGGAGATGAAGGGAGTAAGTTGCAGAGATAGAGACTGATGCAGAGAATGATTGGTTTATGAAGTGTTACTGTAGAAAGTGATTGGTTCCCCCTTGATTGAAGAGTGATGATGAGAATATATAAAGTGAGATTGTGTAATAGATTAGGTCAACTTGGGTAGGTCTCTTAGAAATGTTAGGGCAGGGTTAAATTCAATGAAGAAGGTGGTTATCAATTAGTCAACACTGTTAAATTCCGTTATATACTGTTAGCAGTTTGAGTGGTGGTTAGTTATGAAATTAGTGTAGTTAGATATAATTGTGTTGTTAGAGTGAATGAAGAATTAGATTAGTTAACTACTTGAAACTGCTAATGAAGTTAGAACTGGTAGAGGCTGTCAGAATTAATTCTACAATTAGTGTATGTTTTAGTTAGTTATTGACATTGGAAAGAGTTAGTTAAATGTATTAGTAATTAGTTTCTGACGGTTAAAAAATGAGGTTAATGAACTAGTTTGATGTGGAAAAAAAGTTTGAGAGTTTGGGTTAATGAATTGGAAAATTAGTTGGTTTGTTTGTATTTTGAAGTTAGTTTAGAAGCTTAATTGGACGTTCTATGGTTAGTAAAAACCAGTTGGAATTTCATGACAGTTGGATGGTTAGTGACTCTTTTAAAAGTGTAATAAACTATTTATCCTAGTTTAAGTCAGTTGGAAACAGTTAGAAAAGAAAAAAAATGAATTGAAATGTGGTATGTGAAACTGATAGTTAGGGGTTGTTAAAACTGAATTGGAATGTTAGTGTAGTGAGAACAAATAGCTTGATTATTGACTAGTTGAAGTTGGTTAGTTAACAATTGTTAGAGTATGAACTAGGTTAGTGTAGTTAGAATTGTTATGAAGCTGACAATTGAGTTGTAATTTGTTTGAAACTGAATGAGCTCTCATGTTAGTTAAAACTAGGAGCTGGATTCTAGAAACTAGTAACTGTTATAAAATGGTTTGAATGTTAGTATTGAATTTAATGTTAAGTGTTAATGAACTTGAGAAACAAAGTTTCTTGATGTGAAAATGAGTTATGGAGTAATTTGGCTAACCGGTTACCAACACAACCTCATAATCTTTTGGTTATGTGATAAGCTACTTGGATGCAACAATCATGGACCTTACCTGAGCTATTTTAGTTCTGCAATGAACTACTATTAGAACTATTAGACAATGGATTAGATAGAAGAAGTTGTGTTGGACATTGATGTATTGCTATAACCTGTACCATTATGATGTATGTGCATTTTGAAAATGGAGGCATGTAGCTGCCATTTTGAACTAGTGGCTGTTAGTGAATTGGAACTATTAGGGAATTGAACTTGTGTGCTTTTTGCATTGTGAGATGTTAGTAGTTTACAGGTGTAATCTTGGATGGAAAGCTAACAGGTCATGTTAATAGGTTGTGTTGAATTGGTATGGAGCACTGTTGTCTTGATTTTTTTTGCATGGTTAGACATATTAAATTATGACTAATCATATCATATTGGATGCTATATTTGGTTTGAATTGGATTGTATATGGTTATATGGATGAGTGAATGCTGATTGTCTGTATGAATTGATTTGATATTTCTGATGTGTATGGTGTTTTCTCTATTGGTGCAGGGCTGATGTGCATGAGATGGAGTGATCGAGGCTTAGCTTAACATTATGGCATCACAAAGTAATTGTGGGATGCATCAAGAACATGAAAAAGTCTCGAAGAACTTGGAGGATTTGAGGAAAATTAAAGGCATAAATGGAGGATCAATGATGATGAGGACCAAAGTAGGTTTAGGTAGCTAGTTTGACCTTTGGTCAACTGTTTGACCAAAAGTCAATACTAGGTAAAAAATGGATTTTTGTATGATTTGTACTTTGGGTTCTTTTGTTATGAAACTTGGAATATTTATAATGAAAAAACATGATCTGTTTGAATGTAATATAACTTGATTTCCAAGTTAACATCTTTCCCTCCAAATTCCAATTTTGAAATATTGAATCTTGCACTTGAATGCTTTAAATAAAACTTGACCTTGAATTTGAACATGAATATTGAATCTTGAATGAACCACAATATCTTACCTTGAATCCAAACCAAACAAATAATGGACTAGTGTAATGAACAAGCCCATAAAGAGATTTAACTTGTCAAAGTCAACCTTTCATGGTTGACTTATGTGATACTTGAAATATACGGTCTAATCCAATGCCATGATGCAAACCACATGATTCATAGGTGCCAAAGATCAAGAACTAGGGTTCCATAGCTTTGAGTTCAAGATAATTGGTCATCACTAGTCAATGTATTATCATGATGCTCTAGATTTGACCCTCGACGAAACCCTAGTTCCATGTTGATCATAAATATCAAAAGGCCTTTGAATTAATGTTGTTTACTTTTTAAAATGCAATTGTAAAATGAATATCTTAGGATTCCAATGAGTATGCAGATGAACCATAAACCAAAAGTATATGAAAGTGAAAAGAGAGGGAAAATTTTGTGGTATGACAATTATAAAGGGAGAAACTCAAACAAGGGAGAAACAACATTAATGGATGTCGATTAGTCTTATATATATATATATATATATATATATATATATATATATATATATATATATATATATATATATATATATATATATTATATATATATATATATATATATATATATATATATATATATATCAAATATACATTCATCACTCTATTTGTAAATCATTCCGTCTTATTAACACTATCAATAACATTTCCAAATAATGAAATCTAATTAGACGGGTGGTATGTGAGTTTTTAACTTGACAAAACATATATAAGACCTAAACATCAAACTTATAAACTAATTAAGTAATTAATCTCTTAAAACTACTAACATAATTAATCTCTTAAGAAAAAAACTAAGTTTTCATGATAGAGGTTGTTGTTTATTACTTATGCTATACAAACATGTGCACTCAAACATAAAACACCTCCCAATTCCACCAGCAAGACATGGATAACTTGGACACTCAGAGTCTGAAGTGCATGAATTTAGAAATTCTAAGACATATAAAAGATTAAATCAAATGTTAGTTAAAAAATTAAGAGATTGAATATAAGATGAATAAATAAATTTGAAAATAATAAAAAAGAATCTTACGGCCGTAGGATAGAAGAAATAAGGAAAGGAAGAGGATAATAGCACAAATGAATATAAGACTTTTAGACATTTTTTCCTAGCTTGAATTGTATGTAAGAAACAAAACTTTGTTGATCAATTTGTAATGTAAAATCTCATGTTTATCTACAACAATTAAATAGTTTTTAGCGTTGCAAGAAACCTTTTCAAATTCTAGAATCACCACAAAATGGCTTTTAAATTATTTTTAGAATTTCATTTTCTAAAACAAATTTCATTAAGATCGGTATAAAGGTATTCAAAGTTAATTATAAAAACAAAATACCATACTCTTTCAACACAACAAAGTAAGTTATTATATCAATAAGAAAACACTAATTTTTCTCTCTCTATGAATGCGGATATTTTTTGTTTGATCGGACAATCTAAAATATTTCCTATCTTTCCTTCGAAAAAAATATTATTTCATTCCAACTAAATACACTAAGATATAGTTGACCAAATTAATAGAATCAATATTTTTTTCCTGACTCCAAAACTCAAAAAACACACCACCAAATCATGTGAGTAACTAGGCCTGGACAACGGGCCGGATTGGGCGGTTTCGGGCCCAAAAGTCTTACTCATCCCAACCCGCGGTTGAGTTATATAAGTCCATTTCCGTCCAATTTTATAATCGTTTGGACGGGTTGGGTTAGGACTGGTTGTGGGTTAATACAATCGGTTTAGTCGGTTTATTGGACTGATATTATTTTGAGCCCAATAATACATTTTGATATTACATATTTTGAGCAACAAATTACTATAACTTAGATTCAAAATAAATCCAAATTATCAAGATCTTCAATCCAAAATAACAATCAATGTTGTTATGCTAATTCCACGGACCGTGAAAATTAATGAATAAATTACAATCACGGTATCATTTACAAAAACTCAAAATACATGAGTAACAAGAGAAATTTTGAAAGTATGGCATCAAATAGTTGCAAATTATTGGTGTTTGGATGATAGGACTCGGAATACTCGTTGAATATTTTGGTCCTTGAATTATAAGTGTTTCTCATTCCACCTAGATCAATTTTATATAACAGTTGATCTTCATCAACTTTGCATTAATGGCTTTTTCTAGATCAATCTGAACAATGAAATGATGCAATTATGTTAATAGAGAATAATCAATTAAATTGTCAAGAAATTAGTTTTTAGAGATAATGCTTAAAATCTCATTAAAAATTACTTTAATGTGAATATTCTACATCAATCTTATAATATTCACAGATATGTAGACAAAAAGACAAGGTGATTTCCATGATACACACTTCATAGCAATTTGACATTCCTCGTAACTAAGCAAATCATAGTCTTCACAAAATGGTCTTGTTTTTTCAAGAGATTGTTTACTTAAGCTTGATACATAAAATCTTTCTTGTAATACATTTCAATTCAATAAAATAAGTGCATGTGTGGAAAATATACTACATAGTTTTATACCACATAGTATATAACTTAAATCTCTGGTTAGATATTGAACCAGTACAATTTAACAACCAACACATAATTTAACTATTGACCAGTTTCCTAGAATGAGCAAATAAATTGAGATAAAGAAATTCATGCCAGAGCAATTTTTAGAAGTTGGCATGAGCCACGATTCTTCTTGTTTCTGCTTGAAAGAGAAAAACATTGGTATCATGATCTCATCTACACTAACATAGGATTTGAATTCAACACCACCTAATCAGTAACCCTGGCATATTTATTTTTGCATTTAAATAATAAAAAACCCAAATCCAGTATAAATAAATTAAATATTATAAGGAATCAAACCCCACAAATAAACATATTATATGCAACATCTTGAAGTTGGTTGAAGACCTTCAATAAATTTTAGAAAAATCAAGAAACAAATCAGGAAACAAAATTAAAATCAGAAAAATCAAAACACAATAACCATGTTTGAAACCCTATATAAGAAAAGTTAGAATTTTATAACTCCAAAACAAAAATAGATGCTAACCTTATAAGTAACTAGAAACAATTCATGAATAATAGATTGTCAAGATGATGAATGATTTCTTTTTTGGTTTGTGAGAGATATGTTGAATTTGTGTTTTGTTGAGGGTGAGTGACCAAAAAACGTGGGATGATGAGTAGTGGTAGTGACCGGTGACAATGAATTTGATGGGAGTGTTGGTCGTTGTGTTCGTGGTGGTGGTGGTGAGGAGCGGTGGCTAGGGTTTTTAGATGAAGGGAGGTGAAGGTGGATGAAGAGAGATAACATATTATTTTTATGTGCTGAGGTGAATGAAAGTAACCTAATGATAAAAAAAACAGGTTTGCATATGAACTTATATGGGCGGGTACGGTTACCTGCGATTTCAATTTCTTGAACCGGACCCGCCCATTTGAGCCCAGACGAAACCGCTTTTTGGGCCCGCAGAACCGTTAAACCGTGTAAACCGATCCAATTTAGTTTTTTTGTTTCGGTTGATGCGGTTTGGGCCGGTTTTCGATTCCCTGTTCAGCCCTATGAATAACATCGTCTGATTCAAGACGGAGTGCGGACTGACCCTAATAAGATATTTCCTAACATAAAAAAGTTTTATTTCATTATTGACATTATTCTGTAAAATCTCTAATTAGTTTGTTAACTTAGAGTGTGAAAAAATTTTCTTTTAGTTGAAAATAAGTCAATATAAAATCTCATATAAAAGGTTAGTGGACATAACTTATAAAATCTCAATATTATAGTCAAATCTCGAACTTTTACTTTCTATTGTTTTTTATTCTGATGTTGAAAATATCAAGACAACTTGCTAAAGTAACAAAATCCAAACTCCTCTTATAACCATCGGTATAAGAAAAAGAAATCGATATGTGGCTCACCATGTTCTGTAACTTTATTGTCACAACCATGGATTATAGTCAATACAAAAATCTAACTCCTCTTATAATCACTAGAGGGTCCGAGCAACCAAATGTCAAATATATAGCAAAACCAAATTAACTCCTTTTGTAAAGGTAAGAGTAGGAGTGTATATGGGTTGGGTCAATTCACAAAATCCGGTCAAACTCACCCATAAAAAATCAAAAAAGTGGGTTGGGTCAGGTAATTGGGTGAATATGGGTTTGAAAACTAAAAAACCCATTAAAAAAATCAGGTTTCGGATAAAACCAGATCCAAACCCAAAAAAACCCATTGACCCACTAATCAAAAATTTATTATTATAATTTTAATGATTTTGATTAATATTATCTTAGTTATTGCAATTTTAGTCTCTTAAGATTTACTATTTTAGTAAATCATGACTTTTAATTAATTTTGAATGTTTCACTATTTAATATTTTTTATGTCACATCACTTTAATATGTTGCTATATTTTATAAATTTTATTAATTAATGATATCATTTATTATTTTATGATGCTAAAAGATACTAAAAATAGGTTATCTAATTTTTTTAAAGAAAATATAAATTTTGAGTAATTTTTATGAAAAAAATATGATGACTCATTATTTTATTATTTAATATTAATAAAAAGAAAAATTATTTGAACAAACCCACTATCCAACCCAATTCAATCCGAAAATTAGTGGGTTTGTCCAAACCGACTCATTGGTGTAAGAGGCGGTTATTTTACCTAATTCAAACCGAAGTATCCTATATGAATTGAGTATTGGGTTTGGCCAAACCCAACCCAAATCGACCCACGTACACCCATAGATAAGAGGATCCCGTAAAAGAGACTACTTTTTTTTTCTAAAATCTCACGATCCACCGCACTCTTTCAATTACTACATATTTAATTTTTTATTCTGTTGCTTAAATATTAAATTTATGACTTCACATTTTATTGTATTTCTTTTTTATGATTTAAGATCAATATTTAATGCTTTAAATTATTTACTTTTTTTTTCTTTCACCAAACTACCAAATTCTTCTTAATTTATATTTTTACACCCACTTTTCATAATATTTATGTTTACAATTTCTTTCCTTACCATTCATAACTCTTTCTTTTATCTTTTTAAACCTTAATATTATTTTTATTTTTATTAAGAAATATAAGTATCAAATCTGTTCTAAAATTGTATTCGAGTATTGACATGTATTTAGTTCTTCGCTCATTATCCTTAAGATAATTGTCTTCTACAAACAATTTTACAACTTCACGTCCTTTACTATACAATTTCATTGAGGATTAGTTTTTCTTTAACAGTAAATATTAATCGACTGCAATGAGATATGCATCTGGCACTGAAAACCCCTTCTGCTTCCTAGAGTCGTTGAGTAATGTACTCAATGATTAAAAACCAACAAAGACCCTCAATTACCAGTAATCACCACAGCTACAAAATCCCTTTCTGAAATGATGAAAGCGCTTGTTGTCCCTCACAATAATTTCCCTTTTATCAACCTTTGATACTAACTTAATAGCATTGTGACAGTCTACACAAATGCGCAGATTTTTGCAAACCCTCAATGTTGTACCTTTAGCTGTATTCAATAAACCAAAAGAAATTGCAAGCTTTTCACTATGGTTTCTCAGTATGTTAATCTTTTCCTCTTCTTCGAGTTCATGAAGCACACAACTTGTGTCGGGTTTATATCCAATTTTGTTTATCTTTTTCTCCAATTTAGTCCAAATCTGTTTAATTTTCTTTGATTCCAAAAGAGATCCATCAGCAACAACAAATCTATAAACCTTTCCTCCTATTTCAATCCAACTACAACCTGCATCTTTCTGAAGGCCAATATCCTTCATCCTCTGCCTCACTTTTCTCACTTCATCCCATTTTTCTAATCTAGCATACAAGTTTGATATCAATACATAATTCTCAGGTTTGCCTGGTCCCAATTCTAATAACTTTTTAGCAACTTCCTCTCCAATATCCAAATCGCCGTAATTTCTACAAGAACTGAGCAACGAACTCCAAATCCCAGAATCGGGTTTGTCTGGAAGCTCGTTCACAAGCTTCATAGCTTCATTCAATCGTCCTGCACGACCAAGCATATCAACCACACATGCATAATGCTCTAGTTTTGGCTTTATACCATACAAACTCTGCATCTGAGCAAGATATTCTAAGCCTTCTGCTACTAAACCTGCATGGTTACAAGCCATTAACAATCCTATGAACGTGATAGAATCTGGTCTGTAGCACGCACTTTGCATTGACTTAAATAGCTCTATAGCCTTCAGTCCATGACCATTAATTCCATATCCTGTAATTAAAACATTCCATGACACTTTGTCTTTCTTATATACTCTGTCAAAAATGTTCTGAGATTGTTCTATGCATCCACATTTTGCATACATGTCTATCAACGAACAAGTAACAAAGCTGTTTCTTGTGAGATGAGCTTTCGTTGCAAAGCAGTGAAGTTCTTTGCCCAGTCGCAACGCCGACACCTGCGAACAAGCTCCCAAAGCACCCATTATGGAAATCTCATCAGGCCAAACCTTACTTGAAAGCATTTGACGAAACATATCAAGGGCGTCGCAAGGGAGCTCGTTCTGTGAAGAGCCAGTTATCATAGTATTCCAGCACACCAAACTTTTCTCTTCCATATCATCAAAAAACAATTTTGCTTGTAACATTTTCCCACATTGAACATAAAGCGACACTGTCGATATCTCAACGAATTCATCGAGTTCTAAACCATTACGGATCATAAAACCATGAATCTCTTTCCCATAAGACAGGGATTTCAGTCGAGCACAAGCCGAAAGAAGACTACCAATTGTAAACCAATCAGGATGCAAGCCAGAATCTCTCATCAAAAGGTACAAATCCAAAGCCTTTCCAGGAAAACCATTCTGCGCATGACCACCGATCATCGCATTCCAAGAACTCACCGTTTTCGACTCCATACCAACAAACACACCCTCAGCGTAATCCAGTGAACCACACTTTGCATATCCAGCAACCATAGCATTGGCAACCAATTCATCACTCTGAAGGAATCCGTGCCTTAAAGAATAACCATGAATCTCCTTCAATTTCAAAAACTGAATCTCTTCCACACAAACCGGTAAAACATTCAATACAGTCACCTCATTCACCCTTACCTTCTCTTCCATCTGCATGTTCCTTAACAACTCAAAAGTTCTGCGAAAATCTCCTTCCTTAGAGTATCCCCCGATCATAGAATTCCATGAAACAACATTCTTCTCCTCAATGAAATCAAACAGAATTCGAGCTTCACATAAGTAACCGCATTTCGAATACATATCCATGAGAGAATTATTGACCTTCAATTCTCCAACAAGGCCAAGTTTCAAAGCCAAACCATGAAGCAACATCCCCAATTTAACTTCACCTTGTGCTGCACACAAAGGTATCATTGTCACCATCGTAGCAACATCGGGCACCAAACCTTCATCGCCAATTATAAGCCTCTTAAATAAACCACAACTCTCTTCAAAATCACCATTCTCAGAATACGCATACATCATCGAGTTCCACGAAACCAAGTTTCTCTCAGGCATTCTATCAAACACCTTAAGTGCATTCTCCACAAACCCAAACTTCCCATACATAGCAACAAACGCGTTCCCAACAAACACATCGGAGAAAAGCTTCGTCTTCAACGCAAACGCGTGAATGGCTTCTCCAAGTTTAACATCAGAGAGCCCCGCACACGCCTTAATAACGCACGGCAGCGTGAAGTTATCCGGCGAAAACTCCGTCAAAGAAATTAATTCCACAAACATAAAAACCGCGTCGCGGAAAAGCGCGTTCCTGGAGTAAGCGCTGAGAAGCGCGTTCCAGAGGAAAAGATTCTTTTTCCGCGACGCGTCGAAGACGAAACGGGAATCATAGGGAGAGCCACAGTTAGAGTACATGGTGAGAATGCGAGTGATGAGAACGGCGTCGTTTCGGAAAATGGATGACGTGGAAACAAAGTCGTGTACTCTTCGACCGAGTTCAATGTTTCGGTGGCGTCCGCATGCTTGTAATACGATGCCGATAGCTTCTTCTGGTTTAAGGTTAGAAGATGAAACGACGTCGTCGAGATTTGACTGAAGGAAGTTGAAGGCTTCATTGAGGTTTCCGGTGGTGCAGAGATTGTGAAAATGTTGGAGAGGATAAGGTTGTTTAGCTGCATTTTCATGGGTTGAGATTGTGGGAGTAGATAAGAGGGATGAATTTGGAGGTGTGAATGAACCAAGAGGGTTTTTTGTTTTGTTGTTGATGTTTAGACTTGTAATGGTTCTGCTGTGAAGGGTAAGGTTATCGTTATGAAATGAGAATGATAGACGTGGAGGCGACACTGAAATCATTGCTACACTTCACTCGAATCGAGTAACGGTTAAACAGAATCTAAAAAAAATTCTTAAAATAGTAACGCAGTCACCTTAAATAAACCAATTAAAAATATTCAATTGAGTAATCCTTTTATATATATATTTCGTTCTAAAATCAAAATTAGATGGATATTGACACTCAAGATTTATGAATTAGTGGTGTTGATCTCTAATACGATACTGTGGGGTGGATCTGCAAGATTAACATTCTAACGTTCATGTTAGTTCATAATTCAAGATGAGTGTAGTAAAAAATGGAAATCAGAAAGTGTATCTTGAGTATCATGAGTGGAGGCTTTTATAGGTTGGGTCGTTAGGGATAGATTGGTATTGGATTGGTCGTTGACTCTTTGGACATTTGGCCGACCTAGAACAGTTGCCACAAGGCTTGTCGGACAAGGATTAGCCAAGGAAGTCTTAGAAGTCGTGGGTGCCCTTGGAGGATGATGTTCATCCTTGGTTAGAAGTGAAGATGTCTTTGATCAGTTGCAAAAGTAGTGGGAAATAAGTGTGTTAAATGTCATCTCATCATTGAAATATTTTTTTTTGTTGATGGAACTTTTCGCAGTCCTTGAGAGTCAGATTTTGTTTGTGATTGCATTTTACTCTTCCTTCTCAAAGAGTATTTACCAGAGTGATCGCAGTCCTTGCCTAAAGCTTTCATTTTTTCCCTATTACGCTTTGTTTTCTCGTAAGGTTCTGCTTTACCAGGTACCCTAATTACCTCAAACTTTTAATATCTTCAGCATTTCTTTTATCAGTCAATATGACTGGTAGTCCCATTAGCTTGGCTAGCGATTCTGAGAGCGATGAATCTCCCATGGAGAGAATGAGAGTATCTTCTGGTTCAAATTCTCCCCCCATCTATTAACGCCTAGGTCGCGAGGTCATATCTATAACTGATGATTATGATTCGGAAAGGCTCTCTATGAGTTCTCAGGATGAGGGAGTTTCCTCTAAGGATTCTTCTTTCAACGTTATCTTATTAGAAGATGATGTTCAGGGTGATTAAGTGACTGCTTTCATGCCCCCTTCTTCTCACGGTGCTGAAACTTTAACTTCTCCTGCTATGCTGACTCCAAAAATGAAGGTCGCTAGCTTGAGGAGAGAGTGTGCTAGAGATTACTCTAATGCCTACCAAAAATCCTATAATCGAGATCAAAGTGATATCGATATCAAGGATCATTTTGAGTATGGGGCCCGACCACACGCATATACAATTGGGTAGATGCAGAGATAGTGGGGGCCCTCTCTATTTTAATTACTCAAGAGGCCGTAAACGGGGCCAACATTGTGGTCGATCGTCCCTCTAATTGGTCGATCCTTCCAGTAGTTTTGGAGAAAAGGATATGCAACGCCTTTGACATGTGCTCAATCCCCTTTTATAAATATCTAGTTACCAAGGTGAACATGCAGCTACCTCTGTCTGAATTTGAAATGGAGGTGTTGAGGTACATGAAGATTCCCCCTTCTTAGCTTCAACCGGGATCTTGGGCTTATATAAAATGTTCCAATTTTGGGCCAAGTATTGCTCATGAAAACCTTCTCATGGATTGATTTTCAATTTATTCCATGTGGCACATACTTCCTAGAATGATATCTGGGATCAAGGGCATATCAAGCTTCGCCAACACCTTCCCTTATTCGGCCCTTTCACTGAGGACTGGCGTAATTTTCGGAGGCGTTTCATGTTGGTGAAGCCATGTACCAATCAGGAATTTGTTTTCTGTTCCAGCCCCTCCAAGTCTTCTCCTTATTGCAATAGCGGGTTTCTAAAATATTGGTTTTGGCCCATTTTTACTCTAAGCCTCATTCTTACAGCATCAAACTATTCCCTTTCTGCAAAAGAAGTTATGATGATGTGGGATCTATAGTCTTCATACTAGGGACTTGGTTACGTAGAAGGGTTCGACTCTAGTGAAGTGTCATCTTCCTCTCAGAGGAAGAAATATATTGATATTCGTGCTATTATGATCGCAGTTGGCCATGCGGAGAAGAAAGAGATCTTTGGTGAGGGTGAAGTTCTCTCTTCTTCTTTTTCTCTTGACATGTTTTCTTGTACTTTGCATATAAAATGGATGGTTTGAAAAATCTATATGCCATTTCCTCTTCTTAGGGTGTCAAACCTGGTGCCATTGGCCAGGTTGTTATGCCTCCTCCTATAACTCATGTCGCATCATCTGCTGACGAGGATGTCGAATCATCTGCTGACGAGTATACCGCAACTGTCTTTGGGGTTGAATGACTTACTCTTATGGTTGTCACTCTAAATGTGGAGGACCTGCCACAACCTTGTATTGTTCCAATGAAGAGAAACCAAGATTAAAACTAGTTCTCCCTTTTGGAGGAAGATATCCCTTAACGGGAATATCTTTTAGGGGATGTGGCTTCAGGGTTGGTTACTTTTCTTTTCAGTTTGCTTGCCATCCTTCCTTCCTAGACTCCCCACACTCCCGAGGAAATTGTTATGTTGGTTGGGAATATAAGTATGAAAAATTTCTAGAAGGGGGTTGAATACACTCATCTTCTCTTAAAAACAATTTAAAAACCTTCAATACATAAATCAGAGTTTGGTGAGTAAAAGCTAAAACAACGTAAAATGAAAGTCTAGAACCTCATCGCTATAGATTCTAACTAGTGTATTTCAATGTTATTACTAAGAAATTGATCAAACAAGGACTTAAGTCAATTATTCAAGTTGCTTAATCTAAGCAATTTAGTATCTCAACTTAGACATGTTGTTTAACACAATCAACTTAACCATGATTCAATAGGGTTGATGCAACATATACATATGCTTATATGATAAATCACTACAAGCATGATCTAACCTGAATGACATACATATTATGCTAGGATCTAACTTCTACATGTTGAACAACGAAAATTAAAGAGAGATAGGGAAGGAATAAAGTACACAATGATATATATTGGTTCGACAACCGGCCTCTCTATGCATATTCCACTCTTTAATAGTTTGAAACTATTGGGGAAATAATCAAGTCTTTCACTATTTTCAAGAGTTGATATACAAGTATTTTGATACAACAAACTATCATCAATTCCTTCTATTGATGCAGATACTCAACTACAATATACAAGATCATTAATGATCTTGACCCAATAATCTTACTATCCATAATAACCTACTCCAAGCTTCCTTTCTGCAACATTCTTCCTTTGAATCTAATAAACACTTGTCTGAGTGATTGCCATTAACCTCGATTAATTGGATAAAATTCTCAACTTTGTTGTGTGACAACATTGACATGGTTTCACCAAAGTATTCAATGGAGTATAGAGACACTCTTCTCTCTTTTTGAACAACACAAAACCAATATCCATATCCAAGAAACGATTCTTCCACGTGATACACAATAATATAACTTCAAAGAAAAATATTATATTCCCTAATGTACCCTTTATCTACCTCTCATACTTAATCTTTAGAGTTTAAGGTCCACAACAATGGTTTTTGATAAAGGTTGAAGATAATGAATAGTATCTAAAGAATATCACATACATAACTAAAATTCACAAGATCCACATTCTATGAGGTTAATCACAAGGTATCAAAAAGGAATTAGGTGTTGGTAAATAAATAATGCACTATAAGTTCTCTCAAGGTTCTTGGCAAAAATGGTTTTTAGGCTTCTTTATTGATTATTCAAAGATTGATCAATTTTATCACTTGATTAATCAATCCCTTTACTTTCTATGGGTTTCTTGATCTTCAAAAAGAACACAAGAACAACAATAATTCTAGAGATGTGATTCCTCATACTTTTTCTGAGTTTTTCTCTTAAGGGTGACACACACACACTCAATGACAAAAAGGAAAAATATGAATAATGGTGCAAGAGGATAAACACACTCTCTTTGGAATGCTTCAGTCAACTAACGGAGACAAAACGTTTTTATCAAATCATTAAGTAATTATTCCAATCAAAGAGATAATCAACTTAAATCAAAGTTTGGAAATATGGGAATGAGGCCATGATTTGAGTCATGTATACCTTATGATTCAACCCAAAGAAGTTGTGATTTGAATCAAACTTTGATTTAATTCAACTCAAATGAGGTAAAATCAAATCCCACCTTTCAGGATGATCCATCATTCGAGTCACACAAATGTATGATTTGAACCATACATCTGTACAACCTTGATTCAAGTGTTATAACTTGTGATTCAAACAACACTTGTAATTTTAACATAAAACCAATTGTTATGCTTAAAAAGGAGACAAAAAAGGACTACAACAACTAAGTCAATGATTTAAGAAGTTTTTCAAATGTACAAGGACTTAAATATCCAAAGCAATGAATAGTATTGTGTGAGAACCGCAAGTGCACGATTGTGTCAAGTAGTAAAAAGTATCGGTCCCACAGAGAGATATGTGATTACCAATTATTATTTCAATTGTGTCTGTCTAAAGTGATCGAAAATGGTTTATTTTGATTGAAATTGAAATATAGATTTTAACAGTTAATAAAAAGCAGGACTAGGAATTATGATCATTCATCTAGACTTACCCCTAATATTATTCATGTTGGAATTACAAGAAGTTCTAAGTCATTTTTATAGAAAATTAGATAAATTTGTGTGTTACCCACTTTCTTGGCATGCGCATCTAAACGTGTTTCAGGCATAACTATGAGCATCAATCAAGAGCGTACGCATTGTCACACGGTGTCGTATTCTTTACTGTTTCTCAACTGGGACCAAGTCGCCTTGTTAGTGGCGCCTCAAACTCAATTTTTTAGTAACTTGCTTTCAGATGTTGAACCATTATCTTTCGATACATGATCGACATTTATTCTGACTTTGCTTTAGTATCAATCGTATACATGGACTAGAATTCAAGTTCTAAAATAAATCAAACTTAGATTTCTCGCAATTTCAAATGAATAAATTAGTATGGGTTAGTCATGAGATGGACTCTCATAACCCCATGTACCTAAGGATCTACTCATTCATGGTGAGATGGAAAATAACTATAAACAAATTAAAGAACATTGCAAGAATAATAGATAAAAGGTAGAGAAATAATAAACAACAAACTAAAATAAAGATGAAGGTAATATTAAGATGAAAGTACTGGAAATTACGATGGATTACTAATAACTTAAGCTAAGAACAAAGGATCAACAAATGTTTCAAGTGGTATAGTAAAAGATGATGGATCTCTAAGTGTTACCCTTAAGTCTCTCTCATTTTGCTTGATGCCTAAGTCTCTTTTATATTAATCCAAGTTATAAGTGACTCATAACTGGAACTAATTGGGTGCATTACTACCACTAATTACTAATCATGAATGCTATGGAGGTTACAAATGCCAAAAGGTCCAAAAGCCATCCAAAATCCAAAATTTGTGCAACTTCTTAAGGCCTGACACGAGTCGTTTCAGTGGACACGAGCTAGCCGTGTCAGCTTGTATGGACGTGACTCCAAGGGGGGACATGGCCAGTGCCATGAGACATGGCCTCGATGTGTTGGACTCGGAAATTTTGTACTATAAACGCTCCTTTTTTGTGATCTTCAGCCTTTTTCATCCCGGTTTGCTCCATTGACCACTTATTACCTATAAACAAATATAGGAGACAAAAATGCGTAAAAACGAACTAGAATGCTTAAAGCACACATGAAATCAAAAGGTAAAACAAGCCAGAAACATGTTACATTTACCGCTTATCAAATAGGAATACAACATATTATTCCAAGTGAATTACAATAATAATTATACAATAATAATGCATATAAATTCACATGACGTAGAAGGATACAAACATGTGATAAATCAAATAATATATTGTACACACAAATTGGCGAACAATCAAAACTAAAAGTGATACCTATAACACCCTAATTCTTGAATTATGGAATTGTTTGAATTATTATATTCTATGTGTTTATTTAATTGTGAGTGATTAACTAAATATGGGAATGGATGTGTGTACCCTTGAATTAAGAGTATAGAGATAGTTGTAGCTGATGAGTACAGGTTAGAATTACTAGAAATTATTTTAGCGATAATAATTTACTAGATTTAATTAATTAAAAGGAAAATAGAGCTTTTGGGGTGAAAGTGAGAATTGAGAAAAAATTAATGGGAGGAATGAGCAATTATTTTGTTAGTAGGGGAGAAAAATATAATTAAGAGTTATTTTGACCTAACTATATATTATAATGAGAGAAACCTAGGAATATCATATTTTGTCAGTACGTAGAAACTAGAGAAAATAGAAAGAGAGCAAAAGGCTAAGAAGAGGAAAAGACTTGGAGTGGAGAAGAAGAAGTTCTATCGAAAATCAGAATTTTGATGATAGGAGTATTAGGTAAGGGGGGAATAACTTTCAATAGAGCTTATGAATGAAGGGCAGAGTAGAGGAGTCATTGACCTCCAATAGGGTGTATTTTATGGATCAATTCTGATTATATAATGAAAATTATCTATAATAATCGATGAATTCATGAACTATTCCTGATTGGTTTTTCTGTTTTGATACTTGATGTTTTTCCACTATTATTGCACTATCGAAAGTTTTGAAAATCAATGATTTTCATGAAAATATTGGAGCTTATGTGCTAAATTTATTTTTAATCATGGTATAATCGTAGTATGTTTAATTTTGAACGTCTGACTTTTTACAGAATCAAAATCAGAGTTCTGAAGGTCCTCAAATGGTGAAAATTGCATTCTGGTTTTTGCAGGTATGTACATTGTCTCTTAGCGAGGAAAGCGTAACTTAGCGAGGAAAGCCTCGCTTAGCAAGTCTTCTCTTGGCAAGGGAGGTCCTCGAGTAGCGAGATGATCCAGCAATGAAATTCTTTTATTCTTGTTTTTATCATAACTTGAGTTCCATAACTCAGAAAGAGACACGGTTTGAAGCATTGGAAAGCTAACACGAATTACTATCAATTGGTAATAATTTCATAGGATGGATATGGTATGATAACATGAATAATTGATGATAATTATTATTAAAAATTATTTGATCGAGTAAATATCAAGTTATGCGAGTTTGAGGAATGTGTTTTATGAGTTGTTGAAATGTTTGAATATGTTGTAAGGATGAGATGTTAAGTGTTGAGAATATGTATGAAATATGGTAATATTGTAAATGTGTATTATTTTGAGTTATGTTTGTTTTATTTTTGCATGTTTGAAATATAATTCTATTGAGATGAATTATTAGCATGCTTGTGTTATAGTGTTGATTAATAATGTGCATTTTATGATTTTGGTGTAATATACTCCAGAGAGGGGATTACTTGAGTTGTCAATGAATATATGTTAGGATCAGAGAGGGGTCTTACACATATTTATTTGATAATATGATCATGCATGATAAGAGTTGTGTCTAGAGGCATGTCTGCTAGTTCAAAGATGGGACTAGTGGTTTGCCCCAACCTCAGAGAGAGAGCTTAGAGCTCAGAGAGAGAGCTTGGGATTCACAGAGATTGGAACTCGATTCGTATGAAGAACCAAATATTGAGTTGGTACCACATGCATATGCATAGAGTTGCATAGTCGACTCACATTGCATAATGAGTTATTTGCATAATTGTTAAGTTATGGTTGATTGATGAGTTTGGGTATGAGATTGTGATGAGATATATTATGAATGAAATTGTATGGAGAATGTTATGCTATTATCCTACCTTGTAGTATAATTCATGTTATTATCAATTGTGATTTTTCACCCCTTTGTTGATGTTATTATGGTCCATGCTTCTCTTCGGGGTACAAATAAGTAGGTAATTGAGTAGCTTCTTAGAGTGGAGGATGGCATGAGGTTGTTTTTTCTTTTTTTGTCTGCGTTTAGTTTACGTGCTATGATATGTAACATTGTGAAATGTTTGCAAATTTTTGTCTAATCTTTTGTTAGAGAGTTGTTGTATACTCTCATAGTTGATGTTTTGATATTTTGAAGAGATTGCATTTATTATTTCATTTATATTATAAAGTCTTTGAAATTAAATTATTTATTGATTGGATGCTTTGTTAATGAGAAATTTCACTGCAATGATACCATAAGTGAAGGTGAGCATGCAAAGACACCTTAAGAGAAGGTGTTGATTATTGTTATTATTTGTTAAAGTGTTATAGGGCATGTATGTTTGGATTTTAAAATGTGTTGCATCATGTTTTTGTGTCGATGAATACTCTGATTTTCGCATATTTATGCGCGGGGAAAATAGGGTGTTGCATAGTTGGTATCATAGGAAGTAGGCTCGTCCATCCAGGTTTTCATATGTTGTTTGTTCATTAGTAGGAGACATGTGTGTGAAACACTGTTGGTGCTTGCTTGTTTTTTTAACCGCTTAGGAACGAGACTGAAATAGGTGGGTGAGAAGCTTGTGCTTCCATGTGTTACTAAAAGTGTGAAGAGTTGGTTCAGCGAGCCGCTGATTGTAAGAGTTTAGGCGATGTCTAAGTTGCGTGTTCCCTAAACTTAAGAGGTTGTGGATTCGAGATTCTGGTCTGCCAGTCAAGTTGAGATGTCTTTAAGGGATAACACTCAGACATTGTTGAGGATTGCTTTTCTTAGAATGAAGAGAAATCTGACGGTTGGTGATGTGTAAGTGGTGTGTAATTCCTGATATTTTTCCTAAAGATATATATGTTTTGCCTCTAGAGCGTGAATCTGAGTTCGATGGAGGTGAAGATTTGGTGTTTATATCTGCTAAGCAAGTAAAAGAGTCTGTGAGGGATGGTGCACATGTGTTTGTGATATTAGCTTCATTATAAGCCAAAGGCAGGGAATATTTCAGGACCTTCCAGCTGTTTGTGATTTCCCATAAGTGTTTCCTAAAGACATCAATGATTTGCCACCGGAGCGCAAAGTTGAGTTTGTGATAGACTTGGTACCAGGGACGAGTCTAGTGTCGATAGCTCATTATCGAATGTTTGCTTCAAAGTTGAGTGAACTGAATATACAATTAGAGGAATTGCTCAAGAAGAAGTTTATTCGTCTGAGTGTTTCATCGTGGGGTGCACCAGTGTTGTTAGTTAGGAATAAAGATGGTAGTATAAGGTTGTGTATCGACTACTGACAGTTGAACAAAGTAACTATCAAAACCAAGTATCCACTTCTGAGGATTGATGATTTGATGGACCTGTTAGTGGGTGCTTGTATTTTCACCAAGATTGATTTGAGATCCGGGTATCATCAGATTCGTGTAAAGGCCGAAGATGTTCCAAAGACTGCTTTTAGAACGAGATATGGTCATTACGAGTATTCAATGATATTGTTCAGTATGTCTAATGCTCCTGGTATGTTTATGGAGTATATGAATAAGATCTTCCATCAGTATTTAGACAAGTTTATGGTTGTGTTCATCGATGACATCCTGATTTATTCAAAGATAGATGAAAAGCATGCAGATCATCTAAGGTTGGTATTGGAGATTTTATAAGAGCATAAGTTATATATTAAATCTTCTAAGTGTGAGTGTTGGTTGAAGGAACTGAGTTTCCTCGGTCATGTGATTTCTGACAGAGGGATTACTATTGCTACATTGGGAAACTCTGAAGTTTGTTACTAAGATTCAAAGTTTTCTTAGATTGGATGGTTCATCAAAATGTTCATTGAAGGTTTTTTTAAGTTAGTATTGTCGTTGACTCATTTGACTTAAAAGAGTCAAGCCTATGTCTATGTTTAGGATGTGCATTGTGAAGAGAGTTTCCAAGAACTCAAGAAGAAGTTAACGTCTGATCCAGTTTTGATTTTACCGAGTCCGACTGAATCGTTTATTGTGTATTGTGATGCTTATTTAGTGGGACTTGGAGGTATATTGATGCAGAATCTTCAGGTTGTAGCTTATGCGTCAAGGCAACTTAAAGTGCATGAGAGGAATTATCCAACACAAGATTTAGAGTTGGTCGTGATTGTGTTTGTGCTAAAGATTTGGAGACATTATTTTTTTAGTTCGAGATTCGAGTTGTACAGTAATCACAAGAGTTTGAAGTATCTTCTCAACTAGGAGGAGTTGAATATGAGACAGAGAAGATGGGTGGAATTTCTGAAGGATTATGACTTTGGTTTGAGTTACCATCCTGGTAAAGCAAATGTTGTAGCCGATGCATTGAATCACAATACCTTGTATATGTTGGAGTTGATTGAAGAGTTCAAAGATTTGAGTTTGGTTTGCAAAGTCACGCCGCAGAGTGTGAAGTTAGGTATGTTGAATCTTACCAATGGTATTCTCGAAGAAATTAAAGAAGGTTAAAATGTGGACTTGAAATTAATTGATTGGTTGGTGATCGGTCACCATTTCCATTGAATTCCCGCCGCTAATCCGACATATTTTCATCACCTTGGTAAGATTTATGTTTATTTTTAGTTGCATTTGAGTCAATTAGCATGTTTTGTTGGTTTGGTATTGCATTGCATTCGATTACGAGTTTATGTCAAAAAGATCTCGTTTATGCTTCGTTTGGTAGTGTTATTGTTACAGGTTTAAAAAGCAAGAATGGTGAAGTTCTGGACACTCTGAAGGACAAAAATATGAGAAAACAGCAGGTCAACACAGGCACCCGTGTGAAGGCAAGCCTCTAAATGGTTTTGATGAAGACAACATTATTCATTCAAGATGTTATGCATGCTCAAAAAGGAAATGGATCAAGACATTGAAGCGAGAACAAGATTTCATATTATTTAAAGTCTTGAAGATTTATCTTGGATTGATCAAAGGTATAACATTCATCTCTTGATAATGTTTATGCAAGTGTTCAAAAGTGTCTCATGCATGCTATATAAGTTTAAGGGTGTTAGAAAATATATGCCATGAGTTTCATGCTTTTAAAGAATTGTTTTTAAATCCTTTTTACTTTTTAAATTTGAATATTTTTTAAAACATGCAGTTGTAGGTAAATTATGGCGTTTTGAACCGCCGTAATTTGCAGCGTTTGAAATTTGAATATTTTTAAACATGCAGTTGTTGGTAAATTATGGCGTTTTGAACCGCCGTAATTTGCAGCGTTTTGAACCGCCGTAATTTGCAGCGTTTTGAAACAGTTTTTTTTTACTTTTATTGTGTCTAAAAATTTTCTCAAAAGAATCATGGCATCCCCTCATCATTGATACCTTTTTGTAGAGATG
The DNA here is from genome assembly GCF_024323335.1 of Lathyrus oleraceus. NCBI lineage: Eukaryota > Viridiplantae > Streptophyta > Magnoliopsida > Fabales > Fabaceae > Lathyrus > Lathyrus oleraceus. Next base: position 48,761,859 of record NC_066579.1, on the reverse strand, counting down.
TTTTAGCAATATATAAACATCATAATGTCAGAATTTCAAAGACACCTCCTTTGCATAAAACTTCAAAAACAATCATTTACATAAAATATTCATTTTCACAAAGTGTTCATAAAACTTTCAAAAGTGTGAAACTTGTGCATCAAACTTTCATATATTATTCATCTAAGTTTCATCATACACTTGAACACTTGCTTGTACATTATTAAAGTGATTGTTACATAAGGAGAAGATCAATCAAGAGAAGATTGATAGTACTATACTTTACTAAAATCATTCATAGAATTATTTCTGTTTGACTTGTGATCCAGGATTGTTGGACACAAGGGTTGGTGTTTTAGAGGATTGTTCTTCATACACTTGTTTACCTATAGGTTAGATAGTAGGCATCACCGTTTGTGTGAATAGGCTGTACCATAATTCTAACTATAGTGAATTCTCTTTCGTGTGGAAAGGGGAGTGGATGTACCTTCGGATTGTGAAGGGAACCACTATAATTTCCGGTGTCGTTTACTTTCCGCATTTTAATTTTCCGCACTTAAACAAAAATAATCAAAAACCGGAAACTAGATCGAAGAATTTTTTACCACCTAATTCACCCCCCCCCCCCCCCTCTTAGGCGCATTTACAACTTACAATTGGCATCAGAGCAAGTTATAGGTAACTTGTTCCTAGAGATCCAGCATGGCTTCCGCAAGCATAAATCCGGTTTTCAAAGACGGTGGAAGTAGCAACAAGCCCCCACTCTTCTCCGGAGAATATTTCGATTTCTGGAAAATCAGAATGAAGGCACATCTTGAAGCCCAAGGGGAAGGTATATGGGAAGCAGTTGAAGAAGGTCCACACAAACCGGTGAATGTGGTGAATGGAGTTGGTACCGCAAAGTTGAAAAACACTTATGACGAAGATGATAGGAAAAAGATTCTGAATGAGAAAAAGGCAATCAACATACTCCAAAGCGCTCTAAGTATGAACGAGTTCTTCCGTATATCTCAATGTAAATCGGCAAAGGAGATTTGGGACACCTTGGTTGAAACACATGAAGGAACCACCGAAGTGAAGAGATCGAGGCTAAACACCCTAAGTCAAGAATATGAGATGTTCCGCATGCAGCCCGGTGAATCTATAGTTGCCTTACAAAAGAGATTTGTCCATCTAACAAATCACTTGATTGCTCTCGGTAAAACTTTCACAAATGATGATCTCAACCTGAAAGTCCTAAGATCTTTGACAAGAGAATGGCAACCGAAAGTGACCGCTATTTCGGAAAAGAAAAGTCTCTCAACGATGACATCCGCGTCTCTATTTGGCAAACTTCAAGAACACGAATTGGAACTTGGAAGGCTCGAGAAGCACGAAGGTCTAGAAAAGAAATTCAAGGGAATTGCCTTGAAAGTTGATTCAAGAAATGACAAAGACGATGAGACGTCCGAAGATGAGAACCTTATGCGTCTTGTAAAGAAGCTTGGTAAGTTTTTTAATAAAAATAAAAATTCCTCTTATCCTAAAAAGAATAACCATTTCAGGAAAAAGGAAGCATCCACATCAATACAAGACGTCACTTGTTACGAATGTGGACAGCAAGGTCACATAAAGCCGGATTGCCCAAAACTTGCAAAGAAAGGAGGATTCAAAGGCAAGAAGGAATTCAAAAACAAAAAGGCTTATGTTGCGTGGGACGATAATGAGATCAGTTCATCTTCGGAATCGGAAAGCGATGAATGTGTGAACATGGCTCTTATGGCTTCACATCACTCCGATGAAGAAATCGATGAGGTTAGTAGCAATTTTTCAGTTTATGACAATGACGCACAAGATGTTATAGATGAACTCTTAAAAGAATGCAAGACCTTGTATAAAAGCATTTCATCCCAAAAGAAACAAATTTCATCCTTAGAAGAAAAAAATATTGCTTTGGAAAAATATATTGAAAGTGGAAAACAAAAATTGATGGATGAAAAACAAAGTCTTGTATGTAAGAATTGTGAATCTTTATCTTTTCAAATTGTTCAACTTAAAAGAGTTTTAGAAAGATATGAAAAAGGTCAAATTGGCTTGGAGGAAATTCTTAAGCATCAAAGATATTCTAATGATAAAAGTGGATTAGGATATTCTAAGTTTTCGAAACCAAGCACAAATAAGACCATTTTTGTTAAAGCAAGTGAACAAGTTGATAAAGAAAAAGGAAACAATTCTAAAAGTGTGCATCAAAGTCATAAAAAGAAAATGATTGTTAAGAAGAAGAATTATGTTTCTAGATATAGAAGTGATTTTCAACCTACATGTTTCTATTGTGGTATTAAAGGTCATACTCCTAATGCATGTTATGTTAGAAACTTTAGTGTTGCTCAAGGCCATTATGTATGGGTTAAGAAAGGAACTAACTATCATGGACCCAAAGCACATTGGGTACCAAATAAAACTTAATTGTTTTGTAGGTTTACTTGGAGACCACTTCAAAATCTATGCTTTATTGATAAAGTGGTTGTTCTAAGTTTTTGATGGGAGGAATAAACTAACTTTCAAATCTAGTTCCAAAGTCCAAGGGTTATTTCACATATGGGGAATACCTTAAAGGAAGAATTCTTGGCATTGGCAAAGTTGAAGCACTAATATTCACTAAACCATTGGCTAAAGAGCAATTCTTCAAGATTCGGCGAGAACTTGGTATTCTCAATGAAGGTGACATCTAACCTTTCTTAAATATTGCTTGTTATGTGGTATAGTATCTTAAAATATGTTGATTTTCAATTTTTATGTTATGCAATGCTAGCACTTCTGTTTCGCCATTTTTAGTTTCTCTTACTTTCGCATATCCAAAAATTATCCGTTTTAAAATTATTATTTTTTTATCGAAAGTTGCGTATTGATAAGTGCTAATACTCTGTGAAATTTTTTTGTAAAAATCTTTTCCCATTGTTTCAAACAGAGCTGCTGTTTTTTAATTATTTTTTGAAAATTTTAGCCCGTTAACAGGTTAGCGGAATCGGTTAACAGGTTAACGCCTCCAAAACAGCACTTCTGCATTAGCTTTAAAAATCCAGAATTTTTTAATATTTTTGGTATATGTGTTTATGGTTAGTGCATGTGCTTGAATGCTTATCTAATGATCACATAATGTGTGTATGCTTGTCTGCTTTTCTTTTTTAAGGTTCTTCCTTTTTGCTAATGACAAAGGGGGAGAAGAAATATGTGTTTGTGTGTTTGTTTTTCTCTAACAAAATGCAGCTAGAAAAGACTCTCTAAAAATCATGAATTTAGGGGGAGCGTTGATCAAGGGGGAGCCTTGTGTGTTAGAGAAACAAAAGTAGAGCAAACTTTCAATATTGGGTTGTCATCATCAAAAAGGGGGAGAATGTGAAGGCAAGCCTCTAAATGGTTTTGATGAAGACAACATTATTCATTCAAGATGTTATGCATGCTCAAAAAGGAAATGGATCAAGACATTGAAGCGAGAACAAGATTTCATATTATTTAAAGTCTTGAAGATTTATCTTGGATTGATCAAAGGTATAACATTCATCTCTTGATAATGTTTATGCAAGTGTTCAAAAGTGTCTCATGCATGCTATATAAGTTTAAGGGTGTTAGAAAATATATGCCATGAGTTTCATGCTTTTAAAGAATTGTTTTTAAATCCTTTTTACTTTTTAAATTTGAATATTTTTTAAAACATGCAGTTATAGGTAAATTATGGCGTTTTGAACCGCCGTAATTTGCAGCGTTTGAAATTTGAATATTTTTAAACATGCAGTTGTTGGTAAATTATGGCGTTTTGAACCGCCGTAATTTGCAGCGTTTTGAAACAGTTTTTTACTTTTGAAATTTGAATATTTGAATATTTTTAAACGTGCAGTTGTTAGTAAATTATGGCGTTTTGAACCGCCGTAATTTGCAGCGTTTTGAAACAGTTTTTTTTTACTTTTGTTGTGTCTAAAAATTTTCTCAAAAGAATCATGGCATCCCCTCATCATTGATACCTTTTTGTAGAGATGTTTTAGCAATATATAAACATCATAATGTCAGAATTTCAAAGACACCTCCTTTGCATAAAACTTCAAAAACAATCATTTACATAAAATATTCATTTTCACAAAGTGTTCATAAAACTTTCAAAAGTGTGAAACTTGTGCATCAAACTTTCATATATTATTCATCTAAGTTTCATCATACACTTGAACACTTGCTTGTACATTATTAAAGTGATTGTTACATAAGGAGAAGATCAATCAAGAGAAGATTGATAGTACTATACTTTACTAAAATCATTCATAGAATTATTTCTGTTTGACTTGTGATCCAGGATTGTTGGACACAAGGGTTGGTGTTGAAGAGGATTGTTCTTCATACACTTGTTTACCTATAGGTTAGATAGTAGGCATCACCGTTTGTGTGAATAGGCTGTACCATAATTCTAACTATAGTGAATTCTCTTTCGTGTGGAAAGGGGAGTGGATGTACCTTCGGATTGTGAAGGGAACCACTATAATTTCCGGTGTCGTTTACTTTCCACATTTTAATTTTCCGCACTTAAACAAAAATAATCAAAAACCGGAAACTAGATCGAAGAATTTTTTACCACCTAATTCACCCCCCCCCCTCTTAGGCGCATTTACAACTTACAACCCGTGTGCCACAACACTGCCCGTGTTGTTGATCAAGCAGAGCTGAGAGGGAGCAGAAAACAGGGATCAACACGGCCACCCGTGTGCCACCACACGACCGTGTTGATTAAAACAGTGCATTAACACGGGCACCCGTGTGTAGGGACACGGCCCGTGTTGTTGCCACTGTAACTTATGCTGAAAATAATTAATATTGAAGAACAACACGGCCACCCGTGTGCCACCACACGGCCGTGTTGATTGAACGCAGCTTGGAAAACCTAATTTTTGCCTTATGAACCGATTCTGCTCATTAAGGGTAGTTTGGACCTTTAGCTTGGAAGAGAGTCATCTGAAGCTATAAGAAGGCTTGGAAGAGAAAGAAGAAGGCACCTTTGGAGATACGAACGAAAGCATTGCATTGGAGAAGATAGCGAATACGACGGATTTGAAGACGGCGAGATTCAAGGGTATCAACCATTGAAGATCAAACTCTCCTAATTCTTTGTAATGTCTAATCTTTACTTTATGAGTTCTTTAAGTACTATGAGAGGCTAAACCCCCTGATGCTAGGGGGATGGTCCTGATGTTATCACATGTTATGAATTTGAACCGATGATTTCTTGATTACTATGTTACGTATTTCAATTCAATTGTGTGATGTTATTATGCTTTTGTATCGGACAAATACAAATTGATCTATAACTTCCAATAACAGGATTGTGATTGGTAGGGTTTTCACATAATTGGGTTTATGAATGCATCATCTAGGACTAGTAACTTTCGTAAATCACCGTAAACCTTGATATTTTGTATGATTAAAACCAATGATTAATTGAATGGACATTTGAGTGAGAATTGGTAGTTTAATAGTTTCTTCCTTAAGAACTTAAGTAAGAACATACCAGAGGTTAGGTGATTGAATGTTTCATATGTATTAAATAAATCAGGACTGAATTCATAATCGGTTAACTCAACCACTCACCCTAGCATCTTTTATCTTAATCAATTATTTCTACTATTTTTGTGTTTACGATTATAAATTCCAAAACAACCAAACAATTATCTTTTTGTTCTGGTAGAATCGAATTAAAATAAGTAATTCCTACGCAATCCTTGAGATCGATACTTGGAAATAAAACTCCTTATTACTACATCGGTAAAAATAGTACACTTGCTATTTTTCCGATCAAGTTTTTGGCGCCGTTGCCGGGGATTGTCAAACTACATATTTTAATTTTTATTCTATCGAAATTTTGTTGCTTGCCAACCAAAATTCTATCTGTGACAATTTTGTTATTCAATTCTAATCTTTGTCTAACTTGTTTATGCGAGGTAAGGCCTCAGCGGATTTTCCTTTTGACGCAGATCCAGAAAGAACTCTTCGCGCGAGACTCAGACAAGCTAAGAGAAAGAAACTGGAATTAGCAGAGAAAGCGGAGGAAGAAGTTGTTTCAGTGCACTCAGAGAATTCAGATTCAGACACGGAAACAGTTCCTGAAATCATGGCTGCTAATCCACCACCACTAGAGAGACTCCTCGGTGACTATGGTGGAACCAACACCCCGGGTGGTCGTATGACAATTGTCAACCAACCAGTTACTGTGGAACAATTCCAGCTGCATCCCAGCACCATTAATCAACTCGAAAGAAGGTCCTTCTGTGGAAGAGTGAATGAAGATGCCAACAAGCATCTGCAAAGATTCTTAACCATGAGTACAACACTGAAAATGCCTGGAAATAGCAAAGAAGCAGTCCGACTTCGTATGTTCCCATTCACTTTAGCAGATGAAGCTGAAGAGTGGTTCTATTCCTTACCTGCTGGTAGTATCACTACATGGGAGCACATGGAAACAACATTCTTGCAGGAGTATTTTCCCGCATCTGTGTCATTGCAGAAAAGATATGAAATCCTAAACTTCAAATAGAAGGAGGGTGAGTCACTAGGAGATGCCTACAAACGATTCAAGAGGATCCTAGTGGCTTGTCCTACTCACAACATGGATGAAACTGAACAAATGCAAATGTTTGTCAATGGTCTTCGAATTCAAACAAGACAAATCCTGGATTCAGCAGCTGGTGGCTCAGCCAACTTTGCAACAGCCACCGGTATGAAGAAGATAATTGAAGCTATTGCCTCGAACGAGCATTTGGAGTTATATGACAGGGTATCAAGCAAATCTGCAGTTATTGACCTGAAGCTTGAAACAAATAAACAGGTGAAAATTGAAGAAGTTGTTGCTGCAGAGGTAGAGAAAAGGTTGAAAGCACTAAACATAGGTGCTCAGAAAGTGGCTCAAGTGCAACAGGCACCGAGTGAAGTGTGTGACATTTGCAATGGACCACACAATACTATTCATTATTTTGCAACACCGCAACAGATCGAAGATATAAAAATTTTGAAGCAGAACAATCCCTACTCCAACACATACAATCCGGGGTGGAAAAATCATCCTAACTTTGCATGGAAAGATCAAAGAGGGAACGTGCAACAGCAGGCACAGGGTCAATATCAAAATCAATATCAGCAACAGCCACAACAGGTACCTAAGAAGGCAGATTGGGAGATAGCAATTGAAAAAATGGCAGCTCACAACATCCAATTCCAAGAGGAGACTCGAAATAATCAGAAAAACACTACAGCTTCCATAAAAAATCTTGAAATTCAGATGGGTCAAATTGCCCAACAGTTAGCTTCAAACTCCCATGCACCTGGCACACTTCCTAGTGGGACAATCGTTAATCCCCGTGATCAAAATCACATTAAAGCTGTGGTCACCAGAAAAGGAAAGGCTAAAGAACCACAAGTTGACGAACAGGTTGAAGAAGAGGGATTGTTGGAAGTCGACTTGGAGATTAAAGAAGAGCCAAAACAAACTGAAGAAGTGGTAGTCAAGCCGACAAGCTAGCAAGAGAAACAAAAACCAAAGGTCATTCTTCCTTTTCCGACAAGAACAAAGAAGAAAGATCTTCATGAGAAAATTTTTGAGAAATTCTTAGAATTATTCAAGAAGCTCGAGATCAACATACCTTTTGCTGAAGCTCTGGAACAAATGCCAATCTACGCCAAATTCATGAAAGACATCATATCAAAGAAAAGGTCGATCGACAGCGAGCCAGTCATGCTAACTGAAACCTGTAGTGCTATTTTGCAGGGCCTAAAAATTCCGATGAAGAAAAAAGATAGAGGTGCACTAACTATTCCTTGTAGCATTGGAGATAGATCCTTCAAAAAGGCACTGATCGATTTGGGAGCAAGTGTGAGTCTAATGCCCCTCTCAATTTACAAAAAACTTGAGTTAGGGGAGGTGCAGGATACTCGCATGACACTACAATTTGCGGATCATTTGATGAAGAGACCCTATGGTATAGCAACAGATGTTCTGGTAAAGATTGATAAATTTGTATTCCCGGTGGATTTTGTGGTACTCGAGATGCCGGAAGATGAGGAGATTCCTCTCATACTGGGAAGACCTTTCCTGGAAACCGGAAGATGCATGATAGATATTGAGGAAGGAACCATGACCCTCAAAGTTTATGATGAAAAGCTCAAAATTGATGTGAGGGATACTATGAAATTCAAGGAAGACGAAGGGGCAAGTAAAAGTATTGAAGTGTTAGATACAGTTTTTGCTCAATCTATGCAGATTACAACACCCAGGCTTCCTTTGGAAAGAGTTTTGAGTTTATCTATTGTTGAGGATACTGAAGGAATTGATGAGAAAGAATCCGAAGTGGTAGCAATGTTAAAAGAACAACCGCCTTGGGTTCGTTCCCGACCGCAACGGTGGGAGGAGCTTCGACCTGAAACATCTTCAGAATCAAAACAGGTTATCAAAAAGGGGATCGAATTGAAACAATTACCAGAACATCTTAAATATGTTTTTCTTGACGATGAGGAAAAATGTCCAGCAATCATCAATTCAGGTTTGAGAGAGACCCAAGAAGGAGAGCTGATCAAAGTCCTAAAGAAATATAAGGGTGCTATTGGGTGGGCGATTGACGATTTGAAAGGAATCAGCCCGACAATGTGTATGCACAAGATTTTGATGGAGGATGATCAGAAACCGGCCGTCCAACCTCAAAGAAGATTGAATCCTGCTATGAAAGAAGTTGTTCGCAAGGAGGTTATGAAACTTTTAGATGTGGGGTTAATTTACCCAATATCTGACAGTTCGTGGGTAAGCCCAGTTCATGTGGTACCAAAGAAGGGAGGGACAACTGTGATAAAAAACGAGAAGAATGAGTTGATCCCCACCCGTACTGTTACAGGATGGAGAGTTTGCATAGACTATAGAAGACTAAACACTCCTACAAGGAAGGATCATTTTCCTTTACCTTTTATCGATCAGATGTTGGAAAGATTGGCAGGTCATGATTTCTACTGTTTTCTGGATGGGTACTCAGGGTACAACCAAATTGCGGTGGCACCTGAGGATCAAGAAAAAACAGCATTCACATGCCCATACGGAATCTTTGCTTATAGAAGAATGCCATTTGGTTTATGCAACGCACCCGCAACATTTCAGAGGTGCATGACATCCATATTTTCCTATATGCTTGAAAAGCACATGGAAGTGTTTATGGATGATTTTTCGGTATTTGGATCTTCTTTTGAAAATTGTTTGTATAATCTGTCACTTGTGTTGGAAAGGTGTCAACAAACCAATCTAATTCTGAATTGGTAAAAGTGTCACTTCATGGTGAGAGAAGGGATAGTACTGGGTCATAAAATTTCCCATCAGGGGATAGAAGTTGACAAGGCAAAAGTGGAAGTGATCGCCAATCTACCTCACCCTGTGAACGAGAAAGGTATACGGAGTTTCTTAGGACATGCAGGATTCTATCGTAGGTTCATCAAAGATTTCTCCAAGATCGCAAAACCATTGACTAGCCTGCTTGTGAAGGATACTCCGTTTCTGTTTGACAAAAAGTGCAACGAAGCCTTCGAGACTCTGAAAAATAAATTGGTGTCTGCTCCTACCGTGATCTCGCCTGACTGGTCTCTACCCTTTGAGATAATGTGCGATGCGAGCGATATAGCAGTAGGGGCAGTCTTGGGGCAAAGAAAAGACAAACGCCTTCACGTCATCTACTATGCTAGCCATGTGTTGAATCCAGCCCAGATGAATTATGCAACCACAGAGAAGGAGTTACTGGCGGTGGTTTATGCCTTTGACAAATTTCGGCAATACTTGTTAGGAACAAAGGTAATTGTTTATACTGACCATGCTGCATTGAAATATCTTTTTTCTAAACAGGACTCGAAGCCAAGGCTGCTCAGATGGATCTTGCTGTTGCAAGAATTGGACCTTGAAATTCGAGACAAAAAGGGGTGTGAAAACACCGTTGCTGACCATCTGTCCCGAATGTCTCCGATTGAAGAGACGGAAGAAGAACATCCCATAAAGGACGAGTTTATGGATGAAAGAATCCTCGCGGTGGTGGGTGTTCCTTGGTTTGCAGACTATGCAAACTACCTGGTAGGTGGTATAATTCCTGATGACTTTGATTATAACAAAAAGAAAAAGTTTCTTCATGATTGCAGGTTCTATTTGTGGGACAAACCATTCTTGTATAAGAAAGGGGTAAACGGACTAATTCGCCGATGTGTCCCTGAGGAAGAACAAAATGAAGTCTTAAAGGCTTGTCATGACTCCGATTATGGGGGACACTTTAGTGGAGACAGGACAGCCTCAAAAGTCCTCCAATCCGGGTTGTACTGGCCCACGTTGTTTAAGGATGCCCAAGTCGTGGTGAAGGAATGTGACAGATGCCAATGGATAAGAAATATCTTTAGAAAGAATCAGATGCCTCAAAAGGGCATGCTTGAAGTGGAATTATTTGATGTTTGGGGAATAGACTTTATGGGACCATTTCCACCCTCATTTGGAAAAAATTATATTCTGGTGGCTGTGGACTACGTCTCCAAATGGGTTGAAGTCGTAGCTCTCCCCTCTAATGACGCTAGAGCAGTGGTAAGCTTCCTTAAACAAAATATCTTCTCCAGGTTTGGTGTGCCTCGAGCACTTATCAGTGATGAAGGAACACATTTCTTGAATAAGCTCATGGAGAACTTATTAAAGAAATATAATGTGAAGCACAAGATTGCCACACCATATCATCCCCAAACGAGTGGGCAAGTTGAAGTGTCTAATCGGCAAATTAAAAAGATCTTGGAAAAAACAGTCAGTGCTTCACGGAAAGATTGGGCAATCAAATTGGATGACGCGCTATGGGCGTAGCGAACCGCTTTCAAAACACCAATTGGCATGTCTCCGTATCAGCTGATTTATGGTAAGGCTTGTCATCTTCCTTTGGAATTGGAGCACAAAGCCTTTTGGGCATCCAAGTTCTTAAATTGTGATCTTGCAAAAGCCGGTGAATCCCGAATTCTTCAACTTCACGAGTTAGAAGAACTTCGTAATCAGGCATATGAGAATGCAAAGATGTATAAGGAGCAAGCACGGAAGTGGCATGATCAGAGAATCATTAGGAAAGATTTCTGGGAAGGACAACTGGTATTGTTGTTCAATTCGCGGCTCAAGTTGTTTCCTGGGAAGTTAAAGTCCAGGTGGTCTGGACCATTTGTCGTGCATAAAGTTTTTCCATACGGAGCAATAGAGATTAAGAACCAAGACAATGGAGATATATTCAAGGTGAATGGCCAGCGGCTGAAGCCATATTACAGAGGCCAACAACCGGGTTTGATTGACCATATGCGCCTCGCCTAATGAGGTGGGCAACCGTCGAGCCATGCGACGTTAAACGAAGCGCTTCGTGGGAGGCAACCCACGTGTTCGATTACTAACTTATTTTGTTTTTTTTCGTTTCTTTTCTGTATGGGTGTGAAATGTTGTTGCAGGTAAGGAGAAAGGATACCATAATCATAATCACGTCGCAGTGACAGGATGCCAGACCAAATAAGCATTTCCGAATTCAGAAAATGTGAAAAACAGGGGCATCCACACGGCCACCCGTGTGCTGGCACACGACCGTGTTAATTAAAACAGAAAATTAACACGGGCGCCCGTGTGCTGACACACGGCCGTGTTAATTAAAACAGTGAGTTAACACAGGCACCCGTGTGCTGACACACGGCCGTGTTAATTAAAACAGAAAATTAACACGGGTGCCCGTGTGCAGGAACACGGTCGTGTTGTTTGTAACGGGTAAAATTTTCAAAATTTTTGATTTTGGGTATTTTAAGTAATGGGCCCCACTTTCTACTATCTCTATTCCTCACCACTCATTCTCACTTTTTCTGATTTTGGCAACCTCTCTCTCCCACTTCCTCCATTGTTAACCTAGCCTCCATCAAGCTAAGCTTCAATTTTCTCCTAGCTCCACTCACTTTCACATCCACTCACCTTCACAAAAAGTGTTCCCCTCGTCGTCCTCTACACAGTGACGGTTGCAGTTTTCACTAACCTTTTCGTGGGATTTTGAGAAATTTTTGTCAGGTACATTATGCCTCCAAAGCGTGCAAGCAAGGAGAAGGAGGTAGCCACGTCTTCTCGACCAAAGCAACGGGTTAGACGCTCTACAAACAATCATGGCATTTTGTTTGACCAACAGGAGCATCAAGAAAGGTATGTCATTCTAGCCAAACGTAAGCTTATTCCGACCAGATATATGTGTGATGCCACCCTGGATGAGTTAGGTTTGAAAGAAGAGGTGCACCGCATGTTCCACAACATTGGTATGTTGGAATACATGCAATTTAAGGCACCGACCTTCGCTCGGATAACCCTTGAATTTTTTAGTACGGTTGAGTTCAAGATGAGGAGAAGGTGGACAGGGTCGGAGTTGGAGTTTTATGGGCAAATTACTTTCCGCCTATTTGATGAAGATCATGAGTTATCGGTTGCGGAACTGGGGAGTATTCTGAAACTCCCGGTATCTGGACCCGGATCCCCTCCGGACACTTTTTCTGTTGTTGATTTCTGGCAAGCTATTACAGGTAAAACTGGGTATAACCCCAGCTCGGGAAAGGCTTCTGGAATTCACAACTCGTGCTTTAGGTATGCACAAAAAGGGTTAGCATACACCCTGTTCGGACAGGGTGATAGTACGGGGGTTGCGGCAAAGAGAGAATTATATTTTCTGTATTGCATGGCTCACAATGAGCGAATCAATGCAGCGGCTTTCGCCACCAATCATCTGAAACAGGTTGGCCATGCAACTACTGGGGATATTTCTGTAGGTGGTATGATCACGCAGATTGCGGGCCACTTCGGGTATGATCAACTGCTGATGGAAGAGACTGCAGTAATGGGCAAGAATAGGATTGACATGCACACGCTAGTCAATCAACAAATGATTGTCATCAGGCCGACTCATTACGCTCTGATGATTCACAATGTGAAAGTGCTCGCACTGCCGGCACCTGGGTCTATTAGCATTGCCAATGCTGCTAATTGATTGTACACAGGTTCAGCCCAAGCGGGAGGGGAAGATACACAGTTTGACCATGACCTTTCAGGTGAGGACATGGAAGAAGACGAGAGGCAAGCTACTCACGGTATGCCACCCCCACATGATTCGAGCCTACCGGGTGAAGGCTCCTCTTTTATGTCTCAGGATCAGTGGGGTTGGATCCAGACGGAGATGGGAACTCTCCGCACCGAGCAGACCAGGCAAGGTGCGGAACTTGATAGACAGAGTGTGGAACTGTTCCGGCAAGGAACAGTCATGGATGATATGCAGGCCATGATGCAACGTCTGATGTTGCATTTCCCGCACGATCCTCCGCCTCCTCCTCAACAGTGAGCATTGTAATTCCCCTTCGTGTTTGAATTTAAACATTGAGGTCAATGTTTAGTTCAAGTGTGGGGGGGTTTTCTCCTTTCATGTTTTATTTTCCTTCAATTTGTTTTGTTTTTGTTAGGTTATCATTATATTAGTAGGGTTGTTTGTTTTGTTTGTTGTCTGTTCTTTTGGACCTACTGTGTGTACAGGGTGATGAGAAACGGTTGGACGAGCCCGGGATCAATGGTAGTGGATGAATGACACTCCTCAAACTTAGGCTGATAAGGCATCCCGGAAGTTGATGCAACCTTGAGAAAAGAAGTCAGACACATTTTGGGGACACCGGACCAAGAAAGCGGTATGGAAAGACCAAGTCAGGAAAGAACCACATAACACGAAGAGATTTCAGAGCTTGCAAGCTAACCAACATGGTGAGATCACAAAAAGCCAAACACGAAATATCAACATGAGAGTTCAGCCAGGTATGACTTTATCACTCTGATTTTGCATATGTCTTGTTGACACGTCACAGCATGACAGCACACACTGAGGCAAGTTGTTTGTTTAGCCAGGGCCTTTTTAGCCATCCCTATATGTATGCTTCCCTTCGTAAACCCCTTTGAGCCTTAGCAATTTTATTCATTGTAAACCCCATGTTAACGTTTAAGCATTATTCATCATGAACCCCCTGTTAACTTTTAATCATCCATTCCCTTTTGTGTCATAACTCGGTATGATTGTGTGAATTGTAAGATGTGCAATAAAACTAAGTTTGGGGTGGAAATCTTGAAAGAGAAGGCAAGTGCATAAGATGAGATCATACAAAAAGAAAATAGTATGTAGTTTCTTTAAAAGAAAAAAAAAGAGAAAAAAAGAAGAAAAAAAAGAAAAGCGAAAAATGCACTTGCCGAGACCTTAGATTCTAACAGATATAAAATGCTCAAAAAATTTGAGTAGAAAAAGAATCAAAAGAGTGAAATTAACCCCCAGAGTATATGTGATGCACAGAAAAAAAGAGAAATAAAAATCACACAACATGACTACCGAGTTCAAAACCCTTTGTTATCCAATTTTTTTGTTTATCCCACCGTACCCAAGCCCCGTTACAACCTAAAAAGACCTCAAAAAGTGTGTGGAATCTGCTGTGGTAGTGACATTAGAATGTATTCAAAGTTAAGAGTTGGTATTGCATACTGTGTTGTGAGTGTACACACCTAACCCTGAGAGATATTGTGAGTGTGTGAAAAGCTTGCAGGTGAAGAGGTTTCTGGTGTGGAAATATGGTAAACTGCCTGAATCGGAGAGACCTGAAACTCGATTGGAAAGGAAGAACACAAATGATGGTTGCATTGTGGAAAGCGAATTCGGGGGTGACCTTTGTTTGGACTCAATACATCACTTGAGGACAAGCAATGAGACAAGTTTGGGGTTGTGATCGGTCACCATTTCCATTGAATTCCCGCCGCTAATCCGACATATTTTCATCACCTTGGTAAGATTTATGTTTATTTTTAGTTGCATTTGAGTCAATTAGCATGTTTTGTTGGTTTGGTATTGCATTGCATTCGATTACGAGTTTATGTCAAAAAGATCTCGTTTATGCTTCGTTTGGTAGTGTTATTGTTACAGGTTTAAAAAGCAAGAATGGTGAAGTTCTGGACACTCTGAAGGACAAAAATATGAGAAAATAGCAGGTCAACACGGGCACCCGTGTGCCACAATACTGCCTATGTTGTTGATCAAGCAGAGCTGAGAGGGAGCAGAAAACAGGGATCAACACGGCCACCCATGTGCCACCACACGGCCGTGTTGATTAAAACAGTGCATTAACACGGGCACCCGTGTGTAGGGACACGGCCCGTGTTGTTGCCACTGTAACTTATGCTGAAAATAATTAATGCTGAAGAACAACACGGCCACCCGTGTGCCACCACACGGCCGTGTTGATTGAACGCAGCTTGGAAAACCTAATTTTTGCTGTATGAACCGATTTTGCTCATTAAGGGTAGTTTGGACCTTTAGCTTGGAAGAGAGTCATCTGAAGCTATAAGAAGGCTTGGAAGATAAAGAAGAAGGCACCTTTGGAGAGACGAACGAAAGCATTGCATTGGAGAAGATAGCGAATACGACGGATTTGAAGACGGCGAGATTCAAGGGTATCAACCATTGAAGATCAAACTCTCCTAATTCTTTGTAATGTCTAATCTTTACTTTATGAGTTCTTTAAGTACTATGAGAGGCTAAACCCCCTGATGCTAGGGGGTGGTCCTGATGTTATCACATGTTATGAATTTGAACCGATGATTTCTTGATTACTATGTTACGTATTTCAATTCAATTGTGTGATGTTATTATGCTTTCGTATCGGACAAATACAAATTGATCTATGACTTCCAATAACAGGATTGTGATTGGTAGGGTTTTCACACAATTGGGTTTATGAATGCATCATCTAGGACTAGTAACTTTCGTAAATCGCCGTAAACCTTGATATTTTGTATGATTAAAACCAATGATTAATTGAATGGACATTTGAGTGAGAATTGGTAGTTTAATAGTTTCTTCCTTAAGGACTTAAGTAAGAACATACCAGAGGTTAGGTGATTGAATGTTTCATATGTATTAAAGAAATCGGGAGTTAACTCAACCACTCACCCTAGCATCTTTTATCTTAATCAATTATTTCTACTATTTTTGTATTTACGATTATAAATTCCAAAACAACCAAACCATTATCTTTTTGTTCTGGTAGAATCGAATTAAAATAAGTAATTCCTACGCAATCCTTGAGATCGATACTTGGAAATAAAACTCCTTATTACTACATCGGTAAAAATAGTACACTTGCTATTTTTCCGATCAGTTGGCTTTAATTAATCAAGGTCAATGGGGTAATTTCAGAATCGGCCAAAACGGAGTGATAATATTTCAAAACAATGTGTGTATTCAAGACAGTTGCGATTGAGCTCCACTTATCACTCACAGACGGATGGTCATACGGAGAGGACTACTAAATATTTAGAAGACTTGTTGAGAGCTTGTGTGCTCAAGAAAGGAGGTGATTAGGATGGATTTTTACTGTTGATAGAGTTTACCTACAACAACAGTTTCCATTCGAGTACCGAAATGGCACCGTTTAAGGCATTGTATGGTAGAAGGTGTAGGACACCTTTGTGTTGGTATGAATCGGGATAGAGTATTGTAATTGGGCCTGAGATTATCCAACAGACGACATAGAAGATTAAAGTGATTCAAGAGAAGATGATAGCTTCTTAGAGTTTCCAGAAGAGTTGCCATGATAAGAGGAGGAAAGAACTTGAATTCCAATAGGGCGATCATGTGTTCCTTAGAGTTACTTGGGTAACTGGTGTAAGTTGAGCTTTGAAGTCTTGAAAGCTCACTCCATATTTCATTGGTCCATACTAGATTTTGTAGAGGATCAGAGAGGTGGCCTATCAGATTGCTTTACCACCATCGCTTGAAAATATTCATGTTGTGTTTTATCTATCTCAGTTGAGGAGATACATTTCGAATCCATCCCATGTAGGCCAAATGGATGATGTACAAATAAGAGATACCCTGACTATTGAAGCATCACCTGTTGATGTAAGCCCTAGAGGCCAATACTTTTGGTACTTGTATCGAATTATTTATTAATAATAAAAGGCTTTTTCTTTATTACGTTTGTTTAATAAAGTCCCTAGAATAGCTAGTCTGTTTAATGTATCAAGTATGACTTAATCATGAGATCACATTAAACATAAGGACACTATTCTTAAAGTATCCGTAGTCGAGCTTTAGTGTGAAGTGGGATAACATTAAAGCATTAAGACTATTATGTTTGTAGACTGATGATCACATCTCATGGATCATGGATAAAGAGTTATCAAGTCTTAAACATAGGTATGAATATTAGGAGTAATATTTATACCGGATTGACCCGCTATGAGAATACTATATAGAAAGTTATGCAAGGTGTCATAAGTTATTCTCATGGTGATAATAGTGTATTCCACTCTTCGACCTGAAACCACTATGGATCCTAGATGTAGAGTCGAGTGCTTTATTGCTGATCCAACGTTGTCCGTAACTGGATAACCATAAAGACAGTTGATGGGTACTCCACAAAGCATGCTGAGGGACATGAGTGACCTAGATGGAATTTGCCCATCCTGCATAACAGGATAAATGTCTATGGGCCCAATATTGAACTGGACAAGGATGACACGGTCTATGCCTTGTGTTCAATATAGACATAAGGGCAAAAGGGTAATTATACACATAATTATTATCACAGAAGGAATTGTCAGATCACATGACATTTTCGTGTCTTGGGTAGCAGTGATGTGTTGCTAGATACCGCTCACTGTTTATTATGTTAAATGCGTGATTTAATACAATTGCCAACGTCACGAAAACCTACAGGGTCACACACAAAGGACGGATTGATGAGAGATAAAGTAACTAAGGAATATCGTAAGGTACGGTGCCCTTAAGTGAGTTATAGAGCATCGTAAGGTACGATGTACTTGAGTAGAATACGAAATATGGTAAGGTACCATGAGCTTAAGTGATTTTGGGCATATTATAAGATATGGGCCAAAATACACTTAAGTGGGCTTTTAGCTTGAAGCCCACACAAGTGGTTCTATAAATAGAATCCTTGTGCAGAAGCAAAAAATTGCGGTTGTATTATTTTCGTTTTCTATCACTCTCTCTCTCTCACTCAAAGCCTTCATTCGTACCAGCTAGCACTGAGATTGAAGGAACCCGTTCGTGTGGACTGAGTAGAAACGTTGTCATCGTTCAACGTTCGTGATCGCTTCGTGGATTTGCATCAAAGGTTTTGATCGTCACAAGAGATTTGCACCAAAGGTTTCAACCGTCACAAGAGGTAAATATTCTATCACTGACCATGACCATTCGTAAGGATCTCTAAAGGAGAAAAAAATTTATTTCCGCTGCGTTTTGGACCGCAATTCTCCTTCAGTGGTATCAGAGCCACTTACGAAACCATGACTCGGATAGCTGTTTATTTTCTGTATTAATGTGATTAAAAGACAGAATGAATCAATTAATTAAACGAGTAATTAAATTTGGCATCATGAGTGTACGAGTTGGATGATTGATGTTGACTATGCTTCGGAATCCGACATTAGTATGGTGAAGCAGCGATACATCGATCGTCCATAGGTTACGCAATTGAGACCGATCAACTTATATATGATATAAGTAATCCTAATGCAAAATACGGTATATGTGATATACTGTTTCTGTTTCGTTCATTCGAACACTAAATGATTGTTTTCCTTTGAGCAATCAATGGTCATTTGCTTCGGAATCCGACATTAGTATGGTGAAGCAATGACCTGTTGATCAATCATACTGAATCAACAATCGAGGTGTGTTTGACGGTCTGAAATTGGCGCATTAGGGTTGGTGACGGCGCAAGGGTTGTGCCGTCAAGGAGTTGTGAATTTAGGATTTTTGGAAGAGGTCCGTAGACTGTTTCAAAGTCCTATTAGTTTGGCCGCGTGAAGCTCGTGTGACGAGCGTAACAAACTGGATGTGTGACGGTCGTAACACGCCCATGACGGTCGTGACACTCACATTGCCTGTGACGGTCGTCACACGCCTGTGACGGTCGTCACACTCCCAGAGTCAAAATTTTGGGGTTCCTGTTTTGTGACTACGCAAGGGTTGTGTTCATGCAAAACAATATCCATTTCAAATGAATTGTTCATTAAAATTTTGGAACCCCCGGCTAACTCTGCGTAGTGTGATCGGTCGCCGAAATTTAATTTGGTTTTAATTAATTAAAGGAATTAAAATTTAATAATAACAATGTGTTTATTATTATTGCCTTGTGGTGATCAGTTATGGCCTTAGTTGTCCTTTATTTTGTTTTGGGTTTTTTAAATACGACCTGTGTGTCGTGCCTCTCCTTTGATCTCTTAATGTAACTTCTTTTCTCATCTCAATCCCTCATATGTAAAACGAGTTTCTTCTGGAATGTAATGTTATGAAGAAAGAGAAGAAGACAATGTTATGAAGAAAGAGAAGATTTCAATATCAAAGGAGGACAACCTTGAAGATCAAAGGAGGACAACCTTGAAGATCTTGCTTGGAGAAGCTTAGAGAAGAATTCAATATTAAAGGAGGACAACCTTGAAGATCTTGCTTGGAGAAGCTTAGATCGTTATTAGGTTAGCTTAGGTTCTCTCATTGGCTTGGGAGAACAATTGCGCTAGGGGCCATAACTGTTTCATTGTGTATGTATGTTGATGCATGTGAATGTATGTTGATGCATGTGAGAGACGATTTATATGATAAATAAGCCGGTGAGATCATAACAATTGCAATTCCCTCAAACTAAAATATTAAGTTTATGCTTTCCAAGTTTTAGCACTCATCAAGACTAGTATCGGATAATGTAGGTTTCGCCAAAGCGAGGTGCATGTTCTATATTAGTAAGGTGCGATGGGATAATTGTAATATCCAACTGCTAAAACAATGGGTCAAACTTAACTAAACAAATTATGATGATATTATATATGTTTTCTTTCCAAGTTTTAGCACTCATCAAGACTAGTATCGGATAATGTAGGTTTCGCCAAAGCGAGGTGCATGTTCTATATTAGTAAGGTGCGATGGGATAATTGTAATATCCAACTGCTAAGACAATGGGTCAAACTTGATTATAATAATATCATATATGTTTTAGAAGCAAGAGTTGGGAATAATCCATATGATGGATTGGAATAAGGAGTTATTCACCCAACTGAAATTTTCGAGAGTTGTATGAGATACAATTGGAAGGAGTTCCTACCTAAATAACCTAGTTTTGTGTAATCCGCCTACGCGGACTTAGAACGAAGTGAAATATGGATCTCGACCCACTAGAAAATCTTCCAACGGGATTTTCCGAATCAAATGATGAGGGTCATTTGTTTTGAGTAAAATAGTGGGAGCATATTTGATTAAAGGCCTAATTAAATATGTCAATGATACTTATATTTTCTTAATCCTTATGTAGATAACCATGACAGCAAACACCTCTAACAACATCTTGCGATCAATCCTTGACAAGGAAAAATTGTCTGGGACAAATTTCCTGGATTGGCACCGAAACCTGAGGATTGTCCTCAAACATGATAAAAAGCTGTATGTCTTGGAGACACCTGTTCCTGAAGAGGAACCTCCTAGTTCTGCACCTAAGGCAGAAAGAGATGCTTATAAGAAGCATGTCGATGATGCCAATGAAACTGCTTGTCTCATGCTGGCTACCATGAACTCAGAATTGCAAAAGCAACATGAGAACATGTCAGCGTTCGATATGATCGAACACCTGAAGCTGCTCTATCAAGAGCAAGCAAGGCATGAGAGGTTTGAAGTTTCAAAAGCCCTTTTCCAAAGCAAGTTAGCTGAGGGAGCCCCTGTATGTCCCCATGTACTCAAGATGATTGGGTATGTGGAAAACCTTGAGAGATTGGGTTTTCCCCTCGAAAAGGAACTTGCAACTGATTTGATCTTGCAATCGTTGCCAGATGGATTCAGTCAATTTGTCCTAAATTTCAATATGAATAATATGGACAAATCTCTTCCTGAACTGCTCGCCATGTTAAGAACTGCCGAGCAGAATCTGAAGTCAAAAGGGAAGTCCATTCTGAGGATCGGAAATGGAAAGAGACAGAACAAAAGGCCCACTAAGCATGGTGATAAAGGGAAGGGCAAGGAAGTTGCCAAACCCAAACCCACCGTTGATGCTTTGAAGCCTAATGGAGGCATAGCAAAAGAAGGCACCTGCTTCCATTGCGGTAAGACCGGACACTGGAAGAGAAACTGCCCAAAGTACCTGGAAGATAAGAAGAATGGAGTAGAGACTTCAACTTCAGGTATTTTTGTTATTAATTCATCTACTTCTGCATCATGGGTATTAGATACTGGATGCGGTTCTCATATTTGTACAAATGTGCAGGGGCTGAAAGGGAGTAGAGATTTGGCAAAAGGTGAAGTTGACCTACGAGTTGGCAATGGAGCAAAGGTTGCTACTTTAGCCGTAGGATCTTATTAACTTTACCTAGTGGTTTTATAATTCAGTTAGAGAACTGTTATTATGTATCTGCAATTAGCAGGAATATTATTTCCATTTCTTGTTTGGACAAGTTTGGTTTTTCATTTATAATAAAGAACAATTGTTGCTCAATTTATTTGAATGATATATTCTATGCTACTGCACAAGTGAGCAATGGACTATATGTCCTTGATCTCATAATGCCAACTTATAACATTAATACTAAAAGGATGAAACCTAATGAGTTAAATCCATGATGAGTCACGTTGATCTTCCAAACTCCATTTGCGGACATGCACTATTGACAACAGCTTACACACTTGACCATGTTCCATCCAAAAGGTTAATAAGACACCATATGAGATATGGAGTGGTAAGAGACCACATATGTCTTACATAAAGATTTGGGGTTGCGAGGTTTACGTGAAATGACAAATTTCAACTAAGCTTGAGCCCAAATCTGACAAATGCTTATTTGTGGGGTATCCTAAAGAAATAAAAGGGTATTACTTCTACAATCCTTCTGAGGGCAAAGTGTTTGTCGCTCGAACTGGAGTTTTCCTAGAAAAGAATTTTATTTCCAAAGGAACCAGTGGGAGGAAAGTAGAGCTTGAAGAAATTCAAGAATCACAAAGCATCGACACACCTATGGAGGAATTGGAGCAGGAAACACAAGTAGTTGTGGAAGAGCAACCTGCTCAAGTAGAACAAGACCAGCGTAGGTCAGGCAGGATACGCCACCTACCTGAGATATATGGATATCTGATCAAGGTGATGTATTACTCATGGAGTCTTCGTTTTGATGAAACAGTAGAACAATATGGATTCATCAAGAACGAAGATGAGCCTTGTGTCTACAAGAAGGTTAGTGGGAGCATGATCGTATTCCTGGTATTATATGTAGATGACATATTACTTATTGGAAACGATATCCCTACCCTGCAACAAGCAAAGTCTTGGGTGGGGAAATGCTTATCTATGAAGGACCTAGGTGAAGCAACCTATATATTAGGAATCAGAATCTATAGAGATAGATCATAAAATGCTTGGCCTAAGTCAGAGTACATAGACAAGGTGCTGAGACGCTTTAATATGAATGATTCCAATGGTTATGTGTTTTGCTTAAACCGTGGCGCTGTGAGCTGGAAAAGTTCAAAGCAAGATACAGTTGCTGATTCTACAATCGAGGCCGAGTATATTGCTGCCTCAAGTGCAGCAAAGGAAGCTGTTTGGATCAAAAAGTTCATTAGTGAACTTGGCATAGTTCCTAGCATTGTGGATCCCATTGGTCTCTACTGTGATAACAATGGTGCTATCGCACAAGCCAAGGAGCCTAGATCTCACCAACGATCCAAACACATACTTAGGCATTATCATCTCATTCGAGAGATAATAGATAGAGGAGATGTGAAAATATGCAGAGTACCTACACTTGACAATATTGCTGACCCACTGACAAAGCCTCTTGCGCAGCAGAAGCATGATGGCCATACTAGATCTATGGGTATTAAGGGTATGCCTGATTGGCTCTAGTGTTAGTGGGAGATTGTTGGTGTAAGCCCTAGAGGCCAATACTTTTGGTACTTGTATCGAATATATTTAATAATAAAAGGCTTTTTCTTTATTACGATTGTTTAATAAAGTCCTTAGAATAGCTAGTCTGTTTAATGTATCAAGTATGACTTAATCATGAGATCACATTAAACATAAGGACACTATTCTTAAAGTATCCGTAGTCGAGCTTTAGTGTGAAGTGGGATAACATTAAAGCATTAAGACTATTATGTTTGTAGACTGATGATCACATCTCATGGATCATGGATAAAGAGTTATCAAGTCTTAAACATAGGTATGAATATTAGGAGTAATATTTATACCGGATTGACCCGCTATGAGAATACTATATAGAAAGTTATGCAAGGTGTCATAAGTTATTCTCATGGTGATAATAGTGTATTCCAATCTTCGACCTGAAACCACTATGGATCCTAGATGTAGAGTCGAGTGCTTTATTGCTGATCCAACGTTGTCCGTAACTGGATAACCATAAAGACAGTTGATGGGTACTCCACAAAGCATGCTGAGGGACATGAGTGACCTAGATGGAATTTGCCCATCCTGCGTAACAGGATAAATGTCTATGGGCCCAATATTGAACTGGACAAGGATGACACGGTCTATGCCTTGTGTTCAATATAGACATAAGGGCAAAAGGGTAATTATACACATAATTATTATCACAGAAGGAATTGTCAGATCACATGACATTTTCGTGTCTTGGGTAGCAGTGATGTGTTGCTAGATACCGCTCACTGTTTATTATGTTAAATGCGTGATTTAATACAATTGCCAACGTCACGAAAACCTACAGGGTCACACACAAAGGACGGATTGATGAGAGATAGAGTAACTAAGGAATACCGTAAGGTACGGTGCCCTTAAGTGAGTTATAGAGCATCGTAAGGTACGATGTACTTGAGTAGAATACGAAATATGGTAAGGTACCATGAGCTTAAGTGATTTTGGGCATATTATAAGATATGGGCCAAAATACACTTAAGTGGGCTTTTAGCTTGAAGCCCACACAAGTGGTTCTATAAATAGAACCCTTGTGCAGAAGCAAAAAATTGCGGTTGCATTATTTTCGTTTTCTATCACTCTCTCTCTCTCTCACTCAAAGCCTTCATTCGTACCAGCTAGCACTGAGATTGAAGGAACCCGTTCGTGTGGACTGAGTAGAGACGTTGTCATCGTTCAACGTTCGTGATCGCTTCGTGGATTTGCATCAAAGGTTTTGATCGTCACAAGAGATCTGCACCAAAGGTTTCAACCATCACAAGAGGTAAATATTCTATCACTGACCATGACCATTCGTAAGGATCTCTAAAGGAGAAAAAATTTTATTTCCGCTGCGTTTTGGACCGCAATTCTCCTTCATCACCCATACGGATATAGGATCGAAAAGTGAAGCAGTTGTATGGTAAAGATACTACCTTGCTGAAGGTAGCTTAGGGAGGACCAACTAGTGGAAACGTGACTTGGGAGTTGGAGAGTCAGATGGGAGAGTCGTATTCGGCTCTGTTTGCTTAAGGTAATTTTTTAGGGAGAAAAATCTTTAAGTGGGGGAGATTTGTAACACCCCAATTCTTGAACTATTTGAATTATTATGTTTTGCGTATTTATTTAACTGTGAGTGATTAATTAAATATGGGAGTGATGGTGTGTACTATTGAGTTAAGGGTATAGAGATAGTTGGAGGAGATGAGTAGAAGTGGGCCAAAATTACTAGAAATTATTTTAGCAATATAGTTTACTAGATTTAATTAATTAAAAGGAAAATAGAGCTTTTGAGGTGAAAGTGATAATTGGGGAAAAATTAATTGGAGGAATGAGAAATTATTTTGTTAGTATAGAAGAAAAATATAATTAAGAGTTATTTTGTCCTAACTATATATTATAATGAGAGAAACCTATGAATAGTTTATTTTGTCAGTACGTAGAAACCAAATAAAAGAGAAAGAGACCAAAGGGCTAAGAAGAGGAAGAGACTTGGAGTAGAGAAGAATAAGTTCTACTGGTAAGGGGGAATAGATTTCAATGGGGATTATGCACGAGGGGTAGGGTATAGGAGTCTTTAACCTCCAATAGGGTGTATGTTGTGGATGAATACTCATTGTATGATGAAAATTATTTGTAATAATTGATGAATTTATGCACTATTCATGACTGATTTTTCCATTTTGATACTTGATGTTTTTCCACCATTATTGTATTGTCGAAGATTTTACAAATCAATTATTTCCAATAAAATAATGGAGTTTATGTGTTAAATTGGGTTTTAATCATGGGATAATCGTAGTATGTCTAATTCTGAGCGTTTGGCTTTTAAGGGAATCAAAATCGGAGTTTCGGAGGTCCTCCAATGGTGAAAATTGAATTCTGGTTTTTCCAGGTGTATACGCCATCACTTAGCAAGTCGTCGCTTAACGAGGGAGGACCTCGCGTAGAGAGACGCTTCAAAGACGAAACTAATTTGTTTTTATTTTTGTCATGAATTGAGTTTCGTATCTCGGAACTAGGCGCGGTTCAAAGCATTGGAAAGTTAACACAAATTACTATCAATTGGTAATAATTTTATAAGTTGAATGTATTGTGATAACATGAGTAATTGATGAGAATGACTATTAAAAATTATTTTATCGAGTAAATGTCGAGTTATGTGAGTTTGAGGAATATGTTTTATGAGTTGTGGAAATGTTTGAATATGTTGCTACGATGATATGTTAAGAATTGAGAATAAGTATGATATACGGGAATGTTGTGAATATGAATTATTTTGAGTTATGTTTTTTGTATTGTTGCATGTTTGAAATATAATTTTGTTGAGATAAATTATTAGCATGCTTGTATTGCAATATTGATTGATAATGTGCATTTTATGATTTTGGTGTGATATAATCTAGAGAGAGGTTTGCTTGAGTTATTAATGCATTTATTTTAGGATCAGGGAGGGGTCTTAACGTATAGATTTGATGATATGATCATGCATCATAAGAGTTGTGTCAAGAGGCATGTATGCTAGTTCAGATAGGGGACTAATTGCTTGTCCCAAGATCAGAGAGAGGGCTTGGAGCTCATAGAGGTAGCTCGGGGTTTACAGAGATTGGTACCTGGTTGGTATGAAAAACCAAATGTTTAGTTGGTATCACATGCATATGCATAGAGTTGCATAGTCGAGTCGTATTATATAATGAGTTATTTGCATAATTATTGAGTTGTGATTGATTAATGAGTTTGGGTGTGAGACTGTGATGAGATATATTGTTAATGAAATTGTGTGGAGAATGTTGTGTTATTATCCTACCTTGCAGTACATGTTATTATTGATTGTAATTTTGCACCCCTTTGTTGTTGTTGTAGTCGGTGTTCCTCTTCGGGGTACAGATAAGCAGATAACTAAGTAGATGCTTAGAGTAGGGGATGGCATGAGGTTGTTTTTTATTTTTATTTTTATTTTTATGTTTAGTTTATATGTTCTGATATGTAACACTGGGAAATATTTGTGATTTTTTATCTAATCTTTTGTTAGAGAATTGTTAGAGAATTGTTGTAACACTGGGAAATGTTTGAGATTTTGAAGATATTGCATTTATGATTTTATTTATGTCATAAAGTCTTTGAAATTAAATGATATGTTGGTTTCATGCTTTGTTGATGAGAAATTTCGATGGGATGATACTCTAAGTGAAGGTGGGCATGCGAAGACACCCTAAGAGAAGGTGTTGATTATTGTTACTATCTGTTAAAGTGTTACATGGCATGTATGTTTGAATTTGAGAATGTGTGACATCTTATTATGTTGATGAATACTCTTATTTTCGTATATTTATGCGCGAGAAAAATAGGGTGTTAGAATACGAACGATGACTGCAATTTCATGTTGTTGTTATGTTTGCGGAGAATTTGTCCTTTGTTCAAAATCTCCCTGAGGCGGACAAAACGAAGCTTTTCTGTAAGGCCACATACTTCACTTATCAGATGGATTCTTTGTTCTCCTTGGTTGTTGCTGGTTGGGGCGGCGTCTTGGCAATGGGCAATCCTTCCAATGAGAGGGATACTTTGAAGTGAACATGCAAAGAGATAGAATGGAAGTGCTCTAAGTTTCCGAAGGAGACACCGGCTCTCTAGGTGAAAGTTTACCTTCACTACTATAAAATACACCTAATGTAACATTTTATTACCTAGGCTATTAAGCCAAATGAAGTAATATCTCTTATTTAGGCGCCTGGGTTTTTATTTATTTTATTTAAAGACTTTTCACTATGATCCATTTTAATAATCATAGTGATATGTTAATGCTTACAGGCTTCGAATCCCAACACCAACTGTTTTCCTTTTTTGGGTTACAAATGGGCATGTCAGTTATAATATTTATATTTATATTAAAATAAAATATATTTCACCACGATCTAAAATAGAAACCATTGTGAAATGTACCTACATTTAAGCATGATCATTTTTATCAATTGTGGTTAAAAGTATAACTTATATTTAAGTGCAAGTTCTCTCTTTCAAGACAGAACAAACCTCTCTCTCTCTTAACAAACCCATAACACTCTCTCACGCATTATCTTTACTCCATGAATGGTTGCATACAACTTCTTCACAAAAATCCAACATATCTTCTTCAACTCTTATGGATCAAGGAAAGGTGTTACACAAAACTCATTTTTTTCACTTCCTCTTCACATTTCAGGTACGTAAATGTTTCCACCTTTCACAAAACTCATTGTTGTTGATAGAAGTTATATGTTGCTAATAATTTTGTTTTTGTTGATAAAAGTTTTATGTTATTTAGGGTGTGTTATTGATGATAAAAGTTGTATGTTATTGATATTTTTGTTTTTGTTGAGCTATGTTGTATGTTGTTCAAGGTATGTTGTTGTTGATAAAAGTTCTATTTTGTTTAAGGTATGTTGTTGATAATAAAATTTGTATGTTCTTGATGTTTTTATTTTTGTTGTATGTTGTTTAATGTATGTTGTTGTTGATGATAAAAGTCGTATGTTCTTGATTTTTTTTCTGCCGATTTATGTTGTATGTTGTTTAAGGTATGTTGTTATTGATAAAAGTTCTATATTGTTGATGATTTTGTTTTTGTTGAGTTATGTTGTATGTTGTTTAAGGTATGTTGTTGTTTATAAATATTTTATTTTGTTATACATTGCAGCTTTCATTACGTTCAGTCAACATGTCATAAAAGGTGAGTTTATTATATCGTATGTGGTTTGAGCATTTTTCCAATCCTTTACAGAATATATATAATCTTCAAATTGAATCTAGAAAATTATAATATGATTTGCCAAGTTATATTAGAAAAAAAAACTTACACTTATCAATGTTTTACGAATTTTTTGCAGCCTATTATTCGTATTTTGCTCTTTAATGGTTAGAACTTGATTCAATGTTTCTAGTTCTTCATCTATCACTTTCTTTACCTATAATTTTGTCTACAAAGTAAATTATATTTTTCAAAATGAAGTAGAGGTGAAAGAAGTGTTAGCAAAAGAATTAGAAGCATTGAAATAAAGTTCTAATCGTTAAAGAGCAAAATGCGGATAATGGATTGTAAAAAGCTCGTACAACATTGATTAGTGTAACTTGTTCTTCTAATATAACTTAATTTGTTATATTATTTATTTATAAATCATATTAAAAGATTATATGTTTAGTGATAAGTTGGTGAAATAAGCATTCCACATAAGTTATAATAAACTCAAGTAAGCATATCACCACAGTTGGAATCTAGGACCTTAGTGAAATATTATGCGATAAGGCTTTCACCACAGTTGGGATATAGAACTGTGGTGAAATGTATTAAAGTATGTAAAAATTCATGGCGCTAGGTATCAAATCCCTAACCTCAACCTTTTACTATGATTGTTTTTCACAACTGTAGTGGTATGTTACGTGCTACTATGTTTTTACTATGACTAGTAGCACATGGTGGTAAAAAGGGAACATACAGCCACATCTTACTTTACTATGGACAACCGTACGTAGTATAATTTTTCTCCTAACCTTGGTAAGATACGTAATTTGTAGTAGTACTTGCTAAGGCTTTTCAGGAGGAGGCAAAGGTACATGTCTCTCCTTTCACCTTGGCTACCCGGATTACTGAGTTGGAGTCTTCCTTGGAAGCAGAAAGGAAGTACCATTAGTATACATTCAATGTTGTTATGGAGTCCAATTTATGCGCTAATAAGGCTCAAAAATCTCTTAAACAAAACCAAGTAGTCTCATGTTGAATACTGGAGAGTTCACGATGGCTAGGTGGTTGATCTGAATGAGAGAGTTTGGAAGTCTCTTTAGAAGACTTTGAATAACATGTATCGGGATCTCTACCAGGCGGTGGACCATGCTAAAGAATTTTGTATGGACGTCTCTATTCCCAACACAGAACTGGACTCTTTCAAGGTAGTTTAAGATGGGGTTTTGGTGGACGATCGGGTGCAGCATCTCAGAGCGAGGAAACTTGCTTTTATTTTTCCTTCTTTTTAATGTTAGTTGAGCTTTCATGCCTATGAAAAAAATTATGATATTTATATATACTTACCCTTACGCTTGGTGCCTTTATTTAGACTTTTGTGCTTAAAATGGGCTCTCTACGATGTTAAACAAGCTCCTAGAGCTTAGTGTAGCACCTCAAATTTGCACTTACCTTTTGTACATACATTCTCATATTAGGTCATAACATAACATAGTCCACTGCATAACATTGCATTGTCCCTTTGCCCAAGTGCAAGCCATTCAGAAGAATTAGGTCAAACTGGTCAGGAGATCAGTCAGTCAAGCAAGCAAGTACAATTTCCATTGAGGCAAGGCCCTAGGGTTGGTCCAACATGTTCACATGACCTAGGGGTCCTTTTGAAGTGTTTTGGTCAAGGATTGGATGCTCAGAAGTCATCAGTCAATGCACAGTTCACCAGAAACCCTAAAAGTCAACTATGGTCAATTGTGGTCAAATGTGCCTGATTTTATGGATTTCAAGGTGGGAGATGGTTTGAAAGGGTTCATTCATGTCCATATAGGCCTCATATAACATGTCAAACATCATCATGGAAGAATTTGAAGTCAAACAAGAAATTTCCAAAAATAGAAAGTTGACCTGTAATTGGAATTTGCCAAAAATGAAAAGTCTTGCTCCTCAAAATTACATCATGATACAAGCTTCAAATGAATTTTTGCCCAACATGAAAGTTGAAGATCTTGTTCTCCCATTTTCAAAAAGTCCCAGAACACTCAATTCCCATGTATGGTTGGCAAGTTATGATCAAATCATTCTCAAAAAAATTTGAACTTCAAAGTGGCATATCTTCCAAACCATTTGGCCAAATTGGGTGGGGTTTTTTGCTACAAGTCATATTTGATGCCCTCTTTCCAAATTTGTCATCACAATTCATCAAAAACTTACCAATCAAAATGGCCATTTTCAAAGTGACTTGAATTAATTAAGTGAAGTGAAAAAATGGACTTTCAAAATAAACATTTCCAACTATTCCTACCAATTGAAAGTGCTCAGAAATGACATTTGGAATTTGTTAGAAGCCCAATTCGTGCATGTACATGCACCTCCATGCAATTTGGTTGATTTTTAGCAAAAAGTCCAAAACACTTCATTTAAGTTAATTTCAATCACCACTTCATTAATCATGATTAACCAACACTAAACAGACATATATATTTCATTTTCCATTCTGAAAAAAGCCCTAGCCACACTCTCACAAAACAGAAAAAACTCTCTTGCTCTCAAATCCTCATTTTGCACATTTGAACTTTTCTTGGTAAAAACTCCAAAGAAGCTCGTGCCCTGTTGTATGTTCCATCATTCACCAACATTTATCAAGCTTTTGCAAGCACAAGAACACGACTGTAAGGGCATTTTCCAACACTGTTCCAGTAAGCTTCATTCATGGCAGATCTTGGTTGCAGCTAGAAGCAAGGTTGTTGAGCTAAATTCCTACTTCCATTCACCTCCTAGAACCTTCATGTGCATCTGTTTCGAGCATACACGACCTAACAGCCATCAAATCACGACTGTGCTCCAAATTTGGTAAAAATTCGAATCCCTCCATTCTCAAAATGTTGATGTGCTTCTTATAGATCTCTTTGCCATGATTGTTTTGAGCTTTGAATCGTATAAAATGGCTATGTATTGAATGAGAAAAATGGCTTCAAAGTTTGGTTGTCAAAGTTGTTCTTGCTTATTTCTTCCTCGTTGATTTGAATTGATGAAAAATAGATTTAGATTATTGGTGTACGTGATGAGATGAGTTGATTAGTGTATGTGTTTCTAAAATCTGGAAAAATCGCTCATAGTGTGGATGAACATGATGATGATGGCGCATAAACCCTAGTGTATAACCCAGAATCGTGTTTCTGGAAATTCCATTTGCATGCGCCTAATTCATTGCCCATGTGACCATCCCGCCGGTGCCACGTATTCTAAGTGGAACGCTGCGTTCCATTAAGTTAAACGCAGTATTACAACTTTGCCATCGGCCGGATTATTTAATTAATTATTTCATTAAATCATTTTGTTTTGCAATATTTATTTCATTTGCCATGGCCATATTACAAAAATCATAGAGCACTCATTTTTAATCCAAAATTCATGGGACTTTTTGCAAAATGCTCATCTGGACCTCTAGTTTTTTATCATGATTTTTCCAGATTTTTTGCATGAGTGAATTTTTAATTGTGCTAGGGTTTGTTCATGTTGACCATTTTTTGTATACTTTGCCAAATCAATTGTGAAATGGTGATACCTTATCCAATGACTCTCAAATTTTTTGTGCTTAAACTAGACACATTCATGGTGATTTTGGTATAGAGTTTGTGAATTTATCATTGCTGGTTTGTGAGTTATGATTTTTTGAATTAGGGTGTGACAATTTGTGTCACACCATTGATGTCCAACTTCATGATTTTAATTACCCTGCCTAATGAACTCAAATTGGTCTGATTTTTTGCATGAACATGCTTATGGATGTTGAGAATGTGTATGAATTTTTCTGGAATTTTGGAATGTATTTTCTATTTGATTGATAATTTCTCCCCTGTTTGACCAAAATGTTGACTTTTGTGACACATGATGCCATATGATTTGTGAAATTCTCATACATTATTGGATGGACATGAAATTTGATATGTGATTAGTAGACATCTTAAGGTTTATCATGGTTTTAATCCCATTCGTTTCTCATATGTTGTCACTGATTTATGATTTATTGAAGTTGGTGCATGTTTGGTTGACTTCTTTGAGCATGTTTGAACTTGCCCTGCCTTTCTGATTTTCATTTCCCTACTTCCCATGATCCAAATGAGCTGAAATTTGGTGTGCTTATCATGTTGTGGATGATGTTTGATCATGAATTATTTGAGAATTTGTTGATTTGTTTATGATTGGTTTTGAGTTGAGTCTTGCTGTTGACTTCTATGAGCTTCCACATGCCATGCTTTGACCTAATTTGCTTATGAAATGATGATGATGATTGATATGACCATGAAACCAATTGAGTTTGTTTCTTGATTGTTTGAACTTGATTTTGGACACTTGTCATTTGCTGTTTTGACTTTTTTATCTCTTTTTGACCCTAGGCTTGTCCTAGTGGTCTTGTTGCTCATGTTTAAGTTTGTTGTTTCAGGATAAGCAACAAATACCCAAAGAGATCAATACAAATTGATTGAGTTTGATTTTATTATCATGACTAACTTGTTTTTTTTGTAGGTTGTTTGGATCACATGCTTTGAGCCTTGTGCATTGCACATTTAACTGATTGTGTTGACTGTTGATCTCTATCTCATTTTGATTTAACTTTGAATTGTATACTGATGTTGTCTGACTGGTTTCAGGTACCTTTAGTTGCTTATAGTTCTTTAAGAGCTTTGCTTTGCTTTGCTTAAGAGCAATTTGCATTGAGGTATATTTTCTTATCTTCATGTAGTCTGGAAGACCTGGCCTGTTACTTGGCCAGGCAACTGTCTGAAGTCCTCCTTAAGAGGCAATGTTTGTGATTGTTTACATTTGTCCTTGTATATAGTCAAAGACCTCCTAAGTGAAGAGGCAATTGGCAGAACCCAAGGGATATGCAATCTATCCCCTGCTATTCTGTGTGTCATCTGCTTTGCTCACACCACTGTGTTGATGCATTGCAGATACAAACCCAAGATCTTGTACAATTGTACAGTTGAGTCAGTTTCAAATGTGTAGAAGGGTTCCCACTTTCTGAACCCACACATTCTTGTCTTAAGCTCTCCCAGGCCAGGGATAAGAGCTGTGAAGTCTCATCTTCACTCACCTTTCATCAGCTTCACCCTAACTCTCAATGTTAGGGTTAAGAGCTAACATTACCCTGTTACAGTGGTTTGTTTGTTGAGGTTGATATGACCCATCGACTAAAACCTAACCTTGATTGAGCCCATTGATTGCATATAGTGTGTGCTATTTGTGCTTGTGTGTTTGTTTTTTTAGCTTGCTCCTGTGCAAGTTAGGTTTAGTTTGGCTTGCTTCCTGTGCAAGTCATGTTTAGAATAGGCTTGCTCCCTGTGCAAGTTAGCTAGAAACCTTAACTTAGGGATGAATTTGCATGATAACATCTAGGCTCGAGTCGTAGTCTCCCTAGTTGTGTCTCCCTCTGTTATCTGGTTAGGCTAGTCCTGTATCCCTCCGTAGGGGAACTACGTCGCCCTGATCCTGATGCCAGATGAGGTACGTAGGCAGGAGATGAGCTGATCTCTCCGGGCGCCCTTTTTGTTTTGTTTGTGTGAGTTTGTTTCTCCTTTTCTGGTTGGAGTCCGACGTAAGTCCAGCGATTGGCAGTTGGTTTCCTGTGTGCGTCTGTTGGTTCGGATGCTGATGTAAGTCCAGTGATTGGCATTCAGGCTCCATGTTTGCCTTTGCCTGTGTTTGTTTGTGTGCGTGTCAGCCGAGCTACGAATGCTCTGATTCTCCTTCGTCCAAGGAGATACGTATGCATAGGATGCGATATCCTAGAGAGCATGTGTCGTTTCCCCGGTCCGAACTACTTCGACTCTGATGTCTATGCCTGATAGACTAAGTAGGCCCAGGATGCGGTATCCTGCCGAGTCAGTTTCAGTCTGTTTTCTTGTGTCTCTTTCAGCCAGTGTGCGTGTGTGAGCAGTGTTTTAGCAACCATTTTCCTTCCTATTGTGCGTGGATCCCGTCGAGTACGACGGATGCGTAGGGGTGCTAATACCTTCCCTTCGCATAACCGACTCCCGATCCCATTCTCTTTGGTCGCGAGACCATGCTTTTTCCAGGTTTACTCTGAGCGTTTCCTTTCCCTCTTTTGGGATAAATAACGCACGGTGGCGGCTCTGTTGTTCTTGTTTCCCGCCGGTTTTTCGCGTAATGCGACAGCTGGCGACTCTGCTGGGGAATATAAGAGAAGTTGACCTGTGCTGGTCCATCTTCCCTAAGCGAGTCTCTCCTAGCGCTCTCTAGGTTAGGGTTTTGGTTGCTGTGTGCTGTTTTGTTATTGCATTCATTATTTATTGTTTGCATTCATTATCTATCGTTTGCATTTATGTTTGCACTTATGTTTGCATTCATTCATATTCATTATTCATCTGGCTGGTTGTCTGTTTCTCTTTGTTGGGGTGGGAGTCACTTGAGGTAAAAGGTCCAATACCCAGACCATGAGTGAAATCTAGGATGCTTAGGAATAGAGTGATTCATGGGAAGCGGGTGGTATTGCGCCACTTAGCGGAACATTGATATCACGAGCAGTTCAGACCCTGGTGGGATATTGTCGTTGCATACTTCAGGTGTGTATATGATGGTATTCTGCGAAAGGTTATTTATGCTGTGTTTCTCTCGACTTTACCCTGGCCTAGACGACACCCGTGAGTGGGGAAGGGTTTGATCATTATTACAGGTACCGTTGGTGACTTGTGGTTCTGTTGGTGACTTTGGGTTCAGACGACAGTGTCTCAGTTGACCTTGGGTTTTCAAGTTGGATTTGGGTTCTGAGTTTAGACCGAAGCTTCAACCTTGTGATCAGAGATGCACAACCAGCCAGTCCAGTCTGCATCATGTGCATCATAGCATATTTATTTTTCAAAAGAAACGCAATAAAAAAATTAAAAAAAATACGCAAAAAAAAAGGAAAAAAAGAAAAAAAAAACTAATCTCTGCATGCATATCATTTCTCAGGTATATTCCAAGAGCTTGTTCACTGATAAAGATGGCAACAGTCCCAGAGCCGAAGCGGAAGACCTGTTCCTACAGCTTTCATCGTGAGCCGTTGACTTCATTGATAGAGTTGGGTAGCTTTGTGACTAGTGATCGTCTGAAGAGGTTTGTTGACCAGTTTGGGGATATTCTGACGCTATTGAAGACGGTAGTCGATCCAGTGCCGCTGCAGACACTTCTTCAGTTCTACGACTCGAAGCTTAGATATTTCACCTTTCAAGACTATCAGTTGGCGCCTACTCTCGAGGAGTATTCTATTTTGTTGAGTGTCCCGATTCAGCATCAGGTTCCTTTCTTGGACGTACCGAAGGAAGTTGACTTCAGAGTCGTTGCCAGAGCTCTCCGGTTGAGTGTCAAGGAAGTTTGTGATAACTGGAAGCCCAGTGGGGAAGTTGTGGGTCTGCCATTGAAGTTTCTCTTGAGGGTTGCTAGAGATGAAGCCGAGAAAGGTAATTGGGAACCTTTTCACGCCCAGTTTGCTGCCATGATCTATGGGATCGTCCTATTCCCGAGCATGCCCAATTTTATCGACCATGCTGCCATCAGTATCTTTATTGGAGGGAATCCAGTTCCTACTCGTTTAGCTGACACTTACTATGCTATTCACAGTAGGCATGGTAAGGGTGGAGCTATCAGATGTTGTCTGCCTCTCTTACTCAGATGGTTCATGTCCCTTCTGCCAGTCAGTGGACCCTTTATGGATACTCAGAGCACTCTTAAGTGGACTCAGAGGGTCATGTCACTTACCTCCTATGACATCAGATGGCAATCTTACCGGATGGACGTACGGAATGTTATTATGAGTTGTGGAGAATTCCGGAATGTGCCGCTCGTAGGGACCAAAGGTTGCATAAATTATAATCCAGTTCTGTCTCTTCGTCAGTTAGGGTTTGTAATGAAGGGAAGACCACTTGAAGCTGAAGTAGCTGAAAGTGTGTACTTTGAGAAGCAGAGTGACCCGACTAGATTGGAGCAGATAGGAAGAGCTTGGAGGTCTGTTGGAGTAAGGGATGGATCTGTCTTAGGGAAGAAGTTTGCCATTGCTATGCCTGATTACACCGATTGGGTAAAGAAGAGAGTGGAAACTTTGTTGCTACCCTACGATAGGATGGAGCCACTTCAGGAGCAACCACCTTTGATCCTTGCTGAGAGTGTGCCTGCTGAGCACTATAAGCAAGCCCTGACGGAAAATCGTCGGTTGAGGGAGAAGGAGCAAGATACCCAGATGGAGCTCTACAAAGCCAAGGCTGATAGGTTGAACTTGGCCCATCAACTCAAGGGAGTGCAAGGGGAGGATGCTAGCAGAGCAAGGAGCAAGAAGAGATCTTACGAGGAGATGGAATCCATGTTGGATGCAGAACATCGGGAGTGTTTGAGACTACAGAGAGCCGAAGCCAACTATCAGAAGAAGATCAGAGACTTGGAGAAGCAACTCAAAGATAAAGACGTCCAGTTAAAGAAAGAGGTGGATTTGAGACAGGCATCAGAGGACTATCTTGGAGGAGAAGTCATGGAGCTTAGAAGACAATTGAAGGAGAAGATTACCCCTCTACCAGATTGTTCAGAATGCACACTGTTGATAGACCAGTGCCAGTACCTGAAGACCCTCATTCCGGAAGACCGTTTGTCTTAGATTGTACTTTTGATGCTTATTTTGAGAATCACCTCCAGGCTTGTTGGATGGGATTCATTTGTTTGTACTTTGAATATCTTTGTTGACTTAGTTGTATGATCTTTTTATCCTTATTTATAGATAAGATTGTTGGTATTTCCCTGTTGTTCTCATTTACCTTGTACTTTGTTGTTTCCTTGTTGCTGCAGGTTGCCATCTTTTGAAGATGGATCAGGCTCTTTGAATGCTTGAGAAATGAGCATATCATGTGCATCATACGCATCATTAACATCATACTCATCTCATTTGCATAACAGGTGTTCTTGTGTCGACTTCTCACTTTGGTTCCTGTGTTCAGGCAGGATAGCTGATCAGAGACCGCACCGCTACTCAACAAGACTCAACCATCAAAGGAATATGGATCAAGTACAAGCTGAGTTAGCAGAGATAAGGGCTAACATGGCCCAGTTCATGCACATGATGCAAGGGGTTGCGCAAGGACAAGAAGAACTCCGAGCTCTAGTTCAGAGGCAAGAAGTTGTAATTCCACCGCCCAACCAAGCTCTGCCAGAGGGAGGCCCGATTAATGATAACCCTGCTGCTGCTGTGGCCATCAACAACTATGCTGTAGGTGAAGAGTTGAGGGGTATTCGAGTCGACGGTCAACCGATTGCTCCAGATACTGCTAATGCCCGAGTAATCCATGCTCCGGCTCGTAATCGAGTTCCGATTGTCGACAGACAAGAGGATTTGTTCACTATGCTCAGCGAAGACGACGACATTTTGGGAAGAAATGATGCGAGAGATCGTAAAGTTGAGGCCCTTGCTGAGAAGATCTGGGCTATGGAATGTCAAAACTCTCTCGGTTTTGATGTAACTAATATGGGATTAGTGGAAGGTCTGAGAATCCCACACAAGTTCAAAGCACCCACTTTCGACAAATACAACGACACCTCTTGTCCTCGCACTCATGTGCAGGCATACTATCGAAAGATCTCGGCGTATACTGACGACGAGAAGATGTGGATGTATTTTTTTCAAGACAGCCTATCTGGGGCGTCTCTGGACTGGTACATGGAGTTGAAAAGAGATTCGATCAGATGCTGGAGGGATTTGGGTGAAGCTTTCCTCAGACAGTACAAACATAATATGGATATGGCACCAACCCGGACTCAGCTGCAGAGTCTGTGTCAGAAAAACAACGAGAGCTTTAAAGAGTACGCCCAGAGATGGCGCGAGCTTGCTGCGAGAGTTCAACCCCCTATGCTGGAAAGGGAGTTGACAGATATGTTCATCGGCACTCTTCAAGGTGTGTTCATGGACCGGATGGGAAGCTGCCCATTTGGTAGTTTTTCTGATGTCGTCATCTGTGGCGAGAGAACAGAAAGTTTAATCAAGGCTGGCAGAATTCATGATGCGGGTTCTTCTTCGTCATCGAAGAAACCTTTCTCTGGGGCACCTCGCCGTAGAGAAGGTGAAACCAATGTTGTACAACACCGAGGGAATGTGTACAGAGGAGGTGTGAGTAGAGAACAATATCGCCCGGTAGCTGCAGTGACCATTCCTACACCTCAGCCTCGTCAACAACAACAAAGGGTTCAACAACCGCAACAGCAACAACAACAGCAACAACGTCTGTATCAGCCCAGACAGAGGATGGCTGATCGGCGTTTTGATCCATTGCCAATGTCGTACGCCGAATTATTGCCCGAACTACTCCGGTTAGGGTTTGTCGAGTTGCGTACAATGGCTCCGCCAACAGTGTTGCCACCTGGATACGACGCCAACGTCCGTTGTGACTTTCATTCCGGGGCACCACACTGAGAAATGCCGGGCTTTGCAGCACAAGGTTCAAGACTTGATCGATGCCAAGGCGGTCAACTTTGCTCTGGTACCTAACGTAGTGAACAATCCTATGCCTCAGCATGGAGGACATAAGGTGAACAATATTGAAGGGGGAGAAGCTGAAGACCTAGTTGATAATATGGATGATGTTCAGACTTCTTTGCTAGTGGTAAAGGGCCGTATGCTGAAGGGGGGTGTCTACCCGGGCTGTAATGAGGGCTGTTTGGGTTGTGTTGAAGCTGTTAATGGTTGTGACCAGCTGAGGGCTGGTATTCAAAAGTTGATTGATGAAGGTTGCATCCAGTTCAGTCGGGTTGTCAAAGATAATGGGTCGGTGTCAACTGTCACCATCTACTTTAAACCGGCTGAAGGACGAGGACAAGGGGGTGTTAGTTCATCTGCAGCAAGTGGTACTCCAGTTACCATTCCCGCTCCGGTAACCATCAGTGCTCCAACTACTATCGTTGCGTCTGGCAGAAGACCAGTTGAGAATAGTAGGGTTGTCCCTTGGAGGTATGATAACGCCTATCGCAGCAATCGAAGGGCTGATAATCAGGTGAGGCCAGCCAGTCAAGCGCCTGTGACAATCAGTGCACCGGTAAAAACTCTTGTGGTTGCAAGTCCTGTGGTGGACAACGTCGGTGGACCAGGAGGTTTTACCCAGAGTGGACGACTGTTTGCTCCTCAGCCGTTGAGAGATGCCAATGCTGAGGCGTCTGCTAGGGCGAAGGGCAAACAGGTGGTTGTTGACGAAGAACCGGCTCAGAAGGAAGCTGAGGGTTCATTTGAAAAGGACGTCGAGGAATTTATGAAGATCATAAAGAAGAGTGACTACAAGATCGTAGATCAGCTCAACCAGACTCCGTCCAAGATTTCAATTCTCTCTTTGCTGTTGTGCTCTGAGGCACACCGTGATGCTTTGTTGAAGATGTTGAACATGGCATACGTACCGCAAGAGATTTCCGTCAACCAACTGGAGGGTGTGTTGGCCAACGTGAGCACCAGGCATGGGGTAGGTTTCACTGACCTAGACTTAACGCCTGAGGGTCGTAATCATAACAAAGCCTTGCACATCACTATGGAGTGCAAGGGTGTTGTTATGTCTCACGTATTGGTAGACACCGGGTCATCCTTGAATGTCCTGCCAAAGCAGATTTTGAAGAAGATTGATGTTGAGGGAGTTGTGCTCACTCCTAGTGACCTTATTGTGCGCGCATTTGATGGATCCAAACGTTCTGTGTTTGGTGAAGTTACCTTGCCAGTGAAGATAGGTCCGGAAGTTTTCGACATCATTTTCTATGTAATGGACATTCAACCCGCCTATAGCTGTTTGTTGGGGCGTCCGTGGATTCACGCGGCTGGGGCAGTCTCGTCGACTCTCCATCAAAAACTCAAGTATGTCTGGAACGGTCAGATTGTGACCGTGTGTGGCGAAGAAGAGATTCTGGTGAGTCACCTATCCTCGTTCAAGTATGTCGAGGTGGATGGCGAGATCCATGAAACATTATGCCAGGCATTTGAGACCGTGGCGCTTGAGAAGGTAGCTTATGCTGAGCAGAGGAAGCCGGGTGCTTCGATTGCTTCTTACAAGCAAGCCAAGGAGGTGGTTGACTCCGGTAGGGCTGAGGGTTGGGGCAAGATGGTAGACTTGCCTGTTAAGGAAGACAAGTTCGGTATCGGATATGAGCCTCTCCAAGCAGAGCAGAGTGTACAAGCGGGTCCAAGTACCTTTACCAGCGCCGGGCTGATGAATCATGGCGACGTCTTTGCAACTGGTAGTGAAGACTGTGACGGTGACTGTGATCTAGACATCTGGGTTTGCCCGTGTGCCCCAGGGGAGTCTATCAACAACTGGACGGCTGAAGAAGTGGTCCAAGTTACTCTTCAGACAGAGTAATTTTCCTTTGTTTTTATCATTTTGCATGAAAACCCTACGTTCTGCCCAAGGCGTAGTGGTTCATTGTAGGGCCTCATCATGTTTTAATGATTATCATAAATAAAGGACGTTTTGCAATCAAATTTTGTGATCCCTGTCTTTCTATTTTTTTTGTTTTCACTTTTTCTAAAACAATAAAAATGGCAATGTTTTTGTTTTTTTCGTGACTTTATTGAAATCTTTTTCTAAAACAAAACATTAAACATGCAGAAGTGATCTTTTGGCATCCACTGTGAACAATCCTGTTATGGCTCAGTATGATTTTGATAGTCCCATCTACCAAGCTGAAGAGGAGAGTGAGGAAGACTGTGAACTCCCCGCAGAATTGGTCAGACTGCTGAAGCAGAAGGAAAGGGTCATCCAACCTCATCAGGAGGAGTTGGAAATTATTAATCTGGGTACTGAGGACGCCAGAAGAGAGATCAAGATTGGGGCTGCTCTAGAGGACTCTGTCAAGAGGAGGCTGATTGAGATGCTAAGAGAATATGTGGAGATATTCGCCTGGTCATATCAAGATATGCCTGGGTTGGATACAGACATTGTGGTGCATCGACTACCCCTCAGAGAAGAGTGTCCGTCGGTCAAGCAGAAGCTTCGCAGAACGAGTCCTGATATGGCTGTCAAGATCAAGGAAGAGGTTCAAAAGCAGTGGGATGCAGGTTTTCTGGCTGTTACCAGTTATCCACCGTGGGTAGCCAACATTGTTCCTGTGCCGAAGAAGGATGGCAAAGTCAGAATGTGTGTCGACTACCGGGATTTGAACAGAGCGAGTCTGAAAGATGATTTCCCATTACCTCACATCGATGTATTGGTGGATAATACGGCTCAATCCTCGGTATTCTCTTTCATGGACGGTTTCTCGGGCTATAATCAGATCAAGATGGCGCCAGAGGACATGGAAAAGACGACATTCATTACACCTTGGGGCACGTTCTGCTACAAAGTAATGCCATTTGGGCTGAAGAATGTCGGTGCTACCTATCAGAGGGCAATGACGACTCTCTTTCATGACATGATACACAAAGAGATCGAAGTGTACGTGGATGATATGATTGCGAAGTCGCAGACAGAAGAGGAGCACCTGGTTAATTTGCAGAAACTGTTCGACAGATTGGTCAAGTTCAAACTGAGGCTGAATCCGAACAAGTGTACGTTTGGGGTGAGATCAGGGAAGCTGTTAGGCTTCATTGTCAGTGAAAAAGGGATTGAGGTTGATCCAGCAAAAGTCAAAGCTATTCAAGAGATGCCTGAACCGAAAACGGAAAAGCAAGTCCGTGGGTTTTTAGGGAGGTTGAACTACATTGCAAGGTTCATATCTCACCTAACGGCCACGTGTGAGCCAATTTTCAAACTGCTCAGAAAGAATCAGGCGATCAAGTGGAATGATGATTGTCATAAAGCTTTTGACAAAATCAAGGAGTATTTACAAAAACCTCCAATCCTGATTCCTCCAGTTCCAGGGAGACCATTGATAATGTACCTGTCAGTTACCGAGAACTCGATGGGGTGTGTATTGGGGCAGCATGACGAGTCTGGTCGAAAAGAGCATGCGATATACTACCTTAGCAAAAAGTTTACCGACTGTGAAACAAGATATTCACTGCTCGAGGAAACTTGTTGTGCTTTGGCCTGGGCTGCTCGCCGACTAAGGCAGTATATGTTGAACCATACTACCTTATTGATTTCTAAGATGGACCCAGTAAAGTACATCTTCGAGAAGCCGGCTCTCACCGGGCGCGTTGCTCGTTGGCAAATGATTTTAACAGAATATGACATTCAGTACACGTCACAGAAGGCCATCAAAGGTAGTATTTTGTCAGATTACCTTGCCGAGCAACCAATTGATGACTATCAGCCTATGATGTTTGAATTCCCTGATGAAGACATCATGTATCTGAAGATGAAAGATTGTGAAGAGCCACCTGTCGAGGAAGGACCGGATCCCGATGACAAGTTGACACTGATGTTCGATGGGGCTGTGAATATGAATGGTAACGGTGTTGGGGCAGTGCTCATTAATCCCAAAGGTGCTCATATACCTTTCTCTGCCAGATTGACTTTTGACGTCACCAACAATGAAGCTGAGTATGAGGCTTGTATCATGGGGATAGAAGAAGCCATTGATCTAAGGATCAAAACTCTTGACATATTTGGAGATTCAGCTCTAGTGATCAATCAGGTCAATGGAGATTGGAATACGAACCAGCCGCATCTGATTCCGTATAGAGATTACACCAGAAGAATACTGACATTCTTCAAGAAGGTGAAGTTGTATCATGTCCCCCGGGATGAGAATCAGATGGCTGATGCCTTAGCTACTTTATCTTCCATGATAAAGGTTCATTGGTGGAATCATGTGCCACATGTTGCGGTGAATCGACTCGAGAGGCCTGCGTATGTGTTCGCAGCCGAGTTTATGGCGATTGATGAGAAACCGTGGTATTATGATATCAAGAACTTCCTCAAGACTCAGGAGTATCCTGAAGGTGCATCAAAGAATGATAAGAAAACCCTGAGAAGGCTAGCTGGAAGCTTTTATTTGAATCAGGATGATGTGCTGTACAAGAGGAACTTTGACATGGTCTTGCTCAGATGCGTGGATAGACACGAAGCAGACATGTTGATGCAAGAAGTGCACGAGGGTTCGTTTAGTACCCATGCCGGTGGTCATGCAATGTCGAAGAAACTGCTGAGAGCCGGTTATTACTGGATGACTATGGAATCCGATTGCTTCAAGTATGCTCGGAAGTGCCATAAGTGTCAAATTTATGCAGATAAGGTGCATGTACCACCAAGCCCGTTGAATGTCATGAACTCGCCTTGGCCGTTTGCCATGTGGGGCATTGACATGATTGGGAAGATTGAGCCTACTGCTTCAAATGGACATCGCTTCATCCTGGTTGCGATTGACTACTTCACCAAATGGGTGGAAGCAGCTTCCTTTGCTAATGTTACCAAACAGGTGGTTGCCCGGTTCATCAAGAAAGAAATCATCTGTCGTTATGGAGTCCCTGAGAGAATCATCACTGACAATGGTTCGAATCTCAACAACAAGATGATGAAATAACTGTGCAGAGATTTCAAGATTGAACATCACAACTCTTCTCCTTACAGACCAAAGATGAACGGTGCTGTAGAGGCGGCAAACAAGAATATCAAGAAGATTGTGCAGAAAATGGTCGTTACGTACAAGGACTGACATGAGATGTTGCCTTTCGCTTTGCATGGGTATCGTACTTCAGTACGTACGTCGACCGGGGCAACCCCTTACTCCCTTGTGTATGGTATGGAAGCAGTCCTACCTGTTGAAGTGGAGATCCCTTCTCTGAGGGTATTATTAGATGTCAAGCTGGACGAAGCCGAGTGGATTCGAACAAGGTTTAATGAGTTAAGCCTTATCGAAGAAAGACGGTTGGCAGCTGTGTGCCATGGGCAGTTATACCAGAGAAGGATGAAGCGAGCCTTTGATCAGAAAGTGCGTCCTCGGACATTTCAGACTGGTGATCTAGTTCTGAAGAGGATCCTTCCTCCCGGTACAGATAACAGGGGCAAGTGGACTCCTAATTATGAAGGTCCGTATGTTGTGAAGAAGGTTTTCTCCGGTGGAGCCTTGATGCTTACAACTATGGATGGTGAAGATTTTCCGTCCCCTGTTAACTCAGATGTAGTCAAAAAATACTTCGCGTAAATTGACCCGCTGGACGAAAAGAATAAAAGAGTCCAGGCAAAAAAAGGGCATCCCGGCGAACCAAAAAACAGAAAGAAAAGGTTCGGGCAAAAATTAGGGATAAAATGAAAAAAAATTGTACACCCGGTAAGTCGAAAACCCGCAAGGGCGACTTAGGCAAAAATGGGTATCCCGGTGGATTGAAAACCCGAAAGGGCGATCCAGCCAAAAGAGGGATTAGAGCGAAGACTACAGTCTGAGTTATCTGTACTTCATTGTGCTTCGTCAGCTGCCATCTCGAAAGATGTGATCGGTCCAGTCAGTCTTCTCAGAAAGCAAGGAGTTGGGAGAAAAACTGATAATCTATGAGTTATAACAGAATTGGGAAACAGTGGATGCCGTGTTCACATTGCCATTAGGATAGTTTATTTTCCTTTTGTGCGCAATTACCTCTTCCTAGGAATTGCTTCCCAATGTATTTGCCTTTTCAGGCACATTCTCAATCAATAAAAGTCGTTATTCAGATAAATTGCTCTTGTTTTTACTTTTACTGTTTTGTTTGTAAAAACGTCCGAATTTT
This sequence comes from Lathyrus oleraceus, assembly GCF_024323335.1. Classification (NCBI taxonomy): domain Eukaryota; kingdom Viridiplantae; phylum Streptophyta; class Magnoliopsida; order Fabales; family Fabaceae; genus Lathyrus; species Lathyrus oleraceus. The sequence goes on along the minus strand of NC_066579.1, from coordinate 48,717,016 downwards.
TGATAAACATTGCATATAAAAACATGAAGGCTAAAACAATAACGTGCAAAAGATTAAAACATTTGAAAATCATTTTGAATGTTGGGGACACTTGAGCGTATCTTGTCCACGTTACCCCCTGGGGCATCTGTTATTCCGTTATGCAGGTCGTCACCTGTGAGCATTTCTCCAGCAGTTATTTCCCAGAACAAAGCTATTCTCCTAGCTGTAGATTGGTTAAGTCTTCCCCAGCGGAGCAGTTATTTCTCCAGCAGAGTTCATCCTACCAGTGGATTGGACGAGTTTCCGTAGCAGACTGATATGTGCATCCCCAGCTTGAATCTATTCTACCGGTGGATTGCGTGGGTCGTCCCCGGCGGAGTAGTAGTTATTCCCCAAAGCAGAGTTCATCCTACCTGAGGCTTGTTGGAGTCTTTCCCAGTGAAGCCGCTTTTTCACTCCCCGGTAAAGTCGTCTTGTTACTCCCGTCGAGTATTATCCCCAAAGAGTTGCCTGGTTTATCTTCCCCAGCGGAGCAGTTATTTCACAGAGCAGAGTTCATCCTACTTGTGGATTGGTTGGGCCGTCCCCAGCAAAGTTGCCGGTTTTGTCAATAGCAAGTTGCTTTATTATTGCCCAGCGAGTTGCCTTGTCTCCCCCTAGCGGAGTTGTATTGATGGTTCCCCGGCAGTTGCCTTGTTTTTCTCCCCAGCAGATTTGTATCGATGATTTCTCAGCACAGTCGTCCTGTGTAGTTCCCGGCGGAGTTTTCATCATTTTGCATTTTGCATGTAGTGATCATTGCATCCTCAAATCGCGTAGCATTTCCATTCCATATGGAGCATTACGCCATAGAAAAATTCAAACATATGCATTCATGTGTTAACCAAATCAGACCGTATCCCCGGCAGAGGCGGATCATTTTGTTCAACATCGGTACAGCATGCCTGCTACAGTTTCTCCTGAAAGCATTCAGGATTGATATCCCCACAGAGGTTTATTTCCTCACCCGTTGGCGACAGAAAGTTTGTTTCTCCCCAGTGAGACCCCCAGCAAGTGGTCAGCCTTGCTTTGGCATACTTAAGATGTTGTTCTTGTGATACCAGTAAGTGTCGTGTCAGCACCCGCGTGTGTTCTTTGTTTGGTGTCGGTAAACACCATTGTTTCGGTGTCAGTAAACATCGAGTATCTCCCCCAGTCATCGGTAAATGTCTGGTCATTTTTTGGTGTCGGTAAACACCATTGTTTCGGTGTCGGTAAACATCGAGTCTCACCCCAGTCATCAGTAAATGTCTGGTCATTTTTTGGTGTCGGTAAACACCATTGTTTCGGTGTCGGTAAACATCGAGTCTCACCCCAGTCATCGGTAAATGTCTGGTCGTCTTTATTTGATGTCGGTAAACATCACCTTTCGATGTCGGTAAACGTCGAGTTCCCTCAGTCATCGGTAAATGTCTGATAATCCCCAGCTAGAGATTCCCAGTAGAGTCATCGGTAAATGTCCTATCTGGTTTCCGTTTGCGAATATTTGTTTTTCTCTTCCCAGTAAAATCTTCCCCAGTCATCGGTAAATGTCTGGTCATTTTTTGGATGTCGGTAAACATCATCTTTCGATGTCGGTAAACATCAAGTCTCATCCCAGTCATCGGTAAATGTCTGGTCGCGCTTTATTTTCTTGTTAACAAAATCAAGATCCCCAAGAGTCGTCAGTAAACATCTTGTCTGATTCCATTACAAATATATTTTGTTCCTCCCCAAGTGGAGACGCCATCGGTAAATGGCCCCGTTTGCTTCGATATCGGTAAATATTGAATGCCCAGTTTTATCTACCATCGGTAAATGGCCCCGTTTTCTTCGATATCGGTAAATATCGAATCCACGGTTGGAACAGCCATCAGTAAATGGTCTTGTTGAAGTTGACATCGGTAAATGTCAAGTTTCTTTGAAGCCACCATCGGTAAATGGTCTTGCTTCCTTTTACATCAAGTTTGTTTCCCAGCAACCATCGGTAAATGGTCTCGCTGAAGTTGATATCGGTAAATATCAAGTTTCCAGTTTCTAACCATCGGTAAATAGTTTCGCTTTTCTGAAGTTGTCAATTGCAGTCGTCATCGGTAAATGACGTGGTTCTTCTTGTATCACATCCAGCAGAGTGCAAATTTCTACGGTTCTTTGGTATTCAATCCCTGTGTACCCTGAAAGTCTGACAGCCGTTGCTGTCATCCGTTCGGGTTCCCAGCTGATTGAATAGGGGCAGCTATAGCACCTCAAATTTGCACTTACCTTTTGTACATACATTATCATATTAGGTCATAACATAACATAGTCCACTGCATAACATTGCATTGTCCCTTTGCCCAAGTGCAAGCCATTCAGAAGAATTAGGTCAAACTGGTCAGGAGATCAGTCAGTCAAGCAAGCAAGTACAATTTCCATTGAGGCAAGGCCCTAGGGTTGGTCCAACATGTTCACATGACCTAGGGGTCCTTTTGAAGTGTTTTGGTCAAGGATTGGATGCTCAGAAGTCATCAGTCAATGCACAGTTCACCAGAAACCCTAAAAGTCAACTATGGTCAACTGTGGTCAAATGTGCCTGATTTTATGGATTTCAAGGTGGGAGATGGTTTGAAAGGGTTCATTCATGTCCATATAGGCCTCATATAACATGTCAAACATCATCATGGAAGAATTTGAAGTCAAACAAGAAATTTCCAAAAATAGAAAGTTGACCTGTAATTGGAATTTGCCAAAAATGGAAAGTCTTGCTCCTCAAAATTACATCATGATACAAGCTTCAAATGAATTTTTTCCCAACATGAAAGTTGAAGATCTTGTTCTCCCATTTTCAAAAAGTCCCAGAACACTCAATTCCCATGTATGGTTGGCAAGTTATGATCAAATCATTCTCAAAAAAATTTGAACTTCAAAGTGGCATATCTTCCAAACCATTTGGCCAAATTGGGTGGGGTTTTTTGCTACAAGTCATATTTGATGCCCTCTTTCCAAATTTGTCATCACAATTCATCAAAAACTTACCAATCAAAATGGCCATTTTCAAAGTGACTTGAATTAATTAAGTGAAGTGAAAAAATGGACTTTCAAAATAAACATTTCCAACTATTCCTACCAATTGAAAGTGCTCAGAAATGACATTTGGAATTTGTTAGAAGCCCAATTCGTGCATGTACATGCACCTCCATGCAATTTGGTTGATTTTTAGCAAAAAGTCCAAAACACTTCATTTAAGTTAATTTCAATCACCACTTCATTAATCATGATTAACCAACACTAAACAGACATATATATTTCATTTTCCATTCTGAAAAAAGCCCTAGCCACACTCTCACAAAACAGAAAAAACTCTCTTGCTCTCAAATCCTCATTTTGCACATTTGAACTTTTCTTGGTAAAAACTCCAAAGAAGCTCGTGCCCTGTTGTATGTTCCATCATTCACCAACATTTATCAAGCTTTTGCAAGCACAAGAACACGACTGTAAGGGCATTTTCCAACACTGTTCCAGTAAGCTTCATTCATGGCAGATCTTGGTTGCAGCTAGAAGCAAGGTTGTTGAGCTAAATTCCTACTTCCATTCACCTCCTAGAACCTTCATGTGCATCTGTTTCGAGCATACACGACCTAACAGCCATCAAATCACGACTGTGCTCCAAATTTGGTAAAAATTCGAATCCCTCCATTCTCAAAATGTTGATGTGCTTCTTATAGATCTCTTTGCCATGATTGTTTTGAGCTTTGAATCGTATAAAATGGCTATGTATTGAATGAGAAAAATGGCTTCAAAGTTTGGTTGTCAAAGTTGTTCTTGCTTATTTCTTCCTCGTTGATTTGAATTGATGAAAAATAGATTTAGATTATTGGTGTACGTGATGAGATGAGTTGATTAGTGTATGTGTTTCTAAAATCTGGAAAAATCGCTCATAGTGTGGATGAACATGATGATGATGGCGCATAAACCCTAGTGTATAACCCAGAATCGTGTTTCTGGAAATTCCATTTGCATGCGCCTGTTTCATTGCCCATGTGACCATCCAGCCGGTGCCACGTATTCTAAGTGGAACGCTGCGTTCCATTAAGTTAAACGCAGTATTACAACTTTGCCATCGGCCGGATTATTTAATTAATTATTTCATTAAATCATTTTGTTTTGCAATATTTATTTCATTTGCCATGGCCATATTACAAAAATCATAGAGCACTCATTTTTAATCCAAAATTCATGGGACTTTTTGCAAAATGCTCATCTGGACCTCTAGTTTTTTATCATGATTTTTCCAGATTTTTTGCATGAGTGAATTTTTAATTGTGCTAGGGTTTGTTCATGTTGACCATTGTTTGTATACTTTGCCAAATCAATTGTGAAATGGTGATACCTTATCCAATGACTCTCAAATTTTTTGTGCTTAAACTAGACACATTCATGGTGATTTTGGTATAGAGTTTGTGAATTTATCATTGCTGGTTTGTGAGTTATGATTTTTTGAATTAGGGTGTGACAATTTGTGTCACACCATTGATGTCCAACTTCATGATTTTAATTACCCTGCCTAATGAACTCAAATTGGTCTTATTTTTTGCATTAACATGCTTATGGATGTTGAGAATGTGTATGACTTTTTCTGGAATTTTGGAATGTATTTTCTATTTGATTGATAATTTCTCCCCTGTTTGACCAATATGTTGACTTTTGTGACACATGATGCCATATGATTTGTGAAATTCTCATACATTATTGGATGGACATGAAATTTGACATGTGATTAGTAGACATCTTAAGGTTTATCATGGTTTTAATCCCATTCGTTTCTCATATGTTGTCACTGATTTATGATTTATTGAAGTTGGTGCATGTTTGGTTGACTTCTTTGAGCATGTTTGAACTTGCCCTGCCTTTCTGATTTTCATTTCCCTACTTCCCATGATCCAAATGAGCTGAAATTTGGTGTGCTTATCATGTTGTAGATGATGTTTGATCATGAATTATTTGAGAATTTATTGATTTGTTTATGATTGGTTTTGAGTTGAGTCTTGCTGTTGACTTCTATGAGCTTCCACATGCCATGCTTTGACCTAATTTGCTTATGAAATAATGATGATGATTGATATGACCATGAAACCAATTGAGTTTGTTTCTTGATTGTTTGAACTTGATTTTGGACACTTGTCATTTGCTGTTTTGACTTTTTTATCTCTTTTTGACCCTAGGCTTGTCCTAGTGGTCTTGTTGCTCATGTTTAAGTTTGTTGTTTCAGGATAAGCAACAAATACCCAAAGAGATCAATACAAATTGATTGAGTTTGATTTTATTATCATGACTAACTTGTTTGTTTTGTAGGTTGTTTGGCTCACATGCTTTGAGCCTTGTGCATTGCATATTTAACTGATTGTGTTGACTGTTGATCTCTATCTCATTTTGATTTAACTTTGAATTGTATACTGATGTTGTCTGACTGGTTTCAGGTACCTTTAGTTGCTTATAGTTCTTTAAGAACTTTGCTTTGCTTTGCTTAAGAGCAATTTGCATTGAGGTATATTTTCTTATCTTCATGTAGTCTGGAAGACCTGGCCTGTTACTTGGCCAGGCAACTGTCTGAAGTCCTCCTTAAGAGGCAATATTTGTGATTGTTTACATTTGTCCTTGTATATAGTCAAAGACCTCCTAAGTGAAGAGGCAATTGGCAGAACCCAAGGGATATGCAATCTATCCCCTGCTATTCTGTGTGTCATCTGCTTTGCTCACACCACTGTGTTGATGCATTGCAGATACAAACCCAAGATCTTGTACAATTGTACAGTTGAGTCAGTTTCAAATGTGTAGAAGGGTTCCCACTTTCTGAACCCACACATTCTTGTCTTAAGCTCTCCCAGGCCAGGGATAAGAGCTGTGAAGTCTCATATTCACTCACCTTTCATCAGCTTCACCCTAACTCTCAATGTTAGGGTTAAGAGCTAACATTACCCTGTTACAGTGGTTTGTTTGTTGAGGTTGATATGACCCATCGACTAAAACCTAACCTTGATTGAGCCCATTGATTGCATATAGTGTGTGCTATTTGTGCTTGTGTGTTTGTTTTTTTAGCTTGCTCCTGTGCAAGTTAGGTTTAGTTTGGCTTGCTTCCTGTGCAAGTCAGGTTTAGGATAGGCTTGCTCCCTGTGCAAGTTAGCTAGAAACCTTAACTTAGGGATGAATTTGCATGATAACATCTAGGCTCGAGTCGTAGTCTCCCTAGTTGTGTCTCCCTCTGTTATCTGGTTAGGCTAGTCCTGTATCCCTCCGTAGGGGAACTACGTCGCCCTGATCCTCATGCCAGATGAGGTACGTAGGCAGGAGATGAGCTGATCTCTCCGGGCGCCCTTTTTGTTTTGTTTGTGTGAGTTTGTTTCTCCTTTTCTGGTTGGAGTCCGACGTAAGTCCAGCGATTGGCAGTTGGTTTCCTGTGTGCGTCTGTTGGTTCGGATGCTGATGTAAGTCCAGTGATTGGCATTCAGGCTCCATGTTTGCCTTTGCCTGTGTTTGTTTGTGTGCGTGTCAGCCGAGCTACGAATGCTCTGATTCTCCTTCGTCCAAGGAGATACGTATGCATAGGATGCGATATCCTAGCGAGCATGTGTCGTTTCCCCGGTCCGAACTACTTCGACTCTGATGTCTATGCCTGATAGACTAAGTAGGCCCAGGATGCGGTATCCTGCCGAGTCAGTTTCAGTCTGTTTTCTTGTGTCTCTTTCAGCCAGTGTGCGTGTGTGAGCAGTGTTTTAGCAACCCTTTTCCTTCCTATTGTGCATGGATCCCGTCGAGTACGACGGATGCGTAGGGGTGCTAATACCTTCCCTTCGCATAACCGACTCCCGATCCCATTCTCTTTGGTCGCGAGACCATGCTTTTTCCAGGTTTACTCTGAGCGTTTCCTTTCCCTCTTTTGGGATAAATAACGCACGGTGGCGGCTCTGTTGTTCTTGTTTCCCGCCGGTTTTTCGCGTAATGCGACACTTAGTTCAATTATCTAAACAATTGCTTGCTTAAAAATAATTTTATAAGAAAGAATAATGATATAACATTTTTCAAACCAAATATTTTGTTCTTGTGCATGCTCTTTTTGTCGATTTGATGCTACTAACGAATCATTGTGCAAGGATGTTTCTGATATGATGTAGAGTAAAATCAAAAGATCGGAGAGCCTTATGTACTATCTTAGGTGTATAATAAGAAGTGGTTATCGGGTGGATCTTGTCAATCCTGATGTCTTTTATCAAGATGTTGATGGTATTTTTCAATGGAATTGTCCAAAGGATCGATGTTGATGGTAACATTCAGCGATTGTGATCACAGAACCTCTTCAAATGTTAAGGTGGTATATTTGCAATAGATGTATCAGACCTATAGTTGGACCAACTCTCGTATCAAACGATTTTTACAGGATAAAAATCATCAGTGGTTTGTCATTCTCTCAGAAGGGGGAGTTTTCTCAAGTTATCTTGAGGTTTTGAGGTAGTACACTTAATAGAGATTGAAAAAATTGGAAAACTTTGATTGACTCTCTAGTAAGTTATTTATTAATTTCTTAGTCAAATCTACTTTCTACTAACCTTGGGTTGAGGTTTAAGTGTTTATGGATTAAAGTGGTTCCAAGGAGATTGGAAAGAGGTTGTCCAAAAAAATCCTAATGGGAAATAATTATCTCTTGGATAAATTTGAGAACGAAATAAGTAGATTATAGAATTACCTATTAGTTTACAAAAATTCAAAGACTTTTGAGTTCTGGGAGAAGTTATCTAAATATTAACTACCAGTTGATCTCAAAGTTGGATGCTACCTTCCGGGTGGAGAAGTAAGTAAGATCTTAAGTCCTTCTTTTATGACTTACTTTGGATATTTATATTCATCTCTTTATCATGCAAATCATTCCTAATATAATAGGTGAACTATGTGCTTTTTTTCCGCATTTTTTATTATGCCAAAAGGGGAGAAGTATACTCTCAGGGAGATTAGAGTATACTCTATACTCATGTGAGAGGGAGTTTATGTTGGTGTAAGCCCTAGAGGCCAATACTTTTGGTACTTGTATCGAATTATTTATTAATAATAAAAGGCATTTTTCTTTATTATGTTTGTTTAATAAAGTCCCTGGAATAGATAGTCCATTTAATGTATCAAGTATGACTTAATCATGAGATCACATTAAACATAAGGACACTATTCTTAAAGTGTCCGTAGTCAAGCTTTATTATGAAATAGGATAACATTAAAGCATGGAGACTATTATGTTTGTAGACTGATGATCACGTCTCATGGATCATGGATAAAAAGTTATCAAGTCTTAAACATAGGTATGAATATTAAGAGTAATATTCATACTGGATTGACCCGCTATGAGAATACTATATAGAAAGTTATGCAAAGTGTCATAAGTTATTCTCATGGTGATAATAGTGTATACCACTCTTCGACCTGAAACCACTATGGATCCTAGATGTAGAGTCGAGTGCTTTATTGCTGATCCAACGTTGTCCGTAACTGGATAACCATAAAGACAGTTGATGGGTACTCCACGAAGCATGCTGAGGGACATGAGTGTCCTAGATGGAATTTGCCAATCCTGCTTAACAGGATAAATGTCTATGGGCCCAATATTGAACTGGACAAGGGTGACATGGTCTATACCTTGTGTTCAATATAGACATAAGGGCAAAGGGGTAATTATACACATAATTATTATCACAGGAGGTTTTGTCAGATCACATGACATTTTCGTGACTTGGGTAGCAGTGATGTGTTGCTAGATACCGCTCACTGTTTATTATGTTAAATGCGTGATTTAATATAATTGTCAGCGTCGCGAAAACCTATAGGGTCACACACAAAGGACGGATTGATGAGAGATAGAATAATTAAGGAACATCGTAAGGTACGGTGTACTTAAGCTGAATACGAAATATGGTAAGGTACCAAATACTTAAGTGATTTTGGCATATTATGAGATATAGGCCAAAATGCACTTAAGTGGGCTTTTTGGCTTGAAGCCCACACAAGTGGTTCTATAAATAGAGCTCTTGTGCAGAAGCTTTGTAAGGGGAATACAACACAACTGAAGAGTTGGAATTTCGTATCTCTCTTTCCCTCACTCAAAGCCTTCATTCACAAACAGCTAGCACTGCGATTGAAGGAATCCGTTCGTGTAGACTGAGTAGAGACGTTGTCATCATTCAACATTCGTGATCGCCCCGTGGATTTGCTTCAAAGGATTCGATCATTATCAGAGATCTGCACCAAAGGTTTGAATCGCCACAAGAGGTAACGATTCTATCACTGATCATGCTCATTCGTAAGGATCACTAATGGAGAAATTTTTAAATTCCGCTGCGCCTTGGATGGCAATTCTCCTTCAGTGGTATCAGAGCCACTTACGAAACCATGAATCTGATAACTGTTTTTGTTCTGTAATAATATGATTAAAGACAGAATGAATCAAAGGTTAAATTGAGATCGATCAAGTTACATATATGTGATATATGTAATCCTGATGCAAAATACATTATATATGATATAGTGTTCTTATTTCGTTCATTCAAACCCTCGATGATTGTTTTCCTTTGAGCGATCAATGGTCATTTGCTTCTTGATCCGACATTAGTATGGTGAAGCAATGACATGTTGATCAATCATACTGAATTAACAATCGAGATGTGTTTGACGGTCTGAAATTGGTGCATCAGGGTTAGTGACGACACAAGGGTTGTGTTGTTAGAGGGTTATGCGATTGGGGTTTGATTGCACAAGAGTTGTGCGTCCTAAACACTTTTCCGAACAGTGTTAACCGGTTAACGCGTATGGTTAACCGGTTAACGTAATACGAAATAATTTTTTTAATTTTTGGAACAGTGTTAACCGGTTAACGCATATGGTTAACCGGTTAACGGAATGCGAAATAAAATTTTTGAGATTTTCAAACAGTGTTAACCGGTTAACGCATTTGGTTAACCGGTTAACGCAAGGCAGAAAAGAGTTTTCTAAATGTTTTCAAACAGTGTTAACCGGTTAACGCATATGGTTAACCGGTTAACGCAAGGAAAAATTCACCCGTTCGGCTAGAAAAAATGTTTTGAAGTATCAAGTGTTGATACGAAAAACGACGTCAATTTTAAATGAATTGTTCATTAAAATTTTCGAGCAGGGGCGCTGCCCCTTCGACCCCGCAAGGGGCGCTGCCCCCTTGACCCCTGTCCGCTGAACGGTCAGCGGAACCACCGTCCGCTGAACGGGCAGCGGAACACCCGTTCCCGCTGTCCGGGCAGCGGACCCCCGGCTAACTCTGCGTAGTGTGATCGGTCGTCGAAATTTAATTTGATTTTATTAATTAAAGGAATTAATAATAATAATAAAGTGTTTATTATTGTCTTGTGGTGATCGGTTATGGCCTTAGTTTTCCTTTGTTTTGTTTTGGATTTTAAATACGACCTGCGTGTTGTGCCTCTCTCTTAATCTCCCAAATGTAACTTCTTTTCTCATCTCACTCCCTCGTATGTAAAATGAGTTTCTTTCATGTAATGTAATGATATGAAGAAAGCAAAGAAGTCAGTGCCAAAGGAGGACAACCTTGAAGATCTTGCTTGGAGAAGCTTAGATCGTTGTAGGTTAGCTTAGGTTCTCTCATTGGCTTGGGAGAACAATTGCGCTAGGGGCCATAACTGTTTCATTTTGTTTGTATGTATGTTGATGCATGTGTATGTATGTTGATGCATGTGAATGTATGTTGATGCATGTGAGAGACGGTTTATATGATAAACAAGTCGGTGAGATCAGAAAAATTGCAATTCCCTCAAATTAAATATTAAGTTTATGCTTTCCAAGTTTTAACACTCATCAAGACTAGTAATGGATAATGTAGGTTTCGCCTACGCGAGGTGCATGATCTATATATTAGTAAGGTGCAATGGGATAATTGTAATATCCAACTGTTAAAACAATGGGTCAAACTTAACTAAACAAATTATAATAAGATTATATATATGTTTAGAAGCAAGAGTTGGGAATAATCCATATGATGGATTGGAATAAGGAGTTATTCACCCAATTGAAATTTTCGAGAGTTGTATGAGATACAATTGGAAGGAGTTCCTACCTAAATAACCTAGTTTTGTGTAATCCGCCTACGCGGACTTAGAACGAAGTGAAATATGGATCTCAACCCACTAGAAAATCTTCCAACGGGATTTTCCGAATCAGATGATGAGGGTCATTTGTTTTGAGTAAAATAGTGGGAGCATGTTTAATTAAAGGCCTAATTAAATATGCCAATGATACTTATATTTTCATTATTTCTTATGTAGATTACCATGACAACAAACACCTCTAACAACATTTTGCGATCGATCCTTGACAAGGAAAAATTGTCTGGGACAAATTTTCTGGATTGGCACCGAAACCTGAGGATTGTCCTCAAACATGATAAAAAGCTGTATGTCTTGGAGACACCTGTTCCTGAAGAGGAACCTCCTAGTTTTGCACCTAAGGCAGAAAGAGATGCTTATAAGAAGCATGTCGATGATGCCAATGAAACTGCTTGTCTCATGCTAGCTACCATGAACTCAGAATTGCAAAAGCAACATGAGAACATGTCAGCATTCGATATGATCGAACACCTGAAGCTGCTCTATCAAGAGCAAGCAAGGAATGAGAGGTTTGAAGTTTCAAAAGCCCTTTTTCAAGGCAAGTTGGCTGAGGGAGCCTCTGTAGGTCCCCATGTACTCAAGATGATTGGGTATGTGGAAAACCTTGACAGACTGGGTTTTCCCCTCGGAAAGGAACTTGCGACTGATTTGATCTTGCAATCGTTGCCAGATAGATTCAGTCAGTTTGTCCTAAATTTCAATATGAATGATATGGACAAATCGCTTCCTGAGCTGCTAGCCATGTTAAGAACGGCTGAGCAGAATCTGAAGTCAAAAGGGAAGTCCATTCTGATGATCGGAAATGGAAAGAGACAGAACAAAAGGCCCATCAAGCAGGGTGATAAAGGGAAAGGCAAGGAAGTTGTCAAACCCAAACCCACCGTTGCTGCTTTGAAGCCTAGTGGAGGCATAGCAAAAGCAGGCACCTGCTTCCATTGCGGTAAGACCGGACACTGGAAGAGAAACTGCCCAAAGTACCTGGAAGATAAGAAGAATGGAGTAGAGACTTCAACTTCAGGTATTTTTGTTATTGAAATTAATTTATCTACTTCTGTGACATGGGTATTAGATACTGGATGTGGTTCTCACATTTGTACAAATGTGCAGGGACTAAAAAGGAGTAGAAAATTGGCAAAAGGTGAAGTCGACCTACGAGTTGGCAATGGAGCAAAGGTTGCTGCTTTAGCCGTAGGAACTTATGGATTGACTTTACCTAGTGGTTTAATAATTCAGTTAGAGAACTGTTATTATGTACCTGCAATTAGCGGGAATATTATTTCCGTTTCTTGTTTGGACAAGTTTGGTTTTTCATTTATAATAAAGAACAATTGTTGCTCAATTTATTTGAATGATATATTCTATGCTACTGCACAGATGAACAATGGACTATATGTCCTTGATCTTGAAATGCCTATTTATAACATTAATACTAAAAGGATGAAACCAAATGAGTTAAATCCAACTTACCTTTGGCATTGTCGGTTAGGCCACATAAATGAGAAACGCATTTCCAAACTCCATAAAGATGGACTCTTGGACTCTTTTGATTATGAATCATATGAGACATGCAGATCTTGTTTAATTGGAAAGATGACAAAGTCCCCATTCACAGGAAAAGGTGAAAGAGCTAATGATCTTTTGGCCCTCATACATACTGATGTATGCGGACCACTGAACATACCAGCCAGAGGAGGTTTTCAATACTTCATCACATTTACTGATGATCTCAGTAGATATGGATATGTGTATTTAATGAAACACAAATCAGAGTCCTTTGAAAAGTTCAAGGAATTCAAGAATGAAGTACAAAACCAACTAGGTAAGAATATTAAAACTCTTCGATCAGATCGAGGTGGTGAGTATTTAAGCCTAGAGTTTGATGACCATCTAAAAGAGTGTGGGATACTATCCCAACTTACTCCTCCTGGAACACCCCAATGGAATGGTGTATCTGAGAGAAGAAATCGAACCCTGTTGGACATGGTCCGATCCATGATGAGTCACGCCGATCTTCCAAACTCCTTTTGGGGACATGCGCTATTGACAGCAGCTTACACACTTAACTGTGTTCCATCCAAAAAGGTTGATAAAACACCATATGAGATATGGAGTGGTAAGAGACCACATATGTCTTACATGAAGATTTGGGGTTGCGAAGTTTATGTGAAACGACAAATTTCAACTAAGCTTGAGCCCAAATCTGACCAATGCTTATTTGTGGGGTATCCTAAAGAAACAAGAGGATATTACTTCTACAATCCTTCTGAGGGCAAAGTGTTTGTCGCTCGAACTGGAGTTTTCCTAGAAAAGGATTTTATTTCCAAAGGAACCAGTGGGAGGAAAGTAGAGCTTGAAGAAATTCAAGAATCGCAAAGCATTGATACACCTATGGAGGAATTAGAGCAGGAAACACAAGTAGTTGTGGAAGAACAACCTGCTCAAGTAGAACAAGACCAGCGTAGGTCAAGCAGGATACGTCACCTACCTGAAAGATATGGATATCTCATAACAGATCAAGGTGATGTATTACTCATGGATCAAGATGAGCCTGTGACCTACCAAGAGGCCATAACTGGTCCCGAGTCTGAGAAGTGGCTAGAGGCCATGAAATCCGAAATAGATTCCATGTACACGAACCAAGTTTGGAACTTGGTAGAGCCTCCTGTAGGAGTTAATCCTATAGGATGCAAGTGGGTCTTCAAAAAGAAGACTGACATGGATGGTAAGGTACATACCTATAAGGCAAGACTGGTTGCAAAAGGATATAAACAAATTCATGGTGTTGACTATGATGAAACCTTTTCACCAGTTGCAATGCTTAAATCTATTCGAATTTTACTTGCTATCGCTGCATATCATGATTATGAAATATGGCAAATGGATGTCAAAACTGCTTTCCTTAATGGGAATCTTCTTGAGGATGTGTACATGACACAGCCTGAAGGATTTGACATACCAGAAGAAGCCCATAAGATATGTAAGCTACAAAGATCAATCTATGGATTGAAGCAAGCTTCCAGAAGTTGGAATCTTCGTTTTGATGAAACGGTAAAACAATATGGATTCATTAAGAACGAAGATGAGCCTTGTGTCTACAAGAAGGTTAGTGGGAGCATGATCGTGTTCCTGGTATTATATGTAGATGACATATTACTCATTGGAAACGATGTCCCAACCCTGCAACAAGTAAAGACTTGGTTGGGGAAATGCTTTTCTATGAAGGACCTAGGTGAAGCAGCCTATATATTAGGAATCAGAATCTATAGAGATAGATCACAAAAACTGCTTGGCCTAAGTCAGAGTACATACATAGACAAAGTGCTGAGACGCTTTAATATGCATGATTCCAAGAAAGGATTCATACCTATGCAACATGGCATGTGTCTATCAAAAACACAATCCCCTTCAACTAAGGAAGAAAGGGAACGCATGAATAAGATTCCATATGCATCTGCAATAGGATCTATCATGTATGCCATGTTATGTACTCGACCAGATGTCTCGTATGCTTTAAGTGCAACGAGTAAATACCAATCTGATCCTGGTGATGCCCATTGGGTAGCTGTTAAGAATATCCTTAAGTACTTGAGAAGGACTAAGGACTCATTCTTAATATATGGAGGTCAGGAAGAATTGGCTGTAATTGGTTACACCGATGCTAGCTTCCAGACAGACAAGGATGACTTTAGATCGCAATCTGGTTATGTGTTTTGCTTAAACGGTGGCGCTGTGAGCTGGAAAAGTTCAAAGCAAGATACAGTTGCTGATTCTACAACCGAGGCCGAGTATATTGCTGCCTCAAGTGCAGCAAAGGAAGCTGTTTGGATCAAAAAGTTCGTTAGTGAACTTGACATAGTTCCTAGCATTGTGGATCCCATTGGTCTCTATTGTGATAACAATGGTGCTATCGCACAAGCTAAGGAGCCTAGATCTCACCAACGATCCAAACACATACTTAGGCGTTATCACCTCATTCGAGAGATAATAGATAGAGGAGATGTGAAAATATGTAGAGTACCTACACTCGACAATATTGCTGACCCACTGACAAAGCCTCTTGCGCAGCAGAAGCATGATGGCCATACTAGATCTATGGGCATTAGGGATATGTCTAATTGGCTCTAGTGCTAGTGGGAGATTGTTGGTGTAAGCCCTAGAGGCCAATACTTTTGGTACTTGTATCGAATTATTTATTAATAATAAAAGGCATTTTTCTTTATTATGTTTGTTTAATAAAGTCCCTGGAATAGATAGTCCATTTAATGTATCAAGTATGACTTAATCATGAGATCACATTAAACATAAGGACACTATTCTTAAAGTGTCCGTAGTCAAGCTTTATTATGAAATAGGATAACATTAAAGCATGGAGACTATTATGTTTGTAGACTGATGATCACGTCTCATGGATCATGGATAAAGAGTTATCAAGTCTTAAACATAGGTATGAATATTAAGAGTAATATTCATACTGGATTGACCCGCTATGAGAATACTATATAGAAAGTTATGCAAAGTGTCATAAGTTATTCTCATGGTGATAATAGTGTATACCACTCTTCGACCTGAAACCACTATGGATCCTAGATGTAGAGTCGAGTGCTTTATTGCTGATCCAACGTTGTCCGTAACTGGATAACCATAAAGACAGTTGATGGGTACTCCACGAAGCATGCTGAGGGACATGAGTGTCCTAGATGGAATTTGCCAATCCTGCTTAACAGGATAAATGTCTATGGGCCCAATATTGAACTGGACAAGGGTGACATGGTCTATACCTTGTGTTCAATATAGACATAAGGGCAAAGGGGTAATTATACACATAATTATTATCACAGGAGGTTTTGTCAGATCACATGACATTTTCGTGACTTGGGTAGCAGTGATGTGTTGCTAGATACCGCTCACTGTTTATTATGTTAAATGCGTGATTTAATATAATTGCCAGCGTCGCGAAAACCTATAGGGTCACACACAAAGGACGGATTGATGAGAGATAGAATAATTAAGGAACATCGTAAGGTACGGTGTACTTAAGCTGAATACGAAATATGGTAAGGTACCAAATACTTAAGTGATTTTGGCATATTATGAGATATAGGCCAAAATGCACTTAAGTGGGCTTTTTGGCTTGAAGCCCACACAAGTGGTTCTATAAATAGAGCTCTTGTGCAAAAGCTTTGTAAGGGGAATACAACACAACTGAAGAGTTGGAATTTCGTATCTCTCTTTCCCTCACTCAAAGCCTTCATTCACAAACAGCTAGCACTGCGATTGAAGGAATCCGTTCGTGTGGACTGAGTAGAGACGTTGTCATCATTCAACGTTCGTGATCGCCCCGTGGATTTGCTTCAAAGGATTCGATCATTATCAGAGATCTGCACCAAAGGTTTGAATCGCCACAAGAGGTAACGATTCTATCACTGATCATGCTCATTCGTAAGGATCACTAATGGAGAAATTTTTAAATTCCGCTGCGCCTTGGATGGCAATTCTCCTTCAGTTTAACCATTACAATTGTTATTTATATGTCTTATATTTTACCACATCCCTTAAGATATGTGTTTTCATCATTAAAAAGGGGGGAATATGGATATATGTGCTTGCATGTATAAAGTTGATGATCTTGTTGAGAACCTTCCTAAATCTTCTGATGATGACAACACCAGTGATTGTTGAAATTGGTGGTAATAGTTTTCCAAAGTCTCTGATGATGGTAACCAAACTTGAAGACATATAAAACCTCATCAAGTTGAAGATTCAAAATTCCTTTTAAGTTCTTATGTAATCGATGTAGTTGGCAAAGAATCTTGAAAGCCTCAAAGTTGTGAAAAAAAAGGAAGTGTGAAATCTCATTTGGTCGTGTCTGTCTGAGTGACCAGCATTTTGTGAAAGTAGAAAAGTAACTCCTTAGATACTAAGAAAACTCACACACACACACATACACACTTAAAGGTTTTGTGCAATGATGTTTCTGATTTTGATTTTATGGCCCTGCAACCAGAAGAATCAAATGTTACATTATTACCTTTGTCACATAGTTGACTTATACTAAGCAAATTATGCTTAACTTCTTTTACCAAGAGGACTTCCACAATCCTTGGATTTGTGGACTTACCAATGGTTACAAAACCTATAATCTTTCCCCTATTATTATCCATATAGAAGACAAACCCTCCTTCTTTGATAAAGAAGGTGAATAATTAAGGTTTTGTCACCTGTTATATGCTTTGAACAACTGCTATCAAGATACCATTTGGTGTTTCAGACTGTAAAGCATTCCTGCAAGAAAAATATTAGTTCTTAACTTTAGGTACACATATCATCTTGGGTCCTTATTTGTTACTTTCATAAAGATTTTTCTTCTTTGTTTTAGAAAGATATGCATTTTTAAGGTTAGATAAGATTCTTGATTTGTGTTCACAGTGTTTGTTGTAGAAGTATGAAATGGGTGTCCTTATTTACTTTCATGAATTTTCTTAATGAAACTGAACATGGCAATGTGACCTTCTTTATTGTAGTAATTGAATTTTAAAGTTTTACAATGAGATGTGGTTTTGGTTTTGCATATGTTCTCAAAGTTTCTACTATTATTCATTAGTTAATAGCCTAATCCAACCTTCTTGTATGAGGCTCTTTGATTTCCTAATAAAACATCTAAATTATATCTTCCTTTGGTAAACTTGACAAGTGTTCTTTGAAGATAACAACTTTTAGTTTTTAAATATCGCAGTTGTCACACTTGTCAGGTTCATCGTCTTTGTTTGAAGTGGAAGGATTTAGAATAGAATCTTTTTGTTTTTCTTTAAGGAGTTCTATCTTTTTTTTCTAGGGATTTATTTTTGGATTCAAGAGAAGAGATATTATCCTTAGACATGAAGATAATTTGTTCTAGCTTGTTTATTTCTTTTGTTAGTTTTTTTACAGATTCTAAATAAGTCATAATAGGAGAAGTGGGAGGTTACCTCGTCATCTTGATGATTTACTATTAGACAGATGTTTGATCTTTATTCTTCATCATCTGAGGATTCCATATTATTATCTTTTCATGTAACATAAACTTTTTTTCCTAAGATTTTCTGAATTTTTTATTTGCCTTCTTGAGTATAGGACAATATGGTTTGATGTGTCATTTCTTTCCACAATTGAAGCACTTTAAAATGAATGGTGTTATTTTTGTATCTTTTTCTTTTTATTCTTTTTTTTCTTTTATCATTCTTCATAAATATTTTTAAGTTCTTTACTATGAGAGCCATGTCGCCATCAGAATCAAAATCCTCAACTTTATGTGCTAGACTCTTATTTCTCTTTTCTCCTTCTTCATTTATGGCAAGTCTCTTGAGCTCCATTTCATATTCCTGCAATTTATCAAAGAGAGTATGTGTGTTCATAATCTCTAAATCCTTATATTCATGAATCACAATGACTTTGGGTTACAACTATAGTTTAGGCATCTAACAATTTTTATGACTAATTCCTCATTTGAGAATTTTTTTCCCTAGAGTTTTCATATGACTCACGATATGGGTGAATCGTGTTTGCATTTGATTTATGTTCTCTTCAGGTTTCATTATAAAGAGTCCATACTCATATATTAATGTGTCCAACCTTGCCCCATTTACCTCAATATTACCTTCATGGGTAATTTGGAGGATGTCTCACATTTCGCTAGTAGTTTCGCAGTAAGAAACGCTCAAGAATTCATCAAGATCGAGAGTTGTATAATGATATTTTTTATTTCAAACCATACTGCACATTCTATTTGTCCTCTTTGGACCAATCCTTTTCTAGTTTGTCTACTATAACACCATCAACATCGTGTGTAGGGATAAGTGGTCTTTTTTCAGCCTTCCAGATACCATGATATGTCTCTTCTATGAAAATTTTCATTCTCATTTTCCACAAACTATACCCTTATCCATTGAATGATGGGGGTTTATTTAGTGAATAGCTTGAATACATTTTTTTCTCCTAAGACGATTAGTCCTTAACAGGAGTTAGGCTCTGATGCCACTTGCCGGACAAGTGACTTCAAGCACGAAAGGGAGTGAATTGTGGTGTTTAAATTTTTTTATTAGTTTTATACTTTTCTTGATTAAGAGTGTGTTAGTAGTTTTGTTTGAGTAATTCTCATCGAAGATAAATAATATAAATTAAATAGCAGAAAGTAAAGAGGATAAGGTTAGATACATTGCACCAGAGAGTTATCTAGGTTTGGCCTAATGTTTTCCCTAGTCTTGTCCCCAATAGGTCTTTTTGAGGTTTTGACTATAAACTTGTGAGATTTTTTAGGATATGCCCACGAACCTTTATACAAGCTCATCTTGAGATATTTACAAGCTTATCCCTAACTACAGATAATTTTTATCATGGGTTAAACTAGAACCTTCTTATAGATTTTAAGGTTGATCTCAATGACTGAAATAGAACTATTTCCGACAAATTTCACTAATCCACAACAGATATTTTACAACCGGTTTATCTCACGAACCAAACTCAATCTTCATAAGTAAAGTTTCACTCGCAAGCGCTAAGGCAATATTAAGTGAGATAAAATATTTTCTAGACTGAATGCGAGAGAAAACTTAGAGAGATAAATTCCAAAGAAAATGTAAATCATTGGAAAGTGGTGTGTAAAGAAGTGGATGTGAGTCTCCTTTATATAGAAGTTGGAAACATCGAAAAGGAAATAATTCATTGGTTGATTTAATGAGTCAGTCGATTAGCACAAGGCTCCGATCGATTGGCCAGCTCATTTTTAATCGATTAGCCAACTCAAATAGGAAATATTAGATATTTAGTCGTTGCAAATCATTAATGTGTTGTCATAATTGATTTTTAAAATCAATTAGCTCTTATCCAATCGATTGGTTTAATGCTTTAATCGATTGAATGGCTCAAAAAATCAATCAATTGGCACAACTTACTAACCGATTGGTTATTTCAAAAAAAAGGTAGTTTGGAAAAGGTTTGGACAACTTTTTAATCACTTGGTTTGCTTAGAAAAATATTTTCACAATAAAACACTTGAAAATATATTTGTGTGTGTATGTATATGTGTATGTGTGTCTGCATGTGGGTGTGCATGTGTATGTATGTGTGTGCGTGTGTGCGTGTGTGTGTATGTGTGCATGCGTGCAAATGCATGTGCCTGTGTGTGTGTGTGTATATGTGTGTGTGTGTGTGTGTGTTTGTATGTGCGTGTGTGTGCCTGTGTATGTATGCGTGTACGTTTGTATGTGTGTATTTGTGTGACTATGTGCATTTGTGAGTGTGTGTGTGTGTATGCATGTGTGTGTGTGTGTCTGTGTGCATGTGTGTATGTGTGTGTGTGTTTGTGTGTGTCTGCGTGTGTACATGTGTGGGGGGTATGTGTGTGTGTGTCTATGTGTGTGTGTGTGTGTGTTTGTATGCGTTTGTGTGTTTGTATGCGTTTGTGTGTGTATCTGTGTGTATGTGTGTATGCGCGCTTGTGTGTGTGTGTATGTGTGGGTGTGTAAGTTTCCTTAGTACTTTTAAGTTACTTCCTTACTTTTACAATACTCTAGTCACTCAGACAAACATACCGATATAACCTGGCAAGCTTTAACACTTAGTCGGAGACTTCAAGATTATTCGCTAGATTTCTTCTTATCATATAAGCATTTTGATCTTGAGTCTCTTTTTGTTGATTAGGCCTGATATGTTTCTTTAGTTATAATTCAATCATCAAAATTGAAAGTTATTGCCGCCGACTTTAATCATTATTGTCGTTATCAAAACATCATATTGATCTTTTGCGGAACTTTTAACTTTATACCTACAAACAGATAGTTCCACATATGATATTATAAAAAAATTGGATCAAATAAGATTTGTTACGAAAAGAGAACACTCCTTATGGTCTCTTCTTTGTTTGAAAGTACCGGGGTTGTAAAATATATCATTGAAATAAACATGGTTGATGTCAACACACCAGCTGGTTGTGAAAGTGTCATGGTTTTACACTATATTATTGTTGGTGGCTCTGAATCAACCATTGAGATTGTTAAGCTTTCAATTGATGTTGGAGCAGATGTTGAATGTCTTGATGAAATAATTAAGCAGAAATTTTAGGTGTTTAATTCAAAATAATTATTAATCAGTGAGAAGAAAGATTATCCTACTGATATATCATTTCCTGATATAAACAATGGTGTTTTTGGAACATACGAGTTTAGAATTTATAGCTTCAAGGTGAAGACTTAATCAAGGGGTTACTCTTATGATTGGATTGAGTGTCCATTTGTTCATCCATGTGAGAATGTTATAAGGAGAAATCCAAATAAGTACCTTTATAGTTTTGTTCAGTGCCCCAAGTTTCGTAAAGAGACGTATCAGAACAAAGATGCATGTGAGTATTCACATGGTGCTTTTGAGTCCTTGCTCCATCATTTACAATACAAAAAAAGACTTTGTAAAAATGAGATAAAATGTTCGAGAAAAGTAAGTTTCTTTGCAGACAAACATGAAGAGTTGAGGTTATTGTATGCTTTTATTGGTTCAGTTATGCCTTAATAAGAGTCTTTACCAATTTCAAATGTTTCAACACAGCGTATGTGTCTATTGGTCGCATCTTCATCTCCCAACAATGGAAAGTCGTGGTAGAATAAAATCAATATTACCCCATCTTCTTTGCACCTTAACAAGAAGATGAAAAGTGCTTTGAGTGCAAAGGATTTGTATCAACTCCTATTTGGTTCGGGTTTTGGGATAGATAAGTGGTGAGAAGATGAAGATGATGATATGAGAAGACAAATGTGTGTAATTAGTATATTTCATTGGATATTTAATCAAAGCAAATTGCCTAGTCTATTGGCCAAGTGCTTAGTTTTTTTTTTAAATCAGACACGTCAATTTTTTTTTTGTT
The DNA here is from genome assembly GCF_024323335.1 of Lathyrus oleraceus. Taxonomy (NCBI): domain Eukaryota; kingdom Viridiplantae; phylum Streptophyta; class Magnoliopsida; order Fabales; family Fabaceae; genus Lathyrus; species Lathyrus oleraceus. The sequence continues at coordinate 48,694,966 of NC_066579.1, read as the reverse complement.
GACAGGGTATAATGAGGAGCAAAATAGAAAAATCTTTAGAAATTTTGGTAGGGAATCCAAACTTTTCTTTTTGTTTTCTAATTTCGTTCAAATGGTATGAATAAAAGTAAGTATTAACCCTTTCTTATATAATGAAATAAGTTAACTAATATATAATATAGGTAATGTGATACTTAGAATTTTTCTTTTTTCTTATATAATGTTGAAAATTAACTTTAGTATGTAAGGTAACTAATGTGAAAAATCGATTTTTTCCAATTAACACACAATTATATGTAACTTTTTAATAATGCAAGACTTATAAATTTTTTCAAGTTCGTCCCTATTTTAAAATTTTGGTATGTTCAAAAAGAAACTAAAACATTAAAAAATTTAAATAGAAGAACAAAAATTGTATTTAAACCTTAATTTTTTTTCTAAATTGGCCAAAGGACTTATAAAAATTAGAAAATGTCATTTTTACATAAAATCGAAAATTTAAATTTATTGTATGTTTATTTATAAGTTTCATTTATAAATTTAAACGTATGTGCTTTTGTGAAAGGGAAATACTCATTTCACCCTATAGGATGCACCTCACACCTCTAAAAACCTAAAAATGTTTTTATTGGTGTCCGGAGATGCATCTCCGAACGCACCTTATACCACATGAGTCCTCGTATTTCAGACACTCACCATATTTTTTCAAAATCTATTTCGGAGATGTGTCTCCGTATATTTTATAGGGTGGATTCGGAGATGCATCTTTGTAACACTCCATGTGCTCATGTATTGTGTTTTTATTTACTAAGCTGGTTAATTTAAACTTAATGATGTTTCTGAAGATGTATATCCGAAAATATCAAGCAGATCACCTCAAAATCCATTCGGACACATCATGTGTATCGTATGACTTTCAAAAATACAACATTTTGTTCAAGTTTATTTGAAATCGGGGTTTCATATACCAAAGACATCACCGAAGTGAACGGCACATTTCACAAAAGAGACTGAAACTTGGTTGGATCATTTTTTGAAAAGGATGGAAGAGTTTACCAAGTTGAGTGAGATTGAAAAAGAATCAAATAAGGAAAGGTCAAAGAAGGAACCACCAATAAATATAGATTTAGGTGGTGAGACATGTTTTGATATATTTTAGTTTTTTTCTAATAATATAACTTGTTTATTGTATGTAATATTGTCAATGATGTAATCTCCATACAATTTGAGACTTACGTATTATATATTCTTCATTAATGTTATACAATTTGGTGGTAATTTTTTGACATTTTTTCTATTTCAAATTTTGGCCATGCATATATATTGGCTCTTTATGGACACTGTTGAGTGGGGTGATTCTAGATATGTGTCTTCGGACACATCATATTTTAATTGTAAAATCAAATAAATAAAAGACTTTACATATGTGTATCTCAGTAAACACATTTATTTGTTAAAAAAATATGGTGTGTCCGGATATGCATCTCCAAAGTATGCCTTGATGAGACGATAATGTTTTTAAAGTATAAATTGATCTAAAACTTGTATAAATAGGGGGTCTCTCATCTTATGTTCTTTAGAAAAACACAACACACCAGAATAAATACATATTACCGTCTTGCATTTGTGTATTTCAATGACGCAAATCCCTCACTTCAATTTAGAGTCTCTAATGACACACATCTTATCGATCTAAAATTCAAATTGAATACTTTACTGCGATATCTAGTCAATTGAAGAGTTGTCAAGTTTGAGTATTGTTTACCCTCGATTGACAACAAGAAAAGATATAGTTCATCAAGCTTGAACTGAAGACTGATCAAAATTTAAAGATTATGTGGAATACATTTTGTCGTTACTCGTCCAAGGGTCTGACTTAAGTGGGTGTTGTAACTAGAATATTGGTCAAAGATATTCTAAGGATGTTGCATCTTCCTGAACCACTCGTTTGTAATTATATGTAATATTAAATTTATGCTAACAATTATTTATATAATATTAAGTATTTGAATTATAATTTGTGTTGTTTTTTCAACATTATAGAGTTGTTTATAATTTGATCCGAGAACATATTTTAGAGAGACATCTTTGTAATACTTATTAAATTTTGAATTAAGAATTTTATACTATGTTATTTTTTTCAATGTTATAGAGTTGTTTATAATTTTACCCGAAAAAACATTCTAAAGAGGCATTTTCGTAACACTCTAAATTTTGAATTAAGAGTTTTTTACTAAGAAAATGGGGGAGAGCAAGAGTTTTGAAAGCAATTCCCTTTGTGTAAAATAATGGGGGAGAGCAATCGTCGTACAAAACATTATAATTTTTTTTTTACTTAATTCTAACCAAGACTTTTTTGGCAATATACAAAGGATTTTTCCATTTCATCAAGGCTTTCGTACTTAATAAATAGATCCATCGTGGCGGTGTCTTGAACCCAGGGGTGCCCTGCACGCCCTATTTTCAATTAGGTCACGATCATATATTTCTTAGCTTCTTAATATTAGTGATCTTTATATTAAGATTACCACAATAGTAAATAAGAAGCAAGGCACTCCTTTAAACACCATATCTTAACATTTAATCTCTGCATAACAACTACACCAGATAAATATATTCATTTGATTGAGGACTTCAAAAATGGATTGGATGGTCTTTTTGCTGTCACCAGACCAGGCTCTGACTTTATAAAACTACCATGTGATTGAGGAGGAGCTTGCATTTCCCCCTTACCCTTCTTATCACTTGTTTCACTCCCTCCTGTCTGCTTTACATTTGTACTTTCATTCACCATTGTAGTTTTATTCATTCCATCTGTAGTTGAGTCTTGTGTTTTATTTTTCTTTATGAACGACGGTGCAGATAATTTTGATGATGAAACAGTATATGCTTTTGATGTTTCGGTCGGCAATGGGGCCTTGCTTCCGCCAGGTAGAGAATCAGATTTTTCCTTGAGGCTGCTTTCGGTGGTCTTTTTAACTTCATGAAGTAGCCTTTCCTGTTTTACACATAGCAGGAATATTCACAAGGTAAAGACGACAATGAAATAAAAGCCTTTTAGTACCCCTAACATTTTGTTAAAATATAGCAAGATTACCTCCAATATGCTGCTGAATTTTTCTGCCAAATTTGGAAGCTTAAGATTAGTGACAAGTTTTATTGCCCCTTTCATTGATTTCTCCAGTGACAAAAGCTTCACAAGTTCAGTAGCTCTCACAAGTTTATCACCTGAAATATTTGAAGTATCACTACTTTTCACTTTTACAATTCAGATTACAAAAAGGGGAAAGAGAGAGAACAGAGATGACATAGGAACTCACTGGTGCAACAGGATGCTATAAGCCTTAGTATGCATCTATCTTGTGCTGCTTCCAAAATGAAAGCATCATCATCAAGTAAACTAACATCCAAACCAGCATTATCCATTTCTTCCATTTTTTTCTGAATCTGCATGTTATGTATTTAGAAATTTAGCTGTTGAACAGAAATGATAAGAACATTTTGAACTCAAACTAGAGCCAATGGCTAGAGGTTAGCAAAAACAATGACCATAAGATTTGAAGAGATTACTGGAACAAACCTCGAAGAGATGCATGTTGTTCATCATAAACTCGTTTTCAAGGGCCTCAGATCCCAAATCAGAGGTAGCAAGTGGAAATGAAAGATCCTTTAAAGTGAGAATTGGCTTAGGCACCACCTGATGGGTAAGTGAATAGCAATTGATGTTTTAGTCATACACAGGGAGAAAATGGGAATTATAATCAATACATCAAACTGTCATATTCAAACTCATACCTGTGGGAAGGATTCAGGCTTTTTGCATACAACACAGACTAACTTGTTTGAATTCAAACCAACCATCCAATAGTTTTCATCTGACTTCTCCTCTTTAATAGCACTGCATTGCAATTTTAGTAAATCAAATCACAAGTCCGGCACAAGAAGAATATTAGGCACATTAGATGAATACAAATGGTCAAGCGAATATTGAACCTGAAAACTGGGAACCAGCTACCACCAAATTGGCTTGTATATAATCTTAGCACACCCTGCATATTATACTTACAATATTAGCTGGTATAACCGTATAACAATATGCATTCATAAGAATGGAATAAATACCAAATATTAACACTAATGGAAACACAATTAATACCTTGGAATCGTAAGAACACAATTGGCCCTCTTCACTAAATCCAAACCAACATAGAGAGGAACCAGGAGTTATTGGCAAGCGACCTCGAAGGACTTGGGTCCCTTGTGGTATGTTGAATAACCTAAACTCTAGCACCTGCATTTCAGAAATACATATCTTTTCATTAAAAGGTGACATCATTTAATGTTTTTATAACAAGATGAGTATTTTGTAAACAAAAAAAAAACTGGTGACTATGCTCTGCCACTAAGATAATATTCTCAAAAGGTCAAACTAAATGACAACAGAAAAAGAAGAACTTTGAATATTTGTCGATATATGTACTACTAGATAAAACCACACTGAATGTGTTAGTGTCAGAAGCAACAGCTTCCATGAAGGCTGAACCAACCTGATCATTTGAGGAAAGGCAATCAAAAGCATGAGTGACTAGTGCCAGATTATCCTTGAAACCTGATGCAGTCACCACTGGCCCATCTAGCGATATAACATGTCTCTGCAATGAAATAGATTCAGAAATGTGCAAATGCATATACTTTAATCACCCTCTCAAACCCGTATGTATATTTTACAACATTTGGGGATGCTTCTGGTTATTCAGTAAAATGAGATGTGAATGTACAACAAACCTGCATACCACCCTCGGTAAAGATACGAAGATAGTAAAAACTAGTTACTGCAGCCACCCAAGAAGCACCTAGTGCAACAACCTTTACTTCTTCACCTTCAAAGCGCATGGACCACTGCAATAAAAATTCAACAAAGTGAGCATGCAGTAAAAATTTCATATCATGCACACTGTTAATTAACCACAAGAACTGAAATGTTCAAAGTCTTTATAGCAATATAAAGTTGAAAGGTGGTGCAATTGCATATCTCTTTAATAACATAATTTTCTTCCATAAAAAAGAATGTGAATAGTAGAAGTGCATAACCTCACCTCACTATTACTAGCCGAAGTACTAAATGGGCGATACATGAGGGTGCTCATGTTTTTCTCCCCCTTGCAAGGATTTGCAAAGACACTTCCATTCTCATTCAATGCAGCCATAGTGAATCCAAAATGGTCAGTCATTGATGGAACTCGGGGACTGCTTCCAGTATCATGAAAATCAATCTGCAACAAAGACATGTCAACTCATTAACATATGCTATAGAAATGATGATTTAGCTCAAATACAAATGGGGATAAATTTAAGCTTCAATAATATATGGTTCTCTTCACATGTATTACCTCAATATGAGAGTATCCATCGTGATCGACAGTGGTTATACTTCCAAGCATATTGTAGCATAAAAAGCGCTTTTTCCCGGGCTGCACTGGAGTGGCTCCTGATTGAAATGCCTCCTGCATTTTTGCCTTAGATGTTACCATTGTGCTTCTAAATCCTACATTCCCATTATCCAAATTTTCCTTGACAGACCGGTTCCTTTTCTTGCGAGATTCGACCTTTGGATATAGATCAATTCCTTCTTCATCCTCATCCAAATTTTCCTCACTCAAGGAATGCTTGCGCAACCTTTTCCTGCTAGCTGGTGGCTCAAACTCACCATTACTATTTTCACCAAGATCACTCAAGCTCCCACTGACACTATTGTCCTGATCCTCCTCGTCAAACAAAAGAAGCCCATTGCTGTTCATTCCCTGCAAAGGTATATCCTCGGTTGGAGACTTCATAGACGAAGGGATAACATTGTCCCATATACCATACTTCCCCTTAACATCAATAACAGTCAATGCATTCCCAATCGGCTTCCATGCCATGCAACACACTCTTTCATCAAATTTCTGTCTGTCAATATCCTGCTTCCTATCAACATCCCATATCAGAATCTGCTTATCTAAACCAGAGGTAGCCATGTACTTGCCATTGGGGGACCAACACAAAAAACAAATAGGTTGATTGTGATCCCCTCTCAGAGTGAACAACTTCTCAGCTGTGTCCCTGTCATACATCACGACATCATTTCTCAACCCGGGAATGGCTAAAGTCTCACCATCAGGACTCCAACAAAGAACATTCATGGTTGAAAGATCTAGCCCAGTATCCGGAGCTATGTCTTTGAGGTTGTGAAGGTTTCTCCCTGAGTGGAGTTCCCAGATGATAACGGTCCCGTTTGAATCCAGAGATGCTAAATATTCACCATTGGGGTCAAAAGCTACGCCCGTGACAGGTCCTTTGTGCCCTTTGAGAACCCTTGCAATGGAACCATCAACTGTGTTTATGAGCTTAATTCCCTCATCATCACCTGCAGCTGCTAACATGCTTCCTTTCTTGTTAAATGCTAGGGAACGTATTGGAAGTGTGAACCTTGTAATATTTGTCTCAAACTCCCCACCTGTCAAATGCCAACAATCAATCCTAAGATCAAACAAACAAACCAACAAATATACCAAAAAATGCAACAAAGTCTTTACTAACTAGGCTTGTCCAATAGGAGGCAATGAATAAAATCATGTTAAATCGGCTGAACCCCGGTCCTGAGTGCCGAAGCTATAAGGAAACCCTAGTGGATTGTGCCAAAAGGTTGCAATTACAATTGATTCCAAAATCAGAGATAAATGAAAACAATAAAACAACATTTGGGGGAAATTAGCAGAATCGAAGCACTAAGTAGTAAACTAAACGGGTATAATACCGGGAAACTTGTAGAGCTTAACGGAATGGTCGACAGATCCAGAAGCAAGGCAAGTAGAATTAGGGCTAAGAGCCAAAGCAGTAACACCGTCACGGTGGTGACGGAGAATCTTAGGTGCGGCGGAGGGAAGAAGAGGGTTGTGAATTGAGATAGAGGCGTCGGAAGAGGAGGCGGTGACGAGATGTTCGGCTTTCTGGTCCCATACGACGGAGCAGAAGGAAACACGGCCGCCCTTTGGAGGGTGAGCCTCCCTCATTTTCACTGACCGAATCTTCATGCTGTTTTTTTTGTTGGTAACTGGTAAGGTTCCGGTTGAATGAAATGGAAGATTAATGGGTTTTGATTTTGTGTGAGGAAAATGGATCTGGAGGGAGAAGTAGTGAATTGTTTAGGGCGCCAAATGAGGTTGTGTTTTAGGGAGTTGGCGGGAGGGGAAATCCAAATGTTCTCTTTTTTTTCCCTAGACAAATTGATTCAGGAGGACCCATTTCAAATTTTGAAATTATTATAAAAATGAGTAAGTAATGTCTTTTTGCATCTCATTTTTGCTAGTATCTTGGTTATATTTTTTTTCGTTTTATCTTTTATTTGTCACAGAGTAATTCGTTAGATGGAAGATTTATGACTTTAGGGTGGATGGGGTGGATTGCCTCAATTACATCGTTATTTTTCTCCTAGTATTTGAGGAAGTATGGATCGAGGAGCATCTTACCTTAATCACATTGTCTTTTCAAATCTTATGTTTGAGGGACCGTGGAGTAAAATTATTATAGTTGGGCATCAAACGGTTTGGTTTATCAACTTTATAGCGTGTAAGTAACATGAAAGGGACTTGGGCGCAAATAAGCAAGATTAGGTGGTGAGCACGTGATTCATCCCTGTCCAATACTCCTCGATCATAGTTTATGGGAGAATGTGTCAAGCCGTGTGTTTTGGGAGTAACTGGAGTCACCTTGAGTCTTATATGTTAATTGTAATCCCTATTATTTAGGATGAATCACTCCACTCACTTTCACTATCAAGTGATGGAGCATGTGGTTGAATTCCTAAGCATTGGAGTCGATCTTCTCGGCAACCCTTATATCAAGTAATTGAATCTATGAATGTCTTATCTAGACAATTGGATAATTGATTCACTCTTTTATGTATCACAATACAAAGCCCACTTATACATCATTGCAATTAGGGTAAACTTTATTGTACTCACCGCAAGTATAGTTTACGCCATTGCGGGATTTGGTATAATAGACTCAGACCGCACTCTCATCTAAAGCGTCGGTTGCCATAATCATTGTTGGACAATGGTGAGACGTGGCACCGCCAACAACAATAGTGACGATCAATGAGCGATAAAGAGATGCATGTGGTTATGGAAAAGATACTTGGCTACAAAAAAAAACTACACAACGACATTTTGCATCTTCATCAACAACAATGTGGGTTTGATCCATCGGAGGGCACGATGATCCTAAATCATCATCCCCTCTCTGAAGAAACTTGGGACGTGCTCGTACTAGAGAATTCCAAGTCGTCGTTCTTGATAACTTTTGACATAAAAATCAGTCTGCGTGAGCACATCTCTACCATCAACATTAAGATGGTGATAATAGGTGTGATCGACTCCTTTAAATGTAAGTTCGTGTCCAGGTCATTCAAGTAAGCATGTGAAAGGAAACTTATAAAAAACGCTCCAAATAAAATGAATTTTTATCCAATTCATGGTTTTATTTTATAATAATTAATCATCACAATGAATAAGTAATTCAATAAAAATAACCAAATTATTTTGGTTGAAAATGTCATTTTCGTATGTGTTGGCCCACTTGTCCTGTTTTAGACATTTCTTGAGTTTTATATGTATGAGTAATATGATCTTTGATGCGTTAGAAAGGTTAGATAATAATTTACAACTCTTTTGTTGGAGTTAATAGGAAATTATGCTTCTTTGATGCTCGAAAACCTTCAATCAATGGGGAAAGAATATGCTGACAAATAATGACATGCATGATTTACCATCATTCTTTTTATTCAATGGTCAAATGAAAAATTCACTTTTTTCATCAAGTATGGTCTTCATCCTCCATTTATCTCCTTGTTTTTTATAAACCCTAATGTAACATTGTAACTACGTGTCTAGAATAATAATTACAAGACTATTTTTTTGATATTTAATACCTTGATGTACAAGACTGAAATTGGACCATATAAAGTCTTATAATACATCAAGTTTACTAATACATCATCTAGCAAACAGATATCTTCAGCAAAGCAAAAATATGCTTCTTTGGTCTTCAGTGTCAAGTCCAAAGCTGCAATCCAAGGTAAACACTTGCTTATCAAAAACATGAATTAATGTGGGATGAGATACTAGTATTAGTAGGTTCTTGATTAATCACATACTCTTTTAATGGCTTGACAAAGTCAAGTCACATGTCCCTATATAGTTTCACTCTGCTAAATTACATATCATTGTGACAAGTACTGCATCAAATTACATGCCCTAAAACTAGATCATATAATAAATCACATATTTGCATAGGCGGATCACGAAGAAAAATCACATACTTGTCACTCAAAATATCAGAATAAATCATTGATGGACTAAACTAGAAAATGTACCAGTAGTGTAAAGTAATAAAATAATTGTATCCACAAAAATTGATAATTTAAAAAGATAATAATAATGAAAATTTAAAAAAGATAATAGTGTTTTGGTACGAAAACAATATGAGAAATTAACAGAGTAAAGTTTGATAATTAAAAGTTATTAAATCTTTATTTTGAATCCCCGGATTATACTTGTTGATGAACTATGTATTAGATAAATTATAATTATGATATAATATCACATCAAGTTAACAAGACCGCCGTACCTAAATCCTTGGCGTACAACTCACTAATTTACACAATAGTTCTCTAATTTCTTATGCCACTTCAAAGTTAAATCAGTTGTTACTAATTTTGTTCATTCACAAATCACAACATATAATCACATATTCCTAGTTAATTAATAAGCTGGATAATTATCTTAGTTCAGATTGCTAGACTTATGGGCAATAATCTCTACTCATCTAATATCAATTATCGCACACGCCAACACACAAAAGGTAATGAACACAATAACAATTAAATAAGATAATAACATAATGGAATTCAAATAATATCAAACAGTCATATGATCCAACATAGTACAATTAGGTTTATCTCAAAATACCTAATCTAAAACAACTTAACAACTCAAAGTGAAAATAATAATTAACATGAGTTGATAAGAAGTATTCATCAAAATCTATGGTAAATAAGCTCTTCAATGACTCCAATGTTCCCCAAAATTGTGCTCCAAAAGCTCATAGTTATCACTTTCTATCTCAAATTTGAAACCCTAAAAAAATACTAACATGTCGGAAACGTGTGTCATCGCACCCACGTTACTACTTTCACCAAGCTCACTCAAGTTCCCACTAGCACTAATGTCATGATCCTCTTCACAAAACAACAGAACCTCGTTGATGTTCATTCCCTGCATAGGTATATCCTTAGTTGGAGACTTCATATATAAATGGATAACATTGTCCCATATATCATACTTCCCCTTAACATCAATAATAGCCAATGCATTTCCATCTGGATTCCATGCCATGCAACACACTCTTTCATCAAATTTCTATTTGTCAATATCATGCTTCCTATTAACATCTCCTATCATAGTTTATTTATCTAAACCATGTTATAATCGATCTTGATAGAACAAGATTCAATCACTTTCTTGATTGATCCAAGATTCTCTTGTTCTCCACTTTTCACTCGAGTGATTCAACCACACCTTGATTGCAAGACGATTCCCTCGCATAATGATTTGAGAAGAAAGATTTTTTTTGAAGTAATAAGTGAGAAGATAGAATTGAGAGAGAGTATGAGTTATTTAAATGAAAGGGGGAAGTTTGTATTGATATTTCTATCAATATTAAGTTTCTCTTTGTCTATATTGTTCTAATTACAAATGCATGGTACCTCTATATTTATAATAATATTGTTTGCACATCATGCAATCTCAAACTAACCAACTTCAATAAGTTGTTACTCGTCTCTGTCGAATACATGTTGCTTTGACTACGACTAGTTGTATTCGAATCTCTGTCGAATATATTCACCTTCGTCTACTATAAGTTATATTTGACCTTTTGTCGAATACATGCAAATTCAACTATTACAAACTACATTCGACTATTGCTCTAACGACTATGTTCAACTTCTACTCTCTTCGACTTTGTTGAATCCTGCATCTCACAACCATGCTTAACATACAAAATTTACATATTTAACACACCACATAATTCATTGTGTCTAAGCTATATACATTCATCATAGTTCTTAATCTCTTGAACAATTTCACATACATAACCTTTGTCATGATTTCTGCAATTTGATTCTCAGTTTTGTAGTGTTCTAAGTTCAGTTCGCCATTTTCTACTTGCTCTCTAAGATAATGGAATCTCATCTCAATGTGTTTGCTTCTTCCAAGTGTTATCAAATTCTTGGCCAAATTGATAGCGTACATATTATCAATCTTCATGATCATTGCTCCATGATTTTCACCTACAATCTATTTGATCTTATTCACCATCCATGTTACTTGACACGCACAAAGAGAGGCAGATAAATATCCAGCCTCACATGATGAAAGAGCTATAATTGTTTATTTTCTTGAGTTACAAGCAACTTGTGCATATCTAGCATAAACATATAACCAAATGTGGATTTTCTATCCTTAACATCACCATATCAACTTGATTCAATGTATCCCATTAGTTTACATTCCTTTCTATTATCTATTTGCAGGAAACAGAATGCCATAATCTAGTGTTCCTTTGAGATACCTTAGTATCCTCTTTGTGGATGTAAGGTGAGACACTTTTGGCTTATGCATGAATATACTCACCATGCCTACGACTATTATGCTCAACAAACAAAGATATTTGTGTCGCATCCTCATGATTTCTAGAGGGTTTTAGATCTTTTTCCAAACGACTGTCTTCATGTTTCCACCACATCTTCACATTATCAACAATAAACTTTGAGTTCACCCCCTTAATTAGGTCAAGAGCTTCAAAAAAGGACAAAAAATTAGTGTCTAGTCCATTGAATGCATGGATATCCCCACCTTCTTTCCGTTTCTAAGTTATGGGATCTTTTACAAAAGAATCCTTGGTGTAAAATACAACCTTAAATAAGTCCATCTCCTGTAAAAGGGTTAATTTGGAATTACGTTCACATAAAGACAACAATTATCCAGTCAACACGATAATATTTTAGGGAAAATGGACCACACACATTACAAAACCCTAAACTATGTGGTACAAAGCAAAAATGGAAGAAACATTAACAAATGGAAACAATAAACAATTAGGGACCACACGAAAACAAAAAAGAAAGAAACATGTGGGACTAACCTCATGATATACGCCTGGGACCCCATCTTTCAAGGACCACACCAAAATCAAACTAGATATCTTCGTGCCCCGGTAGAAACAAAAACATATGGATGCAAAATATTTCAATGGAGTTGAGAATGAGCGAGAGGGACACCAAAATTAGTGAAAGCTACGAACTACTTCAATGGATTTGAGAGCACGAAAGAGGTCATCTATGAAACTTAGGGTTTCTAAACAATTTAAGATTCAATTTTGGAATTTAAGTAAAATAATCCATTGAAGTTACACAATGAAATTCCATGTTGTCTATCATATTAACGGAGGAATTTAAAATTTAATTCACGCCTGCTACCACATCATACTCCATTAGCTCCACTTAACGTCATATATCAAATGTGTGGATGTAAAATATTTGGATACCCATTCTTTCAAGAATTTTTTACGAAAGACTAAAAATAAAACCGACATTATTTAAGAGGACCCAAAATTTATTTAACCATATTTTTTTAATATAAATGAAATAAAATTGATAAATTTTAACTTGTATATCTTTAAGTGGACTCCTTTTGTAATTAGACAATTTAGGTATCTTAAAAAAACATATGTAATTTTGGTTTCTTAGTTAGTGTTAGGTATGACTCATAAATACAAAAAAGGAGCATGGACACAGTTCATGACTATTATTATAATATGAATGATAGTATTATATATATATATATATATATATATATACTACCGTTTTTATAATTTATTCAAATTGTATGATTAAACTAGATGAAACGAAGAAGAGGAAAGAAATTGATAGGAAATGAAGGATGAAATTGATTATGGGCGTGAGAGAGAAAAATAGAATTTATATAGCCAATTTAGCAATGTGAATTTCACGCCGCAACTCCTTAACGGTCAAATAAACATGTCAGTCAAACGTCCACTATCAAGTCATCGTCCCTCCTTTAATTTTTTTTAGTTTTTGAATTTCAAGTTGTGATGTGATTTTCACTCACAACTAAAATTTTGAAATTTTCAAATCTCTCCCCACATGCTAACTGTATACACCTAACTTCTTTTACTTAATTTATTGTACTTTTAAAGTTGCGACGTGATTACCACGTCACAACATGATGGTTAAAATTTTTTTTGGTCTTTCCCATGTGCTTCTCTGCCTTACTGCTTTTTTTTTCTTTTTTTTTTTAAAGTTACGACGTGATTAACATGTCACAATATTTTTTTTTTATATTTTTCCCATGTACATACAGTCATGTCAATATTTTAATAATAAAAATATGTTGTCACGTGATATTCACGTCACAACTTCTTTTTTTGCCACTGTGATTTTCATTTTACTATATCATGTCATTGGAGATAGTTTTTTTATAGTGTGTATAGTATGCACTCTTAGACAAATTGCATAAATAAATATTGTGTCCACTGTTTGCGATTTTTGTTTATGTTTTTATTGTGAAAATCAGTTTCTGCATTAAAGAATAAGAAATGCAAAGCAGAAAATGCAGAATGAAGAAGAAGAAGAAAGAAGTTTTCAGGGAAAAGAAAATAATAGCTTGTTGTATATTTACACGTGTGGTAGCCATGTCCTTATATAGTGTATGGTTATCTCTTAACTACCAATCAAAAGTTAGCTAACAAACTGAAGCTAACTAAAAGATATTGTCCACACAAAACTCTTATCCACATAACTCCTATAAGCTATATTATATTCTCAACAGCCCCTCTCAAGCTAAGCATGGTGAATGTTGATCATGCCAAGCTTGGAAATGAATTTATTGAAGGTTGAAGTGGATAAAGCTTTGGTTAGGAAATCAGCTAGTTGTTCATGAGTTGAAATTGGTAGAAGCCGTAGTAAGCCTTGCTGCAATTTTTCACGAACTAAATGGCAGTCAATTTCAAGGTGTTTTGTTCGCTCGTGGAAAACCGGATTGAGTGCAATGTGCATTGCACTTTGGCTGTCACAGTACAAGACAGGGAGCTTGGTACATGTAATGTGTAATTCCTTCATGAGAGCTATCAACCAAAGCAACTCACATGTAGCAAACGATAATGCCCGATACTCTGCCTCTAAAGATGACCTGGAAATGGTATTTTGTTTCTTCGCACGCCATGATATAAGAGAAGTCCCAAGAAAGAAACAATACCCTGAAATGGAATTTCTTGAATCAATACATCCTGCCCAATCTGAGTCAGAGAAGCCAAGTAGTTGCAATTCAGCATCTCTTCGAAACAAAATTCCTCTACCAGGACTGTTTTTCAGATATCGTATAACTCTGCAAGCAGCATGATAATGTGCCATTGTTGGATTGTGAAGAAATTGACTGAGTTGTTGAGTGGCATACGTAATGTCAGGACGTGTTGTGTTGAGGTATAGTAATCGACCTATCAAGCGCCTATAAGTTCCAATGTCATCAAAAGCTTTGCCATTATCAGCATGTAGTTTGACAGATGGATCGAGAGGTGTGGGAGCTGGTTTAGATCCAAGCATACCAGATTCCTGCAAGAGGTCAATGCAGTATTTTCGTTGAGATAAAGAGATACCTGTCTTCGAGTGAGCAACTTCGAGGCCAAGAAAGTACTTCAATGTTCCCAAGTCTTTGATACTGAATGTTTCATTAAGAATGTGCTTGATGCGATCCAATTCAGACATAGAATTGCCGGCTAAGATTATGTCATCGACATAAACTAAAATGGCTGTGAAATGTATGTCAGTTTTCAAAGTAAACAGGGAATAATCAGAAGCAGATTGAGTGTACCCTTGATGCAACAGAAGAGCAGTCAGTTTTTCATACCATCTGCGACTTGCTTGCTTCAGACCATATAAGCTCTTTTGAAGTTTACATACTTGATTAGGTTTGTGGCATGTAACACCTTCAGGTATTGTCATGTACACATCTTCTTTCAATTCCCCGTGTAAGAATGCGTTGTTGACATAAAGTTGGTGTAAGAACCAATTATTGATAGCTGCAGTTGTAACACCCCGATAAAATAAGATAATTATTTAATTTAAGTTAATAATATATTTATTAATTTAATTAAATAATTGGATTATTATTGGAATTATTATTATTGGGTTATTATTTTATTGGAATAAAAGTTGGAATTAGAAAAGGTCTCATTTAGTAAAAAGGTTTATTTTTCACGTGAAAAGGAAAAAGGGGCAGAAAAGTGGAAAAAGGGCAAAGAGAACCAGAGAACAAGGGTTGAAGAGAGGAAGAACTTGAAGCTGCAGGATTTGCCGGATTAACTCAGGTAAGGGGGGTTTATCGTCGATTAATGGGTATTATGGGATAACATGTAATGGGTAGTGATAGACTATTGATTTACCTCTGATTGGAATGATGTATGATGAAATTTGTGAAATATTGGATGAACGAAATTTGGATTATAAATGGAGGAAATTCGTAGGAATTAGATGTAATAATGTTAGATTTTGTGAAATCGAATAGGGTATGAATTGTGTTAGAAGATATGAACGAATAATATGTAAAATTGGACTGTGGAAGGTTGGATTAGATAGATCTCGTAGCAGAGAAAGCCATAGCAGATTTGGAAGTCTGGTTTCTGGTCATACGCGTATGGCACTAGGCAATACGCGTATGAGATGGTCTGGTACGCGTATGGCACTAGGCAATACGCGTATGGATGAGGAAGATGATGTTTTGAACGTAGTTTGGTCTCTGTTGGTACGCGTATGGGGAAGTGATACGCGTAGCATACGCGTATGAGATGGTGTTACGCGTATGGGATTTGACTGAGAAATGGGCCATACGCGTATGGGACTAGGCAGTACGCGTATGGGCAGGATTGTGATTTTCTGTGCTGTCGTTGTGCAGTTTTTGGTTGTTCAGCTGAGTAATGTGATTTAGCTGATGTACGATATATTAGGGATCATTTCCCGTTGTTTTGAGTAGTATAGGTATTAGTAGAGTGTGCTAGTACTGTGGTTGTTCTTGGGCATGATCTGATATGCTTATGTATAAAATACTGATTGATGTGTGATGGTATGCATGATCTTGTGAATGTATCAGTTATGTGTGCATTTGTGAATAGACTGTTTTATGGCTTAGAGTGTGAGCATATGTCTATTCTTGAATTGTGGTTGATGATTTAGCATTGCTAGGTGATTAGCATGCATATTGTGGCCTTTATGGTGGTAGCTAATTCCCATGGTGAGGAATTAGTGAGTTAGTCATTTTGGACTGTTGTTGATGTTTGCATGCTAGGTGAATTAGCGTGCATATCATAGCCCTTGGGGTGGTAGCTAATTCCCATGGTGAGGAATTAGTGAGTGAGTCACTAGGTCTCAAATGAGTGGGACTAGTGGGCTTGGTAGCCGTGCCTGGATTTGGACGGTGAGGTGAACTATATGTTCACAAATAGTCGGTACCGCATGCATGGAGTCTCATTGCATAATATGTGTATGGCGTATAATATGAATGGATGTATTCCAATATTATATGTGGGTTTGTGTTGATATTGAGTATGAGCATGAATTGTATTGGTATTGAGTATGATATTTGAATTGATGTGCCGTTACTGAATGTGTGATGTGATTAGGGTGATTAATGTGTTAAATTACTTAACATGACATGATATTTTATAATGTTCATTATATTGATTGAGGAACTCACCCTTACAACTATTTTTCAGGTAACGAGCAGTGATTGAGTAGAAGCTAGTGCTTGGAGTCTATTGTAGTCTCCTTAGTGGGTCATGCTCTGATAGATGTAACATCGGGATGGGATGTTTTACCTTGTTGAATAATTTTACATGTAATTGTGTTACATGTTCCGCATGATTGATTTAATTTCTATCCGCTGCGTACTATGCAAACGTTTTATTTGATAAATAAATGAGCATGACAATCTACTTTGAGGAATGGTGTGAAGTTGTTTGTGTGACACCCTTAACTGCATAATTACTCTGATTTATATGTTGCTATTTTAATTAAATATTTGGGGTATTTTAGAAGGGTGTTACATTAGTGGTATCAGAGCATAGTCGGTCGAGTCGAGTCGTAATTATTCTGTTCCCCTGTACGGGATAGGTGTTGTGTAACCCTATCAGTACTTATTGTTTAGCTTGTTGGGTTTTCAGAATAGAGATGGCTGGAAGAGGCAGAGATGATGCTGCGATTGCTGAGGCTCTGGGTATGCTAGCTGGAGTACTTGGAGGGAATCCGAATGTTGTGGGAATGGGAACTGCTCGTCAACTGAGTGAATTCCAGAAGAACAATCCTCCAATGTTCAAGGGAGCATACGATCCAGATGGCACTCAGAAGTGGTTGAAGGAGATCGAGAGGATCTTCCGAGTGACTGAGTGTGCCGATAACCAGAAGGTCAGGTTCGGTACGCATATGCTGTCAGAAGAAGTCGATGATTGGTGGGTTGCTACCCGCACTGAGTTGAAATCTGCTGGGAATGCTGAGATCACTTGGGCTGTGTTCAGAGAGAGATTCCTGAGGAAGTATTTTCCAGAGGATGTCAGAGGAAAGAAAGAGATAGAGTTCTTGGAATTGAAGCAGGGTAACCGGTCTGTTACTGAGTATGCTGCTAAGTTCACAGAGCTGTCAAAGTATTACACTCCCTATAACGAGGCTACTGGGGAATTTTCAAAGTGTGTGAAGTTTGAGAACGGGTTACGTCCCGAGATCAAGCAGGCTATTGGGTATCAGCGGATTAGAGTGTTTTCTGATTTGGTTGACTGTTGCAGGATTTTTGAACAGGATACCAAGGCTAGAGCAGAGAGCTATCAGCAAAGGGTTGATAGGAAAGGCAAGAATCAGAATGATCATGGGAAACCGTATGCAGTTGGCAAAGGTTTCCAGAGACAGAGTGGGATGAAGAGGCCTAGTGGGGGAGACTCCAGTGCCCCTGCTAAGTGTTTCCGATGTGGTCAGGCTGGACATCGTATCCATGAGTGTACCAGTAATGAGAAGAAGTGTTTCAAGTGTGGAAAAGGTGGTCACTTGGCTGCAGATTGCCGGTTGAAGACTGTGACTTGTTTCAACTGTGGAGAGGTGGGTCATATCAGTCCACAGTGTCCTAAGCCGAAGAGAGAGAACCAGTCGGGAGGCAAGGTCTTTGCTTTATCGGGTTCTGAGACTTCTGCAGATGATCGTTTGATCCGAGGTACGTGTTATATTAATGGCTTTCCTCTTGTAGCTATTATTGACACAGGTGTGACTCATTCCTTTATATCTTTGGATTGTGCTGTGAAACTTAAGTTAGAGATATCTGAGATGCATGGAAGTATGGTGATTGATACTCCTGCGAAGGGTTCAGTGACTACTACTTCAGTTTGTTTAAATTGTCCTTTGAGTATTTTTGGTAGAGACTTTGGGATGGACCTAGTGTGTCTTCCACTAGTGCAGATTGATGTTATCCTGGGTATGAACTGGTTGGTGTTTAACCGCGTCTATATCAATTGTTTTGATAAGACTGTGATCTTTCCTGAGACTGAGGAAGGAAAGAGTTTGTTTTTATCTGCAAGGCAGGTGAATGAGGCAGTAGCAGATGGGGCAGAGTTGTTTATGCTGCTGGCGACTTTGGAGGCTAAAGATAAATTGGCGATTTGTGATCTAGCTGTGGTGTGTGATTTTCCTGATATGTTTCCTGAAGAAGTGGATGAATTACCGCCAGAGCGTGAAGTTGAGTTCTCGATTGATTTGGTACCTGGTACTAGGCCGATATCGATGGCTCCGTACCGTATGTCTGCTGTTGAGTTAACTGAATTGAAGAGTCAGTTGGAAGATCTGTTGGATAAGAAATTTATTCGTCCGAGTGTGTCACCGTGGGGTGCACCAGTGTTATTAGTTAAGAAGAAAGAAGGTACTATGAGGTTGTGTGTGGGCTACAGGCAACTGAATAAAGTGACGATCAAGAATCGGTATCCTTTGCCGAGGATTGATGATTTGATGGATCAGTTGGTTGGTGCGAGTGTGTTTAGCAAAATAGATTTGAGGTCGGGATATCATCAAATACGTGTGAAAACTGAGGATATTCAGAAGACTGCTTTCAGAACAAGGTATGGACATTATGAGTATTCTGTAATGCCTTTTGGTGTGACTAATGCGCCTGGAGTATTTATGGAGTATATGAATAGGATTTTCCATCCGTACCTAGATCAGTTTGTTGTGGTGTTTATTGACGATATTTTGGTGTATTCGAAATCTGAAGAAGAGCATGCTGAACATTTGAGAGTGGTTTTGGGAGTTCTGCGAGAAAAGAAGTTATTTGCTAAACTGTCTAAGTGTGAATTTTGGTTAGAAGAGGTTAGTTTTCTTGGTCATGTGATTTCAAGAGGTGGTGTTGCTGTTGATCCTTCTAAGATAGAAGCGGTATCTAAGTGGGAAGCTCCGAAGTCAGTTTCTGAGATAAGGAGTTTTCTTGGACTTGCAGGTTATTATAGGAAATTCATTGAGGGATTTTCTAAGTTGGCATTACCGTTGACGATGTTGACCAGAAAGGGGCAAGCGTTTGTTTGGGACTCAAAGTGTGAAGAAAGTTTTCAAGAGTTAAAGAGAAAGTTAACTACTGCTCCTATTCTGATATTACCGAGTTCGTCGGAAGCATTTGAGGTTTACTGTGATGCTTCATTGTTGGGTTTGGGTGGTGTTTTGATGCAGAATAAGCAGGTTGTAGCTTATGCTTCGAGACAACTGAGGGTTCATGAGAGGAACTATCCGACACACGATTTAGAGTTGGCAGCTGTGGTATTTGTTCTGAAGTTATGGAGGCATTACTTGTACGGGTCAAGATTTGAGGTTTTCAGTGACCATAAAAGTTTAAAGTATTTGTTTGATCAGAAAGAGCTGAATATGAGACAGAGGAGATGGTTAGAGTTTCTGAAGGATTATGACTTTGGTTTGAACTACCATCCGGGTAAAGCAAACGTAGTGGCTGATGCATTGAGTCGGAAATCATTGCATATGTCTATGTTAATGGTTAAGGAATTGGATTTAATTGAGCAGTTTAGAGACTTGAGTTTGGTGTGTGAGAGTACTCACAATAGTGTTAAATTGGGAATGTTGAAGTTAACGAGTGGTATTCTGGATGAGATTAGAGAGGGTCAGAAATCCGATGTGTTTTTGGTTGATAAGTTGACTCTAGTGAATCAAGGTCAAGGTGGTGAATTCAGAGTTGATGAGAATGGTGTTTTGAAATTTGGTAATCGGGTATGTATTCCGGATGTTACCGAACTGAAGAAGAGTATTCTTGAGGAAGGACATCGTAGTGGCTTGAGTATTCATCCTGGGGCTACGAAGATGTATCATGATTTGAAAAAGTTATTTTGGTGGCCGGGAATGAAAAGAGAAATTGCGAGTTTTGTTTATTCTTGTTTGACTTGTCAGAAGTCAAAGATTGAGCACCAGAAGCCGTCTGGGCTAATGCAACCGTTGGCTATTCCAGAGTGGAAGTGGGATAGTATCAGTATGGATTTTGTTTCTGGTTTACCGAGAACGATTAAGAATTTTGAAGCTATTTGGGTGATTGTTGACAGATTAACAAAATCGGCTCATTTTATTCCGATCAGAATGGACTATCCATTGGAGAGATTAGCTGAATTGTATATTGAGAAAATTGTAAGTTTGCATGGTATTCCGTCAAGTATTGTTTCGGACAGAGATCCTAGATTTACATCGAAGTTCTGGGAAGGTTTGCAGAGGGCTTTGGGAACCAAGTTGAGATTGAGTTCTGCATATCATCCGCAGACTGATGGTCAGACTGAGAGGACGATTCAGTCACTAGAGGATCTTTTGAGAGCTTGTGTTTTGGAAAAGGGAGGTGCTTGGGATTGTTATTTACCTTTGATTGAGTTTACCTACAACAATAGTTTTCATTCGAGCATTGGTATGGCACCATTTGAAGCTTTGTATGGTAGGAGATGTCGGACGCCTTTATGTTGGTATGAGTCCGGTGAGAGTGCTGTGGTTGGACCGGAGATTGTTCAACAGACTACGGAAAAGATTAAGATGATTCAGGAGAAGATGAGGATTGCTCAGAGTCGTCAGAAGAGTTATCACGACAAGAGGAGGAAGTCACTTGAGTTTCAAGAGGGAGATCATGTGTTTCTTCGTGTTACTCCGATAACTGGGGTTGGTCGAGCTTTGAAGCCGAAGAAGTTGACACCTCGATTTATTGGTCCTTATCAGATTTTGGAGAGGATAGGGGAAGTAGCCTATCGTATCGCTTTACCGCCGTCACTTGCGAATTTGCATGAGGTTTTTCATGTGTCTCAGTTGAGGAGGTACATTCATGATCCGTCGCATGTGGTCCAAGTAGATGATGTCCAGGTGAGAGATAACCTGACTGTTGAAACATCACCTATGAGGATTGAGGATCGAGAGTTGAAGCAGTTGCGGGGTAAAGAGATTGTTTTGGTGAAGGTAGCTTGGGGAGGACCAGCAGGTGGCAATGTGACTTGGGAACTTGAGAGTCAGATGAAGGAGTCTTATCCAGAGTTATTCGCTTGAGGTATGTTTTCGAGGACGAAAACTCTTTTAGTGGGGGAGAGTTGTAACACCCCGATAAAATAAGATAATTATTTAATTTAAGTTAATAATATATTTATTAATTTAATTAAATAATTGGATTATTATTGGAATTATTATTATTGGGTTATTATTTTATTGGAATAAAAGTTGGAATTAGAAAAGGTCCCATTTAGTAAAAAGGTTTATTTTTCACGTGAAAAGGAAAAAGGGGCAGAAAAGTGGAAAAAGGGCAAAGAGAACCAAAGAACAAGGGTTGAAGAGAGGAAGAACTTGAAGCTGCAGGATTTGCCGGATTAACTCAGGTAAGGGGGGTTTATCGTCGATTAATGGGTATTATGGGATAACATGTAATGGGTAGTGATAGACTATTGATTTACCTCTGATTGGAATGATGTATGATGAAATTTGTGAAATATTGGATGAACGAAATTTGGATTATAAATGGAGGAAATTCGTAGGAATTAGATGTAATAATGTTAGATTTTGTGAAATCGAATAGGGTATGAATTGTGTTAGAAGATATGAACGAATAATATGTAAAATTGGACTGTGGAAGGTTGGATTGGATAGATCTCGTAGCAGAGAAAGCCATAGCAGATCTGGAAGTCTGGTTTCTGGTCATACGCGTATGGCACTAGGCAATACGCGTATGAGATGGTCTGGTACGCGTATGGCACTAGGCAATACGCGTATGGATGAGGAAGATGATGTTTTGAACGTAGTTTGGTCTCTGTTGGTACGCGTATGGGGAAGTGATACGCGTAGCATACGCGTATGAGATGGTGTTACGCGTATGGGATTTGGCTGAGAAATGGGCCATACGCGTATGGGACTAGGCAGTACGCGTATGGGCAGGATTGTGATTTTCTGTGCTGTCGTTGTGCAGTTTTTGGTTGTTCAGCTGAGTAATGTGATTTAGCTGATGTACGATATATTAGGGATCATTTCCCGTTGTTTTGAGTAGTATAGGTATTAGTAGAGTGTGCTAGTACTGTGGTTGTTCTTGGGCATGATCTGATATGCTTATGTGATAAAATACTGATTGATGTGTGATGGTATGCATGATCTTGTGAATGTATCAGTTATGTGTGCATTTGTGAATAGACTGTTTTATGGCTTAGAGTGTGAGCATATGTCTATTCTTGAATTGTGGTTGATGATTTAGCATTGCTAGGTGATTAGCATGCATATTGTGGCCTTTATGGTGGTAGCTAATTCTCATGGTGAGGAATTAGTGAGTTAGTCATTTTGGACTGTTGTTGATGTTTGCATGCTAGGTGAATTAGCGTGCATATCATAGCCCTTGGGGTGGTAGCTAATTCCCATGGTGAGGAATTAGTGAGTGAGTCATTAGGTCTCAAATGAGTGGGACTAGTGGGCTTGGTAGCCGTGCCTGGATTTGGACGGTGAGGTGAACTATATGTTCACAAATAGTCGGTACCGCATGCATGGAGTCTCATTGCATAATATGTGTATGGCGTATAATATGAATGGATGTATTCCAATATTATACGTGGGTTTGTGTTGATATTGAGTATGAGCATGAATTGTATTGGTATTGAGTATGATATTTGAATTGATGTGCCGTTACTGAATGTGTGATGTGATTAGGGTGATTAATGTGTTAAATTACTTAACATGACATGATATTTTATAATGTTCATTATATTGATTGAGGAACTCACCCTTACAACTATTTTTCAGGTAACGAGCAGTGATTGAGTAGAAGCTAGTGCTTGGAGTCTAGTGTAGTCTCCTTAGTGGGTCATGCTCTGATAGATGTAACATCAGGATGGGATGTTTTACCTTGTTGAATAATTTTACATGTAATTGTGTTACATGTTCCGCATGATTGATTTAATTTCTATCCGCTGCGTACTATGCAAACGTTTTATTTGATAAATAAATGAGCATGACAATCTACTTTGAGGAATGGTGTGAAGTTGTTTGTGTGACACCCTTAACTGCATAATTACTCTGATTTATATGTTGCTATTTTAATTAAATATTTGGGGTATTTTAGAAGGGTGTTACAGCAGTCGCAAGGAGGGTTCTAACAGTTGTAAGCTTCGCTACTGGTGAAAACGTGTCAAAAAAATCCAGTCCCTCGATTTGATTGTAACCTTTGGCCACAAGCCGCGCTTTATACCTCTCTATCATGCCATCTGCTCTATGTTTCACTTTGAACACCCATCTGTTACCAATTGGCTTGACATGTGGTGGCAAATCAACTATGTTCCAAGTCTCATTCGTGTCTAATGCATCTAATTCAGACTTCATTGCTTTAATCCAATATTCAGATAAGCATGCTTCTTTGTAATTCTTTGGTTCATGAATGAGAGAGATATTTGATGCAAAGACACGATGGGATGCAGATAAAAAATTCAATGAATCATAATTTGAAATTGGATAAATAACTTTGGATGTACCTGATGATGACTTGACTGCTGAAACATCGGATATATTGCACACATAATCTGAGAGATAATGAGGTGTCTGTTTGGTTCTAACAGGTCTAGACTCAGTGTTGCAATTCTCAGTGTCGTGTGTATCAAGTATATGTTGGGTGTCATTGTTCTCATCAGTATTTTCTACAGTTTCAGGGTCAGAATTAGAATGGTGTAATGTGTCATTAGCTATGGTATGTTGGTTATCATGTTCATCATTAGTTGGTTCAAAGTTCTGTGATGGAACATGTATGACAGGGTCATGTTGAAAATGTTCAATAGAATCTTTGTGAAGGTGGTAATCCCAGTTAATGGAATTAGAATTAGAATAAGGAAATATATGTTCATGGTGTATGACATTTCTAGAGATAAGAATGGAATGAATGTGAATATCATAGAGTACCACACCCTTCATACCATTCTTGTATCCCAAGAAAACACATTTTCGAGCTCTTGACTCAAGTTTAGTGCGATGCACATTTAATGTGGATGCAAAAGCTAAAGATCCAAACACTTTAAGACTATGCATATCAGGATGTTCATTATGCAATATGAAATGAGGAGAAAGGTTATTTAAAACTTGAGTAGGGAGTTTATTAATGATGAATGTGGCATGTAAAACAGCATATGACCAAAATTGCTTAGGGAGTTTTGACTTAAAGAGGAGAGCTCTTCCAACATTTAACAAATGTTGGTGTTTCCTCTCCACTCTACCATTTTGCTGTGGTGATTCTACACAACTGGTTTGATGAATGATTCCCTTAGATGAATAAAATTCAGGGATGTTAAACTCAGCACCATTATCAGTTCTAATGGTTTTGACAGAAAGTTTATGTTGATTTTCTATGAGATTGACAAAATTGATGACATGCTGTCTAGCTTCAGATTTAGTTTTCATTAAAGTGATCCATGTGAATCTGCTACAATCATCGACAGCAGTCAAAAAGTATGAGTGACCATGCAAGGATTGGACAGCTAGAGGTCCCCAAATATCAAAATGAATCAAATCATAAGGATGATCAACACGACTATTGCTAACCTTATAGGAAAGTTTTCTTTGTCTAGAATAGCTACAAACATCACAAACATATTTATGATTAACTGTGATAAAGGGAAATTGAGAATGTAAGTACAGAAGTCTATTATTGGATAAGTGTCCTAATCTGAAGTGCCATAAAGCCTTTTATGGTAAGGTTACTGTGGCTGCTATAGCAGATGTGAGATCAGGTGAGTGTATAGGAAGTGAAGTATTATCTCTTAGTGTTAAGTAGTACAATCCATCCTTTTGATCAGCAGAACCAGTCATCTTCAGAGTGACTTTGTCCTATATAACACATTGTGAATTGATAAAGGTAACATTGCAATTAGAAGATTCACATAATTTGGAAACAGATAAAAGGTTTAATGAAAATTCAGGAATCAAAAGGACATTATACACAATGAACTCAGGAGAAAAATGTATTGTACCAGAATAGCTAGCAGTAAGACATTGACCATTTGGCAATCTAACATTGACTGGAATAATTTGCTTATAAGAATGAAACCATTTTATAGAACTACATATATGGTCAGAAGCTCCTGAATCAATGATCCAAGAACTATGGTTACTACTATGCATGCAATGAGATGTGTTACCTGTTGATAGATGACCAACATCAACTTGATTAGAAGAAGCATGCCCTGAAGATTGACCAATACCAGACTTCTGAATTAGCTCCATTAGAGTATTGAATTGGCCTTGAGTCATAGGTGAATTATCACTTTTAGTGTCAGCACCATTAGAAAGAGATCCATCATCAGTGCCATCAGATGCAACATTGTTAGCTGAATTTTGAAATTGCTTCTGCATATGTGGTGGAACACCATGTTTCTTAAAGCAATTTTCAACAGTATGATTGGTTTTGCCACAGAAAGTACAAACACGAGCTCCATGCTTGAATGAATTGTTTCTTGCAACAAACTTTTTGGAATCAACAACATTAATCAGAGTATGGGACTCATCATTGGGGATGGTAAGCTGAAGTTGTCTTTCATGCTAAATGACCATGGAAAATATCTTATTCATGTTAGGCAAAGGATCCATTAACAAGATTTGGGATTTAACAACAGAAAATTGATCATTCAAACCAGGCTCTGATACCATATTGTGAAAATCAGTTTCTGCATTAAAGAACAAGAAATGCAAAGCAGAAAATGCAGAATGAAGAAGAAGAAGAAAGAAGTTTTCAGGGAAAAGAAAATAATAGCTTGTTGTATATTTACACGTGTGGTAGCCATGTCCTTATATAGTGTATGGTTATCTCTTAACTACCAATCAAAAGTTAGCTAACAAACTGAAGCTAACTAAAAGATATTGTTCACACAAAACTCTTATCCACATAACTCCTATAAGCTATATTATATTCTCAACAGTTTTCACTTTTATTATTAATTGTTCTAACAATTTGATAGAGTTAATTTAACAATTATCGATTAGATATTTTAATTAACATTTCAATAAATTAGTTTATATTAGCTTTTATTATATTCTACATTTTTTTTAGGTTCTTGTGATGGTGTCACTTGGAAGACTAAGATGTATTTAGAGTAGTATTTAAGTTTAGTATTTATTTTGAATCAACATCAATGAAACTAATGAAAGTCTTTATTTTTATTAGATAAATTTTTATCATCTTTTCATAGTTTAGATTTTACCGTTTTTATTAGATTTTTTTTACATTGATGGAATAAGATGGAACATGGGAGATGGAATATAATGATATTTTATTATTTAGATTATTTAAAATTAGACGGAATAGAGGATAATGAAGTGGTATGAATTTTATTATACTCTATTATTTATCACGGAATTTTCCCTTTTCTAATTTAGAGAAATGAAAAATTTCTAAATAATAAAGTACAATATTGATTTTACTTCGGTTCCATTCTGTCTCATCCTATTCCTATTCCGTTGCATTCAATTTAAAATATCTATACATTAACCTTAGTTTTGGTAGAGACCATTGTTTTAAAGCCTATTCATTGATATTGATTTAAAAGGAATACTAAACTTTAATCCTACTCTAAACTTTAATCCTACTCTAAATACACTTTAGTCATCTAAATGGCACAATCAAAATGATCTAAAAAACTTCTCAAATATAATAAAATTAATAGAAATTAGTATATAAAAATACTACGTAATTAAATATCTAATCAATAATTACTAAATTAAATCTCTTTAATTGTCGTCCCATTTAAAATTACAATATCTAATAAATAATACTAAATTAACTCTCTTTCATTGTTTTCCCACTTGAATTTTGTGCTTAAGGTTCTAAAATGGAATTGGTAAGAAATTGTATTTATACGGACATATGGGATAGAAAATACACCAGTCTCAAGAAAATCAGATTGATCATTAAACATATGAGTTGTATCATTGGTCCATTAGTCGAACTACTAGGTCACTAATTGAACCGCATAATTAAACCAGATTAAATTAGATAATTCCGTTGAATAAACAGATGATGCAATCTCTAAAAAATATCACGATCTCTACAAAATTTTAAAATATCATAATTTCATATGTTCTTTCTTATAATTCAAATTCTAAATATAATAATCACACAAAACAAAGTAGTACAAAATATAAATCCAAATAAATTTTGATCAAAATCTAATTGCAAACAAATTCAATGGGTAATGATTTGAAAATTGACGTGTGATTGACGGGAATAATTTGGAGTGTGAGAGAGAAAACTCTTTATGTGCGGGAAAGATATACTAAGCATTAAAATACCAAATCCAAATATCGTGTGTAGTGGACCGATTTTTTCGAAAAATTCAATGGTTTAGTTAGTGGTCGTTGCAGATCTAATAGTTTTGCCACTGGCCCGTTGCGAATATGGTGATTTCTTTGGTGGTAGAGAAAATGGATTTGTGAACAACATAGATGTCGTTGAGATGGATTCCTTCTTTTTCTTTAGGTTGTTCTTCCACCATAACCATATTAAATCGCAATTGCAATTTGATTTGAAATCATGTGTCCTACTACATTATGAGTCATATTAGATCACTTCGCCAAGTTTCTTCAATTTTTTTTTTAAGAATTCAAAATTAAAAATTAAAAATTAATTTACTTATGAATTTTTTTTAACATGACGTATTTTTTAATAGTGTATTTCAAACTTTTTAAATTCATAATACACATTGTAACGAGCGCAATACACACTGCACTAACCGTAATTACTGTAATCACTGTTGAATTATAATTCCTTGTGTCTAAGCAGGTTGCTCGACAGAGTAAGGAAGTGTCGAACCACATAGTGTGTTGAGTTGTGTTAGTGTCGAAGTGTCGAAACATGTTGCTTCACACATGATATCGACTTAGGCCTATTTTAGTAGTGTTAGCTATTTTAGGTTTTTATATTTTTAGGTTTTGCCTTGAGGTCCAAGTTAACCCAAATCTATAAATAGATGGAGTAACCCTTATTCTTGTAATGAAGTAAATAGAGCATTCATAACATTGTATTCATAATATTTTATATTTGCAAAGTGAATAAGAAGTTTTCCACAGTTTGTGGGCAGAGAGAAACTCTGCAGAATTTTAATTCTTCTTCTCCTTCATCGTTCTTTATACTCTTTCTTTATCCATTGTTCTTCTCTTTTCATTGCTATTGTGTGAGTAATAATAATCTTGTTCATCAAGATTGATTGAAATTCTCCATAGGTTTTGGGGGATTTCTAACATCTGGTATCAAGAGCTCCGATTAAATCGATTTGTGGGAAGAAAATCACCATGGCAATGAATCATTCAAACGGGAATTTTCCAGCAAATCTTCTAATTCTCAAGAACAACAATTATGAGAATTGGTGCAAAGAAATAAATGTTGTGTTCTGTTATCAAGATCTTTGGGATCTTGTGAAGAAAGGAGTAGCAACGCTTGCAGAAGCCGCGACAAATCAAGAAAAGGTTGCACATAAAGAATTGAAGAAGAAAGATTATAAAGATATAAAGCTCTCTTTATAATCCATCAATGTGTTGATGTAGATAACTTTGAAAAGGTTAGTGATGCAGAGTCAACGAAAGAAGCATGGGAAATTTTGGAGAAATCGTTTGGAGGCACAAAGAAGGTGAAAGAGGTGAGATTACAAACTCACAAAAGAACGTATGAATTGCTTCAAATGGAAGACAATGAAAGCATAACTGATTTCTTCACCAAGGTTACGAAACTGGTGAATCAAATCAAGGTATGTGGAGAAGTGTTGACATCAAGATCTGTTGTTGGAAAGATCTTGAGGTCGTTGGCTCCAAAGTTCGACCACGTGGTAGTAGCCATATAAGAGTCGAAAGATTTGTCAAAACTGACAAAGGAAGAGCTTCAAGGGACGCTTGAATCTCATGAATAAAGAATGGTTGAAAGAGCTGCAGGAAAGTCGAAGAGTGATATGGCTTTGCAGGCTCAATCAACAAAAGAAAGAAAAGACAAAGGAAGCTAAAATGACAATAAAGGCAGAAAAGGTTACAATAATTCGACTGGTTAAAATCAGCAAGAAGGAAACTGGTTGAATCAGAAGAAACCCTGGAACCAAGGCAACCAAAGAGGTGGTGCTGCAGGTAGAGGAAAAGGTGGTGGTAAAAATCCAGACAAGAGTCACATTCAGTGTTACAATTGTCAAAGGTATGGTCATTATTCTAGTGATTGTCCAGAAAAGCAGAAGAATCAAGAAACTTATGTAAAGCTGGCGAAACACGAAGAAGAAGAGACGTTGTTGATGGTTACAACAAGAGAAGAAGAGAGATTCAAGGACCAGTGGTACTTGGACTCAGGATGCTCATCACACATGTCTGGAAGAAAAGATTAGGTTGTTAACATAAAGCCCTCAATGAAGAACATGGTGAAATTTGCAAATGACAACACTCTAGCAGCTGAAGGTGTTGGTGATGTTCTGATTATGAGGAAAGATGGCAAGAGGTCAGTGATTTCAAATGTATTATACATACTAGGCATGAAGAGTAATTTGCTCAGCATAGGGCAGTTAGTCGAAAAGAACTACAAGGTGTCGATCAAAGACAAGATGATGAGAGTTCTCGACTCAAATGGAAGATTGATCTTGAAGGCTTCAATATCTCAAAATAGAACCTTCAAGATTGAACTAAATGTGATGGAGCATAAGTGCCTTACAACAACAACCAGTAGAGATGAATGAATATGGCATTGTATACTTGGCCATCTCAATTTCAAAGACATCAAATATTTGAAGAGAAAAAATATGGTTTCAGGATTACCAGAAACCGACATTTTAAATGAAGTGTGTGAAGAATGCGTGCAGGCGAAGCAACATAAGAACAACTTCAGTAAGGATGCAGGAAGCATGTCGAAGGCAATTCTTGAAGTCATATACTCTGATGTATGTTGTCCTCTCCAGGTGGATTCGATTGGAGGTAACAAACACTTTATTACATTTATAGATAATTTCAGTCGAAAATTGTGGTCTTACCTAATCCAGAAGAAAAGTGAAGTGATCGAGGTATTTGCCAATTTTAAACCTATGGTCGAAAGACAGAGCGGTCGAATGATCAAGATTTTGAGAACTGATGATGATGGAGAATATGTGTCGAAAGACTTCGATGCATTATGTATGAATGAAGGGATTGTGCATGAGGTGATGCCACCCTACACTCCACAGTAGAACGGAGTCGCGGAGAGGAAGAATAGAACCATTATGAATATGGTTAGAAGTATGTTGAAAGGCAAGCATCTACCCAAAGAATTATAGGGAGAAGATGTGTCGACTGCGACATATATCCTGAACAGATGTCCGACGAAGAAGCTATAAGGAATCACACCATAAGAATGTTGGTCTGGTGTCAAGCCTAGCTTGAGTCATCTTATGGTGTTTGGATCTATAACACATAGACATGTGCCAGATCAGTTGAGAAGAAAACTTGATGACAAGTCGAGTCAGATGATCCTTATAGGATATCATTCGACTAAAGGATACAAGTTATTCGACCCAATGAATAAGCAAGTAGTGATCAGCAGGGACATGATCATATATGAGCTTAAGGAGTGGGATTGGGCTGAGAATGTCAAGAAAGATTCAATGAGAATCTTTTATGATGAACCAACTAGTGAAGTCGAAATAGAAGTTCGACAGGAAGAAGTCAGAGGTGAAGCAAGCATAAGCAGACCTCAGAGAACAAGACACATTCTTGCAAGATTACAAGAATGTGTGATTACATCAGATGATGTGGTTAATGAAGAAGGTGAACTGGTACATTATGCTTTCTACGCAGATGTCGAACCTGTCAATGCAGCCGAGGCATTGAAAGATTCAAAGTGGATGAAAGCAATTGACGAAAAGCTGAAGTCAATAGAAGTCAACAACACTTGGTCACTTGTCGAATTTCCCTAAGACAAGAATGCAATCAATGTGAAGTGGGTATACAAAGTGAAATTGAACCCCAAAGGATAAGTGACTCGACACAAGGCGAGACTTGTGGCGAAAGGATTTCTTCAAAAAGAAGGAATCAACTTCGATGAGGTTTTTGCACCTGTTGCTAGGATCGGAATAATCAGGTTGGTTGTTGGTCTAACAAACATGAATAACTGGCAGATGTGTCAGATGGATGTGAAATATGCATTCCTTAATGGCGCCTTTGAAGAAGAAGTTTATGTTGCACAACCAACTGGATTTGTGAAATATGACGAAGAAAGAAATGTGTATAGGCTGCATAAAGCCTTGTGTGGACTTAAACAAGCTCCAAGAGCTTGGAACAAGAAGATAAATGGCTTTCTAAGGGAGAAGGAATTTGTGAAGTGCACAAGTGAACATGGAGTATATGTAAGAAGAAGCAAGAGTGAATTGCTTATACTATGTCTCTATGTCTACGACTTGTTGATAACAAATAACTGTAAGAATGAGATCGAAGACTTCAAAGGTGATCTCAACAAGGAATTTGAAATGTCAAATCTGGGTGACATTTCATACTTTATTGGCATTGAATTCTACAAGAGTGGTAGAGGTTTGATGATGCATCAAAGAAGGTATGCAGGCGAAATTCTCAAGAGATTTGAGATGCAAGATTGCAACCCAACTTCGACTTCGACTGTGCCCAGATTACAATTGTCGAAAGATTCAAATAAAGATGATGTCGACCCAATCCAATACAGAAGACTTATTGAGTCACTTCGATACCTTTGTCACACAAGGCCTGACTTAATATACAATGTAGGTATGGTGAGTAGGTTCATGCAGAAGTCAAAGGTATCATATCTAGCAGCGACGAAGAGGATACTAAGGTATCTGAAAGGAACTCTCGACTATGGGTTTTTTTTTCCTATAGCTGATGAAGGAAAAAAATGCAAATTAGTGGGATACACTGACTCAAGTTGGTGTAGTGATGTTGAGGATCGAAAATCCACAACTGGTTATGTGTTAATGCTAGGTGGTGCATCAGTTGCTTGGAGTTCGAGAAAGGAGCCAGTAGTGGCATTATCGTCATGCGAAGCAGAATACATTGTTGCTTCTCTTTGTGCATGTCAAGCAACGTGGATGGTGAATCTGGTCGAAGAGATAACAACGAAGAGTCATGGAGCAATTACCATGAGGATTGACATCATGTCAAATATCAATATGGCGAAGAATTCAATAGCACATGGTCGAAGCAAGCACATAGAAATGAGGTTCCATTATCTTAGAGAGCAGATAACAAATGGGAAGATGAATGTGGAACACTGCAGAACTGAGAATCAGATTGCAGACATCATGACGAAGGGAGTGCAGGTCGAAGTGTTCAGAAGACTAAGAGCTATAATGAATGTAGATAGCTTTGACACAATGAATTAGGTGGTGTGTTGAATTGTAATTCCTTGTGTCGAAGCAGGTTGCTCGACAGAGCAAGGAAGTGTCGAACCACATAGTGTGTTGAGTTGTGTTAGTGTCGAAGTGTCGAAACATGTTGCTTCACACAGGATTTCGACTTAGGCCTATTTTAGTAGTGTTAGCTATTTTGGACTTTTATAGTTTTGGGCTTTGACTTGAGGTCCAAGTTAACCTAAATCTATAAATATATGGAGTAACCCTTATTCTTGTAATGACGTGAATAGAACATTCATAACATTGTATTCACAGTATTTTGCAGTTGCAAAGTGAATAAGAAGTTTTCCACATTTTGTGGACAGAGAGAAACTCTACAGAATTTTAATTCTTCTTCTCCTTCATCGTTCTTTAGACTCTTTCTTTCTCCATTGTTATTCTCTTTTCATTGCTATTGTGTGGGTAATAACAATCTTGTTCATCAAAATTGATTGAAATTCTCCATAGATTTTGGGGGATTTCCAACAATCATAACACCCACAATCGCAATTTAAAATAATGATAACAATAATGTTTGTATGATAAGGATAATAGAGATTGAATGTATGAATGAGAGCACCAATTTATTAGAAATAAAACTATGAAAAACTCTAATATTATGAAAAATAATAAGATAATAAAAACAAAATAATAAAATAAAAGAATCGATGTTGATTTAAAATGAATATTAAACTTAAATACTATTCTAATATATCTTAGTCATCCAAGTGACACAATCATAATACCTAAAAAAAAAACTTCTAAAATATAAATAAAAAATAATATAAACTAATAAATTAAAATCCAATTAAAATATATAATTGATAATTACTAAATTAACTCTCTATCAGAACTAGTTTTAGTATTATAGGGATGTTTTTAAGATTAAGTTTTCACACATATAATAACTAGTTTTGAATGTTAATAGATTTACACGTTTTCATACTTATGTGTAAAATTCCCTCGAGGGCTATTGAACTAAGTGTGCATCTTATCAAATAATTTTCCAATTCACTTATGGCAATTACCTTCTTGATTTTTATCTTCCTCTTAAAAGTGCAATCATTTATCTTCACATTCATCTTTTGATCCAATCCACTTTTGTAAGTTTTAAATTTCCTCCTTTGTTCTTGATTTGTGTTTCTAAATTAATTCTTGAAACTTTGAATTCAATCATGAAAAGATCCTTCACTCATATCAGCTATTATCAAGATGTAGTTGTAAAAGCTGAGGATATGGCTATAACAGCTACTTGAAATCAAGCTATTATGATTTAAAAAGGTATTGAGTGATCTCAATCATATGCAAATGGACAACAAATCAGCCATATCAGCAACTTCAAATCAAGCAGATTTAAGGGTCTTCATGATAATGCTTAAAATGCCTTACAAAGCACAAAAACAGCCAAATTTCAAAACATTTAAACATCAAAGCTTGAAAATATCCAAAATAAAACATAATTGAAAATCAATTGACTAATGATTGGGACCCAAAAGTGCGAGAAGAAAAGCTCTATAGTTGCCCGATGTTTCCGAATGTACTGCATCATTTAGTGTCTTCTTGTACTTCTTTGAATATTCAGCTTTGATATATTGCATATCAATCTCAGTCCTTGATACAATTACCCTTATCAGTGTGTCATCGTTAGTCCCCATACCTTTCATTGCCTTATACAACACCTGCATGGTGACAAAAGTATGAATATACAGATTTTGTGTATAGGAATTTTTAATCATTGGTAGATAATTATGCAAATGAAATAGAATTTGGCCATGTTCAGCGCCGTCTTTGAGAGTGTGGAAGACGGCCTACAGCACAGGGCTTCACAATTTTTTATGATCAAGCTATGGTAAAAAGGGTCTCCATACATATATTCCACAGTTAAATAAGACCTCTTAAAAAATCCACAACTCAACCGAAACTAGCTTCAGCTTCTTACAAAGAGCCTCTCAAAAGTTTGAGACGACTCTCGTTAAGATAAACAACTTTTGGTATAAGGACTTATGCATACAATTGAACATGCATAGAATATTTTAGTTCCTCACATTTTTTTACTATATAATAGCATCCTATGTTCCTAAAGTTGAAGTGCTGAGGAATACCTTTGCAAAATACTTTGCTGGATTATTAGCACATTCAGTTATTGTCAAAAGTGCAAGACCGAAATTCCCGGATGCTTCATTCTTTACGGCCTGATATGATTTCAGCTTAAAATTAATACCTCAATAGATAAATGAAGTTGAAATGATGATAAGATTAATGAGGTTAAGATACCTTCTTCAATGAGTGACCATACATGTCATGATAATAAGAACTGACAGCAGCCAAATGCGCGCTGCTTCGTTCACTGAATATTTGAACAAAAGTCTTTTCGTCCGTTCCTAGTTTCTTCTCGCCTGCTTTGAAGAGGACCTTTGCATCCTTCTGAGCAACTTCTCTGTTAACCTCGGGGC
Organism: Lathyrus oleraceus; assembly: GCF_024323335.1. Taxonomy (NCBI): domain Eukaryota; kingdom Viridiplantae; phylum Streptophyta; class Magnoliopsida; order Fabales; family Fabaceae; genus Lathyrus; species Lathyrus oleraceus. Next base: position 48,659,510 of record NC_066579.1, on the reverse strand, counting down.
CTTCGTGGCGAGGGGTGCTTATATATTTAAGCAAGATCTTAACAAGATTTTTGCATAACACAATTAGTTTTCAGTTTTTGCAGCTTCATGCTCAGTAAAGTATAATAGGTGTTTACATATCGAAACCTCACCTTTTGAAGATCCCCAGAAGTGTTTGCTTTGATTTCATGCTCGAGATAAACACCAAACTTTGAATGGTAGAGCTGTTTTAAATGTTGTAGCTGGGACGGAGTGCGCGAACATATTACTTCCGTAGCAGCTACAAGGCTTCTGTCAACAATTAGAGACTGCCTAATGATTTCCGCATCACGCCCGGCAGGGTCATGCAACCAAAGCAGAACTGCAGTCTGAAAAACCAAAATATTATAGGCATTGAGAGCACGCGAGGACTTAATTATTGAAAACATGATTAACTGTTAGATCTCTCCATTCAACGTTCCTACAGCACTAATTTAGTACCTCTAACTTTCCACTTAGCTCTGAAACTAAGCGTTTCGAAAGCTCCTCAGAATAGGTTGCTTTGTATTCGTGTTGAAGGTAGGCACGCTGCGCGGCGTCTCGATGAGCAAGAATATTGATGACAGCAGTTGTGTCACACCCAAATCCTGTGAAACCATAAAATCAGAATGAAATAAAGGTTTCATGGAATATCAATTCACTAAAAATCAATTTTCTTCCGCAGAACCAAACACAGGCATAATTGATTATAACTTTAAGTTGGAAATTATAGGTCTTAATTCTAGAATTGATTTGACACTCATTTGACAGAATCCATACAGCATAACCAAATTACACACTTAAATTTGGGGCTTTTACCTTCAGAATTGATTTTCACCGTATAATTTGTGTTCAACTAACTTTTGCCACATTCAAAATCAATCACAGAACCAAAATTTAATCATGCATGCTACAAAACGAGTAAATTTGGAGAGAAAGAAACCTTTGAAAGCACGGTAAAGTTGCATAGCATCATCTCTAGGAGAAGGAGGAATGGGAGGTAGAATCAGTGTAGCCATTTTCTTCTTGTTTCTTAGAAAATGAAAACAGAGAGAAAGAGAAGAAACTGATTGAGAAGGAAGATGGAAACAAGAAACGTTTTAAAGGCCGTAGGGACAATTGGGACCGTATATAATAATAATGCCAACGGTTGTTCAACCAATTCAAACAAATATCTATTTAATACTATTATATAAATACTCCCTCCGTTCCTTTATAAGTGTCACTTTCTTGCAAAAAAATTTGTTTCTTTTTAATTGTCACTGGTAAAGTTCAAGGTAGTATTAATTGCAATTTTATCAAAATTACCCCTAGATAATGATTGCAGAGAGAGAAAAAGTAAAATGAATATAATAAATAATTAAGGGTATTATAGGTAAAAGAAGAATTATTGTTTAAAAAGTAACAATAATAATTAGCTTCCCTGGTATATGTAAAAAGTCCAAAAGTGACCCTTAAAAAGGAACGGAGGGAGTAGTTATTTTCTTTAAATGATGATTAAAGCTGAATTTGAGGTTTTGAGCTCTTACATAATCAATTGGTTGGGAAAAAAAATCTATTTTAATATAATGATGGCTAATTTTCCAACATGCCATTTGGTCAACATGCAAATTTCTTTTTCCATTTTTCTAAAATTTAAATGATTGAAACTAAGTGTATATTTTTGACCGGCCAAGTCTTTGTTTTTATTGGTAAAAAATAAATAAATGACCGGCCTATTTTTCTTTTAATTTCTTAGAATATATATTTTTAAAGTCAACGATGACCGGCCTATTTCAATTTCTTTTAATTTTTTTTAATTTCTTTTAATTTCTTTATAACAAGTAAATAAATAAAGATTCAATTAAAAAAGGCTATTCCAAGAAAAATTATGAAGAAGACTATTCTAAGAAAAATTATGAAGACTATAAATAATGAAGAAGACTATTCTAAAATAAAAAGTATAAAAAATATACTGTTGTAATTAAAATAGAAAATTACATTATTCTTTACCAAATTTATTTTTTTATTGAAAGAGCGGCCAAGTTTTTTGTTTACCTTTTCTTCTTTGAATATGTTCTTTAATTTATAGATAGATGTAAGAGAAAACAAACTGTTTTTTAGCACTTTACAATTAAAAGTTACTAAAGGTTTTTATGTTCATGAGTAAAACTAAATTTACTATTTACTTACGAATACATAAACAGAACAAAAAATTATTAAAGTTTTCATGTTCTTTTAAACTTAAATTGAGTACACCTAAACTAATTATTACCTACATAAAAAAGAGATAATTTTTCAATAGAAATTTTCAAACCACCTTATTCATTTCTCAAAATCCATCAAATTGTTTAACGTTTTTTCCACTATATTGCTAATGAATTCAAGGTTTAAGATAAAAAACACAAACTATGATTGTTTAAATTCGTAAATGTTACTTCTACAAATATAAAATACTCAATTTTATTTACTTTTATAGAATGTAAAGATAAGGCTAATGTTATTTGACTATAGATATATGTTGTAATTTGTTGAAGGGCATAGATCATATGCCATAGGTCATTGTCGTCACCTATCGTTATACTATAGTGATAAATTTTGTTGCAAAAATTTTCCTACTTCAACTGCTTTTCTGTGTAGATATCACAAAATAAAAAATGCGAGAGTTAGATATAAATTATTTCTAAGAGTTAAAAATTTCAAGGCTCAAGATAGGAGTTGAAAAAAAATGTCAAACCTAAAAAAATAATGGGATTCCATAATGATAGATTGGAAAACTCTAATGAATTCTTTTACGGAAGAGCCTTATACGGGTTATGACGCATAGTAAAGAAGTGTGTGCGTGAAATTTTCAAAAAATTTAAAACATGTTGAAACTACAATATTAGATTTGGTGAAGGAAAAAAATAGTCAACGCTTCGACTTATCGAGTTAGACACTTTAGCAACATCACCACAAATAAGCTTGAATATGCTCTTGGTAGGTTGAAACAATATTTGTTAAACAATAATGGTGATTTGAAAGGGTTTATAAGAAATTAACCACACACGATCTTATTGCATCATTGTGAGATGCATACCTCCTTTAGAAACAACATCATTGCATTAAAGCATAAGTTAAAAAAGATTTTGTACTCTAAGTTGATTTGTAATATTTCTCAAGCGAGATTGAATTTTATTTATTATAAAGTTGGTATGGATAACTCAAAGCATATTTGTAAAATTAGAATAACATACAACCTTACATGTGTGTGTATTATTTCCAACAAGCTCGTTCTTAACATACCTACATGTATGGATGAGGTACACCCTCTTTGTAAAAGGTTTTGGTTTGATGATGATGTTGTTAAATATTGTAATCAGACGTATCTTTTATGGAAAAGTGAGAGGTGATTCATGAACAATTTAAGAAAGAGAGATTGTAATATGAAGTTGCACATCAAAAGTGTATGCACCCGATAGCCTATCTAGAAACCACTAAGATAACACCATATACAAAATTGGTAAAAATTATATGTGCTTCGAAGAATTTCAAATAATCTTCTAATGATGGTTAAACAAAGAGGTCTCCATCATTTTTCTTCATTTGGATACTCCGTTTTCACAATTTCCATCATAGTACAAGAAATATTTTAGCAATGGTGCATGCATTAACCAACCATCACCTTTTCATTATACCCAAAATGTGCCTACTTTTATGCACAAACAAATTGACCAAATTGTTGGTGTCTTTGGTGACGGTATCTGAGGATTATGTTCTATTTCAACTTTAATTGGTAGGGTGAAGAGAATTGGATAAATGTATTCCATACCCTTATTAAATAGTCAATTATTCATAAGAATTATTATGTGCAGCTCTGTGGGTCTAATGAACGAGTGAAAATTATTCACAATGCTTTGATTCTTAGTATAATTTGTGTCATTTCGCCAAAGGCAAAATGGATCAACTTGTAGCAAGTTCATATAAAACATTTTTAATTGAGTTGACAATATGTGGTGTTTGCAAACCTTATTTCATATACAAAATTTGTATCTCCTTTGAAACCAAATTCTCTTATTACCTTCATATGCGAGATTAACACCGACATGAGGCATGGTATGAGGCACAAATATTACGAGATCCCCTGGAACAGTCTACACAATTTCAAACTATTATGGTATACACTCTAGTAAATTAAGGGTATGTGGTATTTCGGATCGAACTTCAGTCTCGACCAGGATAGCTTCATGTTTCGACAAGAGTTGTGCATGTTGTAGTCGAAGTCTGTTCAAGCATGTAGTAGTCGAAGATTTGCATGTTATAGTCGAAGCTTGTGCTAGTATGTAGTTGTTTAATTTATCTTGTTGGTTCAGTTAGCTTAGTGCTTAAGTTAATTTAATGTTTAAGTTAGTTTGTAGTCTATAAACAGGTTGCTCTCTCAGATTATTGAGAGAGGGTTAATCGCTGGTTGTTGTTATTCACTTGTAACATTTTTTCTTAATTGGAAAAGTGAATATAAAAATGAGTTTAATTAATACTTGTTCTTCTTCGCCCCTCTTATCCCTCTTTCGTAAACCTAGAAAGTGTTTCTTGTATTTGTTCAAGAAAATCAATCTTTCTCATAGTTTTATCTGTTACTGGTGCGACATTTTTCACAAAAAATTAGTGTGGTGAGCATGGACAAGATGTCGTTGACGGAATATGAGATTGAAAAACTTACTAGTGTGAATGATTTTGGTTTGTGGCGCTTGAATATGCAAGCCATACTAGTTCAACATGGTTTGTTAGAAGCGTTGAAAGGATCAGAGAAGATGGATGTTGACCTAACATAGAAGGAGAAGACATTGATGATCGAAAAGCCCACAATGTCACTATATTGAGCCTTGGTGATAAGGTTCTCCGACAGATCTCAAAGGAGAAGACAAAAACATGTGTATGGAGCAAACTCGAATGATTGTATATGAAAAATTCCCTTGTAAATTGTTTGTACATGAAGCAAGCTTTATACTCATTCAAGATGAGTGAAGACAAAGTCTTGGATAAGTAGTTGTATACGTTTAACAAGTTGATTCTTGACTTGGAGAATGTAAAGGTTAGTATCGACGATGAAGATCAAGCGTTGTTATTGGTGTGTTCTTTACCTAAGTCTCATGCTCAATTCAAAGAAAATCTCTTGTATGGAAAATATTCTCTGACCTTTGAAGAAGTTCAATCAGCCTTGTGTAACACCCCGATAATAATAAAATAATTATTTAAATTGAGTTAATAATATATTTATTAATTTAATTAAATAATTGGAATTATTATTGAATTATTGTTTTTGGGATAATAATATAAAGTGGAAAATATATAAGTGTGAAATAAGGAAAAAGAGTTCCATTTGGTAAAAAGGTTTTGTTACGTGAAAAGCAGAGGAGCGATTGTGAAAGAGGAAAAGGGCAAAGAGGCAGAGCAAGAGGAAGAAGGTTGGAGAAGAGAAGAGCTTGGAGCTTGAGATTCGTCGGATTAACTCAGGTAAGGGGGGTTTATCGTCGATTAATGGGTATTATGGGATAATATGTAATGGGTAGTGATAAGCCGTTGAATTGACCCTAATTGGGATTGTGAATGCTGAAAATGATGTTGGATAAACTGTGTTAAAAACTGTAATTGAATCGATAATGGTGTGTGTCGTAATTTACTGGACGTATAGCTTTTTACGGAATTGGAATCGGAGGTCCGGAAGTCCTCTAACGGCGGAAAATGCGGAGAATTCTGCATTCTGCTTTGTGTTAGCGCAGGAACTGCTGTTTTGTCTGCGTTAACCGGTTAACCCAGGGTGTTAACCGGTTAACACTGTTACGAATTGAGAATTAGTGTTGTTTTGCCTGCGTTAACCGGTTAACCCAGGGCGTTAACCGGTTAACACTGTTAAGTTTTGGGCAGTAGGCGTGTTTTGCCTGCGTTAACCGGTTAACCCAGGGCGTTAACCGGTTAACACTGTTGCAGAGTGGAAAATTTGTGTTTTAAATGTTGTGTGCCTATTTGAGGGTTGGCCTATGTTGGCATATGATGTAATAGGGATAAATTCCCGCTGTTTTGAGCAGTGTAGGTATTAGTAGAGTGTGCTAATACTGTGATTGATTAATTGACATGATATGATGTTTTGATGAATGTGTTGATGATGTTTGATGGTATGCATAATGCTATGAGTGTATATCTTATGCATGTGTTGTGAATGGACTGTTTTATGGCTTAGAGTGTGAGCATAAGTCCATTGTGGATTATTGTTGATGATTTTGCATTGCTAGGTGAGTTAGCAGGCATATTGTAGTCCTTGGTGGTAGCTAATTCCCGTGGTGAGGAGTTAGTGAGTTGGTGGTAGCTAATTCCCGTGGTGAGGAATTAGTGAGTCGGTGGTAGCTAATTCCCGTGGTGAGGAATTAGTGAGTGAGTCACTAGGTCTCAATTGAGTGGGACTAGTGGACTTGGTAGCCGTATCTGGGTTTGATCGGTGAGGTGAACTATATGTTCACGAATAGTCGGTACCGCATGTGTGGAGTCTCATTGCATAATGTATGTATGTATGGCGTATAATATGAATGATGTATTCCAATAGGATGCGTGTTGTTTTGGTGATTGCGTTGATATGAGTATGAGTATGAATATGAGTGATGTTGCCGTTGCCGAGTGTGTGTTATGATTAGGGTGATGAAATGTGTTAATTTACTTAACATGACATGATATTTTATAATGCTTATTATATCGATTGAGGAACTCACCCTTACAACTATTTTTCAGGTAACGAGAAATGAGTTGAGTAGAAGCGAATGCTTGGAGTCTAGTGTAGTCTCCTTAGTGGGTCATGCTCTGATAGATGTAACATCGGGAGGGAACCTTTTTAATTATGTTGTTAATGATTGTTGAACCAGTTTACATGTAGTATGTTACATGTTTCGATTGATTTGATGTATATCCGCTGCGTTTTATGCAAATGCTTATGTTTTGAACTAATAAAAGAGCATGACAGTTATAATTGGTGAATGGTGTGAATAATTGTGTGACACCCTTGAATGGCATAATTACTCTGATTGTTATATGTTTATTATTTTTAATTAAACATTTGGGGTATTTTTAGAAGGGTGTTACATTAGTGGTATCAGAGCATAGTCGGTCGAGTCGAGTCGTAATTATTCTGTTTTCCCTGTACAGGATAGGTGTTGTGTAACCCTATCAGTACTTATTGTTTAGCTTGTTGGGTTTTCAGAATAGAGATGGCTGGAAGAGGTAGAGATGATGCTGCGATTGCTGAGGCTCTGGGTATGCTAGCTGGAGTACTTGGAGGGAGTCCGAATGTTGTGGGAATGGGAGCTGCTCGTCAACTGAGTGAGTTCCAGAAGAACAATCCTCCAATGTTCAAGGGAGCATACGATCCAGATGGCGCTCAGAAGTGGTTGAAGGAGATAGAGAGAATCTTCCGAGTGACTGGGTGTACCGAGAACCAGAAGGTCAGGTTCGGTACGCATATGCTGTCAGAAGAAGCTGATGATTGGTGGGTTGCTACCCGCACTGAGTTGGAATCTGCTGGGAATGCTGAGATCACCTGGGCAGGGTTCAGAGAGAGGTTTCTGAGGAAGTATTTTCCAGAGGACGTCAGAGGAAAAAAAGAGATAGAGTTCTTGGAATTGAAGTAGGGCAATCGGTCTGTTACTGAGTATGCTGCTAAGTTCACAGAGCTGTCGAAGTATTACACTCCCTATGATGAAGCTAATGGGGAATTTTCAAAATGTGTGAAGTTTGAGAACGGGTTGCGTCCCGAGATCAAGCAGGCCATTGGGTATCAGCGGATCAGAGTGTTTTCTGACTTGGTTGACTGTTGCAGGATTTTTGAACAGGATTCCAAAGCCAGAGCGGAGAGCTATCAACAAAGGGTTGATAGAAGAGGCAAGAATCAGAATGATCGTGGAAAACCGTATGCAGCTGGCCAAGGTTTCCAGAAGCAGAGTGGAATGAAGAGGCCTAGTGGGGGAGACTCTAGTGCCCCTGCTAAGTGTTACAGATGTGGTCAGGCTGGACATCGTGTCCATGAGTGTACCAGTGCTGTGAGGAAGTGTTTCAAGTGTGGAAAAGGTGGTCATTTGGCTGCAGAGTGTCGGTCGAAGACTGTGACTTGTTTCAACTGTGGAGAGTTGGGTCATATCAGTCCACAGTGTCCTAAGCCGAAGAAAGAGAATCAGTCAGGAGGCAAGGTCTTTGCTTTATCGGGTTCTGAGACTTCTGCAGATGATCGTTTGATCCGAGGTACGTGTTATATTAATGGCTTTCCTCTTGTAGCTATTATTGACACCGGTGCTACTCATTCCTTTATATCTTTGGATTGTGCTGTGAAACTTAAGTTAGAGATATCCGAGATGCATGGTAGTATGGTGATTGATACTCCTGCAAAGGGTTCAGTGACTACTACTTCAGTTTGCTTGAGTTGTCCTTTGAATATTTTTGGTAGAGACTTTGGGATAGACCTTGTGTGTCTTCCATTAGTGCAGATTGATATTATCTTGGGTATGAACTGGTTGGTATTTAACCGAGTTTCTATCAACTGTTTTGATAAGACTGTGATATTTCCTGAGATTGAAGAAGGAAAGAGTTTATTTCTATCAGCCAGGCAGGTGAATGAGGAAGTAGCAGATGGGGCGGAGTTGTTTATGCTGTTAGCGACTCTGGAGGCTAAAGATAAACTGGTAATTGGCGATCTAGCCGTGGTGTGTGATTTTCCTGATGTGTTTCCGGAAGAGGTGAATGAATTGCCGCCAGAGCGTGAAGTTGAGTTCTCGATTGATTTGGTACCTGGTACTAGACCGATATCGATGGCTCCGTACCGTATGTCTGCTGTTGAGTTAACTGAATTGAAGAGTCAGTTGGAAGAGCTGTTGGATAAGAAATTTATTCGTCCGAGTGTGTCGTCGTGGGGTGCACCAGTGTTGTTGGTTAAGAAGAAAGAAGGTACTATGAGGTTGTGTGTGGACTACAGGCAACTGAATAAAGTGACGATCAAGAATCGGTATCCTTTGCCGAGGATTGATGATTTGATGGATCAGTTGGTTGGTGCGAGTGTGTTCAGCAAGATAGATTTGAGATCTGGGTATCATCATATCCGTGTGAAAACTGAGGATATTCAGAAGACTGCTTTCAGAACAAGGTATGGACATTATGAGTATTCTGTAATGCCTTTTGGTGTGACTAATGCGCCTGGAGTATTCATGGAGTATATGAATAGGATTTTCCATCCGTACCTAGACCAGTTTGTTGTGGTGTTTATTGATGACATTTTGGTGTATTCGAAATCTGAAGAAGAGCATGCTGAGCATTTGAGAGTGGTTTTAGAAGTTCTACGAGAAAAGAAGTTATTTGCTAAATTGTCCAAGTGTGAATTTTGGTTAGAAGAGGTTAGTTTTCTTGGTCATGTGATTTCAAGAGGTGGTGTTGCTGTTGATCCTTCTAAGATAGAAGCGGTATCTAAGTGGGAAGCTCCGAAGTCAGTTGCTGAAATTAGAAGTTTTCTTGGTTTGGCTGGTTATTATAGGAAGTTCATTGAGGGATTTTCTAAGTTAGCGTTACCGTTGACGATGTTGACTAGAAAGGGGCAAGCGTTTGTTTGGGACTCGAAATGTGAAGAAGGTTTCCAAGAGTTAAAGAGAAGGTTGACTACTGCTCCTATTCTGATATTACCGAGTCCGTCAGAATCATTTGGAGTCTACTGTGATGCTTCATTGTTGGGCTTGGGTGGTGTGTTGATGCAGAATAAGCAGGTTATAGCTTATGCTTCGAGACAGCTGAGGGTTCATGAGAGGAACTATCCGACGCACGATTTAGAGTTGGCAGCTGTGGTTTTTGTTCTGAAGTTGTGGAGGCATTACTTGTACGGGTCAAGATTTGAAGTTTTCAGTGACCATAAAAGTTTAAAGTATTTGTTTGATCAGAAAGAGCTGAATATGAGACAGAGGAGATGGTTAGAATTTCTGAAGGATTATGACTTTGGTTTGAATTACCATCCGGGTAAAGCAAACGTAGTGGCTGATGCATTGAGTCGGAAATCATTGCATATATCTATGTTAATGGTTAGGGAATTGGATTTAATTGAGCAGTTTAGAGATTTGAGTTTGGTGTGTGAGAGTACTCACAATAGTGTTAAATTGGGAATGTTGAAGTTAACGAGTGGTATTTTGGATGAGATTAGAGAGGGTCAGAAATCTGATGTGCTTTTGGTTGATAAGTTGACTTTAGTGAATCAAGGTCAAGGTGGTGAATTCAGAGTTGATGAGAATGGTGTTTTGAAATTTGGTAATCGGGTGTGTATTCCGGATGTTATCGAACTTAAGGAGAGTATCCTTGAGGAAGGACATCGTAGTGGCTTGAGTATTCATCCTGGAGCTACAAAGATGTATCATGATTTGAAGAAGTTATTTTGGTGGCCGGGAATGAAAAGAGAAATTGCAAGTTTTGTTTATTCCTGTTTGACTTGTCAGAAGTCAAAGATTGAGCATCAGAAGCCGTCTGGGCTAATGCAACCGTTGGCGATTCCAGAGTGGAAGTGGGATAGTATCAGTATGGATTTTGTTTCTGGGTTACCGAGGACAAGTAAGAATTTTGAAGCCATTTGGGTGATTGTGGATAGATTGACGAAATCGGCTCATTTCATTCCGATCAGAATGGATTATCCGTTAGAGAGATTAGCTGAGTTGTATATTGAGAAGATTGTAAGTTTGCATGGTATTCCGTCTAGTATTGTTTCGGACAGAGATCCTAGATTTACATCGAAGTTCTGGGAAGGTTTGCAGAGGGCTTTGGGAACTAAGCTGAGATTGAGTTCTGCATATCATCCGCAGACTGATGGTCAGACTGAGAGGACGATTCAGTCACTGGAGGATCTTTTGAGGGCTTGTGTTTTGGAAAAGGGAGGTGCTTGGGATTGTTATTTGCCTTTGATTGAGTTTACCTACAACAATAGTTTTCATTCGAGCATTGGTATGGCACCGTTTGAAGCTTTGTATGGTAGGAGATGTCGGACACCTTTATGTTGGTATGAGTCCGGTGAGAGTGTTGTGGTTGGACCGGAGATTGTTCAACAAACTACGGAAAGGATTAAGATGATTCAGGAGAAGATGAGAATCGCTCAGAGTCGTCAGAAGAGTTATCATGATAAGAGGAGGAAGTCACTTGAGTTTCAAGAGGGAGATCATGTGTTTCTTCGTGTTACTCCGATAACTGGAGTTGGTCGAGCTTTGAAGTCGAAGAAGTTGACACCTCGATTTATTGGTCCTTATCAGATTTTGGAGAGGATAGGGGAGGTAGCCTATCGTATCGCTTTACCGCCGTCACTTGCGAATTTGCATGAGGTTTTTCATGTGTCTCAGCTGAGGAAGTACATTCATGATCCGTCGCATGTAGTCCAAATAGATGATGTACAGGTGCGTGATAACCTGACTGTTGAAACATCACCTATGAGGATTGAGGATCGAGAGTTGAAGCGGTTGCGGGGTAAAGAGATTGCCTTGGTGAAGGTAGCTTGGGGAGGACCAGCAGGTGGCAATGTGACTTGGGAACTGGAGAGTCAGATGAAGGAGTCTTATCCAGAATTATTCGCTTGAGGTATGTTTTCGAGGACGAAAACTCTTTTAGTGGGGGAGAGTTGTAACACCCCGATAATAATAAAATAATTATTTAAATTGAGTTAATAATATATTTATTAATTTAATTAAATAATTGGAATTATTATTGAATTATTATTTTTGGGATAATAATATAAAGTGGAAAATATATAAGTGTGAAATAAGGAAAAAGAGTTCCATTTGGTAAAAAGGTTTTGTTACGTGAAAAGCAGAGAAGCGATTGTGAAAGAGGAAAAGGGCAAAGAGGCAGAGCAAGAGGAAGAAGGTTGGAGAAGAGAAGAGCTTGGAGCTTGAGATTCGTCGGATTAACTCAGGTAAGGGGGGTTTATCGTCGATTAATGGGTATTATGGGATAATATGTAATGGGTAGTGATAAGCCGTTGAATTGACCCTAATTGGGATTGTGAATGCTGAAAATGATGTTGGATAAACTGTGTTAAAAACTGTAATTGAATCGATAATGGTGTGTGTCGTAATTTACTGGACGTATAGCTTTTTACGGAATTGGAATCGGAGGTCCGGAAGTCCTCTAACGGCGGAAAATGCGGAGAATTCTGCATTCTGCTTTGTGTTAGCGCAGGAACTGCTGTTTTGTCTGCGTTAACCGGTTAACCCAGGGTGTTAACCGGTTAACACTGTTACGAATTGAGAATTAGTGTTGTTTTGCCTGCGTTAACCGGTTAACCCAGGGCGTTAACCGGTTAACACTGTTAAGTTTTGGGCAGTAGGCGTGTTTTGCCTGCGTTAACCGGTTAACCCAGGGCGTTAACCGGTTAACACTGTTGCAGAGTGGAAAATTTGTGTTTTAAATGTTGTGTGCCTATTTGAGGGTTGGCCTATGTTGGCATATGATGTAATAGGGATAAATTCCCGTTGTTTTGAGCAGTGTAGGTATTAGTAGAGTGTGCTAATACTGTGATTGATTAATTGACATGATATGATGTTTTGATGAATATGTTGATGATGTTTGATGGTATGCATAATGCTATGAGTGTATATCTTATGCATGTGTTGTGAATGGACTGTTTTATGGCTTAGAGTGTGAGCATAAGTCCATTGTGGATTATTGTTGATGATTTTGCATTGCTAGGTGAGTTAGCAGGCATATTGTAGTCCTTGGTGGTAGCTAATTCCCGTGGTGAGGAGTTAGTGAGTTGGTGGTAGCTAATTCCCGTGGTGAGGAATTAGTGAGTCGGTGGTAGCTAATTCCCGTGGTGAGGAATTAGTGAGTGAGTCACTAGGTCTCAATTGAGTGGGACTAGTGGACTTGGTAGCCGTATCTGGGTTTGATCGGTGAGGTGAACTATATGTTCACGAATAGTCGGTACCGCATGTGTGGAGTCTCATTGCATAATGTATGTATGTATGGCGTATAATATGAATGATGTATTCCAATAGGATGCGTGTTGTTTTGGTGATTGCGTTGATATGAGTATGAGTATGAATATGAGTGATGTTGCCGTTGCCGAGTGTGTGTTATGATTAGGGTGATGAAATGTGTTAATTTACTTAACATGACATGATATTTTATAATGCTTATTATATCGATTGAGGAACTCACCCTTACAACTATTTTTCAGGTAACGAGAAATGAGTTGAGTAGAAGCGAATGCTTGGAGTCTAGTGTAGTCTCCTTAGTGGGTCATGCTCTGATAGATGTAACATCGGGAGGGAACCTTTTTAATTATGTTGTTAATGATTGTTGAACCAGTTTACATGTAGTATGTTACATGTTTCGATTGATTTGATGTATATCCGCTGCGTTTTATGCAAATGCTTATGTTTTGAACTAATAAAAGAGCATGACAGTTATAATTGGTGAATGGTGTGAATAATTGTGTGACACCCTTGAATGGCATAATTACTCTGATTGTTATATGTTTATTATTTTTAATTAAACATTTGGGGTATTTTTAGAAGGGTGTTACACCTTGTACTAAAAGGATTTGAATGAACGAAAGGAGCATAAGTCATCGTCTGTTGGTGAATGTTTGTCCATTAAGGGGAATTCTTGAAGGAAGATGGCAGGTCTGAGAAGAAGAATGGTAAAGGTCAGCATAAGTCTTATGGTGGTAATGATCATAGAATTAGGTGTTACCACTATAAGAATAGGGATCATACAAGAAATGTGTGCCATGAACGTATGAATAATCACGGAGGTAAGGATGATGACAATTCAACCATTGTTCAAGATGATTATGAATCATCTGACATCCTGGTAGTTTCAAGCAACAACTCTAGCAAGGAGTGGATTATGGATTCAGGTTGTAATTGACACATGACTCCAAACAAAGACATGATTAGGAATTATGTGATCAAGATGGTGGATCAATGTTGTTGGGAAACAAAAAAGCCCGTAAAATTGCAGGAATTGGATATGTTCAATTCAAGATCCATGATGAGTCAATAAAGCTATTGACTGATGTCAGGTATGTACCTGATCTTAAGAGAAATTTGATTTCTCTTGATGAATTCGAAAAGAAAGGATATGTGTCCAAAGGAGCGCAAGGTATCTTGAGAGTCATGAAGGGGTCTAAGGAAATCTTAAGAGACGTGAAGAAACAAGGCTTGTATACCCTTGCGCCTGAGGTTGTAAGTGGATCATCATATTTTGCCTCCACGAAGCCTGTTTCAAAGACAGAACTGTGGCACATGATATTAGGCCATATCACTGAAAGAGGTCTTATAGAACTAGAGTGACAAAATCTGCTAGGTGGTGATAAAGTCGAAAAGCTAGAATTATGTGAAACTTATGTGTTTGGTAAATCATGCAGAGTGAAGTTTGACATAGGTAAGCAAGAACACATGGATTCCTTGATTACATTCATGCTGATATCTGGGGGTCTGCAAGGAATTCTTCACACTCAGGTGAATAGTATTTTCAATCTAGAATTGATGATTATTCCAAAAAGTTACGGGTATTCATCCAGAAGACTAAGGATGAAACTTTTGAAAATTTCAAAAGTTGGAAGACTCTAGTAAAAAAACAGACTGACAGGAGGGTTAAGAGGTTAAGAATTGATAATGGCCTTGAGTTCTGCAATGAAGCTTTTGACAATTACTGTAATATGTCTCGTATTACAAGACACAAGACTACTTCGGTCACTCTTAAGCAAAATAGCTTGCCTGAGAGATTCAATCGAACAATCTTGGAAAGGGTTATATGCATGTTGGTTAGTTCATGATTGAAGAAAGTGTTTTGGGCTGAGGCTGCTGTGACTGCAGAATACCTGATAAATAGGTGCCCCTCAACTACCTTGGGGATGAAGAAACCTGACGAAGTCTAGTCGAGATATCCATCTAAACTTGATAGACATGGAGTATTTGGATGTTTAGCTTATGCTCTTATTAGGCAAGACAAGGTCAAACCTATAAATTTGAGATGTATGTTTCTTGTATACCCTAAAGGAGTCAAAGCTTATAGGTTGTAGTGCCTAGAACCAGGTCACATGAGGTGTATCATAAGTTGAGATGTAGTTTTTAATGAAGTTGAGATGTAGTTTTTAATGAAGTTGATATGGATTTCAAGAAAACTGATGATGTAGGTTGAAGTACGAAGATCACAGTAGAGGAGCTGGAACAGGAAGAGATTCTCGTTGAGGTGGAGCGTAATGATGTTGAATTTCATAACCCAAACGAAGTCGAAGAAGAAGCACAAATTATTGATGAAGATGAGGAGACTGATAATGACTACCTGCTGGCAAAAGACAAGTAAAAAAAATGTCATCTAGCCATCTCAAAGACTTGGTTATGTATATCTCATAGAATTCTCCTTAATCTCTGTAAGTGACGTTCTTGATGAAGAACCTAGAGATTACAAGGAAGCTATGAGAAGTCGAAACAAGATTGAATAGATGGAAGTCATGGATGATGAGATAAGATCTCTTCATGATAGGCACACTTGGGAGTTGATCGAGAAATCTGTAGGAGCCAAGTTAGTTAGTTGTAAGTGGATTTTCAAGGTTAAGGAAGGAATTGAATGAGTGATGTCGAAGAGATTTAATGCAAGGCTGGTTGCTAGGGGGTTCACTCAGAAATAATGAGTCAAATTCAATTATTTGTTCACACCTGTTGTAAAGCACATATCCATTAGAATGTTGTTAGCCATGGTGGAAAGGTTTGACTTAGAACTTGAACAGATGGATGTAAATACGACCTTCCTTTATTGTGATCTAGATGAAATAATCCTGATGAGGCAACCTAAAGGGTATGCAAAAAAAGGAAAGGAAGATTATGCGTGCAAGATGAATAGGTCATTATATGGCCTAAAGCAATCTCCTCGACAATGAAATAGGAGATTTGACAAGTTCCTGGAAAACATAAGTTTCACTAGGAGTCACTTAGACCAATGTGTTTACTTCAGATTTTGACCTGGAAGTTCACTTGTTATTTTGTTGCTTTATATGGATGAGATCGACATCCCCATATCAAGCTCCAACGTTTAGGATATAAAGAAGGCGAAGGTTGAACTCGTTAAGGAGTTTGACATGAAGGATCAGGGAGTTTCCACTAGGATTCTTGGGATTTACATTAAGAGAGATATAAAGTGGTCGAGATTATGCTTATTTCAAGAGACATACCTGAAGAAGATTCTCGATAAAAATTTTATGTCGAATTTAAAGTCTTTATAAGGTCAAGAAATTTTTAATACAAGTTGAGTATGAATCGAAGTCCTAGTACTTAAGTCAAAAGAGTCTATATGAATAGCCTTTTGTATGCTAGTATAGTAAGTTTTTTGATGCATATTGTGGCATGTATGAGGTCAGGCATAATGTACAGAGTGAGCCTTGTTAGCAGGTACAAGGACAATCTTGGGAAGGCATACTAGCATGCTTTGAAGTGGATTTTTAGATACATAAAAGGATGCTCGAGTAAGGTCATGGTTTAGGGTGGATCCATGAGTGATGGAAAATCTAAATTTCAAGTATTTTTTGAATCTGGCTATGCAGGATGTAAGATACAAGAAAATCTCTTTATGGATTTGTTTTCACTATGTCTGGTACAACAATCAGTTAGAAAGATTTTCTTCAGAAGGTTGTTGCCTTATCAACCACTGAAGCCAAATATATTTCCCTCACTGAAGTTGTGAAAAAAGCATTATGACTTAAAGGGTTTGTTAAGGAACTGAAACTTCTAGGTCGATTTATCACTGTTAAATGTGATAGTCAAAGTTCCATACATCTGTCGAATAATTTAGCCTATCACGAGAGAACAAATCACATTGATGTTAGGTTGCATTTTATCAGGGAGAAAATCAGAAATGGAGAAGTCGGGGTGATGAAGGTCTCGGCAGATCACAATGTTGTAGATATGACCATCAAGTCACAAGTTCTTCCAATGTATGCAATTGATAAAACTGCATGATGAAAGCTAGTTTATTACCTTAATGTTGTAGAGTTTCTTTCAAGGTGGATATTTGTGGTATTTTAAATCGAACTCTATTCTCGACAACGATAACTTTATGTTTCGAGAGAAGTTTTGCATGTTATAGTCGAAGTCTGTTCAAGAATGCAATATTCAAAGATGTGTGTGTTGTAGTCAAAGTTATTCTAGCATATTGTTGGTTAAGTTGGCTTAGTGTTTAAGTTATTTTAGTATTTAATTTAGCTTGTAGTCTATAAATAGTCTACTCCCTTAGGTTGTTGAGAGAGAGTTAAGCGTTGGTTATTGTTATTCACTTGTAACCTTTTGCCCTAATTGGAAAAATGAATAGAAAAATGGGTTTAACCAATTATTATTATTATTATTATTCGCTTTTATATCTATTCCGTAAACCTAAAAATGGTTTCTTGTGTTTTTTCAAGAAACTCAATCTTTCTCATAGTTTTATTTGTTACTAGTGCGGAGTTTGTCACAACAAGGTGTATGACAGAACTCTCAGAGGCTATTAATCTAAAGTACCAACATATATCTTCTAAAGAACATGTATGATGATTATCGTCATATGGAGATACACAAATATCATCCACAAAAATATGGTCTAGAGTATGCCTATATGTGTATGTAGTAGTATGCTCCCTCTATAAATAAAGAAAAGAGGCTCGGGAAAGTCTGCATTGTAACTAGTGACAAGTTATCACATAATGATATCTAAAAAAATATTGTTAGGTTACACAAATATTACTTGAAAGTTACATGTGTTCATGTTAATATTTTCATATTGGACTTCCTTACATCATCGGGTTGGTGTATAGTGTTGGACACATGTCTCCCCGAAAAAGAAGGGGGATGAGGAGGGGTGAATTGTGGATTTTGGAAAAATTGTTGTTTGAAAAACTTTTATAATTATTTTCAGAGTTTAAAATTATTCTAAAAATGTTTTTGAAATTATAAGCGAAAATTAATAATGTGGTAAATAAAAGGCGAAAAATAAAGAGTTAAGGGATAGAGAGCTAACATTAGGAATTATAGAGGTTCGATAAAAAAGAAAAGAACTAATCATCTCCCCAAGAGTTGTTTTTGAGAGTATCCAATAAATCTTAAAGGCTTTTAGTAGTTTAAACTCTCGAACCCCCTTATACAAGGAAAATTTGAAGTTTTTGGCTAACTTACAACCAAACAACGCTCAACAGAGTGAAGTAGTTAGTCTTTCTTCCAAACGACGGATTAAAGCAGTTAGTCTTCTTTCCAAACAGAAACTTGAAGTGGTTAGTCCCTAAGAGAAACAAAGATTTTACACAGGCTTAACTCGAACCTAGGTGAGCTTTTAATATCGGGATGAACTCACGAACTAAATCTAGGTTTTGACGGGCTGACCACGAACCTAGGAGATTTTATATTCGACTTATCTCAAAACTTAGAAAGGTTTTAACTAGGATGACCTTTTACACTTCCTCTCTTTCATACTTTAAGGCTTCAAGACTTTTACCAATCATGTAGGAACTTGCTTGGCTCTTCTTGGAGACGAGGCTTGGGATTTATTTGAGTTGTGTACCATCATTAGAGGGTCAATCCTAACTTATTTGAGATTTATGCAGGGAAATGAATTGATATGCAGATGGAATTGGAGTTTTCTGTCATGCCATTTGCTTGGAATCTGTTGCAGCTAGCTTGGGAAATTGGGTTTTGAACTTAGATGTAGGATTGTGTTGAATTATTAATGAGGTTAGGTTAGTAGAATTGGTTTTGTAAGGTTATAAATGTAATGAGTGCAATGAATCATTATGATAAGTATTGAATTAGAAAATGTTTTGTATATTGTATGACATGTAATGCATTTTGACTTTGTGATATGAATTGAATGCTATGTAGATGGTATGCGTTTGAAATATATGGAATTTGAAATGAATGTATTGGTATTGGTTTGAAGTGCATGGACATGGTTTCAAAATAAACTTCAAGACATGACAAGTTTCACACAAAAATGAGGTTTCTTATTCATGAAGTCTAAGATCATGGAATTTCATGAAATCCAAGGATGATGAAGATGTAATGAGTTTTAGTGGATGAAAAATATGTTAGTTAACTTTGGTCAATTGGTTGACCAAAAAGTCAATAGTTGACCAAAAGTCAACTTTTACAAAAACTTGTATTTTTGTGTTTTGTTTTCTAAATGATGTAAATGATAATTGTATGAAAGAATGGACATTGACTTGAATGACTTGATCCATGCTTGAGTGCTAAACAATTTGACTTCAAAAATGAATTTTACTTAAAGACCAAATTTGATCCATGACTTAAAAGCAAATGAATTAATCACCTTTAAACATTTGAATTGTGAATGCATGATAACACATGAATTAGATGGACTAAAACACATGGATGAATCAAGGATTAACAACCTACAATTCCCAATGAATCATAATAGGAAAATGAAGCACAATGGACTAAAAGATCAAACACCTTGAATCAATGACCATGGCCCGGTGAACTTGAAAGCACAATGGGCTTAGAACCAAAGCATTTGGCCAAATAGAATGCATATGTATGGATTCCTGAACCTAGTCTTGCACCAGTTGAAATCCCAAACATGTGGTCATGTAGGTCAAATGGATGATTTCCGTAATCACATAGGGTATTTGATGATTGACGATGCCTGATATGGTGGTCAAGAACCTCCTCCCAATGAATTAGGGTTTCGGTCAATCCCAAGGTGAAAAGTCAAACCAATAAGGCACACTAGAACCAAGGCTTCTTGATTAGGGTTTCATGGTTGATCAGGAAAATAACAAGTGTACTATTTTGCCGATGTAGTAATAATAGGGATGTTTCCCAAAGATCGATCTCGGGGATTGCGCAACAATATATGTGTAAATTGTTACTCAATTGAACAAAACTAATAGTTGGGGGTTTTGTAAAAATCACGGTAAGAGAAAATAACACAGAATAAATATTTTCACAGATTATAATAATATGCCAAAGTTGGTGTGTGAAAATCTCCTGTAATGACCCTTGAGCGTATATCTCCTTAATAATGAAAATTGTTTCAATTACTGAATCTTAAGATTGTTTCCCCCTAAGACCTCGGAGGGAAACCTTTGGTATTTAATCTAACCTCTAAGTCCTTAGGTGATTATGATGAAACCAAGTAATTTTAATTTAACAAGAATAACTCGATAACCATAAGGTATCCCTAGTCCTAAGTGATATCTACTATGGTTTCATTGTAGAAAAACCTTAACAATTGTAATCCTGCTAATCGTTAACCATACATCAATCTAGATTTTTTTGATAAAGAAAGCATTACGCAAATTACACAGTGAAATTAACAACAAATAACATGTATTAAGGAAATTATAACATCAGAGTCATTACACGATCAATTCAGGGACACCCCCTAGCATTGGGGGAGTTTAACCTCTCATATTATTCAAATTAGATACAAAATAAAAACGAGACATTACAAAAGGTTAGGAATTCCGTTGATCTTCAATCGCGTCCGCTCTTGAAGGATCTTCGTTCTTCGCCGCTTTTGACCGCTTCAATCTTTATCGTCTCCAATTTATGATTGTGAAAACTCCCCTTCTCCATATTCAAAATCCCCCTAAATAGTTCCTGATGACAATTTTAATGTAGCAAAAGTCCAAAATGGCCTTCGGGATCAGCCGTGCCAAAATACAGCAAAAACTGGAAAATGAGGTGCCTAAGCCAACACTGGCCGTGTCAGGCAACACGACAAGTCGTGTTAGGCTGCTGATGGAAAAACCTTGACACGCCCCTCCAGGGAGGCCGACACGGGCCATGTCAGCTGACACGGGCACCCGTGTCAGCTCTCTGTTTTCTTCTTCCAAGTGTCCTCTCCTGACACGACCATGTTGGGCAACACGGGTGGCCGTGTCAGGACTACTGTGTTGCCCAATTTCCTCTTCCGACAGGCCCGGAACGTCCGATTTGCTTGTCTATCCCTCTGGTACTCTTACTTACACCTGAAATCAATAGAACTACCATAGAGAGACATAGAATGGAGTATAATGATGCAAACCAAATGTAATCAACAATTGGAAACAACAATTAAAAACATCTAATTTACTAAACAGAACAATAAAATAAGTAGACTAATATGTTACCGACTTCGTGAAAAGGTGCTGAGTGAGTGTCAGAAAACAAGTAGAATTGGAGACTGATCAATGGTGCACACCATCTAACGAAGGTCTTCAAACCAAGCATAAGGCTCCATATACAATTTCCCAATACATAGACCCCCAATTAGGCTCTAGATGATCAAATCAGGGCTCAAGAAGCAATCACAAGGTCCCCTAGAAACAACATAAAGAATTAGGGTTTTGATGTCCATAAGAATGTCATGATAAGGTCTCCTTGAATCCATGTCTCAAATGTCAAGAAATTAGGGCTCCATTTCCATGATGAGCATATGAAGAGCCATGTCATGTTTCTAGAGTTTGATTCACAAGCAAACCCTAGCTTTGCAAGCCACAAGCTTTGAATCTATGATGATCAGTTAGCAAGTGTCAACATGAATGAATAATGCATATGAATGAAGCATGAATATGTACAGATGAATTTTAAGTCAAAGTTTGGATTAAAAGATGAAAAGGAAGGACAAATTTTGGGGTATGACAATTCTAACCAAGACATACACCTGATGGAGAATGTGTATAGACTACATAAGGCTTAACCAAGCTACGAGAAAAGATCATTTTACATTATCCTTTATGAACCAAATGTTGGAAAGGTCAGATGGCCAAGCATTTTACTATTTTTTTGGATGGATACCCTATCCATAACCAAACAACATTAAACTCTAAGGATCATGAGAAAACCTCATTCCACGTCCTTTTGTATTTTTTGCTTTAGAAGAATGCCCTTTAGGTTGTTTAATGCTCCTATAACTTTCCAACGATGCATGTTAGCTATTTTCTCTAATATGATTGAAAAATGCATAGACGTCTTCATGGATGAATTCTAGGTATTTGTGTCATCATATGCTACTTGCCTACAAAACCAGGATGTTGTGTTGAAAATATGTGTCAAAACCCAATTGGTTTTGAATTGGGAGGAATGTTATTTCACGGTAACAAATGACATTGTTCTTGGAAACAAAATAACTGCCATAGAAATAGAAGTAGAAGAAGCTAATAAAGTATAAGTGAATGTGAAACTACCACCACCAACAAATGTCAAAGGAATCAGGAGTTTTCTCGGTCACATGGGATTTTACACAAGATTCATCAAGGAATTAAAAAAAATAAATCAAAGTGTTGGTTCTATGTGTTGGCATCAATTTTGGTAAAACCTAGAGTTTTCACAAGGTGTCACAAGTGTTGTCTTGACATGAGATATCAGGTTCCTACAGGGTGTTTAAATAAAGGTTGTGTAGGATTTAGCTGAGATGTCAGACCCGATGTCAAGACATGTGTATACAGAACATTCAGTCTGAATGTTATGTATTTTGTGATTGCGCTTTTCATGCTAATTTGTGTGTGATTGATGTGGAGATTGAATGCGCCATTCAAGCAGTAATTAAAACTAGATTAATTTATTTTCCAAAAAGATATGATCAGTTGTTAAGAAGATACGAAAAGGAAAATAGATTTAGGGTTTTATAATGTTCAAGCCCATTCAAAAGCTTCTATTTAAAGGGCATGGAAAACCTGGTTTTAACACACAAGAAATAACGAACGAAATAGTGAGAGAGAATAAGGGTTTTAGTCTTATGTGAGCGTGTGTATTGTGAGCCATTCATTCATCCTATTGATGATTGAATTGGACTGACTTTTGTGTTGTAATTAGTTTACTCTAAGCTTTGAAGCATGGGTGTGTGTTTACTTGGTTGAAGCTTTTAAGCAAAATCAAGTATATGTTCTTGAAGAGTGTCTTCTTTCTTTGTAATATTTGTTTTTACATCACTGCTGTGATTGAGGGGGAGTGAGTAGGATCTCTTATCTAAGAGTTCTTAGATAGAAGTCACATAGGTAGAGATTAGGTGAAAAGACTGTAACTTAAAGTTGTTTACTGAGAGTCCTTGAACTAATTTTGTTTAGTGGATTTCCTTCCTGGCTTGGTAGCCCCCAGACATAGGTGAGTTTGCACCGAACTGGGTTAGCAATTACTTGTGTCACTTGTATTATTGTTCTTTATCTTTTATCTTGTTTATATTGTTCAGATATTAGTGTCGTGACTGAAGGTGAGAAAAACAAGAAAGGGGGGTTTGAATTGTTTTGGAAAATAAGCGCTTTTTCAAAATGAAAAACACACAAGGAATTTTATACTGGTTCGCTTATAACACAAAGCTAATCCAGTCCACCCGGCCAAGGTGATTTTGCCTTCAACAAGGACTTAATCCACTAATCTTGAAAGATTGATTACAAACAACGTCTAAGAGAAAGATCTCTTAGTCCTCTCAAGTATACAGACTACACAGAGTCACTTGAGGAAATACAACAAAGATAAAATTTATGTAATCTAGAGTGCTTCTAAGATAAGCAAATATTACAACAGTAAGAACAAAGTTGTTTCACGTTTCAAGCAACAACTTCGTGAAGATTGAGAGAATAAACAGTATTTTTGTGTGTTGATGTTTCAGTAAAAATCTTGTTGTATATGTTGTACACTGAATGTTGATTTGCAGTCCTTTATATAGAAGAGAAGGATCCGTTGAAAAGTCATGGCAGATAATAACTCTTGAATAATAATTAGTGCCATATCTTATGTTGCTTGTTGTCAAAGCAACTTTCACTTCTTGAATGACTACTTACCACAAATAGTTCCTTATCATTTGTATTTTTGGAGTTAACGTCTCTTCCTGTATTAGGAAATCCATTTCCATAATTTTATTTGAAGTTAACGTTACTCTTCCTTATTTAGCAGTTCCATAATCTTAGTCTTCATGTTTCTGGAGATCTTGGAATCTGCTATCTAGCTTCTGATGTTGATCTTTTGAGTTCTGATGATTTCTTCAGATAGCGCCAAGAGCTTCTGAAGTTTGACATACTGTTGTTCAGAATCAGAACTTCTAGAGTGTACTTCTTGTTCAGATGCTTCTGATATTTTGCTATTTTGCTCAGAGTTAGACTTTCTTGAACGTGTTTCTACTTCAGATGCTTCTGATCATTTGATAATTTGTATCTGATCTGGTTCTGTATCTGATGACATCATCAGATTTCTTCCTTCTTTCTTTAGAACCCTGCACACTTAGAAACTTTTCGTTAGGGTGCCATTTTTGGTTTCATCCTTTGTTATCATCAAAATCAAGGAATCTGTTGTAGAACAATTTTTGTTCTTACAATCTCCCCCTTTTTGATGATGACAAAACAAACTTAATTAGCAGATGAAACATGAATAATATCAGATCAGATAGACAGAAGCTCCCCCTGAGATAGGCTAGGGAGTTCAGAAGTTCTTACCAGAGCTTCCAAGCAATGAGGTTTCTTGATACCTTCTGCAATTTCTTAAGTCTAGGTTAGATAAATTTATTTTTAAGAAAAATATGTTGCAGAATGCTTAAGGTATTTAGACAATATTTTCATCAGAGCTATTAATGACTTCTCCCCCTTTTTGTCAGAATCAAAAAGACATAGCAGAAATAAAAGTTAAGAGAAAAACATTGTATTCATAGAAAAAGCAAAGCAACAGAGGCAAAAAGAAACAAAACATCAGAAACAAAGAAATCAGAGCAACAAGCAATAAGTCCTAAGTGCCTAGGGGTTCGGAGGCGGAGGCATTCTCTGAAGCAACATAGCCAGCATGTTCTGAATGTTGTCGTTGACAGTGTCTTGTTTATCCATTCTGGCACGGAGTTCATTCTGATATTGCTTAAGTTCTTTCAGCGTCTGGAGAACCATAGGGATAACAGAAGAAGAAGACTCCCCCTGAGTCAGAGCCTGCTGTGCTTCAGCAGCAGCCTGCGCTTCAGCAGCAGCTTGTGCTTCAGCTTCGGCAGCAGCAGCATCAGCCAGAGCTTTAGCTTCAGCTTCCTTTATCCTTAAAATTTCAGCTTCCCTTGCTTTTTCTTCTTCCAGCCTTCTGGCTTTCTCTTCAGCTTCTCTTGCTAGTCTCTCTTCCTCCAGCTTTCTGGCTTCAGCTTCTCTCGCAAGTCTTTCCTGGAGTCTTGCCTCAGCATCTCTGATAAAGTCGTTTCTGACTTGTTCATAGATGTGCTTCAGTTTAAAAGCCTCAGAGGTCATCCAGCCAATGACTCTGTTCCAGTGTGTCCTTACAGAATCAGGATCATCACTGACTTCAGAGTTAATGGTCAGAGACTTGACCTTTTGTACTGAAGCCCCTGCGAACAGCATTATGGCTTCCTCAAGGGTAGGTATAGAAAGGTCAGGTTCAGAGGTTTGAGGTGAAGAGGTTGGAGGGTTGAGATTTAATGTTAGAGGTTCAGATCTTTGGGGTGAAGCATAAAGAGGGTTTAAGTCTAATGCTGGAGATTCAGTTTCAGCTTCAGGTTCAGGTTCAGCGGAGGTGTTTGGAGGGGTGATATCAGAGGTGTGGAGGTCAGAGAGTTGAGGTTCAGAAGGTTGGTCTTCAGAAGTAATGTTGGTTGTTTGTTCTGGGGGAGGTGAAGTTGCTTCAGATTGTGGTTGTGTTGGTTGTTGTGAAGCAAAGTTTTGAGCCTGAATTTGGGCTAAGGTTGGAGAGTCAGGGTCAGAGTATTCTTGGTCAGAGGAGAGGTCAAGATATGGAGGAGATTCTGGGGCTGAAGATGATGAAGAGGAAGTGGTAGTGTGAGAAAGATTAACATTTGGTGGAGGTTGTGAAGTTCTGGTTATAGAAGGTGGAGTTTCAGAAGTTGTGTATATGGGTAGTGTTGGGAGAGGATTAGATGAAAAAGCCAAAATGTGTTCAGAGGGAATAGAGGGAGCAGACATACCAGTAGTTTCTTGCAGAGGCGCTGGAGATCTGCTTCCAGAAGTTTCTCCAATTCTTGCTCTTTTTGCCTTTGAAGATTTATTCTTAGGGGGACCTCGTTTAAATCTGACAAAATCTTCTTCTGAGTCCAGACAGTCGTCCAATCTGAAGTCAGATGTGTCAACTCCTTCATCCTTCAGCCGTTGCAAGTAGTGGAGGATTGCATCTACAGGTTCATTCTTGAAGAACCTTGCAAGACCATGGGACAGCTTCCTCTGATCTTTCAAGGCATCCCAGGAGGTATCCATAGTGGGTCTGACTTGAATTTTCTTCAGAATTCCCATACTCTTGAGATTTCTGGCATTCAGAGGCTTTCCAGTATCTATCGCCAGATCCTCCATCAGTTTGGCCTTCTCCAGATGATCTACCAGCCCATTCTCGATGAAGACATCAGATAACAATCTTCCCAGAGGGATGTAGGTTCTGGGCTTCATGTTGTTTCTGGTCTCCCTGACAGAGTCTCTGAGGTATCTGAAGAGTAGTGCAGGAAGGCAGATCTTCACACCCTTGTGAATGCAATACAGAATGCACTTCTGATCTGCATTGATGTAGTCAGAGGAGTTAGATGTTGGGCGGTGGTGAATAGTTCCCATAATGATCTTAAGCCACACTCTGAGGTTCTGATGAAGCTCTTTGTTCTTTGAAGGATTTCCTTCAGTGTTATGTTTGAAGATGGTTGGATTGATTACTTCAGCAATGCGCCTTGACCTAGGGTTAATGTTGTAAATCCTTTTACCTCTATCTCTCTCCATGTTCAGTAAAGAAGCAATTGACTTTTCAGTAATTACTATCTTTACCCCCAAAACATAAGAGACGATGAAATGGTCATCAGCGTCTGCAAATCTCCAGAACTCCTTGATGAGAAGTGGGTAAACAGGACCATAAAGCCTTTGGAAGTAGTTTTCCCACCCTTGTTGACGAAGTTCTTCAGTAAGATCAACGCCATTTCTCTTCATGTTTTGAAAGTCTACTAGAGTTTCACACAACACTTCCAGTCCTTCAAAGGGAGTTGCTAGGTTTATGTGGGGTGCACGGTCAAGAACATGGGGTTCCTTGTAAACTGGGGTGATGGAGACTCCTGTAACAGTTGGAGTTGGAATGCTTGAAGTTTGAGCAGTTGAGCTTGATTCCATTTGTTGAGAAAAGTTGAAAACTTGTTGTTGAGCGTCCATGGTTGAAGAAGAAGATGAAGATTGATGAAGATGAAGTGTTTGTAGAAATGCTTCAGAGAGGGTTTAGAAAGGGTTTGAGAGTGAGTGAGAGTGATAAGTGTGTGAAATGTGAGAAAAGTGTTTAAATACCCTAAGTTAAAACACATGCAAAACGACACATCATTCAGCGTTAGCACAAATTTCAAGTTAGCACGCTTGGGGGAGAAATGATTAAGGCTAATTAATGAATGTCTATTCCCAACAGTACGTACACTGCTCGAGGAGATCTCAAACGTTTCACCTTTGATCTTCTTCTGGACAGCTGTCTAAAAGTTTTAGGGTTAGACGCTAAGTGCTCCATGTGTTGATATATCTGATCTTCAGGAATACCAAAGGATTGGTTCCTGGAGATTTCTAACTCAGATATCTTCTTAACTGGTAGAAGTATCAGAGTCAGAGGCAGAAATACATTTGTTTACATCAGAGTCTCATTTTACATTCTCAGAGGCACAATTCATTCAGGACAATTTTGAATGTTCAATTTTTTTAAGATAAAAAGAAATCTATCTTCAGCTAGAGGCTTAGTAAAGATATCTGCCCATTGATGATCTGTATCAATGAACTTCAATGTTACTATCCCTTTCTGAACATAGTCTCT
Organism: Lathyrus oleraceus; assembly: GCF_024323335.1. Classification (NCBI taxonomy): domain Eukaryota; kingdom Viridiplantae; phylum Streptophyta; class Magnoliopsida; order Fabales; family Fabaceae; genus Lathyrus; species Lathyrus oleraceus. The sequence goes on along the minus strand of NC_066579.1, from coordinate 48,631,788 downwards.
GATAAAATGATGTTTTATTTCAATGTGTTTGGCTCTGGAATGTAGAATGGGATTCTTACTTAGATAAATAGTAGCAGTATTATCACAAAAGATAGGAATGTTACTCTCAAAGATTTGCAGATCTTCTAACTGATGCTTCATCCAGAGCATCTGAGTTGTGCACAGTGATGCTGAGATGTATTCTGCTTCTGCAGTTGATAGAGCGATTGTTGACTGTCTTTTGCTAGCCCAGGATATCAGATTGTTTCCCAGAAGCTGGCAATTTCCAGAAGTGCTTTTTCGTTCTATTCTATCTCCTGCATAATCTGCATCACAGTAACCCGAGAGTCTATACTCTGATGTTTTCTCATACATCAGGCCCAGGTTAGGAGTTCCTTTCAGATACTTGAGAATTCTCTTAACTGCTGTTAAATGAGATTCTCTAGGATCTGATTGGAATCTGGCACAGAGACAGACGCTAAAGAGAATATCAGGACGAGTAGCAGTCAGATAGAGAAGAGAGCCTATCATACTTCGATAGAGCTTCTGATAAACCTTTGTGCTTACCTCTTCCTTTTCAAGAATGCATGTTGGCTGCATGGGAGTTTTTGCAGAGTTACATTCAGCCATATCAAATTTCTTCAGAATATCTTTAATGTATTTGCTTTGATGAACATATGTAACTTCTGAAGTTTGGTTAATTTGAATTCCCAGAAAGAACTTTAGTTCTTGCATTAAGCTCATTTCAAATTCTGCCTGCATTAACTCAGAGAATTCTTGACAAACAGAGATATTAGCAGAACCAAAAACAATGTCATCAACGTAAATCTGGCATATCATGAGATCATTATTTAGGTTCTTACAGAAGAGTGTGGAATCAACTTTCCCTCTGATAAAATTTTGTTCCAGAAGAAAATTGCTTAAACGTTCATACCAAGCTCTGGGAGCTTGTTTAAGTCCATATAAAGATTTTTTGAGTTTAAAAACATGTTCTGGAAAGTTTGGATTTTCAAAACCTGGAGGTTGGTTGACATACACTTCTTCTGATATATAACCATTAAGGAATGCACTCTTGACATCCATTTGATATAATTTAATAGAATGATTAATAGCAAAAGATACAAGAAGACGAATAGATTCTAACCTTGCGACTGGAGCAAAAGTTTCATTATAATCAATACCTTCTTGTTGACTATAACCTTGAGCTACCAGTCGAGCTTTGTTTCTGACGACTTCTCCTTTCTCATTCAGCTTGTTTCTGAATACCCATCTGGTTCCAATAACGTGAGTGCCTCTGGGCTTTGGAACAAGATCCCAGACATCATTCTTTGTGAATTGATCTAATTCTTCTTGCATGGCTGAAACCCAGTCGTTATCTTGAAGTGCTTCATCACAGGACATAGGCTCAATCAGAGACACTAGTCCCAGAGGAGTATCTTCAGAGGTCCTGAAGGTAGATCTGGTTCTAACAGGTTCGTCTTTGTTTCCCAGAATCAAATCTTCAGATACATTGATACGACTTTTAACTTTCTTTGGGATTTCTGGGGATTTAATTTCTTCAGAGTTCTGAGTGACAGTTGCTTCTGGAGTTTTATCAGAACCTGCAAGAGTGATTTCTAAATCTGCAAAATTTTCAACTAGCTTTGACTTTTCAGGGTCAAGCTTATCATCAAATCTGACATGAATTGATTCTTCCACAATTTTGGTTTCTGTGTTGTATACTCTGTAGCCTTTAGAGCGTTCTGAGTATCCTAACATAATACCTTTCTGTGCTTTGGAATCGAACTTGTTCAGATGTTCTTTAGTGTTTAAGATAAAACAAGAACATCCAAAAGGATGAAAATATGAAATGTTTGGTTTTCTTCCTTTACACAGTTCATAGGGAGTCTTTTCCAGAATAGGTCTTATAGAGATTCTATTATGAATGTAACATGTTGTATTTACAGCTTCTGCCTAAAAGTGCTTTGCCACATTAGTTTCATTGATCATGGTTCTGGCCATCTCTTGGAGTGTCCTATTCTTCCTCTCTACAACTCCATTTTGTTGTGGAGTTCTAGGGCAGGAGAAATCATGGGATATTCCATTAGAGTCAAATAATTCCTCAAAATCTTTGTTTTCAAATTCCCCACCATGATCACTTCTGACTCTAATAATTTTAGAGTCAAGTTCTTTTTGCACTTTGGAGCAGAAACTAGTGAATACAGAGTGAGACTCACTCTTGTGCTTTAGGAATTTCACCCATGTCCAGCGACTGTAATCATCAACAATGACTAGTCCATACTTCTTTCCATTGACTGATGCTGTTTTCACAGGACCAAATAAGTCAATGTGGAGAAGTTCCAGAGGCTTAGAGGTAGAAACAACATTTTTCTTTTTAAAAGATGTTTTAGAAAATTTTCCTTTCTGACATGCTTCACACAGAGCATCTGAAGAAAACTTCAGTTTAGGTAGGCCTCTGACTAACTCGAGTTTATTTAGCTGAGAAAGTTTCCTCATGCTAATGTGGCCCAAGCGTCTATGCCATATCCATTGCTCTTTGTGAACAGACATCAGACATTTAACATTTTGTTCTTTTAAATCAGAAAGATTAATTTTATAAATGTTGTTTTTCCTCTTGCCTGTGAAAAGGACAGAGCCATCATTCTGATTAATGGCTTTACATGTTTTTTGATTAAAGATTACATCATAACCGTTATCACTTAATTGACTTATGGATAACAAATTATGCATCAATCCTTCTACGTAAAGGACATCAGATATAGAGGGAAGAGTACCATTACCAATAGTTCCGGAGCCTCTGATCCTTCCTTTCTGATCTCCTCCGAAACCTACAAATCCAGCATCTTTAAGTTCCAGACTTTGGAACATAGACTTTCTTCCCGTCATGTGTCACGAGCATCCAGAGTCCAGGTACCATGACTGGTGTCTGAACTTTGTTGCATAGGATATCTGCAACATACACAATCTTATCTTTCGGTACCCAGAATCTCTTGGGTCCTTTCTGATTAGTTTTCCCAGAGTTTCTTATGACTTTGGGTTTTCTAGCATTTTCAAATTTTTGTTCTTGTGTGTGTGTATAGTGATATGAAAATGGAGATTTAAGTTGGCCACTAGAAGAAGTTTTAACTTCCTTAGGATCATACCCAATTCCCTTTTTATTGTTCTGACTGACTCCATAAATCATGGATGCCATAATACTCCTACCTATTCCATTTTTCAGAAATTCTTGAAAGGCTTCTTCGTATTCAAAAATAATTTTATTTGAAGTTTGTGGTGCTTGAGACAACGCTTCTTCTAATTCTAAGCTTTTTCTTTTTGCTCCATCTCTTTCTAGTGTTAAAAATCTGATTGTATCTTCTCGCGCTAGAATTGTCATCTCAAGCTTGCCACATTCTTCAAATTTTGCTTTAAGACAGCCTTTTATGTTTTTAAGCTTTTGTTTTAATTTTTGATATGAGCTAAGAGTTTCTGACAAGCATGATTCTAGATCAGATCGAGAGAGTTCAGAGAATACCTCTTCAGATTCTTCATCTGAGCTGCTCCTGGATGTGGTAGCCATAAGTGCCACGTTGGCCTTTTCATCAGAGTCAGATTCTGATGACCCAGATTCACTATCATCCCAGGTAGCCATTAATCCTTTCTTTGTCCTGAAAGTATTTTTCTTGAAACTTTCTTTTCTAGGATTGTCTTTCTTTAGCTTGGGGCATTCATTCCTGTAGTGACCTGTTTCTTTACATTCATAACAAGTAATATCTTTGTTAGTTTTACCTTTTGAGGTTGATTCTGATCGATCCCCTCTGGGTCTTGGTCTTCTGAAGTTGTTGTTCCTCTTTTTCCAAAGTTGTTTAACTCTTCTGGTTAGGAGGGACAATTCTTCTTCATCATCAGAATCTTCTAGTTCAGAGTCATCAGTATCTTCAGTTTCTGCCTGGAGAGCTTTGGTTCTGTCAGGTTTGCGTCTTTCATATCTGGACTTTAATGCTACGGACTTGTTCCTTTTCTGAGGCTCATCTTCCTCTAGTTCTATCTCATGACTTCTGAGGGAGCTAACAAGTTCTTCAAGACTGATATTGTTCAGATCCTTTGACAGCTTTAGAGCAGTAACCATGGGTCTCCATTTCTTTGGCAGACTTCTGACTATCTTTTTGACGTGATCTGCAGTTGTGTATCCTTTGTCTAGAACTTTGAGACCTGCAATCAGAGTTTGGAATCTAGAGAACATTGCCTCTATAGCTTCATCATCTTCCATTTTGAAAGCTTCATATTTCTGGATAAGCGCCAGAGCCTTTGTCTCTTTGACCTGAGAGTTTCCTTCATGAGTCATCCTCAGAGAGTCAAGTATGTCTTTGGCTGTTTCTCTGTTGGTGATCTTTTCATACTCGTTGTAAGATATAGCATTGAGGAGTATGGTTCTGGCCTTGTGATGATTCTTGAAAACTCGCTTCTGATCATCTGACATCTTACTTCTGGGAACTTCAGCTCCATCCTCTGTGACAGGAGGTTTGTATCCATTTGTGACAATGTCCCAGAGATCAGCATTATAGCCTAGAAAGAAACTTTCGATTCTATCTTTCCAGTAATCGAATTTCTCTCCATCAAAGACAGGAGGCTTAGCATTGTAACTGTCCTTTTCATTTGTGTGGGCCATAGTTTTTCTCGTTCTGGATCTCTCTACACTGTTAAGTGTTTGATTAGAAAATCAATAACAGAGCCGGAGCTCTGATACCAATTGAAGGTGAGAAAAACAAGAAAGGGGGGTTTGAATTGTTTTGGAAAATAAGCGCTTTTTCAAAATGAAAAACACACAAGGAATTTTATACTGGTTCGCTTATAACACAAAGCTACTCCAGTCCACCCGGCCAAGGTGATTTCGCCTTCAACAAGGACTTAATCCACTAATCTTGAAAGATTGATTACAAACAACGTCTAAGAGAAAGATCTCTTAGTCCTCTCCAGTATACAGACTACACAGAGTCACTTGAGGAAATACAACAAAGATAAAATTTATGTAATCTAGAGTGCTTCTAAGATAAGCAAATATTACAACAGTAAGAACAAAGTTGTTTCACGTTTCAAGCAACAGCTTCGTGAAGATTGAGAGAATAAACAGTATTTTTGTGTGTTGATGTTTCAGTAAAAATCTTGTTGTATATGTTGTACACTGAATGTTGATTTGCAGTCCTTTATATAGAAGAGAAGGATCCGTTGAAAAGTCATGGAAGATAATAACTCTTGAATAATAATTAGTGCCATATCTTATGTTGCTTGTTGTCAAAGCAACTTTCACTTCTTGAATGACTACTTACCACAAATAGTTCCTTATCATTTGTATTTTTGGAGTTAACGTCTCTTCCTGTATTAGGAAATCCATTTCCATAATTTTATTTGAAGTTAACGTTACTCTTCCTTATTTAGCAGTTCCATAATCTTAGTCTTCATGTTTCTGGAGATCTTGGAATCTGCTATCTAGCTTCTGATGTTGATCTTTTGAGTTCTGATGATTTCTTCAGATAGCGCCAAGAGCTTCTGAAGTTTGACATACTGTTGTTCAAAATCAGAACTTCTAGAGCGTACTTCTTGTTCAGATGCTTCTGATATTTTGCTATTTTGCTCAGAGTTAGACTTTCTTGAACGTGTTTCTACTTCAGATGCTTCTGATCATTTGATAATTTGTATCTGATCTGGTTCTATATCTGATGACGTCATCAGATTTCTTCCTTCTTTCTTTAGAACCCTGCACACTTAGAAACTTTTCGTTAGGGTGCCATTTTTGGTTTCATCCTTTGTTATCATCAAAATCAAGGAATCTGTTGTAGAACAATTTTTGTTCTTACAGTGACATTACCTTCGACGTCTCATATCTGATACCAGAATTTCAATTGGTATCAGAGCAGGCATCATGCTCTGGTTCTGGGTGAGATCTTGGGACATTACTTTCTGGTACTATGGATAGAGACGAAGGATCTGTTCACAGACCACCAATTCTGGATGGATCTAACTATGACTACTGGAAACCTCAAATGGTAGCCTTCCTAAAATCTTTGGATAATAAGGCTTGGAAGGTTGTTCTAACAGGCTGGGAACATCCAATTATTACTAAGGAAGGAGAAGTTACAACTGATAAGAAGGTTGAGCAACAATGGACCAAGGAGGAGGATGAACTAGCCCTTGGAAACTCTAAAGCATTGAATGCTATATTCAATGGGGTTGATAAGAACATCTTCAGACTGGTGAACAACTGTGAGGTGGTTAAAGATGCTTGGAATATTCTCAAAACCACTCATGAAGGTACCTCTAGAGTAAAGATGTCTAAATTGCAGCTGCTTACTACCAAGTTTGAAAATTTGAGGATGAAAGAAGATGAAAATATTCATAACTTTCATATGAATATCCTTGAAATTGCTAATGCCTCAAGAGCCCTGGGTGAGAAGATGTCAGATGAAAAACTAGTGAGGAAAATTCTCAGGTCACTTCCTAAGAGATTTGCCATGAAAGTGACAACTATAGAAGAATCTCAAGACATCTGCAATATGAGAGTGGATGATCTAATTGGATCCCTCCAAACATTTGAGTTGGGAATGAGTGATGGATATGAAAAGAAAGTCAAAAGCATAGCCTTCATGTAAAACACTGAGGAGAAAGAGGAAGAAAGTGGTCAAGATACTGATGAAGATCTGGCAAATGATGTAGTATTACTAGGGAGACAGTTCAACAAACTCCTGAAAAAGATGGATGTAAGGTCTAAGTCTAATGTCAAGAACAACTCATTTGACATCAGTAGGTCTAATGACGCTGAAAGAAGAACAAACTCTGATGAAAAGTCCAAACAAGGAAAAGGAGTTCAGTGCCATGAATGTGATGGGTATGGACACATTAAAGCTGAATGTGGGACCTACCTCAAGAAACAAAAGAAGAGTCTTGCTGCTACTTGGTCTGATGAAAGTGAAACAGAAGGAGAGTCTACCAATCTTGTGACTGCCTTGACTGGAAGATGAGAAGACAGAACACTTGGAAACCATCTCTAAGTTGAAGATTAAAGCAGTGTTCTTGAACTCCAAACTGGATGAGATGACAAAGTATGTCAGAATGCTAAACAGTGAATCTGACACCTTAGATAAAATCCTCCAGACTGGAAAAATGGCAGGAGACAAGTCTGGCCTTGGGTTCAATGAATCCAAACCTGAGTGTAGTCACACTGGTAGCAAACCAAAGATGTCGCATCATGTGTCACAACATCATAAGGAAAGACAACATAAAGGAAAACACGAAAGATGGAGATGTCATTACTGTGGAAAATTTGGCCATATAAAACCATTCTGCTTTAAGTTGTATGGCTATCCTAGTCCTTCTCATCATCAACCTAGACCCAAACACCACATCCCTATCAATAGAAAACAGTGGGTTCCTAGGGCTGGTGCTACTAACTTGATAACTCACACTTCCTTCGGAGTTTCAGCCAAAGAAGACTCGTATTTTGACAGTGGATGCTCCAGACACATGACTGGAAGCAAAAACCTGCTAATTGACCTTCATCCTCATACCACCATCTTTGTAACCTTTGGTGATGGAGCAAAGGGTGAAATCAAGGGGTTGGAAAGCTAAACTGCCTTGGAGTCCCTAACCTTGACAATGTGCTACTTGTTAAAGGACTGACTGCAAACCTAATCAGCACCAGTGAACTGTGTGACCAATGTCTAAATATAAACTTCACAAAAACTGAATGTCTGATTACTAATAAAGAAAATGAAGTGATCATGAAAGGAGTCAGGTATAAGGACAACTATTATATGTGGAGTTCTCAAGAAACTGGTTATTCATTAATGTGTACTCTAGCCAAAGAAGAAGAAGTGAAGCTATGGCATCAAAAATTGGGCCATCTGCATCTTAAAGGAATGAAGAGGATTATATCTGTTGAAGCTGTCAGAGGAATCCCAAACTTAAATATTGATGAAGGAAGAGTTTGTGGGGAGTGTCAGATTGGAAAACAGACAAAGATGTCACATTAAAAGATCAAACATGACACCACTTCCAGAGTGCTGGAACTTCTCCACATGGACTTGATGGGACCTATGCAGGTGGAAAGTCTTGGTGGGAAAAAGTATGCTTATGTGGTGGTGGACGACTTCTCCAGATACACCTGGGTAAATTTTATAAGGGAAAAATCTGATGTATTTGAGGTATTCAAAGATCTTTGCCTAAGACTTCAAAGAGAAAAAGAAAGCCAGGTTATCAGAATCAGAAGTGATCATGGGAAAGAATTTGAGAACAGTAAATTTGTTGGATTCTGTTCATCTGAAGGAATTAGTCATGAGTTGTCATCTCCCATTACCCCTCAGCAAAATGGTGTCGTAGAAAGGAAAAATAGAACTCTCCAAGAATCTGCCAGAGCCATGATTCATGCTAAGAAATTGCCCTACCACTTCTGGGTTGAAGCTATGAACACAGCCTGCTATGTTCACAACAGAGTAACCTTGAAGAAAGGGACTCCAACTACTTTATATGAAGTCTGGAAAGGAAGAAGACCTACTGTCAAATACTTCCATGTGTTTGGTAGTAAATGTTATATCCTGACTGATCGTGAACAAAGAAGGAAGATGAATCCCAAGAGTGATGAAGGAATATTTCTGGGTTACTCAACAAACAACAGAGCATTTAGGGTCTTTAATTCCAGAACAAAAGTAATGATGGAATCTATCAATGTTGTGGTTGATGATCAACAGACTGATGTCACATACGATGTTGAGACATCTCTAAATGATGCCCCATCTGATTTCCCAAACAAAAGTAATGAGAGTGAACCCACTCAAGCTGAACCTGAAGCTGACAAAATTAATAAGGGACCCTCTATCAGAATTCAGAAGGATCATCCTAAATATCTCATTATAGGAGACCCAAATAAAGGGGTCACAACTAGATCAAGAGAAATGATCTCACATGGCTGTTTTGTGTCCAAGATTGAGCCCAGGAATGTCAAATAAGCCTTAACTGATGAATTCTGGATCAATGCCATGTAGGAAGAGTTAGGCAAATTCAAGAGAAATGAAGTATGGGAACTGGTTCCAAGACCTGAAGGAATAAATGTTATTGGAACAAAGTGGGTTTACAAGAATAAATATGATGAATAAGGGATGGTTACTAAAAATAAAGCAAGATTGGTAGCACAAGGATACACTCAAGTTGAAGGAGTTGACTTTGATGAAACATTTGCCCTTGTAGCTCGCCTGGAGTCCATTAGACTATTGCTTGGAGTGACATGTATTCTGAAGTTTAAACTGTTCCAAATGGATGTAAAAAGTGCCTTCTTGAATGGTTACTTAAATGAGGAAGTGCATGTTGAACAACCTAAAGGGTTTACAGACCCAAATCTTCCAAAGCATGTGTATAAGTTGAGGAAATCCCTCTATGGGCTGAAACAAGCCCCCAGGGCTTGGTATGATAGACTCACATTGTTTCTCATTGACAATGGATATAGAAAGGGAGGCATTGATAAAATCTTATTTGTCAAAAATGAAGGAGGAAAACTCACAGTGGCTCAGATATATCTGGATGATATTGTGTTTGGTGGGATGTCAAATAAGATGGTCGAAGATTTTGTTAAACAAATGCACTCTGAATTTGAAATGAGCCTTGTTGGAGAGATGACCTATTTTCTTGGGCTACAAGTCAAGCAGATGGAAGATTCTATCTTTCTATCTCAAAACAAATATGCCAAAAATATTGTTAAGAAGTTTGGCATGGAGAATGCAAGTCACAAAAGGACACCTGCTCCTACTCATCTGAAAGTCTCTAAAGATGAAATTGGTGTTAGTGTAGATCAAAGTCTCTACAGAAGCATGATAGGGAGTCTGTTATATCTCACAGCAAGCAGACCTGACATTGCTTTTGTTGTAGGTGTTTGTGCTAAATATCAAGCTGAACCAAAAGTCAGTCACACAAACTAAGTGAAAAGGATCTTGAAATATGTCAATGGCACTAGTGACTATGGGATGCTATACACTCATGGATCTGGATCTGTGCTAACTGGATACTGTGATGTTGATTGGGCCGGAAGTGCTGATGATAGGAAAAACACATCAGGAGGATGCTTCTTCTTGGGGAACAACTTAATATCATGGTTTAGTAAGAAACAAAATTGTGTGTCTCTGTCCACTGCTGAAGCTGAATACATAGCAGTTGGAAGTAGTTGTTCTCAACTGGTTTGGATGAAACAGATGCTGACTGAATACAATGTCACGTAAGATGTCATGACATTGTACTGTGACAACCTGAGTGCTATAAATATTTCTAAGAATTCTATTTAGCACAACATGACAAAACATATTGATATTCGTCATCATTTTATTAGGGAACTAGTGGAAGATAAAATTATAGTCCTAGAGCATATTGCTACTGAAATGCAGTTAGCTGATATTTTTACAAAGGCCTTGGATACAAATCAATTTGAATTTATAAGAGGGAAATTAGGGATTTGTATTTATGAGAATTTGTAGCAATTAATTTGGAGTGGAAAAGGTAATAAAATTATTGTCTGCTTACTTAAAATAAAGGGCCCCATTTATGGTAAATCATCACCTAGTATTGGAAATTCCATCTATTACCTTTTCACACGCAACCTCTACTCAAACATTTCCAACTTCCTGTATCTTCCTCAAACTCCTATGCTAGGGCAACTGAAACCTTCCCACAAAAACAACAAGATGTCACAACATCAAACACCATCTGGTTCACAAATTCCTAAGCCTACTCACAAGGATAGAACGCCTTTAATGGACTTTCTTGATGAAGATATTTTAGACGTGATTCCACTGTCTGTCATTCCAGGCGAAGCTCTTGACTCCAACCATCCCATGGATGCATCTGCCACTGCATGCCCTACTCAAGGCAACAACTCTAATATCCATTCCAGCTCTACTCATACCCCTAGTTCTAAGGACGACATGCATCACACTGATCGTGTCATAAGAAACCTAGTCACTAGAATCCTCAATGAAGGACATTCTGTAAAGGGAATTTCTACTCCTCTATCAAGAAGGGACCCCTCTCCTGAGGTTGGACCTCATAATGATAAGGATGATGATTCCTCTAGGTCTGAAAAGGATATGGCTGCTGAAGGTTTGTGCTCTTTAGGGTAAACTGTGTATGGTAAGAAATCTGTGGCATCACCTACTGTCAATGCTTCACAGTCTAAGAAGCATGATTCTACAAAGAAGGTGATTGACCTAGAAGATGATAGTTCGGATGATCAAGATGATAGCTTGCTTCATCACTTGAAGCCTAGTGTGGCTAAGAGGATGAAGACTAGAAAAGGTAGGTATGTGGCTGAAATGATGTCAGCCAAAACTGCTAAGAAGGCTACTGGTGTAGGCCCCTCAAAATCTTGGAGCAAAGTTAATGTGAAGAAGAGGAAAGTGAGAGAAATTTCTGAGTCAGATGAAGATATTGAAGAAGATGTCCCTGACATCTCCCCTGTCAAGAGGACAACAATTAGGAAGTCCCCTGTAAAAGTTGATGTTGTACACTTGGATAATATTTCTTTCCATCTTGAAGATGGAGCAGCAAAATGGAAGTTTGTGATCCAAAGAAGGGTGGTTGTGGAGAGAGAGAGTTAGGCAAGGATGATGTCGAGGTCAAAGAGGTCATGGACCTAATTAAAAATGCTGGATTAATGAAAACTAAGGTTGGGTTATCTCAGTGCTATGAAGGATTGGTTAAAGAATTTGTTGTCAACATTCCTGAAGACATTGCTGATAAAAACAACAAGGAATTTTGTAAAGTGTTTGTAAGAGGGAAGTGTATCACATTTTCTTCAACTAGAAGTTTCTAGGAAGAGGAACAGAAGGTGCATGTGAACTGGAAGCCACAGACAATGAGATCTGCAGGGAAATTACAGCAAGACAAGTGAAGGAGTGGCCTAGTAAGAAGCATCTCCCTGCCGGGAAGCTGACTGTGAAATATGTTATATTGCACAAGATAGGGTCTGCAAATTGGGTGCCTACCAACCACATCTCCACAATTTCAAATGCCCTTGGAAGGTTCATCTTTGTTGTTGGAACCAAGCTGAAATTTGATTATGGTAGATTTATGTTTAAACAAATTGTCAAACATGCTTCTACAAATGCAGTAAAGCTGCCCATGGATTTTCCCTAAATGATTTGTGGGATTATCCTGAGCCAACACCGTAGAACTCTGAGTACAAATGATCTTCCTAGTAGAAGAAAACCTCCTCTATCAGTTCACTACAAATTGTTTGAAGGCAGTCATGTCAAAGACATTGTTATGACATCTGCTATGAAAAAGTCATCCTCAAAAGGTGGTCTTATTGCTGAGCTGAAAGAAACTTGTAAAGAATTGGATACATGGATAAGGGTAGCAACAACCAGGAAAGAAGCTTTGGAGGCTCTGATTTCAAGCTTAGAGCAAGCTGAAAGAGAGAATATTGGACATACTAAAGAAGCAGAAGCCCAAACCTCTAGTGAGTGGTCTGAAACTAAAGATGAAACAAGTGGCAGTTCTGGTTCTAAAGCTGATCCTCTGAATAGTTTTATTAATGTTGTCCCCCACTCTTCTGATGGTGTGTTGTGATGGATGTTCTGGTGTTTCTTTTGGCAATCATGTTCTGCTAACTTGATGTATTTTTTTTGGGTTCTTTTTGGATTTTCTGGATTTTATCTCAGCTTGTATAAAGTTGTGTTTGTTCCTGGATCTATAACACTTAACATTCTGCTTTGACATTCTGTTTGTTTGACTAAATAGACATTTATTTTGTCTCTTTGGTCTCTTTTGGCTAAAAAGGGGGAGAAGTAGCTAAAGTAGCTATGTTATACTATATACATATGATGTTACAGATGATGTTGGAGATAATCTGTATGATACATATGATGTTACAAATGTATGTTGGAGATAATCTGTTTGTTACAGGTGATGTTTAAGGTGTTGTTAGAGGGAGAAGTGTTCTATCTGTGTTGAGCAGACTAGTGCTAGCTGGAGGGGGATGTGGACACAAACGCATATGTATTTAATATGTGTTTACTAGTTGCTATTTTAGCTAGTAATGTATGTTTTATTACTTTTGCTGATGAACTGATACTGTGATTATTCTCTTGTGAAACAAATGATCTGATGTATGTTTTAGCCAAAATTTTCCAAAGGGGTAGTTTGTTGGTTCTATGTGTTGGCATCAATTTTGGTAAAACCTAGAGTTTTCACAAGATAGCACACATGTTGTCTTGACATGAGATATCAGGTTCCTGCAGGGTGTTTAAATAAAGGTTGTGCAAGATTTAACTGAGATGTCAGACCCGATGTCAAGACATGTGTATACAGAATATTCAGTCTGAATGTTATGTATTTTGTGATTGTGTTTTTCATGCTAATTTGTGTGTGATTGATGTGGAGATTGAACGCGCCATTCAAGCAGTAATTAAAACCAGATTGATTTATTTTCCAAAAAGATATGATCAGCTGTTAAGAAGATACGAAAGGAAAATAGATTTAGGGTTTTATGATGTCCAAGCCCATTCAAAAGCTTATATTTAAAGGGCATGGAAAACTTGGTTTTAACACACAAGAAATAACGAACGAAATAGTGAGAGAGAATAAGGGTTTTAGTCTTGTGTGAGCGTGTGTATTATGAGCCATTCATTCATCCTATTGATGATTGATTTGGACTGAATTTTGTGTTGTAATTTGTCCACTCTAAGCTTTGAAACATGAGTGTGTGTTTACTTGGTTGAAGCTTTTAAGCAAAATCAAGTATGTGTTCTTGAAGAGTGTCTTCTTTCTTTGTAATATTTATTTTTACATCACTGCTGTGATTGAGGGGGAGTGAGTAGGATCTCTTATCTAAGAGTTCTTAGATAAAAGTCACACAGGTAGAGATTAGGTGAAAAGACTGTAACTTAAAGTTATTTACTGAGAGTCTTTGAACTAATTCTGTTTAGTGGATTTCCTTCCTGGCTTGGTAGCCCCCAGACGTAGGTGAGTTTGCATCGAACTGGGTTAACAATTGCTTGTGTCACTTGTACTATTGTTCTTTATCTTTTATCCTGTTTATATTATTTTGATATTAGTGTCGTGACATTACCTTCGACATCTCATATCTGATACCAGAATTTCACAAAGCCATTAAGCAACCTTCTTAATAAAGACGAGTTTTTCCTTTTTGATGAATCTTGTTTACTTGCTTTTAACAATTTAAATGAAAAATTAGTAATTTAACTACAATTGATTGGAAACTTAATTTTGAATGATGCTCAAGTCAATTATGCCACAATAGAAAAAGGTGTGGTCGCAATAGTATATGCATTGGAAAAATTTAGATCATACTTGATTGGTTCAAAAAACTTTATATACACTGACAATGTGGCATAAAATATTTAATGACTAAGCCTAATTCCAAACAAAGACTAAACAGATGGATACTCTTGTTACAAGAGTTGGATATGGAGATAAAAGACAAGAAAGGATTACAAAAATTTGGTAGCTGGCCATTTGTCTCAGCTGGTAAATAAAGAAATAACGAGTCAAGAAAAGGAAATATTGGAAAAGTTTCTAGATGAGCAATTGCTCATGATACGGGAAAGTTCATAGTTTGCAATTACGACCAATCACAAGGTTTCCGAAATAATCCTATACAAATTCAATACGTATGAGATGATCTGAATCTCTTTAAAATAAGTTATGATAATATTTTCAAAAGATGTGTGAGTAAATAAGAAGTACGGTGTATGATATAGCATTGTCACAATTCTCCCTACAAAGGATACTATAATGGAGAATAAACATCAATAAATATTTTCCAGCTAGGTTTTTAGTGGCCTTCTTTATTTAAATATTCACACGAATACACGCAAAGCTATGACAACTTCTAAAGAGATGGAAGGATTTCCAAAAGAAACAAAATGCCACTAAAAATATGCTTGAAGTAGAAGTTTTTAATTGTTGGGGAATTAACTTTGTTGGATCATTTCCATCACCATATAACAACAATTACATTATAGTTGCAGTAGAATACGTATCAAAATTGTTTGAAGCAGTTGCTTCACCCAATGTTGATAGCAAAACAATGGTAAAATTTCTAAAGAAGAATATTTTTGCCCATTTTTGAACACCCAAACTACTTATAAGTGATGGAGGAACTCACTTCTCTAATAGTCAGCTGTACATAGTTCTATGGCATTATGGGATAAGATATTAAGTAGCAACACCATCTCACCCCAAACTAATGGCCAGGAAGAAGTATAAAATAGGGAAATCAAAAGGATTTTAGAGAAGACAATATCCTCATCACAAATAAATTTGTCATCTAAACTAGACAAAGTTATGTGGGCCTATCAAACAATATTAAATCACCAATAGGAATCACATCATTTCATATGGTATATGGAAAAACATGTTATCTAACAATAGAATTGGAACATAAAACTTATTGGGCGATCAAACTTATAAATTTTGACCAATCAGCACAGGAAGAAAAATGAAATTACATGTGCACAAGTGGGATGCAATAAGGAACCAACCTAATGGATCCTCCAAATTATACAAAGAAAAGGTCAAAAGATATTATGATCAGCTCTTAAAAAAAGAATTTAAACCATGAGAATTTGTCATAGTGTTCAGTTCTAGGCTTAAACTATTTCTAAGAATATTAAGGTCAAAATGGATTGGCCATTCAAGATTAAAGAATCTAAGCCTTATAGAGCATTTGAAGTAGAAGACCCAATAACCAAAGTAAAGTGGGCTATTAATGGTCAACGATTAAAATCGTACCTTTGCGAGAATGACACTAACATCACTAACATTCCCTAGGATAATCCATAATAAAAAGAAATCAGACGTCGAGATAATGATGTTAAATAAGCGCTTATTAGGAGGAAACTCAATGTTTTAGCATTTATTTACATTTATTACATTTTTCTTTGCAAAGGAAGTTGGCAGAACTGATACATAATGCAGATACCCCGCTGGTTAAGCTATGTTGTTTGCTAAGCAAGAGCACTCTACATTTGCCTCCAACCATTATCACTTTGAAGATTTTACTTTCTTACTGTTTGAATTTATTTGTGTGTTGAATGATTTTTTCTTGTGGGTTTGTTTTTATGTATTATGTTACTAAAAATGTCCATGCACAAGGGACCTGGGTGTGTTGGTCAGTACAGGAGCACACCCAAGTTTCCAACATATTTTAAGTATTTTGAAGATGAATAGATTTCTCCCTTAAATTTTGATGTGTACGTGATGAGGAAATTGAACAAGCAAAAATATTTACAGGTGTTGTAGTATAAGGATCACTAAGCGAGCCATAATGTGTGCCTAACACACTTTGCTGCAAATTGGGGCTAGGTGAAAAATCTCAGGAAATTTTGGACTAAGCGAGAAATCCTACAAGACCACTCTTTGTCTATTTCCTGAGGATAATTAAATCTTTTCTGCATGGGGTGGAAAGCAAGGGATGATTTAAAGCTTATACATATAAAAATTTTAAATGTTTTCATGGTTTATACTTGTTCAATTTTCGAAAATTTGCTTTCAAAATATTTGTCAGTAGATGGTTCACGTGATTATATGAAAATCCAAAATGAGTGGGAATCACAAAAGGTATGTTAATGAAAAATGTCAAGAACAAATGACATGAAAAGAGTTTTATTCTTTTAAAATTCTTCATTCATGATCAATGTTTGATTATTTATGAATTATAGCATGACTAAGAAGTAATTGCTTACATAAAGTTTAATTCTACTACATCCTATTGAAAACACGTCAATGTGAGTCAATAATCTTAAGCTTACCAAAATGAGATGTGTGAAACCTTATATTTAACATAAATAATGAAAGTAGACATGCATGTTAACTATGTGTATTCCGCATCAATCTTGTTACTCTACCTAATAGGTTTGAAGTCATGAGTATGATCAAAACATTGTTTGATTTTGAGTAAAAAACTATTTTACCCAAACGCCTGCCTAGTGAGGGTATGATCCTTTGAATACCCCTTTGAGCCTAAAAATGAAAAATTATGTTCTTTAAATGTTACAACCCTTAACCAATTTTAAAGAAAAACAATGTTCGTCACATTGTCTTAAGGATTGGGAAGTGCTTAAAAATTGAAAGGTATTTCAAAATAAAGTTTGGGGAGAAAATGAAATGTATGAAAAAGAAAGTCAAATAGTAAATGTTGAATATGTGACTCCATAACACAAGATGGACGGTGAATTGTGGAGGTTTGAAAATTGTTGATTTAAATCAAAATCATTTCAAAATTAAAGTTTGAAAATATTTTATAAAAAATGTGTGAATAAGTATGCAGTGGAAATTGAAAGTAAAGAAATTAAGTGGAAAATAAAAGAGATAAGGGAAGACAAAACGACGCCAAATAATTATAGAGAGGTTTAGTCTAATGAAGTGACTCACTCTTATCCCTAATAATTGATCTTGAGAGAACCCATTATTGATTAAGAGATTTTAGAAGGTTAAACCCATGAATCCCTTATACAAGGAAATGAAGTTTTTATGATAACTTTTAATAAACAACGAATGTAGTCATAAATGGTTGGTCTCAAAACCAAACAATGAACACAGAAGAAACAATTAGGCTTCACACTAAATAGAGATTTTACACAGACTGATCTCGAACCAATACGAAGTTTTAAATTTCCTATACCACGAACAAAACTATTGAGTAATTCCATCAACATAGCCTACGAAACCAACTAATTAACAAAAATTAATCAATTAATTTTATTAACTAAAATAAAGTGGTTTAAATTGAAAATGACTTGTTAAATTTTGAAGTGAGAATAGAAATATCCTCAAAGCTGGGTTGTGCGTGATGACAACATGAGCGGAATGTCATATGCGAAGATCATAAAACGTGAAAAAAATATCATATCAAAGTATCAAAAATTTCAACGGCATAACAGTATAAAATTGTCAAATATGCGGATCAATACTTGACTTATCGCAATGAAATTAAACACCAACAAACCGGTATTATTTCTAATATTTACAATATGTTAGAGAATAGTATAACACCCAACAATAATCCATAATCAATGACAATCACAATAATCAAAACACAATAAGCCACAAAACATCACACAAAATAAAATTCAGTTCATAATGTTAACAACAACTAGGGGTGTGCAAAAAAATTGATTCAAAAGAACCACTTTTAAAAATATGGTGCACCAATTCTGAAAACCCACATTATTTGCTTTATAAACTAATCCGGATCCATTTTATTAAAACCATACAAAACCAATATTCACTTTTTAAAATCAATATATGAATGGTTAGTCCACTTTTCAAACATAATGGGCTTTGCTTTTTCTCTATTCTTGCTTCATAAATGACAATTAAAGTAATGTATATTTAATAAAAAAAAGTTAAAAATATTGTTTTCTATGCTAAGATAAAAAAATACACATTGATTATATTTTCTTGAATAGAGCTTTCTGTTTAAACTCATGATCTTAGAATGATGTGTTTAGTCTATCCTCCCACATTCAACATAATATAGTAAATACTTTTTGATAGGTTGAGATTATATGATTACTAGCATCTTTCCTTAAATTAATTCATTCATTAGACTCATTTTTATTTTAAAAAATCTCTTCCAATTTTGTAAAATGAAAATGAAGATGAGTCGAGTCATGAAAATGTTAACTATAAAATATTATACAAAGAGAGAACATTTTTTCAAGAAGGTGAAACAAAAGAGAATTATATATATATATATATATATATATATATATATATATATATATATATATATATATATATATATAATTACTCAATTTTGATTTTTCTTATTGAAATTTGAAAAAATTTCTTAGCATTTCTTGTTCGTTGGCTAGTAGTGATTGATTTTAAAAGTGATTTGGTAGAGTTAAGAAGTTGTTGGAATGAAAACTAAATTTGAGGGAAATTTGATTTTAAAATTGATCTAAATAAAAATTGATTTTTTTAGTGTAAACCGATTATTAACCAAACCGATCCAAATATGAATCGATTTTAAAAAAATAAACCGATTTTGTCAAAGTGATTTTAAAAATCAAACTAATCCATATATTTTATTCAATTTGGTTTGCGTTTTGAATCATATAAACTCCTACTCACAACAACACTTCAGGATTATTAGCAAAAAAAATGAAGAAAAATGGTTAACCTTCCTTACAAGTGGTAAACTTTTATTTTCTACACTTTCTAGTTTATGAGAAAATCCGAGAATGCAACATTGGAGTATAAGCAACTTAAGCACCATACTTGTTACACAACAACCGAAACGGTAACTCCGAGTTATCAACCATCATAGAAACTACCAATTTAGGTCGGACCAAGTTGGTCCAACAAGCTCACGCGCCTTTAAAAAAACGTGTATGTATCCGGTATCGGCGGCAGAACATGGTGTGGGTTTGTAAAGAATGGGGAGTGTGAGTATTGGCTGAGATGAAAAAACACGACGGTAGGGATTGGATTAAACGGTTGTTCATGGCGGCGGCGTACAGATGACGACGGTGGTTGTTTGTCTTGTGAATGCAGGTGGTAGCTGGGTCATGAGCGAAAATGGTGTGGGTTATGGAGTTGTGTGTATGGTGACTGAAGCGGACAGACAAGGTGGTTTTGGTTGCAAGATAAGGATAGTAGTGTATGGACCATTTGATTAAACTTGATTCAAAGGTTAAGATTGAAATAAAAAAATAAACTTTGTCAATCAATTAAAATATTCATAATGTCCCTTTTAGATGTTTTAAGAAATTTAAATGGAATTAAATCAATTAAAACAACTAAATTCACATATTTTAAACTAACCATAATAAAATAAAAATAAAAATATAGATAATTCTATTTGATTTTTCCGAATAATTTGATAAAATAGTAAAGATAAAATGACTCAAAATAAATAAAAATTGCTCGGTTGAAGAGCCTCAGACTGACTAAAATGCGACCGAAAAGATAGTCGAAAAAATAAAAGGAGCACGTCAAGTTAAACTACGTGAATCGTAGATTAATAAAATTGACGTATGCAAGCTCGATTTCGAAACTTTTCGTCCGCTAATTTTATGTACATTTGAAAATTGATTCAATCGATCTGTCTGTAGATTCGAAAATTTAGTTTGGTCGATATTTCAGGCATTATGCTATGCAGATGATGCAAAGTAAAGTAAGGTCGGATGCATGGAAGTCTTAAAAATTCCCTGACAAAATTGGGGTATGACAGTTCCCTCTTTCACTTGAAGAACTAGAACAAGTATTAGATAGTGAGACAACATGTGTTAATTATCCCTTAAGAGTTTCAATTTCAAATTTTAAAATTGGACACTCAACATATTCCACAATTTCTATCTTTTCAACTAAAGTATTTGAAACATTACAACCCTCATCCATGACAAATGTATGAGCTTCCTTGAGAGATTATAAAGCACGATTAAGATTATTTATCTCCTTTGTAAACATATTGATTTTAGAATCTTTGACGTCCTTCGTTCCCTCATAGAGAGTTTGGAGAGCAACCCACATACCTTTAGCACTCGTATGATGTGAAATCGAATAGAAAACTTTAACACTAAGTGCATAAATGAGTATGTTCATAGGTTTCAAATCATATGAAGCCTTTTTTATTTTAGCATCATCCTAATCTTTTAGATGTTTAATAATGTTGTCAGCACCCTTGGGAATAAATGGTCCCTCGGTGACGATATACCACAATTTTTTGTCAATCGATAACAAGTGAACATACATGATCAAGTTCCAATAAGTATAATTTTCGCCTTTGAAAACGGGTGCTCTATTATATGCTCCCTTAGGATCGTCATCTTTCGGTGGATGTTGTTGGGTGTGAATATGGAAGTAGAAAAACGGTATAGAGGGGGGTGAATATACCCAAATTAAAAAACTCAACCACCGTTTTCAAATCAGAGTGTTTTCAAAAATGAGTTGCGAGCAAAATGTTTTATGCGAAAATGAAAATCATATTATTCAAATATTAATCAAGTTAAAACGAATCGTTTCACAAATATCAAATATTAATATGATGAGACACTTGGTATTTATTGATTCAATTGCATAATGCACAAGAAGTGTTTACACAATGATTCAATAAATGGAGTTCTAAGTTCAATTTGTTTTAGATTATTAATCACAGAACTAGCTTAACCAGCTATCCAATTTCAATAAAATTTAATGCGTACACAATAAATTGCTATCAATTGACAAACGATATTATACGATGGAATTGAAGAACCTAAGCATGCAATTACTACGAAATTAAATTCAAGAGTAACAAATAGATGACCCCGAGATTTATAGTGCTTCGGCTTTCGTCTTCGTTTTGCCAACGTGCACTCTTCAATGGTTTCCCAATGGAACCTACATATTTTCTTGTTATTTGAAAAATATTTCCAAGAGTTCATACAATCATCAATCTACAATACAGCTGAGAAAAATAAATCTCTTATTTGGATCTTGACTTGTATACAACACACTTCCCAAACTCTTCTACGTAATCTTTACTCAAATTACGTTTCTTGAATCTTCCAATATCATCAATTCTGCTCTAAGACTTCGTGTGTAGCTATTAACCCTTTGACTCTACTGATTCCTTGAGTGATAAAAATTTCCAAAGAACTCCGCCTTATTTGCAGTCTTCCACACAATCACTACTAAGGCAATTTTGGAGAGAAAAACCTACTTCTTTTCAATAAAATTTATCACCACCATTGACAATCACCTCAATCTTACTAACAACCTGAAAAACTAAATAAGATATTCAAGAAAGATAAGTTTCAAGGATGTGCCTCCTTTAATCAATTGCAGAACTCTTGTTATCAAGATCTAAACCAAAAGAAGTTAAAGATGTAAGAATTTCATTGCAAGACTTTGAACACTCAAAACAAAAGAAATTGTTTTTTTTCACTAAAATCACACTGAAATATTATGATCATAATAAAGATTTTATGTGATAAATGATGACAAAAAGGTTTTATATGTGTCTGAGATTAAGCATAGAAAATGGTTGAAAAAGTCAGTTAGATTTGAATCAAGAGCAATCTATGATTTGAATCAAATATGCAACTATAATGGAATAAAAGTAAACTGGAATTTGAAAATATGTTAGTTGATTTGAATTAGGGAAAGAGTGGTTCGAATCATTAGCCACATGATTTGAATCATGTATAAAAATTGATTTGAATCAAATCCCACAGACTCGATGGAAAAATATTGAAAAAGTGAATGATTTGAATCATGTTCAAAATTTGATTCAAATCAAATAAAACAGAAGTGGACATCGGGAAAATGATTTGAATCAAGTGTAAAAAATGATTTGAATCAAATGACTCAGTTTTCCTCTGTCCAATTTGATCAGAATCACAAAATGTGCGTAAACTCCATGATTCGAATCAAACATGTAAAATCTCAAATGTTTAAGTTTTTAAAGGCACTTTGGGATTTTACTTTGAATCAAACTCAAGTCAAAAGCATAAAATATTTTCATTCCACTTACTCATGCAATTGATCAAAGATAAAATCTAACCAAAATTTTATGCATCCTAAAAATAAATCTTTTCAAACTTGACTTCTAGAAGTGAAATCATAATGGAGACTCAACAAATCGAAATTAAATGAAAGATCAAAGCGATAAGACAAGAAAAAATAACAGGATATAGGTGTTCCCCCTGAATGAAGTAGGGACATGCAACTACATATAACACTTTTGTGTTGGTATGAGTTTGGCGAAAATCTTGTACTTGGTCTATAAATTATTCAGCAGATGACTGAGGAGATCAAGATGATTCAATAGAAGATGAAAGCTTCGTAGAGTATACATAAAAGTTATCATGATAAGAGGAGGAAAGCACTTGAACTCCAAGAGGGAGGTCATGTGTTTTTGAGAGTCACTCTAGTGACTAGTGTTGGTCGTGCATTGAAATCTCAAAAGCTCGCATCACGTTTAATTGGTCCTTACCAAATTTTGAAGCGAGTACGAAAAGTGGCCTTCAGAGTTGCGTTACCACCATCTCTTTCAATTTTTCATAGTGTCTTTCACATATCTCAACTGAGGAAATACATTCCCTATCCATCTCATGTAGTCCAGTTAGATGATGTGTGAGTGAGAGAGAACTTGAACTTGGAGGCATTACCCTTGCGGATTGAGGATCGTGAAGTGAAACACTTGAGACCCCATTTTTCATATTTAATTAATTATGCTATTTTAATTAAATTTGTGATGGATTGGTGAATTATTTATTTGATGTGTTAGTGAACACACCTTTTAGAAATAAAATGGGATTTTTATTTAATTTTAATTAATCTAATTATTTAATTTGAGAAAATAGAGTGTGGGGTAGAAATTAGAAGTTTAGTAGAGTTTTGGAGTGTGGGAGTAATTAATGAGAGTGAGGATATCATGAGTAATATTAGAAACAAGTAATTAGGTTTTATTTGGATTTATTTAAATATAGAATTGAGAAGAAAATAAGTTTATTTTGTTGTACGTGAAATTTGGCAAGGGTTAGAGAAAGAGTTTGGAAGAGGGAGAGTTAGGAGGAGACACCATAACCAAAAGCTTAGAGATTCTACGATTCTAAGATAGGGGGAAGTGTTCATCTGTGGGTGCTTTGGTAAAGAGGATAGAGAAGGTTCATTATCTCCTCTGGGGGTTTTTCTTTTCACCATTGTTGAATGGTTTAGAGCTTGAGATGAGTTTTCATCAAAACTCTTTCATGATTTATGTGTTTAATGTTAATTTCGTGTATTGATTGCATATCATATTCGTGTGAATTAATCTGATTAATTCTGAAATTTGTTGTTCTTATCGGTTGTGTTATATCTGTTGAATATAATGATAAGTTTGGATCAAATCGATGTACTATATGTTAATATGTACCTATTTGATTATTTTTAATATTGTATTAGCATGTGTGATTTAATTTCGCGTGTTTGGGATTGATTGGGTCAAAATTGGAGCTTTGATATGACTATAATGGTGGAAAATCGTGTTTCTGGTCTGAGCGATCGCACTCAGTGCGGTTGAAGCCCTGCTTAGAATTTTTTTGCTCAGTGCGAAGAGGTTCTCCCAACAAGATAGCTTGTTATGTTTCTTGGATTTTTCTGTAAGTCGCGCTTAGCAAGCGATTCTTCGCTTAACAAGCACTTTTTCGCTTAGCGAAATATGCAGTGTGAGGATTTTTTGGGTTCCTGAGATGTGCGCTTAGCAAGAGAGGAGCTCGCCTAGCGAGAGCTCGCTCAATGATTGTATTTCGCTCAGCAAAAGTGACAGAGCAGAACTTAGTGTTTTCGAGTTAGTTTTGTGACAGTGTGTTATTTTGACGATTAATTGGTATTGTCATGTACTACTTTAGGTTATTTAATTATGTTTCTTTGTGAATCAATGCATTTTATTGAATTGAGAATTATTATGCATGAAATTATTGATTTTATGTTGAGTTGTGATCAATATATTGATAATGAGCATTGTTGAGTTTCATGGTGAGTGGTCATGAAAGAGTAATGGTTGAGATGTGATGAGTCAGATTCAGAGATGGGATCGTGACGAGCATTGATAGAGTTGAGTCTCATTACATGCATTCATGAGTTGTAGCGTTTCTGAGTTCAGAGAGGGAACCTTGGAGAGGCCCGGTTTAGAGATGGGACTGTGGCAGGATGAAAATCAGTAACAAACCTCTGATCATCCAAAACTTGGTACCACATTCATACAGAGTTGAGAAGTTTAGCATTTCATACGCATCTGCATTGAGTATGAGTTAATTATTTATATGAGTTGATGTGAGTGAGTGATTTGATTTCATGAGTTGATTGGATTATTTTGTATGAGTTTATGTTATCGATGTTGTTTTGGTAGTTGATATGAGTTGTGAGACTGATAACATGTTGCTTATCTATTCTTGTTGTTTATGCACGCACACACACACACACTATATATATATATATATATATATATATATATATATATATATATATATATATATATATATTCTCACCCATTTCTATTTGTTGTTGAGTATGTGCTCCTCTAGAGTACATACGATCATGTACAAGAGTAGATGCTTGATGTTAGAGGATGGTGTTGTGCCTCTTTAGTTATTTATCATTAGAGTCTTTGTGGAGTCGTTCTGATATGTAACACTAAAAAACTGGGTGTTCTATGTTTTCTTTTGTTGCATGTCTTATTTCTTTTGAGGATTGTTGAACCACTTTTTCATCTATTGTTGTTGAAATTTATACACTAAATTTATTGGTTTTCCACTGCTTATTTTTTTAAATTTTAATTGTGGTTCTTTTATGTTATGGTGAAGCATTAGTGACACTTTATTTGTCGAGTTATATTAAATTATTTTATTAAATGTCAAGTCGGAGAAATATGATGTTACAGTTTAACCATGATAAAGAAATTAGAGGTTCAATTTAACTAAATTTTAACAATGACAAAGATTTATGAGACTCTATTTAGGTATATTTTAACTGTAAAAAACTTGAGACCATATCCGTTGAGACCATATCCGTTAATCTACCTTGCACATCCTCAAAGACGATCGTAGATTATTAATTTATTATTATTATCTTATTAAAATGAAAGCCTTGATTCTATCTAGTCTATAACTCATTACTTTTAACTTTGAAATTTTGCTTAAATTCTTGTGTGAAAATTAAATAAAGTATTGGGTATTAATTATTATAAAATTATCAATAAATTTTGTATACAACTTTAAAAACATAGTTATTCTTCTACGTCATATTCTTATATGAATAAAAAATATTTATTTATTTATAATAATTAAATTAAAATTTAATTCAATCTAATTTTAAAATCTTAATCTCGTAGACACATCAATTTAATGTTAAATCCGATTTTGAATTCAAAGATAAGGCGTCAATAACATGTATTATTTTCTTAGCCCCTAAGTTTGTTAGAGGGTATTTTAGTATTTTATCCTATTCTAGTAACCCTAGTTTTAGCTTATAAATAGGGTGGAAATCATTGTAACTTTTATCATGTTTGTAGCCGTCATTCTCTGAATAGAATATTCATCTTTCATTCTACCTTTGCACCAACAATTGGTATCAGAGCTCCGGTTCGGATTCATTGGGAAACACGGGAAACACGAGTGAACGTGAGGTCTTGTGTGTTTGATTTTGATTCTTAGATTCATGTTGAATCTTGAACAAAATCTGATCAGAATTTTAATTCTGTGGGTTGGGAAACACTGTGTGAGAAATCTGAGTGTACTGTGCAAGGTAGAAAGATGAACGGAAACGGCAACATGAACACCAAACTTCCAGTATTTGACGGTAAAAACTGGAATCGTTGGATGATCCAAATGCGTGTACTGTTCGGTGCTCAAGATGTTCTAGATCTTGTCACTGATGGTTATGTTCCGGTAGCAGCAGATGCGACGGATGATCCAAATCCGATTTTGAATTCAAAGATAAGGCGTCAATAACATGTATTATTTTCTTAGCCCCTAAGTTTGTTAGAGGGTATTTTAGTATTTTATCCTATTCTAGTAACCCTAGTTTTAGCTTATAAATAGGGTGGAAATCATTGTAACTTTTATCATGTTTGTAGCCGTCATTCTCTGAATAGAATATTCATCTTTCATTCTACCTTTGTACCAACAATTGGTATCAGAGCTCCGGTTCGGATTCATTGGGAAACACGGGAAACACGAGTGAACGTGAGGTCTTGTGTGTTTGATTTTGATTCTTAGATTCATGTTGAATCTTGAACAAAATCTGATCAGAATTTTAATTCTGTGGGTTGGGAAACACTGTGTGAGAAATCTGAGTGTACTGTGCAAGGTAGAAAGATGAACGGAAACGGCAACATGAACACCAAACTTCCAGTATTTGACGGTAAAAACTGGAATCGTTGGATGATCCAAATGCGTGTACTATTCGGTGCTCAAGATGTTCTAGATCTTGTCACTGATGGTTATGTTCCGGTAGCAACAGATGCGACGGATGAACAGAAAAACGCGCAGAAGGAAGTAAGGAAGAAGGATCAGAAAGCATTGTTCTTCATTCATCAATGTGTTGATGTAAATGTGTTTGAGAAGATTGCAGATTCAACGACAGCAAAGGCTGCGTGGGACACACTGGTTAGATGTTATGGTGGTGACGCATCAGTGAAGAAGGTGAAGCTTCAGTCCTTGAGAAAGCAATATGAGAATCTCAACATGAAGAATAATGAAAAAGTTTCTGAATACATCTCCAGAGTGATTCTGATCACTAATGAGATGAAAGCGTGTGGAGAAACTCTTTCTGAAGAAACAATCATGGAGAAGGTATTAAGATCGCTTACCTCTCAATTTGATTACATTGTGGTAGCAATAGAACATTCCAAAGATCTGAGCACCATGAGAATTGAAGAGCTGCAGAGCAGTCTAGAAGCGCAAGAGTTGCGTTTGACTGAAAGAACTTCTGAAAGGGAAGTAGAGCAGCAGGCTCTGAAAGCAACTTCTGATAGGAGGTATCAGAAGCAGTCAGAAGCCAGGAGAAGATCTGATGGTGGTCAGAAGTCAGAAAGCTCAACCTCTGATAGACAAAAGAATGCTCAGAAAGGAAAAGAGAAGTATGACAAGAAGAAGATCCAATGTTACTGTTGTAAGAAGTTTGGTCACTTTGCTAGAGACTGTTGGTCAAACAAGGAGAGAAAATCAGAAGAAGCAAATATAGCCAGAAGTTCTGATGACGAATTTGTGCTATTGATGGCCTCTGAATCTGATGATATGGATCTGATAGACTGGTGGTATATGGACACTGGCTGTTCAAATCATCTTACTGGAAACAAGAAATGGCTGGTTGACTTTGACTCTAAAAGGAGGACAAAGATCAGATGTGTTGATGACAAATATCTTAATGCAGAAGGTATGGGAAATGTCAGAGTGATTCTGAACAATGGGAAAACAGCATTGATTCAGAACGTGTGGTATGTACCTGGCATCAGAAGCAATCTGATGAGTGTGGGACAATTAATTGAGAAAGGTTTTTCAGTTACCATGAAGGACAATCTTCTGAAGCTGTATGACTGCAATCAGAAGTTGATTATGGAGTCAGAACAGGGAAGGAATAGAACATTCAAGGTGAATGTCAGAACTGCAGACTCAGAATGTCTTAGTGCAACAAGTGCTGAGAAGGAGAGTGAGCTGTGGCACAGAAGATTTGGTCATTTGAATTTCAGAAGCTTAAAACATCTGAATTCAAAGAAGTTGGTACATGGAATTCCTGCAATTAAGAAGCCTGAAAAGTCATGCAAAGTTTGCATGGAAGGAAAACAACCACGATTGCCATTTGCGTCAGAAACTGCTCCAAGAGCAAAACATGCCTTGGGAGTTGTACATTCTGATGTGTGTGGTCCATTTCCAGTAGCATCGATTAGAGGGAATAAATACTTTGTGTTATTTGTTGATGAATTCACAAGAATGACATGGGTATCCCTTATTAAGTTTAAACACGAGGTGTTTGATGAATTCAAGAAGTTCAGAGTGAAGGCTGAGAATCAGAGTGGTCAGAAGTTGAAGATTCTTAGAACTGACGGTGGAGGTGAGTATAACTCCAAAGAGTTCCAGAAGTTCTGTGAGGAGAATGGAATTGAGCATGAGGTTACTGCTCCGTATACCCCTCAACACAATGGTCTTGCTGAAAGGAGAAACCGCACTTTGCTTGATATGGTGAGAAGCATGCTAAAGGAGAAGAAGCTTCCTCAGAAGCTCTGGGGAGAAGCTGTTGCCACTGCAACGTATGTACTCAACCGATGTCCTACGAAGAAGTTGAAGGAAATAGTTCCAATACAGAAGTGGACTGGAGATAAGCAAAGTGTTAGTCATCTGAAGGTGTTTGGTTCTGTTTGCTATAAACATGTTCCAGAAGCCAGAAGACAGAAGCTGGATGATAGAAGCAAAGTGATGATTCTGATAGGGTACCACAGTACAGGTGCGTACAAGCTCTATTGTCCAGAAACCAATAAAATTGAATTCAGCAGAGATGTGATTGTGAAGGAATCAGAAGTTTGGAATTGGGATAAGTCTCAATCTGATTCTGATGTTAGAACTTCTGAAGAAAGGTCAGAGTTAAGAATTTCTGAAGTTGGAGTAAACTCTGACGTTGATTCTGATTCTGATAGTGATTCTGACTCTGGAGAAGACTCAGAAGATGAAGGTGACTCTGATGATCCAGACTCTGATGACCCAGACTCTGATGGTAATCCAGATTCTGGTGGCAATTCAGACTCTGGAAATATGTCAACCCCTGAAGATGGTCAAAACTCTGGAGGAAGTCAACCATCTGAAGCTAGAAACTCTGAAGCTCAAGACTCTGAACAAGTTCAGAGACCACAAAGAATCAGAAACATCCCCAGAAGATATGCAGAATTTGACATGCTGCAAGACACTGAAGTAGACTCTGAAGGAGAAGTTATTCAGTGTGCCATGTTAGTAGACTCTGAACCCATAAATACAGAAGAGGCTCTTAAGCAGAAGCTCTGGCTGAAGGCCATGAAAGAAGAACTTGATGCTATAGAGAGAAACAAGACTTGGAAGCTGACAGAACTTCCAAAAGACAAGAAAGCCATCAGCGTCAGATGGGTTTTCAAGCAGAAGTTAAAGCCAGATGGTTCAATTGGCAAACACAAAGCAAGGTTGGTAGCCAGAGGATTTCTACAGAAACCTGGGCTGGATTACTCTGAAGTGTTTGCACCTGTAGCAAGACATGAAACAATCAGAATGGTGATTGCAATAGCTGCTAACAGGAATTGGCCTCTGATGCATTTAGATGTAAAATCTGCATTTCTGAACGGTCCATTAGAAGAAGAAGTTTACGTGTCACAACCTCCTGGATTTGTGAAAAAGAATCAGGAAGGGATGGTGTACAGATTATACAAAGCTCTATATGGATTGAAACAAGCGCCCAGAGCTTGGAATCAGAAGATTGATTCATTTTTCAAGAAGCAAGGCTTTCAGAAATGTGAGATGGAGTACGGTGTCTATGTTCAGCATACTTCTGAAGGAAATATGACTCTGGTATGTTTATATGTTGATGATATACTGCTGACTGGAAGTTCTGAACAGGAGATAGCCAAGTTCAAGAAAGTTCTGATGAATGAATTCGAAATGACTGATCTAGGCAAAATGACATACTTTCTAGGGATGGAGTTCAGATACTCTGAGAAAGGTATTATTTTGCATCAGCTCAAGTATGAATTAGAACTTCTGAAGAGATTTAATCTGAAGAATTGTAAGATTGCTGTCACACCTTCTGATACAAATCAGAAACTGGATTCTGACTCTGATGGAAAGGATGTGGACGCTACAACCTTCAAACAGTTGGTTGGTTCTCTGAGGTATTTGTGCAATACCAGACCTGATATTTGCTATTCAGTTGGGATGGTTAGTAGGTTCATGAGTAAACCTAAGTGGTCCCATTACCAAGCTGCTGTCAGGATTCTGAGGTATATCAAGGGAACTCTGAAGTATGGAGTATTATTTCCTTCTGGAAGAAAGGATGAGTCAGAACTTCTGAGTTATTCAGATTCTGATTGGTGTGGAGACAGAGTTGACAGAAGAAGTACGTCTGGGTACTTATTCAAATTTCTGGGAGGTCCCATTTCTTGGTGTTCCAAGAAGCAACCTGTTGTGGCGTTGTCAACTTGTGAAGCTGAATACATTGCAGGTGTTGTTACTGCATGCCAAGCTGTGTGGATTCTGAATCTATTGCAGGATCTGAAGATTAAAGTAAACAAACCTCTGAAGCTGATGATTGACAACAAGTCTGCAATCAATCTTGCCAGAAACCCAGTGTTGCATGGAAGAAGCAAGCACATTGAGACCAAGTATCATTTTCTGAGACATCAAGTCCAGAGGGGAGTGTTAGAAGTTGTACACTGCAGCACTCAGAAACAGTTGGCAGATGTTCTGACGAAAGCTATCAAGACTGATCAATTTCTCAGATTAAGGGATGGAATTGGTGTTACAAGTTTTGATGGAATATGAATTAAGGGATGGTATTAGAAGTAATTCATATTTATTAGTTGTACTATTTTCTTAGCCCCTAAGTTTGTTAGAGGGTATTTTAGTATTTTATCCTATTCTAGTAACCCTAGTTTTAGCTTATAAATAGAGTGGAAATCATTGTAACTTTTATCATGTTTGTAGCCGTCATTCTCTGAATAGAATATTCATCTTTCATTCTACCTTTGCACCAACAATATATATATATATATATATATATATATATATATATATATATATATATATATATATATATATATATATATAGCCGTGCCAATAATAAAAATGTTTTCTCTTAAATTGAGCGACTTATATGAAAAAAAAATTATTTGAAAATAGATTAATATTAAAATTTATATGGAAAAGTTGGATATCGTGGATATTTAATCGGAGAAGTACGATAGTTTGGTCATATTCTCTAAATAATGATGGAGAAATCCATCAAAATTTGATATTTTAAAATTAATTTTAACGAAATATTTCCACGGCTTAAAGAAAACCACAAAACTAAAAATAATAAAAATATATTCCTTCTAATTTTTTAATTTTAAAAATTTAATTTTTAAGATTTATTATATATATATATATATATATATATATATATATATATATATATATATATATATATATATATATATATATATATATATATATATATATATATATATATATATATATATATATATATATATATATATATATATATATATATATATATTAAATACATTGATTATTTAATAGATTTAGAAAAAAATTATGATAAAAATTTGAAAGAATGTATATTAGGGGCCCGTTTGAAATAATTTTGCTTTTCACTTTTTAAAATATGTTTTATAAAAATGTTTTAGAAAAGTATTTTTAAGAAGAGAATTATTAAAAAAATTGTTTGGTAACATAACTTTTCAAAACAGTTTTGGAAGAGAAAAAATAAAAATATTTATTTGGTGAACTAATTTTTAAAAATAGTTTTAGAAATGAGAAAAACTATTTATACCGAAATTAATTTGGGGGCCCTGTTTTAATTTTAAAATAGACCTAAAAGAATATAAATTTATACCGAAATTAAAA
This sequence comes from Lathyrus oleraceus, assembly GCF_024323335.1. Classification (NCBI taxonomy): domain Eukaryota; kingdom Viridiplantae; phylum Streptophyta; class Magnoliopsida; order Fabales; family Fabaceae; genus Lathyrus; species Lathyrus oleraceus. Next base: position 48,599,719 of record NC_066579.1, on the reverse strand, counting down.
ATAAAATAAAAAAGTAAATTATGTTTACACCTATTTTTAAAACGAATGTGTAAAGTAGGTTTTGAAAATATATAGATTTTACACATATTTTTGTAAAAATAGGTGTAAAATGTATTGTTTAAATAATAAAAAAATAAGTAGGTCCCTAAAATTTGGGGCCCTGTTCTACAGCTGCACCAGGAAATGGTCGGCTCTGATTACAGAATGAAGTGTTATTGAAAACTACAAATGTATGTCTATATATATGCAATCAAGGACCAAATCCAAAACATACAAATTTATATTTTACCTTCGACACAACAACTATATGTTGTATTCGACTCTATCGAATACAATTGACTCTTATTACTTCGACTAACTACTTCTACAAGGTTGAATACTAGTTTTTTTTACAAAACATCGAATGATAACTTCAAAGAGAGTTTCATTCTAAATTTATTTCATAATCAAGGTGATCCATGTTGACTATGTTAGTCTTGTTGTCACATTAGCCACATAGATCATTTTGGATAGATCGGATCTCCTCGAGTGTATCCATAATGGGTCACATAAAGGTACAAACTTTTGTACCTTCTTAAAAGTGGGATCCCTATATCTCACACATGATCATTAAATTTGAATATATTCTCAAGATAAAAAATGAATTTTAATATTAGATTTTGAACTTATTTTTCTAAAAAAAATATTTTATAATACTCAAAAAATATTTACAAAAATAATTTAAATAGGTTGATAAAATATTATAGACTAAAATTATTTGCATGATAATTTTATAAAATCTAAAATATGATTTTTTATAATGATAATTAAAATAAAACTTGATAATTTTGAAAGGAAAAAAATATTTAATTTAAAATTATAATATTCTTTTACTTTTTAAAATGATATAATAGATTGTCAATATCATGTCTAACTATGAGTCTACGAGACTTTGCAAAGTCAAAGACAGTTTAGAAAAATAAAATTGAAAAAGAAAACCTTTTACAAACTTATGGAGTAAGTGCATCAGATTCCATGTTTTATTTCTACTTCATTATGCATTCAAGTGATTTAGTGGAAAATTATTTATAATTACAGTTTTGCCATTAATGAAAACTATCATTTTTCTCCGTGTTTTTCATTTCAAAGTAAGTACAGAAATGCAGAATTGAAAAATGAAAATATGTTTAACCTGTTTTTGCTTTTTACTTTTAAAAACAATAAAAATAAAAAGTGTTTTTAAAAACAATTTTTTAAAATATTGTAATCAAACAGATTTTTAATTTTATAATTTTTGAAAATAAAAAAACTGTTTTTAAAAATTAAATCAAACAGGTCCTTAATTCTCTATGTTTCTTTTAAAATATGTTTTTTATTTTATTTTTTTATAGTTTTAATTTTTAAAGTTTAAAATAGTATTAATTGTACTTTTGTTAAAATTATTTCTAATTATTTATATAAAAAAGTTAAATAAATTAATAAATAGTCAAAAATATTATAATTAAAAAGACAATTAATATTTGAAAAAAAATTATTACTTTTCTTTTACATATAATTTTTTTTGAAAACACCTTATCTTTCTAATCTTTATTATAAAAAAATATTTTTTAAATATGTTAAAATTAAATATCTATAATTTAATATAATTTAGATGCATTCATTATTTAATGAATTTATTAGAAACTGTGTATTAAATTGTGTATTAAATTTATTAGAAACTTATAATTAATAATTTTATTTATTTTTTTAATACAAATTTTCTATTTGTGAGTTTCTTAACATATGCTCTTGGACACAAGTTAGCATTACCCTTATTTAATATATGTGATCCCTATATACTTCAGATGCATTGATTATTCAATGTATGTGATCCATATATTATTTAATGTATGTGATCCATATATAATTTAGATGCATTAATTATTTAATGAGATGATAATTTTATGGGTGTTGAAATATAAATTGATTTAAATAAAGACGGAAAATCAATCTCTAAAACCGAATATTATTTGTTATGTTTGATATAGTTAAGTGAAAATTGTTTTTTAGATTATTTTAACATTTTTATTATTTCTTCCTATCCTCACTGAGTGAATTATTTAAAATAAAATAGTATTCTAAAATGAATGATCTATATTACTTTATAATGTACATTCACCAATTTTATCATCTAATTAATATTACTTTTGTCTTTCCTAATATTTCAATAAAAATTTCATTCTGTTTTCTAAGTTTTTTAATATGTATAAAATGATGAAATGTGTTATTCATTGTAAGACGGAAAGAATACTATAATACTCTATCCGTTTCTTTTTTTAAGTATTATTTTTTGATTTTTTACGGATAATAAAAAAATTAAAATATTTTCTTTTTGTATAATAATTATTTTAAAATATTTAAAATATATATATATATTTAATACTATCTTAAAATTAACGAGTCACAATTAAAAAAAATAAATTTTTTCAATAAAATGATCCTTTTTGGGAGTATATTGTATGAATTTATTGATGATTGATAAAGTGAGATGTGACATTCGTTGAAGAAGAAAAAGTGCGTCATGACAAAGACAAATCCAAACGAAATTGATAACCGATTCTCCCTATAATTGATGGACATTTCTAGATGAAACATTGTATTTGTCTGGTTCATATCAATCTTAAACTTCTCACCTTCCAAAAATGTTCTCGAACTCCACGTGTCATCCTTATATAACTCCTTCATTCCAACGTTTTCCCTCTCACATTATCCCATGTGCCACAACCCCCTCTAACCAATCATCATCATCATCATCATCATTCTCATTCTCATCAAAAAATCATTCAACATTAACCTCTAAACACCACCACCTTCAAACACATTCATCATCTTCTCTTTAATTTCAATTCTTCTTCACATTCAACAAAATTATCTTTTCACCTTCTACTATATTTGGTAAACACAACCGCCTTCAAACTCATTTTACCATCATAACAAGCCAAAAATAAAACTTCTTTTTTTCTTTCTTCCTTCATTTTTTTTAAGTTTTGGAAGAAGAAATACCAAAAGGGTGATTGAATCCGTAAGAAAAAAATGGCTACCGAAGCGTTTGTGTTAAAAGGAAGCGCCTTGTTGTTATCGATAAGAGCGTTGAAGAGTTTTTTCATGTTGGTATCGGCTATTGTAATGCTACTTTTTTTACCATTTAGAGGAAGAAGAAGGGTATCACCTGTTGAAAAAGAGGACAAGAATCAGAATCATGACTGTTGTCATCATCACCGGAAAGGCGCAGTGGTTCGTGTTCCGGCAAAGATTGTGCCGTGGAAGAGTGGTGCTGGTGTGGTTGCAGTTAAGGTGTTTGATTATTTGATGAGAAGGGAAATGGCTATAAAAAGACTTTTGGAGGATGGTGATGAGAAATGTATGAGGGAATATTGGCTTTTTAGAACCAAAAGGGGTGATACTATTTTCACACAATGTTGGACCCCTGTTTCTGTTAGGATTAGGTATGTTAATAGTTTATAGATTTCGATTCTTCAATATTCATTGTTCGCGAGCTGATTATGGTTGTTGCAGTGAATTAACCACAATGGCTAATATTTTAGTACTTTGTGCAGGGGACTTGTTATTCTTATGCATGGTCTTAATGAACACAGTGGTAGATATAGTAATTATGCAAAGAAGCTGAACGCTAATGGCTACAAAGTTTATGGGATGGATTGGATTGGTAAGTAAGAGCCTAATATAATTTATGAGTTTGTATTATCTCTGAGGAATGGTAATAGATATTTCACCTTATCATTCATCAATTTGGTTTTTAGGTATTTTTGTTTGTCAATTAGGGTATATAACATTTTCATATCTTTGTCCTTGTCCTAACATAAGGAAGATTTTATAAATTTTAATGATGTACTTTACATTTTGCATGATTGTGTGATTGCGTCACATTTACATTATTTTATAGGGTGCACCGGAGTTTACAATGTGCACACACTATGTGCATTAACCAATTATGATATACAAGTGGTTTGTGTTTTTCTTTAATTAAGAATAGAGAATGTACTTGTGATAATCCTGCTCACGTATGTGGGTGCAAGAGGGTTCCAACCCGAATTGTTTGGTTGAAACGTGGGGATAGGGAGACTTGGTCCTCCTTCTTCAGAGAAAGCGCGATTTCCTCTCTAAAGTTATGGCAATGATTGATTTTTCTTCGTGATAGTACCTTCAGCTGAACCTACATGGTATTGGGCCGGACCACCCACACCCATAGGTGAAATGGTATGAGTCGGGTGCACTCGCGTGCTCTCCACGTGAGGTAGCCCTAACTTTCCTTACGCTCTCCTATGTTATTCTGGTGCCGAATATGAAATGGGCCGGTCTCTTTCAGGCCCAATCGAAGTTATCCTATCCAAAGAAGTACTTGAGATATTGGTCGAAATTTTTCTTGAAAATTCCTTAGATTAAATGAAGTACCTATTTGATTAATATAAATTTGCAAAAGTCACTTGTTTTGTATAATTCAATACTAAATTATTTATTCATAACCTATAAGAGCATTTTCTATGAAGCACTAATACCTATGTGGGTGTCATGTCTATGTAACACTAGGCACACCATCAATTTATAACCAATATTAATTTGTAGAAATAGAAGTGATTGAATATAAATACATACCTTAGTGTGATGTCTATGTAACACTAGCACACCATCAATTCAAACGCACACAGATAGTGACACGTAGGCATCTACATGTATCAGTATTGTGTTGTGCAGAACCATGGATGTCTTTAATCTAAAGTATCATCTCTTTTGTATAATTCATTTCTAAATCATTTATTCATAATCTATATAAACATTTTTTATGAGCAATAAAAGTGATTGAATGTAATCACATGTGTACCACTAGACACGTCTTTTGAAGTGTTGATGTTATATTATTGAGTATTTTCCTTAGAGGGGAACTTCCCTTGAAACTATGCATACTTTTTAAAGTCGGGTTGAATTGATTTACTTGAGTTTATTTATTTGTATCTATGCATGTAAGATTGTTAAACAATTTATGACATGTCTATAAACTATCTTCAGCTTATTTCTCTAAAAAACAGGTTTTATGGGAACAATTTTGACATTATTTTATCATTTACTATACAAATACTTTATCCATAAACATTTATATTCCAAGTCTTTACAGAAGTAGTTTATGCAAACAGTGAGGAAATATGAAAACAAAACTTCTTTTGCCAAACTCTATGTCATCCTTTGCTTACATGATACTACCATTGAATACTTATGGAAAACAATGATTTCTTCATTTTGTTTATTAGTTAAGTGACCATCATCTTCAGCATGCATCTAGTTTGGATGTTGCTCCTGTATATAAGTAAGCTTATCATCTGTGTGTATTGTGTCCGAGTCATACGCTTAAGATTCAAATGGAGTCTAGATTAGCAATTGAATACTATCTTAAATTAATGAGTCTTACAGAGATAAGTGTTCTTTGACTTTTAAGATTTGAAAGTTTTGTGTGTCTCTTTCGAGGTTTATGTGTTCTTTTGCTGAAAGCATGTGTAGATGCTTTTCTTATTGCATTGAAGGAACATCAAATTGACCTAGTTGACCTACCTAGATGCCTCCAAGATTAGGATTCGGAATGACATTGATTGTGCATTTTCTTTTGTTACTCAAGTGATTGTTTTGAAAAACTAGATGACTACTTTGCTTGTGACTTGGTTTTACAGAGACACAAGATGATTTTGAATGAGTTGATTGATTTTGTAAAATTGATTATACCTAAAAGTGAGTTGAATGTGACGTGGTTTATGTTTTTATATCATGTAAATGTGAGCTGAACAATAAATCAATTATAGTGGTAAAAGCTTGAAATTATAGATTCAAGTTAGAAATGATTCTGGAGGCCAAATCAATTATACTCGGCCAACATTTAAACATGTCAAAATTAATTCTACGCTTCTAGAATCAATTTCACCTTCTCCAAAAAACCATATTTTGGTTCCAAATATAACAATATATAAGGTTAGGTGTTGCATATAAATCTTTTGTAAAAACTTGTATGTTAGAGTGTGGTTCATTCACTTCTGATTTCTCAGTTTTGGTATTAGGTCAAATCTGATTTTGTTTTACTGATGTGTACTCACTCACCTTTTAGGTCATGGTGGAAGTGATGGACTGCATGGTTATGTACATTCTCTTGATGATGCAGTGTCTGATTTGGTATGTTGATGAATCTTCAAGTTTTGTTGAATAATATATAACTATGGTCCTATTTGGATCGACTTGTTTTATGAGCCTGCTTGAGAGGGTTTATAAAAGCCTCTAAAACACTCACGCCTGGTCTTCCACAACGACACGATGATGGCATATGTGTGATTGCATTTAATTAATTAATTTTTAAATTTATTAACCAATTTGATGTTTCATTGTTAATATCATGTTTGTGTTTGTCACTTTTTAATGTATATAATGTCAAACTATCAGAATGTCCCGGAAGGAAAAAACTTGTGACATGTAGTTATTTTCATAAGCTCTTCAGAATAACTTATGAAAATAGCTATATCTTATACAAAACAGTTAACTTTTATTTTATCTTATACTAAAGAAATAATTTATACATAAGCACTCATGAGATAAGTGCTTAATTAAGATATTTATTCAAACAATCCCTAAAAGGGATTGCAATTTATGTCTAAGTTTGTATGGTATGTTGCTCTTTGAATTATCATTTTTCTGATAAATACTATTTTAAACTTTTTTATAAACAGAAAGTATTTATCGAGAAGGTTAAAACTGAAAATCCTGGCCTTCCATGTTTCTGCTATGGACACTCAACAGGTGCAGCAATTACTCTTAAGGTACATATAAGATTCTTGAAACTTGCTTGTAAGCAAAAAAGCTCAAGAACAATTTGAGCACTCAATATTCACTTCTATATATATATTGTAGGCACTTCTTGATCCAAAGGTTGAAGCTTGCATAGCTGGTGCTACATTCACATCACCTGCAGTTGGAGTTGAATCTTCTCATCCAATTTTGGAGGTAAGCATAATCTGCCATTCTGTCCAATTTTTTATTTAAGGCTATGTTTGCATGGTCGGTTAACTATGGTTTAAGTGTGATAAATCAAATAGGGGTTCTGTCAGGTATAACCATGACAGATATTTTGTGAGACCCTTTTTAGTCACGGTTTAAACTACTCAAATTTTTAGTCCTGCGTAGTAGTCCGCTTTCATAGACGGTCCTCTCCGAAAAAATTATTTTGATCATTTGAACTATAAGTTAGCAGTTTGTTTTTGTTAAGTTTATGTATATCATCAATATTCATGTTTATATTTTGTTTTATAGGTACTGGCTCCAATACTATCATTTTTGCTGCCAAGATTTCCATGTAATGCTGCATACAAGAAAGGTTTGCCAGTTTCTCGAGACCCAGAGGCGGTTATCGCGAAATATACAGACCCGTTAGTATGCACTGGATCGCTTAGAATACGAACTGGGTACGAGATTCTTCGAATTACAGGTTGCTTGCAACGAAACCTAAGAAAATTGAGAGTTCCATTTCTTGTTCTACACGGCACTTGTGATTCTGTGACCGATCCTACTGCTTCACAAAAACTATATGAAGAAGCTTCTTCAAATGACAAAAGTATCAAATTGTATGAAGGATTCTCACATGATTTACTCTTTGAACCAGAAAAAGAGGATATCACTAAAGATCTAATTCAATGGTTCAACAGTAGAGTGTGAAGTTAGTTTTGAAAATACATTATCCGACCCAACTCTGACCATACCAAGTACCAAGAAGTGTGAAATTAGTTAAAGCACTGAGAAAAAATGGTGTCGAGTTTTCTACCAAAGAAAATGTTGAAGAGCCAGCATTTCTCCATTGGCTGTATATAAGAGACAATGTAGTTAAAGCAATGTACTTCTGAGACATTTTTGTTTTGCTCAAAACTATAGCATAATTTGTATCCATTTAGTTAGCCAATATATTTCTTGTTATCCTCAATTTAGTTAGCCAATATATTTCTTGTTATCCTCAATTGCTGCATATTTTGGTGTTTGTTTTTGTCACAATGTGGGTGAATGTAAAGTACTTTGTGTTTGTTTGAATTGATAGCGAATTCTGTGGGTGAATGTTAAGTACTTTGTGTTTGCTTGAATTGATAGCGAATTTAACGAACCATGATGAATAAGAGTGAATGCAATGAAATATTATTTATCAGCGATACAATGTGACAGTTATAAAGTAATTTATTCGTAAGGATTTGATGTGATAACAAAACTAAACAAATAAACAGCTAATATCTGACTTGTAGAAACTTTTCATTCTCAGTGAAAGCCAAATCCACTATATACAAACACCAATATGTGAAAAGCGTTTGAACTTCAATTGTGCCAATAAAAATTGGTCAGTACTCAGTACCAAGCAATAAGAACTTTTTCCCTTTGGAGAACTCAGTTTAGTACAAAATGGTACCTTGAGTCAACATAGCTTTCAACATCCCAAAGAAAAGTACCAAAGGTAACAGCTTCTAAAACAAGTCTTTTCAAACCACCAATGCTAATTTTGATGATTTCATCTTTTGAAGAATTGATTTTTCCCTCTGGTGTTATAGCAATTTCTGGTCTTCCAAACAATGCTTCTGTATGGTTCTCGATAATGCTGACAGACTCTTTGGATCTAATTGTTGCATATCTTTGTAATGTCTCAATATCCAATGACATCATATAGGAGCGCAATCTAGACACTGTTATCTCTTGATTAAATGCACCCGAACCGATTCCACTGTCAGACCATGCAGGGACTTCGGGGTGGGGTGTAAATTGAGAAGGGACCTCAAAACCTGCTATTCTTGTATTGTCTTCCGTAGATCTGCTAATATTATTCTCTTCTGCTTCATCAGGTAGAATTTTTATTGTCTTCTCCAGCTGGAACCTTTGGACAACACGCTTAAGAAAGTATCCGTACATTACTGATGCTGCGTAGACCTGTCCTACCCTGAGTTTGCTGATCTGAGCTACGGATGTCGAATCGCCTAATCGATTACCAAGAAGGAGAGCCAAGTGGCTTTGGATCATTTCATAGGCTTCAGGCGAGTGAAGCTGCTCAAGCTTTCCATCTTCGCTAGACCATGAATCAACTTGACCGGAAGGATGTGGCTCTAAGGAGGGTACTAAAGAAACATCAGCATCCATAAATTTCTGTACGACCAATGTGTACAATATTTCTTCTATAGCTTTTCTTCTCTCTTTTTCTTTAACCTCAGCAATTCGTCTGTAAAAATTTGGAACAAGGTAAATGGTTAGCACCCTTTTTTTTATAAAGTATGTCTTAGTGCTTTATAACTATGAAAAAAAATTCAATAGGAAACGGCTAGAAACAAAAACCATTATGAATATTCTTGCCTTGTGAGAATAAAACCATCCATCAATACTAATGTTTTTCTACTAATATAGGGTGTTTTTTATGGATTCAAACTAAATACAATTGAATCAGCAAATACACAGAATAAAATATAGCAGATCTATTTCACAAGAAAATTCAGCACTTCACAAAGAGTAACTTAATTTCACTGATTACATAATGTGCATTTCATAAGACTAGAAACAGATGGTATTTCTCCACCAAAAGGTTATGTAAAACAATTTGATGAGATTTTGAATGTACCTGAAATGCAAACTTTATATCGGAGACAAGTATATCACTTAACAGTGTATTACATATAAAAGCAAGGATTGCACAATTTCTTGTTTCATAATAATTACTATGCAATGCACTTAACAGTGTTGTCAAATATCGTCCATGACAGGATATCGCTGGCGAACTGTGGCCAAACTTGTGAAGGGTGGTGGCGCCACGGCGCCTTACATCAGACACGTCGGCGCCATAAGTCAGCCGTATGTTGTATTTTGGCTCTCTGCCATGGTCCGCTGTCGATAACATTGACGCACAAGGCTTAAATAGTTTTTCATTGAAACAAACTTATGTGAACTTCTAAGTCTATTATCTATCTATATTGATAGATTATTCATCAGAGGAATTCTACAGCTTTTACTTTGAAAAAGAATATCCATAGTCCATTTCCTTATCATGTAATTCTGTTAGTATGATTTTATAAAGTTCCTTAAAGTAATTTATAACTTAACCACATTGTCAGTCACTAAAAACATTATGTAGGTTTCCTGTTAGACTTATACTATACTTTTATCCATTAGGCATTATTTTCATTTACGTTACAAATTTACAATCCACTCCATGGAACAATATAGAGTGGATTGTAAATAAAAAAAGTAAACAAGCCCAATTAATGCATCTATCAATTAAAGACAATTTATCTAAATTTTCCTGATAAGCAAGAAAGTAGCTTTCCCAGATTTATGAACAATTTATGGTGCTAAAAAGAAAAATATCAGATATAATCCAGTATAAATCAAACCTGTACAAAACTAAGTCAGTTCTTGAAGCAGAAGGCTTTTCCTTTTGTTTATCACCATCACGATCAGTTTGGAATATCTCTAGCTGCCGCTCTACTGCAGCAGACATCAGATGTGGGTGACAAACCAAAATCTGAGAGAGAAACTGTCCGATCGGAGACTCCAGCTTCAGTGGGGCAATATTAGAGCTTGATCCAGATGACTCCGCAGAGGATGATGTGGCTCTAACTACAAAACCCCTTCTACTTCCAACAGAGAGCTTCCTCCCGTGGCCTTGCTTAGAGACAGGTACAGAAGTATTCAGCTACCAACCACCAAAAACAGTCAGCAAGCATACAAACAATCCCTCAAATCTTGTGTATTAAAACAAGCTAATTCAGTGAAAGCACAACAAACACCCCACGTGTTTATCAAGCCAATAACACCAAGCAAAAAAAATACAATATAGAACCGGTGTCAATCATCAAATGTTCACAGGAAAACCAAAAATATCTCAAAGTATCAAATGCCAAATTGACATTAATCCCTTAGATTCAAATGCATCTCTGACTTTACTAATTTAATATCATCAAGGTTTTGTGATGAAGAAAACTCACACTGTTGCAACACCTATAGCAACGGAAATCACGAAAGTCTTTACGCGACCAGAACACCGATATTTAAAACCTTGGATATCATTATAATCCATGCAAATATCACTGGATGAATGAATCTAAACAACATTTTTACTAATTTCATGGATTATTTGATATACAGTCCTATAATTTTAGGCATCAAAATGGGTATTTACTCATTCATTTCCATTCAAACCATTAATTTCTACAGAAATTCATCAAACTCTGTTCCCATCAACAACAACAAACAGAAAATGCAATCGTCGCAACCACAAATCAAAATCTAAAACAAAAGAAAAAACAAAATCAAAGTGATTCAATACCTTGCAGGAGAACGGTAAATTGGAACGGAAAAGCGATACGGTAGATCTTCCGGCGAATATTGACGGCTTAGACAGACGGGAGGATGAAGGAAGAACAGTTGCCGTTAAGCTTAACGTTGTTCGCGTCGCTTCCATTTTCGACTGTGAAAAAAGCAACGAGCGTTGAATGAACGAAGAAGACGAAAATGGAAGAAATGTGCGATTTGAAGCATACCTTGGGGAAATAGCAGAGATAATATATGAACGATGAAACCCTAGAGAGAGAAAGTGATGGAGTTTTTAGAGAGAGAAAGCTGAAACGGTGTCACAGTAACAGTCGAGGGAATAAAATAAAACAAAAATCCAAAATAATGGTCGGAACTTATTACATTATTTTAATTTTATACCAAAAGTGCTTTATAGTTTAATTAAAAATTTGTAAAGCAACTTTGTAATTGAATTTTCTTGTATCATTATTAACTAAGTTATAAGACTATTTTATTACAATAAATATGTTTTTGGCGTCCTTAAATATTTCTCACAATAATTTTTGTAATGTTTTTCGTTTTGTTAGAAAATTTTTTCCAACAGTTGACAAAATTTTGACATTTTAGCAAATGAACAAATGGCCACGATGAATTTTCTTGGACTAAATTATTTTATAATTATAATTAGTATTTAATTTTAATTTTGAATAATTTCTAAAAGGGAAAAATGATAATTGAATAGGAGAAATCCTAATTTATTAGGTCGTCACTCTACTTTACAAAAAATTTCTCTCAAAATAATATTGTTGATCAAATTTTCTTTCTCAACTCTATTGATAATGCTCGAAGTTTCTAAGACCAGGTCAAAGCATTGTCCAAGTCGAAGTCTCTTATTTTAAAAGTTGTTTTTGGGTGTGATCTTTCAAGTAGTTGAGGGCATTGAAAGCTGGTGGTTATGTTCTCATTGAGACATTAAGAAACAATCAATTACACGTCTTTAGTCAGGTTAGTCCCACATTTTTATCTCAGAGTTTAATATTGACGTTGTGAAACTCTGGTGGAAACACATTGGTGGTAGTTTGAAAGAAGATCCAAAACCCTTTAGGGATGATGGGAGTGCAACTCAACTATTTGTGTTTCATTGAATTTGAGTGTTATAAATGAGTATGATTATATTGAGTTGTGTTACATTTTTTTTTAAAACCGACAAAAAGAATCATAAAAAATATATATTTTATTTGAAACACAACTCGCGAACCCAACTCACCCCAACCCATTAATGAACGGTTTGGTTCGGGTCGGTTTTGACAATAAAATTGCAGGTTAGACGATTGATCCAACCCATTGAATTTTGAACGGGTTGGGTAATGGGTTAGGCCAAACCCGATCCAACTCAACCCACGTACACTAATAGATATATGATCTAAAGTAGTTAAATTTAATGCATTCAAACCACTAGAAGTTGTGAAAGTATCTCCAAATAGGCAAAGTAGCGATGATCATGTAAGTTGTGTTATGGTAAATAGTGTGCTATAATAAGTTTAGTGTATTTCTCATTTTAGCAACTATTACTTATTATAACAGGTCAACAGTATAACAGAAAAAAAGGGAAAAAAATCAATGATGTTCCACTTTACAAAAAAAAAGCTATAGACTTATGATGCTCAAAATAGAGACATGGTAGGCATTGGAAAATATGCTGAAAATTCAATTGTGATTCCCGAAGAAATATCGTGCCAAGTAGTAGTGCTAGGATAATGAAAAATTGGGGTAAAATTTGGAAGGCTTATCTCAACGAATATTATGTTTGAGACATTTTAAAATTAGTGATATTTTGATGACAACTTGTCAGTCAAGAAAGTTTTATTTGTATTATCATGAATACTGATATGCAAGGCCATAATGATGTATTTTGTCTATGTATTGTTAGGATTAGTTATCGTTGTATCACTTGTACTTTCAAAATTTGTTTTCACTCTCGTGAATGGATTAATGTTGTATGAAAATGTTACAAAATTTGTGGTTTGTACTATCATGTTGTATGTCAATGTTTTAAATTATGGCAAATAATGGAGAAAAAAAATTAGACCAAATTGTGGCAAAAATTAGGACAAACTATGGCAAAATTAAGTCAAACTAAGACAAAAATTAGGCAAAATAGGCCAAACTATGGCAATAATTATGCCACAAATAAGCCAAACTATGTTAGAATTTCAACAACAAATTTTCTATCCAATAGTGGAAACAGTGCAGTGTGCAAATAATTAGTGTCAAGTATTTTTTTGTCAACATAAACAATACAAAAGGGTGCAAATTTCAGACATTGACAAAGAACAATGACAATATATTGTCAAGATTAAAACAACTAATCACCAATATTTCATTTACAAAAATTGTCATTACATTTTTTAATGCAGTTCAAATTTATACTCATTAACAACATTCTGTTACATTAACATTCTGAAGTACAAGCTCCTTTAACAATTGCACTTCATTACAAAGTAGATGTTAAACATAAATGAAAGTACAAAAGATAACAAATTGATGTAATAGAAATCAAATTTCAGAGACTACATCCATCTAAGTATGTCGTACCTTCTAAAATAGGTATCTTTAAAAAATTCCTTTGTTGTTAGGTTTATTTTTGCAATGGTAGGACATCATACGAGTATAACACCCAGTCAATCTTCCATGTTAGCTTTTTACATATGAAAAAGACATGGAAACGAGTTTGATTCGTCGTGATTTAGAATAGGATATTGAAACAAGTTTGGTTCGTCTTGGTGAGATGTTAGGCTGAGATGAAACAAATATGTGATTCGCCTTGTTTGAAGTTTGTGTGTCTACACAGAAAATTCGGGGAGAGAAAGTGACTTAGGGTAAAACACAATATTGAGAACATAACCTTTAAAACAAATATTGACTCAATCAATAAAAGAAATATTTTTCAATATATTTGGATTCCATGCGGACAAATTTTAATCTGAAAAAACTAACGTGGTCATCTATTAATCTGAAGTTGTTAATCTGGAGTGTCAAAATTTAGTCAGTTATCCCACGACAACTTTCACTAGAGAAATTTAACAAAATAGATCGAAAATGTAAAGGAAAATATTCCGAGAATCATTGTTTAAAGAAAATTTTGGGAGGAATTAAAATTAAGTTATGGAATATTTAGGAGTAACATATTTAACTCTATTTTATTTTTACGTTAATTATATTTAAAATATTATAATATAGATAATTAATATAAAACTTTTAAATAACTTTTAAATTTTAATTTAGTATTTATAATTTGGAATCTAGACTATATATTTAATTTTTAGTAAATATTTTCATAAAATATTTATTAACAATTATAAAAAATATGGGACATAATTGATAAAAATAATAATTAATATAGATAAATTTAAGAAAAATCTTATAATAAAAAGAGAAAATACTAAAGTAATTGTATATTTATATATTTATGAATGTAGATAGTAATATAAGTACAGTTTTATGTGTGAAAATATAAAGACATCCAAAATTAAGAATCAAAATAGTATACATTGTTTTATTTTATTATTAAAAAAATAGAATATATTAACTACCTGTGTGTACTCCACGTTCTTATGCACCACTATTATATAATTCAGCTTATTACATAAAGTCGTTTTTTACGGCAAAAATTAATTTTCTAGTAAGCAGCCTTAACATAGTTCATTTTTGTTTGTCATAAATTTTGCTTGACATATCTCTTATATGATTATTATAATATTTTTTGTGATTTATGTTTTTAAAAAAATAGTGTGTTTTTCAATTATTTGAACAATTTTAAATTATCAGAATGTAGTTATTTGCATTCTACGTATTATATAGCTTTAGAATGTAGTTATTTGCATCAACAATGTAAATTTATTTGAACAATAAAAATAAATTTTGCATGCGGAATGAAATTCAATTAATCATTTTATATAATTATTTTAATCAATTTTACATTTTTTTTAACTTAACTAAAATCCTTGCATATATGCATAAAAGAACAATTCAATGTAAGAATTTAATCATGTAATTTTAAGAGGGAAGTTTTATTTTGTTAGAACTCATTGTTATTTTAATTAATAATAATTTTTTATTTTGTAATTTATTTAGATTTTAAAATAAAAAATCTTACATTTCAAATCTTAAAAGATCCCGTCACAATTCGTAAATAATCATGTGAAAAAAAAGTTAAATTTAAAATTATTGTTTAAAAAATAAATATGTTATATAACTGGAAAATACATTAAAAGTTCTTTTAAACGGAAAATAGTTTAGTTAGTTTTTAGACTTAAATGTTAATTCAAAAATTAGTTTCTTTATTTTTAAGAGGTTAAAGGTAGTGCACTGTCAGTGTAAAGAAATATTACACTGATATTCAATCAAAATATTTTAAATTGCCAAAGCATAACAGTACTTTAAAAATGAAAGTGTGATGTGGCGGGATACATGAGTCTCATTGGTTGACAGTGTAAAAATATTTTACACTGTCAGTGCATATTCCTTTTTCTCTATTTTTAAATATATTATTTTAGTACCAACTTTATTATAAGTTTAAACTTATTTTTATAAGTAGAATTTGATTAAAAAGTTTAAATGATGTGACAAATAACATGATGACATAATGAATACATATTATATTATGAAATCACGTGGTCAAACAATACATATGTGTTTGTATCGTCCTGAATGATGAGACCATAAGTCCCTCAGGCGAGATGTTACATATCTTATTTGTATCGCCCTGATGGACGACAAGGATCTTCGCCATAAAGGCATTGCCACAAGAGGCGACAGGGATCTTTGCCATGAAGTACAACATAAAAATATTGCCTTAAAGGATGTCAAGGATCTTTTCCATGAAGTCCAGCATAAAAACATTGTCTCAAAGGGCGAAAAAGATCTTTGCCATGAAGTCCAACATTAAAACATTGCCTCAAAGGGCAGAAATGATCTTCACCATGAAGTCTAGCATAAAAACACTGCCTTAAAGGGTGGCAATGATCTTCGCCATAAAGTGAAACATAAAAACATTGCCTCAAAGGGTGGCAAAGATCTTCACCATGAAGTCCAACATAAAGACATTGTCTCAAAGGGAGGCAAGGATCTTCGCCATGAAGTCCAACATAAAAACACTTAGAAAAATATTCCCATTGGTCATAAATAATCGAGAAATTGTTCACAGAATCATAATCACGATATTTATTAAGAAATTACAAATAATGTAATTGTAATAATATTTAAGATGAATAGTGTTCTAAGTTCTGGGAAAAAGAGCGACTCTTCCAACTTCTGCAACTTGTACGCCCCATGAGGGAGCTTATGGAATATGCGTTATGGCCCCCTCTCAGTTAGGTGTAGTTTTCCCTGCTATGCGGGTAGAACCATTTATTTTAATACCATGTTGCATTCTCACATGTCTCTTCGCTTGACTTTAGAGTTATATCTTTTGACGGTTATATGCTTATAGGCGAATTCTCGAACATGGGCGACTTTCTTAATTCATCGACCAGGTTCGTCGCACATTCTGATCCGACTTTGTTTACTTATTGATTAAATTGGGATCGCCACCACGAGGGCGTGTAAATCTCCACACGCAACATGGCGTCCGCTCAATATATCATGTCAAAGGAATTATCCATGGTAGTGGAATAGGGGGTGGTGTGGTATGACCACAATAGCTCATGGAGAAATTCTGCCCATATACCATTGGCATCATCAAGTTCTTCTTGAGTCCCATCAGAATTACTTTGTTTGCTGATTTTGCCTGCCCATTAGCTCGTGGGTGTACAACAGATACGAACTTTGTCTGCACTCATAAATCTCTGTAAAAGTTAGTGATCATAGCACTGGCGAACTGAGTTCTATTGTCGGAGACAATAGCTTCAGGGAGTCCATATCTGCACATAACTTTCTACCAATAAAAATGACACACTCTTTCAGTTGTGGTTTTAGCAATAACTTTCGCCTTTATCCATTTGGTGAAATAATCAACTTCTACTATCAAGAATTTCAGTTGGCCTTGCGCCAGGAGGAAGATATCTAGGATGTCTACGCCCCCACTGGTAAAAAGGTCGGGGTGAAGTCATCGAATAGAGAAGTTCAGTTGAGGTGTGATTAAGGTCAATATGTCTTTGCCACTGGTCTCACTTTTTGACAAAAGAGATTCTATCTTTTATCAAAGTAGGCCAATAATATCTCGCCTTTAACAACTTATGGGTGAAGGATTTCCCGCCAATATGACTGTTGCAAGCTCTTTTGTGTACTTCTGCAAGTACAAGGACAATTTCATGCTCGCCTAGTCACCGTAGCATGGCCAAAGCTCTTCCCATTTTATAAAGCTTTCTCGAGAGAAGAGTGTACTTAGCAGTCTGCTTTTGAATTCTCCTTGATATCCCTTCGTCTAGTGGAAGTTCGTCCGCCTGCAGATAACACAGTATGGGCGACATCAACTAGACTCATGGATAACTTCCAGGAAGTATACTTTGCTCAACTCGATGCTGGGGGAGGCGGGAGTCTCATGGATTACTGTTTTGTTAAATTATGTTTTCTTCGAGGTAACAGGCTTGGATAAAAGGTATGTTTTGAAGTTCTGTTAGCTTGGAACATGCTTTATTTCAAAGAAGTAGAACTAGAGGATATACTTTGTACCTTTTGCAGATATTTTATTAGTCGGGGCTCTTTTGTCTGGTACTTCCCAAAAACTTGGTTGGCGACTAATTGGGAGACACTTTTGGCCTTCAGTATGGAGGCTCCCATCTCTAAGGCGAGGACCATGCCATTAATTAGGGCCTCATACTCTGCCTGATTGTTGCTGGTGGTGAACTTGAACTTCAGTGCTTGCTCATTGAGTATGTCACCAAGTCCCTCCAAAAATATCTAAGCACCAATTCCTTCCTTGTTCGAGGCGCCGTCTACAGATATCGCCCACTCCAGGAGCGTATCCTCGTTTACAAGCGAGCTAAATTCTTCCATGCAATCTGCCATAGCTTGTGACTTGATGTTTCCCCATGGGACATACTGGATGTCATATTTTGAGAGCTTCACCACCTAAGATACCATTCTTCCTGCTAAATATAGCTTCTTCAAGACTTGACGAACATGATAGTGTGTTTTAAAAAAGATCTTGTGAACCTAAAAGTAAGGTCTCAACTTCCTTGCCATGACAAAGACGAATAATAATAGCATCTCAATCTTCTAATAACGTGTTTCAGCGCCTATGAACACCTTGCTCACAAAATACACAGGTCTTTCCGCTTTGTCTGTCTCCTGGACAAGGACTGAGCTCATCGCCTGATCTGTGACTGAGATATAGAGGAGTAGTGGGGACTCCTCCCTCAAGAGAGTAAGAATGAAGGGCGAAGCGATGAAGTATTTTAATTTTAATAAGACTCTTTGCACTCAGAAGTCTATTTGAATATCTCTTTCTTCTTCAGAGAGGAAAACAAAAGGAAAGTCTTGTCATCTACGCATGAGAGGAAGTGAGATGGGGTGGCAATGAGACCTGTAAGCTGTGGCACGTCCTTGACATTGATGGGGCTTCTCATGTTGACGAGTGCTTGGCATTTATTTGTATTGATGTCAATGCCTCTACTGGTCAACGTAAGCCCTAGAAATCTTCCATCCTGAACCCCAAAAGAGCATTAGGCGGGATTCAGGCGCATATCGTATTTCCTGAGTGACCGCAAGACATCCTCTGAATCTTCAACATGATTATGCCCTTCGATAGTTCTTACTATCATGTCGTTGACGTAGACCTCTAGGTTTCACCATATCTAATGGGCGAACACATCGTCCATGAGTCGCTGGTAGGTGGCTCCAACGTTCTTGAGGCTAAAAGGCATGACATTGTAGTGGTAGTTTCCATGATTTCACATGAAGGCTTTTTGGAAGCGTCTAGAGGGTCCATCCAAATCTGGTTATACCCTGAGTATGTGTCCATGAAACTCAACGTGTGGTATCCTAAATACCCATTGTTAAGGCGATCGATGTTTGATAGTGGGTACATGTCCTTTGGATAGGCTGCATTCAGATTTGTGAAGTCTACGCACATGCATAATCTATTGTTAGCTTTCTATACTAGTACAATGTTGGCTAGCTAGGTAGAGTATTTTGTTTCTATAATGAACCTGACGTCAGATAGTTTTCATACTTTTTCATTAATGGAAACCCTCTTCTCCTTGCCAACTTTTCGTTTCCTCTACAACACTATTTTGGCAGAAGGGTGGATGGCAAGGCGATGGCTCACCACTTTGGTGTCAATCTCGAGCATATCAGAGGGGCCTCGGACGAACAGATCGACATTTATACTGAGTTGACCAACTAGTTCACATTCTTCTTCCTTGGTAAGTGAAGTATTATATTTGTCACCTAATGGGCAAAATGGCCTATTTGGATCTCCTTTAAGTCCTTCGTGGGTGTGATCCTTTCCGCTCCGTGCCCAATCCAGGATCCCAGCAGTCGAGGCCAACATTTGGAACTTTTGAAGGAGGGGCCTCAACCAGTGCGAGCTATTCTCTCTCTATCGCCAGGCTGCTCAGGTAACACTTTTGAGCGATCTGTTGGTCTCCTCGGATTGTGCCGACTCGCCCTCCAGGTAGCGGGTACTTTAGTACTATGTATAGGGTGGAAATTATTGCCCCTAATGTGTTAATGTCAAGTCTCCCTATGATGATTTTATACAGTGACAAGGCATCCACAATGAGGTAGTTGGCGTCAATCTCCTTAGCATCTGCGGCCTCGCCACATGTGGTCTCCAAAGTTACATGAATCATCACGTGTTCTTGTTCTCCTGACAATCTTATTAACGAGCGACTGACATTTTGACATCGTTAGGATTAAGTTGCAGTTTTTGGAAAACGTCATAAAATAAGACGTCAGAAGAGCTACTAGGATCTATCAAGACTCGTTTGATATCCGAGTTGCCATAATGCATAGTGATGACCAATGGGTCATTATTGTAAGGGTTGACTCTGATGGAATCCTCATTGAAAAAGTGATGTTAGCCCTTGTTTCCCTTTGAGTTCCCCTACGTGAACAAGAAGATATTACATTTGTTACAAACACCTACATTGCGTATTTCTTTCGGGGGGAGCTGAAGCTACCTCTACCAGCGAAACTTCCGACTATGATGTTTATATTGAAGTGTAAATATTTGTCGGACATCTTCTGAGGAAAGATGGAAAGAGTAAGAATGAAAGGGGTGTGACCCATATTAGTTTTACTGGAGCCCCGCGGTGGGCGATATTGTATTGGTAAAAAAGTATAGGTGTGCATGTTACCTCGACAATGACATGGGTACTCAGAGACCTTAGTAAGTATATTATGTTGTATGTAACAGTGAGAAGTCTTGTATGGTTATGCATTAGAGTACTGCCTGCTAAGTCACTAGTGACTTTGAATATATTCACTTGGCATCCCTACATACCACATGTTAAGTCATTAGTAACTTTAGAACTAATGCATAATGTTATTGCAACATAAAATAACCTGATTTGAATGAGAATCCATATGATTTCTAGGTGTTATCTCTGTAATCATGATGTGGAAACTGCAAACCGCTTATTTCTTAGATGCAAGTACACTTTACTTTTTTTACATTAGATGAAGAGATTGTTTGCCATGAACATTCATAGAATTAGTTACGAAAACTTATTCAAACTAACAGGTAGAAGTTGAAGCTCTCAAATTAAGAATTTGATCATGAATCTTATCATAATAATTATTTGGAAACTTGACACACAAGAAATGATATCAGATTTCAAAATGGTAACATTGACTTTGATAAAAATATTTTTCACGTTAAAAAATTGGTTTATATGACATCTACTTATTTCAAGCGGTACATGTACTCTTCAATTCAAGAGTTTACAATTATTAAATGTTTTGACATCAAATATCGACCTCCTCCCACATCTAGAATCATACAAGTTAATTGGTATTTTCCTAGTCATATTTGGATTAAGTGCAATTCTGATGAATCTTCAAGAGAAAATCCTAAAATATCAACTTGTGGTCACATATTTAGGAATGATTTAGGAAGATTCATGAGAACTTTCTTAACCAACATTGAAGTTTGTACCTCCTTTGAAGCTGAATTGCATGAAATCTTTCTTGCTATCGAATATGTAAGAGAAAAAATTGAAGAAATCTTTGACTTAAAACTGACTCTAAGTCGACCATTTGTACATTTACTAATTTGAATATTATCCTGTGACATCTTTTAATTAAATAAAAAAATACTTTACACACTCAAAAAAATTTAGATTCAAGATATCTCACATTTTTAAAAAGAAAAGTGCATGTGTAGATAGATTAGGAATGCATGATTTTCTTGTTGATTATATCACTTAGTAGAATTAACTTTTTATTTGTGCTTTTAAAAGTATTTTGAGAGATAAGTCGGACATATCCAGCTATATTTTTGTTAATTTTTTATATGTCACTTCTTGCTTTTTATTTTAATTTTTAGTTTGGATCAATTGTCAAAGGTATTTTTTTTTACATTGTAGCAAGTCAATGATAATCTACATTTAAAATTTCTCATATAAATTGATAAAACAATTGTTATAATTTGTGGATTACATAGTCCTAAATTTATATAATACACACACAAATTTAAATAAGGAAATTAAATTGGAAACACTTCAACTCTTATAAAAGAGTCACACAAAACATAACTTTCTTGATTATCTTCATAATCATGTAATAAAAATAAAAATTATTCTCATATATACTTGAAGAAAATCATTGGTAGCAAAGCTTGCATAGCTAACATGCATATCTTTGTTATCTTATTATGCTTCACACTTCCATCCCCTGAACTAAATTCTGGCAAAGATGATGAATCAATTATATTTGGTTCATCTTCTGAAAGTGATGCTTTTTGCTTACTTGGTGAATCTTTTAGAGGCTCACACTTCATTCCAGTGAGACAATTATTTCTTGTGCTAAAATAATCAAATCATTGAGTTACATATAAATAAGAATTAATATAAACGAATTGGAGAGAGAGAGAGAAAAATAGAAAAACATTCATCTTACTCAATTTCAATGTTCTTATTCACCAAAGATGCAGGTATGGAACCATTGAACCTATTGTAAGACAAGTTCCTGCATGAATCAAGGAAAAATAAATCAATTTTACTATATGAGATTAAAACATGTTTTGGACTTTATTAAACAAAATTTTGAATTAAAATGAAACTTACAATGTCTTGAGATTAGGCAAAAGGCCTAGGAAATTAGGAATAGGTCCTTCTATAGTATTGTTTTGCAAATCACTACAACACAAAATTTGAAAAAAAATATATTACATAATTGAACTGAAGTTAAAATAATTGAATTATTATATTCGGTTAATGAACCGACCTATATTGTACAAATAGTTCTAGAACCGAACCGAAATATGAAAATGTAAAATGTTAAAAATTGAATAGTAATTAGGGTTTTGTGTTTTGTAAGTAAATATCTGACATTGTTTGAAGTGCAGTCATGGAACTGAAATCTGGAAGGGTTCCTTGTAGCTCATAATCACTCAAATACCTAGTTTATTAGACACATAAATATCAAGAAATTATTAGTAGCTATTATATAATATTTACATGATTTATAGGGTTTATATTAAAGTGATATCAATTTACTTACAATGCTATTACACGAGGTTTGGCATCAGAAGTACATTGAATCCAATCCCAATTATAAGGATATGGTAGACAAGGGTCTCCACTCCAATCCACAAGCACTTCAAATGCAAATTGTAGTTCTAACAAACCTTCCACTAATCTCATAAAATAAAACACAAAGCCAAAAATGTTATAAACTCTTAACTAAAGTGTTTATCAAAACAAGACCTTAATCACTTACCATCTTTACTATCTGTTCCTGCATTGAATGCATCACTTATTGTAAAAACTTCAAGAGCATTCAATATGGGAGGAAAAGTAGAAGAATCTGAAGCCCTTAGAATAAATGTAGTATTTGCCGAAGCTGTAACATTTGCAACATAAACTTCTTTCACACTTCCAAGAGGAGGAACAATAGGACTTAAAAATGGCTTATCATCAATATACATTTGAATTGATCTTTTTCCAAAAGCACTTTCCATCACTTCTGAGAAATAAGCATTTATATAAACAGGATGTTTATCTGTTGGAAGCCTGTTGATGAATTGTATGTATGCATCAGTGCTTGATGAAACAATTGCATTTTGTAGTGCGGATTTTGGTGGTTGATCTTCCGCGGTAGTAATGTCAATGTTTGATTCCTCACTTTTGACTTCGGAAAGAAGGATACCGTATGCTGGCGTCCATATTCGATCAAATATATCGTCTGGATACCTGACATGATATGATATGTTTATCAGCGCATCAACGATAATGTTAGATAATGTTAAATATGATTTTAAGTCTCAATATAGTAATTTAGAATACCTTATAGTTTGATTTCCACCAAAAGCATATCTCCATTGCAAAATCAAAGCATGATTAGAATCCACATGACTATACATTATAGGATCCAAACTTCTAACTTCAAGTGATGATATAAAAGGAAATTGTTTATCCTTTGTTTGAGCAACACATATACTGGTGAAATTTCCTTTAGTTACATAGATTGCTTCATAATTAACATAATAATAACTCGAAGTATTAACACTAGCCCAATAGTTACCATCAAATTGAAGTTCGAATACTGGTGGTGAAAATTTATTGTCATAATTTCCGTAATAAAAGCTTGCCCTAGCTAGAACTTTTTCACCTCTTGGAACTTTGATGGAGTAGCAATTTTTCTTTCTAGTTGAGAAGAATCTTAGAGTGCTTAATGGGCTAGAACCTAAATAAACCACTTGAGGTACTCCATTTTGAATGTAATCATAATCACCACTCCATTTTATGTTGTTTTCATCAATGAAAGATTTTGAGGATCCACAATTGATACTCACAAAGATTGTGAGAGAGGGTTTTGAGAATAATAGCAAGGAAATTGCTATGAGTAAAAGAAAAGTTGAAGGGCTTGTCATGGAGATGGTTATGAAGAGTTTTATGAAAAGAGATGTGATTAATTATAACTAAGTGTTGTTTTGTGTTTAGGATAAGCATGTTTTGGATATATATATAATGATGCTATTATAATTTATTGATTAATGATATGTGTGTAGTTGACTAGCCAGCAAATTAAGATTGTTTAGAAAAATTGTTTATTGTTTAATTGTTGATTGGGAAAGCACTCAAGGTATTTTTTTCTTAATTTATGTTGTGTAGTCCTATTTGACTTAGAATTATATATGTTGTCATTAATTAGTTGTGAACAACTTATAAGCATGTCCTTTTGTTTTTTTTATTTACATTATTTAATATTGTTGTTATATTTTAATATTTATATAAAATATTTTAAATTTAAAAACAATTGTTTGTTTTGGATAACTTTATACATAAATTTTTTAATTTTTTTCCGTCTAAATTAGATTAAAATTTTACCTTTTAAAAATAAATATACATTTCTATAATCTACATTTAAATGTTCCTACAATTATTTCAAGTAATCAGTAGTTATATTTGAATTTCTTTTTGTTATGTCATAAATTAAAATTAAAATTAAAATTTAAAATAACAGTGTTGCTAATAAGCAAATTTATATATAATAAAATATCCAACTAAAATTAATAACTATTACTCCTTATCTTATTTTTTTAATTTTTAATTTTTATCTTAAAGTTTTGGTTCTTTTAGAAAAAAATAATAATTATGTACAAAACTAAAACAGATTAAATCAAATGTCCAAAAATTAGGAACAATGACTAATAGTTATATTTAGAAGAGCTAAATGTGTTTGTGGTCCTCATAAATATCTTAAATTTTATTTTAGTCCTTCAAAATATTTTCTTCAAAGAATCGTCTTCTTAAAAAATTTCATCCACACTTTTGGTCCCTGATACTAAAACCAACACTAAAACCGTCGTTAATTTTGTCACTAACATTATAAAAATCGTTGCTAAGTTGCAAAATGAACCAAAAACGTGGATGCAAAATTTTAAAATTTTAAGAGAATCATTCTTTGAAGGAAATAATTTGAGAGACTAAAAACGAAAATTGAGATATTTAGGACCACAAACATATATAAACCCTATTTAGAATTGTATTAATATTATGGTACAAATAAGTTACATAGTTCATATTAAAAACTAGTAAAATACATGTGTTATAGCTCAGTTTCTGTCGGATTGATGTAGTGAACGTCGCAATATCTTATTAGTCATATCTAGTTTTTCAGTTGTGCAATTGTATTATAGATCAAAGACATTCACATAATTACAAATATAGCCTAATAATTTGTATCATCTATCATGCATTGGAAATATAGCTCAACATAATGAATGATGTATGTATCATCCTGAATTCAATTAGTTTATTCAATTGAATTTTGTTGCTTTATTTAATTATTTAAATGATTTAACATATTTTTTATTATTTATTTGGTGATAATATATATGTGGTGTTTGGGGGTTATTATAATTTAATTGTTTTATTTAATTAAAATAGTAAAATATTAACTAAAAATATAGACAATAAAAAATAGTGAGACTTGGGTAGAAAATGGAATTATGAGAAATTATGGTGTAAGTGGTGAGAAACAAAAGTCAGTTGGGTCAATGTGGAAGTAATAGTAAGCTGAAACTAGATTAAATAAATAGATTATGTGATGAGATTAGAGGAGCTTTAGAAAGTTTGAGCAGTACGTGAAAATTTGAGAAAATAGCTTTTGGAGGGCAAGAGCAAGGGTTTGAGGAAGAAAAAGAGGAAGTCATAACTAAAGTGTTTTTGCAGGAAATCTGAGGTAGAGAGAACTACTCAATTAAGGGTGCCAATTTCATTAAGGATAGTGAGAACTCCATAATCCTCCTTTAGATTTTCTCTCTTTTCCCCCAATTGATGATGCATATGTATATTTGATATAATATTGTGATGAATTTGTTTTAAATATTCATTGTGATAGGAAATTCATGTACTATATAATGTTAAGTTGATACATGATGAAAGTATGTGAAATCTGCAAATTGTTGTTGTTAATTGGTGTGTTTGAGTTTTTACGAGCATGATCTCATTTCATGATAAATTGGTGAAATTAAATGTGGACCTATGTGAAATTAACATGTCAATATGTTATAATTGATGTATGGTTCGTTTCTCATCGATTTGAGTGTTCTGAGTGTGAAATTGGAGCTTCGAATGAGCTCTAATGATAGAAAACGCGCTCCTACTTTATGCACAAGGGTCACCTACGTAACCGGCAACCCGTCAACACGTTTGGGAAGGATGACGCCTATCAATTGACTGATGGGAATATCATCAGGGTCTCTTGAGAGATGAAAAAAAGGTTGAATTGCGACATGTGGTATAAGAAGATGATGGGAAGGTCGTCATCTCCATGAAGACCGTCATGGTCTGGAAATAGACTGCCATGGTCTGTGCAGTCAGTTTTGACGCGTCGACTCAAATTTCAGTGTTGTGTTTTGAATCCAATATTTATTTGACATTGTTTTATTATCGAATGATTATATGATTAATTGTTGACGAATTGTGAGCTTGCATAAATGTTGATATGCATTATTGAATTAATGTTGGTGAAATTGTTGTTGATAAATTAATATTGTGCATAAATGATGTTATATGATGACAAATTAATGTTGTGATTTATGGATGTATGTTGTGGTTGTCATGTGTGTATAAATTGTACATTGGTGAGTAATAATTAATCATGATCATGTATGTTGTGTTAATGGTCTTATTTGGCATATAGTTGCATGTGTCATGCATCATGATGTACGAACTTCGGTCCAGTGGTGTGCTCTGGTCCAGTGGTGGGATTAGGAGCGAGTAATTGATGCCTATGGTGGGATCAGTGAAACATTATTGATTAAGTGGTGGAATCAATAATGATTTTGATATGCTCTGATCCATTTGTGGGACCGGGAGCGAGCAATTGACATCCGTATAATGAGAATGGTAAAGCCTTGTTGATTTAATGGTGGAATCGGTAATGGTTTGATGTGCTCTGGTCTATTGGTGGGATTGGAAGCGATTGGCAATATCAGTAACATACTTCTGATGTCCATTGTGTCGGTACCATATTTGCATGTAGAGTTGGGATGATGTTACATTTTGTATATACCTGCATTGGGAATGAGATAATATTAATGATGTGATGTGAAATATCTATGAATTATGTGTGATTTGATGATGTATGAGTCATTGATGATGAATAAATGATTGTTGACGCGTGGGTGGTTGATGAATACGCGATGCTGTTGTTATATGATTAATGTAGATATGTGTGATCTACCATTTTATGTATTGTACCGCCATATTATTTGAGCGTATTCTCACCCCTTTTTGTTATTGTGACGTATGTGCTCCTCTGGAGTACAGACAATCAGGTACATGAGTAGTCACTTGAATTAGAGGACATCGTCGATGCCTCTTTAGCTATTTATCATTGTGTCTTAGAAGAGTCTCTCTGATATGTAGCACTGAGGATGAGTTTTCCATACTTTATTTTTTTATGCCTTACTTATATTAGAGTTTTATTATTCATTTGCTGCTGAGGCTTATTGTCGTAACGCGAAAAACAACCGGCGGGAAAAAACACATTTACAGAGCCGCCACCGACGCTATTCATCCTCTGACGGAAAGGGAGCGCAGGACTAACCTAAGAAAGGGAAAGGAACGGTCTTACGACCAGAGATTGCAAGGTACGGGAGTCGGTTACGCAAGGGGGAGGTATTAGAACCCCTCACGTCCGTCGTACTCGACGGGATCCACGCTCAAAAGAATAGAATAAGGTTGGTGCTAAACTGCTCAAAGAAATGCACGCACTGGAATAAGAAACAGTTGAAAGAAGATGGAGGAAGGGGACTCGACAGGATATCGCATCCTGGGCCTACGTAGTTTGTCAGAAACAAACATCAGAGTTAACGTAGTTCGGGGAAATGGGGAACATGCTCTCTAGGACATCGCATCCTATGCATACGTATCTTCTCTATCCAGAGAAAGAATCGGAGCACTCGTAGCTCGGCTAACGCACGCCGAAACAAAACGCTAAAAAGAGACGCTGAGACGTCAAAACAAACGCTCAAAAGGAAACAGAATGCCAATAAATGGACTTACATCGGACTCCAAACAAACAAACGCAAATAGGAAACAGAATGCCAATAGATGGACTTACTTCCGACTCCTCAAAACAAACAAACAACAAATAGGAAATAGAATGCCAATAGATGGCCTTACATCTAACTCCTCAAAACAAACAAACAACAAACATGAAATAGAATGCCAATAGATGGCCTTACATCTAACTCCTCAAAACAAACAAACAACAAACAGGAAACAGAATGCCAACAGATGGCCTTACATCCGACTCCAAACACACACAAAAAGGAAAAAGGTTAACAAACACACACTAAAGAAAAGAAAAAAGGGAGCACACGCACACAAAAAAAAAACAAAAGGGTGCCCGGAGAGATCTCGCTCAATCTCCTGCCTACGTATCTCATCTAGTATGAGAATCATGGCGACGTAGTTCCCCTTAACAGGGGAGAAACTTCCTCCTAACCAGAGACTAGGGAGATAACAAACTAATAGGGAGACTACGACTCGAGCCTAAAAGTTGTCATGCAAACGATCCCTAAGTTGGGGTCTCTAATCAGAACCTAACTCACACAGGAAGCAAGTAAGCTCAAATAGCAAATAAACATCATCATAAATGCACAGGCATCACACTCTATATACAAACAAGAGGCTCAGACAAATGGTTGGGCTTTAGTCAAGAGGGGTCATATCAACCTCGACAAACAAGCCAAAACTGTAGGGGTGTTCTAAAGCTCTTAACCACTAACATTGAGAGTTAGGGTGAAGCTGATCAAATACGGAAATGAGGATCAGACCTCATGCTCTTAACCCGGGCCTGGGTGAGCTTAAATCAAAGAAAGTGTGGGGATCCAGAAAGAGGGACCCTATTCCACTTGACTGACTCTATACAAGATCTTGGGTGTTTATTCAAAAGCATCAACACGTAGTGCGAGCATAATGAAAGACTCAACTGAATAATAGGGGATTGATTGCAAATCCCTTCTATCTGTCAATTGTCTCTTCACTTAGGAGGACTTAACAAGTAACATGCCTCACTTGGAGGTCTTTGGCACAAATATAAACAATCACAATCATTGCCTCTTAAGGAGGACTTCAGCCAAATGCCTGCCAAAAAGGTGGCAGGACTTCCAGACTACATGGAGTAAAAGAGTGGCTACCTAAGTGGTGTATCAACCACACTCCAAAGCAAGAGCTAAAAGCGACTAATGTACCTGTCCAAAATCCAAACAGTCAATATCTCAGACAGAAAAAACCAACAGACAACAACAGTGGAACTTTCCAATATCTACACAATGCAAGTCACAAATGCAAGCACTCAAGTGAGTTCATCACATCAATGGACCTACAACACAACAAGAGTTAGTGATCAAAGCAAATGGCATCTCATGTAATGAGATCACATCAACCATTAGTGTTAAATGCTCAAGCCTGAAACACAAAACACAATTGGTAAGTACAAACCACTAGTACAAAGACTAGGGTCAAAGGCAAGTCAAATAGTCAAAACAGAAGTCAATATTTCACATGAAGCACATTCAATCAAACAAGAAAGTGTCCTCAAAAGGATCAAACTCAATTCATAAGTAAAAGCCATCAAATGATCAAGGTAAAGCCAAGGCAAGCAATATGATCAAAGTTGGACATCAAAAATAGAAAATCCAAATCAAAACAGAAAAGCACCCACTGATCATGAAATTTTTTATGTGAGCTTATCATGTTATAAATGATCATCATGCAAAAAATTAAAACCAGAAGAGCTCAAATGGTATATGAATGAAAATGTACAAAGGCAAGGTCAAGATTGTGACACCAAAAGTTACACTTCATGTTCATGTGTCCAAAACAGTGATGGTATGTGATAAAAATCTCAAACCAAAGCCAGAAAATCATGTCACATGTTAGGACCAAGCATGCAAAATTTCAAGTCAATTGGATTAACCATGAGCATTTCACAAACAAATGAATGCAACATATCAATATGGCATCATGTTCAAACAAACGAACACAATTAAAAATCCAGAAGCACAAAAATCATGAGATAAATTCTATAAAAATCTAGAGATTAAAACAAGAATGTGAAAAAAAGTTTGGATCAATTTGGACATGTTTACTATTTTTTGTGATTTTTCTAAGTTGATGAAATAAAATGACATAAACAAAATAAATGGAGGGAAAGTGATATTTCAAATAATATTCAGCAATGTACGCAGCCAGGATTCGAACACATGTAGGCACGGTCAAAATGAGCGCTCAATTGAAAAATCAGAAACAATGCACAAGCTATGTCTCGAACCCACGCATTGAAGGATAAAGCGAATATCAAAAATTAAAGTCAGAAACGCACACGCGAGGATTCGAACCCACGCATGCCATGACCAAGAACCTAATGAAACACAGCGTTCCATTTAATAGGTGGCAAGCCAGTCAGCGAGTCAAACACCATGCAAGCTCGGTCAAACGAAGCCAGGCCAATGATTCAGCCAGGCAAGCGCACAGGTGGACGCTGATAGGGCAAAAACCCTAGGCAATATGCAGAGACGCCGGAACAGTGGTTCCGGTCGTCTTCTCCGGTTGGATTCCGGCGGAAACTCAACATTATTTTCCAGAATTCATCGTATCATACATGGATAGAACCGTCTTGTAACGTAGAACTCAAATATCCTATTCATTTGATCTAACTCTCACTAATACGCACGGATCGAAGAGAAACATTTTTCACATTCAAACTTTAAATCATCATAACTAACTCAATTCTTAACCAAATTCAAAGCAGAACCTATCAACATGCTCAGTGATGCGAGATCTATACATTCATGGCAATGAATTGGCAAAAAGAGAGGTTCAAATTTTCACTTACTTGAACTTGCAGTGATTGGATTCGTGCGCTACAGCTCTCAAACTTTCCAGATCTTCTCCTCTAACCGTGACTTGAAGCTTGATGCAAGAATTACCAGTTGGAAACACCTAGATCCAGCTCAATTTGAAGCTTCCATTAATGTGTTCAAGCACTTGTTCTGCTCAAGATCTTGCTCAATTCTTCAATCCAATGGTTCAATCCTGCTCAAAATTCCACAAGGAGTAAGAATATGCAAAGAAAATCAAGGTTTGTGTGAAGAATTTTGGAACTCAAGGAGAGAGAAAATTGGGAGGGAAATGAAAAATTTGAGATCTGAAAATGCTTCTCCCTGTAAAAACAGTTATGATTAGGCTTATATACTCCTCCTTAATCACACTGAAATTAAGATTAGGCATTGGTTAATTGGGATTAAGGAAATATGAAGTGGAATACAAAAAATGCAAATGTGATTATGCATGGCTAAAGTGCACGTGAACAGTGCCATGTTATGCCTCGATTCCACTTAAAATCAGTCAATAAGCAACATTGGATTGGTATTAGGCTTGCATGATCCACCAAATTCAAATTATTCAATTTCCCTCCAAAATGCACATGTATGGACACTTGATCATGTGAGCTTCTTTCATGCAATGCAATGATTGATTTGGAAAGCCTTGGTCATGACAAGTATTTTGCAAAAAGAGTGGACCGTTTTGGAGTTTTGAATCAAAAGTTATGCCACTTTGAACTTCCATGTACACTTTGAGATCATTTAGCCATAACTTCTCAACCATTCATCAAACGATCATGATATAGGACTTTTTGAAAAGAGGAGAGAAAGATCTTCAACTTTCATATTCACCAAAAATCCATTTGAAGCTTCTTTGATGTTGGAAAGTCAAGTTGAATGAGAACCAAAAACTTGCCATTTTTGGAAACTTGAAATTACAGGTCACTTTCCATTTTTGGAAACTTTTGCTCTGACCTCAAAATCTTCAAGATAGATGTTTGAAATGATGAATAAACCTTGTTTGAACATGATTGAGATGCTTCCGCTCACTTCCCCATCTTAAAGCCCTCAGTTGACTGCACAGTTGACTTTTATGGTCCTCAGATGATCTGGAAATGTACTGATGAATTTGGGCCTCTACCACTTGGTAAAATTGCTTCAACATGAAACCCTAGCCCATATAAGCTCTTTAGAATAATCATGTGGTCTTCATCTCAAGGAAAGACTTGCTCTTTTGTACAAAGGATTCTCTTTATGCCAATTCTGACTGCCAAGATGTAATGCAATATGGAATGATAAATGACCTAAAAAAATGAAATGAATGCATGAATGAGGAGGGCAAATTTGAGGTGCTACAGCTGCCCCTATTCAATCAACTGAGAACCTAAACGGATGAAAGCAACGACTGTCATACTTTCAAGGTAAACAGGGATTGAATACCAAAAGAACCAGAGAATTTGCACTCTGATAAGTGACGAATCAAGGAAAGCGAGGTCATTTACCGATGGCGGCTTCAAAACAAGAATTTGATATCTACCGATATCAAAGAAAGCGAGGCCATTTACCGATGTAGGCTTCAACTGGGAATTTGATATTTACCGATATCCATGAAAGCGAGGCCATTTACCGATGGCAGCTTCAAAACAAGAATTTGATATCTACCGATATCAAAGAAAGCGAGGCCATTTACCAATGGCGGCTTCAACTGGGAATTTGATATTTACCGATATCCATGAAAGCGAGGCCATTTACCGATGGCGGCTTCAAAACAAGAATTTGATATTTACCGATATCAAAGAAAGCGAGGCCATTTACCGTTGGTGGCTTCAAAACAAGAATTTGATATTTACCGATATCAAAGAAAGCGAGGCCATTTACCGATGGCGGCTTCAAAACAAAAATTTGATATTTACCGATATCAAAGAAAGCGAGGCCATTTACCGATGGCGGCTTCAAAGCAGAATTGATATTTACCGATAGCAAAGAAAGCAAGGCCATTTACCGATGGCGACTTCAAAACAATAATTTGTGATATCAAAGAAAGCGAGGCCATTTACCGATGGCGGCTTCAAAATAGAATTTATATTTATCAAAGAAAGCGAGCCTATTTACCGATGGCGGCTTCAAAGCAGAATTGATATTTACCGATATCCATGAAAGTGAGGCCATTTACCGATGGCGGCTTCAAAACAAGAATTTGATATTTACCGATATCAAGGAAAGCGAGGCCATTTACCGATGGCGGCTTCAACTAGGGAGGAAAAAGATGTTTACAACTGGAACAAGACCAGACATTTACCGACGACTCTACTGAGGAATTGATATTTATCAAAGAAAGGATACACGACCAGACATTTACCGATGACTGGGAAGAAAGGATACACGACCAGACATTTACCGATAACTGGGAAGAAAGGATACACGACCAGACATTTACTGATGACTGGGAAGAAAGGATACACAACCAGACATTTACCGATGACTGGGAAGAAAGGATACATGACCAGACATTTTACCGATGACTGGGAAGAAAGGATACACGACCAGACATTTACCGATGACTGGGAAGAAAGGATACACGACCAAACATTTACCGATGACTGGGAAGAAAGGATACACGACTAGACATTTACCGATGACTGGGAAGAAAGGATACACGACCAGACATTTACCGATGACTAGGAAGAAAGGATACACGACCAGACATTTACCGATGACTGGGAAGAAAGGATACACGACCAGACATTTACCGATGACTGGGAAGAAAGGATACACGACCAGACATTTACCGATGACTGGGAAGGAACTCGATGTTTACCGACATCGGAAGATGATGTGTACAAGTGAAACAAGACCAGACATTTAACGATGACTGGGAATGAACTCGACGTTTACCGACATCGAACAAAGGATACACGACCAGACATTTACCGATGACTGGGAAGAAAGGATACACGACCAGACATTTACCAATGACTGGGAAGAAAGGATACACTACCAGACATTTACCGATGATTGGGAAGAAAGGATACACGACCAGACATTTACCGATGACTGGGAAGAAAGGATACACGACCAGACATTTACCGATGAATGGGAAGAAAGGATACACGACCAGACATTTACCGATGACTGGGAAGGAACTCGATGTTTACCGACATCGGAAGATGATGTGTACAAGTGAAACAAGACCAGACATTTACCGATGACTGGGAATGAACTCGATGTTTACCGATATCGAACAAAGGATACACGACCAAACATTTACCGATGACTGGGAAGAAAGGATACACAACCAGACATTTACCGGTGACTGGGAATGAACTCGATGTTTACCGACATCGGAAGATGATGTGTACCGACACCAAAAAAACAGACCTTACGGGGATCAACACGACACTTACCGGTATCGTAAGGATGACATCTACATATGTCAAAACAAGGCAGACACTTTCCGGGGACTAAACTGGGGAGAGAATCAAGCTTTCCTTTCGCGGACTGGTGAGGAAATAAATCTCTCTAGGGATTATCGATTCTGAACGTTGCCAAGAGCAACTGCTGTAAACGTGCCATGCTGATGTTGAAAAAATGATCCGCCTCTGTTGGGGATATGATCAAGCCTGCAAGATGCAAGGGGAGGAAAACTCCTGCTGGGAAAGCAAATGATCACTTTGCTGAGCACACAATTCCTGATTCGATCTCCTAACTCTGTGGGGAGTAGCACTGCTGGGGATACTTACTGATCTGACATTCTCAGAACGGCAGAGAAACCAACTCAACTATGGAGTCACTTGTTGGGGAAACACCAACCTCTCGACCATGCTGGAGAAACAAATTCTGAAATCGACCTAGATGACCCAACGTCGCGATGCTAAACTCCTCATAGTAACATCTTCACCAACCAGCTAAACCAATCCTCGAACGGTAACCACGGCTTGGGACTAGCTTATGCTTGCAATGCTGATGCATGAATTTTACAGCGTAATGCTCCATAACCATGGAAATGCTACGCAATTAATGATGCAATATGCTATGCTTCTCTAAATGATGAATGCATAAAAAATATCCCCCTCCGGGGACAGCATGAGCAACTCTGCTGCAGAACTTAATATCACTCCAATCTCCACCCTGCTGGGAAATAGCACTGCTGCTGGGGAAAGGATAATCCTCACTGGGGATGACCTCCACTGAACCCGATCTGCTTGGGGATTTCACTGGGGAAAAACTACCAACGCACACCTTCGTTGGGGAAACAGCAACCTTCAGACTTGCTGGGGAAATAACACTCTCAACCCTGCTAGGGGAAACAGCAAACTTCAGGCCTGGCTGCTGAAGCGACACCGATCTCGAATCCGCTGGAGAGATAACAATCTCAAACCTGCTAGGGAACACCGATCTCGAATCTGCTGGGGAGGTACGGAATTTTTGACATGGAACGCCCGTCGACTCGTCGAGCACTGGTGTTCAACATCTAACCATAGTGTCAGCTTTCCACCTTTGAGAGCTCCTAGACTCATCCGGTCTCTTCTGATTCATCACCTTGTATTCTCGACTTCTCTCTACTTCGAGACAATCGATCTCCTCAGATCCGGGCCAACTCTCTAGTCCTTAGACTTTGAAGAGTCTTCTTGATTAACTCTCTAGGATCGTCGCAATCCTTTCGCTGTCTTTTCGCCATTCTTCTTTCCCTCGTCCCTGATTGGACTTCAAAGGATTCTTTTGTCAAAAGGCTTCATATCACAACCTGCAAGTGAGTGAAAATAACCGATAGCACCTGCAAAAGAGATCGTCAGATAAAACGTGCCCCAGGCGTGCCAAAATTTCAACGCCCAGGTCACTCAACCTTCCGAATAAGATTTCCGGTTTTCAATCTTATAAACATGCATTGGAAGGGACCCCTATGTCTCAAAATGCAAAGATTCTTTATCAAAATAAACAGATGTTTTTGCAATCAAAGCGGTTATGAAAACAAAAACAAAAATATATGACTGAATATGCATTTTATTGGTTGAACAAAAGTGGCTCATAATTGAGCAATACACAGAAAGCAATCCCTGAAAAGAGGTAATTGCGCACAAAAAGGAAAATCTATCCTAATGGCAATGTGAACCCGTGATCTCATCGAGTTCCAACTCGGTTACACCCCATATGTCCTCAAGACTCTCCGTGCTTTCTGCCTTTTGAACAAGACGCTTCCGATCGATCCTTGTTGGGGATTATCCAGGTGTCTTAACCAAAGTACAAACGATCATGCTGGACGCAGTTGTTCGTTTCATTCCCTCTTTTGCCTGGACCGCCCTTTCGGGTTTTGAGTCCATCGGGATACCCTTTTTTGCCCAAGTCGCCCTTGTGGGGTTTTCGACTTGCCGGGTGTACAGTTTTTCCTTTTTATCCCTAATTTTTTCCCGAACCTTTTCATTCTTTTTTTTTCGGTTCGCCAGGATACCCATTTTTGCCTGGACTATTTTATTCTTTTCGTCCAGCGGGTCTCTTATACGAAGTATTTTTTAACTGCATCCGCATTCATAGGGGATGGAAAATCCTCGCCATCCATGGTCGTCAACAACAAGGCTCCGCCAGAGAAAACCTTCTTGACCACGAATGGACCTTCATAATTGGGTGTCCACTTGCCCCGACGATCGTTCTGAGGAGGAAGGATCCTTTTCACCACCATATCTCCCACACGATATACACGAGGTCGCACCTTTCGGTCAAAAGCACGCTTCATTCGCTACTGGTACAACTGCCCATGATAAATGGCTGCCAGCCTTTTTCTCAATTAGGCTCAACTCTTCATACCGAGTCCTTATCCATTCAGCCTCTTTCAACTTCAAATCTGTCAGGACTCTCAATGACGGAATCTGGACCTCAACTGGTAACACAACTTCCGTCCCAAACACCAGCGAGAAAGGTGTTGCCCCAGTAGATGTATGCACCGAGGTTCGATACCCAGGATACAAGCTTCGTACTCAGCCACGTTGTTGGTGCATTCAAACATTAGCCGGGCAGCAAAAGGAACATGGGATCCCTTCGGCGTAACCAAAACAGCATCAACTCCACTACCATTCACTTTAACGGCCCCATCAAACATCAGAATCCACTCGGATTCAGGGTCAGGCCCCTCCTCCGGGATCGGTTCCTCACAATCTTTCAATTTGAGAAACATGATGTCCTCATCAGGGAACTCAAACTTCATCGGTTGATAATCCTCAATGGGTTGCTGGGAGAGGTAATCAAACAATACACTCCCCTTGATTGCTCTTTGAGAAGTGTACTGAATATCGTATTCAGTCAAAATCATTTGCCATCTCGCAACCAGTCCGGTCAATGCTGGCTTCTCAAATATATACTTGATCGGATCTATCTTGGAAATCAACAAAGTGGTATGAACCAGCATATACTGTCTCAGTCGGCGAGCAGCCCATACCAAAGCACAACAAGTTTTCTCGAGCAGTGAATATCTTGTTTCATAGTCGGTAAACTTTTTGCTAAGGTAGTAAATTGCATGCTCTTTTCGACCAGACTCGTCATGCTGCCCCAGTACACACCCCATAGACCCCTCGAGGACTGTCAAGTACAGAATTAACGGTCGTCCCTCCACAGGAGGCATCAGAATCGGAGGCTCCTGCCCATATTCTTTTATTTTTCAAATGCCGGTTGGCAATCATCCTTCCACCTGACCGTTTGATCTTTTCTCAACAACTTGAATATGGGTTCACATGTGTCTGTTAGATGAGATATCAACCGTGAAATGCAGTTCAATCTACCTAAGAAACCACGAACCTCCTTTTCTATTCTCGGTTCAGGCATTTCTTGTATTGCTTTTACTTTAGTAGGATCAACCTCGATTCCTTTTTCGCTCACAATAAACCCCATCAACTTACCGGACCGCACTCCAAAAGTGCACTTATTCAGATTCAACCTCAATTTGAATCGTCTCAACCGGTCAAACAACTTGGCCAAGTCTATCAAATGCCCCTCTTCTGTTTGGGACTTTGCTATCATGTCATCAACATAGCATTCAATTTCATGATGAATCATATCATGAAACAAAGTCACCATAGCTCTTTGATACGTGGCACCGGCGTTCTTGAGACCGAATGGCATCACCTTATAGCAAAAAGTGCCCCACGGTGTGATGAACATTGTTTTCCCCATATCATCTGGCGACATTTTAATTTGATTATAGCCAGAAAAGCCATCCATGAAGGAAAACACCGAGAATTGAGCTGTATTATCTACCAACACATTGATGTGAGGTAATGGGAAATCATCTTTCGGGCTAGCTCTGTTCAAATCCCGGTAGTCCACACACATTCTCACCTTTCCTTCCTTCTTCGGCACTGGCACAATATTCGCGACCCAAGGCGGATAATTAGTGACAGCTAGGAAACCAGCATCCAACTGCTTTTGAACCTCCTCTTTGATTTTCATGGCCATCTCGGGTCGAGTTCTGCGCAACTTCTGCTTCACCGGAGGACAGTCTTCTCTCAATGGTAACTTGTGCACAACAATATTGGTATCCAACCCTGGCATATCTTGATAAGACCAGGCGAAGATATCAACATACTCTTTCAACAGTGCTACCATTCTGCTCTTGGCATTTGCCTCCAAAGCGGCCCTAATTTTCACTTCCTTTCTGACCTCCTCGGTGCCTGGATTAACAATCTCAACTCGTTCCTCGTGCGGTTGAATCACCTTCTCCTCTTGTTTCAACAACCTGGCTAATTCTTCCGGCTGTTCACAATCTTCTTCGTCTTCTTCTTCGGCATGATAGATCGGATTGTCGAAGTCATATAGAGGTGTAACATAATTGTTATCAATGAGATCCGGAGAATGATCGCATCTGCATGAATATTGATTCATGCGTTGCTTTTGAGGTCGGAACGAGACAAATCAAAAGGAAGGAAAATGAAAACAAGCATTGCCATTTTTTATTTTTAGAACTGCAAAAATAAATGAAAAACAGGGAACACCGCTTTTAATGTGAAAACATCCATTTATTAATGATGCAAAATGTTGCAAAATGAAACACATGAGGTGGCCCTTACAATGGACCATTACGTTTCGGGCAAAACGTATGGCTTTCATGCAGACAGAATTGAAAAA
Source organism: Lathyrus oleraceus (assembly GCF_024323335.1). Lineage (NCBI taxonomy): Eukaryota > Viridiplantae > Streptophyta > Magnoliopsida > Fabales > Fabaceae > Lathyrus > Lathyrus oleraceus. The sequence continues at coordinate 48,560,286 of NC_066579.1, read as the reverse complement.
TAGAAATATTACTCTTCACGTAGAGTGACAGTGATGATCTTTTAGGCCTTCCAGTTCTGGATCTCCATCCCTGGTACGCACGGTTTTATCCACGATTCGAGCTCGCAGTCACTGTCAATCTCTTCACCCACCGCACAGACGCGATTTGGATCTAGCATCCCAACACTGGTGAACGTGAACGGTTGACGACGTCCTCTATTCTGACCAGACGAGCCTTGGCCCGACTGATAGCCAACCCCGAACCTATCTGCTTTCACCGCAATGTCTATCATTCTTCCCCAGCCCTGGGCCTCTCCATTTCTCACCACTTCCATGGTCTGTTTGTAAGAAGAAATGGACGGCTTTTTCTCTTCTTTAGCAAAAATGGAATTCTCCACCTTGACGGTTTCAAACGCCTGACATGGTGTTTCACATAGTTCACCGTCCATTTCCACCTCCATCATTCTCTGAATCGTCTCCCTCATCATTACACACTCATTCATAGCGACATCCGCACAACAATTATCACAACCAGGGAAAACTCCACTCTTCATCAGATGTCTCTTGACCACAGCCATTGGAGTCCTCAACTGATCCACATCTGTCACCTCTATTTTCCTCCTATCCTCTGACATCACGTTCACCCCCATAGGACCATGCATCGGCATGGGGTTAGCATTAACATTCGGCGTCGGTGCAAAATTGATGGCTTTAGAATCCACCAAATCTTGAACGACATGCTTAAAAGCTCTACAACCCTCAATGTTATGTCCGGGTGCACTAGAATGGAACTCACACTTGACGTTCTCATCGTGACTTCCAGGCCTCTGATCTAGTCCTACCGGAGCCAACGTCCTCGGCTGAACTAACCCAAGATCCTTCAACCTCTTAAACAGAAAGGTATACGTCACGGGTGGCCTATCAAGCTGACGATCTGTCATCCTTCTTCTTACTTGGCACCCAGCTCTCTGTGTTCTCTGTTGAGGTGACTGTTGTTGCTGTTGTACAGATTGATTACCAGCAGGAATCGTTACTGTAGCAGCATACGAGTGGTAACGATCCCTTCCGTGTCCCCTTTGGGCATACACATCACTCGATTCACCCTCCTTCCTGCGCTGACCAATATCAAAGAGCTTCTTTACTCCAGACGACAGAGCATTTCCCTGTATTCTCCCCATTCTCAGCCAGCTTTCAATCCTCTTCACCTTCTCGGCGATTGCTTTCTGACCCAAGGCGAACCCTTGCATGACATCGACAAACTCACTCATCTTCTCTTTCAGCTCAAGAATGTCAGCGTTGGGTGGATCCATTAGTCTGGGTTTGTTGAGTCTGGCAGGATATCTGAGCGAACGAGCTATGTGCAGAGGAATGACTCGGCGTGTGCGAGCAATGATTCCTAAGTCAATCAAATAAGTTAGAAACCGACACCTGCAAAATAGAAGACATGTTATTATGCATGAATGCAATGTCTATTCGTATGAGGAACATTCTGTCCTTCGATTCTGGCTTCATCGAGACGGATAGTAATCTGACAATAATATTCTGACATCAATCATTTTTTAAAATCGGTCCTTGTTCCCGAAACCAGGATGTCTCTCAACCAGAATCTCAATCGAGAATGTACCCTGATTATGGATAGACATGAGTTAGATGCAGATGAATGCAAAATGGGAATGATGCAGATGCATAAATGCAAGTCACAGTGCCATCCTCCAAGTCATCTGAACATCAACTGTTCGGAAGTTCCGGTCTCTGAACTGATCCCAACCATCTGAGGGACCGAGTAACCACAAGTCCAACTTGGGGTTCCGAAATAAACGGAACTGGAGGATATATCACCATCATCGCAGGACAATCACTAGACAGATAGCCACAAGATCCTCTGAACAAGCAACCCCAAATTCAACCCGGGGATCCGAAATAAACGGAACCAGCTGATAAATACCACGGACAGAACTCCGGCGTGTCAGAAATAAATATCCATAAATCCAACTGAACCAAAGTCACCATCACAGAATCGCCGACAGAACCTGTATCTGTAATAATCAAACCCCTCCCCTCACAGGTGAATTCTAATGAGGTCATCCTAAGGCGGATAATGGTATCGACAATCGGACAAGATACTCAACGGGTTTACCCTTTCGGGTGTGCCGTTGCAGCTCTCATAAGATCATCTAAACCAAAGATCCGGGAAAGAACGGTCACCAAAGTCAACAGCTCAAAAGAGATAACCCAACCAGAGTGGAATACTCCAAACGGAAGGACTCTCTCAAAAGAACCTCGTCCGCATGTGGAATGTCATGTCGCAACATCATGTCATACAACATGTGAGGAAACATGAGACCACGTTAATCCTAGGTGTATACTCGGGCCTGGGTTTTAGCCCCACTCAGAACACCCACCCCAAATCAGAGGAACCAACCTGTACAGAATCCAGCACAGTATGCATGAAACAGTAAAGTGCACATAGGATGCAATGCAAGAATGATAAGTATGCAAAGCAATAAATAAATAACACACAATAGACAGTAAACAAACAAACGCTAGGAAAGGCCCACTAGGGAAGAATAGTCCCCAGCAGAGTCGCCAGTTGTCGCAACGCGAAAAACAACCGGCGGGAAAAAACACATTTATAGAGCCTCCACCGACGCTATTCATCCTCTGACGGAAAGGGAGCGCAGGACTAACCTAAGAAAGGGAAAGGAACGGTCTTACGACCAGAGATTGCAAGGTACGGGAGTCGGTTACGCAAGGGGAAGGTATTAACACCCCTCACGTCCGTCGTACTCGACGGGATCCACGCTCAAAAGAATAGAATAAGGTTGTTGCTAAACTGCTCAAAGAAATGCACGCACTGGAATAAGAAACAGGTGAAAGAAGATGGAGGAAGGGGACTCGGCAGGATGTCGCATCCTGGGCCTACGTAGTTTGTCAGAAACAAACATCAGAGTTAACGTAGTTCGGGGAAATGGGGAACATGCTCGCTAGGACATCGCATCCTATGCATACGTATCTTCTCTATCCAAAGAAAGAATCAGAGCACTCATAGCTCGGCTAACGCACGCCGAAACAAAACGCTAAAAAGAGACGCTTAGACGTCAAAACAAACGCTCAAAAGGAAACAGAATGCCAATAAAAGGACTTACATCCAACTCCAAACAAACAAACGCAAATAGGAAACAAAATGCCAATAGATGGACTTACTTCCGACTCCTCAAAACAAACAAATAACAAATAGGAAATAGAATGCCAATAGATGGCCTTACATCTAACTCCTCAAAACAAACAAACAACAAACAGGAAATAGAATGCCAATAGATGGCCTTACATCTAACTCCTCAAAACAAACAAACAACAAACAGGAAACAGAATGCCAACAGATGGCCTTACATCCGACTCCAAACACACACAAAAAGGAAAAAGGTTAACAAACACACACTAAAGAAAAGAAAAAAGGGAGCACACACACAAAAAAAAAACAAAAGGGTGCCCGGAGAGATCTCGCTCAATCTCCTGCCTACGTATCTCATCTGGTATGAGAATCAGGGCGACGTAGTTCCCCTTAACAGGGGAGAAACTTCCTCATAACCAGAGACTAGGGAGATAACAAACTAATAGGGAGACTACTACTCGAGCCTAAAAGTTGTCATGCAAACGATCCCTAAGTTGAGGTCTCTAATCAGAACATAACTCACACAGGAAGCAAGTAAGCTCAAATATCAAATAAACATCATCATAAATGAACAGGCATCACACTTTATATACAAACAAGAGGCTCAGACAAATGGTTGGGCTTTAGTCAAGAGGGGTCATATCAACCTCGACAAACAAGCCAAAACTGTAGGGTTGTTCTGAAGCTCTTAACCACTAACATTGAGAGTTAGGGTGAAGCTGATCAAATACGGAAATGAGGATCAGACCTCATGCTCTTAACCCGGGCTTGGGTGAGCTTAAATCAAAGAAAGCGTGGGGATCCAGAAAGAGGGACCCTATTCCACTTGACTGACTCTATACAAGATCTTGGGTGTTTATTCAAAAGCATCAGCACGTAGTGCGAGCATAATGAAAGACTCAACTAAATAACAGGGGATTGATTGCAAATCCCTTCTATCTGTCAATTGCCTCTTCACTTAGGAGGACTTAACAAGTAACATGCCTCACTTGGAGGTCTTTGGCACAAATATAAAAATCACAATCATTGCCTCTTAAGGAGGACTTCAGCCAAATGCCTGCCAAAAAGGTGGCAGGACTTCCAGACTACATGGAGTAAAAGAGTGGCTACCTAAGTGGTGTATCAACCACACTCCAAAGCAAGAGCTAAAAGCGACTAATGTACCTGTACAAAAGCCAAACAGTCAATATCTCAGACAGAAAAAACCAACAGACAACAACAGTGGAACTTTCCAATATCTACACAATGCAAGTCACAAATGCAAGCACTCAAGTGAGTTCATCACATCAATGGACCTACAACACAACAAGAGTTAGTGATCAAATCAAATGGCATCTCATGTAATGAGATCACATCAACCATTAGTGTTAAATGCTCAAGCCTGAAACACAAAACACAATTGGTAAGTACAAACCACTAGTACAAACACTAGGGTCAAAGGCAAGTCAAATAGTCAAAACAGAAGTCAATATTTCACATGAAGCACATTCAATCAAACAAGAAAGTGTCCTCAATAGGATCAAACTCAATTCATAAGGCAAAGCCATCAAATGATCAAGGTAAAGCCAAGGCAAGCAATGTGATCAAAGTTGGACATCAAAAATAGAAAATCCAAATCAAAACAGAAAAGCACCCACTGATCATGAAATTTTTTATGTGAGCTTATCATGTTATGAATGATCATCATGCAAAAAATTAAAACCATAAGAGCTCAAATGGTATATGAATGAAAATGTACAAAGGCAAGGTCAAGATTGTGACACCAAAAGTTACACTTCATGTTCATGTGTCCAAAACAGTGATGGTATGTGATAAAAATCTCAAACCAAAGCCAGAAAATCATGTCACATGTTAGGACCAAGCATGCAAAATTTCAAGTCAATTGGATTAACCATGAGCATTTCACAAACAAATGAATGCAACATATCAATATGGCATCATGTTCAAACAAACGAACACAATTAAAAATCCAGAAGCACAAAAATCATGAGATAAATTCTATAAAAATCTAGAGATTAAAAAAGAATGTGAAAAATAGTTTGGATCAATTTGGACATGTTTACTATTTTTTGTGATTTTTCTAAGTTGATGAAATAAAATGACATAAACAAAATAAATGGAGGGAAAGTGATATTTCAAATAATATTCAGCAATGTACGCAGCCAGGATTCGAACACATGTAGGCACGGTCAAAATGAGCGCTCAATTGAAAAATCAGAAACAATGCACAAGCTATGTCTCGTACCCACGCATTGAAGGATAAAGCGAATATCAAAAATTAAAGTCAGAAACGCACACGCGAGGATTCGAACCCACGCATGCCATGACCAAGAACCTAATGAAACACAGCGTTCCATTTAATAGGTGGCAAGCCAGTCAGCGAGTCAAACGCCATGCAAGCTCGGTCAAACGAAGCCAGGCCAATGATTCAGCCAGGCAAGTGCACAGGTGGACGCTGATAGGGCAAAAACCCTAGGCAATATGCAGAGACGCCGGAACAGTGGTTCCGGTCGTCTTCTCCGGTTGGATTCCGGCGGAAACTCAACATTATTTTCCAGAATTCATCGTATCATACATGGATAGAACCGTCTTGAAACGTAGAACTCAAATATCCTATTCATTTGATCTAACTCTCACTAATACGCACGGATCGAAGAGAAACATTTTTCACATCCAAACTTTAAATCATCATAACTAACTCAATTCTTAACCAAATTCAAAGCAGAACCTATCAACATGCTCAGTGATGCGAGATCTATACATTCATAGCAATGAATTGGCAAAAAGAGAGGTTCGAATTTTCACTTACTTGAACTTGCAGTGATTGGATTCGTGCGCTACAGCTCTCAAACTTTCCAGATCTTCTCCTCTAACCGTGACTTGAAGCTTGATGCAAGAATTACCAGTTGGAAACACCTAGATCCAGCTCAATTTGAAGCTTCCATTAATGTGTTCAAGCACTTGTTCTGCTCAAGATCTTGCTTAATTCTTCAATACAATGGTTCAATCCTGCTCAAATTTCCACAAGGAGTAAGAATATGCAAAGAAAATCAAGGTTTGTGTGAAGAATTTTGGAACTCGAGGAGAGAGAAAATTGGGAGGGAAATGAAAATTTTGAGATCTGAAAATGCCTCCCCCTGTAAAAACAGTTATGATTAGGCTTATATACTCCTCCTTAATCACACTGAAATTAAGATTAGGCATTGGTTAATTGGGATTAAGGAAATATGAAGTGGAATACAAAAAATGCAAATGTGACTATGCATGGCTAAAGTGCACGTGAACAGTGCCATGTTATGCCTCAATTCCACTTAAAATCAGTCAATAAGTAACATTGGATTGGTATTAGGCTTACATGATCCACCAAATTCAAATTATTCAATTTCCCTCCAAAATGCACATGTATGGACACTTGATCATGTGAGCTTCTTTCATGCAATGCAATGATTGATTTGGAAAGCCTTGGTCATGACAATTATTTTGCAAAAAGAGTGGACCGTTTTGGAGTTTTGAATCAAAAGTTATGCTACTTTGAACTTCCATGTACACTTTGTGATCATTTAACTTCTCAACCATTCATCAGATGATCATGATATAGGACTTTTTGAAAAGAGGAGAGAAAGGTCTTCAACTTTCATATTCACCAAAAATCCATTTGAAGCTTCTTTGATGTTGGAAAGTCAAGTTGAATGAGAACCAAAAACTTGCCATTTTTGGAAACTTGAAATTACAGGTCACTTTCCATTTTTGGAAACTTTTGCTTTGACCTCTAAATCTTCAAGATAGATGTTTGAAATGATGAATAAACCTTGTTTGAACATGATTGAGATGCTTCCGCTCAGTTCCCCATCTTAAAGCCCTCAGTTGACTGCACAGTTGACTTTTATGGTCCTCAGATGTCCTGGAAATGTACTGATGAATTTGGGCCTCTACCACTTGGTAAAATTGCTTCAACATGAAACCCTAGCCCATATAAGCTCTTTAGAATAATCATGTCGTCTTCATCTCAAGGAAAGACTTGCTCTTTTGTACAAAGGATTCTCTTGATGCCAATTCTGACTACCAAGATGTAATGCAATATGGAATGATAAATGACCTAAAAAAATGAAATGAATGCATGAATGAGGAGGACAAATTTGAGGTGCTACACTTATATGCCAACTTAATGATTTTCCGCTGCTGAGTTTTACTGACTATGTTATGTTGATATTTTATGTTATGGTGAAGAATGCGTGACACTTCGATCATGGAGTTTTATTTGAATTATTTTATTAATTTCTGAGTCGGGGATTAGGTGTTACATAGTGGTATCAAAGTAGGTGGATCCATTTGGCCAGGTTTTGTGTACTTTTGTTTGTTCCCTAGTATGCGACATGTGTGCAAATCATTGTCGATGCTCGTTTGTTTTTCTAATTGTTTGTCATCAAAAGCGGGATCGAAATAAGTGGAGAGAGGCTTATTTTCCTATGAGGTGTTTCAGGTATGAAGGGTTAGGTTAGTGTGTTGTCGAGGATAAAAGTGCAGGTGTTGTTGAGTCTGTGTTGTTTTCCGAACTCGAAGAGAGTATGCATTCGAGATTCAAGTATGTTGGTCAAGTTGAGATGTCTTTGAAGGAGGATGATCATGTGCTCATGGTGTTTGCTTCCTTGAGTGTGAGGAAGAGCAATATTGTGGCTAGTGATATGCTGGTGGTTAGTGAATTTCTTGATGTTTTTTTTTGAAGATATTTGTGACTTACCTCTGAGATATGAAGTTGAGTTCGCCATAGATTTAGTACTTGATACTAGAAGTAACACCCATATTTTTAATTAAATATTTTTTGGCAAATATTTTAATATCGTATCCACAGAGATTGGTTGTTATTACCGCCGTTCTATAATCCAAATTGTTATAAGTTCAAAATCAAGTGTCCAATTTGGTGCAATGATTATGGGTGTGGTGACTAACTTTTCTTTCAAATCAAGGAAAGCTTTTAGACACGATTCATCGAAAAGAAATTGCGTACCTTTGTTGAGCAAATTACTCAAGGGCTTCGCTATCTTTGAGAAATCTTTGATGAATCTCCGGTAAAATCTGGCATGTCCGAGAAAGCTCCTTATTCCTTTTATATTTGTTGGAGGTGGTAATTTTTCAATGACTTCCACCTTTGCTTTGTCAACTTCTAGCCCTTCGGAGGAGATCTTGTGACCGAGTACAACACCTTCGGTGACCATAAAGTTGCATTTTTCCCAATTGAGCACTAAGTTGGTCTCCACACATCTTCCGAAAACCACATCAAGATGTTTCAAGCACAAATCAAAAGACGATCCATAAACGGAGAAATCGTCCATGAACACCTCAATGCATTCTTTGATCAAATCCAAGAATATCGCTTGCATACACCGTTGAAATGTTGTCGGTGCATTACATAACCCAAAAGGCATTCTTCGGTAAGCAAAGATGCCGAAAGGACATGTAAAAGCCGTCTTCTCATGATCCGCCGGATTGACCGAAATTTGGTTGTAACCCGAATAACCATCCAAGAAACAATAGAAATTTTTGCCGGCCAACCTTTCCAACATTTGATCCATGAAAGGTAGTGGGAAGTGATCTTTCCTTGTAGCTTGGTTTAGCCTTCTATAGTCAATACAGATCCTCCACCCGGTTACCGTTCTAGTTGGAATCAACTCATTTTTATCATTTTTGATAACCGTCATGCCACCTTTTTTTGGAACTACTTGCATCGAACTCACCCATTCACTATCGGAGATAGGATAAATCATTCCGGCTTCCAAGAGTTTGATAACATCCTTCTGAACTACTTCTTTCATTGATGGATTTAAGCGCCTTTGAGGTTGTGCAACGGGTTTGAAGTTTTCTTCCATCATGATCTTATGTATACAATAGGCCGGACTAATACCCTTCAAGTCGGATAATACCCACCCTATTGCACCTTCATTCTTTTTCAGCACTTGTATCAATTTATGCTCCTCCTTTGTGGACAAGGTATTGCTAATGATCACTGGTTTAGTATAATCATCACCGAGAAACACATACTTCAAGTGTGAAGGTAGCATTTTCAACTCTAGTTTTGGTTCTTCCACTTTCTTTGTCACATCCAAATCTTCATTTGTCTCTTCATGATAAGCAAGCTCTCCACAAGACTATAACTCATGCAACATTGCTTCAATCTCTTTTTCTTCATTTTTGGTCAAAACATTGTAGGCTCCGATAAGAGATCTCTCTAATGAATTAGAAACATGAACTTGGTTTGCGACCTCTACTATTTCCTCCTCGGTGGCATCGATTCGGAAAGAATCATGTTTGTCATTAGGATGCTTCATGGCTTCAAAAAGATTGAAAGTTACCTCTTCATCTTGCACTCTTACTTTCATTAATCCATCTTCAATGTCAATCATCATCCGGGTTATTTTCATGAATGGTCTTCCAAGAATTAGAGGAACATCACGATCCTCATCCATCTCCACTATCACGAAATCTACCGGAAACAAGAATTTGTCCACCTTCACTAGCATATCTTGAGCAACTCCATATTGTGAAGTGGTAAATTTATCGGCTAGTTGTAAAGTCATCCTTGTAGATTTAATCTCAACATTTCCCAATCTTTTAACAACGGATAGGGGGATTAAATTGATGCTAGATCCCAAGTCAATCAAACCATTACCAATGTAGGTGCCTCCAATGGTTACTGGTAAAACGACTCAGCCCGGATCGGATTCCTTCCTTGGGAGAGTTTTTTGTATTATGGCACTACAACATTGTCATACCCCGATTTTAGATCCATCTGCATTCATCCACTATGCATCATGCATTCATTTTAATATAAACCCTAATTCACGTCTGAGGTCAATCGTTGACTTTCTGGTCAATTAGTTGACCAAAGTCAATCGTCCATTCCCAAATCCATATTGACTCGATTTTGATAAACATTGGTCATTATCTAGGCCTTTTCGATCATGGTGCTTTTAATTACAAAATGGATTCTAATTTAAGTTATTTGACTTTTTAATTTTCAATTTGATTTTAATTTCAAATTAAGTCTAATTTCAAATTTCAATTTAATCTTGATTGTTTTTTTTACTAATGATTCAAACTCTAATTGATTTTAATTTTCAAATAAATGTTAGAATTGATATCAAATTAATTTTAACAAATTATAGATTAATTTGATTTTAATTGGTCTTATTGGTTTTTTGATTTTAAATTGACATTTAGATTAGTCTTGGATTATTTCTAAAATCCATATCCATTTTTATAACCAAATATCCATTTATCCATTAACCCTTTTAACAACCATGTCCATCAAAATCCACCATACCATTTCTAGACTTTAAGTCAATGTATGACACTCAAAATCTTAACTTTTCATCAATCCACATTCATGTTTAAATTCATATTTAACAATAATGTCCAATAATTTTTCAATCACAGTTAATTCCCAATTTTGGTTCAAACCAGTAATTCCAATCATAATGCAAATCTCAATAGAAATTTTCCATAACTATTCAATTTCAATTTCATTCAAATTCCAAATCTTAGTATTCAAACATTCATAAATAAACTTTCCATAATAATTTCAAATTATAGCATTCATCACATTCAACCATTCAATACAATTCACTAACTTTATAATACGATTCCATCCAAATCACAAAAATTAAAAGTTAGAAACCAATTCCAACCATAGGTTACATGCTCAAAACATTGTCATAATTTCTAATTCCTCTTTCCAAGCATTCCAATCCACAAGCGAAACCAATGTTCATTCATAGCCTTGCATTTCCGAGTAGTTCTTGCATCATGAACCAATAACAAAACCGTACACTTGAATTGCCATACATGAGCCAATTTCAAAATCAATACATGAATCAACACAACAGGCATTTTTCTCCTTCAGAGTTGAAGCCAACCAGTCTAAGCCTTCAAAAAGGCCATCTCCGTTAAAACCACAAGTTCTTTGTATGTGCCATTTTCTATTCCTTAGTTCAAACAGACCTAGTCCTTCACATACTTCTGTCAGTGTCATCGCTCCTTTCTAAAAAAAAAACAAGAAACATTTCATATTCAAACCAATCATGACCTGCAACCACAAACATATTGCAGAACCATATCAAGGCAAATGAGACTTACAAGCTGAGCCAAAACCATGTTGAACCAAAGTTAGAATGTACCTGCATTCAAGCTACCATCTCAGCAAGCAGCAAATGTTTGTTAACCCTCTTAGCCAAAGACCCGAGCAAAATAATTTATGGCCAGATCAGAATTGCAGATGGACATGTACCTACTACACACAAGCTACTTAAACCAAGTTCAGACCATGCCAAAATGCTATGCAATTACAAATCATGATCACCTCACAAGAACATGAACCACGAAGGAATCTACTTGCACATTCTGCAACGTCCATCACAATGCCCAAACCAGACCTGCAATGAGCAAAAGCCTGCAGTTAACTCAGGCCATACAAACCAATCAAGACAACAAACAACGTGGTAATGCAAAGTCCAATTGAGCAGTTAGAAGCAAAGCACATTCACATATCATGATCAGGGTTGCGCCAATTAATCACAACGTGAAGCATTGCCTATAGAACCATGTAAACTTATAGCAATAACCAAGAGCTCACCATCATAAACCGAAATAAAACCTTGCAAGCTCGACATCAGACATGCATACATGTTGAAGACTGTACAAAACAATGTGAATCTCATCTGTAAAATGGCGTTGTCATCAATCCATACAGTCCATTAGCACATGAGACAAGTCAGAATCATGCATATCAAAACTCCTACATCAGTCCAAACTAGGATTGCAGAAGAGTTTTGCAGCAATAAGCATACCTAGCTTGCACAATAGCAGACCTCGTGCATTCCTTGCCATAACCCATGATCTGCAACACCATATGAACACACCAGTTACATGGAAAACGATACAGGTGTCTTGCAATTCACATTATCACCTGCTGCAGAAACTCATGAACAACCTGCATAATGAGACCATGCTGCAATTCACTCAACCCGTGTTTATAATCGAAGCTTTGCAAATAACCGAAGTTTTAATTTTCACCAGTTTTCACTGCAGTAAAACACAGGTAATTAGCAAAGGCAGTAAAATTTCAAAATACCCCAAAAAGAATTAAAACAAAATAGAGTGAGAAAAGCGAAGGTTCACATTACCGTTTTCATGTCGAGCGCCTATTGAGGCAGACCAATGTCTGAGCGCCTTAAAGCAATACAGAAGATGCCCTTTTGGATTTCCTGGAGACAGCTAAAAAAAACCCTAAGTTGTTGATATAAAAGGAGGGAAGCGGAGGCGAGAAGGGGGAGGACGAAAACCCTAATTTGAAAACGGCGAAAAAACCTAGATTGAAACGGCGAAGGAGAAGAACTTCAAAGAGAAAGCTTTGAGGTAAAGAAGGCAGATCTGAGCCTCATCGTCACTACCGAACCACCACCGAAGGTAAGCTTTATTGTTTGGATTTCTTTAAAGCCGTGGATTTGTGAATTTGGGATGAGGGTAGGGTATTGTGAGGTTGGTGCAAGCGAGTGGGAGATGACGAGAGATTGAGAGACGACGAGAGGTTGAGGTCGAGAGATGGAGAGAATGGGGGATGTCGTTAATGAGGAAGACGAACACTTTTTTGGATCTGATATGCACTCTCTCATTTCCTTTTATTTTATTTATTTTAAAAAAACATGCAATTAAAATCCACTTAATGACTTTTTCCTTTCCCCAAGAGCATTAATGGCTCTTCATCCTCTTCCCCATGTGACTGTTAACTCTGTTTCCCACGCAGAATAGGAAGAGACCCATACTGATAGGGTCCTTAGTTTAGATTAGATTTTACTCTAAAAAATACCCAGCAGACTACCTCGTTCCATTTTTTTTGTTTACTTCGATTTATCTTTAGTTACTTTTGTTTATATATTTAAGTTATTATTAAGAAAACAAATGACAATAAGTAGCTTAGTGGAGAGAGAGCAATTTCACTCTCTTTAGCGGGAGGGGTTCGATACTCGGAAGTAGTATATATCCCCATATTTTTATTTTTATGCTCACCATTTCATTTAAATTTTTATAACTTCTACTATTTAGTTTACTTTTATATTTTTATTAATTTAATTTAATCGTTATTTATTTGTTTGGATTTTTAAATATTTACCTTTTAGATTTAATTAATGGTTGACTTTTATTTGATATGGGATTTGGCACGGTTATTTAATTTGCATGCGTTAGTTAATTTAATTAGGTTATTGATACCTATGTTCATACCCTCTACACATGTAAACAATCACATTCGAATTCACTAAATTCTTCAATTTAAATTTCACTAACTTTCCATAGTTTCGACATTTAATTCCATTTCCTCCCATTAGAATCTAGCATTCTGGTGGGAGCTCGATTATATATATAAAATGAACTCGGTCATATATATAAAATGAACTCGATTATATATATAAAATGAGCTCGATTATATATATAAAATGAACCCGATTATATACAAAATTAATTCGATATACATATAAAATTGTAGAATTAATTCTATCTCTATAATATAATTTTATTTTAAACTATCTTTACAACCCGATTAAATTCTTTTTTTTTAAACACGAAAGAAGAGGACCATTCGAATCTTGCATTCCGGTGGGAACCCTCGAATAATCCGTCCCGAGCTTCACGTTTTGGATCAACCGTTCATTCTTTTTTCTTCATTCTTAAAACACTCAATAATTAACTTGGACAAAGAAAAGGACCGTTGGGATCAAGCATTCTGGTGTAACCCTTTGAATAATTGATTCTCATCAAGTGTTCGTTGTCCAAGTATTTTTCTTAAATAATTCGATTGAAAAAGGACCATTGGAATCTAGCATTCCAGTAGAACCCTGAATTGTTGATCTTAGGGCTTATGCCTCATTCTCAAATATCCGTCTTTCAAACTCAAAAAATACTTAATCCTTATTCAACACCTTTCAATAAAAATGGAAATGGACCATGGTGTATACCGTGCACTCCTGAGATTAAGATTCGAGGTGGATGCCTTGCCTATCTTAACTCTCGCCATCGTCTAAAATTGTCAATGCGGTTTCTTCAGACCCTTTCTCAATTAAACCTGAAAAATACTTAATCTTTATTAAACACTTTTGTTAATAAAGATATAAATGGAACATGGTGTATACCGTGCACTCCTGAGACTAGGATTCGAGATGGATATCTCGCTCATCCAAGTTCTCGCCATTACTCAAAATACATCCAACCAATCAAACTCTTTTTCGCCGCCGTGTGACTAATCAAAGAACCTTTTTCATAAATGAAAGATATATTGTCTTAAGGTGATGCAAAACAATGTTTCGGCCACGATTGTTGAGTCGAGATAAGTGACGCTTTTCCGAATGTAGATTTATAAATCCGTTCGATGTGTGGTATGCATCCACTCCTCATCTGTTTTGGGTAAAACAATGTTTTCGTCGATTAATACAGTATAGCTTTCGCTAAAATCGACCAACAAACAAACTTTTTTTCTACCCAGAACTACGTAAGCCTTGACTTCTCTATTGAGATACGTAGGAGCAGGATTTGTAAATCTTTCCAGGCCCACTAATAAAAAACTTAGGTTTAGTCCTTCGTCAAAAAATCCAAAAAAACATCTTCTCTTTTCTTTTGATTCTATTTATTCTCTCCCTCATTATAACTTAAGAAGACTAACATAAGCTAACATTCAAAACGAAATTAACTAAACGGTTCCCGTTGAATACAACGGACATGAGGGGTGCTAATACCTTCCCCTTGCGTAACCGACTCCCGAACCCTGATATTGGTTGCGACGACCATAATCATTGTCGTTTTGTCTTGGGTTTTATCGATATTTCCCCTTTCCTTTTTAGGAATAAATAAAGTTCGGTGGCGACTCTGTTTAGTCCATCAATGCGAGCGTGTGATTGCGCTTCGCTTTAAAGTCGTATCCCCATTTTTCGAGGTGCGACAAATGGCGACTCTGCTGGGGTGAGGAACATCCCTAAGTGAGTCAACCCTAGTTCAGTTAAGTTTTCGTATGTGTGTTAGCTTTTTGTTTGTTTATTTTTCTTCCTTTGTTATATGTTTTATTTATCTTTGTTTTATTGCATTTTTATATCTGTATATATCTATGTGTGGGTTTTGGGATTTTGATATCATGAATAAAGCTCTACACCCGAGCTTTGGAAAAAGAAGAGAGAACACATAAGTTTAGAATTGGAAGTTGTGTAGTGTTAGTATCCAAGGGCCACTCCTTGCGTGTCTAGCGTGAAGACTCCCCTTAGAGTAGACCTGTTTGTGGATCTCGTTATAATACAGCTAGCCTGTTGCATGACGTTGATTCATGAAGGGTCCATGACTCTAGGAGCCCCTCTTAGAACCAGTTCCTGCTTTGGTGGTCGCGTAATGTTGGACTCCAAGGGCCTCTCCTTGTTGCACCCAACATGAAAACCCCGCTCAGAAGAGACCTTTCGTCACTCTTATCATAAAGCAGCTAGCCTGTTGCATGATGTTGATACGATTGTGGTCCATGACTCTGGGAACCCTATCAAAAATGTAGAAACTATCCTGTGAGTGGGTTTATGGGTAGAAAACCTAGAACTATCTGTTAAGGAGACTACCTAGTAGGGTGTTCTGAGTTACTCACGTTATCCCAGACCCTAACTACCTGCATTGCATTTTATTTGCATACCAAAACACAAAAAACAATGCATTGCATCCATTCATATACCATTGCATATGCATTCGTCATCATGCATTTCATATCATTTCTCGAAAATACCAAAAAAAAAACTCACCCATCCTTTGTCCATGTTCAAGCAAAGTGATTCCCAACACGCGTTTAGAACAAAGAACCATGTCTCAGGAGATGATGGACGAGCTAAGGAAAAGCCAAGAAGCACTGAAGGAGGAACTTAATCTTTTGAAGAGCCAAATGAGATGGGTCTTGGAAACCCCGCATGTCTTGTTGAGAAAAGAGGGTCATCCCATACTCATTGCGGTAACGAAGAGAGCTACTACTCCACATCTATCTAGTGTTACCTCAAGTCAAGGGAAATTCCATGTGGAAGCTCCTCATATACCGGCATATGGCCCTCCCTCAAGACGTCATCATCAACATCCTCTGGCTATTCCTCCTCAAAATCACCGGAGTCAGGTTCAGAACAAAAATCAGAATCAGAATAAGAGGAACAAAAATCACAATGACCCAATTTCGGTGCCATATAGCAAGCTCTACCCACAGCTGATCCAGAATGCTTTGGTGACCCCTCGAGCTCTCACACCTACGTCACCATACCTGTCATGGTACAATCCAAATGCAACATGTGAATTCCATAAAGGAGCATTGGGATATGACCTGGATTCTTGCTTAGCGCTGAAAGCCTTGGTGCGAGAGTTGATTAACAAAAAGAGCTTAATCTTTGAAGAAGATCACCCGAAGGTCAAGTGCGAATACCATACTGGAACAATGGGGCACTCCATCGAGGAATGCAAGAGTTTTAAGCTCAAGCTGCAAAGATTGATTGACATAAGGTCACCAACACTCAAGGAGGAAGGCTCAGGTACATATACCTTGATTTTTGGGCCAAGTAATGAGAAAGGGAAAGGACCCTTGAAACCCCTCAAGGTTTTGTTCCACAAGGAAGATGTCAGGGATGTGGCTAATGAGCTATCATTGTTTCCTGGTAAGAGCATTGAGATACCGCCTTGGATTTCCAATGTCACGACCCATATCAATGAAAGAAAAGGAGAAGTGAGTAGTGGATCCAAGAGGGTTGCGTTCAACAATGAGATTGAAGGAAAAGAATTTGAAGATCATCATGCCAATGTCAAAAAGCTTGTTGATCCCAACCATCAAGTTTGAAGAAGTCAATTCCCTAAAGTTGGCAATCATTTGGCTGTCTCAGCATTTCTTTTGTAGTTTCCTTTCATGTTGATTGTTAATTGCTTTTAAGTATTGTTGTTTTCTTTGAATTGGTAAGATTAATGAAATGTTTATGCATCTTTTGAATTAACCCATTCGTATTCACTCGTTTCTCATTTATGTTAAAAACAAAAAATACTCCTCTCATTCACTTTTGTTTATCAAACCGTTGTGTTAACAAAGATTGGAAGGAGGATGATGAAAAAAAACACCTGAAATTGTTGTGGTATACTTTTGAGTAAAACCTTGTCAATAATGTAAGGCATTGTTTCAAATCCCCAAACACTGAAGAGATAAGGAGTTAATCCCTAGTCAACCACTTTGAGCCTAGAAGTTGGTGTTTATTTCGGATCTAAAACCCTTAATCTTAACCTGGGGCAGGGTAGTTATGTTCAGATAGTTTGATCGTGCATTCGATCTTTCAAAAAAATCATCCATATGTACACCCTCCAATTAGGTTCAACCACATGTTATCCTTCACACACATGTTGAAGTGTCGAAGAAGCTAAGAAAAGCTAAAATTAGTGTTGGTTGATCCTTATCCACCAATAATATGGCAGTCAACACCTTTTTAAAAAAAAGGATTGAAAAAGCTCGCTAAGCCAAATACCACAAAATGACTCAGGCAAAAGTCAGGGCATCCCGATGGACCGAAAGCTTCAAAGAAGCGGTCCAGGAAAAATCAGGGATAAAATAAATAAATCAAAGGAGGTCATTAAATCCTTAACAAAAACAAAATAAGATGACTGCCATTTCAAGAAAATTCGTCTTGAATCCTCATCACACCTTCGAACCCTCTTGGAAGTCGAATGCGTGTATCGAATTAGCTGAACGTAGGATCTGGAGATCATCAAGAAGAAGGGGTGGGTAAAAATAATTTTTGAGCCTTATATGTTGGTGTAAGCCCTAGAGGCCAATACTTTTGGTACTTGTATCGAATTATTTATTAATAATAAAAGGCTTTTTCTTTATTACGTTTGTTTAATAAAGTCCCTAGAATAGCTAGTCTGTTTAATGTATCAAGTATGACTTAATCATGAGATCACATTAAACATAAGGACACTATTCTTAAAGTATCCGTAGTCGAGCTTTAGTGTGAAGTGGGATAACATTAAAGCATTAAGACTATTATGTTTGTAGACTGATGATCACATCTCATGGATCATGGATAAAGAGTTATCAAGTCTTAAACATAGGTATGAATATTAAGAGTAATATTTGTACCGGATTGACCCACTATGAGAATACTATATAGAAAGTTATGCAAAGTGTCATAAGTTATTCTCATGGTGATAATAGTGTATTCCACTCTTCGACCTGAAACCACTATGGATCCTAGATGTAGAGTCGAGTGCTTTATTGCTGATCCAACGTTGTCCGTAACTGGATAACCATAAAGACAGTTAATGGGTACTCCACAAAGCATGCTGAGGGACATGAGTGTCCTAGATGGAATTTGCCCATCCTGCGTAACAGGATAAATGTCTATGGGCCCAATATTGAACTGAACAAGGATGACACGGTCTATGCCTTGTGTTCAATATAGACATAAGGGCAAAAGGGTAATTATACACATAATTATTATCACAGAAGGAATTGTCAGATCACATGACATTTTTGTGTCTTGGGTAGCAGTGATGTGTTGCTAGATACCGCTCACTGTTTATTATGTTAAATGCGTGATTTAATATAATTGCCAACGTCACGAAAACCTACAGGGTCACACACAAAGGACGGATTGATGAGAGATAGAGTAACTAAGGAATACCGTAAGGTACGGTGCCCTTAAGTGAGTTATAGAGCATCGTAAGGTACGATGTACTTGAGTAGAATACGAAATATGGTAAGGTACCATGAGCTTAAGTGATTTTGGGCATATTATAAGATATGGGCCAAAATACACTTAAGTGGGCTTTTAGCTTGAAGCCCACACAAGTGGTTCTATAAATAGAACGCTTGTGCAGAAGCAAAAATTTGCGGTTGCATTATTTTCGTTTTCTATCACTCTCTCTCTCTCTCTCTCACTCAAAGCCTTCATTCGTACCAGCTAGCACTGAGATTGAAGGAACCCGTTCGTGTGGACCGAGTAGAGACGTTGTCATCGTTCAACGTTCGTGATCGCTTCGTGGATTTGCATCAAAGGTTTTGATCGTCACAAGAGATCTGCACCAAAGGTTTCAACCGTCACAAGAGGTAAATATTCTATCACTGATCATGACCATTCGTAAGGATCTCTAAAGGAGAAATTTTTTAATTTCCGTTGCGCTTTGGGTCGCAATTCTCCTTCATTATATCCTTTTGTTTCAAAAAACCGTGAACCAGACCACGTTACAACCCTTAAAAGACCTAATTGAGACAGGGTTATTTTTGAAAGCATACTATAACAAGGTTGTGTTAACTTGACTCCAAACGATTTTTGTTAATCATTTGATGGCAACAACTTGCATACTGTGAATGACTTGATCACCATTGTGTGTCTTATCAATGACTCGTTCACTGTATTTCACCCATTCATATCAATAAACTTTGAGTTCAAATTTTTGCATAAACATTGCATTAAAATTACCATTTTTTGAATGCACAATCTTATTTGCGAGTCAACACTTAGCATTAAAGAAATTCCAACAATATGCAGTTGAGGAAATTGATAAAGTGAAAGAAGTCCAAATAGGGGAAATCACTTTGAGCATCAGTTAATTCGAGCTAATCACCCTAAGGGTCATCTCGCCAAGAGTAATTTGCTTCAAGACTTAGACTGGGGCAAGCCACCTCAGAGCTCAATGAGTCAAACTATCCAAAGGACAGTCAATCAAGAGTTTACCATTCCAACATTTGGTTAGTCAAGTTCGGACCATTACAAGTTTCAAACACTAGGGGCAAGCCATCTCGAGGTAGTCTCATGGCAAGTTGTTTCCAAACTCACGTTCAAGGTGAACATTTCCAAAGACCCAACAGACTGGGGCAAGATGAGCCACAGAGGGGCAGAACCTCTTTCTTCGTGCTTTCAAATTTCTTAAACAAATTCTGCCATACGTCAATAACTATTGAGTTTAAGGCGAGTGCTCGGAAATTATGCTAGCACGATTCGTTAATCCTACAAAAGGATCCCATTGGCTAAGTTGTGGTTGTCTAGCTTGATAGATTCTCCTCTGGATGCGCCTGTTAATTGTACGGGTTTGAGTTCTCGGTGTTGAGGAATCATGATCTCCATAAATAGTCTTTACAAACTCCCTGTCCACTCAAGTGTCAGCATTCTCATAATCATGATCATTCATATATCATGCATAAAAAAAATCCAAACCATGCATAGCCGAAATGTACTTCGTGCTCATTTTGCATTGACCTAGGTCTTGTTGTTGATCCTATGTCCTTTGACCTCTAATCCCAGTTTGTCTTTGGTACCCTTAAACCAACATCCGGTTTTCGCAGTCTTTTTCAAGTCCAATTGTTGTTGGCAAAATCCATTAAAAGTTGGTTATAATCCATTACTTACGGTTAAGAGTCCAATTGTTGTTGAGCATTGTCAGGTCATATATGAACCTGTTGTTCAGTGCTATTCAGGTCATATATGAACCTGTTATTAAACTTTATTCCATTATCAGGTCATATATGAACCTGTTGTTCAGTGCTATTCAGGTCATATATGAACCTGTTGTTGAACTTTATTCCATTGTCAGGTCATATATGAACCTGTTGTTGAGCTTTAGTCAGGTCATATATGAACCTGTTGTTGAGCTTTATTCAGGTCATATATGAACCTGTTGCTGAACTTTATTCCATTGTCAAGTCATATGTGAACCTCTTGTTCAGTGCTATTCAGGTCATATGTGAACCTGTTGTTGAACTTTATTCCATTATCAGGTCATATATGAACCTGTTGTTCAGTGCTATTCAGGTCATGTATGAACCTGTTGTTGAACTTTATTCCATTATCAGGTCATATATGAATCTGTTGTTCAGTGCTATTCAGGTCATATATGAACCTGTTGTTGAACTTTATTCCATTGCCAGGTCATATATGAACCTGTTGTTGAACTTTATTCCATTTTCAGGTCATATATGAACCTGTTGTTGAGCTTTATTCCATTATCAGGTCATATATGAACCTGTTGTTCAGTGTTATTCAGATCATATATGAACCTGTTGTTGAACTTTATTCCATTGTCAGGTCATATATGAACCTGTTGTTGAGCTTTATTCAGGTCATATATGAACCTGTTGTTGAGCTTTATTCCATTATCAGGTCATATATGAACCTGTTGTTCAGTGCTATTCAGGTCATATATGAACCTGTTGTTGAACTTTATTCCATTATCAGGTCATATATGAACCTGTTGTTCAGTGCTATTCAAGTCATATATGAACCTGTTGTTGAACTTTATTCCATTATCAGGTCATATATGAACCTGTTGTTGAACTTTATTCCATTATCAGGTCATATATGAACCTGTTGTTGAGTTTTATTCAGGTCATATATGAACCTGTTGTTGAGCTTTATTCAGGTCATATATGAACCTGTTGTTGAGCTTTATTCCAGTATTACCAAGTTCTTGATATCCCCTAGCATTGTCAGGTCATATATGAACCTGTTGTTGAGCTTTATTCCAGTATTATCAGGTCATATATGAACTTGTTTTGAAGAGTCTTTCTCTATGATTGTTTTAGTGTTATCAGGTCATATATGAACCTGTTGTAGAAATTTTCATATTCGGGTTTAGTAAGTCATATGTGAACTTACTACCGAAATCTCTTGTATTCTAAGTATCGTTTATCAAATTTCACTTTGAGTACTCCACGGTGTGTGTCTAACTCTCCAGCGGGATTATTTTCCCCGGCGAGTTGTTTTTTACCATTTGTCTGTCTCCCTGTAGACCATCAGCATTCCCCACAGATCTTTGTTTCATTCTGTATCCATTATAAAGCATCATGCTACGGTTTATCTTATGTCTGATCATGTCCCTAGCAAATCAAATAAAAAGAGTCATTCATTCAGGCATTCATCTCATATCATCTCATATCATTTGCATTTCAGGATCAAAATTCGGGTCTTCTTAGTATTTAACTATCTCCCACTATGATCATATGAAGAGTGTACTTCTTCATATTCTCATGTTGAAGATATTTAAATAGGGGCAACTGTCATACCCCGATTTTAGATCCATCTGCATTCATCCACTATGCATCATGCATTCATTTTAATATAAACCCTAATTCACGTATGAGGTCAATCGTTGACTTTCTGGTCAATTAGTTGACCAAAGTCAACCGTCCATTCCCAAATCCATATTGTCTCGATTTTGATAAACATTGGTCATTATCTAGGCCTTTTCGATCATGGTGCTTTTAATTACAAAATGGATTCTAATTTAAGTTATTTGACTTTTTAATTTTCAATTTGATTTTAATTTCAAATTAAGTCTAATTTCAAATTTCAATTTAATCTTGATTGTTTTTTTACTAATGATTCAAACTCTAATTGATTTTAATTTTCAAATAAATGTTAGAATTGATATCAAATTAATTTTAACAAATTATAGATTAATTTGATTTTAACTGGTCTTATTGGTTTTTTGATTTTAAATTGACATTTAGATTAGTCTTGGATTATTTCTAAAATCCATATCCATTTTTATAACCAAATATCCATTTATCCATTAACCCTTTTAACAACCATGTCCATCAAAATCCACCACACCATTTCTAGACTTTAAGTTAATGTATGACACTTAAAATCTTAACTTTTCATCAATCCACATTCATGTTTAAATTCATATTTAACAATAATGTCCAATAATTTTTCAATCACAGTTAATTCTCAATTTTGGTTCAAACCAGTAATTCCAATCATAATGCAAATCTCAATAGAAATTTTCCATAACTATTCAATTTCAATTTCATTCGAATTCCAAATCTTAGTATTCAAACATTCATAAATAAACTTTCCATAATAATTTCAAATTATAGCATTCATCACATTCAACCATTTAATATAATTCACTAACTTTATAATACGATTCCATCCAAATCACAAAAATTAAAAGTTAGAAACCAATTCCAACCATAGGTTACATGCTCAAAACATTGTCATAATTTCTAATCCCTCTTTCCAAGCATTCCAATCCACAGGCGAAACCAATGTCCATTCATAGCCTTGCATTTCCGAGTAGTTCTTGCATCATGAACCAATAACAAAACCGTACACTTGAATTGCCATACATGAGCCAATTTCGAAATCAATACATGAATCAACACAGCAGCCTTTTTTCTCCTTCAGAGTTGAAGCCAACCAGTCTAAGCCTTCAAAAAGGCCATCTCCGTTAAAACCACAAGTTCTTTGTATGTGCCATTTTCTATTCCTTAGTTCAAACAGACCTAGTCCTTCACATACTTCTGTCGGTGTCATCGCTCCTTTCTAAAAAAAAACAAGAAACATTTCATATTCAAACCAACCATGACTTGCAACCACAAACATATCGCAGAACCATATCAAGGCAAATGAGACTTACAAGCTGAGCCAAAACCATGTTGAACCAAAGTTAGAATGTACCTGCATTCAAGCTACCATCTCAGAAAGCAGCAAATGTCTGTTAACCCTGTTAGCCAAAGACCCGAGCAAAACAATTTATGGCCAGATCAGAATTGCAGATGGACATGTACCTACTACACACAAGCTACTTAAACCAAGTTCAGACCATGCCAAAATGCTATGCAATTACAAATCATGATCACCTCACAAGAACATGAACCACGAAGGAATTTACTTGCAGATTCTGCAACGTCCATCACAATGCCCAAACCAGACCTGCAATGAGCAAAATCCTACAGTTAACTCAGGCCACACAAACCAATCAAGACAGCAAACAACGTGGTAATGCAAAGTCCAATTGAGCAGTTAGAAGCAAAGCACATTCACATATCATGATCAGGGTTGTGCCAATTAATCACAGCGTGAAGCATTGCCTATAGAACCATGTAAACTTACAGCAATAACCAAGAGCTCACCATCACAAACCGAAATAAAACCTTGCAAGCTCGACATCAGACATGCATACATGTTGAAGACTGTACAAAACAATGTGAATCTCATCTGCAAAATGGCATTGTCATCAATCCATACAGTCCGTTAGCACATGAGACAAGTCAGAATCATGCATATCAAAACTCCTACATCAGTCCAAACTAGGATTGTAGAAGAGTTTTGCAGTAATAAGCATACCTAGCTTGCACAATAGCAGACCTCATGCATTCCTTGCCATAACCCCTGATCTACAACACCATATGAACACACCAGTTACATGGAAAACGATACAGGTGTCTTGCAATTCACATTATCACCTGCTGCAAAAACTCATGAACAACCTACATAATGAGACCATGTTGTAATTCACTCAACCCGTGTTCATAATCGAAGCTTTGCAAATAACCGAAGTTTTAATTTTCACCAGTTTTCACTACAGTAAAACACATGTAATTAGCAAAGGCAGTAAAATTTCAAAATACCCCAAAAAGAATTAAAACAAAATAGAGTGAGAAAAGCGAAGGTTCACATTTCCGTTTTCATGTCGAGCGCCAAATGAGGCAGACCAAAGTCTGAGCGCCTTAAAGCAATACAGAAGATGCCCTTTTGGATTTCCTGGAGACAGCTCAAAAAAACCCTAAGTTGTTGATATAAAAGGAGGGAAGCGGAGGCGAGAAGGGGGAGGACGAAAACCCTAATTCGAAAACGGCGAAAAAACCTAGATTGAAACGGCGAAGGAGAAGAACTTCAAAGAGAAAGCTTTGAGGTAAATAAGGCAGATTTGAGCCTCACCGTCACTACCGAACCACCACCGAAGGTAAGCTTTATTGTTTGGATTTCTTTAAAGCCGTGGATTTGTGCATTTGGGATGAGGGTAGGGTATTGTGAGGTTTGTGCAAGCGAGTGGGAGATGACGAGAGATTGAGAGATGACGAGAGGTTGAGGTCGAGAGATGGAGAGAATGGGGGATGTCGTTAGTGAGGAAGACAAACACTTTTTTGGATCTGATATGCACTCTCTCATTTCCTTTTATTTTATTTATTTTAAAAAAACATGCAATTAAAATCCACTTAATGACTTTTTCTTTTCCCCAAGAGCATTAATGGCTCTTCATCCTCTTCCCTATGTGACTGTTAACTCTGTTTCCCACGCAGAATAGGAAGAGACCCATACTGATAGGGTCCTTAGTTTAGATTAGATTTTACTCTAAAAAATACCCAACATACTACCTCGTTCCATTTTTTTTGTTTACTTCGATTTATCTTTAGTTATTTTTGTCTATATATTTAAGTTATTTTTAAGAAAACAAATGACCATAAGTGGCCTAGTGGAGAGAGAGCAATTTCACTCTCTTTAGTGGGAGGGGTTTGATACTCGGGAGTAGCATATATATATCCCCATATTTTTTTTTATGCTCACCATTTCATTTAAATTTTTATAACTTCTACTATTTAGTTTACTTTTATATTTTTATTAATTTAATTTAATCGTTATTTATTTGTTTGGATTTTTAAATATTTACCTTTTAGATTTAATTAATGGTTGACTTTTATTTGATATGGGATTTGGCACGGTTATTTAATTTGCATGCGTTAATTAATTTAATTAGGTTATTGATACCTATGTTCATACCCTCTACACATGTAAACAATCACATTCGAATTCACTAAATTCTTCAATTTAAATTTCACTAACTTTCCATAGTTTCGACATTTAATTCCATTTCCTCCCATTAGAATCTAGCATTCTGGTGGGAGCTCGATTATATATATAAAATGAAGTCGATCATATATATAAAATGAACTCGATTATATATATATAAAATGAGCTCGATTATATATATAAAATGAACCCGATTATATATAAAATTAATTCGATATACATATAAATTTGTAGAATTAATTCTATCCCTATAATATAATTTTATTTTAAACTATCTTTACAACCCGATTAAATTCTTTTTTTTTAAACACGAAAGAAGAGGACCATTCGAATCTTGCATTCCGGTGGGAACCCTCGAATAATCCGTCCCGAGCTTCACGTTTTGGATCAACCGTTCATTCTTTTTTCTTCATTCTTAAAACACTCAATAATTAACTTGGACAAAGAAAAGGACCGTTGGGATCAAGCATTCTGGTGTAACCCTTTGAATAATTGATTCTCATCAAGTGTTCGTTGTCCAAGTATTTTTCTTAAATAATTCGATTGAAAAAGGACCATTGGAATCTAGCATTCCAGTAGAACCCTGAATTGTTGATCTTAGGGCTTATGCCTCATTCTCAAATATCCGTCTTTCAAACTCAAAAAATACTTAATCCTTATTCAACACCTTTTCAATAAAAATGGAAATGGACCATGGTGCATACCGTGCACTCCTGAGATTAAGATTCGAGGTGGATGCCTTGCCTATCTTAACTCTCGCCATCGTCTAAAATTGTCAATGCGGTTTCTTCAGACCCTTTCTCAATTAAACCTGAAAAATACTTAATCTTTATTAAACACTTTTGTCAATAAAGATGGAAATGGAACATGGTGTATACCGTGTACTCCTGAGACTAGGATTCGAGATGGATATCTCGCTCATCCAAGTTCTCGCCATTACTCAAAATACATCCAACCAATCAAACTCTTTTTCCCCGCCGTGCGACTAATCAAAGAACCTTTTTCATAAATGAAAGATATATTGTCTTAAGGTGATGCAAAACAATGTTTCGACCACGATTGTTGAGTCGAGATAAGTGACGCTTTTCCGAATGTAGATTTATAAATCCGTTTGGTGTGTGGTATGCGTCCATTCGTCATCTGTTTTTGGTAAAACAATATTTTCATCGATTAATACAGTATAGCTTTCGCTAAAATCGACCAACAAACAAACTTTTTTTTCTACCCAGAACTACGTAAGCCTTGACTTCTCTATTGAGATACGTAGGAGCAAGATTTGTAAATCTTGTCAGGCCCACTAATAAAAAACTTAGGTTTAGTCCTTCGCCAAAAAATCCAAAAAACATCTTCTCTTTTCTTTTGATTCTATTTATTCTCTCCCTCATTATAACTTGAGAAGACTAACATAAGCTAACATTCAAAACGAAACTAACTAAACGGTTCCCGTTGAATACAACAGACGTGAGGGGTGCTAATACCTTCCCCTTGCGTAACCGACTCCCGAACCCTGATATTGGTTGCGACGACCATAATCATTGTCGTTTTGTCTTGGGTTTTATCGATATTTCCCCTTTCCTTTTTAGGAATAAATAAAGTTCGGTGGCGACTCTGTTCAGTCCATCAATGCGAGCGTGCGATTGCGCTTCGCTTTAAAGTCGTATCCCCATTTTTCGAGGTGCGACAAACGTGCATCAAGCAAGAGTGTCTCGTCTTCCACATGTCTCCTTTTCTTTGTGAGAATATCCTTCATGAATTTTGCATACTGTGGCATTTGCTCTAATGCGTCGGCAAATGGAATATTTATTTGAAGTTGTTTGAATATGTCCATAAACTGTGCATAGTGTCTAGCATTATCCTTTTTTGATGGTGCGTGCGGATAAGGTAGATGTTGAGCTGGAATGACACTCACGCCTTTGTCTTCTTTCTTCTTCTTTCTTGGCTCGACTTCCTTCTTCATTTCCACTTCACCTTGCTGCTCTTCTGTCAATTGCTGATTATGCTCTTTTCGCGGCGCGAAGGGAGATCGCGGCGCGAACTGAACAGTTTCTGCCACTTTCTCCTTTTCATAATCCACATCCTCATTTTCCAGTAATACATCCATATCATTCTCTATTGTAATTTCCTCACTTTTTCCACTTGTCAACTCTTTACCGCTTCTCGTGAAAATTGCTTTACAAAGCTCCTTTGGATTGGTTTGAGTGTTAACGGAAAATGAAAATCCTGCGTTTTGTTCCGACAATTGCTTCGCAAGTTGGCCTACTTGATTTTCCAAATTCTTAATTGCTGCCTCGTTGCTCTTCTGATTTGCCATGGAGGCTTGCATGAATTTTTGAAGAGTGTCCTCTAACTTTGAATTTCCTCCTTGCGATTGTTGTCCTTGAGAATTTGGGTGTTGATAAGGACTTTGTTGCTGAAAATTTTGGTTGTTGAACCTTGATGGTTGATAACCTTGATTGTTTCTTGGATATGAGTTATTGTGAGGTGGAGGTTGTCTTTGATAGTCTTGATTTTGATTGTTCACATAACTCACTCTTTTAATGGAGGACAAAAACCGGTTGGATGATCTCCTTGACATAGTTCACAACATGCTACTTGATGTCGAACTTGAGACCCTTGAATTTCCTTCATTTGTTGTGGAAGCTTGGCCATTTGTTGAGTGAGCAACTCCACTTGTTGAGAAAGTAGCTTGTTTTGAGCAAGAATGGCATCATTGGTATTTAACTCAAGAACTCCCGGTTTCCATTGTGAAGGACTACGGTCATGTTGACTTTGACGATCCTTGAGTGTCATCCGGTCAATAATGACTTTTGCTTCTTCCGCATTCTTTGACATAAGAGAGCCACCCGCGGTAGCATCCAAAAGTGTCTTGTGAGTTGATTGGAGCCCATTTAGAAAAATATGGATTTGAGTGAGCTCATCAAAACCATGGCCTTTGCATTTTCTCAACAT
Organism: Lathyrus oleraceus; assembly: GCF_024323335.1. Classification (NCBI taxonomy): domain Eukaryota; kingdom Viridiplantae; phylum Streptophyta; class Magnoliopsida; order Fabales; family Fabaceae; genus Lathyrus; species Lathyrus oleraceus. The sequence goes on along the minus strand of NC_066579.1, from coordinate 48,531,570 downwards.
TGACTTGAATCTTTCCCAAGCCTTATTTAGAGACTCGTTGCTTCCTTGAGTGAATACCGCAATAGCCGTTTTGGCTTCCATGAATCGGGATTGAGGAAAATATCTTTTTAAGAACTTCTCTTCTAACAAATTCCAATCCGTCATCACTCTTGGTGCTTAATCAAGGTACCACTCCTTTGCCTTTCCCACTAAGGAGTGTGGGAACATCCTCTTGAATAATGCTTCTTCACCCGTTTCGTCAATTCCCGTAGAACCCGCAATCTCATAGAATTTGATGAGATGGGTATACGGGTCTTCATGGTCCATTCCGGTGAATGGATTTGCATAAAGGAGTTGGAGGATTCCGGTCTTCATCTCCGTATTCCTTCCACCACTAGCAAATTGAGCATTCTTTCTTGGACTATTAGCGGACATTTCGGTAGGGGTATCATCCGCCATGTTTCCTTGAAAAGTCTCTACAACCACTTCTTCGATTTGAACAAGTGAAGAAGTAGATGCTTCCTCTCTCTGGTTCCTCTCTTCGGCTAGTTTCCTTCTTCTTCGTGTTTTTCAATTGAGCTTTCAAAGTATTTGAAATTCTGGTGTAGTCAGAATTCAGATGTTATACTCCACGTCATGACATCTGATCTAACATTGTAACTAATACAGCAAGATAGTTATTAACCACTGTACTAATATGCACAGGTTCACAGATGTCACGACATCTCATTCTATGTCACCCTAGAATGTATGAACACCTGGTTCTGTGCATCAGGAAGAAAGACTCAACAGAAATCAAACCTAGCACTCACTTCTGTTGTTTTCTTCCACAGTTATCAGCATGATGTCTTACTGTTGTTTGTGGACATCATCTGTTACATTGTTCCAGTGTGTATATCTTTTACTTGTATTTCCTGAATTAAAGGTTGAACACGTTAATCTAATTTCCACTTATTAGATTGCTAACAACTAGGCTATTTGTCAGGTTCATTAATTGTAGGTTAGTATTTGGTTTCCTGGTTTTTCTCTAAGCTATTGAATCCCTGAAGAATAGCCAGAGAAAAATACTGAACCAGAAAAACCAATCATCCTACACTTTAGCACTTGCTGTTGGGAATGAATGTCACAACATTCAGTTCGACATCCAGAACATATGCTGAGTCTGTTATGTTCCTGGAAACGTGCTGTGCTAAGTTTGCAATACTGTAAAAGACCAACTAGTCTCTACTTCAGTATCAGCCTTCAGTATCAACTGTCAAAACATCCAGTTTGACAGTTTCACTATGATCCTTCAGCCAGGTCTGTTATCCTTGAAAAGAACATACTTAAATAAATACTGAACTAACGTTAACCTACTTATCATTCAGTATGCACTGTCCCTGATGAATGTTACAACTTTCTGATTGACATTCAAACAGAAGGCTATATGCCAGGTCAGTTATCATCTTGATAAGCTGACTGGAATACCTGCTGAGTTATGACAGTAATAAACACATGCAGAAGGAAAACAAACACAGGAAATTGTTAACCCAGTTCAGTCCAACATGATCTACATCTGGGGGCTACCAAGCCAGGAAGAAGATCCACTATTAGCAGTATTAATTCAGAGTTAAACTCACCCGTTTACAACTCTTCACTTAATCCCTACCCAATGCAATCTATACCTAGGAACTCCTAGATAGAAACCTCCAGTTTCCATTCCTATCACTACAAATACAATGTAATGTTAACACACCTTGAACTTGCTTCACAGCTTCATTCAAGAACAAAATCACTCTTGCCTACAGGCTTTGAGTTACAAATACTCTCAGCTTTGAACACTGAGAAACACATGGTAACCTTCCCACAGATTGGGAGGTTTACCTTACACACACCCCTAAAAATTCATTCTCAGAGGCTTACAAAAACTAGGTTACAATCAGCTATTTATAACCTAATCACCCAACTGGATTTGGGCCTTCAGAAATCGCAGCAGACTTGCTCTTTGCTGTTACAACTTCAGCAGAAAAATTCTGCTACAAACAAGGTCTTCAATCCTAGAATCTCTCCATATATATCTCCATATTTTGAGCCTATATATCTTCTGATTGAGTCTTCAAGACCTCCACATGGGAGTTAGGATATTCACCAGATATCCTTGCTGATCCCAGAATATATACTGAATTAATTAATTCAGTTTTCTACACATGTGCGATGTCACAGACCTGATGTCGTGACATCGTACATGACATGTTGGTCCAGATGTTGAATTTCTTCAACCCAACATATTAAAACAACAGAGATGATTACATTATTTGTTTTCTAAAATTAATGTCAATCCTAAGGAATCAACAATCTCCCCCTTTGGCAAATTTTAGCTAAAACAAATAAACAATACACTGGACAAAACATCCCAATTTGGGAATGCTCTTCATCTCCGTCATTGGCTCCACCACCACAAACACCAAAGTTGGTGTACATGGGGAAGAAGAGGGACAAGACTCAGTTGTACCAGAACCCTTCCTCTCAACCGGAGAGCTTCCTGAAGAATATGTAATGCTGAGTACATAGACAATGTAACTCAGATCACAAGGCACAACTGTCTTCTTAACTCAGATCACAAGACACAAGTGGTAAACCCAGTTGGTGGATTTTGTGCCTGATGCCAACTTCTGTTTGCTGCCACATCCACAGTTGGCTTGCTTATGGTACATTCTCAACCCCAGGACTATATTTCTCTCCCCCTTTTTAGCTAAACATTTGTAAAGGCACCCTTCACAAAACCAGATCCAGGCGCAGCTTGCCCAAACCTTAACATACCCCATGATTCTGAGAATGGAGTGTTTTTCTTGTGAGAGGAAGAGGGCTATTGCATCCTTTAAATAGTCCAGCCCGTGCTTAGGAATTTCCGGTAGAAATAAATGCTTGGTCAAGATGCATTTATTTTTGCTGAGAAACAGTCAGAGAATCACCAACAAAATCTCAGATTATCTTTGAATACCTTTTATAGCTCTTGACTGTTTCTTTTCCAAAACAGCCGTTCCAGTGCATGGAGACTATTCCATATATGCAGTCAGACACGTTGCACGCGATGTCTTAACATTTCACGCGGCTTTTTCCTGCATTTTTCTAGTATTCAACATTTTTCCAAGGTTCCTGTCATACCTCCAGTAGAGACTTGACATCTGGCACTGATACAGTCAAATTCCCACACTTCAGCAGATGGTTACTCCCCCTGTACCACACAGCTGTAGCCATCTGGCTTATTCTGATTTACCAGAATTTGACACATCACCTTCATAATTCCTACTGACTTTAAGTTTTAGAAGGAATTAGCAGCATTGTCCAGGGCAATGTCATGCATTCGGCCAGACATTCTTCAGCTCACTCAGCCTTGACACAGCATCCTGATAGCTGACAAGGTGCCATACCTGGTTATCTGAGTACACATAGACCACAAGCTTGATGATTACTTGCAGCTTCAAGGTCAGAACTCCCCCTGTCATGGACACCCCACTCTCCTCTTGAAGATTGGAGATCACACATGGGCATATCCAACATCCCAAAGTTGGACCTTCACATACTTCCTGATTCATAGAGAATCCAGACCACTTGATGAATGGAAAACACAAGACGCATCTTCATGTCTTCAAGAGCACACCCTCTGTTCAACCCTCTTAGCTGAACACATTCACACTCTGTGTCAATCTCTCTTCTAACCAGAACAGAAGACCACTTCACTGGATGTTCTAACATCAGCTGGGACATCCTTCACAACAAGACAAGGCATACCATCTGATAGTCTTCAGATATCACTGAGTCATCGGGTTGATCAAGAAGAACCCAGCCATTCATTGGGAAATATACATGTTCATCCCATTACAAGAGATAATCTTCCATAGAAAGCACCTCCTTTAGTCTTCAACTTACTACTTTTCTATTCAAGAGTAATTTGTCTCAGACTTTCCTCAAGAATAATCAGCTGCCATATGTTGATTATCTTGATTCTTTGAACTCACTTCTGAGGTAGACCAATTGCCACTGGTTGATTACCTCCTTCATGAATCCTCATATGAAAAGGTCAAATGCTGCTTTTTGACCTCCCCAAGTTTATCAGACTTCTCCCAAAGATATTCTGACCTTCCAAGTGAGACTAGAACTTCAAGCTTTTTGAAGTATCCAATCTACAACCCTGTAGACCTTTCTATCTCAGGTTGATGTGCCACCTCACCAACTAAGAGTCTGATGTTGAACCAAATGTCACAACATTGTGTTTTGACATCTAGCTGTTGAATTCAGCTCCTTCTTCTGCCACTTGAAAGAACTTCCTCCCTTCACAGAACAAAGTTCAATGTTCTCATAGTCTTGATTGTGGAACCAAGTTTGAGTAAACAACCTCCATCCTGCAGGTTTGCAGTTAAGTCATCCAAGCTCACACCTTGATGAATCCCTGCTTCTTCTCCAAAGACATCAGACACTCTGATGTATGAGTCTTCAGAAGGACCAGTTAGAAACTAACCCTTCAGCTCTACCAAGGATTCCACATCCTAAGGCAAGGTTGTTTCCATGATGTCAAGACTGCTGCCACTAGTTCTTGACTCCACAGTGTGCATAAGCTAATGCACTTCTTTACCTAGATCAGAAATAAACTGATCCAAGTAACCACCATCAAGACTATGATGTCTTCTTCTTCTTGTACATACCAAGGCTGAATCATGTTTCTTGCCAGGAAACCTTTTCAGAGATCATATGCTTTTGCTGCCACCAAAGAGATAGATCATAACCCAATGTACTATCCTTCCTGTGATTCTGCACAGGGTCTTGAAGAAGTGATGTTCCAACATCTTTAAGAACATCCGTTATCTTGAGCTCCAAGGATAATCAATTAAACACTTGTACTTGGCACAAGTAGACATTGATCTTAAATCCTTTCCCAATTTTCCTTTCAGATACTTCCACCATAAGAATACTTTGAAAGTACTCTTCTTGTGTCAACATCTTCTGCTTGCAAGCACCTAGACAATTTTGAACGTCTTCCCAGATTAAATTCACCCTTAGGAATGAAAGAGATGAATTCTTCCTTGCAAATGTGTCACACAACTACCAGAACCCATGTGACACAGGTCAACAGCCAACCAGACCCTAGGCTGACCAGACTTGAGGAGGTTAACCAAAACTCCCCCTCAACTTAACAATCATGGAAACTCCACACCAATAACCATGCATTGTATAAAAAATGTCTCAACCTGACATACACCATCCCTACTAGTGGCAACTAACTCTATGAGTTATACCTATACATACTCCAATCACACCAATCAGACTCCAACTGACCATAAGTACTAGTGATACAAAACAGCACCAGTTAATGGTAAATATGCATTGCTAGAGCATACTACCTCAACTAACCTCTGAATCTTCATATTCTCACTCCCCGAAAGAACTGCCACTTCTGAAACGTGGTGTTTGAGTAACAAGATTCATGGTTCCAATCCTCTTAAATGGTATAGCAATCAGGTTATCCCATTATTGACTACTAACATCCAGGGGACACACCATAGTACTTTAGGGAACAGCTATCCAACCCTGATCAATCAACAGGAATATGCCAAACGGCAGGAGATTGCACAATGTCACATCTCAACCAGCTCAACTTCTAGCGATCAGACTTCTAAAGGTGACCTTCTTGAGCACACACACAGTTGACCCTACCCTTGTCAACTTAGCACACACAGATGTCTCCTCTTCCAGGTCAGGAGTAGGTTCCAAACAGAAGTATCCCTTTGTTTGATACCTAAAAACATCTGCTCTTCAATCAGTAGCTGCATACTTGTTGAACAACATGTTCTAACATCGCATAGAACATTAGTTCCACCTCCTTGGAACAAACCTTCCTTGAAGGTCTTCAAGGTCTTCATACACCCTACTCAAGTGAGTAAAAGAATCAGTGATTAAGTGATTCTTACCATCCTGAAGTGAGAACGTCATGATGAGTGGACTTGAGGAGACTCAAGTATCTTTGACATCTTCAGTAGATTATGATGAGATCTTGAATACAGCAGCCTTTCATCCACATGAGGGGAAACAACATCAGAGTTTGAGTTTTTCCAGGTATTATGCAGCGGAAATCATAATACAACTCAACCTATGAACACACACTTCACCAGATCAGCCTCCAAGACCATACCAAGTTTGAATGTGATTCAATACTGGCACAGCTGTCCCACACACAGGCCAATTGCCACCCTCCAAAGACAGGTACACACCATTCCTGTCATGAACAGTCCATCCACCTACTTCAAGGGACCATTCAGGGAAATTACAGAACCTTTCACAGGTTCCAGCATCAGTACTAACATAACTCCTTGCAAGATACCAGAAAGTATCACCCATGGATCTCATCCAGAAGCAGAACAGGATGCCTGCTCTGATACCAATTGAAATTCTGGTGTAGTCAGAATTCAGATGTTATACTCCACGTCATGACATCTGATCTAACATTGTAACTAATACAGCAAGATAGTTATTAACCACTGTACTAATATGCACAGGTTCACAGATGTCACGACATCTCATTCTATGTCACCCTAGAATGTATGAACACCTGGTTCTGTGCATCAGGAAGAAAGACTCAACAGAAATCAAACCTAGCACTCACTTCTGTTGTTTTCTTCCACAGTTATCAGCATGATGTCTTACTGTTGTTTGTGGACATCATCTGTTACATTGTTCCAGTGTGTATATCTTTTACTTGTATTTCCTGAATTAAAGGTTGAACACGTTAATCTAATTTCCACTTATTAGATTGCTAACAACTAGGCTATTTGTTAGGTTCATTAATTGTAGGTTAGTATTTGGTTTCCTGGTTTTTCTCTAAGCTATTGAATCCCTGAAGAATAGCCAGAGAAAAATACTGAACCAGAAAAACCAATCATCCTACACTTTAGCACTTGCTGTTGGGAATGAATGTCACAACATTCAGTTCGACATCCAGAACATATGCTGAGTCTGTTATGTTCCTGGAAACGTGCTGTGCTAAGTTTGCAATACTGTAAAAGACCAACTAGTCTCTACTTCAGTATCAGCCTTCAGTATCAACTGTCAAAACATCCAGTTTGACAGTTTCACTATGATCCTTCAGCCAGGTCTGTTATCCTTGAAAAGAACATACTTAAATAAATACTGAACTAACGTTAACCTACTTATCATTCAGTATGCACTGTCCCTGATGAATGTTACAACTTTCTGATTGACATTCAAACAGAAGGCTATATGCCAGGTCAGTTATCATCTTGATAAGCTGACTGGAATACCTGCTGAGTTATGACAGTAATAAACACATGCAGAAGGAAAACAAACACAGGAAATTGTTAACCCAGTTCAGTCCAACATGACCTACATCTGGGGGCTACCAAGCCAGGAATAAGATCCACTATTAGCAGTATTAATTCAGAGTTAAACTCACCCGTTTACAACTCTTCACTTAATCCCTACCCAATGCAATCTATACCTAGGAACTCCTAGATAGAAACCTCCAGTTTCCATTCCTATCACTACAAATACAATGTAATGTTAACACACCTTGAACTTGCTTCACAGCTTCATTCAAGAACAAAATCACTCTTGCCTACAGGCTTTGAGTTACAAATACTCTCAGCTTTGAACACTGAGAAACACATGGTAACCTTCCCATAGATTGGGAGGTTTACCTTACACACACCCCTAAAAATTCATTCTCAGAGGCTTACAAAAACTAGGTTACAATCAGCTATTTATAACCTAATCACCCAACTGGATTTGGGCCTTCAGAAATCGCAGCAGACTTGTTCTTTGCTGTTACAACTTCAGCAGAAAAATTCTGCTACAAACAAGGTCTTCAATCCTAGAATCTCTCCATATATATCTCCATATTTTGAGCCTATATATCTTCTGATTGAGTCTTCAAGACCTCCACATGGGAGTTAGGATATTCACCAGATATCCTTGCTGATCCCAGAATATATACTGAATTAATTAATTCAGTTTTCTACACATGTGCGATGTCACAGACCTGATGTCGTGACATCGTACATGACATGTTGGTCCAGATGTTGAATTTCTTCAACCCAACATATTAAAACAACAGAGATGATTACATTATTTGTTTTCTAAAATTAATGCCAATCCTAAGGAATCAACAGTATTCTTTCAATTTCGGGATCAAATTGAAATTGCTCCTCGGTAGCTTTTCCTCGCATGCACTAGAATCTACAAAACTAACAAACCAAGTGAAACACAAGAGTGATAGTAAGTACAAAACTTAGAACAATGAATTATTGCAAAGCTTGTAATATCGAACACCAATCCCCGGCAACGACGCCAATTTGTTGAAAAGTATATCTTTGGAAAATATTTTAATATCGTATCCCCAGAGATTGGTTGTTATTACCGCCGTTCTATAATCCAAATTGTTATAAGTTCAAAATGTAACCAAGTTGTTTTGTTTGAAAAGTATCTTTTGAGTAAAATGTCACTAAAACAACAAAATAGTTTTAATCAAATGTAAAAGCTTGGCAAGATTGGAGTTCACTATTCAAATTGCTTATGATTCCTCATGACAACTATGTTAATACCTTAGGATTGACATTAATTTTGTAAAACAAATAATGTAATCATCTCTGTTGTTTTAATATGTTGGGTTGAAGAAGTTCAACATCTGGACCAACATGTCATGTACGATGTCACGACATCATGTCTGTGACATCGTACATGTGTAGAAAACTGAATTAATTAATTCAGTATATATTCTGGGATTAGTGAGGATATTTGGTGAATATCCTAACTCCCATGTGGAGGTCTTAAAGACTCAATCAGAATATATATAGGCTCCAAATATGGAGATATATATGGAGAGATTTTAGGATTGAAGACCTTATTTGTAGCAGAAATTTTCTGCTGGCTTTGTAACAGCAAAGAAGAAGTTTGCTACGATTTCTGAAGGCCCAAATCCAGTTGGGTGATTAGGTTATAAATAGCAAATTGTAACCTAGTTTTTGTAAGCCTCTTAGAATGAAAAATTAGGGGGGTGTGTGAGGTAAACCTCCCAACCTGTGGGAAGGTTACCATGTGTTTCTCAGTGTTCAAAGCTGAGAGTATTTGTAACTCAAAGCCTGTAGGTAAGAGTTGTTTGTTCTTGAATGAAGCTGTGAAGCAAGTTCAAGTTGTTTAACATTACATTGTATTTGTAGTGATAGGAATGGAAACTGGAGGTTTCTATCTATGAGTTCCTAGGTATAGATTGCATTGGGTAGGGATTAAGTGAAGAGTTGTAAACGGGGGAGTTTAACTCTGAATTAATACTGCTGATAGTGGATCTTCTTCCTGGCTTGGTATGCCCCCAGAGTAGGTGATGTTGCACCGAATTGGGTTAACAATTTCCTGTGTTGGTTTACCTTCTGCATGTTATAATCCTGTCTGCCATAACTCAACTTGTATTTCAGTCTGCTTATCAAGATAATAACAGACCTGATACATAGCCTTCTATTTGAATGTCAATCAGAATGTTTTGACATTCGTCATTATCAACATATATTGAATAATAGGCAGGTTGGTTTGTCTGCTTCAGTTCAGTATTTATTTCAGTCTGGGTATCAAGAGGATAACAGGCCTGGGCAAAGGATCATTGTGAAACTGTCAAACTGGATGTCTTGACAGTTAGTCATGTATGCGGATACTGAAGTAGAGACTGGTTAGTCTATTGAAGTACATCAAATTTAGCACAGTCGGTTTTCAGGGACATAACTGAATCAGTATGAGGTTTATGTCTGGCTGTCAAACTGAATGTTGTAACATTCATTCCTGACAGCATGTGTTGAATTGTAGAATGATTAGTTTTTCTGTTTCAGTCATTTTCTCAGGCTAAAATCCAGGAAACTAACAACTGAACTACATGTAATGAACCTAATAAATAGCCTATTTGTTAGCACCCTAATAAGTGGAAATTAGATTAACTTGTTCAACCTTTATTTTAGGAAATACACGTACAAGGCCAGCAAACTGGATTAATGTAATAGATGATGTCCAAATCACTATTGAGACATCTTGCTGATAACTGTGTAGGAAAATAACAAAAGTTAGAGATATGGTTGCTCTCCACTAAGTCTTTCTACCAGAGGCATAGAACTAGGTGTTCCTCCATTCTAGGGTGACATAGAAGCAGATGTCGTGACATCTGTGTACATGTGTATATTAGTACAGGGTTTAAATTGTATAACTGTCTTGCTGTATTAGTGACAATGTTGGATCAGATGTCATGACTTGGAGTAGAACATCTGAATTCTGACTATGCCAGAATTTCAAACTATATAGACTTAAGATTATTTATGATGTTCAAGTATCCTCTCAATATCATTTATGTCTAAATGATATTGTGATAATCACTATATTAATCTTTAGACGACTTCTCCACCTAACTATCAATATAGCAATCTTTAATGGTTGATACAAAGGAAGAGTAGTGAATAAATCTATTTCTACAACTTATTCACTACTTGAAAATATATTTTATGTCAAGACTTAAATAATCTCTTTCAACAACTACTCAAATCTAATATTCAACTTAGGACAAAAATATCATTCAATACATCAATAACCTTTTATCATATATAAGAGTCAAATGAAATACATAAACAAATAGGAATAGCTACTACCTCCAATCTTGACAAAATGGGGTTTAGCTCCTCATCATCATTTTGGACAGCAAAATGCAATGGTAGAATAAACTCTGTTTTTCTCTTACAAAATGTGTATCTAGGAATCAATATTTTTCTATTTTCCATTCTATTTTATTAAAGAGTTGAACCTTTCTTAAAATGTTCATTTTCATCTAAAACAGATACAAAACTGTCACAATACAACTGACTTCAAAACAGAACACTTAATCCAACAAATTGCTTGCTGGTTTCGCAAGGTTCGCGGTGCCATCCCTGGTCGCGGCGCGAATTGAAGCTAATTCAGCTTCCTTGGCTTGCAAGCTTCATGTAATAAGTCTCCCAAGTGTTAGTCTTCCAAATTATGCCTCCAAATTGCATTTAACACTTCTTCCAAATTATGCTTATGCACTCCGAAACTCTCTTGTCCAAAAACTCTACAAAACTAACAAATACGTGAAATAACTACTCAAAACAACATCAATTAAACTTAATTGCATTTATACAAAACTGTGAGAATAAAAATGTGTAATTACATCAAAAATTGGTAAAAGGGACCAATAAAATTATATGAAAAGTAGTACTAATTGGTCCCTAACAGTTCGCCATAGATTTAGTACCTTATACTAGAAGTAACACCCATATTTTTAATTAAATATTTTAAATAAATATTGGGGGTGCTTTATTCATGATATTTGAATTTTTGTGTTATTTGATGTCTAGGGATATTTTGATAATTTAATAATTATCGGGGTTATAAAGTTAGAGAGCAGAAAAATAAAATATAATTTATTGGAATTATTAGGAATAATTGAATAAATTTAATTATTTTGTAGTAAGATAAAAAATAGAACTTTGGAGAATTTTGAGTAAATATTTATTTAAGTGAAATATTTATTGAATTAAAATAATAAAAATTTGAGAATTGAGAGTTGGGGTGAAATTATGATTTCAGTGAAGATTGTGGGAGCAAGGAGTGTAAGCCCGAGAATTGAGGGAAAGTTTAGAAGTTTCAGAAAATCCCTTAGAGTGTGTTTGGATGAGATAATTGTGAATTTTCAAGGAATTCAAAATTCTAAATAATTCAAATGATTCAATTGAAATCCATTCACTTTTAATTTCTTTTGTTTGGATGGAGTTTTAAAATGATTTATTGTTAAGCTTTTTGGGTCATTTCATAAATTTTCGAAACTTTTGGACCAAATTTAAAATATGAAAAATAGAGACCAATTTACAATTTTTTTCAAATTTAAAGGGACTAATTTGTAAAATTTGAAAATTATTAAGGACTAATTTTTAATTTTGTGAAAATTTTGGAGATGAATTTAAATTGTCTATAAAATATGAGGATCATCTTGCAAAATTAAAAAATTAATAATAAATAACTTAACATTCACATTATATTGAGTGAATGATCAATTTCAAATTCGTTACTCTTTTGTGTCATTTAAAATTCTTTAAATTTAACTTGAATAAAATGCTTCATAAATTTACATTATTTTAACAATTCTCCATTTTTTATCATCCAAACAACCAATTTTGATCAAGTTATTTTAAATTCCTTCAAAAAAATCCTTTCCTTCATTAAAATGCATTCAAACACACTTTTAGGTTATTTAAATATAAAAATTAAGGATTTTGGAAAAGTTTTGCTGATACGTGAAATTGGAGAAGAGGGAGAAGATGCAGAAAACCTATGGAACTCTAGGAAGGAAATCCATAGAAAAAAAGCATGAAGGTTTCACAATCCTAAGGTAAGAGGAGAATTTCTTTATTGATGGGTGAATTGGGCATCTAGGATAAGGGTTCCTTACCCTCCCATCATCGTCGTGGGTAATGCTTAATTTTCCCTTATTTCTTACGATCTATGAATTATTTGGACAAATAAGGTTCGTGCAAAACCTTATTGGCGCTATCGATGAATTTTGTGATTTTGTTTGAGTTGCTTTGAAAACCAAATGGGATATAGAATAAATCCCATATGATCAATAAAGTGTTATTGTTTGTAGGTTAACAATTCTTGTTATTGATTGTGATTCCATTACTGTGAAGTTGTGCATATGTTGTTGTGATCGTATTTTAGAGTTTTGAGATTTTGTTAGTAAATTTGAGCGATCATTTTTGGTCGTGTTGTTTTCCCAAATTTATTTCTCTAGAAACCTTATGATGTGTTTTCCCCACTTCCAAAAACCTTACGACCTATTTTTCCCAATTTACATAAATGTCAGAAAATTAAAATTTTCAAAAATTGGACTTTTCACAGCAAAAAAAAGGATTTTTTTTCTTACGGGGAAATCAAATTTATTGAGCATTTGGGGATGGGTGGAACTTAAATAAGTGAATTTTAAATATGTTCAATAGGGAGAAAATGCAGAAAAATTGCAGGTAAATATAGAAGGGAATTGACCGTTTTATTTCCGGCATAATTTGAGTTTCATAAGTCTTTTTAGGGTGCCATCAGTTGTGTTGGAAAGATAACACAATAATAATTCTTTTGAAGTAGAGAAATAGTGTCTAAGGATGCTAAAACAATAGCAGTTCACTGGTTTTTATACCAGAGGCGTAGTCAATTTCAGTCATGCGTTGGTCATCATGTTTCACGCGTAACTTGAGTTTCGTAAGTTCTTTTGGGGTGTCGTTAGTTGCATTAGAAAGAGAATTTAATGGTATTTCAAACTAGAGAGTTTCATAATTCTATAATGAGTATATAATTTTTCATGGTATTTTGAGGTTAAATATTTTATTTTAGAGTTTATGCAGGAATTATCACGATAAGACTGAACTGAAACGAATAGAACTGAAGTTTTGTAACTCTGTTAGAGGTGTGGTTAATGCATTTGAAAGAGGATTTAAATATCTTCTAGTCTAGAGAGTTTCATAACTTTATCATAAGTCTATAATATTTGTTGTTATTTTGATGTTAGACAATTTTAGAGTTAGGTTCAGAGTTTTGAACAATTTTGAGTGTGGTGATCTTTTGTTACCTTTTTGATGAGTTTAAGGGTCCTATTTTATTTGGTTAGAGTTATTATAGAGTAGTCAGAGTTGCTTTTGAGTTTTTTAGAGTTGGAGATCAGAATATAGGATACACTTGAGTTGAGTTTGGAGCACTGTTGACATTATAAGGTTATCTTTTGAGTAATATTTTTAATTATTGAAGGTTGTTAAGTCAAAAGAGTTAAAATTAAGTTAAACTATCAACCCTTAGAGTTAGTAGAGTTATCACTTATGAAGAGTTTTCCTTAGAGAAATTTTGAATAATTTAGATTATGTTTTGGGGTACTCTAGAGTTATTTTGAGAACTGATAAGTATTGAGCTATTTTTGAATTTTTTTAGGATTCTGATGAGTTATGACTAATATAATAAAACTTTGAGAACTTTTGTTACATTAGAGTTTTTAATAATAGGATAAATTTACTCTTTTGATGAAAAATAAATATATTTTAAAAACCATATTTTTGGAGATTAGTAATCTGAAAGGATTACAATGACAACCTGGAAGACAATTTTAGAGATTAGTAATTCAAAGGGATTACAATGACGGCCTGTGATTGGCAACACATTAGTTCAAGAGTGGAACCTCAAGATGATGTTTTTGATGATGGTGATAATGTTCATTATGATGATGATGTTTATTATCATAATGATGTTTTTGATGATATTTATTATGATGATGATGTTTATTATCATAATAATGTTTTTTTATGATGGTGATGGTTATTATAATTATGATGTTTTTGATGATGATAATGATGTTTATATTGGTGATGGTATTTTGATGATTGATGAGTTGCATGCTTACTTTATGCATATTCATGCATGCATATTTTTTGAGTTAGGTAGGACATCGGTCTAGTGATGGTCTGGTTCAGAGAGGGACTATGATGGTCTCACGTCCAGAGATGGACATTGTTCAAGAGGAACAAGAAATACGGGAAATCAGTAACATACCTCTGACCCCTAAAACCCGGTACCACGTGCATTTTTTTATGAAGGAGTTGGTGGCATTGGCATATGCATAACCATTGAGCTTTGATTGTGTTTCGTTTGAATGATGTATTTGTGATTATCGATATTTACCATCTTGTTGCTAAATTTCACTGTTATAATTTATAAGGTGTATTCTCACCTCCTTTTTGTTGTTGTGGCGTCTGTGCTCCTCTGGAGTACAAACAACCAGGTACTCAGCATGAGCAGTGTTTGTGAGGGGAAGATGACCTTGGAGTTGTTCTTCATTTACTTTATATTGATTTCTATTTTAGTTAGTTTCATTTTCTATGGTATGTAACATCGGGAATATGGCACATTATTTGTGTTTGAGTTGTATTTTGAAGTTCATTTTCGTTAAGTGATTGCTTTAAATTATTATTTGATAATTTGAGGAGTTTTCGAGTTTTCCACTGCGAGTTTGAAATTTTTTCATGAAGTGCATGTTTTCTTTTGAGTAGCATCCTAATTAGTTTTATATTAAGAGTCGAGGTTTGGGATGTTACATACCTATGTCGACGGCTCCATATAGAATGTTTGCATCAAAGTTCGATGAGCTGAAGAAACAATTAGAAGATCCGCGTAAGAAGTTTGTTAGACCTAGTGTGTTAGTGTGGGGAGCATCAATCTTGTTGGTGAAGAAGAACGTTGGTAGTTTGAGGTTGTGCGTTGACTATCGACAACTGAATAAGATCACAATTAAGAACAAGTATCCTCTTCCGAAAATTGATGACCTTATGGGTCAGTTGGTAGGTGCTTGTGATTTCAATAAGATTGATTTGAGATCAGGTTATCATGACATTTGATTAAAGGCTAAACATATTCCAAAGACTGCTTTTAGGACCCGATATGGTCACTATGAGTAGTCAGTGATGTTGTTTGGTGTGTCTAATGTGCTAGGTGTATTCATAGAGTATATGAATAAGATCTTCCATCCATACTTGGATCAATTTGTGGTTGTGTTCATCAATGATATCTTGGTGTACTCGAAATCAGATGAAGACCATGCAGAGCATCTAAGAGTTGTTTTACAAACTTTGCAAGAGAATAAGTTATATGTGAAGTTATTTGTAAGCTGAATTTAGGTTAAATACATAGATTATGTGATGGAACTAGGGGAGATTTAGAAAGTTTGAGCAGTACGTGAGAAACTGAGAAAAAAGCTTTTGGAGAGCAAGAGCAAGGGTTTAAGGAAGAAAAAGAGGAAGCCATAGCTAAAGTGCTTTTGCTGGAAATCTAAGGTAAGCGGAGAACTACTCAATTAAGGGTGTTAATTTCATGAAAGAGTAGTAAGGACTCCTTAATCTTCCTCTAGATTTTCTCTATTTTTCCCCAATTGATGATGTATATGTATATTTGATATAATATTATGATGAATATGTTTTGAATGTTCATTGTGATAGGAAATTCATGTACTATATTATGTTAAATTGATCCATGATAAAATTATGTGAAATCTACAAATTGTTGTTGCTAATTGGTGTGTTTGAGTTTTTATGCGCATGATCTAATTTCATGATAAATTGGTGAAATTAAATGTGAACCTGTATGAAATTAACATGTCAATGTGTTATAATTGATGTATGATTTATTTTTGGTCGATTTGAGTGTTTTAAGTGTGAAATCGTAGCTTCGAATGAGATCCAATGGCGTAAAACATGCTTCTACATTCTGCATATGGGTGACGATTGTCACTTGCGTGACGGGCAACCCGTTAGCACGTTAGGGAAGGTTGACACCCGTCAACTGAGTGACCAGCAGACTGTCAGGGTCTCTCGAGGGATGATGAACGAGGTTGAATGTCGACATGTGATGTGAGGAGATGACATGTAGGTAGTCATCTCCATGACAACCGTCATGGCTTGGAAAAAGACTGTCATGGTCTGGGCGATCAGTGTTGGCGCATCGACTCAGATACTTATTTGACGTTGTTTTATGATGTTAATGTGTTAGGGGTGTGAATAGATATGCTCTGAATATGATCTAATTAGTATATGATTAATTGTTGACGAATTGTGAGCTTGCATAAATGTTGATATGCATTAATGAATTTTAGTGAATGTTTTTGATAAACTAATATTGTACATAAATGATGTTATGTGATGAAAAGTTGATGTTATGAGTATGGGTGTATGGTGTGGTTGTCATACGTGTATAAATTGTACAATGGTGAGTCATAATTGAGCATGATCATGTATGTTGGTTGATGGCCATATTTGGCGTATAGTTGCATGTGGCATGTATCATGATATACAAACTTCGGTGCAGTGTTGGGATCAGTGAATCGTTGTTAATTAAGTGGTGGAATCATTAATATTTTATGTGATATGGCTCATTCGTGGGACCGGGAGCGAGTAGTTGACTTCAGTATAATGGGAATGGTGAAGCGTTGCTGATTTAATGATGGAATTAGTATAAATTTGATGTGCTTTGGTCCATTGGTGGGATCGGAAGCGAGTGGGCAATATCAGTAATATACCTCTAATGTTCAATGAGTCGGTACCACATTTGCATGTAGAGTCGAGGTTGTGTCATATTTCACATATATTTGCATTGTGAATGAGTTAATATTAATGATGTGATGTGAAATATTTGTGAATTATGTTTGATTTGATGATGTCTAAGTAATTAATGATGAATAGATGATTGTTAACGTATTGGTGGTTTATGAATACGCGGTGCTGTTGTTATTTGATGAATGTAGATATTTGTGATATACCGTTTTTATGTATTGCACCGCCATATTATTTGAGCGTATTCTCACCCCTTTTGTTGTTGTGACGTCTGTGCTCCTTTAGGGTACAAACAATCAGGTACAGGAGTAACCGCTTGAATTAGAGGATGGCGTTGATGCCTCTTTAACTATTTATCATTGTGTCTTAGAAGAGTCGCTCTAATATGTAGCACTGGGAATGTGTTGTCCGTGCTTTATTTGTTTATGCTTTACTTATGTTAGAGTTTTGTTATTCATTTGGTGTTAAGGCTTATATGTCAACTTAATGATTTTCCGCTGTTGAGTTTTACTGACTATGTTATATTGATGTTTTATGCTATGGCGAAACATGTGTGACTCTCTAATCATGGAGTTTAATTTGAATTATTTTATTAATTTTCGAGTTTTGGATTAAGGTGTTACAATATACACATTTGAAACTTGAAAATATAGGTTAACATAATGAATGATGTATGCATTTTAAAATATTTGTTGTTGGTGCACAAGGTGAGAGAAGAGAGAATAATAACAAACTCTCACTACTTTTAAAATGGTTACAAATAGGTGCACACACACACAGCTACACAAATTGCAAAAAGAATAAAGATAATATTGTTTACACCACTCAGCCCAAAAACCTCAATAATTTACCTCAACTCAGCCAATAAACTTAAAAACATCTCAAAAGAGTATATTTTATATTATACTCTCAACTCCAAAATAATTTAAATAATTCTACAGAGTTTACAATGGAACTTTGAACAACTCGTCAACAAAACTTGACAACTCTAGGGTGATCTTTGGGTACTCAAAGTACTCGAAAGTGCTCAACTGTCAACTTTCACGAGTGGTACCTCTACTAAACTCCTAAGGGGGTGGCGGTTTGATTTAAATAATAATAAAATTAATTCTAAAATAATAATTTTATCTCAACTTATCAAAAAGGTTATTGACAACAAAATTGCTTAAATTTCGCCAAATTGACCCTCAAACTCGAAAACCGCCGAAACCGCCCACAGTCCGCCCATACAGCCTAGTCGTACAGTTGTACACCCCCTTCGTACAGCCATACATCCCCGTACTCAATTTTCCTGATTTTTCATTTACAAAAATGCAATTTTAAGAAAATTATGTTTTTCTGACACTTTTTAAAATACTTAGTTTCTACGCATTATAAAACATACCAAAATTACAAGATTGCACAAGAACAGACAGAGTAATACAATTCTCAAATTTTATAGAAATCTCAAAAGTTCAGAAATCATAACAACAATATCACAATAATCATACAAATCACAAATTATTAGAAAGTCCCAACAAGGGCATCACAACAATCACAAATTCATATGTAACTTCATTGTAACAACAAAATTATATAGTAAAACATCAATCGGTGACCTTAGGGTTTTTGGCCAAACCCCCTTGGTCACCAATAAGGATATAGGTTGTATAATACGAACTATATAGATAGTAGGGTAATGAGCCCTCACTATCCTGACTGCTTAAGGTCAACCATAAATAAAACAATTCTCCCTCCCCTTTACCTCGAAATTTGAAGCTTTGAGAAATTTATTCACGTTCCTCGCGCTCGCTCCCAAAGCTCTATTCCAAATCTCAAATTCCACGATCGACCGCTTTCCCGAATTCTCTCAAGTCCCCTTACGTTAGTTTAAATATAACCCTAAAATCTCAATGGTCTCTACACCCTATCACTCACACGCCCTTTAAGAAATTAACTCTAAGTGTTTCTCAACGGTAATATTACTAATAATATCTATAATTAATAAAATAATCCCAATAATTATTTTGTTTTATAAATTTCTATTTTCTAAATAATATAACACTTTTGTTCTATTAAAAATTAGGGAATTACAAACAACATCACCTTTACTTAGTCCACACGAACATAGTGCCACACACACAGATCAAATTTTATCAAGTGTAAATACACAAATGTTTCATATTTCAATAAAATACACCACTTATTACAATATTTTGTATTTCACTTAAGTACCCCATTTCTTAAAGTGTTTTGTGTTTTTCTAATTAATGTTATACTTTACAAGACTACACAATAGATAAGCTTCACTTATTTATTTTATCCTTCATCAATCTATCCTCATGTGTGTGACCATGTAGACTCTTGTGACGTTGAAAATTATACTAAATCACATATTTAATATAATAAATAGTAAACGATATCTAGAAATACATCACTGTTATCCAAGTCACGAAACTTTCATGTGATCTAACGAAACCTTTTCGTGATAATTTTTATGTGTACAATTTTCCGTTTTCTCTTATGTCTATATTTAACATAAGACATAGATTATGTCAACCTTTTCTAATTCAATATTTGACCCTGAGACATATATCCTATTATGCATGATGGGCAATTGGTCACTCATGTTCCTTAGCATGATTTGTGGAGTATCAATCAACCATCTTTATAGTCATCCTGTTAATGTCAATGTTTGAACTACAATAGAGTATTTGACTCCACATTTAAGGTCCATAGCGGTTTTAGGTCGAAGGGGGATATACACTATTATCACCTTGAGAATAACTTATGACACTTGAATAACATTCTATTTAGTATTCTCATGATAGTTCAATCCAATTTAAATATTACTCATAATATGTATACCTAAGTGAATATGTGATAACTCTTTATCCATGATCATGAGATGTGATCACCAGTTTATCCACATGATAACCTCAATGTTTTAATGTTATCACACTTCACAATAAATTTTGACTAGAGATAATTTAAGAATAATATATGTTTAATTGAGTCTCACAGTTAAGTCACATATAATTCTTCATCAAACAAACTAGTTATTCGGAAGACTTTATTACTTTAGAAAAACAAACATAATAAATAAATAAATGCATTATTATTATTATTATTATTATTATTATTATTATTATTATTATTATTATTATTATTATTATTATTAATAGATAATTCAATACAAATACCAAGTTCTAATAAAATTATTGGCCTTTAGGACTTATATCATCATGCACAACATGTAACCATTTGAATATCAACCATTCCATTTGATACATGGCCCAGAGAAGTAAACGGCATCCGATTCATTCCCCATATAGAAGCGCTGATAGACAACATGGTGACAACCTTATGCAACTGAAATAACATTTATGCCATCGCCTTCTGGATGGCCGTCTTGTTCAATTGTTGAAAGTATGTATAATTTCCCTATAGGAAACAAGCTTAGACATATTTTATAGCGAGGGACTCATTGGTAAGGAGAAACTATTACATGGAGTAAGTGAGTGGTGCACTTTGATTGCCCCTCATGACCACCCGACCAACCTTGGGCATCATCGACTCCAACCTCTTCGAGGGAGGTTCTTAAGTTAAAGCCTTGCCTTTTGTCCCTCTTCGAGGAGACGCCACACCCGCCTTTAATCGTTTCACGACATGACTTCTCCACTTATCATTGGATTTTTTGCTACAAGTCATAGAAGATAGTTCGTTATGGCCTGTCATGTCTCCCCGTTGGAAATTTGAATTTTTTACGCTGCGAGGGAAAACATCAAAGTTATCTTCAAAAATAAACCTCGTTGATTGGTCATCATATGATAAAATAAGCAATGATGGCAACTTGATCTTCTAACAAATAATAAATTGTTGACTTATAGCATTTAGTTGATCAAATTAATATGATGATAAATTGACTAGTTATTGTCAAGAGGATAACATTGATAACATGTAATAGAAAATAAGAGAGCGAAATTTTCAAGACACGCACCTTGACGATGCTTTACCAATATGCTTAACAATCAAAGTGCTATATATACCTTACTATTCTTATTGAGAACAAACTATCAATACGTAGAAGAAAAACTTTCTTAGTCTTTCTAAAGAATAAATTATTTACTATACATATAAGAGATTTTTACACATGTAACACACATTAGATAAAAAAATATTCTTACATTATATTATTATCAAAATTAAATTAAAAAATATTTTTTGTCAAAATAACTCAAAAGTTCGTATAGACGAAGCTCTATAAAAATCTACAATATTTTCTCTATAACTTGTAAAAAGATATATTAAAAACAAAGAATAAAACTGAATTATTTTACTAGAAAAAACTAATCTAATCCAGACATGTGCTTCTCCCAACACATAAACCAATATATTTTTCTGCCGTTTCATTTAGCTTAAAAAATTTATTAATTCAAGATTTTTTTAATCATAAATAACTCTTACAAAACTTTGATCCTAATTTTATCATAATAAATTATAAACTATATTTTGATTTCACTCTTAAAAAACAAAATCATGTTATTTTTCTCCATTTCATTTAGGTATGATAAAAATATCCGTCTCCGCATAGACCAAACTTTCCCCACCCTAAATCAAATGAAAAAGTAATCGATATAACTGAATACAAATACAAGCACAAAGAAAATTCGATTTTTAATTATAAAGACGAGGGTAAATGATAAATTATCATCCCAACTAAATGTGAGGTAAGAGTGAGGCTTGTATAGAGTGACAAGGGTGAGATTGATAATGGTTAAATCCACTTATTTAACTTATGCTTAATTTCATTTGTCTTAAATTGATTTTTTTTTTTGAAATAACTACAATTTTCAAAATAAATTCTAAAATATTTTTTTTAAATTTTTTTTCTTCTAAAATAACCACCTTTCAAAATAGATGTGTCAGATGAATTGGTGCATCCACTTTGAATCAAGAGGAGGCGCCAATGCCTATGACATCTGCATTACTTAAACCATGCAGATGCGCCAATTGATCTGGCACATACACCTTTGTATTATTATTTTTTTTTTAATTTTTTATTTTTTTTAATTAAATAATAAAAAATAATATTTTATTCATGATATAATAAATGTTACATGGGATTGATAAAAATTTAATGACCGACCCGATCGAAACGTCCCTCTGTTCCATATCCAGGTGCGTTAGTTTGTTACATGGCGCATACACCCTCGTAGTCAGGTCGATAAGGTTGGATGAATTGTGGACGGTATAGTTGCCCGAATTAGGACATTGAATCGTTTTGGAAATGAAGCAATGGTTCTTGGGGTGTACTATAAGTAAACAATGGTTGTGTGTTTTGGTGATGGGATGTTTGAGTGGTCATTAGTGGGGGGCTACGATGAAGTGACTCATATGAATCATCTGGGCTATATACGGTTGTGGTTGAAGCGTATGGTTGTTGGTGTGTAGGGTTTGATTCTTGGTTTTGTGGTTGGGTGTGTGGCATGAATGGATTGCGACGTTGAGTGTTTGGTTGTTGGGTGGATGACATAAATGAATTGCGAAGTTGGGGTGTTTGGTTGTTGGGTGTATGTGGTAGGTTGATGGTGTGAGGTTGGTTGTTGGGTTTGGGTGGTTTGACATTGGTGTTGGATGGGGACTTGTTGTTGGGCGTACGATGACGAAGCTAGTTGGCGTGAATCAATCAAATACCGCAGCTCAGACACAAATTGTTGCGTTGTCACCGACCTAAACCATGCCATATATTGTTGAGTTGGTCTTGCACCATGGATGACTGGTTCATTTAAGATGTGTTGTCGTCGATTCCTCCATTGACGACACATCTCTTTTGCAAAGTCTCTCAAGTCGGAATAATCCCATTAGGCATCAACTCTTTTCTGATGTCAATTCCCCAAACACATCGGAGGTTTTGGAATCTATTGTTGCATGCTGAACTGCAGTTTTATCTGGTCACTCTGGTGCATTTCCATAGTAATGAACCGGATAATTGGTGTTTTTGCTGTCCAAACTGCAGCATCGTCATGGTCAACAGAGACATAATGTTGTAGAGGTTAAGTGTGGTAGAGAAAGAGTTTTATAAAGAAATAATATAGATGATTTGCTGTTGTGATTTGAAGCCTATTTATAGATGAGGGAGTCTTACTAGGTTTGCAACCTATGCAACATGTGATTGGATGAATGCATGGCAAAGTATAGAGTAGCCATAACCTTAGGCGCATGCATGTGAATATTCACATGCAAGGAAGAGGCACCCATGGTCTTGGCGCCTGCATGTGAATATTCACATGCAAGAAAGAGGCGCCCATGGTCTTGGCGCCTTGGTTTCTTTTTCATGAAGGGGCGCCCTTGGTCTTGGCACCTAGGTTGCTTTATGCGCCTAGGAAATGAGCGTCTGTTTGGACTATTAGGGCAGAGATTCTTATGAGATTCCTTGTGTGTGCAAAGATTCTACCAGACGCATGCATTGTGTGTTCTTGTCTCTGCATGCATTCTTTTCTCTGCATGGTAAGTCTGTGCAGATGAATTGTGTGATCAATGCATTCAACGCTTACACTATTTAAGTGCATTAGAATAACATATCAATGCATTCAATTTCATTACCCATATAGATCAAAAGAAATACTAAAGTTAGATTTAAAAAAATGTCTTCCTCACAACATTACATGATCAATGCCCATATCGAAGGTGAAATATTTGAGCATCAATTATTCGTTTTTTTTCTTCATAACACAGAGGTAACTCGGTTTATAATAAATCGACGATTAAATTTTCACATCTGAAACAAAGAATAGAAAAGAAATTGTAGTGCATTCCTGTGGGCCAAATTATCTATAAAAATCCGGTTTGGTTTGCAGAAAACCAGGTGAAGTTTTATCAGAAGAAGATTCGAGATGATGATGATGTTCAATATATGTTTGTCAGTCACGAACAATCTGGGTACAACGATATAAAGTTGTATATATTACCACAACAACAACAAGTGTCTTAGTTCATTGAGCAGTCACAAGTGTTTTGTGAAACTGATGACAAACATGCTGAGGTGAATGTTGCAGATGACGAAGAAGAAGAAGCCGAGATCTTGGTTGATTGAATGGTGAACACTGATGGGGAAGAGGAGACATCACCAGTTAGTCATGTATATTGCCCACCTCAACACATGACAAGGTTGAATTTAGGTTCCGATGAGCCTTCATCAAATATATCCTTATGTGAAAATGCAAGGATCTTTGAAACAAGGAGACACATTTCGCACAAAAGAGGATTGTGTAAAAGCCATTAAAAAATTTCACATGAAATTATCAGCTGATTTTAGAGTTGATAGAACTAATGCATTGATGTACAAAATTTATTGTCCGAATGAGCACTGCCGTTTCAGGTTGTCAGCTTCGTACCGGAAAAGGAGCGATTCTTGGGAGATTGGATCCATGGGTCCAGTTCACACATGCACGCTGACAAACCCAATGCAAGATCATCAGAAACTAAGCTCTCAGCTAATATGCGATGAAATATTGTGTGTCATTGGCGATAATTCGTCGTTAAAGGCGAATACAATAATCTCACGTATTGTAGCACAATATCAGTACACTCCATCATATAGGAAGACATGGATAGCTAGGACAAAGGTTGTTGAAAAAGTGTTTGGAAATTGGGAGGAGTCTTACAAACAACTTCCAAAATACCTGTTGGCTCTAAAATAATATGCTCCAGGGACTATTGTCAAGTTGGAAACGTTGCCCGCGTATACACCAGACGAGACGTGTGCTATTGGAAATGGAATATTCCACCGTCTCTTCTGGGAGTATCAACCATGCATCATAGGTTTTACTTCCTGTAAACCTATTATACAAATTTATGGTACATGGTTATACGGGAAATACAAAGGAACGTTATTGATGGAAGTGACACAAGATGGCAACAACAACATTTTTCCAAATGCCTTTGCCCTTGTTGAAGGGGAGACTGCTGAGGGATGAAGTTTTTTCCTAAGAAATCTCCGATTGCATGTTGCACCTCAGCCTAACTTATGTTTGATCTCTGACAGACAACCTTTAATCATAAGTGCATATAATAACATTGATACTGGCTGAAAAGATCCTCAGTCGATGCATGTCTTCTGTATTAGACATATTGCTCATAATTTCATGCGGGAAATCAAAGATAAGACGTTGCGGAAGAAGGTTGTCAACACATGTTACACATTATCAGAACCTTCTTTCAAACACTACCGCGAATAAATAAGATTGTCAAATGCATATGCAGTACGGTGGATCAACAGTATTCCATTGGAGAAGTGGACTAGGGCATATGACAATGATCAATTTGGGGCCACATGACAATAAATCTTGTGAAATCAATGAACTCTGTCTTCAAAGGCATCCGTAACCTACCTATAACCGCTTTGGTGCAAGCAACATATTTCAAGCTAGGGGCGTTGTATGAGACCAAACGTTTCAAATGGAGTTCAATGTTGCAATCTGGGTAGTTGTTCAGTGATGCTTCAATGAAATTCATTAGACATGAAGCTGCCAAAGAAAACACACATGTGGTTATAATGTTTGACCGCACTAAAGGTTGGTATAATGTTGCCGAGTCCATGGATCACAATGAGGACATGCCGATGAGATAATACAAAGTCGAACTAGATAGAGGTTGGTGCGACTGCGGAAAGTTCCAAGCCTTTCCTACGCCCTGCTCCCATGTCATTGCAGCATGTTCAAAGGTTCGAAGGGATTCATCCTACTCACTATCTGACATTTACAAAGTCACTAGCCTATCAAATGTTTATAAAATTAGTTTTTCCGTAGTGGCAAAAGAGGGTTACTGGCCAGAATATCAAGGGGACATCGTCTGACACAACGAAGTTATGCGAAGGAAAAAAAAGGTCGCCCAAACAGCACCCGTATTCGAACTGAAATGGATACGGCGAACAAAATGGTTAGATTATGTAGTTCATGCCGTCATCCAGGTCACAATCGTACTAACTGTCATAGTATTGGAACGAACACAACCAGATAAATACAAATGTACCCCTGTTGCAATATATGAAAAACTAAATTTATTTCATATTATAAGTTTGTGAGGAAATATCATTACATAAACAACAACACAAACAATTAAAACAACTACAATACAATAACTAAGCGATTACAACCATCAAAACAATTTTGAACATGTAATGCATCATCCTATGAACGTCTCGGTCAATCTTAATATCCATCCATTCACACACTTCTCTATTTTGGTTGAACGTGGACACAAGCCATTGGATTCTTCTAATCCTTTCACCATCCCCAATTTCTCCATTTAGCCAACTGTTCAACGTCCGATTAAGACGTTCAAACGAATTTATATTCCAAAGTCGAATCTTTAACAGAGACGCAACGACTTAAAATATTAAATCGACATTTCGTTTGTGAATGTATTCAGACATGGTTAAAACTCAAAAACTTGAAGGAGAGTGAAGCTGAATGAAAGAAAATATGGTTGTGGGGTAAGATTGGTGTGAAAAATATTGCGTACAGGGCAAAATATTTATACAGAGGAGATAGAAAATGCATGCACCAAGAGGCTGGGCGCCTGACATGTCAAGACATGTAGGTGCCAGAGGCATTGACGCCTCTTCATAAGTCAAATGCATACGCCATATGCATTGACGCCATATGTATTGGCGTCTCTTCATGAGACTACCAATGCAGGCGCCATAGACATTGACACTGACGCCTTCTCTTGGTTCAAAGTGGATGCGCCACCTCATCTGACGCATCTGTTTTGAAAGACGATTATTATTATTTTTTTTATTTTAAAAAATGATTATTTTAAAAAAAAATCCCTTAAATAACTATTTAAATTTAAATCTTATTATTCTATTAATTTTTTTGACAAACAAAATGGTAAATTGTAGTAATTGTTCTCCCTAAATTAACCGTACTGTGCTTTCTTCTTCACCATCTGGTACCCTAAATCAAAACCCATTTTTCTTCACTTCCTCTTAGTTCAATTCACCATAAACCCAATTTCAATTTCACCCAAAACCCTTGTTCTCCTTCTCTACAATGAAGTTTCGTTACGCCATGGTTTGTTCTTCGAACCAGAACAGGAGCATGGAAGCACACTTCATTTTCAAACGACAAGGCTTCGACGTATCTTCTTATGGAACAGGTACCCACGTTAAGCTCCCTGGTCCCTCCCTCAGAGAACCAAATGTCTATGAATTTGGAACCCCGTACAAACATATGCTCGATGAGCTTCGCAGAAAAGACCCTGAACTGTATCCTTTTGTTATTTGCAGTTTTGTTTAGTTTTTTTTCTTACCCTTTTGGTTTTTTAGGTGAAAATGAAAATTTAGATTAGTGGAGGGTTTTCAAATGAAAAAAGTTTCAATTTTTTGTTTGCTTATTTAGTTTAGTTTTGGAAGAATTATAGGTTTTTTCTTAAGCATGAACAGAATTGTGTCTTTTTCATAGGGATTGAGGAGAGTAGGTTAAGATCAGAGTAGTCAATAGCAGGGTGGAGCGGTGGCCGGCCGCAATGAAAAGAGCCTTAGAGGTGTAGAACACTATAACGGCCAACATAGGGTAAATAGCAAATAGCAGTATCGGAGGCGGAGCGGTTTCCGGTCCCAGGCCGGAGCAGTTTATGTCCCACCATCTTTTTTATTATGAAAAACCAAAATTACCCCTTAATCGGTAATTTTAAGTTAAATTTAAATTATTTTATCGGTAATTTTGGATTTTTCAATCAAATTTGAGCTGAGACTCAACCCTAACCTTCCTTCACTGATGTTTCTGCAATTTAGCAGATCCAAAGAAAAATCACTAGTTCCTCCCTCATCTCTCTCTACTCGTCGCACTTCATATGTTTATAATTATTACATTATTATTTATGTAATTTGTCCAAAAAATGATCAAATAGCGGCCATCCCGCAATAGGCTATCCTACTATCCCATTTTTGGGGTCGGCCGCTCCATGCTGCCATCCGAGATTGACTACTCTAGTTGAGATTGAATCAACGGTTTGAGTAAAAGATGGTATTTGATGTTTTTAATGCTTGTTTGTTGTATGAATGTATGAAAAAGAAAATGAAAATTTCATTTATTTTTAATGATTTTAGTAGAATGAGAGGTCTTTCTTAAGATTTTGATTAGGAGATGTTTGAAATACACATTAAAAAACTACTTAATTTTAAGATTTTTCTTTACGTATAAAGTAAAAGTTTTTGATTTTTGAAATTTTGAGTTGATGATAATACTTGAAGAAACATGGGCAAAATTGTCTGATACGGTTCCTAATGTGGCCAAATACATGATTTTAAATTACATCGCAATTTCGGTCTGATGCGGTTGCGGAGACTACTACATCAGCAATATACGGTTGAGGTCTGCAATTTAAAACCACGGTGGGGATTGAAGTTGATGGGTGGGGATTGAAGGCACAATTTTGGGGAGAAGATGGTGTATAACATGTTTAATGATTTTTTTTTGTTTTATGAATGAATGTTAAACTTTTTCAGTTTTTATCAGTTTTTTCCCTATGTTTTTGCTTTATCTGTTATGCCTTTGATGCGCTGATAGGTATGCTGGACTGGTAATATCTGATGACACTAAGAAATATGGGATTTTGTGATCGACGAGGAGGGATTAGGTTAGGATTGTAAAAGTGTGTTTTGCATGTTGCAATTTTTTTATTTTGTTTTGTATGGTGAGATGAATGGAACCTTAACAAGAGTTGAGCTACAAGCGAAACGGAATCCTGCCAATGCTTAAAAGAAACGCGAGTGTGAAATTGGCACCCCAGAGATGGCAAGAAAATGCCGCTGATGGCATATTCGATGTGGTAATCACGTTCGAAGAAAAAGTATTCGATATGGTTGTTGAAGGTGATAATACTCTTGTCTGTTTTTTACTTCTCTTCGATTGATCTAATTGCAAGATGCTTAAAGTCGAGCAACTTTTTATTCAATTTCGCCATTTAATTTTACATTGTGCAGATCTCCATAATAGAGACCATGTTTTATTGAAAACGGTGTTGATAGTCAACTTGGAGGTTAAAGATAACCACGAAGAAGCCGCCATCGGAGCAAGGCTTACTTTAGATTTTTGTCATGAGGTTTGTCTCACTATTAGTTGGAGTGATTTCTTTGACTTATCTAATGACAAACACATGAGAAACTGTTTAGAAGAACTTATGAAAAAAAACAGCTTATGGCATGTACATAAGCTCTTTTTAACTTATTTTTATAAGTTCTCTAGGATAGCTTATGAAAACAACTTATAGATTATACAAAAACAGTTTGACTTTATTTTATCTTCTGTTATTATAAAAGTAACTTATTTGTGTAAGCGGTTATATTATAAGTGCTTATGCTATAAGCCTGCAAAATAAGTTGCTTATCCAAACATGATATACATGTTCTATTTTGAAGATGACCTGTTTCTTAATGTTTTCATGGTTCATTCATTGCTTTACGGAGATTTATTTTTACGCGTAGCTTGAAGCTGTTGAATCATGGGAGGAGTCGATTGATGATGTTATTTCTGGTTTCGAGAAACACCATCGGCGGAAGCTTTTGTATAACATCTCCTTCTACTGAAACTATAGATAATATTTTATGATGTTTGCCAGGTTTGATGATGTTGTTTATCTAGATGTCTCACATGGATTTTAAGGTTTCGAGAAAAGTATATTGTGTTTAATTTTGGATTTCCCCAATATGATGAGAATGAGATTATGTGCATGTTTGGTTCTACGGCGATAAAAATTGATTATGCACACACCAAAATCAATTCTTGTTGCTTCACTATTCTGAAACATTTTTTCTATTCTTGTTAAGATCTGCTACATTACCATGAATATTATCTACATTTATGTGTATTTTTTGATAATTTTTCACAAGGCACTTGCATTGAAATTCTATATTAAAAATCTCTTGAAATCAAAATAATAAATTTTTGTTAAACAGATATTCACAAAACTAAGACAAATGTTTTTTTTAAGTTCACAAATAACAAAATAATACTTTGGGTGCAGTAGCCACATATGTGCAAGTAGCCACATAATCAAATTTAACACAAGTTAAACATAATACATGCTCATATATTTAAATATCTATATTTTAAATATAATAAATGCTTACTGCAAAAATTTTCAAGTGCTTCTAACGTCACCTGATGAATCTGGCCAAGATTCATAATTTTAATATCCTTTTGAGCTGTTGCTAGCATCCTATGAATTTATGACTGGAGTTCTTGTGATAGAGAGGATACATACGTATTCTTAAGACTAGGATCGTTGTATCTATTGAGGAGATAATACCCCAGTGCCATCCTATGAAAGTGTTCCTCGAGGTCCTTTGTTTTGAGGGAACAACACTTCATCTCAAAGACTTCCTATCTGTTTTTCCTATCAAATATCTTCATATCACCGATAAATTCATGGGGAAGCACACCAAGAATATTAGCTGTACTTTCTAGAAGGTGTAATTCATCTTGTTTGAAAGCTTTAAGATTTTGATACCATTCTTTCATCGTGTCTGTCATTCTATAACAAAATTCTTCAATGATCTTATAGTTAGTTAGTTTTCATCATTTGGGTGTCAAGTCAAGCTTCAAATTCAAGTAGTATCTTTCTTCAGCGGCTAGGTGGTATATCATCAAAAGTGAACCAAAGACCGCCATTTGGTTTAGTCCTTTAAGGGACTAGAGTTTCTTTAGGGGATTCTTCAAAAAAGTTTCTTCCTCTTTGATATTTGACATGAAGAGTCTTGGGATATAGTTATCTTCAGATTCTAATTTCAATGAAAAAAATCTTGGTGTTTCATCAGCATATGTTTCTTGATAAGAGTTGTTGTCACCATCTGAGGATGACTCATCTCCCTTTTGTGCTGATGATTCAACAAGAGAGTAATTCTTTCAGGGAGGTTCCTAATTTCCAGTTATTGCCATGACTTGGAAACCTTTATCAGGAATTTCTTCTTCCTTTTGGAATTTTGGAGGAGGTGTTTCAGGAATATCCAGAGAGTTCGAGGATAAAGTGCTTAACCAAGCAACTTTCTCTTTTGTTTTGGAGGTTGAGGCAGTGGTAGTTCTTGAAGATTTTAGTCTGTCAGTTGTGGGTATGTAGTTGGCCTGATCTGGTGATGATGAAACATAGGAATGCTAAAAGAGAGGGCCTTTCTGGTCGTTTGAATATGTAGTCGTTTGAATATGTAGGGAAAGCAAAAGGGTCAAAGAAAGAGTTTTCAACAGACTTGGGCTTTCTTTCATGAAAGTTTTTTAAGAAATCACCTATCTCTTTTACTTAGCCTTGTAGATTTCAGATTTCTCTTTCCTTTTGGTCAAAAGTTTTTCCGAAAGCTCTCTCTTCTAACATCAGTTGCAAATCACTATCCAGCTGAGATACTTGAGCTTTTAGGTTTCTATAATGTTTCTGCATTTTTGGGGATAAAACCTTTAGATACTCATCTATTTTCTCAACAATCTCATCCACCTTTTGTCAATATTTAAGAATATCATTTTGAGAAATCTTGTTTTTCGAATTCCAATTTAGAACTTCTTCAACTTGAGTTAAAGGTTTAAGTTTTCCATCGCGTTGGACTTCATTAGGATGAATGAAGGGTTTGGATGTTCTCTGCCTGTGATTGGATCCATCTTCCTTTCTAGAGCAGGAAATTATTGGCTATAATCCGTTGTTGTAATTGAGTACATAAAGCAAGGGACTAGCTCAACATTTTTTTGGAGGATTTAAAGGTTTATAGTAGTCTGACGGTGACCACGTGACAAGAATAGGGTTATCTGATGGCAACAATTTTTCTTTCTTGAGAATCTTGAGAGCTTCCTCATAAATAGGAAGAGTTTTCTTTTTCTCATGGATTCCTACCCATGAACCTTTATCAGGATCATACCTTATTTATGGAGGAAGATATTGTTTGAACGCCCCTTTGTTTTTCTTTTTTGGGAGGATAATGTCTCTGTCAAAATCATTATCGTGCATCCAACATTCACATCCTGAGTCGCATTTATTGGGATCTACGTCCTAAATAAAGTGACCATTTATCTTGTCAGTATAAATTACTAGTAACAACATGAATTAGACACCAATCTTCTTTGAGAATCGGCTGGATCATCATGGTCTGGAAAATAGGAGAAATTCAACTCGATCCTTCGTCTGGTTTTTGAAAATTATTTTGACAGTTTTGCCAATGGATCTTTTGAAGGTATTCTCTTGAGATTGTATTTGTCTTCTATCTTGATGGATTTTTTTCATAATTTGTTATCCATTCAAGGGGAATTAGCCGAGTTAATTCTTCCCTTGTGTTTCTTCTTGGTATCTGGGTGATATAGGGTAGATCTTTTTCTATATCAGTAACTACTAACAGTGAATCAAAAGAATATCCTGTGAGAGGCAAATCAATCGAATGATTTTGTAAGCGATAAAATATTTGGTGATGGAGAGTAGCAGATACGACTTCTGGTACTTGGTCAGATCTAGTGATTTAGATTTGGACTTTTAGTCTTATGAATAGAATGTTGTCGTTAAGACTTACATTATAATTTGGAAAAAAAGTGTGGACAACACTTTCTTCATGAAGTGTGCTTAGAACAGTCCCTATGACAACATTTTCATAATGGAGATAGCTCGAATCTAAGAGAGCTATTTTGAAGAAGACATACTGATTTTTCCTTCCACGGAGAGAGAGGATGAGCCTAACCGCTCTAAAATGTAAAGTTGTGTATCCTTCTGATTCTAGTGATTTATGAAACAATGAGGAATATCTAAATCTACATATTGCTATTGGTTTGTAGCTCTTAGACTACATTGGTCTAGTCGGGATGACTGTACATACTCTTTCATATGAGGGTAGTTTGTAGATATTGGGTTTTTAATAGATCTGGTAATTATTTTTTGTTTTTTGAAGATATTGAAATTCTGGTTTAGTCAGAGTTCAAATGTTCTACTCCACGTCATGACATCTGATCCAACCTTGTTACTAATACAACAAGATGTCTATACAATTAACTTCCAGTACCAATGTGCACACATGTACAAATGTCACGACATCTGCTCCTGTATTACCATAGAATGGAAGAACACCCAAGTCCGTCCACCTGGTAGAAAGACTCAGCAGAGATCAACCATACCACTAACTACTGTTGAACCTGCACAGTTATCAGCATGATGTCTCAATTGTGATTTAAACATCATCTGTTACAGTATTACAGGTTGCTGGTCTTGTACTTGTATTTCCTAAAATAAAGGTTAAGCATGTTGATCTAATTTCCACTTATTATGGTGCTAACAAATAGGCTATTTGTTAGGTTCATTAAATGTAGCTCAGTTGTTAGTTTCCTGAAGTTTAGCTCACCTGTTGGATTCTTGAAGAATAGCCTGAGAAAAATACTGAAACAGAAAAACTAACCATTCTACAATTTAGCACATGCTGTCTGGAATGAATGTCACAACATTCAGTTTGACAACCAAAACATATACCTCATGCTAAATCTGTTATGTTCCTGAAAATAGACTGTGCTAAATGCTGTACTGTGAAAGACCAACCAGTCTCTACTTCAGTATCAGCATACATTAAAAACTGTCAAGACATACAGTTTGACCTTTACACCATGAACCTTTGGCCAGGTCTGTTATCCTCTTGAAGAACAGACTGAAATAAATACTGAACTGAAGCAGAAAAACCATCCTGCCTATTATTTAGTATAGACTGTCACTGATGAATGTCAAAACATTCTGATTGACATTCTAACAATATGCTGTGTACCAGGTCTGTTATTATCTTGATAAGCAGACATAAATACAAGCTGAGTTATGGCAAACAGGATTATAACATGCAGAAGGAAAACAAACACAGGAAATTGTTAACCCAGTTCGGTGCCACATCACCTACTCTGGGGGCATACCAAGCCAGGAAGAAGATCCAATATCAGCAGTATTAATTTAGAGTTAAACTCCCCCGTTTACAACTCTTCACTTAATCCCTACCCAATGCAATCTATACCTAGGAACTCCTAGATAGAAACCTCCAGTTTCCATTCCTATCACTACAAATACAATGTAATGCTAAACAACTTGAACTTGCTTCACAGCTTCGTTCAAGATCATAACAACTCTTACCTACAGGCTTTGAGTTACAAATGCTATAAGCTTTGAACACTGAGAAACACATGGTAACCTTCCCACAGGTTGGGAGGTTTACCTCACACACACCCCTAATTTTTCATTCTATGAGGCTTACCAAAAACTAGGTTACAATATGCTATTTATAACCTAAGCACCCAACTGGATTTGGGCCTTCAGAAATCGCAGCAAACTTCTCCTTTGCTGTTACAAAGTCATCAGAAACTTCTGCTACAATCAAGGTCTTCAATCTTTTAGTTCCCAAAATATCTCCATATATATCTCCATATTTAGAGCTTATATATTCTGATTGAGTCTTTAAGACCTCCACAAGGAAGTTAGGATATTCACCAAATATCCTCACTAATCCCAGAATATATATCTGAGTTAATTAATTCAGTTTTCTACACATGTGCGATGTCACAGACATGATGTCGTGACATCGTACAAGACATGTTGGTCCATATGTTGAACTTCTTCAACCCAACATATTAAAACAACAGAGGTGATTACATTATTTGTTTTACAAAATTAATGCCAATCCTAAGGTATTAACAATCTCCCCCTTTGGCAAATTTTAGCTAAAACAAATAACCATTACCCTAGGCACTGCATCCCAGTTTGGGTATGTACTTCCTCTCTGTCATTATCTCCACCACCACAAACACCAAAGTTGGTGTACATGAGGAAGTAGAAGTACAAGAATCAGTTGCATCAAAATCCTTCCCCTCAACAGTAGAGCTTCCTGAAGAATATGTAATGCTGAGTACATAGATAATGTAACTCAGATCACAAGACACAACTGTCCTCTTAACTCAGATCACAAGACACAAGTGATATACACAGTTAGTGACTTTGGTGCCTGAAGCCAACTTCTGCTTGCTACCACATTCTGCTTGCTTCTGGTACATTCTCAGGGCAATATTTCTCTCCCCATTTTTAGCTAAACATTTGTAAATGAACCCTTCACAAAACCAGATCCAGGCGCAGTTTGCCCAAACCTTAACATACCCCATGGTTTAGAGGGAATGGAGTGTTTCTCTTGTGAGAAGAGAAGTGCTATTACATCCTTTAAATAGTCCAGCCCGTGCTTAGGAATTAACAGTAGGAATAAATGCTTGGTCAAGATTCATTAATATTTGCTGAGAAATAGTCAGAGAATCACCAACAAAATCTTAGACTATCTTTGAATACCTTTTATAGCTCTTGACTGTTTCTTTTCCGAAATAACAGTTCCAGTGCATGGAGACTATTCCATATATGCAGTCAGACACGTTGCACGCGATGTCTTAACATTCAATGCGGCTTTTTCCTGTATTCTTCCTATCATCATTTCCTAAGACCACTTTCGTACCTCCAGTAGTAGCTTGACATCTGGCACCACTACATTCAAAATCACAAACAACAGTAGATGGTTACTCCCCCTGTACCACACAACTGTAACACTCAGGCTTATCCTAATATATCATGATTAGACACATCACATCCATATTTCCTCATGACTGTAAGTTTCAGAAGGAAATAACAATATTGTCCAAGGCAATGTCATGACATCCGGTCAGACATTCTTCTGCTCCCTCAGCCTTGATACACACCACATCATCCCAATAACTAACAAGGTGCCATACCTTGTTATCTGAGAACTCATAGACCACAAGCTTGATGATTACTTGCAGCGCAATGTTGAATGTAATTTTAAGTGTCGGGTTTTTGTTATCGTCTCCACAGGGATTGTGAGATATCACCGCCTTTCGACAGTTGTTTTAATTCTTAGCTTAAGGTAACAATGGGGTTTTGGTATTTGTCACGGTATCTTGCATAAAAGTGTAATAAAATGCGGTAAAAGTTTTGGTTTTAATATTTGAGAAATATTGCCAAAGTTAGGGTTCGACGATCACTTTGCATGTATATGTTCGATCAACAAAACTTATAAACTCTTTTAGATGATAAACTATTTCACAAAGTCCTCCCAATGTGTTTATCTCTAACACACATTGTGAGTTTTCCCATTTTGATCCATTGTTTATCTCTAACACAATCTATCAAAATGACAACTTTTTGGTTCAATCTTATGGTGAACAAAATCATTCATTACTATCTCTAGCTAACAAAAAAGATTGGATGAAAACCTAGGTTAAGAGTTGGTAAACATCTCTCGATCATAAACCAACACAAAGAGTTTTGAATAAGAACAAAGTTTTCACCATATATTCACCATTAAAGAGTTTACAAATGAAGATCATCCCATTTACACACAAAGCTAATGATCATCTACATCTAACCTTGACAAAATGAAGGACTTAGCTACTCATTTTCATGGTAGCTTGGTCAACAAGTTTCGGAAGAAGGTTGATCAACATCCGAATCGAATAATCGAGATTGGATGGGAATCCACCTTCTTTTTGTGAAAGATTGTTAAGAGATGAAGAGAAATGATTTCTAGGTCACAAAAGATCCCAAGAGCAATGCTGGAAAATATCTAAAAAGTACAAAAGTATGAAGGTGCAAAAGTATGGCTCCAAAAAGTAGCCCTTGCTACTTATAGAGCTGCTACTGAGCTGTCATGCTCGCTAGGCGAGCAGAATGGCTCGCCTAGCGAGCCCCTAAATAGGCACCTGAGGCACCTGCGCCCAGAGAAATAACCTTTGCCAGACTGGCATGTTCGCTAGGCAAACAAAACCTTCGCTAGGTGAAGCCCACGCTTCAACCTTCGCTCCAGCGAGCTTGAGAGGTTTTGCTACTGGAATGCTCGCTGAGAGCTCGCTAATGGCTCGCCTAGCGAGTGAGTGTTGGCTGCGCTTTTCACCAAGTCTGGACGTGTTCGCTACACACCTCGCTGGCAGCTCGCCTAGCGAGTTTGTTGATGTTTGCCACTGTAAAATACTAGAGCTTTTCGCTGGGTTCTCGCTGGGCGCTCGCCTAGCGAGCCCTTCGCCACAGCCCTCGCCTAGCGAGCAAGCTGATGAATGCATCTTTTCTTTGGTCCCTTTACCAACTTTCTTGTGGCTTCATTTTCTATTATTTCATGCCTAATTCTTGCACAATAACACACAAATCAAAGGTACCAAGATCGTTTATCATTGTATTGCAATTCATCAAAAACAAAGGTTGTTTCGAACACTTTAGCAAGGAAACGGAGTGAAAGATGCCCATATTTGATAGCTCAAATAAGCCCTTTTGGGTATCTAACAACTCTCCCCAACTAGATTCTTGCTTGTCCTCAAGCAAAGTATGCCTCTTGAAGGACAAGAGGATTTGCATTAAGAAAAAGGTTTCTCCGAAATCGGATAAAACGACTCAAACACAAGCGAATCAGCAGATACAAATTTCCAACGGTTAGAATAAAATAATACACAAGAACTAAAACTTAGTAGCAATGCGAAATATGTATCTATCCACAACAATATTATCTTGAATGAATCACCCTATCTCTCCTCTTCGAATAAGGATTGAAGAAATTACGCGTTTGCAACCGCGGGAATAATCTCACTCTCCAACAAACAATGAAGAAATCAATTCAATTCATACAATGTCTAGCAGTTATAAATGGTAATGTGGAAGCACGAAGATCACTAAGGGCTTTTCGGTTGAAGCTTGGTTAGGTTAACAAACAAGGGTCATTTCTAAGGCCATTGAAAACGAAATTGCCGATGCAAAAGAGACATTCACTGTACATTATTCACACATCTCAACTTCGTTCCATTTATTTCTCATTTGAAACCTTCACAACTCTTATTTCACAACTCAATTTTTGTTTTTCACTATTTTTCTTCCAAGCAAGCATTCATTTTTATTTTCTCTATTTTTTTTCTTCTTTTCTTTCACATCATATTTACAAAACAGATGTTTCTCTTTTCTATGTTATATATATATATATATATATATATATATATATATATATATATATATATATATATATTTTTTTTTTTTTTCTTTTTTATGCTTGCTCGGTTTTTCAAGAGTTGTTGCACTTACCGATTCTCATTTTTGTTCTCCCCAACTTATTTCTTACTCACCCTAAGTGAATGCTCTTGACTTTTTACGGCAAAAGAACAATTATC
Organism: Lathyrus oleraceus; assembly: GCF_024323335.1. Lineage (NCBI taxonomy): Eukaryota > Viridiplantae > Streptophyta > Magnoliopsida > Fabales > Fabaceae > Lathyrus > Lathyrus oleraceus. Next base: position 48,493,250 of record NC_066579.1, on the reverse strand, counting down.
AAAATTTTCCGGGTTTTAAGAAAATGATTTTTGAAATCTCGCTTTATTTCAAGCTAAGATTCAACTGTTTAAGCTCAAAGGGGTTAACGAATACTCTCTCTGCTCACAGGTAAGTTGTATTTGGAACTGGTTGTGCTCGATAGAAAACAAGTGCCTTGATCATTTCTAATTGCTTCCACATATTCACAATAATAAAAGACAAAGCATGAATCAAATGAATCAACAAAGCTTATTAGAATCCAGCATTTAAGTGTAAAATGGAGGTTTCCTCACAATTTGTGGTTTTAAGTCCTAGATGAAACATTCATTCAACTATGTTGCAAAAAGACAATACTCAATTACAAAAAAGAGTAAAGTTCTTAGTGCATTCTAAAATTCTAGCCGGAGGTAACCATGTACCTTAGCATTATTCACTTGTTTATTTTTATCATTGCCATCCAAGCTCGGATGCACCTTCATTGGATACTTCTTTGAGGAGCAACCAATCTAGAAGGTTTGACACTCAACCAACCAAAAATTTATTAAAACAGAAGAAATTTAAAACATAAATAATAACATTACTTCAAAATTTAAATTTGTTCATGGGGGACAAAACACCCCAAAAGTACATAGCCAAAATCAAAATACACAATTCTGAAAATACAATAGAAATAAAACATAATATGAAAAATAAAATAACTTAGCCCTCCAAGGACTCAGAACCCTCATCACTACCGGCTTCAGAACCGGTAGCCTCATCATCATCATCATCATCATCATCATCATCATCTCCATCAGCAGCACCAGCAGAAACACCAGCACCCGCCCCCTCTCCAAACACAGGCCTGTCCACAGGCCAGCTAGCGTTTTGCAGAAACTGCTCACGCGTCATCAATGAGTGATCACCGGAGGGGTCTTGTGCCTGCAGCTGTAACAGCTGCATAGAATCGTGTATATCGAGCATGGCACGCTGAGTTGCCGCCATCCAATCCCAATTGTAGTTGCAGACAGTCTGCTGGAAAGGATCAGATCCTAGAGTAGAAGTACCAGGACCATCAGAAGCCCCGGTAACCTCAGCAGCTGAACTACCTCGTACATTCTTCGGTTTGCAAAACTTGACCACGTAACGGTCATCAATGGGTGGCGGGATCCTTACTTGACCCCTAGAGGGTAGCCTCACCCTCGCTTGCAGGCACAAACTCATGATTAGGCAAGGGAAAGCCAGGGGACAATTCACTCGTGCCCCCGACTTTAGCCCGCTTTCAATCACGGACTTCAGCTCATAAGCAATAATCCTCGCCACATCAATCTGGACGTTAGTGAGGATGCTGTGTACCAAGTGTGCCACTGGGATCGGCACTGTAGAAGTATGAGACTTGGGTGTGATGTTTGTAAGAACCAACAAAAGGATCAGTTGAGCCAAGGGAGTCATGTCCTCCCTATGGTATCTCATGGGAACCCCAGATGGGTTCAGCTCAACTGATTTCCCTCTCAAAACAGGGCAGCAGAAATTGCATCAGTATCCCGGTGAAGCCTTAATTCTTGGTGGTAGGTGTCTCTCTCCTCGGCTCCCAGTTGGAGCGGTTCATCCAGGACACGGTTAATTGCATCCCGATCGAACGCAACAGGACGGCCGGACACTCTAGATGTCCATGTGAATGACTCGTCATCATCCGGCAGTGCGTTCACATAGAACTCACGCACTGTTGCGATATCGTAATGCTCCAGGGGGGATATTAACCGATCCCACTTTTTGCTGTTGATCAACCCGGCGAATGTTCGGTTCGTGCCTTCAGGGTTGATTAAGAATCTCTTTTCCGGTAAAATCTTTCGTTTTTCCAAAGCAATATATCTTGCGGCTTGCTTTGGCCCGACAGATTTGTCGGTGTCGAATTGTATTGGTACGGGACGGGAGGTGTTCCCGCCCTTTCTCTTTTTCGAAGCTCCGGATCTGGATTCCATCTGCAAAACATAGAGAGGAGGCAACACAAACACAAAACAGATTAGCAAGCAAAACCAGAATTCCAACTACTGTCATGCTCGCTGCTGCTTCGCCTAGCGAAGTGGCAGCGAATGCTCGCCACTGGTTCGCCTAGCGAGCTGCTAGCGAACTTTACGGGTTTTTGGGTTCTGCAATGTTTACAGTGAAATTTTAAAAAACCCAAGTTTTCATGTAATCTATTTCAGAACATAATGATCTATCAAGAAAAGAATCGTTCTAGGATACATGTAATTCCAAACCCACATGCAAAACCTAAAGTTTCCCACATGCGAAACCTAAAATACCCATTCCCCCAAATTCACCCTAAATGACATGCAAATCAGAAATTTACAAAGTTCAAACATAAAGAAATGGAATTAGGGCAAACCTTAGTGAAAGGGATTGATTGAATTTGAAATGCAGTGAGGTTTGCAATGCTTCAGTTTAGGGTTTGAGTGTTTGTGAGAGAGATGAAATGTGAGAGAGTGCTTGTGAGTGTTCGGTTCAGAGTTATGAAAAGGAAAATTGCTTTTGGGCCCAAAATGAGTGGCCTGCTGAGAATTAAATTAGTGCTGCCACGTAGCGCTCGCTGCTGCTTCGCCTAGCGAGCAGCTAGCGAATCTGCTCGCTACTGCTTCGCCTAGCGAGCATGACAGCATTCGCTTTTTCAAAAATAGCATTCCTGGTACATTCAGCAAGTTTTAACAATTGGAATCCCAATACGACACAACAGAAAAACTGTAAATACTTACAATGTTGGGGTGCCTCCCAACAAGCGCTTGTTTAACGTCGGATAAGCTCGACGGTGCGATGCTCATAGAGGAGCATCCAAAGGAATAACACAGCTCTCGCGATCCACATGACCGCCAAGATAAACCTTCAAACGTTGGCCATTAACGGTCCAACTGTCCTTATTTTCCAGGTCCTCAATGACAATAGCTCCGTACTCCTTAACTTCCTTGACCCGAAATGGCCCGGACCATTTTGATTTCAACTTTCCGGGGAATAACTTCAACCTGGAATTGAACAGTAGGACCAACTGTCCGGGCACGAATTCTTTCTTTCGAAGCTTTTTGTCATGATATTTTTTTACCTTTTCTTTGTACAACCAACTTGAGTGATATGCGGCATTGCGCATTTCTTCCAACTCAAGCAGTTGCACCTTCCTTTTCTCACCGGCCAAATCATTTTCAAAATTTAAAAATTTCAGAGCCCACAAGGCTTTGTGCTCCAATTCGACCGGCAAATGGCAAGTTTTACCAAACACCAATTGAAAAGGAGTTAGGCCAATTGGAGCTTTAAAGGCGGTACGGTATGCCCATAACGCTTCATCCAATTTTTGTGACCACTCTTTTTTCGAATTTGACACAGTTTTTTCGAGGATTCTCTTAATCTCACGATTAGAGACCTCGGCTTGCCCATTAGCCTGTGGGTGATACGGAGTTGCCACTCTGTGTGATACACCGTAATGTTTTAAAATGCTTTCCAACGGTGCATTACAAAAGTGTGACCCTCCGTCACTTATCAACACTCGGGGGGTTCCGAAACGGGAAAATATGTTTTTCTTCAAAAATTTTATTACCGTTTTCGCATCCGCCCGAGGTGAGGCAATCGCCTCAACCCACTTAGAAACGTAATCAACTGCGACAAGCATATACTCGTTACCATAAGAGGGTGGGAATGGTCCTACAAAATCGATGCCCCAACAATCAAATACTTCGACCTCTTGGATGTTTTGGAGAGGCATCTCGTCTCTCTTACCAATCCCACCGCTTCTCTGGCAACTATCACAACTTTGCGCATGGGTATGTGCGTCTTTGAAAATAGTGGGCCAATAAAATCCTGACTGAAGGATTTTAGTGGCCGTTCTCACCCCATTATAGTGTCCGCCATAAGGCGAGTTGTGACAATGCCAAAGGATGCTCTGCGCTTCATCGCCAGTAACGCATCTCCTTAAAAGGTTATCACTACCCAACTTAAACAAGTACGGGTCATCCCATACGTAATACTTGGCATCCGAAAGAAACTTCCTTTTTTGGTTCGAAGTTAGGTCGGGAGGCACAAAACCACTAGCCTTGTGGTTCGCAAAGTCTGCAAACCACGGCCTAACTTGAACTTTGAACAGTTTTTCATCAGGAAATTCTTCCCGGATTTCCTTCTCTGACGCGGTAACCTCCACATTAACTAAGCGGGATAAATGATCTGCCACCAAATTTTCCGATCCTTTCTTGTCTTTGATTTCAACATCAAATTCTTGCAACAAGAGGATCCAACGGATGAGCCTTTGCTTCGAATCCGATTTGGTGAGCAAATATTTAATCGCCGAGTGGTCGGTATACACTACGACTTTAGACCCTATAAGATAAGACCTAAACTTTTCAAGCGCATACACTATCGCAAGTAATTCTTTTTCAGTGGTGGCATAGTTAATTTGAGCCTCATTAAGAACTTTACTTGCGTAATGTATCGCATGAATTTTTTTTTCTTTTCTTTGGCCTAATACCGCTCCGATTGCATAGTCGCTCGCGTCACACATTAACTCAAAATTTAAATTCCAATTTGGAGCGACTATAATTGGAGCGGTAACCAATTTTTCTTTCAAAGTTTCAAAAGCTTGCAAACATTCATCGGTTAAGAGAAATACCTGGTCCTTAGCTAGCAAATTACTCAAAGGCTTAGCTACCTTTGAGAAGTCTTTGATAAAGCGCCGATAGAACTCGGCGTGCCCCAAAAAGCTTCGGATTCCCTTCACATTCACCGGAGGAGGTAACTTTTCAATCACTTCAACCTTAGCTCGATCAACTTCAAGCCCTCTTGAAGAGACTTTATGGCCAAGCACTATCCCCTCGGTCACCATGAAGTGACACTTCTCCCAATTAAGCACAAGATTGGTCTTCACACATCTTTCAAGCACCGTTTTCAAGTTTGCCAAGCATAGACTAAAGGACCCACCAAATACCGAGAAGTCATCCATGAAGACTTCCATTGTTTTCTCAATAAGGTCGGCAAAAATGGCTTGCACACATCGTTGGAAAGTCGCCGGTGCATTGCACAACCCAAAGGGCATTTTTCGGTACGCGAAAACTCCAAACGGACATGTGAAAGCCGTCTTTTCATGATCGGCCGGGTCAACCGCAATTTGGTTATACCCGGAATAGCCATCCAAGAAACAATAGTATTGTTGCCCCGAGAGTCTTTCGAGCATTTGATCCATGAACGGGAGTGGAAAATGATCTTTTCGAGTTGCGGTATTCAACCGCCTATAATCAATACACATTCGCCACCCCGTTGCAACTTTAGTAGGGATCAACTCATCCTTGTCATTGCGGATCACGGTAATTCCACCTTTCTTCGGAACCACATGCAGAGGACTAACCCATAGACTATCCAAAATCGGGTAAATCATTCCCGCATCCAACAACTTTACAACTTCTTTTCTAACAACCTCCTTCATAGTAGGATTTAAGCGGCGTTGTGGTTGAGCTACCGGCTTAAAATCCTCTTCCATCAAGATCTTGTGCATGCAATAGGAAGGACTAATTCCTTTTAGATCGGAAAGAGTCCAACCCATGGCTTCTTGATTTTTTTCAGCACATTGATCAAACGGGCTTCTTCATCATTTGACAAAAGGTTGCTTATGATGACCGACTTTGCTTCGGTCTCATCTAGGAATACATACTTCAAAGTAGAAGGTAATATTTTCAATTCAATAGGCGCTTTTTCGTCATTAACCTCCTTCTTCAAGTCTTCCTCCTCAACTTCCCACGGTTGTAGTTCGTTTAAACCATCAAGTTCCCTTAAGCATTCATCAAGAGCTTGCTCTTCTTCAGCTGTGAAAACTTCAAATGAGTCGTCAAGAGCTAACTCCATAGGAGATATCTCATGAATATGCTTAGAAACCTCCAAAATTGCCTCTTCGATCACATCGATGCGAAAGCTATCATTTCTATCTTTTGAATGCTTCATTGCTTCGAATAGATCGAATGTAACTTCCTCATTTTGGACTCTCACCTTCATCAAACCGTCATCAACGTCTATCATCATTCGCGCGGTTTTCATGAACGGTCGGCCCAGGATGAGCAGAGCATCATCATCTTCTTCCATATCAATAACAATAAAATCGATCGGGAAAAAGAATTTGTCGACTTTAACCAAAACATCTTGGGCTACGCCATGAGGATGGGTAGTCGACTTATCTGCCAATTGCAACGTCATTCGGATGGACTTAATTTCAATGTTGCCAAGCCTCTTTATAATAGACAAAGGTATAAGATTAATGCTTGACCCCAAGTCAATTTGTCCTTTCCCGACATAGATATCACCAATTTTAACCGACAAAGTAACTCTTCCCGGATCAACCTCTTTTTTCGGAAGCGTCATTTGAATAATTGCACTACAACTCGCATCAAGGACAATGGTCTCCGGTTCCGTATACCTCCGGTTTTTTGTAAGTATGTCTTTCATGAATTTGGCATACTTGGGCATTTGCTCCAAGGCTTCGGCAAACGGAATGTTGATTTGTTGTTGTTTAAAAATATCCATGAACCGGGCGTAATGCCGTTCATTCTCCCTTTTGGACGGAGCATGAGGATAAGGAAGGTTTTGGATTGGAGTAGCGCTCACTACCTCCTTTCCCTTAGCAACTCGAGAACTTCTTGCTCTTTTCTTGCTCTTCTCAATTTCCACACTTTCTTTCTTTTCAACTTCACCATTCTTTTCGTTCTTTTCAACTTTTTCCTCCTCACTCCACTCCCCCACTTCACCATCAATATTTTCCTCCACTATTTCCTCCTCATTTTCTTTCTCTTCCTCTCTTTGTTCTCTCTCATCTTTTTTTTATTCTCACTGATCAACTCCCTCCCACTTCTCGTCATGATCGCTTTACAATGTTCCTTAGGATTTGTTTGCGTGTTTGCCGAAAAGGAAGGACCGGTTTGTTGTTCCGCGAGTTGCTTAGCAAGTTGCCCAACTTGAGTCTCGAGATTTTTTATAGCCGCGTCATTGCTCTTTTGATTAGCCATTGACATTTGCATGAATTGTGTCAATGTCTCTTCCAACTTAGAAGTTACGACCGGCGGTTGTTGAGGTTGATAAGGATTTTGGGGAGGGTTTTGACGGCTAGAAGAACCACCTCCATAACCTTGGTTATGGTAATAGTTACTCCTAGGTTGGAACCCTTGATTCCCTTGGAAATGTTGTTGTTGATTTTGAGGGTGTGGTTGATAAGGTTGTTGTTGTTGTTGTCTCGGTTGGTAGTCCCGTTGGTTTGCCATGTAGTTTACTTCTTCGAACCCGGGAGGTGGACAGAATCCGGTGTCATGCTCACCTTTGCAAAGCTCACAATGAGCTATTTGTTTAGCTTTAGAAGGTTCTCTCAACTCTTTTATTTGCTGCGTTAAGAGTTCCACTTGTTGTGAGATGAGTTTGTTTTGGGTAAGGATGGCATCGTTCGTCCCAAGTTCAAGCACTCCCGGCTTCTTCAAAGAGTTGCCTCTACTTTGACTCTGAAGATCATTTAGAGCCATTCGATTTATGATATTTGTAGCTTCTTCGGCGCTTTTAGACAATAAAGAGCCACCCGAGGTAGCATCCAACAACGTCTTGCAATTTGGTTGAAGTCCATTTTTGAAAATATGGATTTGAGTCAATTCATCAAATCCATGCCCTTTACACTTCCGAAGCATGGATTTGAATCTTTCCCACGCCTCATTTAATGATTCATTGATTCCTTGTGAAAACACTGAGATGGCCGTCTTGGATTCCATGAACCGGTTATGGGAGAAGAATCTTTCGATGAACTTCTCTTCCAACACGTTCCAGTCTGTCATGACGGCTGGTGTTTGATCTAAGTACCAATCTTTTGCTTTGCCGAGCAAAGCGTGGGGAAATAATCTTCTAAACAACGGTAGCTCCTGAGCCTGATCCACTCCGGCCGCCAATGCTATCTCATAAATTTTTGTGAGAAAAGCAAAGGGATCTTCATGGTCCATTCCGGTGAATGGACTTCCATATAATAAATTGAGAGTTCCCGTTTTCATCTCGACTTGCCTTCCCGTGTGGTTGGCAAACTGAGCAGTGTTCCTTGGACTGTTTACACATGGATTGGAAATGGGCGGTGGTGGTGGTTCCATGATTGGTATGAACGGTGGTGGATGTGTGGTAGAAGAACTTTCTCCTTGTTCTTGTCGCTGTCTAGCCTGTTGCCTCCTTCGTCTCATTTTGCTATTCAGCCTCCTTGCGGTTCTCTCGATCTCGGGATCAAAAAGAAGTTCGTCCACAGGGATCTGCCCTCGCATAAAACGTAAGCTGCACACTAAACCAAACAAATTACAAGCACAAGTCAAAAATTCGAAAGCTAAAAATTAAGCAACCATTGCGATGCTCGCAATATCAATTCACAATCCCCGGCAGCGGCGCCATTTTGTTGAATGTAATTTTAAGTGTCGGGTTTTTGTTATCGTCTCCACAGGGATTGTGAGATATCACCGCCTTTCGACAATTGTTTTAATTCTTAGCTTAAGGTAACAATGGGGTTTTGGTATTTGTCACAGTATCTTGCATAAAAGTGTAATAAAATGCGGTAAAAGTTTTGGTTTTAATATTTGAGAAATATTGCCAAAGTTAGGGTTCGACGATCACTTTGCATGTATATGTTCGATCAACAAAACTTATAAACTCCTTTAGATGATAAACTATTTCACAAAGTCCTTCCAATGTGTTTATCTCTAACACACATTGTGAGTTTTCCCATTTTGATCCATTGTTTATCTCTAACACAATCTATCAAAATGACAACTTTTTGGTTCAACCTTATGGTGAACAAAATCATTCATTACTATCTCTAGCTAACAAACAAGATTGGATGAAAACCTAGGTTAAGAGTTGGTAAACATCTCTCGATCATAAACCAACACAAAGAGTTTTGAATAAGAACAAAGTTTTCACCATATATTCACCATTAAAGAGTTTACAAATGAAGATCATCCCATTTACACACAAAGCTAATGATCATCTACATCTAACCTTGACAAAATGAAGGACTTAGCTACTCATTTTCATGGTAGCTTGGTCAACAAGTTTCGGAAGAAGGTTGATCAACATCCGAGTCGAATAATCGAGATTGGATGGGAATCCATCTTCTTTTTGTGAAAGATTGTTAAGAGATGAAGAGAAATTATTTCTAGGTCACAAAAGATCCCAAGAGCAATGCTGGAAAATATCTAAAAAGTACAAAAGTATGGAGGTGCAAAAGTATGACTCCAAAAAGTAGCCCTTGCTACTTATAGAGCTGCTACTGAGTTGTCATGCTCGCTAGGCGAGTAGAATGGCTCGCCTAGCGAGCCCCTAAATAGGCACCTGCGCCCAGAGAAATAACCTTTGCCAGACTGGCATGTTCGCTAGGCGAACAAAACCTTCGCTAGGTGAAGCCCACGCTTCAACCTTCGCTCAAGCGAGCTTGAGAGGTTTTGCTACTGGAATGCTCGCTAGGAGCTCGCTAATGGCTCGCCTAGCGAGTGAGTGCTGGCTGCGCTTTTCACCAAGTCTGGACGTGTTCGCTACACACCTCGCTGGCAGCTCGCCTAGCGAGTTTGTTGATGTTTGCCACTGTAAAATACTGGAGCTTTTCGCTGGGTTCTCGCTGGCAGCTCGCCTAGCGAGCCCTTTGCCACAGCCCTCGCCTAGCGAGGAAGCTGATGAATGCATCTTTTCTTTGGTCCCTTTGCCAACTTTCTTGTGGCTTCATTTGCTATTATTCGACAGAACTCCCCCTGTCATGAACAACCAATTCTCCTCTTGAAACTTGGAGATCACACATGAACATATCCAACACCCCAAAGTTGGACCTTCACATACTTCCTGATTCAAAGAGAACCCAGACCACTTGATGTATGGAAAACATAAGACGCACCTTCATGTCTTCAAGAGCACACCCTCTGTTCAACCCTCTTGGCTGAACACATCCACACTCTGTGTCAATTTCTCTTCTAACCAGAACAGAAAACCACTTCACAAAATGTTCTAACATTAGTTAGGACATCCTTCACAACGTAACAAAGAACACCATCTGATAATCTTCAGATATCACTGAGTCACCAGCTTGATCCAAAAGAAACCAGACACAAATTGGGACATATACATTCTCATCCCATTACAAGAGATAATCTTCCATAGATAGGTCATAACTCCTACCACAAGCTCCAAGAGATGAACAGAAAACACCTCCTTTTGTCTTCAACTTACTACTTTTCTGCTCAAAAGTAATTTGTCTCAGACTTTCCTCAAGAATAATCAGCTGCCATATGTTGATTATCTTGATTCTTCGAACTCACTTCTGAGATAGACCAAATGCCACTGGTTGATTACCTCCTTCATGAATCCTCATATGAAAAAGTCAAATGCCACTTTTTGACCTCTCCAAGTTTATCAGACTTCTCCCAAAGATATTCTGACCTTCCAAGTGAGACTTGAACTTCAAGCTACATGTTAAACAAAACTTAGATTCTCTAAGACATGAACAAGTAACATCTTCTCCATCCAGCAACTCCAAAGAACTGCAATGAGAACGATCTTTTTGAAGTACCCAATCTACAACTCTGTAGACCCTTCTATCTTAAGTTGATGTGCCACTTCACCAACTAAGATTCTGATGTTGAACCAAATGTCACAACATTGTGTTTTAACATTTAGCTGTTGAATCCAACTCCTTCTTCTACCACTTGAAAGAACTTCACAGTATGCATTAGCCAATGCACTTCCTTACCTAGATCAGAAATAAACTGATCCAAGTAACCATCAAGACTATGATGTCTTCTTCTTCTTGTACACACCAAGGCTGAACATGTTTCTTGCCAGGAAACCTTTTCAGAGATCATATGCTTTTGCTGCCACCAAAGAGATAGATCATAAACCAATATACTATCCTTCCTGTGATTCTGCACAGGGTCTTGAAGAAGAGATGTTCCAACATCTTTAAGAACATCAGTTATCTGGAGCTCCAAGGATAATCAATTAAATACTTGTACTTGGCACAAGTAGACATTGATCTTAAATCCTTTCCCAATTATCCTTTCAGATACTTCCACCATAAGAATACTTTGAAAATACTCTTCTTGTGTCAACATCTTCTGCTTGCAAGCACCTCAACAGTTTTGAGAATCTTTCCAAATTAGATTCACCCTTAGGAATGAGAGAGAAGAATCCTTCCTTGCAACTGTGTCACACAACAACCAGAACCCATGTGACACAGGTCAACAGCCAACCAGACCCTAGGCTGACCAAACGTGAGGAGGTTAACCAAAACTCCCCCTTAAATTAACAATCATGGAAACTCCACACCAATATCCATGCATTGTACACAAATTGTCTCAACATGACATACACCATCCCTACCAGTGGCAACTAACTCTATGAGTTATACCTATACATACTCCAATCACACCAATCAGACTCCAGCTGACCATAAGTACTAGTGACCACACTACAACACCAGTTAATAGTAGATATGCATTGCCAAAGCATACTATCTCAACCAACCACTGAATCTTCTTATTCTCACTCCTTGAAAGAACTGCCACTTTTGAGCGTGGTGTTTGAATAACAAGATTCATGGTCCCAATCCTCTTAAATGAATTAGCAGTCAGGTTACCCCATTATTGACTTCTAACATCCAGGGGACTTGTCTTCCAACACAACATAGTACTTCAGGGAACAACTATCCAACCCTAATCAATATACAGGAATAAGGCACACAGCAGGGAGTGCACAATGTCGCATCTCAACCAGCTCCACTTCTAGAGATCAGACTTCTAAAAGTGACATTCTTGAGCACACATACCGTTGACCCTACCCTTGTCAACTTAGCACACACAGATGTCTCCTCTTCCAGGTCAGGAGTAGGTTCCAAACAAAAGTATCCCCTTTGTTTGACACCTAAAAACACCAGCTCTTCAACCAGAAGGTGCATACTTGTTGAACAACATGTTCTAACATCACATAGAATATTAGTTCCACCTCCTTGGACCAACCCCTCCTTGAAAGTCTACAAGGTCTTCATATGCACTATCCAAGAGAATGAAAGAATAAGTGATCAAGTGATTCTTGCCATGATGAGTGGACTTGAGGAGATTCACGTATCTTTGATATCTTCAGTAGATTATGATGAAATCTTGAATACACCAGCCTCTCATTCACATGGGGGGAAACTACATCAGAGTTTGAGTTTTGCTAGGTATTATGCAGCGGAATTCATAATACAACTCAACCTATGAACACACACTTCACCAGATCAGCCTCCAAGAACATACTAAGTTTGAATATGATTCAATACTAGTACAGCTGTCCCACACAAAGGCCAATTGCCAACCTCCAGAGACAGGTACACACAGTTCCTGTCATGAATAGTCCATCCACCTACTTCAAGGGACCATTCAGGTAAATCAAAGAACCTTCCACAGGTTCCAACATCAGTACTAACATAACACCTTGCAAGATACCAGAAAGTATCACCCATGGATCTCATCCAAAAACAGAACAGGATGCCTGCTCTGATACCAATTGAAATTCTGGTTTAGTCAGAGTTCAGATGTTCTACTCCACGTCATGACATCTGATCCAACCTTATTACTAATACAACAAGATGTCTATACAATTAACTTCCAGTACCAATGTGCACACATGCACAAATGTCACGACATCTGCTCCTGTATTACCATAGAATGGAAGAACACCCAAGTCCGTCCACCTGGTAGAAAGACTCAGCAGAGATCAACCATACCACTAACTACTGTTGAACCTGCACAGTTATCAGCATGATGTCTCAATTGTGATTTGAACATCATCTGTTACAGTATTACAGGTTGCTGGCCTTGTACTTGTATTTCCTAAAATAAAGGTCAAGCATGTTGATCTAATTTCCACTTATTATGGTGCTAACAAATAGGCTATTTGTTAGGTTCATTAAATGTAGCTCAGTTGTTAGTTTCCTGAAGTTTAGCTCAGCTGTTGGATTCCTGAAGAATAGCCTGAGAAAAATACTGAAACAGAAAAACTAACCATCCTACAATTTAGCACATGCTGTCTGGAATGAATGTCACAACATTCAGTTTGACAACCAGAACATATACCTCATGCTAAATCTGTTATGTTCCTGAAAACAGACTGTGCTAAATGTTGTACTGTGAAAGACCAACCAGTCTCTACTTCAGTATCAACATACATTAAAAACTGTCAAGACATACAGTTTAACCTTTACACCATGAACCTTTGGCCATGTCTATTATCCTCTTGAAGAACAGACTGAAATAAATACTGAACTGAAGCAGAAAAACCATCCTGCCTATTATTCGGTATAGACTGTCACTGATGAATGTCAAAAAACTCTGATTGACATTCTAACAATATGCTGTGTACCAGGTCTGTTATTATCTTGATAAGCAGACAGAAATACAAGCTGAGTTATGGCAAACAGGATTATAACATGCAGAAGGAAAACAAACACAGGAAATTGTTAACCCAGTTCGGTGCCACATCACCTACTTTGGGGGCATACCAAGTCAGGAAGAAGATCCACTATCAGCAGTATTAATTCAGAGTTAAACTCCCCCGTTTACAACTCTTCACTTAATCCCTACCCAATGCAATCTATACCTAGGAACTCCTAGATAGAAACCTCCAGTTTCCATTCCTATCACTACAAATACAATGTAATGCTAAACAACTTGAACTTGCTTCACAGCTTCGTTCAAGATCATAACAACTCTTACCTACAGGTTTTGAGTTACAAATACTCTAAGCTTTGAACACTGAGAAACACATGGTAACCTTCCCACAGGTTGGGAGGTTTACCTCACACACACCCATAACTTTTCATTCTATGAGGCTTACCAAAAACTAGGTTACAATATGCTATTTATAACCTAAGCTCCCAACTGGATTTGGGCCTTCAGAAATCGCAGCAAACTTCTCCTTTGCTGTTACAAAGTCAGCAAAAACTTCTGCTACAATCAAGGTCTTCAATCTTTTAGTTCCCAAAATATCTCCATATATATCTCCATATTTAGAGCCTATATATTCTGATTGAGTCTTTAAGACCTCCACAAGGAAGTTAGGATATTCACCAAATATCGTCACTAATCCCAGAATATATATCTGAATTAATTAATTCAGTTTTCTACACATGTGCGATGTCACAGGCATGATGTCGTGACATCGTACAGGACATGTTGGTCCAGATGTTGAATTTCTTCAACCCAACATATTAAAACAACAGAGGTGATTACATTATTTGTTTTACAAAATTAATGCCAATCCTAAGGTATTAACAGATATTATAAGGACTTAAAAAGGGAGGTACTATTTCAGCAACTTGAGCATCTTTTAGAGCATAAGAATACTCAACAAGGTTTTCTATTTTGTGGGAATCAGTCTTTTTACAGAGTTTAGGAAGTGATATGGAAGAGGTGGTAGTAATATGTTGAGTGTTTAGTTGTGGTGTTTCCATGATTAAGTAGTTTTCTCCCCTACTCACTCTCTTTATTATATTCATACCATCCCATTCTTTTTGTCTAGGCTCTGATACCATACTGGCTGGGAGCCTCACATATTATGAAACCAGCCTGAATTGTATCGTAAACAAATAGCCAACCATAAACATAACATAATACATGCACATAATTACGTGTTTCCATGATTAAGTAGTTTTCTCCCCTACTCACTCTCTTTATTATATTCATACCATCCCATTCTTTTTGTCTAGGCTCTGATACCATACTGGCTGGGAGCCTCACATATTATGAAACCAGCCTGAACTGTATCTTAAACAAATAGCCAACCATAAACATAACATAATACATGCACATAATTACGTGTTTGCTTACCGTTCCTACATGAAAAAAGACTTAAGCAAAATGTTATAAGACCACATTGGATATTTTGGTGATCCAAGCCCAATCCTACAACTTCAAGATTATTTATGCTTAACACTACCTGTTATGTTCTGACTCAAAAGACATGCGGCCTAAAAGTATCCTGGACCAAAAAACATGCTAATAAGGAGGCAGACAAAGCCTAAAAGTGTCATGGCCCACAAAACATGCTAATAAGGATGCAAACGATGCAAAGGTGTCTTGACCCACAAGAAAGGCAAGCCAGAAGGCAGTCAACCTATAAATGTCTGGGCGCAGGAGGCATGCAATCCAGATGATGAACAACCCATAAGTATTTCGGCCCAGAAGTGTCCTGACCTACAAGACAAGCAACCCAAAAGTGTCCAGGCTCATAACTGTGCTCGGCCAAAAGACATGAAGCTCATATGGTAAGGCAATGTAAGAGACAAGAGGCCTCAAAGATAAACATGATTGGAAAAAAGCCTAATATGCGAAGAAATGGATCACTTTAGTTCTAATAAGTTAGGTGTCCTAAGAGATGGACTTGTCCTAGAGACATATCTAATGAAGATCTACTAAGATCGTTGTAAATCGATAGATGACAAAGACTTGCTGGATCACGTGAGAGTTATAACAAGCCAAATGTTCTAGTTCTTGAGAACCTTAAGCCTCACTATAAAAGCCTCACAAAGGCTTCAAAGACAAGAGCACACTCTCTAAGCCTAAAATTACCACCTACCTCTAATAGATACTGTTTTGAGTTTCATAGTGTTTAGATGTACTACCCCTGCTGTTAGACTGAAGCATCAATGCATCGGTCATAGTGGAGTTCGTCATGAGATTTTGATCAACATTGTCATGAAGTTATCGTTTAAACGTCTATCGTCCGTTATTGCAAACCTTAATTTCATATCGAAACATTGTGATCAAAATTTTGTTATAATTTTCCCTTCACATCCATGGAGGGTTCACATCGAAATATTTATTTATATTGTTTTCTGGTAATATAGAGAGATTGTTTTCTTCTACATGGAAGATGAAAACCTTGGCCTATACCACCATCAATGACACTGAGGTCTGAAATAATTTCATCAATGAAATAGTTTCATCTCAAAACCTAGCAGCAATAACAATGCGAGAATGGGTTGGTGGTGCTTTTGGCCGCTCACTGTCATCTCCGACCTTACTCGATCTGGTCTTCGGTCACATACCATCACCGTATAAGCAAAAGAAAGACTCACTATTGTAGAAAGAAAAAAAGGGGGATAAAGGGCTTCTCAGAAGTATAGATCTTAGAATATAAACCTCATAACTTGGACTAACTTAGTGAGTCAACCCACCAAGTTGACTCATCAAATCTCACCAAACCTCCCAATTTCTTTAGACCGAGGCATGATACCCCCTAAAATTTCAACATAGTTCCAATGTCACCTCATTATTTGACTTTAAGAAAACACCTAAAACTTTAACGGTCTTGCAAGTGAAAGTAGTCGTGAAGTTCAACCTCACGTTCTCTAAGTTTCAATGCAATTACGATTCAAGCTCTCACACTTAAAATCGAGGCTAACTACTTTAATTCTCGGTGCAGCTTCACTATTTCAACCACATATAGTTCAATAAAATTTAATTCTCAAAATAGTGATGCTTTTCGGTCGGTCTGTCACATCCGACAATTTTAGGCAACTATTCCGTAATAATTTATAAGAAAAAAGTAATATTTCATATTTATTAAAAAAAATTAATTTTTGCATATTTTATCGAAATATATTTTGTGAAAAAGATGTAAAAACAATTTTGATTGATTGTAGTTTATGAAAAAAATGAAAGAGAAATCAAATTAAATGCCATTTGCATTTAATTTTACTTTGGAAAAGAAGTATATTTAGAAAAATATATTTAAATGAAATAAAGTTGATATTTTTTTTTCTTATAATTTATTACAAGAAAAATGAGTATTTTTTTTTTGCTTATAAATTGTTATAGAGAAAATAGGGTTGGATTGGTGGATAATTTTTAGATTAATCATATAAATTAAAAAATTATATGCATATACTTAATTTTTATATGTATACAATAATAATAATTATAGAGAATAAGGAATTGGATCATAATAATTATAATTATAGAGAATAAGAAATTGTATAATAATAATAATTATAGAAAAAATAAATATTACATACATATACATGATTCTATATGTAAAAATAATAATAATTATAGAGAAAGAGGAATTGTATCATGATAATAATAATTAAGAAGAATAAAATAAATATTTTTTTTGACGTATCTAATGTCTCACATAAGCGTACGAATAAGTAATAAGGGCAGAAATAAGTAATGATAGAGAGA
The DNA here is from genome assembly GCF_024323335.1 of Lathyrus oleraceus. Taxonomy (NCBI): domain Eukaryota; kingdom Viridiplantae; phylum Streptophyta; class Magnoliopsida; order Fabales; family Fabaceae; genus Lathyrus; species Lathyrus oleraceus. The sequence goes on along the minus strand of NC_066579.1, from coordinate 48,476,057 downwards.
GTTTTAATTGGTGATTGAAACAATTATTTTTTGAGAATATCATGGGAATTGGAACATTTTTTTAGCGCAAAAATAAGTAATAAGGGTAGAAATAAATAATAATAGATAACATGAGAGATTTAATTGGTTATTGGAACAATTATCTTTTGAGAATATAATGGAAATTTGAATAATTTTTTCTTGAAAAGAGAAAGAGATGTGGACATCTCTCCAAGTTCTAATTTAAAAATGTTTAAAATAAAACTTTTAATGCAACCCGACCCGGATCCAGATCCATTTTAAAAATTAAGATATATTTTTTTTTAAAATAACAAAAAAGGGGGCGTCCACTTTAAAAATTAGTTTTTTTTTTAAAACCCCAAAAAAAGGGGTGACCGCATCTTCTTCTTCCCCACCCCACGACTTCATCTTCTTCCATTCTCATATGTATTTTTCGTACATCAAACAGAGGAAAGAAAATAAAAGTGGATAAACCGCTCCGCCCAGGATGTGCGACACAACCCGCGATCCACGATCTCGCTGAAATCGGCTGCGATTTTAGACTACGAATCGCTCCTGACTTCTTGCACGGCGGGGGGGCGCTCCGCCCGGAATCGCGTTGTGAGCGGCCACAATCGATAACTCTGATGTTATGTTCCATCATTTGGATTGGTAAAAAGATGATGAAATGAAGCAAAATATAATGAAATGCATTTCATCGAAATAACATATTTTTATTACACTCTATTATAAAATATTCAAGCAATGAAATGAGATATTCGTTCCGCTATGCTCCGTTCCACTCCTTCCACTATGTTTCATTTCACTATGTTTTGTCCGTTTTGAAATATCCAAACATAATCTTAGGGTCTGTTTGTATAATTTAAAACTAACAGAGTGGAGTTGAGCGGAACGGAACATGACATAAATTTCCTTCTATTGTTTGGATATTGGATGAAGCGGAAAACATTATAACGTTTTTATTCTATTTTTACCTTTTATTTCAAAAACATTAATATGATTATTGAAAATGAAAATTTGGAGGACAAAATTGTAACGTGTTACTAATTTATTCTATTCTATTGTATATACTCCAATTTGGATGGAATGAAAAATGGAATAATATAGTTATATTAGATGGAATGAAAATGAAATAATACAGTGGTATTAGATGGAATGGATTTCATCACATTCCATTCTATTCATTTTTTATAAAACAAAATAATGGAACATGATGTCATTCCACTCATTTCATTCCATTCCTTTCCTTTCCTTTCCATCAATCAAACCGACCCTTAAAGATTTAAATCAATATTGCATTGGACACACCACTTGGTACAATTAATAGATATTAAATAATGTCGATTGCAAAGGAGAAACCATTAGAAAGATCACTCTTGGTTTTTCCGGTTGATCGATCGTTATGGCCGTCAACAAGCCTTTTTTGATATCGCCACCGATCTCCAATGATGGAAAGTCTACCGTGGCCTCTTTCAAAGATAACAACATGGCCACACATGTTTATTGATGAACATTGTTATAGCGGTAAATTCGTGACCATTAAGCTATGGATAAACTTAACGTCAATAAAACTAGAGTCGCCACCGTACTTTTATTGTTTCCAAAGGAAAAGGGAAAAACACGAACAAAATCCAAAGATAAGAAGTTTTCAAATCAAAACTAATAAAATGCCAGAGATTACAGGTAAGGGGGTTTGTTACACAGAGGGAAGGTGTTAGCACCCAAAGTATCCTAGGTACTCCTAGGGAGCCATTTTTTATGTGTGTATGTGTTTTTGGTATAAAAGATGTTTGCAATAAATAGAGTGTTGAGATGAGAAAAGAATTCATTAATTATATTTTTGTGTTTGACAAGACCTTCGAACTTGTGTCTACGTACCAACATAAAAATGAGGGATCAAAATCTCGTAGTTCGTGGTAACAATTTCAAAATGAGTGAATTACTTTTAACAAAATTTAAATTTTAAAAGAAACACAAATGCCCAAAAGAGTGAATGAGTGTTATTTCTTTTTATCTTTTGAAATTTCTAAGTCAATATGATTAGATTCATTTGCAAGTTTGATTGAGAAAAGAGTTAAAAAAATGCAATGGCATAAAACCAAAGTTTCTAATTTGCAATAAGGTCTAAGTTTAGAAATCACAAGCAAAGAAGTTTTTGAAAAGGGGGAGAGATTTAAAATTTAAGAAATGGGAGGAGATGAAGAGACTAATTCTAAGCAGAAATTTAAAAGTTAAGAGTTGAAAAGATTTGACCAAAGGGATGCAATCCAACAAACAAGAATGTCATATTGAAACCCACTTTCCCTTTGGACTTTAAATCAAGCAATATCAATAAGAAAGTAGCAAAATGAAGAGCAAGACATCAAATAAAGATAGCCACATCCAAGCAAGCAACTTCATAATCTTCTTCTTCTCATGTATCAGATGACATACTCTTTGATTGGCTCAGAATAAGGCATTAGACACAAGTTCAAAGTAACAGTTGTATGAAGACCATGTAGCAGATGAATTCATGAGGATCCCAATACTTGCATCAGATGAAAACTCAAATCAATAACTTGGTTTCAGAAATGTTGGCATTGACCAAGTCCTTTTGCATAGGGAATGTTGCCTAATTCTAAGTCCAAAGTTTAGATCAAATCCAACAGTCCACACAAACATTTTTTAGGGTTTTTGTGGTTTATTAAGTATTTTAAGGTCCTAAGACCACAAGCACAAGCAAAATACACAAACAAATATATACACAATCACAATATATGGCTCAAGTGAGCAAAGTGAAAATGGCATAAACATAAACAATTTAAATGATATGTAAATGACAAATGAAATGGTAAATGACTTGAATTTAAATTGCATAAAGTAAATGACTTAAAATTAAAAGCAAGAATAATAAAAAGTTAGTCAAGTGTTAGTTGATTAGATGTTAGTGGAGTTTTGATTTTCAATTGATTAAGTCATTCTTTGGAGAACACTCAACCCTCTATTCACAGTCATGGATCTTTGAACTAAGACATCTTCCAAAGGAAGGAAAAAATGCCAAGTTTCCACACAATACCATGAAAGGGGGGAGACTTACAATCTCACTTACTAGAATGCTATGCCTTTGGGTCTAAATTTAGCGCTATGTTAAGCAATCGTAATTGGACTTATGTAGAAGTCACAACTATCTAAGATCGGGCAATAGAAATTTTGGTGTTAATGCATGTTAGAGATATGGTATAATGAACCATACTCCTAAAACGTACCACACACAAAAAGAAAAAGATCAAAGGATGGACCTATCTCATCCATACTTGTACTGGTTCATCTAACACAGAGTTATTGATGAACCAATTAGCCTTAGGATATTGAGACTTCATTGGTCAATGGAAGGGATGAGGAAGAATGAGATTGAAGATGAAGAGGGAAGAGAGATGAGACAAACACAAATTGGTCATGGAAAGACTTTTATCAAATTAAAATCATTCATTCATTTTGGAAGATGAAATGTACATTTCATCAATCCCCTAATCCAATGATTTTAATCCAACAAAAGTCAATTCAACCTTGACCAAGGCCCAAACACATAGTCAAACTTCACAAGTAAAAAAAAAGGCTCAACACAATTTCTACACAATTAAACAATTAAAAATCAAATTAAAATGCATTTAAATTGAATTATGTTTGATCAAAAACCTAAAACCTCTTCAAAACACCAAATAAATGGCCAAGAGATTTATCCTAGGTCAAACAAGGTCAAAGGACCTTAGACAAAAAATTTCATAATTTTTGAAAAGTCAGAAGTATTTTTAAACAATTAAAAATATGCACAAAATCAATTAAATTATGAAAAATATCTGAGGAGTAATAATCACTGCCCCAATGCCATTACCATACTAATTAATAACTCCATTAAATACCATGTCTCAACGGAAACCAGGCTCTGGCCCTTCTTCAAGCAATGGTACATCACAATCTTTCATTTTCAGGTACAAAATTTCTTCATCGGGAAAATCATACTGCACTGACTGGTAATCTTCAATCAGTTGGTGAGCCAAATGGTAAGCCAAGACACTACCTTTAATTGCTTTTTGAGATCGGTATTCAATATCATACTCTAATAATAACATCTGCCAACGGGCAATCCTCCTAGTTAAAGAAGGCTTCTAAAAAATGTACTTGATTGGATCCATTTTGGATATCAACCAAGTAGTATGATTCAACATATACTGGTGCAGATGCTTAGCAGCCCAAGCCAATGCGCAAGAAGCCTTTTCAAGCATAGTATACCGAGTCTCACAGTCGATGAACTTCTTACTGAGGTAGTAAATAACATATTCTTTCTTTCTAGTTTCATCTTGCTGACCAAGAACACAACCCTTACTCTCATCGAGCATAGTCAAGTACATGATCAAAGGTCTTCCTTCAACAGGCGGAGACAAAATCGGAGGTTCAATCAGATATTCTTTGATACTGTTAAAAGCTTTCTGGCAATCTTCGGTCCAATCACAAGACTGATATTTTCGAAGAAGCTTGAATATAGGCGCACACGTGACAGTCATGTGCGATATAAATCTTGAGATATAATTCAAGCGGTCGAGAAAACCTCTGACTTGTTTCTCCATTTTGGGCGCATGCATTTCTTGTATTGCTTTTACCTTGGCGGGATCAACTTCAATACCCTTCTTACTGACAATAAAGCCTAACAACTTACTAGAACGAACACCGAATGTACACTTATTGGGATTCAAACGGAGTTTGTACTTCCTCAAACGTTGGAATAACTTCAACAAATGCTCAACATGCTCTTCCTCATCACTTGATTTGGCAATCATATCATCAACATAGACTTTGATCTCTTTATGCATCATATCGTGAAAAAGAGTGGTCATGGCTCTCTGGTATGTTGCACCAACATTCTTTAAACCGAAAGACATCACTCTATAACAGAATGTTCCCTAGGGTGTAATGAATATGGTCTTTTCCATATCTTTGGGTGCCATCTTGATCTGATTATAATCGGAAAATCCGTCCATAAACGAAAAGACTTTGAATTTAGCTGTATTGTCTACCAACATATCAATGTGTGGTAGAGGGAAATCATCTTTCGGAATAGCCTTGTTCAAATCTCTATAATCGACGCACATACGGACTTTTCCGTCCTTCTTTGGAACAGGCACAATATTGGCCACCCATTGTGGATACTCTGCGGTAACAAGAAAACCGACATCAATCTTCTTTTGCACTTCTTCTTTGATCTTCAATACCATATCATGGTGAGTCCTCCTCAATTTCTGCTTGACTGGCGGACATTCTAGCTTCAATGGTAATCTATGCTCCACAATCTCAGAATCCAAGCCAGACATGTCTTGATAAGATCAAGCAAACACATCTGAATACTCTTGAAGAAGATCAATTAACCCCTTCTTAACCTCTGGACACAGTTGAGACCCAATCTTGACTTCCTTCACATCATCTTCAGAACCCAAGTCGACTAGCTCAATCTATTCTTCGAACGACTGGATGGCTTTTTCCTCGTGCTCAAGTAGACGAGATAGTTCATCAGACACTTCTTCATCAATCTCTTCCTCAGCCTCAAACACAAGGAAATTAAAGTTTGGAGAGGGAGTAGGATCACTGTATTCAATGGGTTTGGAAACCAACCTTCATAATGATTTGATATTTTGATTTTCGAGAAGTGAATTGTGACCAAATATTATGCAGATGGACAATTATTATTTATTTATGTTTTTTGTGATTACCATTTTCAGAAATGCAAAAAGTAAAAATAAAACATCATAGATGTGGATGAATAAAATTGCATTTTATTAATGATAATTTGAAAAATGCCCAACAATTTTCACTTCTCCCTTAGGCATAGGAGAAGGATTTTTCTTAAAATAATGAAAAAAGCAAATTACTTAGAATGATGGACAATAATAGGAACATCAACATCAACCCAACTGTTGCAAGTCTTGCCATGCGTCACAAAATTGACGCATTCTTCATCTTCATCACCCTTGATCATAACAGCTGAGTGTTGTTCATTACCATGGATGAACCCTTTGCTACGGAAACTCGGTTGTACTTCTTAAGCTTTGACATTTAACGGCCCTCGCTGGAATCCCAATCCGGCTCTATTCTTGTTCTCGCAGACTTCTACCATTCTCGCAGACTTCAAGATTGCACATCATAATTCTGTAGCGGTAAATCCGTGACCATTAAGCTATGGATAAACTTAACGTCAATAAAACCAGAGTCGCCACTGTGCTTTTATTGTTTCCAAAGAAAAAGGGAAAAGTACGAACAAAACCCAAAGATAAGAAGTTTTCAAATCAAAACTAATAAAATGCCAGAGATTACAAGTAAGGGGGTTGGTTACACAGAGGGAAGGTGTTAGCACCCAAAGTGTCCTAGGTACTCCTAGGGACCCTTTTTTTATGTTGTATGTGTTTTTGGTATAAAAGATGTTTGCAATAAATAAAGTGTGGGGATGAGAAAAGAATTCATTAATGATAAATTTGTGTTTGACAAGACCTTCGGACTCGTGCCTACGTACCAACATAAAAATGAGGGATCAAAACCTCGTAATTTGTGGTAACAATTTCAAAATGAGTGGATTACTTTTAACAAAATTTAAATTTTAAAATAAGCACAAAGGCCCAAAAGAGTGAATGAGTGTTAGTTCTTTTTGTCTTTTGAAATTTTTAAGTCAATATGATTAGATTCATTTACAAGTTTGATTGAGAAAAGAGTTAAAAAAAATGCAATGGCATAAGGCCAAAGTTTCTAATTTGCAATAAGGTCTAAGTTTAGAAATCACAAGCAACGAAGTTTTTGAAAAGGGGGAGAGTTTGAAATTTAAGAAATGGGAGGAGATGAAGAGACTAATCCTAAGCACAAATTTAAAATTTAAAATTTAAGAGTAGAAAAGATCTGACCAATGGGATGCAATCCAACAAACAAGAATATCATATAGAAATCCACTTTCCCTTTGGACTTTAAATCAAGCAATATCAATAAGCAAGTAACAAAATGAATAGCAAGGAATCAAATGAAGATAGCCACATCCAAGCAAGCAACTTCATAGTCTTCTTCTTCTCATGTATCATATGACATACTCTTTGATTGGCTCAGAATAAAGCATTAGATACAGGTTCAAAGTAACAGTTCTATGAAGACCATGTAGCAGATGAATTCATGAGGATCCCAATACTTGCATTAGATGAAAACTCAAATCACAATAACTTGGTTTCAGAAATGTTGGCATTGACCCAGTCCTTTTGCATAGGGAATGTTGCCTAATTCTAAGTCCAAAGTTCAGATCAAATCCAACAGTCCACACAAACATTTTTTTAGGGTTTTTGTTGTTTATTAAGTATTTTAAGGTCCTAAGACCACAAACACAAGAAAAATACACAAACAAATATATACACAATCACAATATATGGCTCAAGCAAGCAAAGTGAAAATGACATAAACATAAACAATTTAAATGATATGTAAATGACAAATGAAATAGTAAATGGCTTGAATTTAAATTGCATAAACTAAATGACTTGAAATTAAAAGCAAGAATAATAAAAAGTTAGTCAAGTGTTAGTTGATTAGATGTTAGTGGAGTTTTACTTTTCAATTGATTAAGTCATTCTTTGGAGAACACTCAACCCTCTATTCACAAGTATGGATCCTTGAACCAAGACATCTTCCAAAGGAAGGAAAAAAGGCCAAGTTTCCACACAATACCATGAAAGGGGGGAGACTTACAATCTCACTTACTAGAATGCTATGCCTTTGGGTCTAAACTTAGCACTATGTTAAGCAATCGTAATTGGACTTATGTAGAAGTCACAACTATCTGAGGTTGGGCAATACAAATTTTGGTGCTAATGCATGTTAGAGATATGGTATAATGAACCATACTCCTAAAACATACCACACACAAAAAGAAAAAGATCATAGGATGGACCTATCTCATCCATACTTGTATTGGTTCATCTAACACAAAGTTATTGATGAACCAATTAGCCTTAGGATATTGAGACTTCATTGCTCAACGGAAGGGATGAGAAATAATGGGATTGAAGATGAAGAGGGAAGGAAGATGAGACAAACACAAATTGGTCATGGAAGGACTTTTATCAAATTAAAATCATTCATTCATTTTGGAAGATGAAATGTACATTTCATCAATCCCCTAATCCAATGATTTTAATCCAACAAAAGTCAATTCAACCTTGACCAAGGCCCAAACACATAGTCAAACTTCACAAGTAAAAAAAAGGCTCAACACAATTTCTACACAATTAAACAATTAAAAATCAAATTAAAATGCATTTAAATTGAATTATGTTTGATCAAAAACCTAAAACCTCTTCAAAACACCAAATAAATGGCCAAAAGATTTATCCTACGTCAAACAAGGTCAAATGACCTTAGACAAAAAATTTCATAATTTTTGAAAAGTCAGAAGTATTTTTAAACAATTAAAAATATGCACAAAATCAATTAAATTATGAAAAATATCAAAATTAACCCAAAAAATAATTTTAATTCAAAAAATGAAAGAGAAAAATGTTTGAATTTTTTTGGTGAATGTCCCATATTTTTTGGATTAAAAATAAAATTAATAAAAATAAAAGGATTAAAAGAAAAAAAACATAGAAAATAAAAACAACAAAGGCCATCTGATCTCCCTCATTAATTGAGGTGACATACCAGATGGCCAGGAGCACGCGTTCCATAAGGTCCTTAGTCAAACGCGCTGCAGGCATGGTAATCAGATTGGACGCGTGAGATTAGAACATGAGAACCAAATCAGATGGCCTGGATTGATCCAGCGCACCACCGGAGCCCTAACTCCGGTCACCTTCTCCGATGAGCACCATCGGTCTGGTCCAAGCTCAAATCAATGGAAAATGAAAAATGAATACACTAATTTGAAGGAAAAATGCTCAGGACCACGAATCCGACCTCAATTTTCTCCAATTCCAAGTATATAAAAAGATACAGGGATTTGAATTTTGAGGATCATGAACTGAGTTGCTTCGATTTGACCTCAAAGCAACTTAATCTTTTTGCCTTCAATGGAGCTTCAGATTGGCACGACCTTGCTTTCAATTATGCTTGACCTTGCTTCAAATGCATGTTGGAAGTGATTAGGATCAATGAAAGGTATGGACTCTTGGAGTTTCAATCACAAAATGAATGGAGATATGAAACTCGATTTTCAAATAAAATCTTCAAGCTTATCCTTCAATGGCAAGGGTTTGGGGTTGCAGGTTCAAAGCTTGGGCATGAGGTCTTTAATTCTGAGCAATGAGGGTCTTATTTATAGGCCATGAGATTGATTTCTACACACTTCCAAATTTGGCAATTTTGTGAAATTCTCTTTGCATGCTTGCATGGGCGTGTGGTAGGCCCATCAAGTGATGCAATTAGGTCCAAAATTGAGTGTAAATCATGCTGAAACCATGTTACAAAGCCATGCAATCGTGTATGAAAAGTGGAAGTGGAAATCATCCAAATGGTTCTTCAATTTGTACCCATGCTCAAGTCTTTCATACTTTGGCCAAATGAGATGATCTTGGACTTTTTGGAAAGGTAAGATGAAGGGGAATTTTTTTTATGTTGAACATATTTTCATTTGAAGCTTGGATCATGATGAATTTTGAGGTGGAAGTTTGGGAAATCAAACATATTTGAAAATTTTCTATGTCCCAAGTCAAATGTTCACTTCTTCCACCTTAAATAAGTTTTTCTATGGACTTCAAATGAGAAATGTTCCTTCATCAAAGTTGTATATATTTCAAACCTCTTAAATTTGGTCACCAATTTGACCTTATTTGATTTTGGCATGAAGGAGTTATGTATTTTAGAAGTTGAGGAAAATCACTTGTTCAATGGTATTGGCCAAAAATGATCTATAATGTTTCCTCTTGGCACATGCATTTTCAAGTTGAATCTCAACTTCTTCCATGCATAAAAGTTGAATTAGGCATCGTGAATTTGATCATGGAATTTGAATGGATTTCATCTCATAAAAATTGAGCAAGTTATGGTCTTGGGAAGTTGACCTCCACACTAGGGTTCAGACAAAATGACCTATAATCTTTTACCATAAACAAATGACTTTCCAAGAAAAACTAGCTCTTGACTTCAACATGAAAGTTGTTTATAATTTCATTTTGAGTAACGTTTCTCTTGGAATAATTTTCATACGACACAAATTGTAGGAGATATGATCTAGGGAACCCCCATTTTGACTAGTTGACTTTCCTTGGTCAACCACCATGAACCAACATGCTAACTTGACATTCTATTGACTTTTGGGACTCATGGAGGATCATATATGTGTAAGATGATGTAATCTAAAGTATCCCTTGAAATATTTGATCAATTGTTGAAGAAGTCACATACGATACCCAAATGAATTAGGGTTTTCAAGGCAAACAAGCTCCAAACTCTTGATGATTTCTTGATCAAAATAACATGTAAAGATCATGAGGATCCATATATGATGCTTAGAGAAAATGTGAACCAATTCTTGATTGAGCTCATTGCGTTAAGGGTCTCAAACCCTAGATATGAGCTTGATAGAGCATAGGTGAGCATGCACACTACCTACAAAAGCAACAAACTATACATTGGCATATTTTTGGTATTTTGGTTAATAAATAATGAAGAACAAAGTATGGATACAATCAAGAATGCTTGGTGATCTCTCAAATGCAAATCCAATAAATGATGGGTAAGGAGGATGCCAAAGTGTGATCCTAATGCCAATGCATATGAAGAGATGATATGAGGGATCTTAGAGCCAAAATTGGGGTCTTACAATTGTAATACTTCATATGGATGATATCACGGACCTTTGATCCTATCTATTATGAGTCTCATACGGCACAAGCCAATAACATACAACCAAAGGTGGACATCGAAGAATTATACTAGGAATGCACTCCATTCCAATAAAGAATCATAGAAAAATGAAAAACAACAAGCCTTTAAGCATGTGAATTCTAAGAGGGTGATCTAATTTACACCACCATACATAAATACCTCTACAAGGGAACTCATTGTAATAATAAGATTCATGTCACTAATTAACTATTATTTATAATTTTAAGTTAAATGTCTGGTACAAATTATCAAACATTTTTGACGATGAACGAAGACTAAGAATAGTCTTAGTAACTACAAATTATTAAACATTTTTGAAGATGAACAAAGACTAAGAATAGTCTTAGTAACAAGATAGACACCTCCCTCGCTTAACTCTTTGGTTGGGGGAGCTTCCTAGATTTCTTGGTTCACACAAACAGGACATTAAAACTTACTATTCCAAATAATGGAATAATCTATCATGGTCCTTATATATTGTATGTTAAAACCCCTCCAAGATCATACACTTGGATAATAAAAAATATTTACCCTTTATGTTACACATACTTCTCGACTAATCACCTAAGTTGATATATAAAATATCTTGTGTTGGTACTCCTCAATAAAATGACATTGTTAAAAGGAAGTCCAAACACATTCTTGACATAACCAGAGCAATCTTATTTCAAGCTCATTTACCTCAAATATTTTGGGTTCATATTGTTGGGCATGCTATTCATATCATTAATAGATTGCCTATACTTTCCTTAAAACACAAGCCACCTTATCAAGTTTTATACAATAAATTGCCTGACATTACCAATTTGAAGGTTTTTAGTTCATTATGCTTTGTATCAAATTTAAAAACAAATCAAAAGAAATTGGAATCTAGGTCCAAAAAATACATTTATTTAGGAAATAAACCCGGGGTTTAGGACCACATTTTATTTTATTTAAAATGCAAATAATTATTTGTGTCAAGATATGTTGTAGTTTTTGAAAATCACTTTCCTTACAAGCCAATTTTATCTGATGATAATGTATCTAGTCTTAAATCTAATGATTACAAACTTGATTGTTTAGATGAGTTATTTGATAATCTCAAACATTCCAATCACACAAATCAACACATATTTGATCCCACCACTACTATAAAAAACACCTTCTATAACAATCTCTTACCACAATCACATATCCAACCAAAGTAATATTTGTTCTTTAGATATATTTTTTTTAAATTTTAAATTACATATAACCATAGTCACAATTAACAACCGTTGTGATATGTTAAGACTATCACGCTTTGAAACCCAACATCTCTAATTTTTTGTATTTTTTCGTTAATAAAGGGTGTGATCCCTCTATTTCTAATTTAAAATAAAAATTAAAAAGTTATCACCACGGTTTAAATTAACAACTGTGGTGAAATATCCAGACATATCACCAAGTTGGTTTTAACAACCGTTGTGAAATAATTTACCTATATAAGCTAACTTAATTCACTTCATAACAGACTGCATTGTAAGTGTGAAACCATAACTTCTCTATGGTGAAATATCAAGACTTATCACCACAATTGGTTTTAACAACTGTTATGAAATAATTTACCTATATAAGCTAACTCAATTCACTTCGTAACAGACTGCATTGAAAGTGTAAAACCATAACTTCACCCGCATTGTCTCAATCTCTCAAAACTCCATCCTAACTTCACAAAACTCCAACTAAATTCTCATATTAGTATGGATCAAGGAAATGTATCACAAAACAAGCAAGCTCATTTCTTTATTTTTTGTTTTACACAAATATTTTCAACTAAAGGTACATATGTAAACCATTTCTTTTTGAAAAATATATTCTTTTATTGTTGTAAGATGATGTATGTAAACTTTTTAAGTCATTGTTGAGGTATGTTGTTGTTGAGGTATGTTAGATAAATGTGTTGTGATTATGTTAATGTTGGTTTATAACTTTGTAGATAAATGATGTTGTTTGTGTTACTTGTTGATAAATGATTTTGTTTATATATTTTTTATCGAAGTATGTTGATGTTTTTGTTAGGTATGTTAATAAATGTTTTTGTTGAGGTATGTTTGATAAATTTATGTTAAGGTTAATTTATGATTTTGTAGATAAAAGTTGTTGTTTGTTCATAAATAATTTTGTTTTGTTCATAAATTTATGATTTGGTTTACATATTTTTTGTTGAAGTATGTTGATGTTTTAGTTAGGTATGTTGATAAAATGGTTGTTATTGTATGATGTGTTTGTATATGTATATTAATGTTAATGTTATTGTTTATGATATTGATAATGTTATTACTTGGATAATGCAACTATCATGTTGTTCATCCAACATGTCTCAGAAGATGAGTTTATTATATCGTATATGATTTGAGTGTTTTTCCAACCCATCTTTTAATATATATAACCTTTCGAATTAAATTAGAAAATAATAATAAAAAAATTAAGTTATGTTAGAAAATAACTTACATTAATCAATGTTTTACATGCTTTCTTTAGATAATTATCCGTATCTCGCTCTTTGACTGTTAGAATTTGGTTTAATGTTTCTAGTTGTTCAATCAATACTTCATTTTTTACTAGTTTATTCTGCAAAGTTAATACACTGCAGAATGAACTAGCAAAAAGGGAAGAGTTGATTGAAAAATACAAGCATTAAACCAAATTATAACAGTGAAAAAGCGAGATACAGATAAAGGATTGTAGAAAGATCGAAAAAACATTGATTAGTGTAACTTATTCTTCTAATATAACTTAATTTGTCATATTATTAATTTCTAAATAAGACTAAAAGGTAATATATTTATTGACAAGTTGGTGAAATAAGCATTCTACATAAGTTATAATTAACTCAAGTATACATATCATAACAGTTTCTAGTTATAACCGTGATGGAATATTGTATGCTAAGTCTTTCACTACGGTTGTAACTTTCAACCGTGGTGAAATATTAAAAAATTCTCAAATTCTGCCACTAAGTATCGAACCCATGACCTGCACATTTTACTACGGTTGTTTTCCATAATCGTAGTGATATGTAACATACTACTGAGTTTTTACTATAATTTCTAGCCCATGGTGATAAAGCTGGCACATACTACTTGTCATACCCTCAATTTTGTCTGGGCACCTTAAAACTTCCATTACTATTCATAACAAGAAAGCATGATATATATCAGGGCATGATGTTATTTGAAGAGAAAACTAGGGTTTTTGTTATCATCTTAACAAAATTCCTGACCAAGCATCATAACCCTAATTACTATATACCTTTTTACATCTTTGACCATCCTGCATCTAGAGTTCTCCTTAATCCATAAAAGTGATTTTATCAAGGTGTAATTCCTTCTTCATTCATCTAAGTGATCATATAACTCATTGCATGGTGTTTGATCAAACCCAGAATAGTTATTACTTTGGTTGTTCATTTAATTGGTCACTTGTGCAGTCAATGTAGAACATCATCATGGATCCCACTTTCCTTCGTTTCATTCACAAGTGATCTAAAAAAAACACTTTTTAAAACCCCTCCATAATATACGATATAGTCATTAGTATGCAGGAGCAACTTTCAAATACGAATCAGCATTGTATAGTGAATAACTTGACTTTTTCTTCAAAGTTGACTTTTTGATCTAAGTCAACAAATCAAATAGTTTCTTCAAAACCTAACTCGTGTCCTGTCTTTTTTATCTCAATAATGTATAGTTTATGGATATATAACTTTTAGGCCATAATATTGAGTGATTCATTAATCTTAGTTTTTTGTCCATTTTCGCATTGATTAAATCTAGTAAACATTGGGCCACTTGACCTTGTTCATAAAAGCCATGCCATACAAAATTGATTTCTTGAAGTAATTAAAGGATTAGAAGGATAGGTACACGTTACCGTAAAAATATTCGTTTCCATTTCACAAACATATCACAATAAATCCATGAAAATTCTTTTAACTAAAAAGACATATTTTATTGCAAGCTATTGGTAGCACGTAAATCTTTTTGCACTTGGGCTAATCTATGTTTGCATCATGCTGCATAATATTTCATACAATATAATATGAGAATAAAAGAAGATGAAAAACATGACAATATTTTCCATGAAATCCCTTTGCCCCACAAGACCACATGGCTAATACCACATGAAGCTTGTCACAGACCCACATGATGGCAAGGAGCAGCAAAACGGCATTCCATGACCTGCGCCCTTTATCCTCAATTGTGTGACATGCACAATAAAATATTTCATCATGCTTGCAAAGACCAAACACAATATTTATGCAAAGACAACCTAACCAAGTCCTTCACAACAACGATCATCAACATAGCAAGCCATGACATTCAATTGAAATTCAAAAAGATTACATAATAAATCCAGAATTCCCATATAATTTAGACTATGGTCTAATATGCCTCTTTCCATTCAGTAAATCGACCAAGTTGGTGTGTTGGAGTAAAAAGAGACTTTTTTCCTCAAGTGTCATTTTCCTGAAATTAAAATCCCATTTTACCCCAGTTTGAAAAAAATTTCCCAATCTACCCCCTTTTTCTTATTGGGCTCGTCCATTCATTGGACGAGGGTATGAAGCCCAAAACGCGCTGGGTAGGCTCGACTATTCATTGGCCGAGCGTGTGAAGGATTTTTTTTTCTTAATATTTTAAAAACTTTATTAAATAGTTTTCTAATTATTATTAAATAGTATTTTAATTAATTCTATATTTAATTAATATAATTGATTTTTTTTTAAAATAATAATAATATCTTTATAAAAATATTTAAAATAAAATGTTAATAATAATAGTTTTTTTATAATAATAATAATTTTTTAATATTGTTTTTTTAAAATATTAATAATAAAAATGATTATTTTTTAGAATATTAATAATAGAAATAATTAATTTTTTTAAGAATTACAATGGATGAAATACATTTTATTGATATAATGGAAGCAATACATTTTATTTATAGTGACTGCCTGTTCCACATCTTGTGCCAACTTTTTTGCGTTTTCCCTTGCCCAAGTCTTCTTGTCTTTGTCTTGCGGGAGACGGAGATGAGTCGGAAGACAATTCATCAAGGGCGTCTTGTTGTTGTTGATGTTGTTGACTTTGATGTTGTTGTGATGTGTTTGGAGGCATATCCATACCGTCGAGTTCTTGAATGCGAAAAGAAGGCATACTCATTAGATGGCCATCGGTGAGGTCAAAGTTGGGTAGTGAATGTGTGGCTTGTGTGTAGGTTTCGGGTTGGATGTGTTGGATAGGAGGATAATTGACATCATCAGGGTTGTATGTGGGAGTGGGATGTGCGAATGTGGTGTTAGAAGGTTGAGGTTGAGAATGAGGGTTTGAGTATTCAAAGTTGGGTTGAGGAATTGGAGTGTATTGTATGGGTGGGCGTAGGTTGGTTTGTTGTTGATATTGTTGGTTATAATAGTAGTTTGTTTGAGGGAATGGAGTGTGGGGATTATGGTGATTGTGTTTTGTTATGTGGTCTGGGTGTGTTGGTAAGTTTGTTGAGCTGAGGATGATGGTTGGTTATGTTGTTGTGGGGGTGATGTTGTTTGTTGGGTTGAAGAAGCTACACGTTGACGGGGATCATTCAAAAACTGTGTCGGAGCAACGTGCATAAAAGGAATTGATAAAAACCAATTCATGTATTCTCTACCCGGCTTAGACTCACCAATTACCGAGTTTCCTTGTAACACCAAATATCTTCTTCTTTTCCATTCTTTCAGCTCTTCTTTATTTAAATCTTGCCAATGCGTGTCCCAAGCTTGGACCATAGTCATGTTATGGTGTTCACTTAGACATCTTGGCTGAGACAGTATTTGTTGTTCAAATCCAAATTGGAGTTTGACTCGATCCGTCTGATGCATCTCAACGGTAAAGAAACATATCATATATGTTGTTGCACTCCAGACTCGGCTGTCATTATAATCAGGCACTGGATATTATATGTACGGCCTCCAAATAAACTGTTAAAAGAAATATAACTATTAGAATGTATAAAATAGATTTAAATAAGTTTAATATTATAATTAATCATTCTTACATCATTTTCTTCCATGTGTTCTATTGCAACACGGTACCCTCGTAGATGATGACGAGGATTATTTCCATAACTCATACCTCGTTTGCACCATCTTGCATATTAAAAAAAATACGTTAAAGCGACGTATAAATAATTTTGATAAATATAAATTGCATTTAAATGAAAATTGTTACCTTAATGCATAAGGATGTGATGGAACCTCGTTACTAACCGGGGCTAACAAGGGTATGCGTGTGAATGCCCATACAGTTAGTAATACAACACATCCTCCTATGCTCTTGACTCCTTTATGGGCCGCCTTGCACATATGTCTATACAGTGTCGCAAAACAAGCAGAACCCCAACTGTATGTATTACATTTTTCAAGGTCTCCTACTAAAGGTAACCAAGAAGAATGCAACAAATTGTGACTCTTATCTGGCATTAAAAAAGTAGCAATTAAAAGTAAAATATAAATTTTTGCATGAAGAATATTTTCTACCTCGGACGGGTTAGGGTTATTTTTGAGTTGTGTTAATATTGCTTCTAACCAAACTATTTTGACAGAAGCCCCATTTTTATCCGAAGTTGTTGGTTCGATGCCCAAATTTTCCATGTAAACATCATTGGTTACGTTTGTTGGGCCATTAACAGCTTTACCATGGACTCGGAGACCGAGTAACATACTCACATCCTCTAGTGTGATAGTACATTCACCTGTTGGTAAATGAAAGGTGTGTGTCTCCGGTCTCCATCTCTCTAACAATGCAACAATTAGTTTAGAGTCTACTTTTAGACTTGCAGTCTTGGCCACATTTGCAAAACCGGCTAGTTCCAAATACGGTATTATAACCGCACTTGGTTGAATGTATGTATGCGAATGGACCCGAAACCTACCATCTTGCTGAAATTAAAATAAAAAACAGTAATGAATATTTGATCTGATATTTACATATTGAATTTGTGAAATAAATTTGAAAGAGACTTACGTATTCGACAATGTTTGCCGCCATCCCACGGTGTGGTTCGCCCATCCATAACAAAGACATTTTGGAAGGAAGTGTAGAAATTGAAGAGAGTAAATATTTGAAGAGAGTAATGTAGCGGGGTATTCGTTACCATTAGAGATATTGACTAAATCCAAGGTAAATCATACAAGTCGAGTCGCCACCGCACTTCTATTTATCCAAAGGAATGGTTAGAAAGCGAACAAAAACCTAAAAGTTTTAACAAAAACTAGTAAAAGAGAATCAGAGATCTGGGTAAGGGGGTTGGTTATGCAATGGGAAGGTGTTAGGCACCCAAAACATCCTAGGTACTCCTAGGGAGCCCTTTTCACACTTGTTGTAAGGTTGTTGTTTTGTGAAAATTTGTTTGTGCAAACATGATTGAAGAGATGAGAAAAGAATATACAAGTTTATTTACATTTTGTGTTTGAATGGATAAACCCAATGCCTACGTACCATCTTAAAAAAGATTAGGATCAAAACCTCTCAAAATGAGTTGGTGAATTAATTAGTCCAAAAGCCTTAAGGTCTTTTGTTATCAAAGGGAGAAAACTCAACCTAAAAAGAACCACAAATCCACCATGTGAGGATAGCTTCAACATGCTAGTGAGGGGTTAACCCTATAATAAGCATGGAAGACTCATTGTCCATCACTAAGGATATAGGTGAGTATTACATCTACCACCAAGATAAATCAAACCTAACAGCTAAAGGTTATGAAAAACTGATTAAGAGAGTGGCCATTGAAACCACAAAAAGATATTTGGATGGGTTATATTTACCAATTAGAAGTATATACAAAATGGTCAAAGTGGACTTAAAGATTCAAACTCAAAATAAGTGTTATGAAAAGAAAGTTTGAAAATCAAAAGCATGAGGCTTAGGTTTCTAATGTTGAAAACAAGTATTAGATGTTTGCACAAAGGTTTTGGCTTGGGTTAGAGTGGAGAGAAGAAGAAGAAGGGCTAAATCCTAAGCATACAAGAGATAAGGGAGAAGAGAACAAAACCACACAAGGAGTTCCTCTCTTGAGATCATATTGATGATCCAAGTAGCTACCATCCTTTGGAATAAGCAATCACAAGCATAAACTCAAGCAATCAACAGTCAAATGAACTCTTGGAAAGACTCCCCAATGTATCTTGGATCTCTCTCTCTCTTAGAAGCTCATGGTGATGGTTCCTCAATTAAGCTCAAGTTGGAACTCCTAGCACAAAGAAAACACACATCAAAAGGTTCTATAATACAATCAAATAATGGACAAGAGGGAGTTTAGAATATGGTCCTTTCAATGTTCATCTTTAAGCTTAAGCATTCTAAAGGCATGAGGCCTAGTTGCTCTTCAAACTTCATTTGCTAGGGTAAGGTCCTAAAATCTAATTCCATTTTGTCCAATTCTTTGCATTTGGTTCACAACAATCAAAACAAAACACAAGCACAATAGTATATACACAATTATGTGCTCAAGTGAGCAAAAGGCAAATGGCATTAACATAAACATGTGCTCAAGTGAGCAAAGGGAAAAGCAAATGGATAATATGTGCAAGAATAGTAAATTGCATAAAAGTAAAGTGCAAAAAGTAAATGTTAGTTGTTAATGGTTAATGTTAGTAGTTAGGGAGCCATAAGGAAAATTTAGCGTTATGTTAAGCAATCGTAATTGGACTTATGTAAAAGTCACAACTATCTGAGGCCGGTCAATAATAATGTAGGCAACAACACAAGTTAGAAGTCTTGATTAGTGAACCAAGTTCCAACAACTTGCCATGCCAAAAAGAAGAAGAGAATTGATCTTGTATTGGTTTAAGCCTTTTGCATGATTTAGGAAACAACCTATCCTTAATGCAAAACCATTCATTTGATCAATTGATCAAGATGAATTAGATTTGAATCAAGGAAGATTAAGCCTCCCTAATCAATGCTAACTTATCAACCTTCAACTCATTGATCAAAAAGAAAAGAAGAAGAGGAAGAAAGAGATGAATAATGGAAAAGGAAGATTAAAAGAATAAAGTGAAGGAGAATTGCGGTCCAAAACGCAGCGGAAATTAAAATTTTCTCCTTTAGAGATCCTTACGAATGGTCATGATCAGTGATAGAATATTTACCTCTTGTGACGACTGAAACCTTTGGTGCAGATCTCTTGTGACGATCAAAACCTTTGATGCAAATCCACGGAGCGATCACGAACGTTGAACGATGACAACGTCTCTACTCAGTCCACACGAACGGATTCCTTCAATCTCAGTGCTAGCTGGTACGAGTGAAGGCTTTGAGTGAGAGAGAGAGAAAGTGAGAAAACGAAAAGAATGCAACCGCAATGAATGCTTCTGCACAAGGGTTCTATTTATAGAACCACTTGTGTGGGCTTCAAGCTAAAAACCCACTTAAGTGTATTTTGGCCCATATCTTATATTATGCCCAAAATCACTTAAGCCCATGGTACCTTACCATATTTCGTATTCTACTCAAGTACAACGTACCTTACGATGTTCTATAATTCACTTAAGGGCACCGTACCTTACGGTATTCCTTAGTTACTCTATCTCTCATCAATCCGTCCTTTGTGTGTGACCCTGTAGGTTTTCGTGACGTTGGCAATTATATTAAATCACGTATTTAACATAATAAACAGTGAGCGGTATCTAGCAACACATCACTGCTACCCAAGACACGAAAATGTCAAGTGATCTGACACAACCTTCTGTGATAATAATTATGTGTATAATTACCCTTTTGCCCTTATGTCTATATTGAACACAAGGCATAGACCGTGTCATCCTTGTCCAGTTCAATATTGGGCCCATAGACATTTATCCTGTTATGCAGGATGGGCAAATTCCATCTAGGTCACTCATGTCCCTCGACATGCTTTGTGGAGTACCCACCAACTGTCTTTATGGTTATCCAGTTACGGACAACGTTGGATCAGCAATAAAGCACTCGACTCTACATCTAGGATCCATAGTGGTTTCAGGTCGAAGAGTGGAATACACTATTATCACCATGAGAATAAATTATGACACCTTGCATAACTTTCTATATAGTATTCTCATAGCGGGTCAATCCGGTATAAATATTACTCCTAATATTCATACCTATGTTTAAGACTTGATAACTCTTTATCCATGATCCATAAGATGTGATCATCAGTCTACAAACATAATAGTCTTAATGCTTTAATGTTATCCCACTTCACACTAAAGCTCGACTACGGATACTTTAGGAATAGTGTCCTTATGTTTAATGTGTTCTCATGATTAAGTCACACTTAATATATTAAACGGACTATCTATTCCAGGGACTTTATTAATCAACCATAATAAAGAGAATGCCTTTTATTATTAATAAATAATTCGATACAAGTACCAAAATGTATTGGCCTCTAGGGCTTACACCAACATAAAGTGCATAAAGTGAAATAAAATTACCAATCCATGTGTATTGACCAAATGACATTGAAAGTCAAAGTCAAACAATGAGAAATCAGAAGTGAGATGAAGATTGGAGGTCAAACAATAAGCAAAATACTTTTGGCATTTTCTAATATAAAAATAAACTTGAATTAAAAATAAAAGAGAGGTCAAACTTCAAAATCACCTCAAATCAACCTTGAAAGGTCCAAGTGATTTATCCCAAGTTCAACAAGGTCAAACAAAGTTTGACAAAAAATTTAAGCATTTTTAAAAGTCAGAAACTATTTTTAATCAATTAAAAATGAACAAAAATAACCTAATTGAACTAAAATCTCAAATAAATCTCAAATCAATTAAAAAATTGATGAGAATATTTTTCATAGATCCATCATCATTCAAATAGGTTAGGAAAATATTTTTGTATTTTTTGAATATCAAAAACTATTTAAAATGAATTAAAAATAACCAGAAAAGAGAAAAATCACAAAAAATATCAAATGATGAAATAAAAAATATTAAAAATCAAAATTAGAAAGTAGAATTTATTTGGAGAGGAATGCAATTGGTCCCATAATTTTTGGATTTAAAATGAAGAAGATATGAATTTTTGAAAATAATGGAAATAAAAGAAATAAAATCAGAAATTGGAAAATATGGAAAATCCACACGCGTTGGATCTAAGCTCATTAATTGAGCTGGATCATCAAACGGCTATGGCATGCGCGCGCACCAAACACTCCAGTCAAGTGAGCCACATGGAAATTAAATAAAAGTCATAACATTGGAGCGCTAGGATCAAATCTGGAAAAAGCATCGTGTGGCTCACAATCAATTTGGCAAAGGGACGGCCACCGGAGCCACCTTTTTCTCCGGTGAGCATGAAGATTTCGGTGAAATTTGCAGGTTTCAAAAGCTTAACCAAAATACACGATCCATACATCATTCGAAAGCTAGGATGATGTACATCATCCATGTATCACTCAATTCCACTCTAAATCTCTATATTGAGAGAAATCAGAGATGGAAATTCTGTGATGTTCATGAGAACTTGATGGATTTCAAAAATTAAATACTCAAATCAATTGCCTCTATGAAGAGGACTTCAGCCAACACAAAATCCAGGCAAATAGATCAATAAATGATGAGTTTCGAAGAAAAAACCAGTTGAAGAACAACCTTGGATTCTGGAGATTTGAGCTTGATTCCTTGCTTCCTTTATCAAAACGGAAGATCAATGAACTAAAGGATGAAGGTCTAGAAGCTTTAGATCCAAAGATTCAACCAGATGTAGTTGAATTTTAGATCTGAAAAAATTGAAGAAAAGTGAAATAGCTTCTTTGGTGAGAGGTTAGGTTTTCAGTTCAGCAGCATTTCAGGTTGATTCATGGATGAAATTTGAATGGAATAGAGCTCCTATTTATAGATGGAATGGCAAGGTAAGTGTGATTCAATCCGTGTGCATGGAATTGGATATCCATTGCATGGGCTTGCATGATCATGCAAAAGGCCTAAATTCAATGCTAAATGCCATCTGAAATGAATGTGAGATGATTTGGACGCGCAGCTTGGAGTGAATTGGCTTGTGCATGGAGTTTTGATGTGTTATGCATAATTGGACCAAAAACTTCCCCTCTTCGAAAATACCATTTGCAAAATCCAAACATGATCATGTGAGTAATGGTTGGAAAGGTTTTTATGTAAGGAACAATTGTTATGTTGGGCAAAAATCCATTTGAAGTGTGGAAATTGGTGAAATTTGAGTTTAAAGTGCAAGGTGCAAAACATGTAAAGGCAAAGTTTCCAAATTTTGCATCATTTGGATTTTTGATGAAAGAGTTATGGGCACTTGAAGTTGGACTTTTTTTGCCTTTGAATGCATTTGGTCCAAAAGGACCTATAATATTTTGCATTATCACATGTATTTCCTTTGAGATTTTGAAATTTTGTTTAACATAAAATTTTAAGTAGACATCCTAAGATTTCCAATGCATTTGATCCCACCTCAAAATCATAAAAAATGAATGAGTTATGTCCTTGGGAAGTTGACCTAAAATTAGGGTTTCAGTCAAAATGACCTATAATGTATTGGAATGGGAGATGACCTTCCAAGCCTAAAATCAATTTTTGATGAACATGAAAGTTATTCATATTGTCCTTAAGAACATTGTTTTCTTTTGGGATCATCTCCATTTGACCAACACATAAAAAGTTAGGTCTCAGTGCATTTCAAAATAATCAGATGAATTGACTGATCAGCTTCTCAAGTCCATGACTCATATCTTGATCGAATTGATGATTGAGGACACTCAAATAAGTTCAAATATGCATGAAATGATGAGTTAAAGAACTTCCCTTGGTTTCATTTGATCATGGGCTGAGGTTGCTTCAAGAGCAAGGCATTGTGGTGCACAGATGAATTAGGGTTTCTTTGGGGAACAAACCTCAAACCCTTTGACTTGCTTTAATCAAAATGATGAGTTGAGATGCTAGGGAGGCATATTTGATGGATGAGAGCTTTGGGAACCATGACCATGCTTGCTATCATCTTCACTTGGCCATATCTTTGTACCAATGATCTCCTTGAAGCTTTTGACCTTGTGATTGCTCAAGCTACAAACAAAAGATGTTAGTGACATATTTTTGTGCTTTTGGTTAGTAAACAAAATGAGAAAAACAATGATATACAATTCAAGCATGCTTGGTGATCTCAAACCACTCACAAGGGATCCCATCCAAAGGTAAAGGGAACCAAGATGCTTATGATCCTTGAGGCAATGCAAATGCAATGCTATGATGCCATGAGGGATCTTAGGGACAAAATTGGGGTCTTACAAGTAAGAATTTGTGAAATAGAAATTGTAGGTAGATGATGAGAAGGAAGTGTAGAGGTATGGATTATTTATAGTGGTAAAATATAATAAATATATTGGTTAAGATTTTAATGGGGGATTTGACATTGCATGGAATGCATGCAATTTTTTTTTGTAAGGAATCCTGCAAGATGAGATTCCCACGCTGATGGGAAGTTGCACTGCGCAAAAGCCTATCTTAAGGCTAGTCACTTTGATGGATGAGTTATGCTTTGGTCTTTATGAGCTTGTCTAATAGAATGGCGATGTGATGCGTTTGTCGTATGGGTTCGTCCAATGGAGTGACGAGTTTACTCTTTTAGGGTTTTGGCTTGCCCAATGAATGGACGAGCTAGTACAACCTAGGGATCACGCCTTCTCTCCTTCTCTCTCTTCCTATTAAATGAATATTAGCATGTGATTTGTATATGATGGTTTACTATAAATACCACTAACATCTTCATTCATTCTCACCAAACCAAATATACATTCATATCTCCTAAACTAAATCAAATATTCCACATCCATGACTCAAAGAAATTTAATTGTTTCTATCCATTCCGAAGGGTCCCTTTTCACAGATCCAAGTGAGGGATTCTCATTTTACAATACGAATTTAACTATGTTTAAAATCCACATCAACTCCGACTTTCATAATTTAAAAGACCGTATTGAAAAAAAGTTGCAACGTTATGTTGAAGACATCATTTATCGTCAACCATTATTTAATGGAGATGATAATACCGTCTTTTACATAATGACACCCATTGAGACCAACGAAGATGTCAAGTCGATGTTTCAATGTCATGTAACATTATCTCAATTACCCAGCATTGAGATATATGTTTGTCTAGTCGATAATCTTGAAGAACAACCGAGTCACAATGAAGATGTTGAAGAACAACCGACTCACAACAAAAATCTCAGTTATCCAACGCAATCTGTACAGTCACACGACTATGGAATGAGTCAAGCCATTGACGAAGAGCCGACTCAAAATAATGAACCTTTCATGCCAAATGAAGAGGTAGACGAGAATAGTTAGGATGATCTTGAGGAGGTTCGATTTGAAGATCTATTTGGTGTTAGCGATGACGATGGCAATGAGGACATATTCGACACACCAACCGTTGCACTAAGAGCGCAACCAATTAGTTTGTACAACTCACCTGCGCACATGCAAAACATAAGTTTGGATGATGCTGAACCAATATCCGTTTTCGGAAGTTTCATACCAACTCATAATTCTGACGAAATAGAGGAGGGCATCGAGTATGAAGATAAGGAAGTGTGTGTTCTGGCGTTGCAACAATGGCATATAAAATGTAGTCTAGATTTTTCTGTGGTTAAATCTGACAATGTAAGTTTTGTCATCAAATGTAGAAATTCAACATGCAATTTCAATTGCAGGGTCTCTTTGCGTAAGGGCAACTCAAGGTGGAGAGTTGGCAAGTCTAGTGGGCCTCATACGTGCACGACCACTTTCATGTCACAAGACCATACAAAACTCAGTTCAGATATGATTAGCAAGAGCATAATGGAGGTTGTAAATCGGGACGCTTCTCTTAAGGTGAAGGTTATCATCGCTCATGTTGCTGAGAAATACATGTATATCATATCATATAAAAAGGCATGGATTGCAAAGTGTAAGGCAATTGAGTCGCTGTATGGAAATTGGGAGACATCTTACAACGATCTTCCGCAGTGGATATTGGTAATGAAAACATATCTACCAGGTACCATTATAGAATTACAATCCTTACTTGTGATTTCAAATGATGGTTCATACTTGGGTGACCAAAGGATATTTCATCGTCTGTTTTGGGCGTTTAAACCATGTATACGTGGTTTCGCGTATTGTAAACCAATTGTGTAGGTTGATGGAACTTGGTTGTATGGCAAGTACATAGGGACTCTGTTGATGGTTGTGGCACAAGATGGGAACGGGAACATATTTCCGATAGCGTTCGCATTGGTTGAAAGTGAGACAAAGGAAGCCTGGAGTTTCTTTCTTAAGAATTTGAGAATGCACGTTACCCCCAAGCAAATCTATGCCTAATATCAGACAAGCATGAATCGATAAAGAGTGCATACAACAAACCGGAAAATGGATGGCAGTTTCCTCCTTCATCACACGTCTATTGCATTAGACACATCATGCAAAACTTCATGCGTGAGATTAAAGACAAGGATCTGCGCAAAATAGTTGTTAACATGGGTTATGCGTTAACAGAGGCAACATCTAACTACTATCGGGGGGAAATCTGAAGAACAAACAACAACGCTTTATCATGGATAGACAACATCCCTCGGGAGAAGTGGGCAAGGGCATTTGACAGAGGGCAACGCTGGGGTCACATGACAACTAACCTAGCAGAAGCAATGAACTCGGTGCTAAAAGAAACCCGAAACCTTCCAATCACTGCATTGGTCAAATCTACGTACTATCGTTTAGGCTCACTATTTGGTAGAAGAGGCCATCAGTGGACAAAAATGTTAGCCTCTGGGCAGGTTTTCACTGATAACTGCAACAAGGGGATGGCTGAGGAAGTCATCAAAGCTAACACGCACAACATCATGCAGTTCGATCGAGAGAGATTTTATTTCATGGTCCAAGAGAATATTAATCATAACGACGGTCGACCAACCGGAACATTCAGCGTTGATATGAGGAAACAACACTGTGACTGTGGGAAATTTCAGGCATTTCACTTACCTTGCTCCCATGTAATCGCAGCATGTTCGAGCATACGCCAGGACTATTCCATTCACATTCTAGAAGTCTTCAAAATTCTTAACGACTTCAAGGTCTATCAGGAGAGTTTCCTAGGACTTCCCCATGAGGAGAATTGGCTATAATATGAAGGATTTACTCTTTGCCACGACGACTCCATGAGAAGGAGGAAGAAAGGGCGCCCAAACAGCACCAGGATTAGAACCGAGATGGACAACGTTGAGAAGGAAAAGAGAAGGTGTGGAATTTGCCGTGAAATAGGACACATGCGTAGGAAATGTCCTAATGTTGCAGGACCATCCCAGCGACCATCTAGATGATTATGTTGTTGTTTTAAATATCTGTCCAAATGATTATGTTTTTTTTTTAATTATTAACTACTATTCACATAATATATATAAACCATTGTGTATTTCTAATGTCTTTTGGGACCAAACAATTATGAAATACATTTGATAATCAAAGGCTTATGGTTACAAAGTACGACCACATTAACTAAACAACAACAACAACCAACACAATTGGTAATTAAAAAACTAATCAACAACAACAACCAACACAAGTGGACCTTCAACTCCTCTATTAACTTCACCACTATGTGTCGAAAACATACACTGGACATCTTCATCATTTTCTATACGATCCAGGTAATACATGTACGTACCATCAGGGCTTGCATCAGTCAACGTTATGTATGGACAACGATACTCTACCTTCCTCACCTTCATACGACGCCCGCCCAACTGTCGGAAGCCAGTGTGGATGGTTGAAATCAGTGTTCTGAAATTCCATTGCGGATCAAGGCAAACACTCATTTTTTCACCGTGTCCATAAAATACAAGACCACAAACAGACATTCTGACCAAAAGAAAGGATTTTGGAATATGAGTTACATTTCTACAAGTTCTTCTATTTATTGAAAATTAATACTTGAATACGCGACCAATCATTGGCCGAGACAGTACAAACACAATTTTTTTTGGCGAGAAATATATCATTCCCAAAAAATTATTGAAATTTTGGAGGGAAACATATCAATTTTATTATTAATATATAAGAAAAAAATTATTTCTATTATTAATATTCTAAAAAATAATCATTTTTATTATTAATATTTTAAAAAAAACAATATTAAAAAATTATTATTATTATAAAAACTATTATTATTAACATTTTATTTTAAATATTTTTGTAAAAATATTATTATTATTTTTAAAAAAAATCAATTATATTAATTAAATATAGAATTAATTAAAATAGTATTTAATAATAATTAGAAAACTATTTAATAAAGTTTTTAAAATATTAAAAAAAAAAAATCCTTCACAAGCTCGGCCAATGAATGGCCGAGCCTACCCAGCGCGTTTTGGGCTTCATACCCTCGTCCAATGAATGGACGAGCCCAATAAGAAAAAGGGGGTAGATTGAGATTTTTTTTTCAAACTGGGGTAAAATGGGATTTTAATTTCAGGAACGGGGCACTTGGGGAAAAAGTCGTAAAAAGAAGAGATGTAGTAAAAGAGCAAGGTTACCCAAAAACATCAAGGAACCATGACTCCCTCACCCAAAGCCAACCCATACCATTTTTGTGGTCCCTGAAAAATGTTGATCAATAAAGCAATCAAAAGGACAGTTCAGAGAATAAAAAAACGAGGCCACTCTAAAAATCCAACGAATTAGGGGATTCAGTTTTGCAACTTCTAATTCTTATCCAAAAATCCTAACAAAAGTCTTTCTCTTTCCTAAAATACTCTCACACGATTTGATAAATTATCTCAGACGTATTCCATTTAAAAAACCACTATAAGAACACCTACTGTTTCATTCCCAAAAAGAGACAACTCTGCAGAAACGTTCCAAAACCTATACACCAAAAGTTCATTTATTCCTAGCAGCTTATTGAGCTTCCCATTCACCGTCCAGAAGAAGAAGAGAGGCTGAAGCTGAACTAATACAAAGAGATTGAAAGCGAAAGCTTACTGTTAAGGCGACGCCGATGTCACATCGGACTTGCTCCGATTAGGTAACTTTTGAGCCATTTTTCCCTTTTTCGTTTTTGCCCTTGCAAAGAACTACTTTTCTTGCTCCATATCCCTCAACAGCTTGTTTGATTTGCACCTAATTGTGGATTTAATTTCATGATTGAGTGAGTTAGGTTTTTTTGTTTCATGGCTCCCGATTTGTGGTTTTGGGTTGGGATTTGTTTGTTTTGAGGCCGGATTCGTAATCTCCGGCCAAAATAAGTAAGGGTTTGTTTTGTTTGTTTGGGTTTCTGGGTGGTGTTGGCCGGGGAAGACGGCGGCGGCCGCCGTGCGCCACCACCTTCTCCGGCATGTTCGAATATTCTACCGAGCTCCATTTATAGAGCATATGATTTCGTTTGAGTGAGGAGAGAGAAAGTTGTTACAAAATGAGAGGGGATTGTTGGTCCTGCGTCATTTTAAGAGGTTGTTTGGGCTTAGCATGGTGGTGACAAGTGTCTCCACCATGGACACTTGTCACAGACCGGTTAGTTCCATTTATCGGATCCTGTGTGCTTCGTTGCCCTTGGCTTACCATAGTCTTGGGCACATTCCACCCTTAGGATTGGTGGACCAAGTCAGATCTGCAGATCTGACGGTCTTGGCTTGTTTCCGGAGTCAACAGAGTTAACTAGAGGTCCAGTGGGCTCTCCCTAGGTCTGCGGGCCTCCGTTTTGGGCCAATTGTTGTTTTTCCACCTCACCCCCTGATTGTTGTTGGTGCGCCCGATTTGGGCTTGTTTTTGGATTTTAGGCCCAAATTCTTTTTTTTATATCTTTCTTTTTTGTATTCTTCTACTTATTATATTTTTTTCCTTTAAAAAAATATAATAATAGAATGTTAATATTACAAAAATAATTCATGTTATTTATTTAATTATTATTTTAATACCTCATTCGTTAATTTAATTAAATAAATCATTCATTTATTTTTGTAAGATATTGTTTGAGATATTATTTTGCATTTGCTTGACTAAAATCGCTTGTGCAATTTCTAGTTTTATATAAATCATGTTTTAAGTTGTATTTTTATAATGATATCCACTTGTTAATCACCTTAAGCGTTATAACTTCATTATGTCATTTAAATTAATTGACTCTTGATTTAATGTCGAGCCAATTTCAACACCTTTGTAAGTCGATCGCTTTTAGCATCGCCATCAACCTCATATAACTCACTCTTGGACTTTCTTATAACGAGGCCTATTCGATTTTAATTAATCAATTAGATGGTTGATTCACCAAATATAATCCAATTTATCCGTAAACACAAATTTAAAACCTCGATCCAACATCGAGTATTTTTATTCAAATCAATTAAAGTACCTAATCACGATAAAATATCATTTCATTAGAGATGAAAAGGAGGATGTGGTTTTGAGCCTTCAACACCTCTCATCGATTATTTGAATACGAGTCTCTTACTCGGTTAGTCAAATAATTTTCATTTCTCTAAAAACTTCTATACCGGATTAAATCAAACCTATTTTCATAATAAACTTAACAAAAAGGGACATGATCTTGAGCCTTCGGTTCCTCTCCTCTAATGCTTGAATATGAGTTGCCTTACTTAGTCATTCGAACATTGATCGTTTATCCAAAAAATATCAACCATACACAAACCTATTTTCATAATAACTTAGATGAAAAAGAAAGTGGTCTAGAGCCTTCTATTCCATTTCCCGGATACTTGGATACGAGTTGCCTTATTCGACCATTCGAGTATTCTTCATCCATTTAAAACACCTTAACGTTATCAAATCCTTTTGCAATTAAGGATGAAAAAATATATGGTCTAGAGCCTTCGATTCCTCTCATTGGCTATTTGGATATGAGTTTCCTTACTCGACTATCCGAGTAATCGTCATTCAAATAAAACTTCCATATTAATCCAACTTATCACCCTCGTGTGATCAAAACTCTTTTCAGAAAGAACACGATTCAATCCCTTCTAATGAGCATAACAAACTAGTGATTAAGCCTCCGCCGAGAGTAGACAAACTAACGTTTAGCCTTTAGAATGAGATCTAAATAGTTGTTCATTAAAAGCCACTAATAAACCGTAGATCCCCGAACTACAAATGCTCTGATTTCCTTATTGCACCATAAGGATACGTAGACACGAGATTGCGAGATCTTGGCGAGCACACTAATAAAAATCCTCCATTTTCCCCCCTCATGAGGTTTCCATTCATTTCTCTTTTCAATCTCTTTATCTTTCGAAGAAAACAAGTAACATTCAGCTAACATTCAAATCGCAAATTAAACTAAAAGGTTCCCGTTGAGTACAACAAACGTGAGGGCTGCTAATACATTTCCCTTGCGTAATCGACTCCCGAACCCGAATATAGCTGTGACGACCATTATTCTATTTTTAAATGTTTTATCGATATTTTCCTATTCTTCAATTGGGGTAAATAAAGTTCGGTGGTGAATCTGTTCGAACACATTTTTCTGCGACCATCGTAAGGAATCATGTTTTTCGAGACGCGACACTACCACACCTTATGCTACCACAATTAATCAATCGCGATAGAATCCCTTTACAAACCATGGTGAAAGGGTCTTTCCGTAGTGGTGCACAATTCCAATTGCATGTCCTAATATGCCCATAAATTCAAATTATATGTCACATGATTCACTTGATTTGAACCCTGAATTATCACCACTAGTTAAAATAAAAACCATGTGCCTAACACCAACCATGCTCCACAAGTAAATCCTCCTATCAGAAATCAACCAAACATGTCCAACCTCTAACATATATACAATATTTCCATTGTAATCTCTTATCATATACAATCCATAATTCAGAAGCAGTTGTCTCCACTTCATCTTCTTCATGTAAGTATCCTTTATCAACAATCTTGTCATATGATTCATTATCTTTTGCACACATACATTCCATCCTAAATGTGTCAACTATTAGTGAACCTAAGTCATATAAGACTACTATCTATGATGATAATTGGAGGGATGCTATAAAAACTGAGTTGACTACTCTAATTAATACCAATAATTGGAGTCTTGTTCCTTTACCTTCACACAAGAAAGTCATTGGATGCAAATCATTGTTCAAATTAAAATTGCATGCCAATGGTACAGTTGAGAGATACAAGGAAAGACTGGTTGCAAAGTGGTTCACACAAACTGAAGGACTAGATTATATGGAGACTTTCAGTCATGTAGCAAATATGACTACAATTCGAGTACTTAAGGCCATTGCAACAGTTCAGAGTTGACCACTATTTCAACTTGATGTAAACACATATTTTATTCATGGTGATCTCAATGAAAAAGTTTACATGCAACCTCCTCCAGGTCTTGACTTGTCATAACCTGATCTTGTGTGCAATTTACAAAGACCCCTATATCATTTGAAGCAAGCAAATAGACAATGAAACACAAAACTTACTAACACACTGACCTCCTCAAGTTACATCAAGTCCAAACCTGATTGCTCACTCTTCACAAAGAATTCTCGCAAAGGCTTCACAGTCATCCTTGTATATGTGGATGATTTGATCTTAGGTAGGACTGATCTCAAAAATATCAAACAACGTAAGTTTCTTTTGAATGACAAGTCCAACATTAAAGGTTTATGAGTATTAAATTACTTCCTAGATTTTGAAGTAGCTAGAATAAAAAATGGAATATCTCTTTGCCAAAGAAAGTATTCCTTAGACTTAATACACGATGAGAGTCTTATTGGAGCCAAGCCTTGTAATACATCAATGCAACCTCATATGCAAATCCATAAAACACCTCTATCAGAACCTACTACATACAAGGGACTAATTGATATATTATTGTATCACACTAACTCCATGCATGAGATAACTTATGCAGTAAGAAAACCTTGCCAATTTCTTGATGCTTCTACTGATAAACATATCCTTGTAGGTCTGCACGTGTTAAGATACCTAAAAAACAATCCACGACAAGGCCTATTTTTTAGCTCATCATCCACGCCATGCCTAAAAGACTTCTTTGATTCTGATTGGGGGGCATGTCCCGACACAAGAAGATCAACAACAGGCATATGTTTCTTCCTTAGCAAGTCACTAATAAATTATAAAAGTAAGAAACTGAATGTAGTATCTCAATCATCATCAGATACATAGTATAAAGCATTAACCCATGCAATATGTAAAGGTCAATGATTTTTCTACCTAGTAAATAAATTTTAAATACCCCATAAAATGCCAATCATCATCTATTGTGATAATAAATCTTCTTTGCACATAACTCAATGATAGAACAAAGTATGTAGAAATAATTTGCCACATGGTTATAGATAAAGTGCTAGCAGGTGTGGTGCATCTAATTCCCGTAACTTCAAAGGAGTTGGTTGCATATATTCTCACAAAATCATTGCAACCAGGTCCATTCAATAATCTTAGGAATGATAGACATATATTATAACTTGAGGGGATGTTAACTTTTAGGTTAGTCAAAATTATAGATAAATTTATCTCTCGTCTAATCAATTGGTGTTCTTGAAAGGTCATTTTTCGGTTGATGGGACTATAACTGTGAATGAGTTCATTGGCATTGCTAAGAAAGCCAAAGGGGAGTGTCTCATTTTAAGGTAAACTTTGAAAATATCTATGAGTCTGTTAGTCGTAGATTTTTGAATTATATGTTTGTTAAGTTTGGTTTTTGTGATAAATGGAGTGCATGAACGAATGCTTGTTGCTTTATGATAATCCAACCATCCTGGTTAATGGGTCTCCGACTAAAGAGATCAGTATCTATAAAGGTTTTAAATAAGGAGAACCATTATCCCCTTTTTATGTTCTTTTTAGTTGTGGAAGAGCTTAGTGGTCTACTAAGGTGAGCTGTAGGTCTGGATCTTATATCTGGTTTTAGGATTTTCTCTTGGGATTTAGTCATATTTCATCTTTAGTATGACGATAATACCTTAATAATTTTCGAGGCTTTGATTGAAAATATTTGGACTATTAAAACCATCCTTAAGGGGTTTGAGCTTGCATTTAGTCTTCGGGTCAATTGTTCCAAAAGCATCTTTATTCATATTAATGTGGACCCCTCTTTTGGACTTAGCCAATGGCTTCCTCCATTGCTTTCACTAATCCTTCTCCTTCAAGTATTTTGGCCTTCTGGTGGTGGCAAACCCCAGTCTTGAGGCCACATGGGAACCTTTTATTTCCCTTTTTTATTTGAGCTCTTGTTCTGGGAACCATGTGCATGTTAGCCCAGGGGATATAATGATTCTTCTTAATTCTGTCCTGAATGCAATTTCTGTTTTTTCTAGTCTTTCCTCAAAATTCCCGTTAGGCATGGAAGAAGATTGTTAAGTTTCAGATGAGGTTCATGTGGGGAAAGGGTTATTGGTAATGTCAAAATCCCTTGGGTTAGATAGGAGGATTTGTGTAAACCCAAAAATATTAGTGGTCTTGGAGTCACTGACCTTCGTTTAAATAACCTAGCTCTTTTATGTAAATGGCTACACCATTTGATTTTTGAACTATTTGTCTTTGGAAGGATAATTTGTCATCTAGACATAGGGTTTAGGTAGTCTCTTCTTGCCAAGGAGGTGGAGTGTTTGTACTGTGGATTGTTTTTGCTTGATGGAGAGGCATATCTCTACTAGATTCTAAATCTAGTGATACCTCTAATTAGTTTGTGGATGGAATTAGATGGAAGATGGGATTGGGTATGCTCACATCTTTCTAGGATGATTCATGGGTGGGGCTAACTCCTCTTAGGGTTATTATACATATGCTTTTGCCTATCTCTTAGCAAAAAGAGGAAGACATGTGAGATTGGTATATGGGTAGATGGATCAATGGTATAAAACCTTTAATGGAAGAGACCTATATTTGACTATGAGCAGGTCTTGATGGATGACCTTCTTCTAACTATCCAAAGAGTTAATCTCTCATTGGAGGGTGATTTTTGGTGTTGGTGGATCGCTTCTGCCTATTGTAATCTTTTTTAGGCTAATTATGTTATGAGTTCTTCCTCTTCCACTTTGAATATTATTCTGACTTTTATGTGTTGTAGTTGGGCCCCCTCAAAATTGGTGATCTTTGCTTAGAAACTTCTCTAAGATAAGAAACCAACTAGAGATAATATTTGTAAGAGACGATTCATTCTCGATCCTGTTGGTCTTTCTTGTGAGTTATGTACCAGGTCTATTGAGTGAGTTTCCCACATGTTTGTCACTTGTAATGTGTCAGTAAACCTATTGTATAGGATTTTCAATGGCTAGGGGAGATAGTTGGTTTGTTAGGAGATATTTTGTCGCCTTTTGAGATATTTTCTTCTTAGGAGGTTTGGTTAAGATTCGAGGCGGGTTTATCATGACTTGGAATTCAGTTGTGTGAACTAAATGAAAATCTCTGAATGACTTCATCTTTACAAGTTCGATGATTGATGAAAAGGGTATGAAAAACAAGAGCATCTCTTAGGTTCACCGATATATTCTTGTTATTTTTCTAAAAGGCTGACGAACCCTATTCTCTGTCAGCGTAAATATCGGCTAGTGTGTGTCATATAATTTTCTTGTAGTCTCGTTCCGAGTTGAGCTTGAAGGATATTAACTTGTTGATGGTGGCTCGTTTTCTTGAGATCTAACCTAGTACGTTTGGTGGATTTTGTGGTTCTTAGAGTATTTGGTTATTTTCTTTATTATCCTAATTATTTCTTGTGTTTGTTTCTCTTTAGTGGACTCCTCGTGAACTTCTTGTGTTGATTCGTTAGCTTCTAATATATCTTGTACACTTTTCTCTCTCATGTTTATACAATTAGTCGTCTTTTAAAAAAAGGAGCA
The DNA here is from genome assembly GCF_024323335.1 of Lathyrus oleraceus. NCBI lineage: Eukaryota > Viridiplantae > Streptophyta > Magnoliopsida > Fabales > Fabaceae > Lathyrus > Lathyrus oleraceus. Next base: position 48,440,312 of record NC_066579.1, on the reverse strand, counting down.
TTAATTAGTTGTGGGATGTAGCATTATCTTTGTATCGACATAAATGAAAATATCGGTTTATGATTCAATTTATTTATTTGTTTAGATTATGTTTTTCATAAAACTAATTTTGGGAATTTGAGTTATATATCAGTCAATATTTAAATAAATTATTAATTAAATCATAATAAACTCCTACATGTTATTAATTAAATTATCATAAAATATAGAACTTAATAGACACTATTTTTATTTTTCTTAAAATGCATTATTAGGATAGATCGCAATTATAAGACTAAGCAATTACTTATATTTTATGCATTTATAACTACAATTTGTCACTTCTACATTTAGGTCTCCATTTCGGTTTTGTGAAATATGTTGAAGTATAGAACCTCATAAAACTATCTTCTTCAGAAATATATTTAGAATTATGGTTAACACACCAGTCCAACTAAATGTAAGCTTTATGGTGGAGGTACTTCTGAATCGAGGTTGATGCACATTGCAGATATGCATGAATTCACTGTGGCACAAACACCATTTAGCTATCTTGGAGTTCCTATATTTAAAGGTAAGCCTAGAACTCTTCATCTCCAGATCATAGCAGATAGAGTATTGGTCAAGCTAGCTACTTGGAAGGGACACCTTCTTTCTATGATGGGTAGGTTTCAATTAGTCTTAAGATTTATGAATGACAAATAAATATTCTTAACAAAATAGATCCTTGGTTGATAAAAGAGTTGTGTGGGGTGAATTTTATTTGCATAAATACAATCTTGGATGAAATATTTAATGTGTTTTGGGGGACTTCAATTATGCCAGCTCTTCTAGTGAAAGTGACGGGAAAATGATTCTTCCATTTCTTTAGGGAATATTTATTCTAGATAGTTTTTTCTCAGATAGATTTGACTGATATCCTTCTTTTAGGTATGAATTCTACTTGGTTCTAATCTAATCGCGGGGAAGCCAACATGCTTGACCAAGTTCAAGTGTTTAATGGGTGCTGGAGTCATTGGCGAATGATGTCTCATTGGGCCATGCCCAGGGATGTCTCTGATCACTATTCTATTATCCTTAAGTTCTCTATTCAATTTTGGGACCCCAAGATGTTTATGTTCAATAATTATTGGTTAGACTATAATAATCTCTTGGAGTTGGTCCATAACACCATGTCTAATTTTCTCCTTTTTGTATTGAAAGATTATTTTCTTTAAGAGAAACTAAAATCTATCACCGGAGTTTTAAAAGTATGAAATTAAGAGGTGTTTGGTAATCTTGACTTTTAGAGTGAGTCTTTGAGAGAGATAGTAAGTTCTTTGAATTCTTTGGATGATTAGAGGGTTTTATCTAAGGATGAGATTCAGGCTAGGATTAGAGCTATTGCGAAAATTTATTCCTCTCTAAGGATAACAGAGTCCAAATTATTTCAAGGATCCAAATCTAAATGGATCAATGAGGAAGATATTAATCGTGGTTTCTTGCACGTGTCTTTCAAAAGCAAGAGTATGAGGAATTCTATTTTATCCCTTGAGGTTGGTGATGGTTGGATAAAAGGGGTGTATGAGATTCGCAAATAGGTGATTAATTATTTTCCTTATATATTTAAAGAACCAATTTATGATAGGCTATATCTTGATGGAGTTGCTTCCACTCTCTTTTTGATGTTGATACCCTCGCCCTAACTGTCCCATTTCTTCTCATAAAGTTAGAATGGGTAGTGGCTCAGTGTGAGGGTAATAAGATCCTTAGTCATGATGGCTTTAGTTTTTCTTTCTAAGATGTTTTTAGAACTTGTTAAGGGACGATTTAGGGATCATGTTCGATCAGTTTTATTTCCTAGCAACTCTACCCCGGAGCTTTGCCTCTTATGTTTTTACCTTGATCTCCAAGGTTAATTCCTCTTCTCGGTTGGAGGGTTTCCGATCTCTATCGCTATTGGGGTCCTTATACAAGTTGGTAGCTAAAGTATTGGTGACTAGACTAAGGAGAGTGATAGACAAGCTTACTCCCATAATTAGCATGCTTTCCTCAAAGGAGATTATTGGTTGGAAATGTGGTGGTAGTAAAAGAGGTAATTGATTTGGAAAAGAAATTAGAAAGGCTTGTCACATTTTTAAATTGGATTTTAAAAAAGTGCATAGCTTAGTTAGTTAAGGATTTCTAGATTATATGCACATTAGATTCATGTTTAATAATAAGTCGAGATATTGGGTCAAAGCCTGTGTGTTTCCTGAAAATATTTCTGTGTTAGTGAATAGTTTCCTAACCCAATAGATAAGCATTCAAAGGGGTTTGAAACAAGGTTATCCTCTATCCCCTTTTGTATTCCTGTTAGTGACAGAAGGGCTTAGTGGGTTATTCAACATGGTTGTTCAGTTGGACCTTTTCTATGGCTTTAGAGTGTGATCCTCTAATTTGGTGGTCTCATATCTTTAGTATGCAGACGATATCGTAATCTTAACCAACCCTGATATAGAGAATCCTGGATTATCAAGTCTATCCTGAGGGGTGTTGAGTCGCCTTTAGGTTAATTTTTATAAGGGTAATCTTATTAGGGGTCAATATGGATAAAATATTTTTGGATTTGGTTGGTGGTTTTCTTCATTGTAAGCTTGAGTTCCTTCCTTTAGTTATATTGGACTTTATGTGGGGGATAATCCATATTTAGGATCTACTTAGGATCCTTTTGCAGTATGTTATTGATGACAGTCGTCATTACGTGATTTTTAGGAAGAAATTCAGGTAAATTCGGATGAAGAATGGCCAAAAAGCATGTTAAAGTGTGAAGAATTGAGCAAAAAGTCAATCCAAGGAATATACACAGGCTTAGTGAAATCTGTGAAGCAAAAGTGACACCTGCTTATGTTATTCTCGTGTGCGCGATACTGATAGTCGTGGATGGGACTCTTTTCAGCTAACTTATTATTTTCTATTAAAAACACTTTTTTTTTGCCTATTTTGAGGGGTTATGAATCCCAAGATTGAAAGTGTCCGCACGAGGTGATTTTAGGTGCTCTTGGAGGCCATTGGAGAATATTTTCTTCAGTGATTTTTCATGTACTATGAATCTAAACTTACAGTGTATTTAGTTTACACTATGAGTAGCTAGATTTCTTATAGGTTAGGTATTTTTGTATTGTTAACCTACTTTTATTATATTGCGACATATGAGTGGTTGATGTTAATGTTAATTCTTTAACATATTGTTATTATTCAATTATCACTTGTGTTCATTGCCTATTGTATGTTATGACACTCAATATGATCTAGGTAAGTAGTGACATACTGGCATAAGGCTGCTTATCGGAAATAGGATAATTGTTCGGTTCTCTAATTAACTAGGGATAGTCTAATTAAGAATTATGACTTAGGGATTAACACAGTCTAGTGCCTAGTCTGACATTCTAATTGGCCTAAGGGACCGGGGAATTAACGCATAGACTAGTGAGCTACACACCAAGAGATTGGGTGAAGTGATAGGGTTAATCTGTTGTGTAACTCTTATGTATCTGCATGTCTGTTAATGCGTATTTCATCAATATAATAGAAGTAGGGGATTCTAACAAAAATACCTAATCACCTTTATCATCGTATCTTTTGCAAAGTCAAATTTCTCTTATTTTCGGATCAAACAAACCCGTCTCCCTTGGGTTACTTTATCTCACACATGTTTACCTTGTTAAAATTCAATCCTCGTGGGTACAAATCTTATTTTATTACTTCGATACACACTAGTACACTTTCTAGTTTTGTCATAAGCTGCCCAAATGACTTCATTTGTTAAAACATATGTATGTTAGATTGGATGGTTGTGTGATCTTATGTTTGTTTATAACTTGTGTGACCTTACTTAATTTTTTTCTTAATGATATCCTATATTTTTCTTGTCTTTTTTGAACCTTTGAAAGTCTAGAAGAAGATAGTTAGGATTCAATGACAGTTCATTTAGGGGTGGTGTGAAGGGTGAGTATGAGTTTGTTTTAGTTAAGTGGTATGATGTTTGTAAGCCTAATAGTAAAGTTGGATTGGGAGTTAAGAATATTCTCTTGGTTAATTTGTCCCATTTGGACAAATGGAGGTGGAGGTCGATCATGAGGGCTTCTAGCCTTTGGTATACCATATTCTTGATGCTAGATGTGGTCCTTTGGCAGTATCTTCTTTGGTTGAGGGGGGGGGGGGGGTCAAACTTTAGGTCTTCGGTTTATCTCCGCTTGGTCAAAGTAGATGATCCATTTGTTCGATTTGTAGGTAGTATCTTTATTAAAGATTAGGTTCCCTATGACTTTTTCCATCTCTAAGCATATAGAAGGGATGATGGGGTGAGATAGGTCAGCATGAAGAAGGGAAATTCATTTGAAATATGAGGTGTGTTGAAACTGATGGAACAATCAGGGTTTCAAGAAGAAGAAGAAGAAGAAGAAAAGAGAAAAGAGAGAAAACTGAATTGTAAAAATTAAATTCTTATTGAGTGAAATTTTTATTTTATTTACATCATACTATCCCTTTATACAGGAAACAAAATCCCAGGCCTAAAACTTACAAAGTGTAAAATACAAAGCTACAAGTTACACTTTGACACAACGACTATAAGTTGTATTCGAATATGTCGAATAAAATCATATCTAAACATATAGGTGGTTGACTGACATATAATTCTTCTTCTAAAGGTCCATTCAGAAATGATGACTTTACATCTAGTTGATATCGAAGATGACGAGAAACACAAGAAATGGGGGTGAGATGGGGGTTTGAATTGGGTTTCTAAAAACAAAATCTTTTTCTACCTAATACAGCAAATAGAAAACAAAGAACAAAAATAATGAAATAATTATTTTTTATCCTGGTTCACTGTTAACTAAGCTACCTCCAGCCCACCCACAAAGGTGGTTTCGCCTTATCAACAATGGCTTAATCCACTATGATCAAACTTGATTACAACACAAAGACCATCTGTTAATGTCTTCTTGACTATACTAACTAAACCATAGTCACTCAAGGAAAATATAATCAAACAAATTGAAATACAAAGTGTGTTTACAAAATGCTTCTTAGAAAGCAGAATACACAAATGAATAACAAGTATATCACACAAAATATATTCTATGAAGAGTATGAACAAAAGTTCCTGTGTGTTTTTCTTTTTCTCTCAAATATTTCCCAAAGAGAACTATTCACGTATATGATAATTCCTTAGAGTGTATAAACTCTTTACATTCTTCCAAGTCTTCTTTACAGGCAATGCAAAGATTCGTTGGAGGGTAGAATTGGAATACCAAAACGCAGATGTATCCTTACATAACGGCTTGTGAAAATGGAAGAAAAAATGGTAGAATAGTACAATACTTAGCTCATAAAATCAGTGTAGTGGAAGGAATATTTGATCTTGTACTGTATATTATTTTTCCCACGTAAAACTTTTTGATCTTCAGATGATGAAGCATGCATAAGAGAATAGTAAGAGTCTGGTTGCGAGAATCTTCAGAAACTTAGTCTTCATAGTCTTGATCCCATTCATCAGAACCTGGTCTTCAGAGTTTGGTGACACAATTCATAGACGTTTGAGTGCAAGGCTTCAGAGCATATCATCTTCATAAGCTTCAAAGGTGAAAATATTTGGATGATCAGAAATCAGAAGCGTTGAATACAAAATCCAAAACATCATTATCTTGTAAACCACATATCTCAGAGTCATAGTGCACTAGGTTCAGAATCTGATGACATCACGTGTCATTCACTCAGAGTCAAAACTTGTATCTAGTATTTGCACACTAAACAAAATGATTAGGGTACACAATTATTCTCTAAGAGTCTATGAATTGTTATCAATTAAACAAAAGGCTAGATGCATAACTAAATCTTGTTCTTACAATCTCCCCCTTTTTGATGATGACAAAATCATGCATTTTGGTGAACAATTTTTACTTGGTTTAATCACATAAAAACATTAGAGTGGGGTTTGTAAGCTCCCCCTGAGTTTAAGGATTAAAATAATTTTAACACATAAAATATTTCAATTAGCATGAAAGAAATAACTTCCCTGAACAAGGAAGCCTGGTTAAAATATATTCTATTATTTCTTGATTTCAAGTATCAGAAAGTCTGGTTTGAAACTTGATTTACTCAGAACTTAGTTTAAAAACTATATATATACCTGGTTAACACTTTTCCTATTATAGAGTTATGGAATTTCTGAGCAACCAAGTTAGCTTGATTGGAAAAATTATAAATAATTGTGAACTTATTCAAAGTTCCCAGATTAGTGATCACAGTCAGAAAATAGAAGTTCAGAATCAAATGTTTGGGATTCAAAAGGGAAGTAAATATATCAAAATCGTGTCCACTCTTCTCCCCCTTTGTCATCAATCAAGAAGAAAAACAGAAAGATAAAGACAAAGTGTAAACACAATAGAAAAATCATATCATTCAGAATGCAAAAAGTACAAGAATGAAAGAAAGAAAAAAACTTAAAGAAATAAAGCAACATGTTTTTAAAATAGGGTTTCTAAGATAGGGGTGGAAATCTGGATAGAATGGCTTGAAGCATCCCTTCAATCTTGGTGTTTGTCTGAGCGTGTTCTTCAAACATGTCATCTTGCCTATCCAGGCGAGACTTGACCACTTTATTTTCTTGCTTCAACTCTTGCATAGTCCTCAACATAAAAGGAATGTGTTCATCTTCTTCCACTAGCCTTGTCCCAGAGATGGTTGCAATTTCATTTTTTGGATAAGGAGTAGGAGGAACTTATGTTTCAGCTTCAAACATCATTTTCAACCACAACTTAGCTTCAGGAGTGGGAGGAGGCTTTGGAGTAAACATTTCCACAAGTGGCTCAATAACTCCAGCCAACTTATCATGAAACCTCTTCTCAGTAGCCTACTGTCGCAACCTGAAAAAAGAATGCGAAAAAACAACCGACGAGAAAAGAAATGACAGAAGAGTCGCCACCGTGCGTTATTTATCCCAAAGGAGGGAAAGGAAACGCTCGAAGTAAACCTGAAAAAAGGAAAGGAAAAGACAAGGTCTCGCAACCAAATCTTGGGTTCGGGAGCCGATTATGTGAAGGGAAGGTATTAGCACCCCTACGCATCCGTAGTACTCTACGGGATCCACTTTTGTTGTTCTTGTCTAAAGGGTGTAGGTTTATCTAATGTACTATTTACTAAAAGGGGGTCAAAAGAAAATGACTCGCGCGGATGTCGCATCCACTGCATACGTATCTCATCTGAATATGAGAATCAGAGTCTTCGTAGCTCGGCTGCCTATGGGCTAAATAGGAGTGTGCTCGCTAAGACATCGCGTCTTATGCCTACGTATCTCATTTGGAATGAGAATCAGAGCAAGCCGTAGTTCGGCTAACTACGGGTTAAGGGTTGTGTTTTTGGGTGAACGACGTTACTACGCAATCTACCGGATGCTCGACCTTTGGAGATTTACTCGCCTGTAGTAGAAGGAGTCAACGTGTTCTTAGGAGAAGAAAAATCAATGAGTTGGTTTGCGTTTTAGGAATGCTCATGCAAAAAGGAAGTCCTAGACGAAGGAACATTGCTACCTTAATTGGCATGCAAACGAGATACTGTACGAAGCCTAGCAATCTTATGGGGAGACGATCACATTATACAAAACATGTATCTTAAAGTAAACACGCCAACAGGGGGGCTCGAACATACATGGGTAGGGCTTTAGTCAAGAGGGGTCATATCAACCTCGACAAACAAGTCATGGAATAGGTAATCAAATGGGCTCTGAACCACTGACACTGAACGTCAGGGTGAGAAAATCAGAAGGGTAATGAGGATAAGACCTCATAGCTCTTAACCCTGGACCGGGTGAGCTCATGACAAAAAGTGGGGATTCAGAAAGGTGGAACCCTCTCCACTCACTGAACGGACAAAAGATCTTGGGCTTTTGTTCTGAAGCATCGACACGTAGTGCAAGCATAAAGAACGACACACTGAATAACGGGGGATTGATTACTAATCCCTTTTATCCATCAATTGCCTCTGCATGGAGGTCTTTGGGCACAAAAGTAAACAAACAAAAGAAAACATTGCCTCCTATTGAGATCTTCCAACTAAGAAAGTGGTAAAATGCGGGAAAGATGTAAAAGTACCACACGGATAAAGATCCGAAGTAATAGCAACTAACGACACAAGAAACCCAGAGATCTCTCAAGCTGGCACCACCAAAGATAGCAAGTCAACACAGGTAATCGGAATAAACCTCCAGGTGGTATCCCACAAATAAAGTGGAATGCCAAGCAAGCTATCCTTTCAGGAGTCATGTGAGCCCTTACAAAAAACTCAACACACAGGTTAGAGTGACAAGATGGGGCGCAATCAAGAGTTTCCCCAAATCAAAATGTAACCACATGAATCATGCCATTAAAATTCACAAAAAGAGCTCACAAAAAGCAACCAAGTGTAGGAGGCCTAAACCTCTTGTCAAACACATGCATCAAAAAGGGTATCAAAATTCAAAGTCAGGGGGCAAGGATCCACACATCAAGACATGACATACATACTAAAACATGTGCCCACATGAAAAACCTAACGATAATACCTCATACATTCAGAGCATTCAAATTGAAAGCATAGAGTAATGGAAATAGGGCAAACCTGATTGGAGAGATCGAATGAAATTGAATTGCCCGGTTGGGTTTGCAAAGCAATATGAGGGTTTATATGAGATGGAATTGGCTCTTTGCAGATGAGTTCCTTTCAGTCTCTGGAGGTTGCTCTGAACTCTGTTAGCTCTTCTCACACTATCTTTTTCCCAGGGTTTTTTGGGAGATGGAAGTCTAGAATTTATAACCTGATTTTTGTGACTTTGTGGGCTCAAAAGAGAGAGGTCCAAGTCCAATATTTTTCTGTTATATTTTATTTATTTATTTATTTATTTATTTATTTATTTTCGAAACGCATGGGCTTCGCCTAGCGAGCATGACAGTTCATGAACAAACTTTTGCTCCTTCAAGATTAACGTTTTGACTGATGAATAGACCCCATTTGAACATATTGGAAGTATCTCAAGCCATTCCCTTGTGTTGACTGATCATCCAGATAGGACCCACAAAGTGTCTTGGATAATATTCAAGTTTCTTGGATCTAATTCCGATTGACATGATGAAATGCAATATGAAATGTTAAATGACCTAAAAATGAATGCATGCATGAGGGGGGCAAATTTTGAGGTATTACACCTACTAGCTGAGTTTTTTTAGATCTCGGTGTTATACCCTAATTTTTACCCCTAAGATTCATATCATCCATTCATCCTACAATTCCATTAGCATAACCATGTCACTGGATCATTTAGTTTGCAAGCATGGTTATTCATTAGTTTGAGTATGAGAGCTAGGAATTAGGGTTTCTCTTAGGTTTCTTCACCAAGTTTTCACCTAGTTCACCCATGGCATTGTCATGTATTCCAACTTGTTGCCTTATTCTTATGTTTGTGGCCTTTATAAATTAGGTTTTTTATACTTGTTGCATCATTAGTCATTAACATGTCATCTAACTATTATGCATCTAAAAATACACAAACATGTTGTACTTGCTTCTCTTTTCTTTGTGTTCAAGCATTTAGGTTTGAAAGATTGAATTAAGGTGCTATTTGTTTCAAATAAAGTCCAATTGGAACTCAACTGCTATTGTGATTAAAAGGATGTTCACTTGATTCAAGTCCAAGTCATGATCATCATCTCTCAAGACATATTCACTTTTGTTTATGATGATTTTATTATTTGGTCAAATAAGTTTCAAATGTTTATTTTGGTTCATCATTCGTTAAGTGACAAAGGATTTGAAAGTTATTCATTCATTTTAAATGCTCTCCTTCAAGATTTGCTTAAGTTTGTTCAACACGGAATCAATCATGTTTGCAAAATTTCATCCATCTTCATTTTGTTTTAATGAGAATTCAAGAGGATGAAAAAGTTTTCAAGTATTTTCTATCTTGGCTTTTGGATCAAGTTTAAGCTTAGTCCACCACTCTTGTCATCAACACGAAAATACTTGCCATTCATTCCAAATTCATACATCATAACTCAAGTTTCATTTTGGCATGGTTTCATCTTAATCAAGTCCTACCAAATGCTATCATCATTCAAATACAATCATAAGGATTAAAGGTGGTACATAGTCACGATTTCATCATGCAAGCAATCAACTTTACATCCAAATGATATCATCATTCAAATGCAAGTTAAGAAATTAAGAACAAAGCATGGCGGAGTATAAAATGTAGCTCGGGTTAATTCACCAAGTTCACACAATTAAAAAATTCATCATACAAACATCCATTGTGCAAAGTAAAAATTAAGGTAAAAATAGTAGGTGGCTGGCCCAAATATGATGCAATTCTAGCTATGAGACAAGGCATGAAAATGCAGCAAAGACATGGTACAAGTTACAACAAAATACCAGCTACCAAACACCGGCATAATGATGTAAGAATTCACTATAGTGCAAGGAATTTGAGATTGTTTCTAGCAGCAAAAGAGGGGACTACCATATTCATGTTGCACCCTGCAAATCTCCACGAAATCAGGAGCATGAGGATTGTAGAATTTCATCCAAAATTTCCAGTTCACAAGTCACGATTTCAGCTCAACAACCTTTTGAATTTTCACACATTTTTAGTATATTTTCTCGCACATGTGGAAGAATGCATTCACCTATAAATAGAGTACTCCATTCACTCCATTTCTCAAGCTTTTCAGCCACTAAAATGTTGTCAGAACTACACCAGAACACCTCTTAAAATAGAGCCTCCAAACCCCATTCTCCACTCACTTTCAGTCTACACTACTCACTCAAAATCCATACATACACTTCCCTAAAGCTAAGAGGATCAAGAGAAAGCCCCAAAACAAGCTTACTTGAGTTATCCATTCACGCCAAAATCTACAACTGAGTTATCCCCGACAAGATAGAAATCTTTGTTGTTTGCGTGAAAACTTGATACCATTGGATGCACCTTGATACACTGATCCTTTCCCCCTTGCTTTGAGTTATTTTTTCTCCACCATCACCATTTAATTTTAGTATTAAGATTTATTGCTTCTTCCGATTGAGCTTGATTTCTTCATGCTTAGGTTGAATTAATGAATTCTAAGCATGTAGTATGTATCTATGATCCAGGCTGAGTGCAATGATTTATTGATTTCACCGTGAGGCCTTGAGATGCAGATTTCAAATTTTCATTGAGTTTGAAGGAAGAAGACGAGCTTCTTCGGTTCTTCATGACATTTCTCCCTCTATTCTCCCTTTTAATTCAAATTAACAAGTAATTGATGGCCACATGTCTTGTTTTTGAATGGTTGGTTTATATTAATTGCCGATTAGCCATTATGTTATGATAGTTGACTTAGTACATGTGTTCTCCTCAGATCTGAGCCATTCTTTATGATTATGCTTTCCAGTCATCCAATAATATGGATGTAGTGAGTCTTTATTTCAACGTGGGAAGGTTGTTAGATCAGATCCAATGAACTTGTTTATTTGAGGACCTTTCCTTTGTTTTTCATTCAGGCTTGCATTGCCTTTTAGGATCCAACGCTCTTGGGCCTTGTTTATTGCTTTTGGACACTCATAATTCAATATACACCCCTTCTTCTTAGTCTTTTTTTCTTTACTCTTATTTTTACTTGTTTTTTATGTTGATTTCTTTTCACTTTATTTTCATGCTCTTAATATTTTATCATTTATCATTTTTTTATTTTATTTTTGTCATTTATTTTATTTTGGCATTAATATTTGATCTTTAATTCCTTTTCTCCATTTTTTCTTTCGTGTTTCATATTTTTGGAGGTTAATTCATATTGACTCGCTAATATGTTTGATGTATAAATTTCATTGGCCGATCTCCCATAGTATGATTCCTATATGAATCATACTACGATTGCTTAACATAATACTACATTGTCCCGATTCGATGGATTGATTATTAACTATAATTACTAACTATTGGTTTACTAATTCACTAACTCCTAACTTTACTTTTTTGCAATTTATTTTTCACAATTTATGTTATTACTCATTATCATTCATTTACTTCATGCATTTTTATTTTATGGATTTTTATCTTCTTTTATCTTTTGTTCATTTATTTTGTCATATAATCCAAAATGAACAAAAACATCACAAAATCAAAAACCCAAAAAGACTCGATCCTTTTATTTGTGACCTAAAAAGTGAGATGTAATGGGACATGTGAGAGCTCATTGGACTTTGCATGCGTACCTATGCCTGTCATGGAGAATTGTTATGGACTTGTGATCTTAGTTTCAAGTTGGTTACTTGGGGCACCATCAAAAGGAAAGGGGACATGTAGTTTTGATTCTAATATCAAATGTTTATTATAGGACATTTTGCATACACACGACTTCCTCTTGGGCTACCTTACAACGAGACCTTTTATTTCTCGCATCTATACCCCTTATAATTTTTCATATATCCCCCTCTCATTCGTTGTACTTTTCTTCACCGCTTTCTTTTGGTTTTGCTTTGGTTGATCGTTAACTCCTAAGAACTAAAATCAACCTCACCATTTTACAACAAGCAAAACCCTTGATTCAACGTGAACTAGACTTTTTTCAAAATAAATCCAATAAGTTAAAACCTTGATATAGTGACAAGTGTTTTCTCCATTATTTCTCAAACTTTTCATCTTCAACCATTTTCAAACTCTCCAAACATTTTGGTCAAACCTTTTTGCAATCGTTAATCAAATGCTTGATCTAACGTCAAGCCATTTTCATAATGAAAATGAAAAACACTTAATTCTTATTAAATACTTTTCAATAAAGATGGAAATGGAATATGGTAAATACCACGAGCTCTAGATGCTAAGATTAGAGATGGATATCTCGCCCATCGTAGTTCTCGCCATCACTCAAAACTTTCAATGCGTCTTCTTCAAACCCTTTCTCAATCAATTCTCAAAACATCTAAGAAATATCAAACACTTTTGCAAACAAGATGGAAATAGAACGTGGTGGATACCACGAGCTCCAGAGGCTAAGATTCAAGATGGATATCTCACCCATCCTAGTTCTCACCATTGCTCAAAACACATTCAACCAATCAAACTCTTTTCTCATTGCCGTTCAATTGATCGTCAAACCCTTTTTGTAAACAAAAGGTACTTTGTCTTGAGACGACGTAAAAACAATGCTTCGTCCACTTAAACATGTGAGTAAGCTTGCGACGTTGCCCACGAATTTTGATTTGTAAATACATTTGACCGTGATACAAATGTTCCATTCTCCACTTGATTTGGGTAGCCAACAATGTTTTTCGTTGATTGACACAAAGTAGCTTTTGCTAAAATCGACCAACAAAGAAATATTTTCTACCCAGAACTACGTAAGCCTTGAGTTCTCTATTTCACCCAGAGATATGTAGGAGTAGGATTTGTAACTCTTATCAGGTACGTTAATATAAAATCCAAAAACATTTTCCCTTCCCTTTTGTCCTATATTTTTTCCTTTTAATAACTTAAAAGCCTAACATTACTAAGCTAACACTAACACACACAACTAACAAAACGATCCCATTGAGTATAACGAACGTGAGGGGTGTTAATACCTTCCTCTTGTATAATTGACTCCCAAACCCTGATTCGGTTGGGATAACCAATATCATTGTCGTTCTTTCTTGGGTTTTATCGATATTTCCCCTTTCCTTTTTAGGAATAAATAAAGTTCGGTGTAGACTCTGTTTAGTCTATCCCCCCGAGTGTGCGATTGCGCTTTGCTAAGTCGTGTTCTCATTTTTAGAGGTACGACACCCAGGAGAGGGAGTTCATCTATATTCTGAACTTAGATCATGCAGAGTCACTCTGAGAAGGGCTTACACATTTTGTGCATTCTTACATCAGAGAGTGAAGAAGTTCATTCGCTTCTTTCTTAAACTACCTGACTAAGTCATCTATTTCCTCAGGGTCAATGACAAGTTCAAATTCAGGTTCAGATTCATTGTTAGAGGAGGTATGTATAGTTTGGTCAGATGAGTCAGGGGTATATGGTTCATTATTTCTGAGGCATTCCATGAATGTATCAAAGTCTGGTTCGTTAATTTGGTTAGGTTGAGGGGGTGGAGTAAGTGGTGTTGGTGTGTCTTCTAGAAAGGCACGAGCTTATGGTATAGTGATATGAACTAAAGATGGGGTAGAGTTGATTGTATAAGAAGATGAGTTTTATGGAATATTTGGTTAAGGATCAGTGGGGATTGGTTCAGTAGTTGGTGGTGGTGTTGGTTCAGTTGTTATAGTGGGATGTTCTGATGGTTGTTCAACAATTGGAATTATATGTGGTGTACTAATTGTGGTTACTAGGGAAATAGTTGTAGTTAATTCAAGAATAATTGGAATAATAGTAGTGATGATTGATTCAGACATTGTTGGGATTGGTATTGGAATTGTTACAAAAACAATTGGTACATGGGTGGTGATTGTAACAGATGTACTTGGTTATTTTGAAATGGGAGTTGATATGGTTCCAAAAGGAATGGAAAGTGATTACAGTGGAATAGATTAAAGAGGAGTAGATGAAATAGTAAAAGAAGAACAAGAATAATTTAAAAGAGTCTCAGTAATAGGAGATTTACCATGAGGTCTGGTCTGACGAGTAGTCAATTTAGCATGCCTAGCATTCTCAGAACCAACAACTTCTGCTTTTGGTCCCATTGTATTTCTCAAGATCTCAGAAGTTATGGAAATATTAGTTGGGGGCCTTGCTGTTCCTAAAGGTCCATCACCAGTTAATTTTGACTTCCTCTTTATTTTGAGTGATTAAACATCAGGAGCATGATCTGGGAGTTCATCAAATTAATAAGCAACTAGAGTCAAACTTGTTGCTAGGAAATCAACGATGTAGGATTTTAAACGTTTTAGAGGATCTTCCTTGGTGAAGATAAGATAGTCAGTGATTGGAATTCTTCTAGAAGCGACTGTATTCCTGTCCAGAGTTTCTGGAGGGTTAATGACAGCAGTGATCAGAGACATATTCTTCAGATTCCTTCCATCGAAGGTCATTCCAACATCAATTTCCACTTCCTTTGTTAAACCTACTTCCATCATAGTTTGAACTAACTTGCTCTAAAAAAGGATATCAAAAATCAATATTCCCAGAGGTATCCACTTTCTGGGCTTTGGAGAACCATCTCTTGTTTCTCCGGCCAACTCCCTTAGATACTTGAAAAGTATAGAAGGTAAGTTCAACTTAATGTTAGAAAAAGATTTGGTTTTTCATCTATACCTTAAGTTTTGATGATAAAAATGTTGTATTTGTGTGGGAATAATTTTGGTACCCTAATGGTTTGTAATTGCAACGCCATCAGCTTCTGAATATTATGTTCCAAATTCCACTTTTGCGTTAATCATGAGAAGTTCTGAAAGATGTCAAGTTGATGCTGCAATGTTCTTTCTGCTTCTATGCTGATTCACTCCTGAGAAGTTTATGAAGAGATGTTATGTTGCTGCTGCAACGTTCTTTCCCCTTCTGCTTCTGGATGTGACTCTAATCATCAAGCTTTTGAAGAATGGCAAGCTTATGATGTTTTGCTACTTAGTTGAAGATTCTTAAGATCTCAAGCCAGACGTTGAGGTTATTAAGGTTCTGACTGAAGAGTCTGAAGATTCTAAAGATACTGAAGATCTCAAGCCAGACTGCTGACATTGTCAAGGTTCTGATTGAAGATTCTGAAGTTTCTGAATCCAGTTATATGTTTCTTCATTTCATGCTTCATCAACTTTCAGCAAAAGCCAATGAATTTAAAGATAAGATTAAAATGGATACATGATCAAATAGTACATGGTACAAATCAAATATTCCTTCCATTACCTGATATCATGGGCAAAGGATAGTACTATACATCGCACCTATCCCTGAAATTATGGGCGAAGGACTGTAGGTTGTATCACTCCTTTTACCAATCCAATAGTGGACAACCACTCTATTTGGTATCCCCATTTTCCCTTCAACATCTCTTTTCTTATGCTATATAAAGAAGACTTGGATACTTGAAGAAAAAAACTACAACAATTTCATAAGACTGTTTTCTAGGTGAAAAAGATCTAGACTTTGTGTAGACTTTTCTTAAGTGTTTGTTTTTCATTTGTGTAAAAATCTGCTTGTGTAGAAGCATCTTGTAAACACAAAACCTTTGATTAAAACTTATTGTTTGTGATTCCTTAAAGAGACTAGGGCATAGTCGGATCCTTGAGAAGACAAAGAAAGTTATTCTTTGTGATTATTGTAATAAGTTGATTATAGTGGATTAAGTCCTTGAGTATAAGGCAAAATCACCTTGACGGATGGACTGGAGTAGCTTTGAGGTTCAAGCGAACCAGGATAAAAATACTTGTGTTTTTATCTCTCTGTTCCTAGGATTTGTGTGGTGTTCTTGAGTTGGTAAAAAAACCTTTATTTTTTAAAACCCAATTCAAATC
This sequence comes from Lathyrus oleraceus, assembly GCF_024323335.1. Lineage (NCBI taxonomy): Eukaryota > Viridiplantae > Streptophyta > Magnoliopsida > Fabales > Fabaceae > Lathyrus > Lathyrus oleraceus. The sequence continues at coordinate 48,423,877 of NC_066579.1, read as the reverse complement.
CCCCCTTTCATGTGTTTGTCACACCTTCACTTAACTCCAGATAAAAGATAATATAACATGTGTTTATGATCAGTGTTGATGTAATCAGAATAATTTGTTAAGGGCATGTGATAAATACAACCCAAAAGGATATTGAACCAAACTTGAAGATGATTCTGCAGATACTTGGCATTTGAGGAGTTCTTCCCATCCTAGAAAATAACTTCAGCAATATCATTTAGTCTTTCCTTCTTAGAAGGCATCTCAAAGCATCTCTTCCTAGAGCTATCATGGTTAAGAAGTTTTGTTATTGATTTCTTAGAGATGGTGATCTTGTGCCCTAACACAAACAAAGTAATTTGAAGATTTATAGTTGAGGAAAAAATACATAATTGCTTCACTAGCTCAAGATAAACATGTTTGAGACGATCAAAGAACCCTTCCCAATTTTGAGTTTTGACTCCATCTATGAGTTCAAACGCATTAACTTTGAGATTTTTAAAATCCACAAGCAGTTCACATAGAATTTCTAACTGTGTGAATGGAGTAGAAAGAGTAAGTTCTTGAATTCCTTCTTTCATCTGTTCTTGTTATTGATTTGATTGTTGTTCTTGAGTAGCTTGTTGTTGTTGTTGTTGAGCTTGAGCCATGGTGATGATGAAGAATAAGGTTTAGGGTTGCAGAGAAATTTTTGGTTTGAAAGAGAGAAAGTGTAGGATAAAAGTAGCGTAAGTGTGTGAAATGTGAGTGAAGTGGGTTTTATAAAGGTTTTGCAATCATGACAAAATCTAGAACAATGAAATAATTATGAGAATGAGGAATGCGTAAAGAGATTTTACTTATTCCCAAGAAATCTCTTCACCCAATGCTTTAATCAGTCGTTTAGAATCGTTTTAGTTTCAGTCTTTAAAACTAATCCACTAATCAAGACTAATTGACAACTAATTAATGAAGCAACTGTTCAATATCCAGAAAAATAGAACGTTTAACAAAGAGTCTCACTTCAGTAGACTCAATTGTTCAGAGTCAATAAATCTCAGAGTCTCATTAAACCATTATGAGAAATAAAACATTCCGAGATAATCATCTTTTTTATTATGGACATAAATCCATTTTTAAATTCTTCAGAATGAAAATAAATCTATCTTCAGGAAGGGATTTTAAAGATATAAGCCAAATGATGGTCTGTATCAATAAATTTTAAATTTTAAATTCCCTTCTGAACACAGACACGTATAAGATGATGTTTAGTCTCAATATGTTTAGCTCTAGAATGTAATATGCGATTCTTAGATAAACAAATAGTAGAAGTATTGTCACAAATAATAGGAATGTTACTCTCATACATATGAAAATCTTCTAGCTGACTTTTCATTTAGAGCATCTGAGTGCATCATCCAGAAGTTGCAATGTATTCAACTTTTGCAACTAAGAGTGCTATGGTTGATTGTCTCTTGTTGGACCATGAGATCAAGTTATCTTCCAAAAACTGACAACTTCCAGAAGTGCTTTTTATTTCAAGTCTATCTCCAGCGTAATCAACATCACTATAACCTAATAGCTTATACTCTTTTGATTTTCTATAACACAAGCCAACGTTGATAATACCTTTTAGATACTTGAAGATCCTCTAAACAGATGTTAAATGGGATCTCTAGGATCTGATTGGAAGAGAGCACATAAACAAACACTAAATAAAATGCCAGGTCTAGAAGAAGTTAAATATAAGAGAGAATCAATCATACCTCTATATACCTTTTGCTCAACCTTAGCACTTACCTCATCCTTTTCAAGAATACATGTGGGATACATGGGTGTTTTTGCTATCTTGCATTCTGACAAACTTCTTTAGAAGTTCTTTTGTATATTTACTCTAATGAATATATGTCCCTTTTGGACTTTGATTAAATTGGTTTCTCATAAAGAACTTTAGTTCTCCCATCAGACTCATCTCAAAATCTGTCTGCACAGACTTAGCAAATTCCTTGCATAAAGTAGCATTAGCAAAACCAAATATGATATTATCCACATAAATTTGAAGAACAAAAATATCATTTTTTGAATGTTTTACAAAACAAGGTTGTATCAACCTTCTTTTGGTAAAGTCATTTTCTATAAGAAAGTTGCTTAGTCTTTCATACCATGCTCTTGGAACTTGTTTCAAACCATACAACAATTTCTTAAGTTTGAAAATGAAATATGGGTTTATGCCATAGAAGAACCCTAGCTCATGGAGCTTGATAGGTACTTGCCACAATTCAAACACTTGCGAATAACAAACCTTTAAAATAATGATGCTTATTTGAAAATGCAATTGTCAATGAATGACATGAATGAATATAGCATGAGTATACAGATGAGTATGCATATGTCAGATAAAAAGTGAAAAGAGGTAGGAAAAATTTTGGTATGACATTCATCTTCTTCAAATTTTAATGGATTTCTCTCATCATTATGCAGCATTTTTTTGCTTTTTTTTCTCACAAACATGTTTTAATCAAATTACGAAGAATCAATTATTTTAATCAAAGTTTCATAAATGTTTATGCAAAATTTCAGAGCTCATCAAAATCATTGATAACACAACTATTAGAAGTAATTCATATTTAGTTGTACTATTTTCTTAACCCCTAAGTTTGTTAGAGGGTATTTTAGTATTTTATCCTATTCTAGTAACCCTAGTTTTAGCTTATAAATAGGGTGACAATCATTGTAACTTTTATCATGTTTTGTAGCCGTCATTCTCTTAATAGAATATTTCCATTGATCATTCATTCTACCTTTGCACCAACAATTGGTATCTAGAGCTCCGGTTCGGATTCATTGGGAAACACGGGAAACACGAGTGAACGTGAGGTCTTGTGTGTTTGATTTTGATTCTTAGATTCGTGTTGAATCTTGAACAAAATCTGATCAGAATTTTAATTTTGTGGGTTGGGAAACACTGTGTGAGAAATCTGAGTGTACTGTGCAAGGTAGAAAGATGAACGGAAACGGCAACATGAACACCAAACTTCCAGTATTTGACGGTAAAAACTGGAATCGTTGGATGATCCAAATGCGTGTACTGTTAGGTGCTCAAGATGTTCTAGATCTTGTCATTGATGGTTATGTTCCGGTAGCAGCAGATGCGACGGATGAACAGAAAAACACGCAGAAGGAAGTAAGGAAGAAGGATCAGAAAGCATTGTTCTTCATTCATCAATGTGTTGATGTAAATGTGTTTGAGAAGATTGCAGATTCAACGACAGCAAAGGCTGCGTGGGACACACTGGTTAGATGTTATGGTGGTGACGCATCAGTGAAGAAGGTGAAGCTTCAGTCCTTGAGAAAGCAATATGAGAATCTCAACATGAAGAATAATGAGAAAGTTTCTGAATACATCTCCAGAGTGATTCTGATCACTAATGAGATGAAAGCGTGTGGAGAAACTCTTTCTGAAGAAACAATCATGGAGAAGATATTGAGATCCCTTACCTCTCAATTTGATTACATTGTGGTAGCAATAGAACATTCCAAAGATCTGAGCACCATGAGAATTGAAGAGCTGCAGAGCAGTCTAGAAGCGCAAGAGTTGCGTTTGATTGAGAGAACTTCTGAAAGGGAAGTAGAGCAGCAGGCTCTGAAAGCAACTTCTGATAGGAGGTATCAGAAGCAGTCAGAAGCCAGGAGAAGATCTGATGGTGGTCAGAAGTCAGAAAGCTCAACCTCTGATAGACAAAAGAATGCTCAGAAGGGAAAAGAGAAGTATGACAAGAAGAAGATCCAATGTTACTATTGTAAGAAGTTTGGTCACTTTGCTAGAGAGTGTTGGTCAAACAAGGAGAGAAAATCAGAAGAAGCAAATATAGCCAGAAGTTCTGATGACGAATCTGTGCTATTGATGGCCTCTGAATCTGATGACATGGATCTGATAGACTGGTGGTATATGGACACTGGCTGTTCAAATCATCTTACTGGAAACAAGACATGGCTGGTTGACTTTGACTCTGAAAAGAGGACAAAGATCAGATGTGCTGATGACAAATATCTTAATGCAGAAGGTATGGGAAATGTCAGAGTGATTCTGAACAATGGGAAAACAACATTGATTCAGAACGTGTGGTATGTACCTGGCATCAGAAGCAATCTGATGAGTGTGGGACAATTAATTGAGAAAGGTTTTTCAGTTACCATGAAGGACAATCTTCTGAAGCTGTATGACTGCAATCAGAAGTTGATTATGGAGTCAGAACAGGGAAGGAATAGAACATTCAAGGTGAATGTTAGAATTGCAGACTCAGAATGTCTTAGTGCAACAAGTGCTGAGAAGGAGAGTGAGTTGTGGCACAGAAGATTTGGTCATTTGAATTTCAGAAGCTTAAAACATCTGAATTCAAAGAAGTTGGTACATGGAATTCCTGCAATTAAGAAGCCTGAAAAGTCATGCAAAGTTTGCATGGAAGGAAAACAACCACGATTGCCATTTGCGTCAGAAACTGCTCCAAGAGTAAAACATACCTTGGGAGTTGTACATTCTGATGTGTGTGGTCCATTTCCAGTAGCATCGATTGGAGGGAATAAATACTTTGTGTTATTTGTTGATGAATTCACAAGAATGACATGGGTATCCCTTATTAAGTTTAAACACGAGGTGTTTAATGAATTCAAGAAGTTCAGAATGAAGGCTGAGAATCAGAGTGGTCAGAAGTTGAAGATTCTTAGAACTGACGGTGGAGGTGAGTATAACTCCAAAGAGTTCCAGAAGTTCTGTGAGGAGAATGGAATTGAGCATGAGGTTACTGCTCCTTATACCCCTCAACACAATGGTCTTGCTGAAAGAAGAAACCGCACTTTGCTTGATATGGTGAGAAGCATGCTAAAGGAGAAGAAACTTCCTCAGAAGCTCTGGGGAGAAGCTGTTGCCACTGCAACGTATGTACTCAACCGATGTCCTACGAAGAAGTTGAAGGAAATAGTTCCAATACAGAAGTGGACTGGAGATAAGCAAAGTGTTAGTCATCTGAAGGTGTTTGGTTCTGTTTGCTATAAACATGTTCCAGAAGCCAGAAGACAGAAGCTGGATGATAGAAGCAAAGTGATGATTCTGATAGGGTACCACAGTACAGGTGCATATAAGCTCTATTGTCCAGAAACCAACAAAATTGAATTCAGCAGAGATGTGATTGTGAAGGAATCAGAATTTTGGAATTGGGATAAGTCTCAATCTGATTCTGATGTTAGAACTTCTGAAGAAAGGTCAGAGTTAAGAATTTCTGAAGTTAGAGTAAACTCTGACGTTGATTATGATTCTGATAGTGATTCTGACTCTGGAGAAGACTCAGAAGATGAAGGTGACTCTGATGATCCAGACTCTGATGATCCAGACTCTGATGGTAATCCAGATTCTGGTGGCAATTCAGACTCTGGAAATATGCCAGACCCTGAAGATGGTCAAAGCTCTGGAGGAAGTCAACCATCTGAAGCTAGAAACTCTGAAGCTCAAGACTCTGAACAAGTTCAGAGACCACAAAGAATCAGAAACATCCCCAAAAGATATGCAGAATTTGACATGCTGCAAGACACTGAAGTAGACTCTGAAGGAGAAGTTATTCAGTATGCCATGTTAGTAGACTCTGAACCCATAAGTACAGAAGAGGCTCTTAAGCAGAAGCTCTGGCTGAAGGCCATGAAAGAAGAACTTGATGCTATAGAGAGAAACAAGACTTGGAAGCTGACAGAACTTCCAAAAGACAAGAAAGCCATCAGCGTCAGATGGGTTTTCAAGCAGAAGTTAAAGCCAGATGGTTCAATTGGCAAACATAAAGCAAGGTTGGTAGCCAGAGGATTTCTACAGAAACCTGGGCTGGATTACTCTGAAGTGTTTGCACCTGTAGCAAGACATGAAACAATCAGAATGGTGATTGTAATAGCTGCTAACAGGAATTGGCCTCTGATGCATTTAGATGTAAAATCTGCATTTCTGAACGGTCCATTAGAAGAAGAAGTTTACGTGTCACAACCTCCTGGATTTGGGAAAAAGAATCAGGAAGGGATGGTGTACAGATTATACAAAGCTCTATATGGATTGAAACAAGCGCCCAGAGCTTGGAATCAGAAGATTGGTTCATTTTTCAAGAAGCAAGGCTTTCAGAAATGTGAGATGGAGTACGGTGTCTATGTTCAGCATACTTCTGAAGGAAATATGACTCTGGTATGTTTATATGTTGATGATATACTGCTGACTGGAAGTTTTGAACAGGAGATAGCCAAGTTCAAGAAAGTTCTGATGAATGAATTCGAAATGACTGATCTAGGCAAAATGACATACTTTCTAGGGATGGAGTTCAGATACTCTGAGAAAGGTATTATTTTGCATCAGCTCAAGTATGAATTAGAACTTCTGAAGAGATTTAATCTGAAGAATTGTAAGATTGCTGTCACACCTTCTGATACAAATCAGAAACTGGATTCTGACTCTGATGGAAAGGATGTGGACGCTACAACCTTCAAACAGTTGGTTGGTTCTCTGAGGTATTTGTGCAATACCAGACCTGATATTTGCTATTCAGTTGGGATGGTTAGTAGGTTCATGAGTAAACCTAAGTGGTCCCATTACCAAGCTGCTGTCAGGATTCTGAGGTATATCAAGGGAACTCTGAAGTATGGAGTATTATTTCCTTCTGGAAGAAAGGATGAGTCAGAACTTCTGAGTTATTCAGATTCTGATTGGTGTGGAGACAGAGTTGACAGAAGAAGTACGTCTGGGTACTTATTCAAATTTCTGGGAGGTCCCATTTCTTGGTGTTCCAAGAAGCAACCTGTTGTGGCGTTGTCAACTTGTGAAGCTGAATACATTGCAGGTGCTGTTACTGCATGCCAAGCTGTGTGGATTCTGAATCTATTACAGGATCTGAAGATTAAAGTAAACAAACCTCTAAAGCTGATGATTGACAACAAGTCTGCAATCAATCTTGCCAGAAACCCAGTGTTGCATGGGAGAAGCAAGCACATTGAGACCAAGTATCATTTTCTGAGACATCAAGTTCAAAGGGGAGTGTTAGAAGTTGTACACTGCAGCACTCAGAAACAGTTGGCAGATGTTCTGACGAAAGCTATCAAGACTGATCAATTTCTCAGATTAAGGGATGAAATTGATGTTACAAGTTTTGAAGGAATATGAATTAAGGGATGGTATTAGAAGTAATTCATATTTAGTTGTACTATTTTCTTAACCCCTAAGTTTGTTAGAGGGTATTTTAGTATTTTATCCTATTCTAGTAACCCTAGTTTTAGCTTATAAATAGGGTGACAATCATTGTAACTTTTATCATTGTTTTGTAGCCGTAATTCTCTTAATAGAATATTTCCATTGATCATTCATTCTACCTTTGCACCAACAACAACAATTAATTTTTGTTTTTACCAAAATGACATTTTCTTTTACAATTTTTCCATTTGTTCTTCCTCGTCAACAACAATTTTTTTAAAAATAAAATTCAAATCGAAAAAACTACAACAACAACCAATGCATCAACGATATCGGATATGAATAATTACCATTTTTTCATTTAACAAAGTTAAAAAAATTACAACAACAACAAATGCAACAACAACTTTATATCTGAAAAATTACAACAAAAATAAACCCGACCTCCAATGCTTCTCTTTATCTTGATGAAAGTGTTTCTGAGAAGTGAAAAGTTCATAATGTGTTGTGTTGTTGTTATCTTATTTTGTAACGTGTTTTAAGTATGTTGTGTGAGTGAAATCGATGTTAACCGAGTATTCAATGTATCAATCTTTTGTCAATGATTCATCTTCAATATCTGCATTAATAACCATAACTAATCCTATCTTGAAAATCCATAGAAAACTATGTGAATGATTCCAACATTGCATGAAGATAAAATTTTATCGTAAACAAGTGAAAAGGAAATAGATGAACGCTGTGATTAAATAGTGTGAAATCCTCAATTAATTTTTCACGTACCTTTATCGATAAGTTTTACGTGTTAGAAATAAAATTATTCTAGTTTTATTTAAAGACAAACATTACCATTTTATCACCTAGTTTTATTGTTAGTTTAAAAAACAATATATATATATTTTTAAATACTATTATCTATTTTAATGAATTTATTACTATTTGTAAAGTTTAACAAAAAATACTTGCGTTCAATCACATATTACCACTTAAGTAAAAAGAACAAACTCTCATAGAAAAATATAGAAAACTTATCTATTAAAAAGCCAAATAGACATAAATAAAATTTTAAAATATATTATAAGAATACAAACATTATGACGAAGAAATTAAATTATATGCTTGGAGGTAACATAACTATTTTTGAACATAATTAATTTGATTCCCAGTGCTCACAATAACCATCAACACACTTACTAATATAGTTAAAAAGTTGTGGACATTGACGATCTGAATTGCAAGTATATTCGGTTTCTGCATCATCAAATAAAAAATAATAATAATATTATTAAAAGAGTTTAAAATATTGTGTAAGACTTAAATTTGAAAAAGATGAAAAAAAATGACATACTTTTAACACAAAATTGAGTAATGACGATTATCAAAGCATAACAAAATATGAGTAGTTGACGCATATTTTTCATTCTTTGCATGTCGTAATATAATTTTTTTTGGTCATTTTATCAATAAAAATTGCATGCTTTTATAACTTTAATTAAATAGTATTTAACATTTAGGAATAGCAAGAAGACATTAATTTAATTTAAATTAATATTAAATATCTCTAATCGATATGTTGCGTACATCCTTTTAACTCGCTCAATTGATCACTCAATCTTAAAAAAGATCTCACATAAAAATCTTCATGATCATCAAAATTTGTTATATTATTGATGTAACAATGATAATGAATGATATGAATATTAAATGTATCAAAGTGATAACAGCATATTTAAAATAATTAAAGTCTCGATTTAAAATGAGGTAAAAAATACAATCCTTTCTTTTTTTTCTAAAAAGTAAATTAATAAATTAGGCTGAAAAAGATGGAAATCTTATCTATTGAAAAGTATAATAATAAATATTTTAGTTATATTGTTTTAATTTTTTTTTTAAAATTTGCAATTATTTTAACACATGCATTTTTATATTTATAGACACAAATAAACGGTGTTGGAAATCCACCACAATCTATGAAGAATTTCTATTAATCTTGATGGACAAGATTGTTATCAAACACACAATGACAATGAAAAGAAAAGAACGATTGAGAAAGAAAGAAAAGAACGTTGGAGAAGAACTACTAAAAATAGGTCTAAGTCGAAATCTTGTGTAAAACAACATGCTTCGACACTTCGACACCCTAAGCTATTCGAGACAACCTTGTTTTGTCGAGCAACTTGCTTCGGCACAAGGAATTACAATTCAACACACCACCTAGTTCATTATGTCTAAGCTATCTACATTCATCATATCTCTTAGTTTTCTGAACACTTCGACCTGCACTCCCTTCCTCATGATGTCTGCAATCTGATTCTCAGTTTTGTAGTGTTCCAAATTTATCTTCACATTTGCTACCCGCTCTCGAAGATAATGGAACCTCATTTTGATGTGCTTGCTTCGACCATGTGCTATCAGATTGTTCGCTAGATTGATAGCTGACATGTTGTCGATCTTCATGGTAATTGCTCAATGACTCTTCATTGTTATCTCTTCAACCAGATTCACTATCCACGTTGCTGGACATGCACAAAGGGAAGCAAGTATGTATTCTGCTTTGCACGACAATAATGCCACTACTGGCTCCTTTCTCGAACTCCAAGCAATTGGTGCACCACCTAGCATAAACACATAGCCAGTTGTGGATTTTCGATCCTCACATCACTACACCAACTTTAGTCGGTGTATCCCACTAGTTTCCATTTTTTTCCTTCATAAGCGGCAGGAAAAAAATTTCATATTCGAGAGTTCCTTTCAGATACCTTAGTATCCTCTTTACCGCTGCTAGATGTGATACCTTTGGCTTCTGCATGAATCTACTCACCATACATACACTGTATATTAAGTCAGACCTTGTGTGACAAAGATATCCAAGTGACCCAATAAGTCTTCTATATTAGGTTGGGTCACATCATCTTCATCTGAATCTTTCGACAATTGTAATTTGGGCTCAGTTGGAGTCGAAGTTGGGTTGCAAGCTTGCATCTCAAATCTCTTGAGTATTTCGCCTGCATACCTTCTTTGATGCATCATCAAACCTCTACCATTCTTGTAGAAGTAGAGGCCAAAGAAATATGAAATGTCACCCAGATCTGACATTTTGAATTTGTTGTTAAGATCACCTTTAAAGTCTTCGATCTCCTTCTTACAACTACGTGTTATCAACAAGTCATCGACATAAAGACATAGTATAAGCAAGTCACTCTTGCTTCTTATTACATATACTCCATGTTCAGTTGTGCACTTCACAAATTCCTTCTCCCTTAGAAATCCATCTATCTTCTTCTTCCAAGCTCTTGGAGCATGTTTAAGTCCGTATAGGGCTTTAGCAGCTTGTACACGTTTCTTTCTTCGCCTTGTTTCATAAACCCAGTTGGTTGTGCAACATAAACTTCTTCTTCTAAGGGGCCATTAAAGAATGCACATTTCACATCCATCTGACACATCTGTCAGTTGTTCACGTTTGCTAGACTAACAACCAACCTACTTGTTTCGATCCTAGCAACATGTGTAAAATCTTCGTTGAAGTCGATTCCTTCTTTCTGAAGAAATCCTTTCACCACAAGTCTCGCCTTGTGTCGAGTCACTTCTCCTTTTGGATTCAACTTCACCTTTTATACCCACTTCACATTGATTTCCTTCTTGCCTTAGGGAAATTCGACAAGTGACCAAGTGTTGTTGACTTCGATTGACTTCAATTCTTCATTCATTACTTTCACCCACTTTGAATCTTTCAATGCCTCAGCTGCATTGACTGGTTCAACATTTGCGTAGAGAGAATAATGTACCCGCTCACCTTCTTCATTGATCATATCATCTGATGTAATCACATATTCTTGAAACCTTGCAGGCATGTGTCTAGTTCTTTGAGGTTAACTTGGGCCTGCTTCACCTCTGACTTCTTGCCAAACTTCTCTTTTGACTTCACTAGCTGGTTCATCACATAATATTCTCACTTAATCCTTCTTAATATTCTCATTCCAATCCCATTCCTTAAGCTCATCTATGATCATGTCCCTGCTAATCACCACTTGTTTGTTCATTGGACCGAACAACTTATATCTTCCAGTTGAATGATATCCTATCAGGATTATATGACTCGACTTGTCATCAAGTTTTCTTCACAACTGATCTGGCACATGTCTATGTGCTATAGATCCAAACACCTTCAGATGACTCAAGCTAGGCTTGACACCAGACCAACAATTCTGGCGTGGTTCCTTATAGCTTCTTCGTCGGACATCTGTTTTGGATATATGATGCAGTCTACATAACTTCTGCCCATAACTCTTTGGATAGATGCTTGCCTTTAAACATACTTCTCATCATATTCATGATGGTTATATTCTTGCTTTCTGTGACTCCATTCTGCTATGGAGTGTAGGGTGGTATCGCCTCATGCATATTCCATTCTTTCACACATAATGTGTCGAAGTCTTTCAACACATATTCCCCACCACCACCAGTCCTCAGAATCTTGAGCTTTCGACTGCTTTGTCTTTCGACCATATATTTAAACTTGGCAAATACCTCGATCACTTCGCTTTTCTTCTTGATCAGGTAAGCCCACAATTTTCGATTGAAATCATTTATGAATGTAACCAAATATTTGTTACCTCCAATCGAATCCACCTGGATAGGATCATATACATCGGAGTATATGACTTCAAGAATTTCCTTTGATCTGTTTCCTGCATCCTTACTGAAGTTGTTCTTGTGCTACTTCTCCTGCACACATTCTTCACACACTTCATTTGGAATGTCGATTTCTGGTAATCCTAAAACCATATCTCTTCTCTTCAAATCTCTGATGTCTTTGAAATTGAGATGGCCAACTCTATAATTCCATATCCATTCATCTCTGCTGGCTGCTGTTGCAAGGCACTTATGCTCCATCATATTTAGCTCAACCTTGAAGGTTTTATTATGAGACATTGGAGCTTTCAAGATCAACCTTACATTTGAGCCGAGAACTCTCATCATCTTGTCTTCGATCAAAACTTTGTAGTTCTTTTCGACTAACCACCCTATGCTGAGAAAATTTCTCTTCATGCCTGGTATGTACAACACATTTGATATTACTGACCTCTTGCCAACTTTCCTCAAAATCAGAACATCACCAACACCTTTAGCTGCTAAAGTATTATCATTTGCAAATTTCACCATGTTCATCATTGAGGGATTTATGTTAACAAACCAATCTTTCGTCCAAGACATGTGTGATGAGCATCATGAGTCCAAGTACCACTGGTCCTTGAAAATCTCTTCATCTCTCATTGTAACCATCAACAACATCTCTTCTTCTTCATATTTCGCTAGCTTTGTATCGGTTTCTTGATTCTTCTTTCTGGACAATCACTAGAATAATGACCATGCTTCTGACAATTGTAACACTGAATGTGACTCTTGTCTGGATTTCGACCACCACCTCTTTGGTTGCCTTGGTTCCAAGGTTTTATCTGATTTGACTAGTTTCCTTCTTGCTGATTTCGACCAGTCGAATTATTGTAGCCTCATCTTTCTTTGTTTCCATTCCAGCTTTCTTTTCCTTTCCTTTCTTTTGCTGATTACACCTGCAAAGCCACATCACTCTTCGACTTTCCTGCAACTCTTTTAGCCATTCTTTGTTCATGAGATTCAAGCGCCCCTTGAAGCTCTTCCTTTGTCAATTTTGACAAATCTTTCGACTCTTTTATGGCTACTACCACATGGTCGAACTTTGGAGCCAACGACCTTAAGATCTATCCAACAACAGATCTTGATGTCAACACTTCTCCACATATCTTGATTTGATTCACAAGTTTAATAACCTTAATGAAGAAATCAGTTAAGCTTTCATTGTCTTCCAACGGAAGCAATTCATACGTCCTTTTGTGAGTTTGTAACCTCACCTCTTTCACCTTCTTCGTGCCTCCAAATGACTTCTCCAGAATTTCCCATGCTTCTTTCGCTGACTCTATAGAACTAACATTTTCAAGGTTATCTGGATCAACACATTATTTGGATTATAAAGAGATCTTTATAATATTTCTATTTTGATTCTTTATATGAAGCCCTTTCTTGATCCGTCACGTTTTCTGCAAGCGTTGTTACTCATTTCTTAAGAAAATCCCCAAGATCTTGATAATATAACACAACCATCATCTTCTTTCACCAATTCTCATAATTATTATTCTCGAGAATCAGAAGATTCGTTGGAAATTTCCAGTTTGGATGATTCATTGCCATCGTGATTTTCTTTCCACGAATCGCTCAAGCCAGAGCTCTATATAGCATATGTTAGAAATCCACCACAACCTATGGATAATTTCTATCAATCTTGATGAACAAGATTGTTATCAATTATGGAATGACAATGAAAAGAAAAGAACGATTGATAAAGAAAGAAAACAACATTGGAGAAGAAGAAGAATATTTTTTACAGAGTTTTCTCTTTGCCCTTAACTTGTGGAAAACTTCTTTATTAATTATGCAACTGCAAAATTCTGTGAATACAATATTATGAGTTCATTATAGATTTAGGTTAGCTTACTCCCTAAGCCAAAACCCAAAACTATAAAAGCCCAAAATAGTTAACACTACTAAAAATAGGCCTAAGTTGAAATCATGTGTAAAACAACATGCTTCGACACTTCGACACCCTAAGTTATTCAACACATCCTTGTTCTGTCGAACAACTTGCTTCGACACAAAGAATTACAATTCAACAAACGGGTCTAGGTACATGTCAATATAAGGGAGTTGCTAATATGGATAATTAGATTTAGAATATTAAGTTAAATTAAATGAAAATAAAACACTTGTGTTTTTTCATTTGCCTTGAGAATCATGTTTTTTGTTTGAATTAATATCAGTTTGAGAAGTTTCAATCTTGTTTTTGTTGGAGTGTTTTTGGTGTTTTTCCTAGAATATACTAAATGGTGATTTTTTTGTGAGTTGAGATTTTGGTTTTCTTTTCTTCTATTTTTTGGTTTTTGGAGGGTTTATTTGATGCTTCAGGGGATTCTCTTTTTTGTTTGCTCTAATGTTTTAGGTGCTTTTGCTACTCGACAAAGTAGAAAAAGAAATGAGTTGGATTAAGAAACCAACCATGCAATTGTAAGTTAATGTTGTTAAGCGTAATTGTTGTTAGGAGTTCTAGTTATTAGGAGTGGATTCGACTAGTATATTATGAGTAAAGTCCAAATGACAACTGAAAGGAGAAAAACTGAAATGACAATAACAAGAAACTTAACAAACTATATATTAGAGTTCAGAGCATATATTAGGGAACAAAGAGGTTTCATTTCAGATTTTCCTTCTGCTTTAAGTTGTAGAATTAGTCTCTTGTTACTGTTAGGTTTCAGTCAATATATCTTACTATATATTAGGGTTTAGAGTATATATTAGGGAATAAAGTGGTTTCATTTTAGTTTTTCCCTTTCAACTGTCCAATTTTCTACGTGTCTGTAGCATGAATGGATACATTTGCGGATAGCGGAGTGGAGCGGTCGATCCTAAAAATCGGATAGCAGGATAAGTTTTGCAAAACTTAAAAGAGAGCATGTTACTGAGGTTAGAAAATTTAATTATAGGATACAAGGGACGAAGGAGAAACCCTAGAGTTGAATATAGAAGCTCTAACAAGTTTGATATCAGCTCCTCCAACTGATACTAACAATATCTTATGTTCTTCTACATCAACATATGGTCCCACTAATGATAAACGATCAAGTAAGATTTGTTACCTATCCTATGATTTATTGATTTTTCTATATGGTATTGAATTAGTCTTGTATAAAGTTGAAACTAATAAAAATTGGATGAAGTATATTATAGCTAATAATGTGTGTTTGTGGCAGTTCGTTACTAGAAATAATATTTTCTAACTAGTATTGAGACATGATCATTATTAATGGATTAGGTTATTATTGATGGATTGAGTTATTAGGAGTAGTTATTACTGATGGAGTTTTGTTTCTAGCAGAATTAGTATGCCCCTGCTACTGTTTTGGTATTTCGTATGTATGTTTTACGGGATTTTATTTCTATTTGTCATTTTTGTTATTTTTGAGCTTTTTTTTTTTGTCTATGGGGGAGGAATGGATTTTAATAGTGACGGGGGGTAATTTTTTTTGTTTTGTGTCTTGGGGTGGAGTGGATTTGTTTTATTATAAAAGCTGTTTGTTGATGATGTGTTGTGCTTGTAATGATTTTATATTTTTATACTGCATTGTAATTTTAGAGCCTTCAGATGATAATCTTATTTAAATTATATTATTTATATATTTACGCCGCATTATAATATCAACGAAGATTTTCAATCATTCTAAGGTGAAGAGACGTAGGTGTTTAAGTTTACTTTTATAGATTAAAGATGTTATTATGATTATGAATGATGATTGACATTAGGATATGTAATTTTAAGATGTTTTGTTGATTGACATTAAGATATGTATTTGAAGATGTTTTGTTCAATATGAATCAATGATTGATATTAAGATATTAAAATGAATTGTGTTATGTATTTTTTAAATGCAAGATCATTTTAAATTTGTATTTGAATATTATTATGTAAAAAAATTGTTAATAATGTTATTATCGGGTATATAAAATGAAATGGGTTTTTAATTAATTAAAAAAATCATTTCTTGAAATGATTATAAAATGTTGTAGTATAGAACGTGTTGTTGTAGTCTTTGAAGAAGAAATTAATATATGCATCTATTAGAACGGTTTAAAATCAACAACGACTAAAATCTGTTGTTATACTTCATAAAATAGTCATTCTCTAAAAACCACAATTGCAACAGTTTTTATTTGAAAATGGAGTCCAGTCGATGCTGTTTGAGACCATTCTCTAAAGAAAATTACAACAACGATTTTAAATAAGGTGTTGTTGTTGTTGTGTAAAAAACCGTTCCTAAAGGCTAAAGAATGCTGCCTAAAAACTGTTCTCATAAGTAAAGGCAACATACTTTTTAGATTTTGTAACGGTTTTTTTGCATTGTCGTATAGTTAAAATGTTGTAGTGGGATTTCTCTTTTCCTCTTTTACGCATATGTGGTGGATCCTGTTCTTCTTAAATATGTTTTACTAGAAGGATAACCCTAGTTTCTACGCATGTACCCATTGAGAGACCATCTCCAGACTTGTCCAGTGATTTCTATAGAAGGATAATCCTTAATGTTAGTGATTTCTATAGTAGCATTAAGAAGAATAAGATGAATGATTTTATTTCATTCAACTCCCTAAAGTTTGTAGCTATCCAAGAAACTAAGCTCAATAAATTTTCGGCCTCTTTGATGCATTAACTGTGGGGTAGTTCTTTTTGCGATTGGATTTTTTCTCATGGAACTTGTAATAGTTGTGGTCTCCTTTTTGATATGGTGTAGCTCTAAGGGTTCTTCATTGTTTCCTTTATTTTATTTGGATTTTCTTAATGTACGTTTAGAGTGGGGGAATTTTGAAACATCTTTTGTTTTGTGTTCAATGCTTGTTTTAATTGTGCCTTGCAAGAGAAAAGAACTGTGTGTGGATATTTTATTGCATAAAAGTAACCGTAGAGGGAGCTGTGATTTATTTTAGGGATTTCAATTCAGTTTGTTCTTGTCGTGGGAGGATTGAAGTTGATAGAGGTCATTACCTTGATCAGAGTGTTTATATCCCCACTCTTAGAAATTCCATCTTAGATATAAATCTCATTGATTTTCCTTTCTTGGTAAGAAATTTCACATGCCTTCAACCCAATATGAGGGGATGTGCGTAGGCTTGAAAGGATTATCATGTTTCACGGTTTGTGGGAGCAATGAAGGGTAATATATCAATTTAGTGTGTTTTATTGCTTGTCCTTATATTTATTATTTTAGTTATTGCTTGTCATAAAAGACTTTGACCAAAAGTCAATGTAAGTTGATTCTAATTAACAAGTGTATGATTTGAATCAAGAATGTATGACATGAATGATTCTAATCATGTAGTGATCTCACTCTAATCGTGAAGCTTTTTCATTTTTCAAAAGTTGGTTCGGCAAAAATTATTCGAATAATGAGAATACTTGATTTGAATCATGAGCAAGATTGTGAAATTGGAATTCTGTTTCTATAAATATGATTAAGATCATATCATGTATATAATTGATTCAAAATATGAATAAATTATTTAATTTTGAAATCAGTTCCGGAAACGTGATTCCAACCATGATTTAGTGTGATCCGAATCACATGACCTGAATCATGATTCAAATCACATGACTCTAATCATGATTCAAACCTTTGGAAAACAATATAAGTTTCTTATTTACTTGATTTAGTTCAATCTCACATTAGATTCACTTTAACCATAAGCCTCTAACTCGAATCAAATGGTAATTTTTTTATTGTTTTGTGCCCAATCTCTAGAACATATATAAATATTTTCTCTCTCATATTTTTATACATAAGCTTTAACATAACCTTTGATAAATTTTGTTACTCATCATTCACACATTCAATTTCTTTAGTGAAAATTTGATTTGTGTGAGATTTTTAGAAACTGTAAGTATGAGAAGCAATCTAAGAAAAGGGTGGGGTGAATTAAATTTGATGGATTTTTCTTGTTTTTATGAAAAGTTTATTATCTTTTAAATTTCTTGAAACAAGTGATTGTATTTATATTCAATTTGAATGTAAAATATAGAAAATTAAAAGCATAAAAGTAAATGACACACAAGGTTTATACTAGTTCCCCTTATCAATCAAGAGTGGATCTAGTCCCTCCACTCCTCATAGGATTTTATAATATGGTTAGATCTTTGTACAAGTCTTTAATAAGACCTCTTTACAATCTTCTATACACATGCAAAAGAAATAACCCTACTTTCTTTTACAACACCCTATCACTACAAACTTGGTGATTAAGTTACAACACACTTTAAATAACTTTGAATAATTTTGGTTTTGGCTTGACCCAAAGTTTAATATTTTGATATTCTCTTTTACAATGTTACAATCAAAACTAATGTATTTCAAGTGCTCATAATGTATGAATAATTATTTGAATAAAATAAAATTGATGCAAGAAGTTTCAATTTTAAAAATAGATGAACACTTTGAAAGTTTGTTTGAATTGACATGAAAAATAAATTTTGGAAAGAGGTAAGTTGTGTTTATGAGGAATAAACACTTATATACATATTACAACACCTCTTTGAAATGGTGCATAAGTTTAAAACAAAATATGAATAATTGTAATGAGTAACAAACATTCTCAACATGAAAGAGGCACTACTTCAACTAGGTAGTCAAATAACAATATGTGGTAGTCGACTATCACTTGTTCCAACGTTCATTTTTCAAATTTTGAACACTGGTAGTCGAATACCAATATATGGTAGTAAACTACCACCACTTCTGAAACTTAAAAATATGCAATTTTTTTACATGGTAGTCGAATACCACTTCTTAGTAATCGACTACGACTTCCCTTTTTTTCTTAAAAATGTATTTTTAATATTTGGCTTCAAGAACGATCATGAATGATGATGCAAGAATGGTTTAGATGCAGTGAGAGATAAGTTTCTTGAGCAATTGAAATTTTATAGCATAGATTGCAACATGTACCTTAGTTATGCTTTCTTGTCTCAAACTTCACTTGAATTCCAATGTTCATTCAATCTTGATCATCTTTATTTATGATGTGCATGATAGTATTTGGTCCCTTTTCTTCTTTGATAATCTTTCTTTTTATATTGATATATTTGTGGCCACCAGTAAGGGGTGATGCCTTTCTAGGGGAGACGCTCTTCAAACCCCCATAATTGAGGGGAAACCTCGCCCTTATCACTCCCTACTCTCCCATTGTTGGGAGTGTGGGCACAAAAATGTCTCGATCAGAGAATATTAAGAGTCAATAATCTCAACTTGTCTTCCTAGGAAGTAGGGATTCAACGTTTCCCTACTATGAATGTATGGTCGGTTATCATTCCCGAAAAACCCTAGACTTCGAGCCCATATGCCTATATAAAAACCTCGTCCCTCGCATGAGGAAGGATGACTATTTATGACTGATACAACTCATATACAAACAAAATAACACCAAGGGATACAAAGCTTCTCACCTCACTTAACCTTTCTCTTTCTCTCTCTCTCTCTCTCTCTCTCTCTCTCTCTCTCTCCATAAAATCACCACTGAACAATGGGTTCTCACCACTGTGAGAAAGCCCTAAAACACCAAAAAAATACTAAGGCCTCTGGCCACCCCTACCAGCATAGGGGTGCCACACGTTATGTACTTTGACAAAGGGGGAGAAATATACTCTAAAGGGGAGTAGAGTATACTCTCTATTTAAGTCAGGGAGAGTTTAATTACTCAAAACATACATGTTCTATTTTCTTTTGCCACCTTCCCTGAGAGATTTTTTGTCATCACCAAAAGGGGGGGGGGGGGGGAATGTGGAACTTTGTTTCGCAGGTGATATACTTTTAATAAGGACAATTACTTTTGATGATAAAAACTAATTGATAGAGAATCTAATGTATTATGACAAGTCAAGCATAAGTAGTTAAGCAGATAAATATTCAAACTTAAGTATTAGAGTTTTATGGACTTGACTATCTGATGATGGAAACCCAATGGAAGAAAGTATCTGACAAAGTCTTGAAGAACAAGAAAGTCATACCCTAATTAGTCTGAGTGAAAACTTTGTAAAGAAAAAGGGAGTCCTTGTAAAAGTACATGGATAAATCACACACACACACACACACACACACACACACATACACACATGCATGCACACACACACGCACACATGCATGCACACACACACACGCATGCATGCACGTACACACACACACACGCAAGTGTGTACGAAAGAAACTATCTGAAAAAGTCTTGAAGAACAAGAAAGCCATACCTAATTAGTCTAAGTGAAATTTTTGTAAAGAAAAAGGGAGTCCTCGTACACACACATGCACACACGCACACAAATGTGTACGAAAGAAAGTATTTGACAAAGTCTTGAAGAACAAGAAAGCCATACCCTAATTAGTCTGAGTGAAAACTTTGTAAAGCACAAGGGAGTTAAATCACACACACACACACACACACACACACACACACACACACACACTCACACGCACATACACACACACACACACACACACACAAGCACATACACACACACACGCATTCACGCTCACGTGCACACACGAACGAACACACACACACACAAACACAAATATCTTGAAGAAATTAAGTTCTAAAATGTCTTGAAGTTGTGACGAATGAATTGGCAGCTGTCAGAATTGTTATGGACAAAGTTTTGTCTTTTTTAATCGATAATGACATTAATCTAATCGATTAACTCAGTTTAAAATTGAGTCCTAAACGATTAGGACAACATATTAATGATGTGTAATGGATAAATATCTATTATTTCCTATTTTGAATTGGTAATTGATTACGTTTAAAGCGTCTAATTGATTAACATTAGGTTCTAATTGATTACATTGTCTTAGAAAGCATTAAAATCAATTTCAGTTTAAAGCCAACCTCTAGTTTATAAATAGAGCTCCATTCCCTCATTTCAAATCATCAAACATCGTGTTTTAACACTTCTCACTCACTCTCTCTCTAAACTTTTTCTTTTACTATCTCTCACTAATATTTTAGCCGAGGTGCTTATGCCAGAAAGTCCTATTGTGAGTGAGGGTAAGTTGTAATTCTGTAAGGGCAGAATCATAAAATTCACAAAGGAAATTTATTTCTTTATACCTTGGTTGAATATTATCCATTTAGGGATTGTTTGGTTTAGAAGCTACACCTGTAAAAACTTCTGGTTTGGGGATTGTGTGATAAAGCCCTTGTTTATGTTCGAGATCAGCCCATGGTAAAATCTCATAGGTTCTTGGTTATGCTGTGGTAAAATGACGTTTAGGTTAAATCTTAGTCCGATATTAAAATGTCACAGGTTATTGGTTAGCCCGTGTAAGACCAAGGTTGAAGGTTCGCGAGCTCAACCCATGATAAAATATTTCAAAGTTTGTTTAGAAGCTTGAAGGCTAACCACTCCAAGATTCTCTTGGAAAGAAGACTAACCGCTTCAATCTAATTTGGGGAAAGAAGACTAATCACTTTGATCTACCATTTGAAAGATGTTGGTTCTGAATGTTGGCAGCAATTTTGGTAAAACAAAGAGTGTTCACAAGATGTTACTTATGATGTCTTAACATAAGATATCTTGTACCTGTTGGAGGTTTAAAATATTATTATGCAGGATTGTTTCAGGATGTCATACCCGATGTCATGACATCTGATATAATGTACCTGCTGGATATTTAAAAAGGAATTATGCAGGATTGTTCTAGGATGCCAGACCCGATGTCATGACATCTGTACACAGAACATTCAGTCTGAATGTTATGTGTTATGTGATTGTGCTTTTAATGGAAATCTATGTTTGATTGATGAGTTAATTGCAAACGCAATCAATAAATGATTACAACGTGATTTAACTTATTTTCCAAAGAGATCTAACCAACTGTCATAAGAAGATTTGAATGAAAAATAGTTTTAGGGTTTTATGATGTCCAAGCCCAGCTGAATGCTTCTATAAAAAGGACATGGAAAACCTAATTTGATACACAAGAAATACAGAGCGAAATATTGAGAGAGAATAAGGGTTTTAGTCTTGTGTGGTCGTCTGACTTGTAAGCCATTCAATTCATCCATAGATGATTGAATTGGTCTGATTTTTGAGTTGTAATTTGTCACTCTAAGCTTTTAAGCATGAGTGTGTGTCTACTTGATTGAAGCTGCTAAGTAAAATCAAGTGTGTGTCTTTGAAGAGTGTCTTCTTTTCATAAGTAATTCTTGTTTAATATCACTGGTGTGATTGAGGGGGAGTGAGTGGGATCTCATATCTAAGAGTTCTTAGGTAGAAGTCATACGGGTAGAGATTAGGTGAAAAAGACTGTAACTTGTGTAGTTTACTAAGAGCCTTTGAACTGGTTCTATTTAGTGGATTTCCTTCCTGGCTTGGTAGCTCCCAGACGTAGGTGAGTTGCACCGAACTGGGTTAACAATTGCTTGTGTCTCTTGCTTTACTATTCTTTATCTTTATCCTGTTTGTATTAGTCAGATATTAGTGTCGTGACATTACCTTTAACATCTCATATCTGATACCAGAATTTCAATTGGTATCAGAGCAGGCATCTTGCTCTAGTTCTGCGTGAGATCTAGGGACGATACTTTCTGGTACTATGGAGAGAGATGGAGGATCTGTTCACAGGCCGCCAATTTTGGATGGATCTAACTATGACTATTGGAAACCTCGAATGGTAGCTTTCCTAAAATCTCTTGATAATAAGGCTTGGAAGGCTGTGTTAACAGGCTGGGAACATCCAATAGTCACTAAGGAAGGAGAAGCCACAACTGATAAGAAACCTAAAGAACAATGGTCCAAGGAGGAGGATGATCTAGCCCTTGGAAATTCTAAAGCATTGAATGTGATATTCAATGGAGTAGACAAGAATATCTTCAGATTGGTAAACAACTGTGAGGTGGCTAAAGATGCTTGGGACATCCTCAAGACCACTCATGAAGGCACCTCTAGAGTAAAGATGTCTAGATTGCAGTTGCTCACTACCAAGTTTGAAAACTTAAGGATGAAAGAAGATGAAAATATTCATGAATTTCACATGAATATCCTTGAAATTTCCAATGCCTCTGGAGCTCTGGGAGAAAAGATGTCAGATGAAAAGTTAGTAAGGAAAATACTCAGGTCAATCCCTAAGAGATTTGCTATGAAGGTAACAACCATAGAAGAATCTCAGGACATCTCAAATATGAGAGTTGATGAGCTAATTGGATCCCTCCAAACATTTGAGATGAGAATGTGTGATGGATCTGAAAAGAAAGCCAAGAGCATAGCCTTCATGTCAAACACTGAAGGGGAAGATGAGGAAGGTGGTCAAGATATTGATGAAGATCTGGAAAATGATGTAGCAATGCTGGGAAGACAGTTCAACAAACTTATGAAAAAGATGGATATAAGATCTAAGGCCAATGTTAAGAACATCACATCTGACATCAGTAAATCCAATAATATTGGAAGAAGGACAAGGTCAGATGAAAAGCCCAAAGAAGGAAAAGAAGTTCAGTGCTATGAATGTGATGGGTATGGTCACATTAGAACTGAATGTAGGACCTACCTCCAGAAACAGAAGAGGAGTCTTGCTGCCACTTGGTCTGATGAAAGTGAAACAGAAGAAGCTGCAAATCATGTGACTACATTGACTGGAAGATGGGGTTCTAATGAAGATTCAAGTGATGATGAAGTAACCTTTGAAGAGCTGGCCACTACCTACAGAGAGTTGTGTCACAGAAGTGAAATAGAAGAAGCTGCAAATCATGTGACTGCATTGACTGGAAGATGGGGTTCTAATGAAGATTCAAGTGATGATGAAGTAACCTTTGAAGAGCTGGCCACTACCTACAGAGAGTTGTGTCACAGAAGTGCAGAAGTGTGCAGACAAGTTGAAAGTCAGAAGAAAGTGATAGCTCAACTGGAGAATGAGAAGGGAGAACATGTGGAAACCATCTCCAAGTTAAAGACTAAAGCTGTATTCTTACATTCTAAACTGGATGAGATGACCAAGTATGTAAGAATGCTTAATAATGGATCTGACACCTTAGACAAGATTCTCCAGACTGGTCAAACAACAGGAGACAAATCTGGTATTGGGTTCAATGAATTTAAGGCTGAGTGCAGTTACACTGGTGGCAAACCTAAACCCAAACTCAAGAGCAGCCATATTAAAAGCAAACCTGAGATGTCACAACATCGTAAGGGAAGACAACAGAAAGGGAAACACCAAATATGGAGATGCCATTACTGTGGAAAATTTGGCCACAAAAAGCCCTTCTTCTATAAGCTGTATGGTTATCCTAGCCATGTTCATCATCAGACTCACCATCAACCTAGACCCAAACATCACAGGCCTGTCAACAAAAAGCAATGGGTTCCTAAGACTAATGTTACAAGTCTAATAGCTCACACTTCCTTCAGAGTTTCAGCCAAAGAAGATTGGTATTTTGACAATGGGTGCTCCAGACACATGACTGGAAACAAAGACCTGCTAATTGGCCTTCATCCTCATGCCACGAGCTATGTAACCTTTGGTGATGGAGCAAAGGGTGAAATCAAGGGGATGGGTAAGCTTGATTGCCCTGGAGTTCCTGAACTTGACAAGGTCCTACTTGTTAAGGGCTTGACTGCAAATCTAATAAGCATCAGTCAACTATGTGACCAAGGTCTAAATGTTAACTTCACTAAAACTGAATGTTTGATTACTAACAAAGAAAGTGAAGTGATCATGAAAGGAGTCAGGACCAAAGATAACTGTTACATGTGAAGCTCTCAAATTGGTTATCCCTCAAAGTGTACCTTAGTCAAAGAAGAAGGAATGAAGACATGGCATCAAAGTTTGATCCATCTGCATCTTAATGGGATGAAGATGATTATGTCTGTTAGAGGAACTCCCAAATTAAAGATTGATGAAATAAAAGTTTGTGGGAAATGTCAGGCAATTATGTCACACCAGAAACTCAGACATGACATCACTTCCAAAGGTTTGAAACTCCTCCATATGGATTTAATGGGACCCATGCAGGTGGAAAGCCTTGGTGGGAAGAAGTATGCAGTGGTGGATGACTTCTCCAGATACACCTGGATCAAAAACAAATCTGATGTGTTTGAAGTCTTCAAAGATTTTTGTCTAAACCTTCAAGAAGATACAAGGAAGATGGATCCCAAAAGTAATGAAAGATTATTTCTGGGCTACAGCAGAGCATATAGAGTCTTTAAGTCTAGAACCAAAGTAATGATGGAATTTATTAATGGTGTGGTTGATGACCAACAGCCTGATGTCACAGAGATGTTAAGACATCTCTGAATGATCCCCCAACTGATTTCTCAAACAAGGTGAATGAACCTCCTCAAGCTGAACCTGACAAAGTCAACAAGGGACCCTCCATCAGAGTTCAGAAGGATCATCCCAAAGATCTCATTCGAAGAGATCCAAGCAAAAGGGTCACAACTGGATCAAGGGAAATGATCTCAAATGACTACTTGAAAGAGGAAGTATATGTTGAATAGTCTAAAAGGCATGTGTACATATTGAAGAAAACCCTATATGGTTTGAAGCAAGCTCCTAGGGCTTGGTATAAGAGACTCATAGTGTTCCTCACTAACAATGGTTACAAGAGGGAAGGTATTGACAAGATCCTATCTGTGAAAAATAAAAGAGAAAAGCTCATGGTGTCTCAAATAGATGTGGATAATATTAGGTATGATGGGAGGTCAGATCAAATGGTAGAACATGTTGTTAGACAAATACAGTCTAAGATTGAGATGAGCCTTGTTGGACTTGGACTACAAGTCAAGCAGATAGAAGAGTCTATTTTTCTACCTCAAAACAAATATAAGAAGGCTGGCATGGAGAATGCAGATCATAAAAGGACACCTGCTCCTGCACATTTGAAAGATGAAAATGGTGTTTGTGCTGAATACATAGCAGCTGGAAGTAGCTCTTCTCAACAGGGTTGGTTGAAACAAATGTTAACTTAATACAATGTCACACACGATGTCATGACATTGTACTATGACAACCTGAGTGCCATAACTATTTCCAAAAATCCTATTCAGCACAACAGGACTAAGCACATTGATATTTGTCAACATTTCATTAGAAAATCTGTGGAAGAGAAAATCATAGCACTGAAGCATGAAATGCAATTAGTTGACAAATTTACAAAGGCTTGGGATGCTAATCAGTTTGAATATTTAAGAGGGAAATTGCGGATTTGGATTCATGAGAATTTATATCAATTAAAGTGGAGTGGAAAAGGTAATAAAAATATTGTCTGCCCACTTAAAAGAAAGTGCCACATTTATGGTAAATCATTACCTAGTATTGGAACTAGTATCTATGCCATTTCCACACGCAACCTCAACACAACCATTTCCATCTTCATCCAACTTCTCAGACAACCTCTGCTAGGGCAAAAAGATTTCGCTCAAAAGTTCAACAAAATGTTACAACATCCCTCATCATCTGGATCAAAACCCACTCACAAAGCAAGGACTCCCTCCATGGAGTTTCTGGATGAAGATATTTTGGAGGTTATTCCTCTCTTTGTTATTCCAGGCGACGCCCCTTGCCCTTCTTTCACGACTGGAAACAATCAAGGTAACATTCCTGATAACCCTCATCCTAAGGATGACATGCACTATACAGATCGTGTCATTAGGAATCTGGTAACTAGGATTCTTAAGGAAGGGCATGTAGTCAAGGGTGTTTCAATCCCTCTATCTAGAAGGGACCCCTCTCCTGAGGTGGAACCTCAAACTGAGAAAGATGATGATTCATCTAGATCAGAAAAAGACATTGCTGCTGAGGGACTATGCTCTCTAAGAAAAAACATGTCTAGCAAAGATCCTATAGATGCTTCTCATTCTAAGAAGCCTGACACTGCTGAGAGAGAAATTGATTTGGAGGAAGAAAGTTCAGAAGAAGAAGATGACACCTTGGTTCATCATTTGAAACCAAGTGTTGCAAGTAAAATGAAGACCAGGAAAGGTAAGACTGTGGCTGAGATGTTGACAGCCAGAACTAGGAAGAAGACTGTTGGTGTAGGACCCTCTAAATCATGGAGTAAAGTAGAGGTCAAGAAGAGGAAGATCAGAGAAAGCTCTGATTCTGAAGATGATGTCGAAGACGATGTCCCAGACATCTCTCCAGCTAAAAGGCAGACTATTAAAAAGTCTCTAGCTAAGGGTGCAGCTGTACATTTGGACAACATTTCTTTCCATTTGGAAGATGGTGCTGCCAAGTGGAAGTTTGTTATTCAAAGGAGAGTTGTTGTTGAGAGGGAGCTAGGGAAGGAGGCTATAGAAGTGAAGGAAGACATGGAATTAATCAAGACCGCTGGTCTGATGAAAATTGTTGTTGCTTTGCCCCAATGTTTTAAAGGATTAGTAAAAGAGTTTGTGGTTAATATCCCAGAGGATATTTCTGACAAAAATAGCAAGGAATTTTGCAAGGTGTTTGTGAGAGGAAGATGTGTAAGGTTCTCCCCAACCATAATCAATAAGTTCCTAGGGAGAGTAACTAAAGGAGGTCTGGAGTTAGAGGCTACAGACAATGAAGTATGTAGGATAATTACTGCTGGCCAAGTAAGAAGCATCTATCAGCTGGCAAGTTAACTGTTAAATATGCCATCTTGCACAAGATTGGTTCAGCCAACTGGGTGCCAACAAACCATATCTCAACCATCTCTAATGGTCTTGGAAGAATCTTCTATGCTATTGGAACCAGGCTCAAGTTTGATTTTGGAAGTTTTATGTTTGAACAAATTGTTAGACATGCCTCCACTAATGCAGTAAAGCTGCCTATTTCCTTTCCATCTATCATTTGTGGAATTATCTTAAGACAGTAGCCTGGTATTCTAAACACAAGTGATATTCCCAGCAGAAGGAAGCCTCCACTGTCCATTCACTATAAGTTATTTGAAGGGAGCCATGTCAATGATGTTTTCATGACATCTGCAAGGAAGGAGCCAACCTCTCAACGTGGCTTGATTGCTCAATTGAAGGAAACTTGTAAGGAGTTGGATACTGGTATTAGGGTTGCCAAGGCTAGGAAATAGGCTTTAGAGGTTCTCATTAGTAGCTTGGAGCAGGAAGAGATGGATAAGGTTAGTGAAACCAAGGAGTCAGATGCCCATACCTCAAGTGAGAGGTCCAATTCTCAAGATCAATATAGTGGCAGTTCTGAATCTAAAGGTGAAGAAGATGCTACTTCCTCAGACTAAGTTGTGATGGTCCCCCTCTTATGAAGACTGTGTGTGCTGTTCTAGATGATGTTTTGGCTGTTTTGGATGCTGGATAATGTGTTGTTTTTTTGGTTATTGTTTGTCATTTTTGGCAGTCCTTAGTAATGCCTTGATGTAATATTTGGGCTCTTTATGAGTTCCATGGATTTCTAATTATCTCATCTATTACAGCTGTGTATAATTATGGTTTGTATCTCCTAACATTTATGTTTTAACATTTTATATGTTATAACATCTCTTGTGACATTCTCTGCTAGGCTGATTGACATTTATTTTGTCTAATTGGTCACCTTTGGTCTATTTTGACTAAAAAGGGGGAGAAGTGAATATGTAGAGAGCTGCAATTAAATATGTGTAGCTGTGTGGAGAACTGCAGTTAGTATGTTATGCAGGATTGTCTCAGGATGTCATACCCGATGTCATAACATCTGATATAGTGTACCTGTTGGATATTTAAAAAGGAGTTATGCAAGATTGTTCTAGGATGTCAGACCTGATGTCATGACATCTGTACACAGAACATTCAGTTTGAATGTTATGTGTTATGTGATTGCACTTTTAATGGAAATCTATGTTTGATTGATGAGTTAATTTCAAACACAATCAATCAATGATTACAATGTGATTTAACTTATTTTCCAAAGAGATCTAACCAACTGTCATAAGAAGATTTGAATGAAAAATAGTTTTAGGGTTTTATGATGTCCAAGCCCAACTGAATGCTTCTATAAAAAGGGCATGGAAAACCTGATTTGATACACAAGAAATACAGAGCGAAATATTGAGAGAGAATAAGGGTTTTAGTCTTGTGTGGTCGTGTGACTTGTAAGCCATTCAATTCATCCATAGATGATTGAATTGGTCTGATTTTTGAGTTGTAATTTGTCACTCTAAGCTTTTAAGCATGAGTGTGTGTCTACTTGATTGAAGCTGCTAAGTAAAATCAAGTGTGTGTCTTTGAAGAGTGTCTTATTTTCATAAGTAATTCTTGTTTAATATCACTGGTGTGATTGAGGGGGAGTGAGTGGGATCTCATATCTAAGAGTTCTTAGGTAGAAGTCATACGGGTAGATATTAGGTGAAAAAGACTGTAACTTGTGTAGTTTACTGAGAGTCTTTGAACTGATTCTATTTAGTGGATTTCCTTCCTGGCTTGGTAGCTCCCAGACGTGGGTGAGTTGCACCGAACTGGGTTAACAATTGCTTGTGTCTCTTGCTTTACTATTCTTTATCTTTATCCTGTGTGTATTAGTCAGATATTAGTGTCGTGACATTACCTTTAACATCTCATATCTAATACCAGAATATCAATTGGTATCAGAGCAGGCATCCTGCTCTGGTTCTGGGTGAGATCTAGGGACGATACTTTTGGGTACTATGGAGAGAGATGGAGGATCTGTTCACAGGCCGCCAATTTTGGATGGATCTAACTATGACTATTGGAAACCTCGAATGGTAGCTTTCCTAAAATCTCTTGATAATAAGGCTTGGAAGGCTGTGTTAACAGGCTGGGAACATCAAGTAGTCACTAAGGAAGGAGAAGCCACAACTGAATAGAAACCTGAAGAACAATGGTCCAAGGAGGAGGATGATCTAGCCCTTGGAAATTCTAAAGCATTGAATGCGATATTCAATGGAGTAGACAAGAATATCTTCAGATTGGTAAACAACTGTGAGGTGGCTAAAGATGCTTGGGACATCCTCAAGACCACTCATGAAGGCACCTCTAGAGTAAAGATGTCTAGATTGCAGCTGCTCACTACCAAGTTTGAAAACTTAACGAAGAAAGAAGATGAAAATATTCATGAATTTCACATGAATATCCTTGAAATTGCCAATGCCTCTGGAGCTCTGGGAGAAAAGATGTCAGATGAAAAGTTAGTAAGGAAAATACCCAGGTCAATCCCTAAGAGATTTGCTATGAAGGTGACAGCCATAGAAGAATCTCAAGACATCTCAAATATGAGAGTTGATGAGCTAATTGGATCCCTCCAAACATTTGAGATGGGAATGTGTGATGGATCTGAAAAGAAAGCCAAGAGCATAGCCTTCATGTCAAACACTGAAGGGGAAGATGAGGAAGGTGGTCAAGATATTGATGATGATCTGGCAAATGATGTAGCAATGCTGGGAAGACAGTTCAACAAACTTATGAAAAAGATGGATGTAAGATCTAAGGCCAATGTCAAGAACATCACATCTGACATCAGTAAATCCAACAATATTGGAAGAAGGACAAGGTCAGATGAAAAGCCCAAAGAAGGAAAAGATGTTCAGTGCTATGAATGTGATGGGTATGGTCACATTAGAATTGAATGTAGGACCTACCTCCAGAAATAGAAGAGGAGTCTTGATGGAGAAATGTTCAAGTTTGCAAATCTTCTTTAAGATGCTTTTCTGGTACATAAGGGACACATGATGGACACGATGTCATGACATATTGGTACGACATCTAGGTCTTACTCAACAAACCAGATTGTTGTGTTTTGGAATAATATTTATGTTGAAGATTCAATTAGATTTTATTTCTTTTATTTAGTACTATGATTATATGATTTGTTGGAAAGTTGTAAAGATCAAATCAAGTTTAATTGTGATTTAAATTTGTCTTAAACCCGATCATATCTTTTTGTTGGAGATATTTATGGAACAAATAATATCTAACTAATTGTGCAAAGATTCTGGACGAAATTAAAGCTAATATCCAAGGACAAAAGCCCAGAATACTTTTGCTATATAATGATCTCAAGACCTACATTGGAATGAAAGCAATATTCATTGAAGAATTAGAGTTCTAGGGTTTAGAGTCCTTGTTATTGTTTTATGTACACCTCTATGTTTCAGTCACATGGCATATAAGGTTTGTCTAGTTGAGTTGTATTGATTGTTGATAATTCTGTTAAACACCAATCACTAGGGTTTAGTGATTGATAGAAAGTGAGAGGGGTTCTCGTATTTAGTGGGAAACTGTAAGATCCCAATTTTGATCCTAACATCCCTCGTGCTATCTCATCATTTGCATTGGCTTTGGGATCACACCTTGGCATCCTCCTTACCCCTCATTCATTGGGTTTGCATTGGGAGAGATTACCAAGCACATTTGATTGTATTATACTTTGTTTTTTCATTATTATACTAACCAAAATACCAAAACATGTCAATGTATAGTTTGTTGCTTTTGTAGGTAGTGTGGGTGTCCACCCATGCCTCATCAAGCTCATATCTAGGGTTTGAGACCCTCAATGCAAGGAGATTAATCAAGAGACGGTTCAAATTGACTCTAGACATCATGTATGGACCCCCATGATCCTCACATATCATTTTGATCAAGAATTCATCAAGAGTTTGAAGCTTGTTTTCCTTGGAAGCCCTAATTCATCTGGATATCTTATGCGACTTCCTCAACAAGTTTCTCCATCATTTGATCAAATATATCAAGGGATACTTCATATTACATCACATTACACATATACTATCCTCTATTAGTCCCAAATATCAAGAGAATGTCAAGTTTGCAAGTTGGTTCATGGTGGTTGACCAGAGAAAGTCAACTGGTCAAAACTGGGATTCCCTAGACCCTATCTCTTACAAGTTTTGTCATATGAAAATTATTCCAAGAGAAAAGTTAGTACTTATGACATTCCAAACAACTTTCATGTTTAAGTCAAGAACTAGGTTTGCTTGTAAAGTCATTTTTTATGGTGAAAGATTATAGGTCATTTTGTCTGAACCCTAGTTATGAGGTCAACTTCCAAGGACTATAACTTGCTCAATTTTTATGATATAAAATCCATTCAAGTTTCATGATCAAATTCAATATCTCCTATTAAACTTTGATGTTTGGTAGAAGTTCAAAATCAACTTTCAAATGCATGTGCCAAGAGGAAACATTATATGTCATTTTGGGCCATTATCATTGAACAAGTGATTTTCTTCAACTTCTAAAATGCATAACACCTTCATGCAAAATCCAAACGAGGTCAAATTTGTTACCAAATTGAATAGTTTTGAAATATCTACAACTTTGATGAAGGAATTTATTCCATTTGAAGTCCATAACAAACGTTATTCAAGGTGGAAGAAGTGAACATTTGACTTGGTACTTAGAAAATTTTCAAATATGTTTGATTTTCCAAACTTCCACCTCAAAATTCGACATGATCTAGGATTCAATGGAAAAGTTTCAACATGAAATTTGTTCCCCTTGATCTCACATTTCGAAAAAGTCCAAAATCACTTCATTTGGCCAAGGTTTCAATCACTTGCGCATGGGTGTAATGCATGGCCCCATTTGGAAAGTTTTGTGACCAATTTTCATTTCAACATTGCATGGTCCCTTGATTTCATTTCAGTGTCATTTGGAACTAAGTTTGGACCCTTTGACATGATTGATTGGGATTTGTACACGCCCATGCAAGCATGCGTGAGGTCATTGCTATTTTTGGATTTTGAATTGAAGTGTGAAAAAAGCATTGAGCAAGCCTATAAATACAAGTGCCTTGAGCTCAGAAGAGGATCCCTCTTGCCCAAGCTTCATCCCTATTCTCTCCCAAACCCAATTGAAAGGATAAACTGGAAGATTTTTTGAGAAATCGAGTTTCAATTCTCATTCTGTTTTTGTATTGAAATTCCAAGAGTCCAAGCTTTTTTAACCATCTAAATCATCTTCTGCAAGCTTCTGAAGCCAAGCCAAGGATAATTAGAAGCAAGTTTAAGCAAGGTTGAAGCTCATTCCAAGGTGATTTTTCAGAATTTTCATCTCTTCGATTCTCTCTCAATTCTTTAATATTCTTTGTGATTTTTGGTTGGATGAAGTCCTACCAATGTAGGCAACAAGATTGAGTTGCTTTGAGGTCAAATCGAAGCAACTCAGTTCATGATCCTCAAAATTGAAATCCCTGTATCTCTTGATATACTTGGAATTGGAAAAATTGAGGTCAGATTCGAGCTCCTGAGCGTTTTTTCTTTGAATCCATATCCTTGTGTTTTCATTTGCATGGTGGTTGGTGGTGGACCAGTCCGGTGAGGTCCACCAGAGAAGTAGACCGGAGCCCTAGCTCCGGTGATGTGTTGGCAATGTCCTGGACCATCAGATCTTCTCCCCATATTCTAATCCTAGCATCCGCTTCTGATTACCACGCGTGTACACGCGTTGACTGGGGTATATGATGGAGCGCGCATTTTGGCCATCAGATCGGCCACCTCAATTAATGAGAGAGATCTGATGGCCCTTGTTTTTTTTATTTTATTTTTTATTTTTGAATTCATGTTTAATTGCTTTATTTTGTTTAATTCATAATAATTTCATCTTTAATCCAAAAAAATGGGACTTTCACCAAAAATCTTTAAATATTTTTCTCTTTCATTTTCTGAATTAAAATTATTTTTTGGATTAATTTTGATATTTTTCATGAATTAAATGTTTTTGTGCATATTTTTTATTCTTTAAAAATACTTATGACTTTTCAAAAATGATGAATTTTTTGTTCTAAGGTCCTTTGACCTTGTTTGACCTAGGATAAATCTTTTGGCCATTTATTTGGTGTTTTGAAGAGATTTTAGGTTTTTGACCAAATTAAATTGAATATTAATGCATTTTTAATTTTATTTTTAATTGATTAATTATGTAAAAATTATGTTGAGCCATTTTTATGGTCTTGTGATGTTTGACTGTTTGTTTGGGTCTTGGTCAAGGTTGATTTGACTTTTGTTGGATTAAAATCATTGGATTTAAGGGATTGATGAAATGTAAATTTCATCTCCCAAAATGAATGAATGATTTTAATTTGATAAAATTCCTCCCGTGACCAATTTGTGTTTCTCTATTCCCCCCCCCCCCTTCATCTTCATCCCTATTCTTTCTCATTCCTTTCATTGACCAATGAAATCTCAAATATTCTAAGGCTAATTGGTTCATCAATGACCTTGTGTCAGATGAACCAATACAAGTATGGATGAGATAGGTTCATCCCTCTTGATCTTTCCTTTTAGTGTGTGGTATGTTTTAGGAGTTTCGTTGATTATACCAAATCTCTAACATGCATTAACACCTAAATTTTTATTGCCCATCCCTAGATAGTTGTGACTTCTACATAAGTCCAATTACGATTGCTTAACATAGAGCTAAATTTGACCCTAAAGGCATAACATTCTAGTAAGTGAGATTGTTAGTCTCCCATCCTTCATGGTATTGTATGGAAACTTGGCCTCTTTTCCTTCCTATGGAAGATGTCTTGGTTCAAGGATCCATGCTTGTCAATGGATGTTTGAGTGTTCTCTAAAGAATGAATTAACCAATTAAAAAGCAAAACATCACTAACACTTAACTAATATTTGACTAACTATTGTTAATATTGCTTTACTTTCAAGTCATTTACTTTATGCAATTTAATTTTCAATCATTTATCATTCATTGCCATTTACATTTCATTTAACTTGTTTATGTTTATGTCATTTTCATTTTGCTCATTTGAGCCATATCTTGTGATTGTATATATTTGTTTATGCATTTTGATTTTGTTTGTGGTCTTAAGACTTTAGAACACCTAATAAATATTTAGTGGATTGTTGGTCTTGATCTAAACTTTTGGACTTAGTATTAGGCAAAATTCCATGTGCAAAGAGGACTTGACCAATCCCAACATTTTGAGACCAAGTTGTTATGAACCGAGCCTTCATCTGATGCAAGTCTTGGGATTTATTTGAATTCCTCTGCTATTTTGTCTTGGTCCTAATTGTTGTTTTGATCTTCTGTCTGATGCTTTATTCTGAGTTGTTCAAGGAATATTTCATCTAATCCATGAGAAAATAAAGAAGACTGCTAGCTATGAAGTTGCTTTCTTGAATATGGCTATATTTATTTGATGCCTTGATCTTCATGATGTCTAATATTGATAATTGCTTGTTGATTATTGCTTGATTTAAAGTCCAAGGGAAAATGGGTTTCTATATGACATTCTTGTCTGTTGGATGGCATCCCATTGGTCAGATCTTTTCAACTCTTAACTTTTAATTTTATGCTTAGGATAGTCTCTTCATCTCCTCCCACTTCTTAAATTTCAAAATCTCCCCCCCCCCCCTTTTCAAAAACTTTCTTTGCTTGTAATTTTAAACTTAGACCTTATTTCTAGTAGAAACTTTGGCCTTATGCCATTGAATTTTTGAACTTCTTTTTCTTAAATAAAACTTGTAAATAAATCTAATCATATTGACTTAAAGTTTAAAAAGACAAAAAGAACTAACAAATTTATTCAATTTTTTTTGGCCCTTTTCACTTAAACTTTTGATTAAAATCAATTCACTAATTTTGAAATGTTACCACGAACTACGAGGTCTTGTTCCCTCATTTTTATGTTGGTACGTAGGCACAGGTCCAAAGATTTTGTCAAACACAGAAATATAATAAATGAATTCTTTTCTCATCCCCACACTCTATTTTTCTCAAACATCTTTTAGACCAAAAAACACATACACCCATAAAAAGGGCTCCCTAGGAGTACCTAGTACACTTTGGGTGCTAACACCTTGCTTCTGTGTAACCAACCCCCTTACCTGTAATCTCTGGCATTTTATTAGTTTTGATTTGAAAACTTCTTATCTTTGGGTTTTGTTCGTACTTTTCCCTTTTCCTTTGGAAACAATAAAAGCGCGATGGCGACTCTAGTTTTATTGACGTTAAGCTTATCCATAGCTTGATGGTCATGAATTTACCGCTACATAAATTAAGTGGCGACTCTGCTGGGGAGTAGTCCTCAGTGGGTTTAGCCTACTTTTTTATGTGTATATAGTTGTATATTTGATGTTTGCATATTTGTTTGTATGATATAATTTGTCTGCTGTGCTTAGTGATCTCTGAGTGGTGAGATAAGTTCTAACCCGAACTTGAGTCCAATAAAGATAGGAGGATGGTATAGTCATGTTCAAATTGTGTGGAGTAATCCTTAAAAAGTTGGCTTGAGACCCATCTACTCAGTGGAGACCATTTTGGAGTTACTAATATCACACAAGTCATTTATGGTTAGGCATTACTTTCTCTGATTTGGGGTCCAAGAAGCTGAGGACCATAAACCCAACTTGGCCTATTTAGGACGTAGTGTGGAGATTGTTCAGGTGTAGACCTGAAAACAGTTGTTACGCGAGACTACACTCAGATGAGTTTCTCTTGAGAATATTATGGGTTGATGAGTTAGTCATCCTAACCTATAATATCCGATAGATGGGAGTATGACTATGGGAACTTTTTAGAACATGATCTACAGGTTTTTATCCTTAGTACACTCCTTTGGGATGGTTCTTAACGTGACTCCATGCTCGTGACTCGCAATAAACCCTTTGATTCTTGGTTGATTCGATTAAGTCTCGTCAATATCAATGGAACCTGGGTGTTGATAAGATGAAAACCATAATCCACCAAAATGGATGATTGATCTTGATGATGACTTGATCCATCCCTTGACCTTTGTTTGTGTTTTCCTTGGGTGTGATCCCTTGTTTGTGATTGTTGCATTCATGCACACATGCACATCATAACATTCATCGCAGAAAAATAAATTTCAAGGAACTGAGGTCTTATTTGCAAATGTTTTCAGACTATGGATTGTGGACGAAGGAACACTAAGAAGTACAATTTCAGATGTTCTGTCATCCTTTGTACTAGATCCCTTGGATTTCAAGCAACGTCACATGAAGCTTTTGTCTGTGCTACCTACTGATGTAGTTGAAGGACTTTTGAGTGTTTTGGTTCAATTTTATGACCCTGTCTACCGATGCTTCATTTTTCTTTATTATCATCTTGTACCTACGTTAGAGGAGTATGCCCATCTCTTGGGAATACCAGTATTTGAAAAGGTACCCTTTAGTGGATTGGAGGAGATCCCCAGATCTCATATCATAGTTGAAGCTCTTCATTTGAAGAAATCTGAAATTGAAGCTCATTTGGTGAAGAAAGGAGGTATTATGGGGTTGACTTATGAGTTCCTCATTGGTAAAGCTATTGTCTTTGCTCAGGCCGGTAGTGTGGATGCTTTTGAAGCCATTTTTGTACTGCTTATTTATGGTCTAGCTTTGTTCCCTAACATTGACGGTTTTGGGGATGTTAACGCCATTAGAATTTTCTTAATTGGGAGTCCTGTTCCTACTCTGTTGGGTGACATGTATTTATCTTTGCATTTAAGGAATTCTAAAGGTGGTGGGACTATTGTGTGTTGTGTTCCTCTTCTGTACAAATGGTTTATTTTGCACTTGCCTCAGACGTCTGCTTTCTTGGAGAATAAACAATGTCTACACTGGTCCCAGAGACTTATGTCTCTCACTAATGATGATATTGTTTGGTATGATTCTGCATTGAGTAGCTTGGATATTATTGACAGTTGTGGTGAATTATCTAATGTACCTCTCATTGGTACACAAGGAGGAATCAACTACAACCCTGCTTTGGCTCGTTGTCAACTTGGGTTCCCCTTGAGAGACAAACCTAATAACACTCAGTTAGAAGGTCTTTTCTACCAAGAGGGTAAAGATCCCCAACATTTGAAGCATAGGATGATACATGCTTGGCATAATATGCATAGGAAAGGAAGATCCGAGCTTGGTCTATGCAACTGTGTAGATTTGGAAGCTTACACAATTTGGGTGAAGAAGAGAGCTTTGGAACTGAAGATGTCGTACTCCTGTGAAAGACCTATGTCTTTGGTTGTGACTGAGCCATTAACTTTCCCTAACCAATATGTAGAGGAGTTGGAAGACAAACTTATCAAGATGAAGCAAGAAAAGGATATGTGGGAAGAGTGGTTCCATGCTTTGAGCCGAAAGAATGAGGAGTTGCAAATTGAGTCAAAAGACAAGGTCGTACTTATTGAACTTCTCGAAGACCGAGCAGTGAAGAGACAGAGAGAGCCAAAGGGTCCATCTTCCTCTAGTATGCCTCAGTCTTCCGGTGCTTGGAAGAAGATTGTTGATCAGCTAGTCCTTGAGAAAGCTCAGATGAAGACATCCTTTGAGTCCGAGATTCAACATATCCGAAGGAAGTAAGCGCCCACAACTAGATCATTTGATACCGTTGTTAAGGGATCCTTAGGATGATTAGTTTCCTTTTCTCTTGTATTTGTATTTTGGTTTCTGAAATTGTACTCAGTGTAATCCTTCCAAATTTTTATGAATAAAAAGAGATATTATGGTTAATCCAATTGTTACTATTGTTATTATTTAATATTTGCAAATAGAACTTCATATATTCCTTGGAATTAAACAAACAAAAACATTGCATTTCATGCATCATTTGCATAACAGGTTTTCTTTATCCAGATGTCTTATCGGTTATTCTTTTGTGCTTCAGCCAAGCTGACTCACCGATACAACACTTGCGCTAATCAACCAAGGATAATGGAGCATTTAGAGCAAGATAACAAAGAGCTGAAGGATGAGATTTCCAGGTTAACAACATTGATGGAATCCCTCATTGCTGTGCAAAACCAGACTTCACCAACTCCTGCAACTCCTCCCCAGAGGACTGTCATTTCTGAGGTTGTTACCTCAACCGTTCCTATTGCTTCCAGCCAATCCGGTCTCTCCATGCTTGCTGGATTCCCTTGGGGAATGCCATCAAAATTTATGCCTGAAGGGTATGAACCCATTTTTGTCTCTCTGTCGGCATCTAGCCCGGTTATGTTAGTGCCACCTCCAGTTATTCATACTCTGCCTCGTGTTGAGGACACCATTTACCATTATAAGCCATCTGAGGGCCCAGACGTGTATGAGAAGATGGACGAAATGAAGGATCAGTTCCTTGGGCTACGTAAAGAGTTGAAGACTCTGAGAGGAAAAGACTTGGGGAGAGTGCTGCTGAGCTCCGCCTAGTGCCTCATGTGAAAATCCCGATGAAGTTCAAGGTCCTTGACTTTGAAAAGTATAAGGGAAACACTTGTCTGCTAAGTCACCTTGTGATGTACGCCAGAAAGATGTCAACTCAAACTGATAATGATCAGTTCCTGATTCACTATTTCCAAGACAGTTTAACTGGTGCTGCTTTGAGATGGTATATGGGGTTAGACAGTGCGAGTGTCTGTACTTTCGATGACTTGGGTGAAGCCTTTGTTAAGGAGTACAAATAAAACATTGATATGGCACCTGTGATACGGTGAAATGACTTTGTGTTTTTGATTTGAAAAGTTATGTTGCGGATAGCAAGAGTCGCCACCGACTTTTCTTTTATCCAATAAGGAAAGGCGGAAAAGAACAGGAAAGACCTTGATTAGATTTTGAGTTCGGGAGGTACATTATACAAAGGGAAGGTGTTAGCACCCTTTGTATCCATGGTTATCCATGGGCTCTTAATTGCTTAACTCACTTATGTTTTCCTTGTTTGAGAAAGTGTTTGAGAAATGTGGTGTGTTTAGAAAATATTTTGAAAGGAGAGTTTAACTTTGTAATGATTCTTGTACTAATGTATACAAAGTGTTTATCTCGTTTGATTTTGAAAGATGTTTAGAAAAATATAACTCGGCGATGATTCTGGTGCGAATGTATACCAAGTGGTGATTTTCTAAAAGATGTTTTGAAAAGTGTGAGGTGTGAAAAGTATTTTAAGTTGTGAGAAAGCATTTAAGAGTTATACCTAACCAAGGTCTTTATAGGTATTTTCTATCCTTAGGAGGGTAAAACTGTCCTTACTATTGAGAAGTAAGTAGTCTTATCCTTTGGATGTAAAGGGACATCGTGGGGTCGTCGATTGGTCATTGAAGGCAACATTTGTAAGGATACCTTAGCATTCGAAGGGACGATCATCAATTAATCGTAGGCTACAACGAAGGGTCATCGAGGGACAAAGTCATATATTCGAAAGCAACGTTCGAGGGATAAAGTCATATATTCGAAGGCAACGTTCGAGGGACTATGATTTATCTTATAGGGACATTGACCTTTGGATCGAAGGGACTATGACTTATCTGTTTAGGGATGATGATGATTTAATCGAAAGGGTCTTTGCTAAGGGTATCCCCACATTCGCGGGACATGACCGTAATATCGTAAGGCAACAAAGAGAGGGTTACCCTAGAGGTCTAAGTGTGGAAATGATTGGATTCGGATATATTATCTTGAATTAATTTATCTAAGTTCGATCATTTAATCGTAGGCTACAACGAAGGGTCATCGAGGGACAAAGTCATATATTCGAAAGCAACGTTCGAGGGACAAAGTCATATATTCGAAGGCAACGTTCGAGGGACTATGATTTATCTTATAGGGACATTGACCTTTGGATCGAAGGGACTATGACTTATCTGTTTAGGGATGATGATGATTTAATCGAAAGGGTCTTTGCTAAGGGTATCCCCACATTCGCGGGACATAACCGTAATATCGTAAGGCAACAAAGAGAGGGTTACCCTAGAGGTGTAAGTGTGGAAATGATTGGATTCGGATATATTATCTTGAATTAATTTATCTAAGTTCGATTATTTATCTTTCCATACAATCCTATTAGCATACATCTAGACAGTTATATTCACAGTATGGAAAAATTAAAGTGCAAAAAATAAGACTACGCTATTACATGGCTTCGGGATGGGGGGTACATGATTTAAAAGGGGATATAAAATATCTAAAATCTTAATTAATGAGTACAAAATTAAAAGGGCATACAAAATAATAAAACCTAATTAAACTAAAAAGAAAGAAATAAAATAAAAAATAAATAAATATAATTAGATTTTTATTATTCAAAAAATAAATAAAAAAAAGAAATAACTAATATAATATATTAATTAGAAAATTAATTAATGAGTTTTATTTTAATAATAGAAAAATTGTGGTGAATTAATTACAGTGGAAAAGGAGTAAACATAGTAAAAACACTGAAAAGCTAAAAAATAGGTCCTAGGGGCTTGAACCTAGGACCTCTACATTGCAATGAGAGGAGAGCTACCAACAAGCCATGTTGGTCCATTTGTTATTTATTCGCCTTCATTAAAATATATATTAATTCTACATGGATTTTTTCATTCCTCTAACATTTTGCACAGTTAAAATTTAAATTTTTGTTATTAAATTAGAGCCAAAATTATTTTTATAAAACAAAACCATCATATGATAAATAATACTATGACTAATTATATATTTTTGGTTTGGATTTGGTCTTAAATATCTATTATTATAAATAAATATTTATACAAATATTATTATAAATAATGAATAATTTAAATGACTTTTAACAAATAAAAATTAATTTAAATTTTAGTTACATAATTGAATTAAAATTTAAACCTATTTCTATTTTTGCTTTCATCATTTAAAAAAATGAAAATTATTCTTACTTATATCAACCAAAATTATTTTATAATTTATGGGTTTTTAAAAAAATGTTACTCTTATAAATAAATTTTATTAAGTAAAAAACGTGAATTACTAAATAAATACTATTTATAAATAATGAATAAATGGAACATGAGGCACTAAATTATAAAAAATAGTTATTATAACTTAATGAGCTTTAACAAATAAAATTAATTTAAAATTTTAATTATACAATTAAAATTCAAATCTATTTTTATTTATCATTAAATTAAAACTATTTTATTTATATATATATATAATTTATTTATATCATACAGATAACCAAAATTATTATTACTTTTTATATCTGTATCACATAATAAATAAATTAAAATTTATAATTTATATGAGAATATATGCTAATGAATGAATGCAAATGTGAAATGAATGCCATGCATGAATCAATTTATCATAAAAATTAACAGGCAAATTTTGGGGTATGACAGCGCCTGATAGAGACCAGTTGAGGTCTATGTCTCAGAAGGATAAGGAGACATTCAAAGAGTATGCCCAGAGATGGAGGGAGTTTGCTGCCCAGATTAGTCCCCTTTGGAAGAGAAAGAGATGACAAAGATCTTTTTGAAGACAATGAGTTCGTTTTACTATGAATGTATGATTTCCAGTGGCCCCAATGAATTTACCGAAATGGTAATTAGGGGGATGAGGCTAGAAGAAGGAGTCCGTAAATGGCGTCTGTCTAAAGAAGAAGCATTGTCTAGTAAGGAGTATGGTGGTAGTTTCTCCAAGAGAAAGGATGGGGAAACTAATTCAGTGACTGTAGGGAGGCAGAGGAGGCGTCATGTTAGAAAGAGTTCTCAACCTCGTCAACATCAACATCATGTTTCTTCAGTGATTCCAGGTTTTTTCAACAATTCCAACTCAGCAACAACAACATCAACAACAACCACAACAAAGAACCAACTACAACAACAACAATAATTGTTAGACTATGGCACGGATCTAGAAGGGGGGGGGGTTGAATAGATCCCAATTAAAATTTGAGTCGGCGCTACCAATTAAAAATTGGTTTTGAAAAATTTGTTTTAAGTGCGGAAGCGACCGAGGAAAATATAGTCTAAAACGAACTGTTATTGGAAAACCGGATATCGTCAAGCCTATGGACTAGTGATAATGTAGAATACGAATCACTACACTAGTCACACTATCAAGGATTTGTTTCACTAGCTAAGATTCCTAGTTCCAATGATTCAAAGAGCAAACCAAACTAGATACACAACTAAGATAATTTTGGTTTAGGCAAATTATCAAACACTTGGTGTGCAAAAACACTCCAAGTGATATTTATGTTGAGTAAGAGATTTCAATTAGTCTAGTACAATGTTTTATTGTACTTTGAATTCAAAAACAAAGTTTTAACTTCTTACTCAATTAATATCAAGGTTTGATAAAAGTGCTTATACAAAAATCACTTAATTTTTAAGCTGAAAACAAATATGCTGAAAAATAGAGAAGGCAAAGATTTGATGAGGCAGTTCCCCCGTCGTCCTCGCTTCGGGGTACGTCTGCCCTCAATTCTAAAACTAGAATTGAGATGATTTAATAGATATCACCTGTTGAATTTAACCGTTTATACAAGGATGCAAAGCAAATATACAACAGAACTCTCAAGACGTTGAATGTTGCTTCCACTCCTTGTTCCTTGATTCAAGGTGAATCAAGTCCTTCGATTGTTGTTGATAGACCTCCGATTCCAGCCCCTTTGTTGAATAACTCTCAGTTCTTCAAACCCTCGGCCCGGCTGATCTCAACTACAATAAATCGAACCCGAAATCTTCCCTTCAATTTCACTGAATCCGCTACTAAATTGACAAAGACTTCCTCTTCTCAATCACCTTTGCTCAGCTGCAAATTGATGAAGAATTCGTCCAAAAACCCCCAAACAAAAACCAGTCTTGGAGGAAAAAACCTTAAAGGTTTTATTCAAGAAAAAACCTGTCACAAGCTTCAACCCGAACCAGATTCCCCAATCTCGGCTTCGAACCTTATCA
The DNA here is from genome assembly GCF_024323335.1 of Lathyrus oleraceus. NCBI lineage: Eukaryota > Viridiplantae > Streptophyta > Magnoliopsida > Fabales > Fabaceae > Lathyrus > Lathyrus oleraceus. The sequence goes on along the minus strand of NC_066579.1, from coordinate 48,380,521 downwards.
CCTTTAACCAATCACAAAGCACTTCAAAAATGGTTGTGTGTTGTGAGATGTTGAAGATGAAGATGATGAATCTTGGACACCTATTTCACTTTTTCTTGTTTCTTTGAACACTTGAATCAATTTGACAAAATGTTAGTTGATACAATTAACTAAACTTCTATATATAGTAACCAACCAACTTAACAACATTTCAAACAGAGTGAGAAATACCTAAAGACTGAATTTGCGCATGAACGGTCGACCATAGCAGGTCTATGCGTCGACGCATGGCCTTTAGTTTTGGACAGACTGAAAAATACATCACTATGCGTCGACCATAGGTCGGCGTGTGTTGAATGTAATTTTAAGTGTCGGGTTTTTGTTATCGTCTCCACAGGGATTGTGAGATATCACTGCCTTTCGACAGTTGTTTCAATTCTTAGCTTAAGGTAACAATGGGGTTTTGGTGTTTGTCACGGTATCTTGCATAAAAGTGTAATAAAATGCGGTAAAAGTTTTGGTTTGAATATTTGAGAAATATTGCCAAAGTTAGGGTTCGACGATCACTTTGCATGTATATGTTCGATCAAAAAAAATTATAAACTCCTTTAGATGATAAACTATTTCACAAAGTCCTCCCAATGTGTTTATCTCTAACACACATTGTGAGTTTTCCCATTTTGATCCATTGTTTATCTCTAACACAATCTATCAAAATGACAACTTTTTGGTTCAACCTTATGGTGAACAAAATCATTCATTACTATCTCTAGCTAACAAACAAGATTGGATGAAAACCTAGGTTAAGAGTTGGTAAACATCTCTCGATCATAAACCAACACAAAGAGTTTTCAATAAGAACAAAGTTTTCACCATATATTCACCACTAAAGAGTTTACAAATGAAGATCCTTACATTTACACACAAAGCTAATGATCATCTACATCTAACCTTGACAAAATGAAGGACTTAGCTACTCATTTTCATGGTAGCTTGTTCAACAAGTTTCGGAAGAAGGTTGATCAACATCCGAGTCGAATAATCGAGATTGGATGGGAATCCACCTTCTTTTTGTGAAAGATTGTTAAGAGATGAAGAGAAATGGTTTTTAGGTCACAAAAGATCCTTAGAGCAATGCTGGAAAATATCTAAAAAAGTACAAAAGTATGGAAGGCAAGGTATGGCTCCAAAAAGTAGCCCTTGCTACTTATAGAGCTGCTACTGAGCTGTCATGCTCGCTAGGCGAGCAGAATGGCTCGCCTAGCGAGCCCCTAAATGAGGCACCTGAGGCACCTGCGCCCAGACAAACAACCATTGCCAGACTGTCATGTTCGCTGAGCGAACAAAACCTTCGCTAGGCGAAGGTCACGCTTCAACCTTCGCTCCAGCGAGCTTGAGAGGTTTTGCTACTGGAATGCTCGCTGGGAGCTCGCTAAAGGCTCGCCTAGCGAGTGAGTGCTGGCTGCGCTTTTCACCAAGTCTGGACGTGTTCGCCACACACCTCGCTGGAAGCTCGCCTAGCGAGTGTGGTGATGTTTGCCACTGTAAAATACTGGAGCTTTTCGCTGGGCTCTCGCTGGACGCTCGCCTAGCGAGTCCTTCGCCACAGCCTTCGCCTAGCGAGCAAGCTGATGAATGCTTGTTTTATTTGATCCCTTTGCCAAATTTCTTGTGTCTTCATTTTCTATTATTTCATGCCTACTTCCTGCACAATAACACACAAATCAAAGGTACCAAGATCATTTATCATTGTATTGCATTTCATCTAAAACAAAGGTGGTTTCGAACACTTTAGCAAGGAAATAGAGTGAAAGAGACCCATATTTGATAGCTCAAATAAGCACTTTTGGGTATCTAACAACTCTCGCCAACTAGATTCTTGCTTGTCCTCAAGCAAAGTATGCCTCTTGAAGGACAAGAGGATTTGCTTTAAGAAAAAGGTTTCTCCGAAGTTGGATAAAACGGCTCAAACACAAGCGAATCAGCAGATACAAATTTCCAACGGTTAGAATAAAATAATACACAAGAACTAAGACTTAGTAGCAATGCGAAATATGTATCTATCTACAACAATATTATCTTGAATGAATCACCCTATCTCTCCTCTTCGAATAAGGATTGAAGAAATTATGCGTTTGCAACCGCGGGAATAATCTCACTCTCTAACAAACAATGAAGAAATCAATTTGATTCATACAATGTCTAACAATTATAAATGGTAATGTGGAAGCACGAAGATCACTAAGGGCTCTTCGGTTGAAGCTTGGTTAGGTTAACAAACAAGGGTCATTTCTAAGGCCATTGAAAATGAAATTGCCGATGCAAAAGAGACATTCACTGTACATTATTCACACATCTCAACTTCGTTCCATTTATTTCTCATTTGAAACCTTCACAACTCTTATTTCACAACTCAATTTTTTTTCACTATTTTTCTTCCAAGCAAGCATTCATTTTTATTTTCTCTATTTTTTTTTCTTTTTTTTTTTCACATCATATTTACAAAACAGATGTTTCTCTTTTCTATGTTATATATATATATATATATATATATATATATATATATATATATATTTTTTTTTTGTTTTTTATGCTTGCTCGGTTTTTCAAGAGTTGTGGCACTTACCGATTCTCATTTTCGTTCTCCCCAACTTATTTCTTACTCACCCTAAGTGAATGCTCTTGACTTTTTTACGGCAAAAGAACAATTATCAAAATTTTCCGGGTTTCAAGAAAAAGATTTTTGAAATCTCGCTTTATTTCAAGCTAAGATTCAACTGTTTAAGCTCAAAGGGGTTAACGAATACTCTCTCTGCTCACAGGTAAGTTGTATTTGGAACTGGTTGTGCTCAATAGAAAACAAGTGCCTTGATCATTTCTAATTGCTTCCACATATTCACAATAATAAAAGACAAAGCATGAATCAAATGAATCAACAAAGCTTATTAGAATCCAGCATTTAAGTGTAAAATGGAGGTTTCCTCACAATTTGTGGTTTTAAGTCCTAGATGAAACATTCATTCAATTATGTTGCAAAAAGACAATACTCAATTACAAAAAAGAGTAAAGTTCTTAGTGCATTCTAAAATTCTAGTCGGAGGTAACCATGTACCTTAGCATTATTCACTTGTTTATTCTTATCATTGCCATCCAAGCTCGGATGCACCTTCATTGGATACTTCTTTGAGGAGCAACCAATCTAGAAGGTTTGCCACTCAACCAACCAAAAATTTATTAAAACAAACAAAATTTAAAACATAAATAATAACATTAACTTCAAAATTTAAAATTGTTCATGGGGGACAAAACACCCCAAAAGTACATAGCCAAAATCAAAATACATAATTCTGAAAATACAATAGAAATAAAACATAACATGAAAAATACAATAACTTAGCCCTCCAAGGACTCAGAACCCTCATCACTACCGGCTTCAGAATCGGTAGCCTCATCATCATCATCATCTCCATCAGCAGCACCAGAAGAAGCACCAGCACCCGCCCCCTCTCCAAACACAGGCCTGTCAATAGGCCAGTTAGCGTTAAGCAGAAACTGCTCATGCGTCATCAATGAGTGATCACCGGTGGGGTCACGTTCCTGCAGCTGTAACAGCTGCATAGAATCGTGCATATCGAGCATGGCACGCTGAGTTGCCGCCATCCAGTCCCAGTTGTAGTTGCAGATCGCCTGCTGCAAAGGATCGGATCCTAGAGTAGAAGTACTAGGACCATCAGAAGCCCCAGTAACCTCAGCAGCTGAACTACCTCGTACATTCTTCGCCCTGCAATACTTGGCCACGTAACGGTCATCAATGGGTGGCGGGATCCTTACTTGACCCCTAGAGGGTAGCCTCACCCTCGCTTGCATGCACAAACTCATGATTAGGCAAGGGAAAGCCAGGGGACAATTCACTCTTGCCCCCGACTTTAGCCCGCTTTCAATCACGGACTTAAGCTCATAAGCGATAATCCTCGCCACATCGATATGGACGTTAGTGAGGATACAGTGTACCAAGTGTGCCACTGGGATCGGCACGGTAGAAGTGTGGGACTTATGTTTGATGTTTGTAAGAACCAACAACAGGATCAATTGAGCCAAGGGAGTCATGTCCTCCCTATGGTATCTCATGGGAACCCCAGATGGGTTCAACTCAACTGATTTCCCTCTCAAAAGCAGGGAAGCAGAAATTGCATCCGTATCCCGGTGAAGCCTTAATTCCTGGTGGTAGGTGTCTCTCTCCTCGGCTCCCAGTTGGAGCGGTTCACCAAGGACGCGGTTAATTGCATCCCGATCAAACGCAACAGGACGGCCGGACACTCTAGATGTCCATGTAAATGGCTCGTCATCATCCGGCAGTGCATTCGCATAGAACTCACGCACCGTTACAATATCGTAATGCTCCAGGGGGGAAATTAACCGATCCCACTTTTTGGTGTCAATCAACCCGGCGAATGTTCAGTGCGTGCCTTCAGGGTTGATGATGAATCTCTTTTCCGGTAGAATTTTTCGCTTTTCCAAAGCAACGTATCTTGCGGCTTGCTTCGGCCCGACAAATTTGTCGGTGTCGAATTGTATTGGTACGGGACGGGAAGTGTTCCCTCCCTTTCTCTTTTTCGAAGCTCCGGATCTGGATTCCATCTGCAAAACATAAAGAGGAAGCAACACAAACACAAAACAGATTAGACAGCAAAACCAGAATTCAAAGTACTGTCATGCTCGTTGCTGCTTCGCCTAGCGAAGTGGCAACGAATGCTCGCCCAAGGTTCGCCTAGCGAGTTGCTAGCGAAACCTACGGGTTTTTGGGTTCTGCTATGTTTACAGTGAAATTTTCCCAAAACCCACGTTCTCAAGGTGTCAATTTCAGAACAAAACGATCTATCAAGAAAAGAATCGTTCTATGCTATATGTAATTAGAAACCCACATGCAAAACCTAAAATTTCCCACATGCAAAACCTAAAATCCCCATTCCCCCAAATTCACCCTAAATGACATGCAAATCAGAAATTCACAAAGTTCAAACATAAAGAAATGGCATTAGGGCAAACCTTAGCAAAATGGGTTGATTGAATTTGAAATGCAGTGATGTTTGCAATGCTTCAGTTTAGGGTTTGAGTGTTTGTGAGAGAAATGAAAAATGAGAGAGTGTGGTGAGTGTTCGTGCGATTGCCTCAGCAGAGTTGTAAAAAAAGAAAATTGTGTTTGGGCCCAAAATGAGTGGCCTGCTGAGAAATTAAATTAGTGTTGTCACGCAGCGCTCGCTGCTGCTTCGCCTAGCGAGCAGCTAGCGAATCTGCTCGCTACTGCTTTGCCTAGCGAGCATCAAGCTAGCATGACAGCATTTGGCTTTTCAAAAATAGCATTCTTGGTACATTCAGCAAGGTTTTAACAATTGGAATCCCATTACAACAGAACAGAAAAACTGTAAATACTTACAATGTTGGGGTGCCTCCCAACAAGCGCTTGTTTAACATCGACTAAGCTCGACGGTGTGATGCTCACAGAGGAGCATCCAAAGGAATAGCACAGCTCTCGCGATCCACATGACCGCCAAGATAAACCTTCAAACGTTGGCCATTAACGGTCCAACTATCCTTCTTTTCCAGGTCCTCAATGACAATAGCTCCGTACTCCTTAACTTCTTTGACCCGAAATGGCCCGGACCATTTTGATTTCAACTTTCCGAGGAATAACTTCAACCTGGAATTGAACAAGAGGACCAACTGTCCGGGCACAAATTCTTTCTTTTGGAGCTTTTTGTCATGGTATTTTTTTACCTTCTCTTTGTACAACCAACTTGAGTGATATGCGGCATTGCGCATCTCTTCCAACTCAAGCAGTTGCACCTTCCTTTTCTCACCGGCCAAATCATTTTCAAAATTTAAAAATTTCAGAGCCCACAAGGCTTTGTGCTCCAATTCGACCGGCAAATGGCAAGTTTTACCAAACACCAATTGAAAAGGAGTTAGGCCAATTGGAGCTTTAAAGGCGGTACGGTATGCCCATAACGCTTCATCCAATTTTTGTGACCACTCTTTTTTTGAATTTGACACAGTTTTTTCGAGGATTCTCTTAATCTCACGATTAGAGACCTCAGCTTGCCCATTAGCCTGTGGGTGATACGAAGTTGCCACTCTGTGTGATACACCGTAATGTTTTAAAATGCTTTCCAACGGTGCATTACAAAAGTGTTACCCTCCGTCACTTTTCAACACTCGGGGGGTTCCGAAACGGGAAAATATGTTTTTCTTCAAAAAATTTATCACCGTTTTCGCATCCGCCCGAGGTGAGGCAATCGCCTCAACCCACTTAGAAACGTAATCAACTGCGACAAGCATATACTCGTTACCATAAGAGGGTGGGAATGGTCCTACAAAATCAATGCCCCAACAATCAAATACTTCGACCTCTTGGATGTTTTGGAGAGGCATCTCGTCTCTCTTACCAATCCCACCGCTTCTCTGGCAACTATCACAACTTTGCGCATGGGTATGTGCGTCTTTGAAAATAGTGGGCCAATAAAATCCTGACTGAAGGATTTTAGTGGTCGTTCTCACCCCATTATAGTGTCCGCCGTAAGGTGAGTTGTGACAATGCCAAAGGATGCTCTGCGCTTCATCGCCAGTAACGCATCTCCTTAAAAGGTTATCACTACCCAACTTAAACAAGTACGGGTCATCCCATACGTAATACTTGGCATCCGAAAGAAACTTCCTTTTTTGGTTCGAAGTTAGGTCGGGAGGCACAAAACCACTAGCCTTGTGGTTCGCAAAGTCTGCAAACCACGGCCTAACTTGAACTTTGAACAGTTTTTCATCAGGAAATTCTTCCCGGATTTCCTTCTCTGACGCGGTAACCTCCACATTCACTAAGCGGGATAAATGATCCGCCACCAAATTTTCCGACCCTTTCTTGTCTTTGATTTCAACATCAAATTCTTGCAACAAGAGGATCCAACGGATGAGCCTTTGCTTCGAATCCGGTTTGGTGAGCAAATATTTAATCGCCGCGTGGTCGGTATACACTATGACTTTAGACCCTATAAGATAAGATCTAAACTTTTCAAGCGCATACACTATCGCAAGTAATTCTTTTTCAGTTGTGGCATAGTTAATTTGAGCCTCATTAAGAACTTTACTTGCGTAATGTATCGCATGAAAAATTTTCTCTTTTCTTTGGCCAAGTACCGCTCCAATTGCATAGTCGCTTGCATCACACATTAGCTCAAAATTTAAATTCCAATTTGGAGCGACTATAATTGGAGCGGTAACCAATTTTTCTTTCAAAGTTTCAAAAGCTTGCAAACATTCATCGGTTAAGAGAAATACCTGGTCCTTAGCTAGCAAATTACTCAAAGGCTTAGCCACCTTTGAGAAGTCTTTGATAAAGCGCCGATAGAACCCGACGTGCCCCAAAAAGCTTCGGATTCCCTTCACATTCACCGGAGGAGGTAACTTTTCAATCACTTCAACCTTAGCTCGATCAACTTCAAGCCCTCTTGAAGAGACTTTATGGCCAAGCACTATCCCCTCGGTCACCATGAAGTGACACTTCTCCCAATTAAGCACAAGATTGGTCTTCACACATCTTTCAAGCACCGTTTTCAAGTTTGCCAAGCATAGACTAAAGGAACCACCAAATACCGAGAAGTCATCCATGAAGACTTCCATTGTTTTCTCAATAAGGTCGGCAAAAATGGCTTGCACACATCTTTGGAAAGTCGTCGGTGCATTGCACAACCCAAAGGGCATTTTTCGGTATGCGAAAACTCCAAACGGACATGTGAAAGCCGTCTTTTCATGATCGGCCGGGTCAACCGCAATTTGGTTATACCCGGAATAACCATCCAAGAAACAATAATATTTTTGCCCCGAGAGTCTTTCGAGCATTTGATCCATGAACGGGAGTGGAAAATGATCTTTTCGAGTTGCGGTATTCAACCGCCTATAATCAATACACATTCGCCACCCGTTGCAACTTTAGTAGGGATCAACTCATCCTTGTCATTTCGGATCACGGTAATTCCACCTTTCTTCGGAACAACATGCACGGGACTAACCCATGGACTATCCGAAATCGGGTAAATCATTCCCGCATCCAACAACTTTACAACTTCTTTTCTTACAACCTCCTTCATGGTAGGATTTAAGCGGCGTTGTGGTTGAGCTACCGGCTTAAAATCCTCTTCCATCAAGATCTTGTGCATGCAATAGGAAGGGCTAATTCCTTTTAGATCGGAAAGAGTCCAACCCATGGCTTCTTGATTTTTTTTTAGCACATTGATCAAGCGGGCTTCTTCATCATTTGATAAAAGGTTGCTTATGATGACCGGCTTTGCTTCGGTCTCATCTAGGAATACATACTTCAAAGTAGAAGGTAATATTTTCAATTCAATAGGCGCTTTTTCGTCATTAACCTCCTTCTTCAAGTCTTCCTCCTCAACTTCCCACGGTTGTAGTTCGTCTAAACCATCAAGTTCCCTTAAGCATTCCTCCAGAGCTTGCTCTTCTTCAGCTGTGAAAACTTCCAATGAGTCGTCAAGAGCTAACTCCATAGGAGATATCTCATGAATATGCTTAGAAACCTCCAAAATTGCCTCTTCGATCACATCGATGCGAAAGCTATCATTTCTATCTTTTGAATGCTTCATTGCTTCGAATAGATCGAATGTAACTTCCTCATTTTGGACTCTCACCTTCATCAAACCGTCATCAACGTCTATCATCATTCGCGCGGTTTTCATGAACGGTCGGCCCAAGATGAGTGGAGCATCATCATCTTCTTCCATATCAATAACAATAAAATCGACCGGGAAAAAGAATTTGTCGACTTTAACCAAAACATCTTGGGCTACGCCATGAGGATGGGTAGTCGACTTATCTGCCAATTGCAACGTCATTCGGATGGACTTAATTTCAATGTTGCCAAGCCTCTTTATAATAGACAAAGGTATAAGATTAATGCTTGACCCCAAGTCAATTAGTCCTTTCCCGACATAGATATCACCAATTTTAACCGGCAAAGTAACTCTTTCCGGATCAACCTCTTTTTTCGGAAGCGTCCTTTGAATAATTGCACTACAGCTCGCATCTAGGACGATGGTCTCCGGTTCCCTATACCTCCGTTTTTTTGCAAGTATGTCCTTCATGAATTTGGCATACTTGGGCATTTGCTCCAAGGCTTCGGCAAACGGAATGTTGATTTGTAGTTGTTTAAAAATATCCATGAACCGGGCGTAATGCCGTTCATTCTCCCTTTTGGATGGAGCATGTGGATAAGGAAGGTTTTGGATCGGAGTAGCGCTCACTACCTCCTTTCCTTTAGCAACTCTAGAACTTCTTGCTCTTTTCTTTTTCACTTCCTCCACCATCACTTCATCACTTTTATTTTTCTCAATTTCCACACTTTTTTTCTTTTCAACTTCACCATTCTTTTCGTTCTTTTCAACTTCTTCCTCCTCACTCCACTCCCCCACTTCACCATCAATATGGTCCTCCAATATTTCCTCCTCATTTTCTTTCTCATCTCTTTTTTTATTCTCACTGATCAACTCCCTCCCACTTCGCGTAATGATCGCTTTACAATGTTCCTTAGGATTTGTTTGCGTGTTTGCCGAAAAGGAAGGACCTGGTTGTTGTTCCGCGAGTTGCTTAGCAAGTTGCCCAACTTGAGTCTCGAGATTTTTTATAGCCGCGTCATTGCTCTTTTGGTTAGCCATTGACATTTGCATGAATTGTGTCAATGTCTCTTCCAACTTAGAAGTTACGACCGGCGGTTGTTGAGGTTGATAAGGATTTTGGGGAGGGTTTTGACGGCTAGAAGAACCACCTCCATAACCCTGGTTATGGTAATAGTTACTCCTAGGTTGGAACCCTTGGTTCCCTTGGAAATGTTGTTGTTGATTTTGAGGGTGTGGTTGATAAGGTTGTTGTTGTTGTTGTTGTCTCGGTTGGTAGTCCCTTTGGTTTGCCATGTAGTTTACGTCTTCGAACCCCGGAGGTGGACAGAATCCGGTGTCATGCTCACCTTTGCAAAGCTCACAACAAGCTATTTGTTTAGCTTTAGAAGGTTCTCTCAACTCTTTTATTTGCTGCGTTAAGAGTTCCACTTGTTGTGAGATGAGCTTGTTTTGGGCAAGGATGGCATCGTTCCTCCCAAGTTCAAGCACTCCTGGCTTCTTCAAAGAGTTGCCTCTACTTTGACTCTGAAGATCATTTAGAGCCATTCGATTTATGATATTTGTAGCTTCTTCGGCACTTTTAGACAATAAAGAGTCACCCGAGGTAGCATCCAACAACGTCTTGCAATTTGGTTGAAGTCCATTTTTGAAAATATGGATTTGAGTCAATTCATCAAATCCATGCCCTTTACACTTCCGAAGCATGGATTTGAATCTTTCCCACGCTTCATTTAAGGATTCATTGATTCCTTGTGCAAACACTGAGATGGCCATCTTGGATTCCATGAACCGGTTATGGGAGAAGAATCTTTCGATGAACTTCTCTTCTAACACGTTCCAGTCTGTCATGACGGCTGGTGTTTGATCTAAGTACCAATCTTTTGCTTTGCCGAGCAAAGCGTGGGGAAATAATCTTCTGAACAACGGTAGCTCCTGAGCCTGATCCACTCCGGCCGCCAATGCTATCTCATAAAATTTTGTGAGAAAAGCAAAGGGATCTTCATGGTCCTTTCCGGTGAATGGACTTCCATATAATAAATTGAGAGTTCCCGTTTTCATCTCAGCTTGCCTTCCCGTGTGGTTGGCAAACTGAGCAGTGTTTCTTGGACTGTTTATGCATGGAGTGGAAATGGGCGGTGGTGGTGGTTCCATGGTAGGTATGAACGGTGGTGGATGTGTGGTAGAAGAACTTTCTCCTTGTTCTTGACGTTGTCTAGCCTGTTGCCTCCTTCGTCTCGTTTTGCTATTAAGCCTCCTTGCGGTTCTCTCGATCTCGGGATCAAAAAGAAGTTCGTCCACAGGGATTTGCCCTCGCATAAAACGTAAGCTGCACACTAAACCAAACAAATTACAGGTACAAGTCAAAAATTCGAAAGCTAAAAATTAAGCAACCATTGCGATGCTCGCAATATCAATTCACAATCCCCGGCAACGGCGCCATTTTGTTGAATGTAATTTTAAGTGTCGGGTTTTTGTTATCGTCTCCACAGGGATTGTGAGATATCACCGCCTTTCGACAGTTGTTTCAATTCTTAGCTTAAGGTAACAATGGGGTTTTGGTGTTTGTCACGGTATCTTGCATAAAAGTGTAATAAAATGCGGTAAAAGTTTTGGTTTGAATATTTGAGAAATATTGCCAAAGTTAGGGTTCGACGATCACTTTGCATGTATATGTTCGATCAACAAAAATTATAAACTCCTTTAGATGATAAACTATTTCACAAAGTCCTCCCAATGTGTTTATCTCTAACACACATTGTGAGTTTTCCCATTTTGATCCATTGTTTATCTCTAACACAATCTATCAAAATGACAACTTTTTGGTTCAACCTTATGGTGAACAAAATCATTCATTACTATCTCTAGCTAACAAACAAGATTGGATGAAAACCTAGGTTAAGAGTTGGTAAACATCTCTCGATCATAAACCAACACAAAGAGTTTTCAATAAGAACAAAGTTTTCACCATATATTCACCATTAAAGAGTTTATAAATGAAGATCCTTACATTTACACACAAAGCTAATGATCATCTACATCTAACCTTGACAAAATGAAGGACTTAGCTACTCATTTTCATGGTAGCTTGTTCAACAAGTTTCGGAAGAAGGTTGATCAACATCTTAGTCGAATAATCGAGATTGGATGGGAATCCACCTTCTTTTTGTGAAAGATTGTTAAGAGATGAAGAGAAATGGTTTTTAGGTCACAAAAGATCCTTAGAGCAATGCTGGAAAATATCTAAAAAAGTACAAAAGTATGGAAGGCAAGGTATGGCTCCAAAAAGTAGCCCTTGCTACTTATAGAGCTGCTACTGAGCTGTCATGCTCGCTAGGCGAGCAGAATGGCTCGCCTAGCGAGCCCCTAAATGAGGCACCTGAGGCACCTGCGCCCAGACAAACAACCATTGCCAGACTGTCATGTTCGCTGAGCGAACAAAACCTTCGCTAGGCGAAGGTCACGCTTCAACCTTCGCTCCAGCGAGCTTGAGAGGTTTTGCTACTGGAATGCTCGCTGGGAGCTCGCTAAAGGCTCGCCTAGCGAGTGAGTGCTGGCTGCGCTTTTCACCAAGTCTGGACGTGTTCGCCACACACCTCGCTGGAAGCTCGCCTAGCGAGTGTGGTGTTGTTTGCCACTGTAAAATACTGGAGCTTTTCGCTCGGCTCTCGCTGGACGCTCGCCTAGCGAGTCCTTCGCCACAGCCCTTGCCTAGCGAGCAAGCTGATGAATGCTTGTTTTATTTGACCCCTTTGCCAAATTTCTTGTGTCTTCATTTTCTATTATTTCATGCCTACTTCCTGCACAATAACACACAAATCAAAGGTACCAAGATCGTTTATCATTGTATTGCATTTCATCTAAAACAAAGGTGGTTTCGAACACTTTAGCAAGGAAATAGAGTGAAAGATACCCATATTTGATAGCTCAAATAAGCACTTTTGGGTATCTAACAGCGTGCGTTGACCCGTGGTTCATGCGTTGACCCCTGCGGTCGACGCAAGCTTTTTGTGCGCTGACCCGTGGGAAATGCCCTGTGTTATGCGCTGACCCATGGGAAATGCACTATGTTGTGCGCCGACCCTACGGTCGACTCAAACCCTGCAAATCTGCAAAAATTCAGATTTTTGTGGTTTTCATGCATTTTGTCATGACCACATTTTATCCACATATGTTGTATGAAATATAACAGTTTAGATGAGCATAGAAAAGGATATGATAGGTGATATGTTGCATTTGTTTTGTAGAGGTAGAATCGACAATGTCGATTCGTCCATTGTGGTCATTTGTCATCATTGAAACCTATGATCGTTTATGATCGTATGTTGTATGACAGTTTGCCCTTACATGCTCCCCCTTTTTGATGATGACAACCTGTGTAAAACCAAAGAGAAAAACAACCTACAATATTTACACACATTATGCACACTCCCCCTTTCTTTTGTAATCTAAGGCTGTCTGCAAAACAAACTGTTAATTTGTTGTGACTATTTTGGCTTGGCTTTGGTACATGCTCTTCTCCCCCTTTGACAACATCAAAAAGAGAAAAGGAACTATTATTCAACGTAACATGATATTCAACAGGAGATAGTGAATCATATAACAATATCACACCAAATATTATTACTGAACAAATTAAAAGGAAGATAACATTAAATTGGATTTGCACAAACGAGCACAACAGAAAATTAATTCAGTCAAACAACAAAAAAATACAGATGCATATGCAGTTTTATGTCCTAATGGTCTCGTCCTCAATGGTAATAGATATCCGGGTTTCTGTAAGGGTCTGCTAGAGACGATATTTGGTCAGCAACACCACCTAGATACTTGAGGCCCATGTCGACCGACCGCTCCTGGCGTTCAAATGTTTCGGTAAATGCTGTATACCGTTCATTCATGCTGGTAGAGAGGTTATCGAGCCTCTCATTTTATGCTTGAAGCTGGCTGCTAATATGAGCATAGCGCTCATCCTGAGTTTGTATGAAGGATTGTTAAGCCAGCTGCATATTTCACATCATAGCTAAGAGTTCAGAAGAATTGTCTTGCTGCGGAGGAGACGGTTGAGATTCTTCAACACCATATTGATACGGCTGATAGAATTGCCGTTGTGTTGACCAGCCCGTATGTTGCCATTCACCCCAGCCACCATGGTTGGGAGCATCTTCTTAAGTTGAATGGGTATTCTGAACCCAAGCTGAGTTTGTGTAGTCGTGAGTGTCAGCTTGTGGAGGACTATCACGTTGCTCAAATTCTTGTCCTGCTTCTTCTTCTTCGTTTTCCTCTTGGTCTTCTTCTTCACTTTCATCACTTTCATCATCTTCTTCAACAGTAGAAGGAATATACCCTTTGCGAACAAATTTGTATATTCTCCGCTCATCACACCAAAAATATCCCATCATAGACAAAGTTTTTGGGCTGAATTCTTTGTCTGAGGAAATAGAAGTATACGGAAAGGACGGATAATCCACGTCGGCTGCAGTAAGAACCTCTTGAAGAAAAGATCCGTAGGCAAGAGCCGTTCCTCGTCCGGAGTCTCGTAAACTGAACATTCTACTAGCAATGTAGTAGGGCCAGTTTATTTTGCGTTGATTCTTCAGGATATATATGAGATGAACCTCAGCTTGTTCAACTCGGGAAAGGCCATCCTTCTTAGGTCGCAGGATGCGTGACACAATCCACTAGAGAATGCGCTCTCCTGTTTTCAGCTTTCCGGCAGTGACAGTTCGTGGGAACGTATCACTGTTCACAATGTGATCTGGGTAGGGTCTTTTCAGCATGTCGTTCAGCGCGCTCTTAAACTCATATCCTTCTATTGGGTGAGAATCAGTTACCTCAGCAAGAGGATTTTTATCAGCAGCTAGTGTCATATCGAAATATTTATTCCAAACATTAGTCTTAAACGATACCTTTCTTGTGTCGATCCTGGAATGAAACTTTTGCCCACGAAATTTGTCATGAAGGCAAGTGTAGAACACACGGACCAAGTCTTCGCTATATTTGGCATTGCATTCCAGGAATTTGACAATGCCGTGATACTGTAGCAGAGACATGATTTCTATGTGATGCATGCGTTCTGTAGTGAGTTTGTAGAAGGCATGTTGCCTCACAACTCCTCTTTTACCAATATCTTTGGGAAGAGGAGAGGCCAAGAGACAATAGGCACTAGGTAGATGCAACTCACAATGTAGTGGGAAGTTTGAAATGTAAATGCACACTTAATGAGAATTTGAATGTAAATGCATGGGAAGTTTGAAAGATTTCTGCAAAAAAAAACTGAGTTTTCGTGCGGTGCGTCGACCATTGCCCTGTTATGGTCGACTCATACAGGCAAAATTTGCAATTTTCACTATTATGCACATATGCTCACATGTTTGATGCATAAATAGAATGCCACACAACATTTAAACATCCAAACAGATATGGCATAAGAAAAGATACATATATATGTACAATATTATCATGTAATACGATTATTTAGCCATGAAGATTGGGAGAGAGAGAAGGGTAAAGGAACAATATCACCTCGATGCCGGAATAACTTGATGAACTATATAATTGTGCTTGCAACAACATTAACTTGTTAGAAGTACAAGATTATAGTGTTAAATGAAATAAGATAAAGCAAGCAATTTATAACGCCCGTTCAGAAATGTCGAGAATACCAAGTTCTCGGCGAATATGAAAGAAAGGCTCAGTAGCTAGCGGCTTTGTGAAAATGTCCGCTAGTTGATTTTCAGTATTAACATGTTCAAATACAACATCACCTTTCTCTACATGATCCCGAAGAAAGTGGTGTCGAATTTCGATATGTTTGGTGCGAGAATGCAACACAGGGTTTTTGGTAAGATTAATGGCACTTGTATTGTCACAGAAAATGGGAATACGTTCGAGTTTGAGATTAAAATCCAATAATTGTTGCTTAACCTGTAGGATTTGAGCATAACAACTACCGGCGGCAACGTATTCCGCTTCGGCGGTTGACAAAGCAACTGAAACTTGTTTCTTGCTATGTCAATTGACCAAGGAATTTGAAAATAAGTGATAAGTGCCACTAGTGCTTTTCCTATCCGATTTGCACCCGGCAAAATCGGAATTGGAGAAACCTACTAATGAGCAATCATTACCTTTGGAATACCATAGTCCATACTTCGGAGTACCGGATAGGTATCGAAGTATTCGTTTGACAACTTTTAGATGGGATTCCTTGGGACATGATTAATATCTTGTGCACATACACACGCTAAACATAATGTCGGGACGAGAAGCAGTAAGATAGAGAAGTGATCCAATCATACCTCTATACCTTTTTACCTCTACGTCCTTACCGTTTTCATCTTTATTCAAGTTTGTACATGTTGGCATGAGGGTGTCAATGGCCTTGGCTTTTGCCATGTCAAATCTCTTGATAAGGTCCAAACAGTACTTTGTTTGACTCACGAATGTTCCTTCTTTGAGTTGTTTAATTTGCAAACCGAGAAAGTACGTGAGCTCCCCCATCATACTCATCTCGAATTCACCCTGCATAAGATCTGAAAACTCTCACGAGATTCATGTTAGTAGACCCAAATATAATATCGTCTACATAAATTTGTACTAATATCAAGTGCTTTCCTTGACGTTTAATGAAGAGAGTTATGTCAACCTTTCCTCTTGAGTAACCTTGATCGAGAAAAAATTTACTTAGTCGCTCATACCAAGCTCTAGGAGCTTGTTTGAGACCATATAAAGCCCTTTTTAGTTTATAAACATGATTGGGATACTCATGAGATTCAAAACCCGGAGGTTGTGCGACGTAGACCTCTTCATTTATGTAACCGTTAAGGAACGCACTCTTAACATCCATTTGGAATAGTTTAAAGTCTTTCGCACAAGCGAAGGCAAGGAGAAGGCGTATAGCCTCGAGTCGGGAAACCGGCGCATAAGTTTCCTCATAGTCGATGCCTTCCTCTTGGTTATACCCTTGCGCGACTAAACGCACCTTGTTACGGGTTATTACCCCGTTTTCGTCCAACTTGTTCCTAAACACCCATCGGGTGCCGATTACTCGATGATCTCGTGGAGGAGGGACAAGGTCCCAAACCTCATTTCTAGTGAACTGATTTAGTTCCTCCTGCATTGAAAAAAACCAGTGTTCATCGAGTAGGGCTTCTTTAGGGTTTTTAGGTTCCATTTGTGAAACGAAAGCGAAGTGATAACAGAAATTACTTAGCTTCGATCGAGTTGTAACACCCTTTGAGATATCTCCGAGAATGTTGTCGATTGGATGGTCTTTGGGAGACTTCCAAGCTTGAGGGAGATCATCGTTTGAAGGCGGATGAGCTACCTCGGTTTCCTCATGGTGTACATCTTTATCCTCCTCAACTTTGACTTTGTCGGGTTGATCAATCCCTGGCTCGCCACCGTTGAGTATGTCTTCCGTAGATGTACCTGCACCATGAACAACACTACCCTTTCCGACGTTTCTCGGATAGGATTCATCAAAAGTGACATGTATAGACTCTTCCACAACAAGTAATCGTTTGTTATATATTCTATATGCTTTACTCAATTGAGAGTATCCGAGGAAGATACCTTCGTCAGCCTTGGAATCGAATTTGCCCAAGTTTTCCTTTCCATTATTTAATACAAAACATTTGCAACCGAAAACATGTAAGTGAGAAACATTTGGCTTTCGCCCTTTTAAAAGCTCATACGGTGTTTTATTTAGAATGGGGCGAATGAGCACCCTATTCAAAACATAACACGCCGTACTAATGGCGTCGGCCCAAAAATATTTCGGTAAACCACTTTCGTTAATCATTGTTCTTCCCAATTCTTCCAAAATTCGATTTTTACGCTCCACAACCCCATTTTGTTGAGGAGTACGTGGAGCGGAGAAGTTATGATCGATACCATGGTTACCGCAATATTCTTCAAATAAATGGTTTTCGAACTCACCCCCATGGTCGCTTCTAATTGAAACAATGTTTGTATTTAATTTATTTTGGGAAAGCTTAGCAAACCTTTCAAAGGCGGCGAACGTATCGCTCTTGCTTACTAAAAAGATAGTCCAACAAAATCTAGAAAAGTCGTCCACTATTACGAAACCGTAATAATTTCCTCCTAGACTTTTAATCCTAGATGGCCCAAATAAGTCCATATGAAGAAGTTCGAGAGGTCTCGTTGTTGAAACAATATTTTTGGATTTAAATGAGATCCTCGTTTGCTTCCCTTTTTGACAAGCATCACAAAGGTGATCCTTGGTGAACTTTATTTTGGGGAGACCTAAGACTAGATCTTTTGAGACTACTTTATTTAGTAAGTCAAAATTAACATGTGCTAAACGCCTATGCCATAACCATGAATCTTCACTCATTGTTACAAGGCATTTGTCACTTGTTAACGATACTTCATTCAAATCTAACATATAGACATTATTCACTCGCAGGCCATTAAACATACGCTTCTTATCATCATTATGTACAATTTTGCAACAATCTTTTGAAAACGATACATTGTATCCTTTGTCACATAATTGACTGATGCTAAGTAGATTGTGTTTAAGACCTTCGACAAGCAATACATCAGAGATAGTAGTGGAAGAAGGGTTACCTACACTACCTTTACCTAGTATTGCTCCACGGTTGTTGTCACCATAGGTTACATATCCTTTCTTCTTAGCCACGAAGTCAATGAAGAGTGATATGTCTCCTGACATGTGCCTTGAGCATCCACTGTCGAGAACCCATCTTCTCTCGGTGGTCTCGAGGCATTGTACCTATGGAAATGTAATTAACACGAGAAGGTACCCAATGGCTTATTGGGTCCTGAATGGTGAGTAACGAAATGGTCGCATTTAGGCAGCCATTGATAAATGCCTTTAGGAACTAAGAATCTCCTAAACCTACATTTAGCAATGGAGTGGCCTTCCTTGCAACAATAAAGACAAGAGAAATTAACATTTTGATTACCTTTTCTATCTTCATCCTTTATAACATATTTATATTTTTGATATGGGTTAACCATACTTTTTCGAAAGTTTGATTTATCGATTGCAAAGGTAATCTTGGGCTCAAGAGCCTTGTCAAGTTTGGCCTTTAGGTTTCTTACTTCACCTTGCCAAATATAACAAGTATCACACCCAAAGTTAATCATCCTACTTCTAAGGTCCTCACAACCTGTTTTTGTGCTTTCTACTATAGAAGCTTTGAGTGCCTCAAGTTTCCTTTCGGATTTTGAATTTTTTGTTCCAAATGGGTAAAAATTTGGTTATTTGAGGGAAGCCTTTTAAAGGCCTCTTTCGCTTCACAGTGTAAAGTATCAAAAGCAGCTTGTAATTCATGATGAGACATACTAGAGAATTTTTCATATTTAGCATGTCGTACCTGTTTCTTTTTGTTCTTTTGATGAGCAGAGAGGCATAGGTTTGCAGCTTCATCTTCATCACTAGAACTTTCATCATCGGAGGAGTCGTTATCAGTTTCCCAAGCTATGTATGCTCTCCTTGGCTTTGACGATTTCTTGTGTGATTTGTATGATTCCTTTTCCTTTGTTTTCTTGTTCATCGGACAGTCCGGTTTGTAATGACCGGGCTTTCCACAAGTGTAGCACGACCCTCTAGTCTTTTTACCTTTTGAGTCATCATCTTTAGAGTACCTTGATTGTTTCCGGAAGTTTACCAAGTTCTTCTCGGAATGTTGGATGTCGTTCTTTCTCACGTAACGGTTGTAACGTTTAACGAACAACCCCATATCTTCGCTCTTGTCCTCTTCTTCTTCGTCGCTCGAGGAATAATCACTTTGCTCTTTTGCTTGAGACTTCGAGGAGGAAGTCTTAAGAGCTATGGATTTCTTTTCACTCACCTTTGCTTTGTCCTTCTTTTCTTTCTTTTCGTGTTGTTCTAGGCTCAAGAGTACTTGTTCATGCTCTTGTAGTTTGCCAAATAATGTTGTCAAGTCTAATATGGTAAGATCATTTGCTTCTTTGATGGCGGTCACTTTCGGCTGCCATTCCCTGTTGAGACATCTCAAGATCTTATTAGTAGCAACATCATTGGAAACCGACCTACCTAGTGAATGTAATCGATTGATAAGAAGAGTAAATCTCTTTTGCATGTCAGCAATGGTTTCCCCTTGCTCCATGAAAAAGAGATCAAACTCTTGTGTTAGTGTGTTGATTCTTGCCAACTTAACATCGTTCGTCCCCTCATGGGCAATTTGTAGTGAATCCCACATGGCCTTAGCAGTAGGACAATGGGATACACGATAGTATTCATCTACACCTAATGAGGAGATTAGGATATTTTTGGCTTTCCAATCATAATTGTATTTCTTTTCATCATCATCGGTCCATTGTGCTTCGGGCTTAGGCACTAATTCATTATTCTCATTGGTCATGGTTATTTCAATTGGACCATTGAGAATAACGTTCCATATTTTTCTATCTATGGAATTTATGTACACCCGCATACAGTCTTTCCAATAACTATAATTTTCACCATTGAAAACGGGAGCTCTATTATAAGCCCCTTTAGGTTCGTTAGCCATTTTCTATCAAAGTTATATTTTGAAGCACGGAGTGAACCGGAGCTTCTGATACCACTTGTTAGACTATGGCACGGATCTAGAAGGGGGGGGGGGGGGGTTGAATAGATCCCAATTAAAATTTGAGTCGGCGCTACCAATTAAAAATTGGTTTTGAAAAATTTGTTTTAAGTGTGGAAGCGGCCGAGGAAAATATAGTCTAAAACAAATTGTTATTGGAAAACCGGATATGCGTCAAGCCTATGGATTAGTGATAATGTAGAATACGAATCACTACACTAGTCACACTATCAAGGATTTGTTTCACTAGCTAAGATTCCTAGTTCCAATGATTCAAAGAGCAAACCAAACTAGATACACAACTAAGATAATTTTGGTTTAGGCAAATTATCAAACACTTGGTGTGCAAAAACACTCCAAGTGATATTTATGTTGAGTAAGAGATTTCAATTAGTCTAGTACAATGTTTTATTGTACTTTTAATTCAAAAACAAAGTTTTAACTTCTTACTCAATTAATATCAAGGTTTGATAAAAGTGCTTATACAAAAATCACTTAATTTTTAAGCTGAAAACAAATATGCTGAAAAATAGAGAAGGCAAAGATTTGATGAGGCAGTTCCCCCATCGTCCTCGCTTCGGGGTACGTCTGCCCTCAATTCTAAAACTAGAATTGAGATGATTTAATAGATATCACCTGTTGAATTTAACCGTTTATACAAGGATTGCAAAGCAAATATACAACAGAACTCTCAAGACGTTGAATGTTGCTTCCACTCCTTGTTCCTTGATTCAAGGTGAATCAAGTCCTTCGATTGTTGTTGATATACCTCCGATTCCAGCCCCTTTGTTAAATAACTCTCAGTTCTTCAAACCCTCGGCCCGGCTGATCTCAACTACAACAAATCGAACCCGAAATCTTCCCTTCAATTTCACTGAATCCGCTACTAGATTGACAAAGACTTCCTCTTCTCAATCACCTTCGCTCAGCTGCAAATTGATGAAGAATTCGTCCAAAAACCCCCCAAACACAAACCAGTCTTGGAGGACAAAACCTTAAAGGTTTTATTCAAGAAAAAACCTGTCACAAGCTTCAACCCGAACCGGATTCCCCAATCTCGGCTTCGAACCTTATCACCTTTAACCAATCACAAAGCACTTCAAAAATGGTTGTGTGTAGTTGATGTGTTGTGAGATGTTGAAGATGAAGATGATGAATCTTGGACACCTATTTCACTTTTTCTTGTTTCTTTGAACACTTGAATCAATTTGACAAAATGTTAGTTGATACAAGTAACTAAACTTCTATATATAGTAACCAACCAACCAACCAACTTAACAGTATTTCAAATAGAGTGAGAAATACTTAAAGACTGAATTTGCGCACGAACGATCGACCATAGCAGGTCTATGCGTCGACGCATGGCCTTTAGTTTTGGACAGACTGAAAAATACATCAGTATGCGTCGACCATAGGTCGGCGTGCGCTGACCCGTGGTTGATGCGCTGACCCCTACGGTCGACGCAAGCTTTTTGTGCGCTGAGCCGTGGTAAATGCCCTGTGTTATGCGCTGACCCGTGGGAAATGCACTATGTTATGCGCCAACCCTACGGTCGACTCAAACCCTGCAAATCTGCAAAAATTCAGATTTTTGTGGTTTTCATGCATTTTGTCATGACCACATTTTATCCACATATGTTGTATGAAATATAATAGTTTAGATGAGCATAGAAAAGGATATGATAGGTGATATGTTGCATTTGTTTTGTAGAGGTAGAATCGACAATGCCGATTCATCCATGGTGGTCATTTGTCATCATCGAAACCTATGATCGTTTATGATCGTATGTTGTATGACAGTTTGCCCTTACAATAATCAACAACAAAGTTTTGAGAGGAATAAGGTCTCCTTCCTATTCCTATGTCATACGCAGAATTATATCCATATTGGTTCTCAAGAACCTCATTCAACCCAAAAATCCTTCACAGATTCTTGAGCCACTTCCATGATGGTTCAAACCTGAACTTTGTTGTGCCTTTCACTAGGGAGCCCCTGGCCACGACATCGATAACTACTATCCGTTGAAGTATGAAGTACAAAAGCTTGTGAATATTGGGATGGTGTCCTTTAAGGACCGAGTGCCTAATGTGAAAGCTAATCCATTACCTGCTCACGGTAATGCTTCAATCAACATGGTAGATGGTTGTCCTGGTGAGTACAAGGTTTATAATGTTCGCCATATCAAACAATCTTTGGTGGCAATTCATAAAGATATTTGTTTGGTCAGTGACTGTGAGCATGACCGTGATGGTTGTGTGATATGCAGTATGAACCCTCGTGGATGTGTTATTGTCAAGAGGGATATTCAGAGGTTGATGGATGAAGGACTTATTCAGATTTGTCAATCAAGAGATATAAATGATGTGAATGTAATTGTGCATGTGTTCAAGACCCCTGAGTGGGTAATTATCCAGTTTGATAGTAGCCATAACAACAATGTCAATAGATCGGTATCACCGTTAGTTATACGGTTAGCGGGGCCTATTCCGTATGCCTCATATAAAGTTGTGCCATATCAATACAATGCCACAATGATAGAAAATGGTCAAGAGGTTCCTTTACCAGTTGTAGACTCTGTGGTGAATATTGCTGATATTGCGAAGGTGACCTGTAGTGGTCGTGTATTTGGTCAGTTTTTTCCAAAAGAAGTAGAAGGCAGAGATTCTAGTGGTGAATCCGTTTAGTGCTCCAGTGTGTCAGTCTGGTGAATCCAGCAAACTGAAGGCTAGTGATGATGATGAAGTGGTAAAATTGATAAAGAGAAGTGAGTTTAATATGGTGGAGCAGCTGCTCCAAACCCCGTCAAAGATCTATGTGCTGTCATTATTGATGAATTCTGAGGCACATAGAGAGGTGTAGCACCTCAAATTTGCACCCTACCCATTGTACATACATTTTCATGATTAGGTCATTAACATAACATGGTCCATTGCATAGCATTAGCCATTTGCCCAAGTGCAAGTTCTTCAGACAGGTTAGGTCAAACTGGTCAGGAGATCAGGTCAAACAAGCAAGCATGTGCCATTGCCATTGAGACAAAGCCCTAGGGTTGATTTATCAAGTTCATATGGTCTAAGGATCATTTTGAAGAGATTTGGCCAAAGATTGGATGCTCAGAAGTCATCGGTCAAGCTGGATTTCAACTGAAACCATAAAAAGTCAACTGTGGTCAATTATGCTTGATTTTATGGATTGGAAGGTGGGAGATGGTTTGAAAGGCTTCATTCATGTCCATACAAGTCTCATTTGACATATCAAAGATCAAGGTTGAAGAATTGGAGGTCAGACAAAAAGTTTCCAAAAATAACAGGTGACCTGTAATTTCAACTGGCCAAAATGGAAAGTTTTTCTCCTCAAAATTACTTCATCATACAAGCTTCAAATGGAATTTTGTCCAACATGAAAGTTGAAGATCTTGTTCTCACCTTTCCAAAAAGTCCAAGAACATGAATTTCTCATGTGTGGTTGGCAAGTTATGGTCCAATCATTTTCAGAAAATGCCTAAATTCAAAGTGCCATAACTTTCACATGGAAAGGCCAAATTGGGTGATCTTTCTTTGAGAAAACCACATTTGACATGAACTTTCATGGTGCATTATCACATTTCATCAAAAATCATCATAGCAAAATGGCATTTTTCAGGTGGACTAATTTGCATTTTTGGCATGAAAAGGTGATTTTGTGAATTACAAGCCATTTGCACTTGGGACCAATTCCAACACATCATGAATGATATTTAGAACTTGTTTGAACTGATTTTGGACTGATACATTGACTGCATAATGAAAAGGGCATTTTGGCCAAAACTCACAAAAATGCATTTTACACTAATCACTTGCATTTGCCTAAGCTTGATTAATTTTTGGATTAGCATGAGGTATAAAGGTTCTAATCATAACAGAAACTCTTAATGACATTTCATTCTTTCAGATCTAAACAGAAAATCTCACAAATTCTCTCAATTGTTCACACTTTGCACACACACTTTTTTTCATCATTCATCAAGATTTCTTCCATTTTTCTGCGGTTTTTCTTGTGAATCATCAATTGTAGGTGGAGTAAGACTTCTGTTGAAGCTCACAGTAGAAGGATCTCGAAGGATTAGGGCTATGGCTTTTGCATCTTGTACATGACAGTTGAAGATTACCACTAGTGCAAGCTGTTTCGAGCTGGAATCTTGCCTCCATATTCTTGTCCATACCTCAATACGCATCTGTTTCTGGATTTTAAGGCCTGAATTCACCAAATCTACAACTGCACTCAAATTAAGGTTGGAAATCGAACTTCATAATTGCTTAAATTAAGATGTGGATTCGATAGAGTGTTTGTAGCACCTCAAATTTGCACCTATCATTGTACATACCATCTCATATTAAGTCATAGCATATCATGATACATTGCATAGCATTGCATTGTCCCCAGTTGCCTCAAGAGCAAGCAAGTCAAGAATTAGGTCAAACTGATCAGGAGATCAGTCAACCAATCAAGCAAGGGTGTTTCTCAAAGAGCCAAGGCCCTAGGGTTTGTCCAACAAGTTCACATATCTTGGAGGTCCATTTGAAGTGTTCAAGTCAAGGGTTGGATGTTCAGAAGCCATCAGTTCATGCACAGACAGTCAGAAACCCTAGAAAGTCAAAGTTGGTCAACTGTGGTTGATTTTGTGGTTTTGATGGATGGATTTGGTTTGAGAGAGCTTATTCATGTCCCAATAGGCCTCATATATCATGGCAATCAACATCATTGAAGAATTTGAAGCTAATCAGAAAATTTCCAAAAATAGAAAGTGGACCTGTAATTTTAAATGCCAAAAATGGAAACTTCTTGATCCCAAACTTACATCATGATACAAGCTTCAAATGAATTTTTTCCCAACATGAAAGTTGAAGATCTTGTTCTCCCATTTTCAAAAAGTCCAAGAACTCTCAATTCCCATGTATGGTTGTCAAGATATGATCAAATCATTTTCACAAAATCTTGAACTTCAAATGACCATATCTCTCAAACCATTTGGCCAATTTTAGTGGGGTTTTTTCCTACAAACCATATTTCATCTCCTCTTTCCAAAAATATAAATTTCATACACCAAAACCTTGCCAATCAAAATGGCATTTTTTGACTTGTCTCATTTAAATTCAAGTTTGACCAAGGGTTGACTTTTTGATTTAGCAATATTTAACACTTTTGGCCAATTGGGATTCATTTTAGATGTTATTTGCAACATGTACCAAGCCCAAACTCGGGCAGACTTACCCCCCCATTTGCATTTTTGGCCAAATTAGCAAAATGTGCATTTCACTTCATTTAAACTAATTCTGTTTAGCACTTCCATTACCAAGTTAAAACAGATGATATAAAGGTTATTTGCTGTCAAACCAACCCTAGGGACACAGCCTCCAAGCTCAGAATTCTCTCTTCTCTCTCATTTTGCATTTTTGACAAATCGCAATTTCTGCTCAAAAGTTTCAAAAGACACGAGCAACCTTTGGCTATTCCATGATCTAACCATCATTTAGAGCCTTTCTCAAGCATCAATCATCAACTGCACAGCCTTTTGAGCGCTGTTTTTCCAAGCATCCAACAATGGTGAATCGAGTTTTGGAAGCTTCCAAGCCTTGCTGAGCTAACCTACTCCAAGCATCCATCATTATACACCATAAGGAGGATCTGTTTCGAGCTGCATCACTGAAACAACACCTGTTTCACTCCTTTCTTCAAATTCAAGTAAGGTTTCGAGTTCCTCCTTTCTCAAAATAATGCTATGTTTCTTGTAGTTCTTACCATGCTGAATCCATTGCAACTTGTATCATTCAAAATGGTTGTGTTATGGCTGAGAAATCTGGATTTACTTTTTTTGTGCTCAAAGTTGTTTTCAATCGATTTGCTTGGATGTTGTTGATTCAATGAAAACTATTGTTAGAATATGCATGCTTGATGTTTGCTGAATCCATTAGTGTGTTTGATTTTTGTTTCTGGGTGTTTTGAAAATTTCGAATTGATGAAGATGATGAAGCATACTGTAGCATTGCATAAACCCTAATTTCCATGTTTAAAATCCCAGTTTACGTATGCATATGTTCTGTTTACTGTGCATTCCCATATCAACCAATCCAAACATTTCGTGTGTCCCTTTGAAACTCTGCGTTTTGATTAATGAATGTGGTAATTACCGGAATGCCACGCTGACCTTGGTTGACCTACTAATTCATGTTATCTTGTTCATGTTATTCCAATTATTACATCAACTTCTAAAATTCACAATTCACTCATTTTAACTCCAAAAATCTTGAAATTTTTTGCATCATGATCCTAAGTTTGTCTAGTTTTTTATCATTATTTTTATTGATTTTTTGGATCATTGGTTTTTAAATGGCCTTAGGGTTTGTGAAATGTGACCAAAAATGATACATGTTGCCAAGACCATTGTGAAATAATCATGTTGCATCCATTTGATCTGAAATTTTTTGTGGTTATTCTACACTCATTCATCTTTGTTTTGATGTAGAGTTTGTGCATTTATCATATATGGTTGTTGAGATACAAATTTTTGAAGTGGGGTAGGACAACTTGTGTCACACCATGAATGTGTCATTTGTTGATTTTTTGTTTACATACTTCCTGGCCTCCAATTGACCCCAAATTTTGCATGATCCATCTCTTATATGTCTAGTTGATGTGTGAATTTTCCTGGATTTAATTGTACCATTTCCTATTTGTTTGAGATTTCTTTTCCCTGCCTAGTCAATTGTTGACTTTGTGTGACACATCTTGCCATATCATTTGGGAAATTCTCATGCCTTATTGTATGATCATGAAATTTCACATGTGCATACTAGACTTCTTGAGCTTTGCATTGGTGTTAATCCCATCCATTTATCATCTGTTTTCATTTTGTTATGATTTTTTGAAGTTGACACATGTTTGGTTGACTTCTTTGTGCACACTTGAAATTGTGTTGACTTCCTGATTTTAATTGACTATCCTCCCATGATCCAATTGAGCTGAAATTTCATATGCATGCTATGTTATGGATTTTGATTGAGTATGAATTATCTCATAATTTTGGAATTGATTATGTTTGCTTTTGAGCTTGGTCTTGCTGTTGACCTCTATGTGCTCCCTTTTTGCCATGTTTTGACTTCTTTGGTCTATAAAATGATGTTGATGCATGATGTGAGTTTGAAACCAATTGGGTTTGCTCCTTAAATGTTTAAATTTGATTTTAATTGGATATTGTTTGCTGTTTTGATTTTCCCTTTTGTTGTTGACCCTAGGCTTGTCCTAGTGGTCTTTTGGACTTATGATTGAGTTTATGTTTCAGGTTAAGCATCAATGCTTCAAAGAAACCATACAAATTTGATTGAGTTTGATTACATATCATGTGCTAACCCTTGTTTTGTAGGTGGCTTGACTCATTTGACTTGAGTTTGTGCTTTGCACATTGGTTCCTCTGTGTTGACTTTTGTTTACCAATTCCTTTTGCTTTAAACTGTTGAGCTGTATACTGATTAGTTTGACTATTTCAGGTACCCTTAGTTGCTTAAGTTCTTTGAACTTGCTTTGCTTTGCTATTTAGCAACTTGCTTGAGGTATAATTCCTTTTTCTTCATGTAGTCTGGAGACCCGGCTTGTTATTTGGCCGGGCAAACTGTCTGAAGTCCTCCTTAAGAGGCAATGCTTGTGTATGTTTAATTTGTCCTTGTACAGAGTCAAAGACCTCCTAAGTGAAGAGGCAATTGGCAGAACCAAGGGATAAGCAACCTATCCCCTGCTATTCAGTGTGTCGTCTGTTTTGCTCACACTACTGTGTTGATGCATTACAGATAAAAACCCAAGATCTTGTGCAATTGCACAGTTGAGTCAGTTTCAAATGTGTAGAAGGGTTCCCACCTTCTGAACCCACACATTCTTGTCAAATGCTCTCCCTGACCAGGGATAGAAGCAATGAGGCACACCCCTCATATCCTTTCATCTGCTTCACCTTAGCCCCTCAATGGCAAGGTTAAGAGCAACACTCACCCCATTCCAGAGGTTTGTTTGTTGAGGTTGATATGACCCCTCGACTAAAACCTAACCCTTGTGTGAGCCTCTTGTGTGCATATAGTGTGTGCTACCTGCGCTTGTGTTTGTTTGACTTGCTTCCTGTGCAAGTTAGGTTTAGTTTAGACTAATCCTTGTTTGCTTTCGCCCTCGTTGCGATCCTTTCTCTCGCCCTCGTTGCGATCGAGCCTTTTCCTTTCTCTCGCCCTCGTTGCGATCGAGCCTTTCCCTTTCTCTTGCCCTAGTTGCAATCGAGATCCTTTGTCCCTCCGTAGCCGAACTACGGCAACTCTGATTCTCATGTTCAGGTGAGATACGTAGGCACGAGATGCGATGTCTTGTCGAGTTTGACTAACAACTAACACTAATTCTTTTCTCTCGCCCGCGTTGCGATTGAGACCTCCCCTTTCTCTTGCCCTAGTTGCAATCGAGACCCTTGCTTCCTGTGCAAGCCGTGTCTAGGATAGGTTGGCCCTTGTGCCATTTAGCTAGAAACCTTGACTTAGGGTTGACTTTGCATGACAACATCTAGGCTCGAGTCGTAGTCTCCCTAGAGTTGTGTCTCCCTCTGTTATCTGGTTAGGCTAGTCCTTCTTCCCTGTGTAGGGGAACTACATCGCCCTGATCTTCACACCAGATGAAGTATGTAGGCAGGAGATTGAGCTGATCTCTCCGGGCGCCCTTTTTCTTTTTCAACCCTTTGTGTCTTAACCACCCTTGTGTGTGTTCTGGTTGGAGTCCGACATAAGTCCAGCGATTGGCAGTTGGTTTCCTGTGTGTGTTTTCTGGTTCGGATGCTGATGTAAGTCCAGTGATTGGCATTCAGGCTCCACGTTTGCCTGTGTGTCTTGTTTTGTTTGTGTGCGTGTCATCCGAGCTACGAATGCTCTGATTCTTCTTCGTCCGAGAAGATACGTATGCATAGGATGCGACATCCTAGCGAGCATGTGTCGTTTCCCTAGTCCGAACTACTTCGACTCTGATGTCTATGCCTGATAGACTAAGTAGGCCCAGGATACGATGTCCTGCCGAGTCAGTTTCAGTCAGTTTCTTTTGTCTCTTTCAGCCAGTGTGTGTGTGTTTGAGCAGCGTTTTAGCAACCATTTTCCTTCCTTTTGTGCGTGGATCCCGTAGAGTACTACGGATGCGTAGGGGTGCTAATACCTTCCCTCCGCATAACCGACTCCCGATCCCATTCTCTTTGGTCGCGAGACCATGTTCTTTTCCAGGTTTACTTCGAGCGTTTCCTTTCCCTCTTTTGGGATAAATAACGCACGGTGGCGGCTCTGTTGTTTCTTCTTTTCCCGCCGGTTTTTCGCGTGATGCGACAGCTGGCGACTCTGCTGGGGATTAAGAGAAGTTGACCTATGCTGGTCCATCTTCCCTGAGCGAGTCTCTCCTAGCGCTCTCTAGGTTAGGATTTTGGTTGCTTTGTGCTGTTATTTATTGCATTCATTGTATATATGTGCATTTATTGTTTGCATTTATTGTGTACACTTATGTTTGCATTCATATTCATTATTCACTCTGCCTGGCTGGTTGTCTGTTTTTCTTTGTGGGGTGGGAGTCAGTTGAGATGAGTTCTATACCCGAACTCGAGTGCACTCTAGGATAGGGGAATGGCATAGTCTTGTTGACTGGTGTGGAGTATTCCTTAGCCAGTTGACTTGCGAGACCATTCACTTGGTGGAGGTCATGTTGAACTAATAATGTCACACAAGTTATTTGTGGTTAGGCATTATTCTTTCAATCATGTGCCGCAGAAGCCAAGGACCTTAGTTTACCAAACCCATCTTGGCCTATTTTTAGGACCGTAGTGCGGAGGTCGTTCAGATGTCAGTTCTGATACGATTGTTACGCGATACTACACTCATAAGAGTTTCTCTTGAGAATATTCTTGGAATACGAGTATTCGTTCCTCCGATAATATTCGAGAGATGGAACGATGATTATGGGAACCTCTGATAGAACATGTCTGGCAGGTTTAAACCCTAGTACACTCCCTTCGGGTGGTTCTTAACCGAGACTCCATGCTCGTGACTCTCAACAAACCCATGATTCGTGGTTGAGTCGTTCAAACATTGTTAATATCAATGGATCCCGGATCAGGGGTAAAACCTAAAATCCACCAAAGCGGCTGGTTGATATTAAGGATGTTTGAGCTGGTTCATGTACCGTTAATATCAATGGAACTTGGGTGTCGATAAGGTGAAAACCTAAATCCACCAAAATGGATGATTGATATTAGGGATACAATGAGCTTTCCCACGACTTTTGTTTGGCGTGCTTTGCTTGATCCTTGAGTGTGTTTGTTGCATTCATGCATTCATGCATTCATCTGCATCCATATCATCAGAAAAAAAGAAAATTTTCAAGGAACTCAAAGGAGTTTATTTGCAAAAAATTTCAAAACATGAAAAAACCGGGAAAATTTTTTCACCTGATATATCTGATGAGATATTCTCATATACGATCAAAATGCTAAATATTTCAAAGTTTGCAAATAAAACCCTCGAGTTCCTTTGAAATAAAAACAAGCATATGCATAAACACTTCATGCATCATTTGCATCAGCGGGTGTTTTGTTCCGGTCTCCTGTCCTGTGGTCTGACCCTGCGATCTTCATTTATTTTGAGACGCACTTTGCCGGTATTATACCAGAGCCGACTCTGCCAGATTGATGGATCATCCTGAGCAAGAGAATTGTGAACTCGAGGGAGATTTTGCCAGACTTAGTGCTGTTGATGGATTTATTCCTGGTTAACCAATCCCGGGCTGGCATTGGCTACTGCTCTGGGGCACTTAAGGAGCAAGGTTTGTTTGCAAGTGGAGGATTCATCCTTGATGATCAACCTGAAGAAGAGGATGCTGCTATCTTGGAAGAGGACGCAGAGGACTTGAACAATTTCATCATTCCTGGTGGTGTCTGTCACAATTGGGTCAATGTGGGCGTTCCTACAGTTGTTCATAAGTCAGAGTAACAATCACTTTGTTTAAAAACCCTTCTCCCATGCCAAAAGGAGAAGTGATGACATTGTTGGCAACATTTTGTGCAATGATATTTTCATTCAAATAAGTTCATGTTAAAACATTTGTTTTTCCATTTGTTTTCCCTTTTCGCTTTTTGCATGAAATTGGTGATCACAAAAAACCTCTAAAAAACAAGAATAAAAGCAATCTTTTCATCTGCATAACGATGGTCTTGTTTGATTTTCAAAGTACTTTTTATACTCAAAATCTTTATGCAGGTTGTTTCTCAAACCCATTGAACATAATGATCGGACGTCATCTCCCAATTTTGAATTCCCTGTATTCGAAGCGGAAGAAGATGATGTTGAAGGGATTCCTGACGAGATTTCCCGACTTCTTGAGCGAGAAAAGAAGATCACTCAGCTGCATCTCGAGAATCAGCAGAACAGCCAACTGGGGCATTATCAAAAAAAAAAGAAAAAAAGAGAAAGAGGAAGGTGCAAAATCAAAAAAAAAGGAAATCAATCAAAATCAAAAGAAATCAAAAGAAAGAAAAAGAAAGAAACAAAAGAAAAAATAGCACCCTCAAAGTCCCAAGTTGACTGATGCTGAATTCGATCGAAAAGAAGAGATTAACTGCCATGTGTCATGGTCAGTTATATCAGCAGAGAGTGATGAAAGCATTCGACAAGAAGGTCAAGTCTCGAGTTCTGAGAAAATGACCCTGTGCTCAAGAAGGTCTTGTCTTTCACACCCGACTCCAGGGGCAAGTGAACTCTACAAGCTACGAACGTCCGTACATTTTCAAGAGAGCCTCTTCAGGCAATGTTTCGACACTTACAACAATGGATGGAGAAGTTCACTCGTCCTGTGAATTCCATATGCAGTCAAGAAATACTTCGCCTAAAGAAAAAAAAAAGCAAAACAGCTCGCTAAGTCGAACACCCCAAGGGGCGACTTAGGCAAAAAGGAGCGTCTCGGTGGATTGAAAACCCGAAAGGGCGATCCAGGCAAAAGTTAGAGACATTGAAAAAAAAAAAGAGAAAATTCGCATCCCGCTAGATTGAGCACCTCACACTGGGGCAATCTAGGCAAAAATTAGGGATTTGGCAAGTAACTGCATCTTGACAAGACTGTGTTGTACATCTGTCATCCGTCAGGGATTCTCGATCCGTCGTCGACTGAAGCTTTGAATACATCGAAAATTCAGAATGGTAGAGGAAAGGTCATTATGTTCAATGTAGCCCTCTCCAATATATATCACCGATTTCAAACTTGTACAAATCTATGGAGTCTCGCCCTTTGCAGACTACCATTCCATTACATCTATTTGAGCTTTTACCCAATTATTTGCACTCTTATTTGTTTCAACTCAACAAACGTTTTGCATGTTTTAATTGATAAAGTATCATTGTTTTCAAAATAAACAATTTTTTCAAAAAACTGTTCTTAAACAAAGTGAACATTCACGATGATGGAAGAATACTTAGGAGATCCGCAGTGCTCTCCCGAGGGTGGTATGATTACCAACAGGTAAGACATTTGTTCGTATCTCGAGCATAACCGTATCTTTCTCCTGTCGAACTTCTTTTGGTTACTCCTCAGCAAGGTTGCTCAGTGCAGTGTTGGTTGAAGTTACCCGGCAGTACAACATTCTTCCTCCAAGTCCCTGTTAGCCCTATTGTGGGGCATCTCCAGCAAAGGATTGTTCGAGCCCTACCGTGGGGCATCCCCAGCAAGTTTGCTGTTTCAGACATTATTGTGGGGCAGCTCCCCTAGCAGAGTGTTTACTGAAGACTTCAACTTTCGCCTCTCCAGCAGAGCAGTCTTCATCTCCCCCCAGCATGGGTGCTTTTCTTGGAAGATTCAGTATTTGGAGGATCGACATCCTCGTAATCCGGCATTCCCTCAGATAGATCCCCCAGTGGAGTTGTTCGCGTAAGGAGCTTTATCAATGCTTTTGTATTTCTCATCAGAGATCTGGTTGCTTCTCGGTATCTCAGATTTTCATCACGAGTTGTTGTGGCGCATACGCCTGTATGTTGAACTCTGTTCTCCGGTTATGACCGACGATCCCTCCGGAAGCCTCTGGTGGCCTTCCTCCCCTGCAGGATAAGTGTTCCCTGATACCCCAGTCCCCAGTGGATTTTCTTTGCTCTCTGGTGGCTTTGGTTTTCTCTCCGGACGGTTGATTCCCGGACCTGTTGGTTTGAGCATGTCTGTTTATCAACATTCATCATACATTTTAGGTATAAAGCATACATGCATAATCATAGCATTCGGATACTCATGTTGCAGCTGTTGCCATGTATCTGTTGATTGTTGCCTCCTGCTGTTTGGCGATAAGAATCTCTCCAGTAGATTTTCCTCTAGCAGATATGGGTGTGTCCGATCTCTCCATGTAGAGTCTACCCCTTAAGCAGAAAGTGTCTATCCTTTCTTTCCATTTCCCCACTGAGATACATCCTCGTGGATGACGGTTGCTTCCGTTCCCTCCCTACACGGGATGGGTTTTCCCTATTGAGTTCTTTCCTCATTAGGATGAGTCTTGTTTCAGTCTGCCTTTTTGGATCGATCCTAAATTGGCTTCCTGTTGGCTGTCTCCTGTACTTCCCTGGGGCATAAATGAATAGTCGCTCACTAACCGGCACTCATTCATCTTATCCTCAGCGGGATTTGTTGGCTTCTACCTACGAACCGGTAGCTGTAAGTCCTTTCTTTATGGTCTTCTACCTACTACCCGGTAGTTGTAAATCCTTTTTTCTCACTCTGTCTCTCAGCAGACCGTTTGTTGGCTTCTACCTACGACCCGGTAGCTGTAAGTCCTATCTTTATGGTTTTCTACCCACAAGCTGGTAGTTGTAAAATCCCACGTTCTCCCCTTGGTGGAGTTAACCCTTTGTGCTCATCCCGATGATGACCGGTTACCTTTTCATTGGCCTCTACCTACAACCCGGTAGTTGTAAGTCCTATCTTTGTGGTTTTCTACCCACAAGCTGGTAGTTGTAAAATCCCACTTTCATCCCATGGCGGAGTTTGTTTGTTGGCCTCTACCACCAAACCGGTAGTTGTAAGTCCTATCTTTGTGGTTTTCTACCCACTAGCTGGTAGTTGTAAAATCCCACTTTCCTCCCCTTGTTGGAATTAACCCTTTGTGCTCATCCCGATGATGACTGGTTACTTTTCCGTGGTTTTCTGCCTACAAACCGGTAGATGTAATCCCCTCTTTGTGGTATTAATGGTCTTGTCCCCTTTGGATACTTGCCTTGATCAAGCAGTATTGTCCCCATTGGGTCTTCACTTTCTTTTTGGATACTTGCTCCGAGTTAGCAACTTTATCCTCCTTTGATTGGTCATCTTTTGCATACCTAGCCTGGTACCCAGATGCCTTTCTTTTCGGTCGATTATTCATTTAACAACCTACAACCCGGTTATGGATAATCTTCCATGCGAGTGTATTATCTACGTTTTGACGACTATAGATAATATGACTCATGTTTTTTCCGGTATTCAGACCGAAGAAGTTTCCGACGATCAGGTCGATGCACTTATATTTTCCGGTATTCAGACCGAAGGAGTTTCCGACGATCAGGTCGATGTACTCATGGCACTCAGGCCAATTTTCCGGTATTCAGACCGAAGAAGTTTCCGACGATCAGGTCGATGCACTTATATTTTCCGGTATTCAGACCGAAGGAGTTTCCGACGATCAGGTCAATGTACTCATGGCACTCAGGCCAATTTTCCGGTATTCAGACCGAAGAAGTTTCCGACGATCAGGTCGATGTACTTATGTTTTTCCGGTATTCAGACCGAAGAAGTTTCCGACGATCAGGTCGATGTACTTATGTTTTTCCGGTATTCAGACCGAAGAAGTTTCCGACGATCAGGTCGATGTACTTATGTTTTTCCGGTATTCAGACCGAAGAAGTTTCCGACGATCAGGTCGATGTACTTATGTTTTTCCGGTATTCAGACCGAAGAAGTTTCCGACGATCAGGTCGATGTACTTATGTTTTTCCGGTATTCAGACCGAAGAAGTTTCCGACGATCAGGTCGATGTACTTATGTTTTTCCGGTATTCAGACCGAAGAAGTTTCCGACGATCAGGTCGATGTACTTATGTTTTTCTGGTATTCAGACCGAAGAAGTTTCCGACGATCAGGTCGATGTACTTATGTTTTTCCGGTATTCAGACCGAAGAAGTTTCCGACGATCAGGTCGATGTACTTATGTTTTTCCGGTATTCAGACCGAAGAAGTTTCCGACGATCAGGTCGATGTACTTATGTTTTTCCGGTATTCAGACCGAAGAAGTTTCCAATGATCAGGTCGATGTACTTATGTTTTTCCGGTATTCAGACCGAAGAAGTTTCCGACGATCAGGTCGATGTACTTACGGCGCTCAGGCATTGGTTATCCCTGTGTTACCATTTATTTTGGTATCCAGGTCGACGTTTCTGTTTTCGGTATTCAGGCCGATTTCTTTTTCCGTTCCAGACGGATTTTTCTTTCAAGACTGTTTCTTTGCCGATCTTGACAGGCATTCTTGTATTATATCCAGTTGGTGCAAATTTCTACGGTTCATGGTATTCAATCCCTGTTTACCCTGAAAGTCTGACAGCCGTTGCTCTCATCCATTCGGGTTCCCAGCTGATTGAATAGGGGCAGCTGTAGCACCTCAAATTTGCACCTATCATTGTACATACCATCTCATATTAAGTCATAGCATATCATGATACATTGCATAGCATTGCATTGTCCCCAGTTGCCTCAAGAGCAAGCAAGTCAAGAATTAGGTCAAACTGATCAGGAGATCAGTCAACCAATCAAGCAAGGGTGTTTCTCAAAGAGCCAAGGCCCTAGGGTTTGTCCAACAAGTTCACATATCTTGGAGGTCCATTTGAAGTGTTCAAGTCAAGGGTTGGATGTTCAGAAGCCATCAGTTCATGCACAGACAGTCAGAAACCCTAGAAAGTCAAAGTTGGTCAACTGTGGTTGATTTTGTGGTTTTGATGGATGGATTTGGTTTGAGAGAGCTTATTCATGTCCCAATAGGCCTCATATATCATGGCAATCAACATCATTGAAGAATTTGAAGCCAATCAGAAAATTTCCAAAAATAGAAAGTGGACCTGTAATTTTAAATGCCAAAAATGGAAACTTCTTGATCCCAAACTTACATCATGATACAAGCTTCGAATGAATTTTTTCCCAACATGAAAGTTGAAGATCTTGTTCTCCCATTTTCAAAAAGTCCAAGAACTCTCAATTCCCATGTATGGTTGTCAAGATATGATCAAATCATTTTCACAAAATCTTGAACTTCAAATGACCATATCTCTCAAACCATTTGGCCAATTTTAGTGGGGTTTTTTCCTACAAACCACATTTCATCTCCTCTTTCCAAAAATATAAATTTCATACACCAAAACCTTGCCAATCAAAATGGCATTTTTTGACTTGTCTCATTTAAATTCAAGTTTGACCAAGGGTTGACTTTTTGATTTAGCAATATTTAACACTTTTGGCCAATTGGGATTCATTTTAGATGTTATTTGCAACATGTACCAAGCCCAAACTCGGGCAGACTTACCCCCCCATTTGCATTTTTGGCCAAATTAGCAAAATGTGCATTTCACTTCATTTAAACTAATTCTGTTTAGCACTTCCATTACCAAGTTAAAACAGATGATATAAAGGTTATTTGCTGTCAAACCAACCCTAGGGACACAGCCTCCAAGCTCAGAATTCTCTCTTCTCTCTCATTTTGCATTTTTGACAAATCGCAATTTCTGCTCAAAAGTTTCAAAAGACACGAGCAACCTTTGGCTATTCCATGATCTAACCATCATTTAGAGCCTTTCTCAAGCATCAATCATCAACTGCACAGCCTTTTGAGCGCTGTTTTTCCAAGCATCCAACAATGGTGAATCGAGTTTTGGAAGCTTCCAAGCCTTGCTGAGCTAACCTACTCCAAGCATCCATCATTATACACCATAAGGAGGATCTGTTTCGAGCTGCATCACTGAAACAACACCTGTTTCACTCCTTTCTTCAAATTCAAGTAAGGTTTCGAGTTCCTCCTTTCTCAAAATAATGCTATGTTTCTTGTAGTTCTTACCATGCTGAATCCATTGCAACTTGTATCATTCAAAATGGTTGTGTTATGGCTGAGAAATCTGGATTTACTTTTTTTGTGCTCAAAGTTGTTTTCAATCGATTTGCTTGGATGTTGTTGATTCAATGAAAACTATTGTTAGAATATGCATGCTTGATGTTTGCTAAATCCATTAGTGTGTTTGATTTTTGTTTCTGGGTGTTTTGAAAATTTCGAATTGATGAAGATGATGAAGCATACTGTAGCATTGCATAAACCCTAATTTCCATGTTTAAAATCCCAGTTTACGTATGCATATGTTCTGTTTACTGTGCATTCCCATATCAACCAATCCAAACATTTTGTGTGTCCCTTTGAAACTCTGCGTTTTGATTAATGAATGTGGTAATTACCGGAATGCCACGCTGACCTTGGTTGACCTACTAATTCATGTTATCTTGTTCATGTTATTCCAATTATTACATCAACTTCTAAAATTCACAATTCACTCATTTTAACTCCAAAAATCTTGAAATTTTTAGCATCATGATCCTAAGTTTGTCTAGTTTTTTATCATTATTTTTATTGATTTTTTGGATCATTGGTTTTTAAATGGCCTTAGGGTTTGTGAAATGTGACCAAAAATGATACATGCTGCCAAGACCATTGTGAAATAATCATGTTGCATCCATTTGATCTGAAATTTTTTGTGGTTATTCTACACTCATTCATCTTTGTTTTGATGTAGAGTTTGTGCATTTATCATATATGGTTGTTGAGATAC
Source organism: Lathyrus oleraceus (assembly GCF_024323335.1). Classification (NCBI taxonomy): domain Eukaryota; kingdom Viridiplantae; phylum Streptophyta; class Magnoliopsida; order Fabales; family Fabaceae; genus Lathyrus; species Lathyrus oleraceus. The sequence continues at coordinate 48,342,391 of NC_066579.1, read as the reverse complement.
AAATTTTTGAAGTGGGGTGTGACAACTTGTGTCACACCATGAATGTGTCATTTGTTGATTTTTTGTTTACATACTTCCTGGCCTCCAATTGACCCCAAATTTTGCATGATCCATCTCTTATATGTCTAGTTGATGTGTGAATTTTCCTGGATTTAATTGTACCATTTCCTATTTGTTTGAGATTTCTTTTCCCTGCCTAGTCAATTGTTGACTTTGTGTGACACATCTTGCCATATCATTTGGGAAATTCTCATTCCTTATTGTATGATCATGAAATTTCACATGTGCATACTAGACATCTTGAGCTTTGCATTGGTGTTAATCCCATCCATTTATCATCTGTTTTCATTTTGTTATGATTTTTTGAAGTTGACACATGTTTGGTTGACTTCTTTGTGCACACTTGAAATTGTGTTGACTTCCTGATTTTAATTGACTATCCTCCCATGATCCAATTGAGCTGAAATTTCATATGCATGCTATGTTATGGATTGTGATTGAGTATGAATTATCTCATAATTTTGGAATTGATTATGTTTGCTTTTGAGCTTGGTCTTGCTGTTGACCTCTATGTGCTCCCTTTTTGCCATGTTTTGACTTCTTTGGTCTATAAAATGATGTTGATGCATGATGTGAGTTTGAAACCAATTGGGTTTGCTCCTTAAATGTTTAAATTTGATTTTAATTGGATATTGTTTGCTGTTTTGATTTTCCCTTTTGTTGTTGACCCTAGGCTTGTCCTAGTGGTCTTTTGGACTTATGATTGAGTTTATGTTTCAGGTTAAGCATCAATGCTTCAAAGAAACCATACAAATTTGATTGAGTTTGATTACATATCATGTGCTAACCCTTGTTTTGTAGGTGGCTTGACTCATTTGACTTGAGTTTGTGCTTTGCACATTGGTTCCTCTGTGTTGACTTTTGTTTACCAATTCCTTTTGCTTTAAACTGTTGAGCTGTATACTGATTAGTTTGACTATTTCAGGTACCCTTAGTTGCTTAAGTTCTTTGAACTTGCTTTGCTTTGCTATTTAGCAACTTGCTTGAGGTATAATTCCTTTTTCTTCATGTAGTCTGGAGACCCGGCTTGTTATTTGGCCGGGCAAACTGTCTGAAGTCCTCCTTAAGAGGCAATGCTTGTGTATGTTTAATTTGTCCTTGTACAGAGTCAAAGACCTCCTAAGTGAAGAGGCAATTGGCAGAACCAAGGGATAAGCAACCTATCCCCTGCTATTCAGTGTGTCGTCTGTTTTGCTCACACTACTGTGTTGATGCATTACAGATAAAAACCCAAGATCTTGTGCAATTGCACAGTTGAGTCAGTTTCAAATGTGTAGAAGGGTTCCCACCTTCTGAACCCACACATTCTTGTCAAATGCTCTCCCTGACCAGGGATAGAAGCAATGAGGCACACCCCTCATATCCTTTCATCTGCTTCACCTTAGCCCCTCAATGGCAAGGTTAAGAGCAACACTCACCCCATTCCAGAGGTTTGTTTGTTGAGGTTGATATGACCCCTCGACTAAAACCTAACCCTTGTGTGAGCCTCTTGTGTGCATATAGTGTGTGCTACCTGCGCTTGTGTTTGTTTGACTTGCTTCCTGTGCAAGTTAGGTTTAGTTTAGACTAATCCTTGTTTGCTTTCGCCCTCGTTGCGATCCTTTCTCTCGCCCTCGTTGCGATCGAGCCTTTTCCTTTCTCTCGCCCTCGTTGCGATCGAGCCTTTCCCTTTCTCTTGCCCTAGTTGCAATCGAGATCCTTTGTCCCTCCGTAGCCGAACTACGGCAACTCTGATTCTCATGTTCAGGTGAGATACGTAGGCACGAGATGCGATGTCTTGTCGAGTTTGACTAACAACTAACACTAATTCTTTTCTCTCGCCCGCGTTGCGATTGAGACCTCCCCTTTCTCTTGCCCTAGTTGCAATCGAGACCCTTGCTTCCTGTGCAAGCCGTGTCTAGGATAGGTTGGCCCTTGTGCCATTTAGCTAGAAACCTTGACTTAGGGTTGACTTTGCATGACAACATCTAGGCTCGAGTCGTAGTCTCCCTAGAGTTGTGTCTCCCTCTGTTATCTAGTTAGGCTAGTCCTTCTTCCCTGCGTAGGGGAACTACATCGCCCTGATCTTCACACCAGATGAAGTATGTAGGCAGGAGATTGAGCTGATCTCTCCGGGCGCCCTTTTTCTTTTTCAACCCTTTGTGTCTTAACCACCCTTGTGTGTGTTCTGGTTGGAGTCCGACATAAGTCCAGCGATTGGCAGTTGGTTTCCTGTGTGTGTTTTCTGGTTCGGATGCTGATGTAAGTCCAGTGATTGGCATTCAGGCTCCACGTTTGCCTGTGTGTCTTGTTTTGTTTGTGTGCGTGTCATCCGAGCTACGAATGCTCTGATTCTTCTTCGTCCGAGAAGATACGTATGCATAGGATGCGACATCCTAGCGAGCATGTGTCGTTTCCCTAGTCCGAACTACTTCGACTCTGATGTCTATGCCTGATAGACTAAGTAGGCCCAGGATACGATGTCCTGCCGAGTCAGTTTCAGTCAGTTTCTTTTGTCTCTTTCAGCCAGTGTGTGTGTGTTTGAGCAGCGTTTTAGCAACCATTTTCCTTCCTTTTGTGCGTGGATCCCGTAGAGTACTACGGATGCGTAGGGGTGCTAATACCTTCCCTCCGCATAACCGACTCCCGATCCCATTCTCTTTGGTCGCGAGACCATGTTCTTTTCCAGGTTTACTTCGAGCGTTTCCTTTCCCTCTTTTGGGATAAATAACGCACGGTGGCGGCTCTGTTGTTTCTTCTTTTCCCGCCGGTTTTTCGCGTGATGCGACAGCGTTCATTGCTGAGTGATCTGAAGCTTGAATCGTGCATTTTCGTTGGATATTCATTGAGAAATCTAGGATTTAAGTTTAGATGTTAAAACTATTTTTGATCGATTCTTGTTGTATGTTGATTTCTGTATAATTTCATGGTGATATTGTTGATGTACTAGCTTAGACGGTTCCAACGGTGTATGATTTGTTCGTTTTGGTTGAAAAATATTCATGTTGATTTTCTAGACTGATGAATGCTATGAACGCTCAAGAACAGCTCCAAGAGGCTGTTTGATCCGTGTTTTGCCTTTCCAAATTCGAATTTCTGTTTCCCGCGGATCCCAGCGAATCACGCGTTGCCACCACTTTTAATTAAACGCCGCGTTTTGGTCATGGCCCGGCGTATTTATGAATCTGTCTTTGGCGTCACTTAAATCATTTTCATGTTTAAATGTTTATTTCAATTTTTAGATCAAACTTCAAAAATTCATAAATAAAGATTGAATGATCCAAATGGGATGGGGATTTTTGTGTTGATCTCCAAATTTTCTCTAGTTTTTTTAGGCATGATAGTCAAAGTTGTGCCTGGTGATTTTTTCTGACTTTGCCTAATGCCTTTGATATGTGTGCTTCATGTATATGTTTCACCATTTTAATCATGAAATCTTGATGCCTTATCCAAAATGTGTGAAATTTTATATGCATGTTCTTGACTCTTTCCTGGTGATTTTGGTATATAGTTTGCTAATTTTGAGTTCCTGGTTAGAGAGATATGATGTGATCAAGTTGAGTGTGACAATTTGTGTCACACTATGTTATGCCATGTTCATGAATTTTGTTTCCATGCCTATGCTATGTCATTTGCCCTGGATTTTTGCATGTGATTATATCTGTATGTCTAGTTTCACCATGATTTTTTGTAGGATTTGTTGATCAATTTCCTATTTGATTGGTATTTTTGTTTGCTGTTTACCATTTTGTGAACTTTTCTTGAGTGATCAACTTACATAGCTTGTGAAATGCTCATTCCTTATCATATGAAGATGAAATTTGGTGGAGTGATTCTTAACATGTTCAATGTCATTTTGGATTTGGTCCCATTTATTTCTCATTTGTTGTCACTGTTTTACATTTGCTTGAAGTTGACACATGCTTTGTGACCTAGTTTGGATTGATTTTTGCATGTCCTGACTTGTTGAATTTAATTTCCCTACTTCCTCTTGTCCAAATATCACGAAATTTGATATGAAGCTCATTGAATGTGTTCTGTTTAGACTTGAAGTTTTGTGGAATTTATTGAGCTGTTTTGGTATTTGTTTGATTGTGATCATTCTGTTTGCTCATATGTGGTTCATACTTGCCTAGTTTGACTTAAATTGTGCATGAAATGAATTTGGTGCATAGTTTTGATGTGAGACCAATTGGATTCTCTTCTTAATTGATTTATCTTGGTTTTGATCATTTTTCACTTGCTGTTTTGGATTTTTCATCTCCTTTTGACCCTAGTCTTGGACTAGTGGTTTGTGATCTCACTTTTGAGTTGTGTTTCAGGTTAATAGCACAAATGGCCTATGCTTGATGATGTGCCTCCATTGGAGTTGACTTGTGACTTGTATATAGATAATTTTGACTTTGTTTTGCAGGGTTTGATATTTGAGTTTGAGCCTTAATGGCTTGCACCTTTGTGCATTGGCTTGTGTTTGTCTGTGTATAATTAATTGTGAACCATTTGCTGTTTAGTTCTGTGATTGGTATACTGATTGTATTTGATTGATTTCAGGTACATTAGTTGCTAATATTGCTTTGCTTTGCTTGATAAGCAATTTGCACTGAGGTATAACATTCTTGTCTCCATGTAGTCTGGAAGACCTGGCTTGATACCTAGCCAGGCACCTGTCTGAAGTCCTTCTTAAGAGGCAATGTTTGTGCTTGTTTATTTTTGTCCCCAAGCAGGTAAAGACCTCTATGAGGCAATTGGCGGATAAGAGAGATATGCAATCTATCTCCCGCTCTTCTGTTGAGTCATCCCTCTGCTCACACCACTGTGTTGATGCATTGGGATACAAACCCAAGATCTTGTACAGTTGTACAGTTGTGTCAGTGTCTTAAAGTGTAGAAGGGTTCCCACTTTCTGGACCCACACTTCTTTGTCTAAAGCTCTCCCTGGCCAGGGATAAGAGCTGTGAAGTCTTATCTTCACCCACCTTTCCTCAGCTTCACCTTGGCTCTCAATGTCAAGGTTAAGAGCAAAACTCACCCTGCACAGTTGGCTTGCTCTTGCAGCCCCACCCTTGTTTGAGCCTCACTTGTGTGCATATAGTGTGTGCTGTTTGTGATCATTTACTATTGCTTGTGCTTTAGGATAGGCTTGCTTCCTGTGCAAGTTAGTTAGAAACCTTAACTTAGGGATGAATTTGCATGATAACATCTAGGCTCGAGTCGTAGTCTCCCTAGTTGTGTCTCCCTCTGTTATCTGGTTAGGCTAGTCCTGTATCCCTTCGTAGGGGAACTACGTCGCCTTGATCCTCATACCAGATGAGGTACGTAGGCAGGAGATGAGCAGATCTCTCCGGGCGCCTGTGTCTTTGTTTTGTGTTGTTGTGTTCTTGGAGGCTGATGTAAGTCCATCGAGTGGCATTTGGGTTCTAGTGTGGGTTTGTTGGTTCGGATGCTGATGTAAGTCCAGTGATTGGCATTCGGGCTCCACGTTTGCCTTCTTGTGTGTGTTTTGGTTCGGATGCTGATGTAAGTCCAGTGATTGGCATTCGGGCTCCATGTTTGCCTTCGCCTGTGTTTGTTTGTGTGCGTGTTAGCCGAGCTACGGATGCTCTGATTCTTCTTTGTCCAAGAAGATACGTATGCATAGGATGCGACATCCTAGCGAGCATGTTTTCCCCTAGTCCGAACTACTTCGACTCTGATGTTTATGCCTGATAGACTAAGTATGCCCAGGATGCGATATCCTGCCGAGTCAGTCTTGTTTGTTTTCTTGTGTCTCTTTCAGCCAGTGTTTGTTTGTTTATGAGCAGTGTTTTAGCAACCATTTTCCCTTCCTATTGTGCGTGGATCCCGTCGAGTACGACGGATGCGTAGGGGTGCTAATACCTTCCCTTCGCATAACCGACTCCCGATCCCATTCTCTTTGGTCGCGAGACCATGCTTTTTCCAGGTTTACTTCGAGCGTTTCCTTTCCCTCTTTTGAGATAAATAACGCACGGTGCCGGCTCTGTTGTTCTTGTTTTCCCGCCGGTTTTTCGCGTAATGCGACAGCTGGCGACTCTACTGGGGATGAAGAGAAGTTGACCTCTTACTGGTCCATCTTCCCTAAGCGAGTCTCTCCTAGCGCTCTCTAGGTTAGGGCTTTGGTTGCTTTGTGCTACTTTATTTATTGCATTCATTTGTATATATGTGCATTTTTCGTTTACATTTATTGTTTGCATTAATGTTTGCATTCATTCATATTCATCTGCTGGTTGTGCTGTGTTCTCTCTGTTTGGGGTGGGAGTTACTTGAGGTAAAAGGCCCAATACCCAGGCTATGAGTGAAATCTAGGAAACCTAGGAATAGAGTGATTCATGGGAAGCGGGTGGTATGCGCCACTTAGCGGAACATTGATATCACGAGCAGTTCAGACTCTGATGGGGTATTATCGGTGCATACATCTGGTGTGCGCAGGATGATATTCTTGAAAGGGTTGTTTATCCTGCGTTTCTCTCGACCTTACCCTGGCCTAGATGACACCCGTGAGTGGGAGGGAATGATTATTACAGGTACAGTTGCTGACTTGTTGGTGACTTGTTGGTGACTCTTGGTACTGATGGTGACTATGGATTATGGACATTTATTTCTGGAACGCCAGAGTTCTGTCCGTGGTTTATCAGCGGGTTCCGTTTATTTCGGATCCCCGGGTTGAATTTGAGAGTACCTGTTCAGAGGATCTGGCTATCATCCGTTCGGCGGATGTTTCTGTGATGATGATGTAATCTCCGGTTCCGTTTATTTCGGAACTTCCCCCCAGTCGGATTTATGGTGACTCAGTTGACTGTGACTGGTTCATAGAATGGGTCTTCAGATGACTTGGTGGCGCAGTGACCTGCATTCATGCATTTGCATCATCCCATTTTGCATTCATCCGCATTCAACCCATGTCGATCCGTACTCAGGGTCCAGATTCTGGTCGAGAGGCATCCAGATGTCAGATTGTTATTGATGAAAAATTATCTGTCTCAGTGACGCTAGAATCAAAGGAAGGGATATTCCTGGTACGGATAGACATTGCATGTGTGAGTCATACTAACCAATTTGTTGTTTTGTAGGTGTCAACCGGTGCGCATAGCTCGTTTGCTCAGATATCCTGCTAGGGGCAACAAATCCAAACTGATGGATCTTCCCAACACCGACATCCTTGAACTGAAAGAGATGGTGAGGGATTTGTTCAGTGTTGTGCAAGGGCTTGCCTTGGGGCAGAAAGCCATGGCTGAGAGATTGGAAAAGATTGAGAAGTGGCTGATGGTGGAGAAAGTTCAAGGAGAAGCTCCATCATCCGAAGTGACAAATCCCTCTGACTCTGTAGCAAAGGAACCCTCTGGCGGTGGCCTGCTCAAAAAAGAGGTTGACTCAAGTGGTGTGCCAGTAAAGAAGCAACGTGGTAAGGATCGTTATCACCCTTATGCTGCTGCTGTAACCGCCCCTGTTGGTAATCCACTTGTACCACCGCAATAACCACCACCTCCACAGAAGGCACCAAGAGCTAGGAGCCAGGTGAAGAAGAAAAAGGAGGAGCGTCAGTTTGAGGAACCACCTGTGACCTACACCCTTCTATTCAGGAGATTGAGGGATTTGGGGTTAGTCCGGCCAAGGATTTTGATTCCCATAGCACAACAGAAGAGGCCTGCACACTATGATGAGAATGCCAGGTGTGAGTTCCATTCTGAGGCACCCGGACACAGTGTTGAGGGTTGTAGGGCTTTCAAGCATGTCGTCCAGGACATGGTAGACTCCAAGACCATCAGCATGGCACAAATCATGGATGGGGATGTCAACCCTGTACCCAAGAAGGGTCCTGTAAAAATGAAGATGGTGAAAAAGGTCAAGAGAGGAATGGGGGTGACTGAGGAAGATCAGTTAAAGGTTCCAATGGCCGTGGTCCCAAAACCTCTAGTACAGGATGGAGCTTTCCCTGTTGTTGATGATTGTTGTGCTGCCATCGCCACAGAGGGGTGTGAAGGAATGAAAGATACGACCCAGGGGAAGAAGGAAGGGGAAATGGACAATGAAAAATTTGAAATGCCCAGTCAAGCAATCGAAACCATCAAGGTGGCGAATGTTGTCCATTTCTTCTTATAAACAAGCTCTAGAGGTGGTGAAGAACAAAGAGGCCCGAGGCTGGGGGAGGATCATTGACATAGTGGTAAAGGCAGACATGTTCGGGATTGGTTATCCAGATCAAGAGTCGTCTAGACCAAACCGAGGACGTCGCCCGCCGTACATCTTTGTCAGTGCAGGAATGATGGATTCTGATCATGCTTGTTCAGTGAGTGAAGAGACCGACCGTGACCGCGAGCTCGAGTTGTGGATAAAGTCGTGCGTACCAGGCAATTGGAAGGCCTCCAAAATCACCACTGTCACTCATCCTGAGATGTAGGATTTCTGGTTTTATTTTGTTTGCATGAAAGCCATACGTTTTGCCCGAAACGTAATGGTCCATTGTAAGGGCCATCTCATGTGTTTCATTGTGCAACATTTTGCATCAGTAATAAATGGATGTTTTGTGATTAAAGCGGTGTTCCCTGTTTTTCACTTTTTTGCAGTTTTAAAAAATAAAAATAAAAATGGCAATGTTTTTATTCTCTTTCTTTTTGATTCATTTGGTTCCGACCTCAAAAGTGATTACCATCCTGATCTCATCGATAACAATTTGGTTACACCTCTGTATGACTTCGACACTCCGATCTATCATGCCGAAGAATAAGGCGAAGAAGATTGTGATCTACTGGAATTAGCCAGGGCATTGAAACAAGAGGAGAAGGTGATTCAACTGCACGAGGAGCGATTCAAGATTGTCATCCCAAGTACCGTCGAGGTCAGAAGGGAAATGAAAGTTGAGGCCGCTTCAGAGGCGAGTCGAGAACAAAATGGTAGCCCTGTTGAAAGAGCTGGTTGATATCTTCACCTGGTTGCATCAAGATACACCAGGTTGGAATACCCATGTTGTGGGGCACGAGCTACCATGGAGAGAAGGCTGTCCTCCAGTGAGGCGGAAACCGGTGCTAAAAGATGAGATAGTGTGTGGGCTATCGAGACGTGAATGGAGCTAGTTCGAAAGATGAATTCCCGATACTTCACAGTGATGTATTGGTTGATAGTACAGCTCAGTTCTCAGTGTTTACCTTCATGGATGGCTTGCTTGGCCAAAGTCAAGTGGAATTGTCGCCAGATGATATGGAGTAAACAATGTCATCACACCAAAGAGTACCTTCTTGTTGTAAGGTGAAGAAGAAGGCCGGTGCCACGGATCAAAGGGCTACGGTGACTTTGTTTCATGATATGACTCATCGTGAAAGCGAATGCCATGTTGATGACATGATGGCAAAGTCCCAAGCAGAAGAGGGGCATCTGGTGGACCAAGTTGTTTGACAGGCAGAGATAACTCATACTGTTGAGTTCAAAATCGCGCACTTATGGAGTGCTGTCCAGCAAGCTGCCGAGGCATGTTGAGAATGAAGGAGGAATCGAGGTCGATCCTGCTAAAAAAAAAAACAATACAAGAAACGCCTGAACCGAAAACGAAAAGAGATCAAATGGTCAGGTGGAATGATGATTGCCAAGGGGCATGGAAAGATAAAAGAATGAGTAGCAGGAACCTCTGATGCTGATGCTTCCCATGGGGATGATTATTAATCTGGTGCTTGACAGCCCTCAAGGGGTCTATGAGGTGTATTGGGTCAGCATGACGAATCTTGTCGAAAAGAGCATGCAATTTACCTAAGCAAAAAGTTTATCGACTGTGAAACAATACACTCACTGCTCGAGAAAACTTGATGTACTTTGGCATAGGCTGCTCGCCGACTGAGACAGTGTATGCTGGTTCATACCACTTTGTGGATGTCCAAAATGGATCTGATCAAGTATGCGCTTGAGGAGATAACATTAAACGGACGGGTTGCGTGAGGGCAAATGGTGTCGACTGAATACGATATTCAGTATACCTCCCAGAAAGCAACCAAGAGGAGGGTATCGTATGGTTATCTCGCGCGGTAACCCATTAAGGATTATCAACCAAGGATGTCTGAATTCCCTGATGAGGACATCTCGAGGTACTCGAATCGAAAGATTGAGAGTGACCGATCCCGGGGGAGGGGCTTGACCTGAATCCGAACGAATTCTGATGTCTGAGGGGGAGAGTTTAAAGTGAATGAGTTGGTGCTTCCCCGATAACATTTGAATGCACCCACGATGGTGGTTGAGTACAAAGTTTGTATCCCGGGTGCCGAACCTCGGTACGTGCATCTACTGGGGCAACGCCTTTCTCACTCCGGTATGGGATGAAGGTTGTACTACAATTTGAGACTCCGGTTTCGTCATGGGGTCCCGTTGGATGTAGACTTGAAAAAGATGAGTGGATTAGGACTCGGTATGATGCGTTGGAGCCTGACTGAGGAAGAGGGCTGACAGTTACTTGTCATGGGACAGTTGTACCCAGTGAATGAAGCGTGTTGTTAACTAAGAAGTGAGACCTCGTGGGTATCATGAGAGATATGGTGTTGAAAAGGATCCTTCCTCCTCAAGACGATCGTGGGGCAAATGGATAAGCAGTTATTAATGTCCATTCGTGGTCAAGAAGGTTTTCTTTGACAGAGCCTTGTCGTTGATGACCACGGGTGATGAAGATTTTCCATCCCCTGTGAATGCGGACGCAGTTAAAAGATACTTCGTGAAAAATTGACCCGCTGGACAAAAAAAAAGTCCAGACAAAAAGGGGCATCCCGGCGAACCGAAAAAAAAAGAGAAAGGTTCGGGCAAAAGTTAGGGATAATAAAAGAAAAGAACTGTACACCCGGCAAGTCGAAAACCCCACAAGGGCGGCTTGGGCAAAAAAGGGTATCCCGGTGGACTGAAACCCGAAAGGGCGGTCCAGGCAAAAGAGGGATTGAGACGAACAACTGCGTCCAGCATGATCGTTTGTGCTCGAGATGTGACTTGGATAATCTCCGACAGAGATCGATCGGAAGCGTCTGGTTCAGAAAGCCGAAAGGGCGGAAAGTCTTGAGGACATATGGGGTGTAACCGAGTTGGAACCCGATGAGATCACGGTTTCACATTGCCATTAGGATAGATTTTTCCTTTTGTGCGCAATCACCTCTTTCCAGGGTTTGCTTCCTGTGTGTTGCTCGATTTTGAGCCACCTTTTTGTTTCAGTCTATAAATGCGTTCAGTCAAATAGTTTTGTTTTTTTGTTTTCATTACCGCTGTGATTACGAAAACATCCGTTCATTTTTTATAAGAATCTTTGCATTTTGAAACATAGAGGTCCCTTCCGATGCATGCTTATAAGATTGAAATCTGGAAATCTTATTCGGAGGTTTGAGTGACCCGGATGTTGAAGTGTTGGCACGCCTGGGGCACGCTTTTATCTAACAATCTCTTGTGCAGGTACTGTTAGATATCTTCATTCGCTGGCAAGTAGTGATATGAAACCTTTTGACAAAAGAGATCCCTGCAGAGCCCGACCAGGGGCAAAGGGTTAGATGAACAGTGAAAGGACGGTAAAGGATTACGACGATGATCCTGGAAAGTTAACCAAGAAGACTTTTCAAAGTCTAAGGACTGGAAAATTTATATGAATCCCAGGAATTCGATCTTCGTGGGATGGATCAGAGAGTCCAGGCGGGTCTGGGAGTTCTCAAAAGTGGAAAGCCGACACTGTGGGTGGACGATGAATGCCGCTGTTCGACGAATCGACAGGCGCTCCGTGTCGAATAGGCCATATCCCCCCAGTGGGTGTGAGAGGGTTATCTCCCTAACAGGTCTGAGATCAGTGTCTCCTCAGCAAGCCTGAAGGTTACCATATCCCCAGCGGAGTTGTGATTGTCTTCCAAGTCTAAAGATGTCTTCCCAACAGAGGTTGTGTTGATAGTTTTCCCCAACAAGGTCCCCAAGAGGATCGGGTTCGGCGGGGCTATCCCCAGTAGAGGTAAGGATTGGTTGCCTCCTCTAGCAGAGTAATCCCATGCAGTTCGGGTCCGATGGAGGTCATCCCCAACAAAGGCTGTCTTTCCCCAGCAGGGTGGAAATGGACGTGGTAAATCCTCAGCAGAGTTCCTGGAGCTCTCCGGTGTTGTCTCTGAAGGAGACGTGTTTTTATGCATTCATCATTTAGATAAGCATAGCATATTGCATCATTAGTGCGTAGCATTTCCATGATCATGGGGCATTGTGTAAAACAAACAAAAAAACTCATGCATCAACATTGCAAACATACCCATTAGCCATAGGCCGTGGTGACCATCCGAGATCGGGTTGTCGGAGAAAGTTTAGCATCGCGCCGTTGGATCGACTTCAGAATTGGGTTCCCCAGCCTGGTTGAGAGGTTGGTGTTTTCCCAACAAGTAACTCCTTAGTTGAGTGGGTATCCCCAGCAGTGTTACTCCCCGAAATTGGTAGTATCTTGCAAGTTTGGGTCAATTCCCTTAGCGGAGGTGGGTGTGTCTGATCTCTCCATGAAGAATTTACCCCTTAAGCAGAAAAGTGTCTACCATTTCCTTCTGCGCTCCTCACTGAGTTATACCCTCGTGGATGATGGTTGTTTCCGGTCCCTCCCTGCACACCTAACGGGATGGGTTTTCCCTTTTGAGTTCTTTCCTCATTAGGATGAGTCTTGATTTAGTGTGCCTTTTTGGATCGATCCTAAATTGGCTTCCTACTGACTGTTTTCCCTGGGGCATAAATGAGTAGTTGCTCACTAGCCGGCACTCATTCATTTGACCCTCAGCAGGAGTTTTGTTGGCCTCTACCTACAAACCGGTAGTTGTAAGTCCTATCTTTGTGGTTTTCTACCTGCTAGCTGGTAGTTGTAAAATCCCACTTTCGTCCTCGGCAGAGGCGGATTTTGATCAACACCTGTACAACACGTTTGCTACAGTTTCTCCTAACAGCATTCAGGATTGATAATCCCCACAGAGGTTTATTTTCTCATCCGTTGGTGACAAGAAAGATTGATTCTCCCCAGTGAGACCCCTGCAAGTGTGTAACCTTGCCCTGACATGTAGATGTTAGTATCCTGTTAGCACCCGCGTGTGTTACTTCTTTGGTGTCGGTAAACACCATCTTTCGGTGATTTCCCAGTCATGCGTAAGTGTCTGGTCTTCTTTGGTGTCGGTAAACACCATCTTTCGGTGCTTTCCCAGTCATGCGTAAGTGTCTGGTCTTCTTTGGTGTCGGTAAACACCATCTTTCGGTGCTTTCCCAGTCATGCGTAAGTGTCTGGTTTTCTTTGATGTCTGTAAACATCATCTTTCGATGTTCGTAACTTCGTCCTCCTTCCCTAGTGAAGTAGCTATACTCCTCTCCGTTGGTGTCGATAAACGTCGAGTTTTTCCTATGCGTCCGCTGACGTATAGCTGATATCTTTCCCCACAGGGTTATCCTCAGAAGATTCCTCCTCTCCGTTGGTGTCGATAAACGTCGAGTTTTTCCTAGTTATCCGTTGATAACTAGTTGTATCTCCTTCCCAGTTCATCCGTCGTCCGTCGATGTCTGGTTACCTCTCCGTTGGTGTCGATAAACGTCGAGCTTCTCCCTTTCGTCCTATGACGTCTGGTCGAGTCTTCCCAGTTCATCCGTCGTCCGTTGATGTCTGGTCTCCTTCTCCGTTGGTGTCGATAAACGTCGAGCTTCTCCCTTTCGTCCTATGACGTCTGGTCAAGTCTTCCCATTCATCCGATGATGTCTAGTTACCTCTCCGTTGGTCTTGGTAAACGCCGAGTTTTTCCTGGTCGTCCCCAGTAGAGTTTTTCCTGGTCGTCCCAGCTGATTTACCTCTCCGTTGGTTTTGGTAAACGTTGAGTTTTTCCCATTTCGTCCGTTGACGTATGGTTGTATCGCTATCCTTCCAGTCATTCATCGATGATTGACTTACCTCTCCGTTGGTTTTGGTAAACGTTGAGTTTTTCCCATGTCGTCCGTTGACGTATGGTTGTATCCCTTCCCAGTCATTCACTAATGCCTGGTTACCTCGCCGTTGGTCTTGGTAAACGTCGAGTTTTTCCTAGCTGTCCGTTGGCATCTAGTTGTGATTTCTGTTCCCATTCATCGTGTTGAGATGTCTGGAGGTGACTTTATCCTTTGAGAAGAAAAATCAAAATTCCCAGTAATAAGTATCAGATCCCAATGGACGTTTCCGTTGGTGGATCCCCGCAGTGTGCAAATTTCTACGGTTCTTGGTATTCAATCCCTGTTTACCCTGAAAGTCTGACAGCCGTTGCTCTCATCCGTTCAGGTTCCCAGTTGATTGAATAGGGGCAGCTGTAGCACCTCAAATTTGCACCCTACCCATTGTACATACATTTTCATGATTAGGTCATTAACATAACATGGTCCATTGCATAGCATTGCATAGCCATTTGCCCAAGTGCAAGTTCTTCAGACAGATTAGGTCAAACTAGTCAGGAGATCAGGTCAAACAAGCAAGCATGTGCCAATGCCATTGAGACAAAGCCCTAGGGTTGATTTATCAAGTTCATATGGTCTAAGGATCATTTTGAAGAGATTTGGCCAAAGATTGGATGCTCAGAAGTCATCAGTCAAGCTGGATTTCAGCTAAAACCATAAAAAGTCAACTGTGGTCAATTGTGCTTGATTTTATGGATTGGAAGGTGGGAGATGGTTTGAAAGGCTTCATTCATGTCCATACAAGTCTCATTTGACATATCAAAGATCAAGGTTGAAGAATTGGAGGTCAGGCAAAAAGTTTCCAAAAATAACAGGTGACCTGTAATTTCAACTACCCAAAATGGAAAGTTTTTCTCCTCAAAATTACTTCATAATACAATCTTCAAATGAAATTTTGTCCAACATGAAAGTTGAAGATCTTGTTCTCACCTTTCCAAAAAGTCCAAGAACATGAATTTCTCATGTGTGGTTGGCAAGTTATGGTCCAATCATTTTCAGAAAATGCCTAAATTCAAAGTGCCATAACTTTCACATGGAAAGGCCAAATTGGGTGATCTTTCTTTGAGCAAACCACATTTGACATGAACTTTCATGGTGCATTATCACATTTCATCAAAAATCATCATAGCAAAATGGCATTTTTCAGGTGGACTAATTTGCATTTTTGGCATGAAAAGGTGATTTTGTGAATTACAAGCCATTTGCACTTGGGACCAATTCCAACACATCATGAATGATATTTAGAACTTGTTTGAACTGATTTTGGACTGATACATTGACTGCATAATGAAAAGGGCATTTTGGCCAAAACTCACAAAAATGCATTTTACACTAATCACTTGCATTTGCCTAAGCTTGATTAATTTTTGGATTAGCATGAGGTATAAAGGTTCTAATCATAACAGAAACTCTTAATGACATTTCATTCTTTCAGATCTAAACAGAAAATCTCACAAATTCTCTCAATTGTTCACACTTTGCACACACACTTTTTTTCATCATTCATCAAGATTTCTTCCATTTTTCTGCGGTTTTTCTTGTGAATCATCAATTGTAGGTGGAGTAAGACTTCTGTTGAAGCTCACAGTAGAAGGATCTCGAAGGATTAGGGCTATGGCTTTTGCATCTTGTACATGACAGTTGAAGATTACCACTAGTGCAAGCTGTTTCGAGTTGGAATCTTGCCTCCATATTCTTGTCCATACCTCAATACGCATCTGTTTCTGGATTTTAAGGCCTGAATTCACCAAATCTACAACTGCACTCAAATTAAGGTTGGAAATCGAACTTCATAATTGCTTAAATTAAGATATGGATTCGATAGAGTGTTCATTGCTGAGTGATCTGAAGCTTGAATCGTGCATTTTCGTTGGATATTCATTGAGAAATCTAGGATTTAAGTTTAGATGTTAAAACTATTTTTGATCGATTCTTGTTGTATGTTGATTTCTGTATAATTTCATGGTGATATTGTTGATGTACTAACTTAGACGGTTCCAACGGTGTATGATTTGTTCGTTTTGGTTGAAAAATGTTCATGTTGATTTTCTAGACTGATGAATGCTATGAACGCTCAAGAACAGCTCCAAGAGGCTGTTTGATCTGTGTTTTGCCTTTCCAAATTCGAATTTCTGTTTCCCGCGGATCCCAACGAATCACGCGTTGCCACCACTTTTAATTAAACGCCGCGTTTTGGTCCTGGCCCGGCGTATTTACGAATCTGCCATTGGCGCCACTTAAATCATTTTCATGTTTAAATGTTTATTTCAATTTTTAGATCAAACTTCAAAAATTCATAAATAAAGATTGGATGATCCAAATTGGATGGGGAGTTTTGTGTTGATCTCCAAATTTTCTCTAGTTTTTTTAGGCATGATAGTCAAAGTTGTGCCTGGTGATTTTTTCTGACTTTGCCTAATGCCTTTGATATGTGTGCTTCATGTATATGTTTCACCATTTTAATCATGAAATCTTGATGCCTTATCCAAAATGTGTGAAATTTTATATGCATGTTCTTGACTCTTTCCTGGTGATTTTGGTATATAGTTTTCTAATTTTGAGTTCCTGGTTAGAGAGATATGATGTGATCAAGTTGAGTGTGACAATTTGTGTCACACTATGTTATGCCATGTTCATGAATTTTGTTTCCATGCCTGTGCTATGTCATTTGCCCTGGATTTTTGCATGTGATTACATCTATATGTGTAGTTTCACCATGATTTTTTGTAGGATTTGTTGATCAATTTCCTATTTGATTGGTATTTTTGTTTGTTGTTTACCATTTTGTGAACTTTTCTTGAGTGATCAACTTACATAGCTTGTGAAATGCTCATTCCTTATCATATGAAGATGAAATTTGGTGGAGTGATTCTTAACATGTTCAATGTCATTTTGGCTTTGATCCCATTTATTTCTCATTTGTTGTCACTGTTTTACATTTGCTTGAAGTTGACACATGCTTTGTGACCTAGTTTGGATTGATTTTTGCATGTCCTGACTTGTTGAATTTAATTTCCCTGCTTCCTCTTGTCCAAATAGCACGAAATTTGATATGAAGCTCATTGAATGTGTTCTGTTTAGACTTGAAGTTTTGTGGAATTTATTGAGCTGTTTTGGTATTTGTTTGATTGTGATCATTCTGTTTACTCATATGTGGTTCATACTTGCCTAGTTTGACTTAAATTGTGCATGAAATGAATTTGGTGCATAGTTTTGATGTGAGACCAATTGGATTCTCTTCTTAATTGATTTATCTTGGTTTTGATCATTTTTCACTTGCTGTTTTGGATTTTTCATCTCCTTTTGACCCTAGTCTTGGACTAGTGGTTTGTGATCTCACTTTTGAGTTGTGTTTCAGGTTAATAGCACAAATGGCCTATGCTTGATGATGTGCCTCCATTGGAGTTGACTTGTGACTTGTATATAGATAATTTTGACTTTGTTTTGCAAGGTTTGATATTTGAGTTTGAGCCTTAATGGCTTGCACCTTTGTACATTGGCTTGTGTTTGTCTGTGTATAATTAATTGTGAACCATTTGCTGTTTAGTTCTGTGATTGGTATACTGATTGTATTTGATTGATTTCAGGTACATTAGTTGCTAATATTGCTTTGCTTTGCTTGATAAGCAATTTGCACTGAGGTATAACATTCTTGTCTCCATGTAGTCTGAAAGACCTGGCTTGTGTTAGATGCCCAAATGTGCTTATTTGAGCTATCATATGTGAGCATCTTTCACTCTTTTTCCTTGCTAAAATTGTCAAAACCACAATTGTTTTACATGGAATGCATTACATTGATAAACAAGCTTGGTGCCTTTGATTTGTGTGTTATTGTGCAGGAAAAAGGCATGAACTAATTGAAAATGAAGACACAAGAAAATTGGCAAAGGAACCAAAGAATACAAGCATTTCATCAGCCTGCTCGCTAGGCGAGGCTGTGGCGAAGCACTGCTTCGCTAGGCGAGCTCCAGGCGAAAAGCTCCAGTAAATTGTCAAATTGATTCGCCAGGCGAGCTAAAGGCGAAGGTGGTAGCGAGTTCATTCTGTTTTGGTGAAAAGCGCAGCCAGCACTCACTCGCTAGGCGAAGCTCTAGCGAGTCCCCAGCGAGCATTCCAGTAGCAAAACCTCTCAACCTCGTTGGGGCGAAGGTTGAAGCGTGTCCTTCGCTAGGCGAAGGTATGTTCGCTAGGCGAACATGACAGTTCAAGCAGACCCTGTTTCTCTGGGCGCAGGTGCCTTATGTGCCCATATTAGACCCTCGTTAGGCGAGCCATTCTGCTCGCCTAGCGAACATGACAGCCCAGCAGGGGTCTATAAGTAGCAAGTGCCACTTTTGAGCACCATACCTCATTTTTACCAACTTTTTCCACTTTTGTACTTTCTTCTAGATATTTTTGCAGCATTGTTCTTGGGATCTTTTATGCCCTAGTTTTCATTTCTCTTCATCTTAGAACCATCTTCCACAAAAAGAAGGTGGATTCCCATCCAACTTCGATTATCCGACTTGGATGTTGATCAACCTTCTTTCCTTACTTGCCGACCAAGCTACCATGAAAATGAGTAGCTAAGTCATCCATTTGTCAAGGTTAGATGTAGGTGATTACTAGCTTTGTGTGTAAATGTAAGGATCCTCATATGTAAACTCTTTAATGGTAAATATATGATGAAAACTTTGTTTCTATTTAAAACTCTTTGTGTTGGTTTATGATCGAGAGATGTTTACCGACTCTTGACCTAGGTTTTCATCCAAACTTGTTTGTTAGCTAGAGATAGTAATGAATGATTTTGTTCACCATAAGGTTGAACCAAAAAGTTGTCATTTTGATAGATTGTGTTCGAGAGAAACAATGGATCAAAAATGGCAAAACTCACAATGTGTGTTCGAGAGAAACATGTTGAGAGGACTTTGTGAAATGATTTATCATCTAAAGGAGTTTATAAGATTGTTGACCGAGTAAATACATGCAAAGTGATCATTGAAACCTAACTTTGGCAATATTTCTCATTTATTCAAAACATAACTTTTACCGCAATTTATTACTTTTTATGCAAGATAACTTGATTAAAACCAAAACCCTATTGTTACATTGAGCTAAGATTAATACAACCATCGAACGGCGGTGATATCTTACAATCCCTGTGGATACGATAACAAAAACCCTACACGAAATATACTTTCAACAAAATGGCGCCGTTGCCGGGGATTGTAAATTGATATTGCGAGCATCGCAATGGTTGTTTAAGTTTTAGCTTGTTAATTTTTGACTTGTGCTTGTAATTTGTTTGGTTTAGTGTGCAGCTTATGTTTTATGCGAGGGCAAATCCCTGTGGACGAACTTCTTTTTGATCCTGAGATCGAGAGAACCGCAAGGAGGCTCAATAGCAAAACGAGACGTAGGAGGCAACAGGCTAGACAACGCCAAGAGCAAGGAGAAAGTTCTTCAACCACAAATCCACCACCATTCATACCAAACATGGAGCCACAACCACCACCACCTATTTCTACTCCATGTATCAATAGTCCAAGGAACACCGCTCAGTTTGCCAACCACACAGGAAGGCAAGCTGAGATGAAAACGGGAACTTTGAATTTATTATATGGGAGTCCATTCACCGGAATGGACCATGAAGACCCATTTGCTTTTCTCACAAAATTTTATGAGATAGCATTGGCTGCCGGAGTGGATCAGGCTCAGGAGCTTCCGTTATTCAGACGATTATTTCCCCACGCTTTGCTCGGTAAAGCAAAGGATTGGTACCTAGATCAAACACCAGCCGTAATGACAGACTGGAACGTGTTAGAAGAGAAATTCATTGAAAGATTTTTCTCCCATAACCGATTCATGGAATCAAAGACGGCCATCTCAGTGTTTTCTCAAGGAACCAGTGAATCTTTGAATGAAGCGTGGGAAAGATTCAAGTCCATGCTTCGGAAATGTAAAGGGCATGGATTTGATGAAATGACTCAAATCCATATCTTCAGAAATGGACTTCAACCAAACTGCAAAATGTTGTTGGATGCTACCTCGGGTGGCTCTTTATTGTCAAAAAGTGCCGAAGAAGCCACGAACATTATAAATCGAATGGCTTTGAATGATCTTCAGAGTCAAAGTCGAGGAAATTCTTTGAAGAAGGCGGGAGTGCTTGAGCTAGGGACGAACGATGCCATCCTTGCCCAAAACAAGCTCATCTCACAACAAGTGGAACTCTTAACGCAACAAATCAAAGAGTTAAGAGAACCGTCAAAAGCTAAACAAATAGCTTGTTGTGAACTTTGTAAAGGTGAACATGACACCGGATTTTGTCCACCTCCCGGTTTTGACGAAGTAAACTACATGGCCAATCAACGGGACTATCAACCGAGACAACAACAACAACCTTATCAACCGCACCCTCAAAATCAACAACAACAATTCCAAGGGAACCAAGGGTTCCAACCTAGAAGCAACTATTATCATAACCAAGGTTATGGAGGTGGTTCTTCTAGCCGTCAAAACCCTCCCCAAAATCCTTATCAACCTCAACCTCAACAACCGCCGGTCGTAACTTCTAAATTGGAAGAGACATTGACGCAATTCATGCAAATGTCAATGGCTAACCAAAAGAGCAATGACGCGGCCATAAAAAATCTCGAGACTCAAGTTGGGCAACTTGCTAAGCAACTCGCGGAACAACAAACCGGTCCTTCCTTTTCGGCAAACACGCAAACAAATCCTAATGCACATTGTAAGGCGATCATGACGAGAAGTGGGAGGGAGTTGGGTAGTGAGAATGAAAAAAGAGTTGAGATTGAACAAAGAGAGAAAGAGAAAGAAATTGAGGAGGAAAATGTTGATGGTGAAGTAGGAGTGTGGAGTGATGGTGAAGAAGTTGAAAAGAATCAAAATAATGGTGAAGTTGAAAAAGAAACAGGTGTGGAGATGGGGAAAAACACAAGTGATGAGGTAATGAGGGAGGTAGTGAAAAAGCCTAGATGGAAGAGTGCTAGAATTGCAAAGGGAAAGGAGGTAGTGAGCGTTACTCCTATCCAAAACCTTCCTTATCCTCATGCTCCTTCCAAAAGGGAGAATGAACGGTATTACGCCCGGTTCATGGATATTTTTAAACAGTTGCAAATCAACATTCTGTTTGCCGAAGCCTTGGAACAAATGCCCAAGTATGCCAAATTCATGAAGGACATACTAACCAAAAAGCGGAGGTATACGGAACCGGAGACCATCGTCCTTGATGCGAGCTGTAGTGCCATTATTCAAAGGACGCTTCCTAAGAAAGAGGTTGATCCGGGAAGAGTTACATTTCCGGTTAAAATTGGTGACGTTTATGTCGGGAAGGGACTTATTGACTTGGGGTCGAGCATTAATCTTATACCTTTGTCAATTATCAAGAGGCTTGGCAACATTGAGATTAAGTCCATCCGAATGACGTTGCAATTGGCGGATAAATCGACAACCCATCCTCATGGCGTAGCCCAAGATGTTTTGGTGAAGGTCGACAAATTCTTTTTCCCGGTCGATTTTATTGTTATTGATATGGAGGAAGATGATGATGCTCCGCTCATCTTGGGCCGACCATTCATGAAGACCGCGAGAATGATGATAGATGTTGATGACGGGTTAATGAAGGTGCGAGTTCAAAATGAGGAAGTCACATTTGATCTATTCGAGGCGATGAAGCATTCAAAAGATAGAAATGATAGCTTTCGCATCGATGTGATTGAAGACGCTATTATGGAGGTTTCAAAGCATATTCATGAGATATCTCCTATGGAGTTAGCTCTCGACGACTCATTGGAGGTTTTCACTGTTGAAGAAGAGCTAGCTCTTGAGGAATGCTTAAAGGAACTTGATAGTTTAGACGACCTACAACCATGGGAAGTAGAGGAAGAAAACTTGAAGAAGGAGGTCATTGACGAAAAAGCGCCAATTGAATTAAAAGTGTTACCTTCGACTTTGAAGTATGTGTTTCTAGATGAGACCGAGGCAAAGCCGGTCATCATAAGCAACCTTTTGACAAAAGAAGAAGAAGCCCGTCTAATCATTGTGCTAAAAACCAATCAAGAAGCTATGGGTTGGACTCTTTCCGATCTAAAAGGAATTAGTCCATCCTATTGTATGCACAAGATTTTGATGGAGGAGGATTTTAAGCCGGTGGCTCAACCACAACGCCGCTTAAATCCTACGATGAAGGAGGTTGTAAGAAAGGAAGTTGTGAAGCTATTGGATGCGGGAATGATTTACCCGATCTCGGATAGTCCGTGGGTTAGTCCCGTGCACGTGGTTCCGAAGAAGGGTGGAATGACCGTAATCCGAAATGACAAAGACGAATTGATCCCGACTAAAGTTGCAACGGGGTGGAGAATGTGTATAGATTATAGACGGTTGAATACCGCGACTCGAAAGGACCATTTTCCACTCCCATTTATGGATCAAATGCTCGAAAGACTATCGGGCCAACAATACTATTGTTTTTTAGACGGCTACTCCGGGTACAACCAAATTGCGGTTGACCCGGTTGATCATGAGAAGACGGCTTTCACGTGTCCGTTTGGAGTGTTCGCATACAGAAAAATGCCCTTTGGGCTGTGCAATGCACCGACGACCTTCCAACGATGTGTCCAAGCCATTTTTGCCGATCTGATAGAGAAAACAATGGAAGTCTTCATGGATGACTTCTCGGTATTTGGTGGGACGTTTAGTCTATGCTTGGCAAATTTGAAGACGGTGTTGG
Source organism: Lathyrus oleraceus (assembly GCF_024323335.1). Taxonomy (NCBI): domain Eukaryota; kingdom Viridiplantae; phylum Streptophyta; class Magnoliopsida; order Fabales; family Fabaceae; genus Lathyrus; species Lathyrus oleraceus. The sequence continues at coordinate 48,319,684 of NC_066579.1, read as the reverse complement.
AAAGATGTGTGAAGACCAATTTGGTGCTTAATTGGGAGAAATGTCACTTCATGGTGACCGAGGGGATCGTGCTAGGCCACAAAGTCTCTAGAAGGGGGCTTGAAGTGGATAGAGCTAAGGTTGAAGTAATTGAAAAATTACCCCCTCCGGTGAATGTGAAGGGCATCCGTAGCTTTTTGGGGCACGCGGGGTTCTACCGGCGCTTTATCAAGGACTTCTCAAAGGTGGCTAAGCCTTTGAGCAATTTGCTCGCCAAGGACCAGGTATTTCTCTTCACCGAAGATTGTTTGCAAGCTTTTGAGGTTTTAAAAGAAAAATTGGTTACCGCTCCAATAATAGTCGCTCCCGATTGGAATGAAAATTTTGAACTAATGTGTGACGCGAGTGACTATGCTGTTGGAGCGGTACTTGGCCAAAGAAAAGACAAAACTTTCCATGCGATACATTATGCGAGTAAGGTTCTTAACAAGGCCCAAATAAATTATGCCACAACGGAAAAAGAACTACTTGCAATAGTGTATGCGCTAGAAAAGTTTAGGTCTTATCTTATAGGGTCTAAAGTCGTTGTGTACATCGACCACGCGACGATTAAATATCTGCTAACCAAGCCGGATTCGAAGCAAAGGCTCATCCGTTGGATCCTCTTGTTACAAGAATTCGATGTAGAAATCAAAGACAAGAAGGGGTCGAAAAACTTGGTAGCGGATCATTTATCCCGATTAGTGAACGTGGAGGTTACCGCGTCTGAAAAAGAAATCCGGGAAGAATTTCCTGATGAAAAACTGTTTAAGGTTCAAGTTAGGCCGTGGTTTGCAGACTTTGCGAACCACAAGGCTAGTGGTTTTGTGCCTGCCGACCTAACTTCGAACCAAAAAAGGAAGTTCCTTTCGGATGCGAAGTATTATGTTTGGGATGACCCATACTTGTTTAAGTTGGGTAGTGATAACCTGTTAAGGAGATGCGTAACTGGTGATGAAGCCCAGAGCATCCTTTGGCATTGTCACAACTCGCCTTATGGCGGACATTATAATGGGGTTAGAACGGCCACTAAAATTCTTCAATTGGGATTTTATTGGCCAACTATTTTCAAAGACGCACATACCCATGCGCAAATTTGTGACAGTTGCCAAAGAAGTGGTGGGATAGGTAAGAGAGATGAGATGCCTCTCCAAAATATCCAAGAAGTGGAAGTATTTGATTGTTGGGGCATAGATTTTGTAGGACCTTTCCCACCCTCTTATGGGAATGAGTACATGCTTGTCGTTGTCGATTATGTCTCTAAGTGGGTTGAGGCGATTGCCTCACCTCGGGCGGATGCCAAAACGGTGATAAATTTTTTGAAGAAAAACATATTCTCCCGTTTCGGAACCCCCCGAGTGTTGATAAGTGACGGAGGGTCACACTTTTGTAATGCACCTTTGGAAACTATTTTAAAACATTACGGTGTATCGCATAGGGTGACAACTCCGTATCACCCTCAGGCTAACGGGCAAGCTGAGGTCTCTAATCGAGAGATTAAGAGAATCCTCGAAAAAACCGTGTCTAATTCAAAAAAGGAGTGGTCCCAAAAATTGGACGAAGCATTATGGGCCTACCGTACGACCTTTAAAGCTCCAATTGGCCTAACTCCCTTTCAATTGGTATTTGGTAAAACTTGCCATTTGCCGGTTGAATTGGAGCACAAGGCCTTGTGGGCCCTAAAGTTTTTAAATTTTGAACATGAGTTGGCCGGTAACAAAAGGAAAGTGCAACTACTGGAGTTGGAGGAGATGCGCAATGCCGCATACCACTCAAGTTGGTTGTACAAGGAAAAGGCAAAGAAGTATCACGACAAGAAGCTCCGTAACAAAGAATTTGTGCCTGGACAATTGGTCCTATTGTTCAACTCCCGGTTGAAATTGCTTCCCGGGAAGTTGAAATCAAAGTGGTCGGGGCCATTTCGGGTGAAAGAAGTAAAAGAATATGGGGCTATTGTCATTGAAGACATAGACAAGAAAGATAGTTGGACAGTGAATGGCCAACGATTGAAAATTTATCTCGGCGGTCATGTGGATCGCGAGAGCTGTGCTCTACCGCTTGATGCTCCTCTGTGAGCATCACAACGTCGAGCTTAGCCGACGTTAAACAAGCGCTAGTTGGGAGGCACCCCAACATTGTAAGTATTTACTGTTTTATGTGTTGTGTTGTATTGAGTTACACTATGCTAAACCCGTGCATGATGCCCTTGCAAGTGCTGCATTTGCCAATGCACTTGCTGTCATGCTCGCTTGCAGCTCGCTAGGCGAGGCAGTAGCGAGCAGGCTCGCTAGCTGCTCGCTAGGCGAGGCAGCAGCGAGCGCTGCAGGACAGTTTTTTTTATTTAAATCTCAGCAGGGTCATTTTGCCCCAAACTTACAAAACTTTTCTGAACGGCTCTGCTGAGAAATTTGTGTTAAGCTTCTCAAACTCTCTCATCTGCATCTCTATCACCAACACTTGCTCTATTCGATCATTTGCGAACTCTACGCTCTTCACATTTCCGAATCCGTGTAACTAAGGTTTGCCCTACTACATTTTTCTTTTTGTTTGAACTCTAAATTTCAATTTGAATGGCAAATAGGATGAGTGTGGTATGGGAAACATTGAGGTTGCATGTGGTATTTTGGAGTTTGCAATTTTTGGAAATTTAGGTTTTCGAATTGGGGATTTATTTTTATTTTAGGTTTTGCATGCAATTAGGTAATCCCCAATAGCATAGAACGATTATTTGCTGGAGAAATCATTAGGTTCTGATGTTGGAACCCTTTGAGTAAGGGTTTTGGGGGAAAATCTCTGAACATGCTGAAAAACCCCAAAACCTGTAAGGTTCGCTAGCACTCGCTAGGCGAACCTGGGGCGAGCGTTCGCTGCCACTTCGCTAGGCGAAGCAGCAGCGAGCAAGGCAGTCTTTTAAATTATGCTTTGATGGCTAATCTGTTTGTTTGGTGTGTGTTGTTTCTTTGTATATTTTGCAGAATGGAGTCAAGGTCTGGAGCGGGTAAGAAAAGAAAGGGAGCGACTACTTCTCGGCCAGTGCCTATCCAGTTTGACCAAGACAAGTTTGTCGGCCCGAAGCAGGCCGCCAGATACATCGCTCTGGAGAAGCGGAAGATACTTCCAGAGAAGCGATTTCTGATCAACCCACAGGGCACTTACAGAAATTTCGCCGGGTTGATTGACGCGAAGAAATGGGATAGGTTGATTAGTCCCTTAGAGCATTACGACATAGCGACAGTGCGTGAATTTTATGCTAACGCACTGCCCGACGACGACGAGCCCTTTACTTGGGTATCTAAAGTGGTCGGGCGTCCAATTCCATTTGACCGGGATGCTATCAACCGAATCCTTGGGGAACCGCTCCAGCTGGGAGCTGACCAGAGAGACCAATACCACACCGACCTAAGGCTTCACCGAGATGTTCCTGCCATTACTACCGCCCTGCTTTTATCTGGGAAATCTGTTGAGGCGAACCCATCTGGGGTTCCAGTGAGGTATCACCGGGAGGACATGACTCCCATGGCTCAACTGTTACTGCTCTTGGTATTGACCAACATCCAGCCTAAATCACACACCTCTACTGTGCCGATCCCAGTGGCACATTTGGTCCATTCCATCCTCACCAATGTCGAGATCGATGTGGCGAGGATCATCGCAAATGAGCTGAAGTCCGTGGTCGAGAGCGGGCTTAAGTCGGGAGCTCGTGTTAATTGTCCCCTAGCTTTCCCGTGTTTGATCATGAGTTTATGCGTTCAGGCAAGGGTGAGACTTCCGTCTCGTGGGCAGGTAAGAATCCTGTCACCTATCGATGATCGGTATGTGGCCAAATATTGTCGAGCAAAGACTACCGGTGGCAGTGCAGCCTCAGGAAGTACCCGGACTTCTGATGGTCCTGGTACTTCTACTCCTGGACTTGATCCCTACCTCAGAGCTGTGTGCGACTACAGTTTTGAGTGGATGGCGGCATCCCAGAGAGCCATGACAGATATGCACAACTGTATGCAGAGGTTAGAACTGCGAGGGAATGACCCCACCGGTGCTCAGGCATTGTTGGCGCGTGAGCAGTTTCTGCTTAACGCCAACTGGCCTGTGGACAGGCCTGTCTATGGTGAGGGGGTGGGTGCTGATGCTGCTGATGCTGATGATGCTGATGATGATGATGATGTTGATGATGAGGCTACCGGTTCTGAGGCCGATAGCGAGGAGGAGTCCTGAGCCCTTAGTGGGTTAAGTTTTTGTATTTTTTTCAGTTTTTATGTCATTTCTATTTGTATTTTCGGATTTTGTATCTTGATTTTGGGTTGTACTATTGGGGTGTTTTGTCCCCCATGAACAAATTTATATTTTCAGTTAATGTTATTTAGTTATGTTTTTAATTTTGTGTGTTTAATAAATTTTTGGTTGATTGAGTGGCAAACCCTTCTAGATTGGTTGCTCCTCAAGAAGTACCCAATGAAGGTGCATCCGAGCTTGGATGGCAATGATAAGAATAAACAAGTGAATGAGGCTAAGGTACATGGTTACCTTCGGCTAGAATTTTAGAATGCATTAGGAACTTTACTCTTTTTGGTAAATTGAATATTGTCTTTTTGCATTATAATTGAATGAATGTTTCATCTAGAACTTAAAACCACTAATTGTGAGGAAACCTCCATTGTACACTTAAATGCTGGATTCTAATAAGTTTTGTTGATTCATGAGATTCATGCTTTGTCTTTTATTATTGTGAAATTGTGGAAGCAATTAGAAATGATCAAGGCATTTGTTTTCTTTTGAGCACAACTACATCCAAAAACAACTTACCTGTGAGCAGAGAGAGTATTTGTTAACCCCTTTGAGCTTAAACAGTTGAATCTCGGCTTGAAATAAAGCGAGATCTCAAAAATCTTTTTTTACAATCCGGAAAATCTTGATTATTGTTCTTTTGCCGTAAAAAGTTAAGAGCATTCACTTAGGGTAAGTAAGAAATAAGTTGGGGAGAACGAAAAAGAATTGGTAAGTACCACAACTCTTGAAAAAGAAAAGAAAAACCGAGCAAGCATAAAAAAATGTATGTATAGAAAATATAGAAAAGAAACATCTGTTTTGTATAGTTGATGTGAAAGAAAAGAACAAAAATAGAAAGAATGAAAATGAATGCTTGCTTGGAAGAAAAATAGTGAAAAATAAAAATTGAGTTGTGGAATATGTGTTGTGAAGGTTACAAATAAGAAACAAAGGAAACAAAGTCGAGTAGTGTGAATATTATTGTGAATGTCTCTTTTGCATCGGCACTTTCGTTTCAATGGCCTTAGAAATGTCCCTTGTTTGTTAACCTAGCCAAGCTGCACCCTAAAAGCCCTTAGTGATCTTTATGCTTCCACAGTACCATTTATAATTGTTAGACATTGTATGAATCTATTTGTTTTCTTCATTGTTTGTTAGAGAGTGAGATTATTCCCGCGGTTGCAAACGCGTAAAATCTTCATTCCTTATTCGAAGAGGAGAGATAGGATGATTCATTCAGAATAGTATTGTTGTAGATAGATAAATATTTTGCATTGCTATTTAAGTTTTAGTTCTTATGTATTATTTTATTCGAACCGTTGGAAACTTGTATTTGCTGATTTCGCTTGTGTTTGAGCCGTTTATCCAACTTCGGAGAAACCAGTTTCTTAAAGCAAATCCTCTTGTCCTGCAAGAGGCATACTTTGCTTGAGGACAAGCAAGAATCTAGTTGGGGAGAGTTGTTAGATGCCCAAATGTGCTTATTTGAGCTATCATATGTGGGCATCTTTCACTCTTTTTCCTTGCTAAAATTGTCAAAACCACAATTGTTTTACATGGAATGCATTACATTGATAAACAAGCTTGGTGCCTTTGATTTGTGTGTTATTGTGCAGGAAAAAGGCATGAACTAATTGAAAATGAAGACACAAGAAAATTGGCAAAGGAACCAAAGAATACAAGCATTTCATCAGCCTGCTCGCTAGGCGAGCTCCAGGAGAAAAGCTCCAGTAAATTGTCAAATTAATTCGCCAGGCGAGCTAAAGGCGAAGGTGGTAGCGAGTTCATTCTGTTTTGGTGAAAAGCGCAGCCAGCACTCACTCGCTAGGCGAAGCTCTAGCGAGTCCCCAGCGAGCATTCCAGTAGCAAAACCTCTCAACCTCGCTGGGGCGAAGGTTGAAGCGTGTCCTTCGCTAGGCGAAGGTATGTTCGCTAGGCGAACATGACAGTTCAAGCAGACCCTGTTTCTCTGGGCGCAGGTGCCTTATGTGCCCATACTAGACCCTCGCTAGGCGAGCCATTCTGCTCGCCTAGCGAACATGACAGCCCAGCAGGGGTCTATAAGTAGCAAGTGCCACTTTTGAGCACCATACCTCATTTTTACCAACTTTTTCCACTTTTGTACTTTCTTCTAGATATTTTTGCAGCATTGTTCTTGGGATCTTTTATGCCCTAGTTTTCATTTCTCTTCATCTTAGAACCATCTTCCACAAAAAGAAGGTGGATTCCCATCCAACTTCGATTATCCGACTTGGATGTTGATCAACCTTCTTTCCTTACTTGCCGACCAAGCTACCATGAAAATGAGTAGCTAAGTCATCCATTTGTCAAGGTTAGATGTAGGTGATTACTAGCTTTGTGTGTAAATGTAAGGATCCTCATATGTAAACTCTTTAATGGTAAATATATGATGAAAACTTTGTTTCTATTTAAAACTCTTTGTGTTGGTTTATGATCGAGAGATGTTTACCGACTCTTGACCTAGGTTTTCATCCAAACTTGTTTGTTAGCTAGAGATAGTAATGAATGATTTTGTTCACCATAAGGTTGAACCAAAAAGTTGTCATTTTGATAGATTGTGTTCGAGAGAAACAATGGATCAAAAATGGCAAAACTCACAATGTGTGTTCGAGAGAAACATGTTGAGAGGACTTTGTGAAATGATTTATCATCTAAAGGAGTTTATAAGATTGTTGACCGAGCAAATACATGCAAAGTGATCATTGAAACCTAACTTTGGCAATATTTCTCATTTATTCAAAACATAACTTTTACCGCAATTTATTACTTTTTATGCAAGATAACTTGATTAAAACCAAAACCCTATTGTTACATTGAGCTAAGATTAATACAACCATCGAACAGCGGTGATATCTTACAATTCCTGTGGATACGATAACAAAAACCCTACACGAAATATACTTTCAACAGCTTGTTACCTAGCCAGGCACCTGTCTGAAGTCCTCCTTAAGAGGCAATGTTTGTGCTTGTTTATTTTTGTCCCCAAGCAGGTAAAGACCTCTATGAGGCAATTGGCGGATAAGAGAGATATGCAATCTATCTCCCGCTCTTCTGTTGAGTCATCCCTCTGCTCACACCACTGTGTTGATGCATTGGGATACAAACCCAAGATCTTGTACAGTTGTACAGTTGTGTCAGTGTCTTAAAGTGTAGAAGGGTTCCCACTTTTTGGACCCACACTTCTTTGTCTAAAGCTCTCCCTGGCCAGGGATAAGAGCTGTGAAGTCTTATCTTCACCCACCTTTCCTCAGCTTCACCTTGGCTCTCAATGTCAAGGTTAAGAGAAAAACTCACCCTGCACAGTTGGCTTGCTCTTGCAGCCCCACCCTTGTTTGAGCCTCACTTGTGTGCATATAGTGCGTGCTGTTTGTGATCATTTACTATTGCTTGTGCTTTAGGATAGGCTTGATTCCTGTGCAAGTTAGTTAGAAACCTTAACTTAGGGATGAATTTGCATGATAACATCTAGGCTCGAGTCGTAGTCTCCCTAGTTGTGTCTCCCTCTGTTATCTGGTTAGGCTAGTCCTGTATCCCTTCGTAGGGGAACTACGTCGCCCTGATCCTCATACCAGATGAGGTACGTAGGCAGGAGATGAGCAGATCTCTCCGGGCGCCTGTGTCTTTGTTTTGTGTTGTTGTGTGCTTGGAAGCTGATGTAAGTCCATCGAGTTGCATTCGGGTTCTAGTGTGGGTTTGTTGGTTCGGATGTTGATGTAAGTCCAGTGATTGGCATTCGGGCTCCATGTTTGCCTTCTTGTGTGTGTTTTGGTTTGGATGCTGATGTAAGTCCAGTGATTGGCATTCGGGCTCCATGTTTGCCTTCGCCTGTGTTTGTTTGTGTGCGTGTTAGCCGAGCTACGGATGCTCTGATTCTTCTTTGTCCAAGAAGATACGTATGCATAGGATGCAACATCCTAGCGAGCATGTTTTCCCCCAGTCCGAACTACTTCGACTCTGATGTCTATGCCTGATAGACTAAGTATGCCCAGGATGCGATATCCTGCCGAGTCAGTCTTGTTTGTTTTCTTGTGTCTCTTTCAGCCAGTGTTTGTTTGTTTATGAGCAGTGTTTTAGCAACCATTTTCCCTTCCTATTGTGCGTGGATCCCGTCGAGTACGACGGATGCGTAGGGGTGCTAATACCTTCCCTTCGCATAACCGACTCCCGATCCCATTCTCTTTGGTCGCGAGACCATGCTTTTTCCAGGTTTACTTCGAGCGTTTCCTTTCCCTCTTTTGGGATAAATAACGCACGGTGGCGGCTCTGTTGTTCTTGTTTTCCCGCCGGTTTTTCGCGTAATGCGACAAGAGGCATTGTAGAAAGTGCTCGAGCAAGCTTATGTTGAGCATGACGTTACTGTGGATCAGTTTGAGCATATTATTGCCAACATCACTTCTTGCAATAATTTGAGTTTTTGTGATGAAAAGCTTCCTGAGGAAGGAAGAAATCACAATCTGGCACTCCATATTTCGATGAATTGTAAGGAGGACACTATGTCCAATGTGTTGGTTGACACTGGGTCGTCATTGAACGTGCTTCCAAAGTCAACTTTGTCTAAACTTCCCTACCAAGGCGCCCCAACGAGGTACAAAGGCGTGATTGTTAAAGCGTTTGATGGTTCCCGTAAAACCGTCATTGGTGAAGTGGACCTTCCAATTAAGATAGGTCCGAGTGATTTCTAAATTACTTTTCAAGTAATGGATATTCACCCGGCCTATAGTTGTTTATTGGGAAGGTCATGGATTCATGAAGCTGGAGCGGTAACGTCTACTCTACACCAAAAGCTTAAATTTGTGAAGAACGACAAGCTTGTCGTTGTTGGTGGAGAGAAAGCGCTATTGGTGAGACATTTGTCATCCTTTTCTTATGTCGAAGCTAAGGAGGAGGCTGGAACGCTTGTCGTACCCCAAATTTTGACCACCTTTTCATTTTTATTTTCATCCGACACTAACACATTCAGAGCATATCAGTCATCTGGTCAAATGACCTAAAAAAGTCAAAGGGATACCATTTTAACTTTTTAGTCCCTCTTAGGAGTTGATTTTAGTTAGGGGTATTATTTAGATTTTTGAAAATAAAAAAACATAACTTGTAGGACCATGCTAAAAAGGGTATTAGTATTAAATTTTAGGAAAGTTAGTAGGGTTAGTAATCAAGATAATATGTCTTATTTAAAAAAAATCAACTAATTAGGGATAGTATTTACTTAATAAAATTATAAATTGATAAATTTATAGAGATTTTAATATTATTAATATAATTAACTTTCACTAACATATTAGTATCATGGTTCCCTTATATTTCAATTAAATAGATTGGCTTGTTTGGTAGAAGAGTATGTGAAAGATGTTATAATGGAGTGGTCTTGAGTTCAAATCCTACCTTTCCCATTTATTTTTATTATTTAATATTTTTTCTCTCTTATTTATTTCCTACTTTTACTTCTATTTTTATGTGCAAAATATCAAACAAATTGTATTTTTCTATTAATTTTTGTATTTTTAATTAGGCATTTAAAAAAAATTAATTTTCAGTTTTTCGTTTTTAATTAAAAAATGGTCAAAATATCATAAAATAAAAAGATTTGAAAATATTTTGTTCCCATTTTATTTTAGGATAGCAATCCAATGTCAGAAATTAGTAATTTAATTTTTAATATAAAATATATATATATATATATATATATATATATATATATATATATATATATATATATATAAAATATATTTAGAGATTTTATCCCTTTTTATATTATTTCATTTTTAGGATAATATTTTTTATTTTTTTGGAAAGAATTAACATGAGTAATTACATAAAGCAAAAATAAAATAAAATAAAAAATTAAGTTTATTGCCTAATTTTCGTTTCTCTTTTTAATCAAGTTTTAAATTTTTTACCTTTATATATTTTAATTTAAGAAACTCAGAAAAATCATTAATTTTATTGGTTTTATTTTAAATATTTTTTGCATATCATTAAAGACAAATATAACATTTTAGGAAATATCTATTTCTATTAATTAAAATAATTAAAATTCAAATCAAATAAAATATATTTTTAAACTTTTGATTATTTTAATTAACTGTTTGAATCAAAATTAAATAAATTCATTTATGAGCTCTTGATTATTTTTGTTGATTATAATTACCTGCTCTTAAAAAAAAATCTAACTTAATTACTTATACTATAAATAGTCTCCTCTATTGTACGATCAAACAACCATTTAACAAAATTATAAGCTTCAATCTCAAACCACAACATCAACCTTAACCAGCAAAATTCCAATCAAACACAAATCATTTCAAATAACCAAATTCCACATCATCTTCATAAAACTTTCCATACCTTCACTAACATTCATTCACAATTCCAAAACATAAATCAAAAGAATATAATTCAATTTCATAAGCACTTGGATTCAAAACAAACAAAAAAAGAAAATAGAAGGAAGAGGAGATCGATACACCAACGAACACAACACTGCCAAAAGCTGCTTCTAAATCACGACTTGTACTGCTGAACTTCCAGTCGCTCTACAGACGATGTCAGATCCGGTCGTCAACAACCTTCCGTCGCAGCATCCGACGGACATCACACTCAACCTCAGCAACATCGCCGCTGAAGACGAACACGGCCACACCTCCCCTCAACCGCCGCTCTCCTCCCGCAGTCACCGCGGGTTGTTCCGGATTCGTCATATTTTTGTAAGATTCGCTTTTCCTTTATATTGAATCTAATTGTTCGGTTATGAGTGATTGTGTATTGTTCTGCTTTGATATTTGTTTGTTAGCATGAATTTATTATAAATTGGAGTGAACTTTTTTTCTCTCTGTTTCATAAGCACAGAGGAAGATTAATGAATGAGGAGAGAGGGACGTAGAGGGACGATCCCCTTTTTTCCATCACATGCATATTTGAGGAAATATTTATTTCTATTAATTTTGCATTATTTAATATTTGTAATTGGCCACGTGTCGATAGATGATTGGTTGAGGGATCCAATTTGAGAACAAGAGAAAATGAGATGCGGTATAAATCAATTGAAGAGCAGGATATGTTTTTTTTTACTCACTGAAGGTGCACTTGAATTCCACTCTTAAGTTACATTTTAATTGGTGTTTGATTCATGATTCTTAAAAAAAATATATATATATGTTTTAGTCTATAAAAAAAAAAGACAAAGTGTTTAATTAAGTATAATTTAAATTAGTAATTAATTAGCATAATTGGGAATAATTGGGTTAATTTGAAATTAGTTAGTTTAAAAATCAGGATATATCCTTTTAAATAATAAGGAACAAAAAAAATGGGTCTAATCATGGGATATTATTTAATTAGGTAATTAGGGTTAATTTATGGGATAACTATAAGATAATTATGGAATAAAATTACGGATAATCTTTAGGGTTTTAAGGGATATAAAAATGGGATAAAATCGGGATATGGGATATATCTTATTAAATCTAACTTAATTTATTTTTATTAATTATATTATATTATATTTATAAATTTAATGGGATAAGAATGTGGGATAAAATTGTTTTGTTTTCAAGGGTTAAATCAGGAATAAAATCAGGATAAACAAAATCATGTCTAATGAAATATGAATAAAAAATGTGGGATAATTTTGGGATAGAAACTTGGAATACAAAATATGGGATAATTTTGGGATAAAAAAATTTGGGATAATTATGGGATTAAAAAAATTAGGGATAATTATGGGATAAAATTTAGGGGTAATTTCTAGAGTTTTAAGGGATGCAAATTATAAATAAAATTGGGATAAGGGATATATCTTATTATATTTTATTTAATTTTCTTAATTTAATTAAATTGTATTTTCAAATCAAATGGGACAAAGATGTGGGATAAAATTATGAGATAAATTTCTAGGGTTTTAGAGATAAAAAAAATAAGGGATAAGGAATATGTTATTAACCTTTTAATATTTTTATTAATTGAATATATAATATCATTATTAATTAAAGAATAATAATTAGAACACGATGGGATATAATTAGGGATATTTTATGGGATAATATGGGATTAAATTCTATGACAAATTCTAAGGGTTTTAAAGGGATAAAAGTTGGGGTACGGAATATATTATCTAAGAGATACATTATTTATTTTCTTAAATAAACTAGATGTTATATTTTTGAATTAAATAATTGGGATAAAATTGATCTCAACACACTTCAAATTATAAGTCCTCTACCCTGAGGTATTGAGGCATTTTAAAAATCAATCATTTCTCCGCCCCCGATGCGTGAGAGTTTTCAAGGGATAAAAACGACAAAACAAACAATTATTTTCTAGACGAACTACGGGGCTCTGATCCTTCAATAAACTTGAGGGTACGTAGGCATAGAGTTGTAAGACTCTAGCGAGTATAATAATCAAAAATAATTTTTAGGGATTCTCTTACTATAATAATAAAATATTTTTTGTAAATAAATAAATAATTAAACAATTAATAAATATTAAAGCAAACTTTCCTTATAAACACACTAACCCTCGAACTAAAGGAGGATCCCATTGAGTACAATGGAGGTAAGGGGTGCCTAACACCTTCCCCTTACTTAACTGACTCCCGAACCTAGTCTCTTACTCTTAACTATTAGGTTTTATCATTATTTCCCTGTTCCTTAGGAACAAATAAAGGATGGTGGTGACTCTGTCATTTTTCCAGCCGCGACAACGCTGTTCTAAGCCTTGTCTATTATTGATGAAGTAAAGAAAATTGGGGACCCCATGTCTTCTTTAAAGCATGCACAAAGGGCTATTGAGGCTGGCAGCATTGACCAGTGGGGCCGAATGATAGAGATTGTTGAGAACAAGAATAGGGCTGGATTGGGATTTCAACTAGGATCGTTCAACGTCAAAACTGAAGATGTGCAACCGAGTTTTCATAGTGGAAGGTTCATTCATGGGAATGATCAACACTCAGCTGTTGTGATTGAGGACGGTGACGATGAAGACCAAGTTTGCGCCAACTTTGTGACGCATGGCCAGACTTGCAACAATTGGGTTGTTGTTGATGTTCCTACTGTTATCCATCGCTCTAAGTAATTTTTTTCTTCAATTTTTAATAAAAATCCTTCTCATATGCCTAAGGGAAAAGTGATCATTGTTGGGCATTCCTATTATCATAAATTAAATACAATTTTATTCATCCAAATCTATGATGTTTTAGATATAGTTTTTGCTTTTCTGAAAATGGTAATCATAAAAAGCATAAATAAATAATAATCTTCCATCTGTATAATATTTTGCCACAATTCACTTCTCTAAAATCAAAATATCAAATCATTATGCAGGTTGGTTCTCAAACCCATTGAATACAATGATGTTACTCCTCTCCAAACTTTGATTCCCCTGTGTTTGAAGCTGAGGAAGAGACTGATGATGATGAATTATCTCGTCTACTTGAGCACGAGGAAAAAGCCATTTAGCCATTTGAAGAGCAGATTGAACTAGTCAACTTGGGTTCTGAAGATGATGTGAAAGAGGTCAAGATTAGGTCTCAATTGTGTCCAGATGCTAAAAAGGGGTTGATTGATCTTCTTCAAGAATATTCATATGTGTTTGCTTGGTCCTATCTGAAATTCTGGTATCAGATATGAGATGTCGAAGGTAATGTCACGACACTAATATCTGAACAATACAAACAGGATAAAAGATAAAGAACAGTAATGCAAGAGACACAAGCAATTATTAACCCAGTTCGGTGCAAACTCACCTACGTCTGGGGGTTACCAAGCCAGGAAGGAAATCCACTAAACAAAATTAGTTTAAAGACTCTCAGTAAACAACTTCAAGTTACAGTCTTTTCACCTAATCTCTACCCGTGTGACTTCTACCTAAGAACTCTTAGATATGAGATCCTACTCACTCCCCCTCAATCACAGCAGTGATGTAAAACAGAAATTACAATGAAAAGAAGACACTCTTCAAAGACACATACTTGATCTTGCTTAAAAGCTTCAATCAAGTAAACACACACTCATGCTTCCAAGCTTAGAGTGGATAAATTACAACTCAAAAATCAGTCCAATTCACTCATCTATGGATGAATGAATGGCTTAAAATTCACACGACCACACAAGACTAAAACCCTTATTCTCTCTCAATATTTCCATCGTTATTTCTTGTGTATAAAACCAGATATTCCATGCCCTATTTATAGAATCGTTTGGCTGGGCTTGGACATCACAAAACCCTAAAACTATTTTCCATTCATATCTTCTCATGACAGCTGATTATATCTTGTTGGAAAATAAGTCAAGTTGGTTTTAATTACTAATTGAGGGCGCGTTCAATCATTACATCAATCACACATAGATTAGCATTAAAAACGCAATCACACAATACATAACATTCAAACTGAATGCTCTGTATACAGATGTCATAACATCGGGTCTGACATCTCAGTAAAATCCTGCATATTCACATTTTAAACATCCTGTAGGTACATGTTATCTTATGTCAAGACAACACTTGTGACAACTCGTGAACACTCTAGGTTTTACCAAAATTGCTGCCAACACATAGAACCAACAAACTCCCCCTTTGGAAAATTTTGGTTAAAACATATATCAGTCCATTTGTTCACAAGAGTACAATAAAAACACATCAGCAGTTTAGCAGCAGAAGTAATAAACCACACATTTACTAGCTATAATAGCAACTAGTACACATATTAAACACATATGTGCTTCTTCTCCCCCTCAGTTTGTTCAACACAGACATCACCTTCAACATCACCACCTGTACTACACAAAACATCTTTTTCAACATCACCTGTCATCTGTTTATAGCATAGCTACTTCATAGCACATATTAACTGCAACTCTCCTTTAGCTACTTCTCCCCCTTTTTAGTCAAAATAGACCAAAGAGACCAATGAGACAAAATAAATGTCTATTAGTCAACGAGAATGTCACATAGAATGTTAAAACATATTGTCAGGTGTTATAGAGCCACAAACAAACACAGTTGTATAAGCTGAGAAAAAAAATCCAAAGAAATCAAAGAGAACCCAAAAATTACAGCAAGGCATCAACACAAGACTGCCAAAAAAACCCATCAAATATCAAGGCATTCAGAACAGCACAACATCATAGAAGGGGAACAATCTTCACCAAAACTCAGTCAGAGGAACTAGCATCTTCATCAGCTTCAGAACCAGAACTGCCACTTGATTTATCTTGAGATTCAGACCTCTCACTAGAGGTGTGGGCTTTTGTTTCCTTGGCTTGTCCAATATTATCTCTATCACCTTGCTCCAAGCTATTAATCAGAACCTCCAAATCTTCTTTCATGGCTTTAGCTACCCTTATCCCAGTCTCCAATTCCTTACAGGTCTCTTTCAGTTCAACAATCAGACTACCTTGAGAGGCTGGCTTCTTCACAGCAGATGTCATGACAATGTCATTGACATGACTGCCTTCAAATAATTTGTAATGAACTGACAAGGGAGGTTTCTTCTACTAGGGATATCACTTGTGCTCAGAATTCCAGGTTGCTAGCTCAGAATTATCCCACAAATTATTGAGGGAAAAGCTATGGGCAACTTCACTGCATTTGTAGAAGCATGTTTGATAATTTTTTCAAACATGAATCTACCATAATCAAAATTAAGCTTGGTTCCAATAGAAAATATGAGCCTTCCAAGAGCATTTGAGTTTGTAGAGATGTGATTTGTTGGTACCCAGTTTGCTGACCCTATCTTGTGCAAGATAGCATATTTCACAGTTAGTTTTCCAGCAGAGAGATGCTTCTTGCTTGGCCACTCCTTGACCTGTCCAACAGTTATTTCCCTATAGACCTCATTGTCTGTGGCCTCTAGTTCACCAGCACCTTCTGTTCCTCTTCCTAGGAACTTATTAATCACAGTTGGAGAAAACTTCACACACTTTCCTCTCACAAAGACCTTCAAAACATTGAGATAACCCACTAACAGTTTTCATTAATCCAGCAGACTTAATCAGGTCCATGACCTCTTTACCCTCCACAACATCCTTGCCCAGTTCTCTTTCCACAACCACTCTCCTTTGGATTACAAATTTTCCACTTTGTTGCACCATCTTCAAAATGGAAGGAAATGTTATCCAAGTGTACAGCAGCAACCTTTGTAGGGGATTTTCTGGTAGTTGAGCTTTTGATAGGAGAGATGTCAGGGACATCGTCTTCAACATCTTCCTCTAAATCAGAACTTTCTCTTACTTTTCTCTTTTTTACCTCCACTTTACTCCAAGACTTTGAGGGGCCTACAGTTGTACCCTTCTTAGCAGTTTTGGTTGTCATCATCTCAGCCACAGACCTACCCTTTCTGGTCTTCATCCTCTTAGTAACACTTGGCTTTAAGTGCTGAACCAAGATATCATCTTCATCATCTGAGCTCTCATCTTCCAAGTCAATCACCTTCTTAGCAGAGTCATGCTTCTTAGACTGAGAAGCATCTACAGATTTCTTACTAGGTAAGGTTTTCCCTAATGAGTATAATCCTTCAACAGCTATATCTTTTTTAGACCTAGATGACTCATCATCTTTCTCATTGTGAGGTCCAACCTCAGGAGAGGGGTCCCTTCTCGATAGAGGAGTAGAAACTCCCTTTACTGAGTGTCCTTCATTAAGGATCCTCGTGACAAGATTTCTAATGACATGATCAGTATGATGCATGTCATCCTTAGAACTAGGGTTATTATAACTGTTACCTTGAGTATGTCCTGCAGTGGAGGATGGACCCGGAGCGTCGCCTGGGATGACTGACAGGGGAATCACTTCCAAAATGTCTTCATTAAGAAAGTCCATAGAGGGTGTTCTAGCTTTGTGCGCAAGTTTGGTGTTTTTAGAACCAGAAGGTGAAGGATGTTGTGACATCTTGTTGAGCTTGTGGAAGGATTTATGTTGCCCTAGCAGAGAAGGTTGAGGGAGTTGGAGGAAGGTGGATATGTTTGAGCTGAGGTTGCGTGTGAAAATGCTATAGATGGAAGTTTCAATACTAGGTAATGATTTACCATAAATGGGGCACTTTCTTTTAAGTGGGCAGACAATATTTTTATTTCCTTTTCCACTCCAAATTAATTGCTATAAATTGTCAAAGATACAAATCCCTAATTTCCCTCTTAGACATTCAAATTGATTAGCATCCGAAGCCTTTGTAAATATGTGAGCTAATTGCATTTCAGTAGTAACATGCTCCAGGGCTATAATTTTCTCTTCCACTAGTTCTCTAATAAAATGATGACGAATATCAATGTGTTTTGTCCTGCTGTGCTGAATAGGATTCTTAGAAATATTTATAGCACTCAAGTTGTCACAGTACAATGTCATGACATCTTGCGTGACATTGTATTAAGTCAGCATCTGTTTCATCCAAACCAGTTGAGAACAACTACTTCCAGCTGCTATGTATTCAGCTTCAGCAGTGGACAGGGACGCACAATTTTGTTTCTTACTAAACCATGATATTAAGTTGTTCCCCAAGAAGAAACATCCTCCTGATGTGCTTTTCCTATCATCAACACTTCCAGCCCAGTCAGCATCACAATATCCACTCAGCAAAAATCTAGATCCATGAGTATACAACATCCCATAATCACTGGTGCCATTGACATATTTCAGTATCCTTTTCACTTGGTTGATGTGACTGACTTTTGGTTCAACTTGATATCTAGCACAAACACCTACAACAAAAGCAATGTCAGATCTGTTTGCTGTGAGATATAGCAGACTTCCTATCATGCTTCTGTAAAGACTTTGATCTACACTAACACCATTTTCATCTTTGGAGACTTTCAGATGTGTAGGAGCAGGTGTCCTTTTATGACTTGCATTTTCCATGCCAAACTTCTTAACAATGTTTTTGGCATATTTGCTTTGAGATAGAAAGATAGAATCTTCCATCTGCTTGACTTGTAGCCCAAGAAAATAGGTCAGCTCTCCAACAAGGCTCATTTCAAATTCAGACTGCACTTGTTTAATAAAATGTTCGACCATCTGATCTGACATCCCACCAAACACAATATCATCCACATATATTTGAGCCACCATGAGTTTTTCTCCTTCATTCTTAACAAATAGGGCCTTGTCAATGCCTCCCTTCCTGTATCCATTGTTAATGCGGAACACTGTGAGTCTATCATACCAAGCCCTAGGAGCTTGTTTCAAACCATAGAGGGCTTTCCTTAGCTTATACACATGTTTTGGAAGATTTGGATCTGTAAACCCTTTAGGTTGTTCAACATACACTTCCTCATTTAAGTAGCCATTCAAGAAGGCACTTTTTACATCCATTTGGAACAGTTTAAACTTCAAAATACATGCTACTCCAAGCAATAGTCTAATCGACTCAAGGCGAGCTATAGGGGAAAATGTTTCATCAAAGTCAACTCCTTCCACTTGAGTGTATTCTTGTGCTACTAATCTTGCTTTATTTTTAGTAACCACCCCTTGTTCATCAGATTTATTCTTGTAAACCCACTTTGTTCCAATGACATTTATTCCTTCAGGTCTTGGAACCAGTTCCCATACTTCATTTCTTTTGAATTGGCCTAACTCTTCCTGCATGGCATTGATCCAGAATTCATCAGTCAAGGCTTCCTTGACATTCCTAGGCTCAATCTTGGACACAAAACAACCATGTGAGATCACTTCCCTTGATCTAGTTGTGACCCTTTGTTTGGGTCTCCTATAATGAGATCTTTGGGATGATCCTTCTGAATTTTGATAGAGGGTCCCTTATTAGATTTGTCAGCTTTAGGTTCAGCTTGAGTGGGTTCACTCTTATTACTTTTGTCTGGGAAATCAGCTGAGGGATCATTTGGGGATGTCTCAACATCGTTTGTGACATCAATCTGTTGATCATCAACCACAACATTGATAGATTCCATCATTACTTTTGTTCTAGAATTAAAGACTCTAAATGCTCTGCTGTTTGTTGAGTAGCCCAGAAATATTCCTTCATCACTCTTGGGATCCATCTTCCTTCTTTGTTCACGATCAGTCAAGATATAACATTTACTTCCAAACACATGGAAGTATTTGACTGTAGGTCTTCTCCCTTTCCAGACTTCATATAAAGTAGTAGGAGTCCCTTTCTTCAAGGTTACTCTGTTGTGAACATAGCAGGCTGTGTCCATAACTTCAGCCCATAAGTGATAGGGTAATTTCTTAGCATGAATCATAGCTCTGGCTGATTCTTGGAGAGTTCTATTTTTCCTTTCTACCACACCATTTTGCTGAGGAGTGATGGGAGATGAGAACTCATGACTAATTCCCTCTGATGCACAGAATCCATCAAATTTGCTGTTCTCAAATTCTTTCCCATGATCACTTCTGATTCTGATAAATTGACTTTCTTTTTCTCTTTGAAGTCTTAGATAAAGATCTTTGAAGACTTCAAATACATCAGACTTTTCTCTTATAAAATTGACCCAGATGTATCTGGAGAAGTCATCCACCACTACATAAGCATACTTCTTTCCACCAAGACTTTTCACCTGCATGGGTCCCATCAAGTCCATATGGAGAAGTTCCAGCACTCTAGAAGTGGTGTCACATCTGAGCTTTTGATGTGACATCTTTGTCTGTTTTCCAATCTAACACTCCCCACAAACTCTTCCTTCATCAATCTTTAAGTTTGGAATTCCTCTAACAGCTTCAACATATATAATCCTCTTCATTCTTTTAAGATGCAGATGGCCCAATTTTTGATGCCATATCTTTACTTCTTCTTCTTTGGCTAGAGTACACATTGAAGAATAACCAGTTTCTTGAGAACTCCACGTATAGCAGTTGTCCTTAGACCTGACTCCTTTCATGATCACTGCATCTTCTTTATTAGTAATCAGACATTCAATTTTTGTGAAGTTTACAGTTAGACCTTGGTCACATAGTTGACTGATGCTTATTAGGTTTGCAGTCAGTCCCTTCACAAGTAGGACATTGTCAAGGTTAGGGACTCCAGGGAAGTTTAGCTTTCTAATCCCCTTGATTTCACCCTTTGCTCCATTACCAAAGGTTACATAGCTGGTGGCATGAGAGTGAAGGTTAGTTAGCAGGTTTTTGTTTCCAGTCATGTGTTTGGAGCACCCACTGTCAAAATACCAGTCTTCTTTGGCTGAAACTCTGAAGGAAGTGTGAGCTATCAGGTTTGTAACACCAGTCCTAGGAACCCATTGTTTTCTGTTGACAGGTATGTGATGTTTGGGTCTAGGTTGATGATGAGAAGGACTAGGATAGCCATACAACTTATAGCATAATGGTTTTATATGGCCAAATTTTCCACAGTAATGACATCTCCATTTTTGATGTTTTCCTTTTTGCTGTCTTCCCTTATGATGTTGTGACATATGATGTGACATCTTTGGTTTGCTGCCAGTGTGACTACACTCAGGTTTGGATTCATTGAACCCCAGGTCAGACTTGTCTCTTGCCATTTGTCCAGTCTGGAGGATTTTGTCTAAGGTGTCAGATCCATTGTTTAGCATTCTGACATACTTTGTCATCTCATCCAATTTGGAATTCAAGAACACTGCTTCAGTCTTCAACTTAGAGATGGTTTCCAAGTGTTCTGCCTTCTCATTCTCCATTTGTGTTATCACTTTCTTCTGACTTTCAACTTGTTGACACACTTCTTCACTTCTGTGACACAACTTTCTGTAGGTAGTGGCTAACTCATCAAAGGTTACTTCATCATCACTTGAGTCTTCATCAGAACCCCATCTTCCAGTCAAGGCAGTCCCAAGATTTGTAGACTCTTCTGTTTCACTTTCATTAGACCAAGTAGCAGCAAGACTCTTCTTCTGTTTCTTGAGGTAGGTCCCACATTGAGATCTAATGTGTCCATACCCATCACATTCATGACACTGAACTCTTTTTCCTTCTTTGGACTTTTCATCAGATCTTGTTCTTCTTCGAGCATTATTGGACCTACTGATGTCAGATGAGATGTTCTTGACATTAGACTTAGACCTTACATCCATCTTTTTCAGAAGTTTGTTGAACTGTCTTCCCAGTAATGCTACATCATTTGCCAGATCTTCATCAGTATCTTGACCACTTTCTTCCTCTTTCTCTTCAGTGTTTGACATGAAGGTTATGCTTTTGACTTTCTTTTCAGATCCATCACCCATTCCCAACTCAAATGTTTGGAGGGATCCAATTAGCTCATCCAATCTCATATTGGAAATGTCTTGATACTCTTATATGGTTGTCACTTTCATGGCGAATCTCTTAGGAAATGACCTGAGTTTTTCCTCACTAGTTTTTCATCTGACATCTTCTCACCCAGGGCTCTTGAGGCATTAGCAATTTCAAGGTTATTCATATGAAATTCATGAATATTTTCATCTTCTTTCATCCTAAAATTTTCAAACTTGGTAGTGAGCAGCTGTAGTCTAGACATCTTCACTCAAGAGGTGCCTTCATGAGTGGTTTTGAGAATATTCCAAGCATCTTTAGCCAGCTCACAGTTGTTGACCAATCTGAAGATGTTCTTATCAACCCCATTGAATATAGCATTCAATGCTTTAGAGTTCCCAAGGGCTAGATCATCCTCCTCCTTGGTCCATTGTTCCTCAGCCTTCTTATCAGTTGTAGCTTCTCCTTCCTTAGTAACAACTGGATGTTCCCAGCCTGTTAAAACAACCTTCCAAGCCTTATTATCCAAAGATTTTAGGAAGGCTACCATTCGAGGTTTCCAGTAGTCATAGTTGGATCCATCCAGAATAGGTGGTCTGTGAACAGATCCTCCGTCTCTATCCATAGTACTAGAAAGTAACGTCCCTAGATCTCACCCAGAACCAGAGCAGGATGCCTGCTCTAATACCAATTGAAATTCTGGTATCAGATATGAGATGTCGAAGATAATGTCACGACACTAATATCTGAACAATACAAACAGGATAAAAGATAAAGAACAGCAATGCAAGAGACACAAGCAATTGTTAACCCAGTTCGGTGCAAACTCACCAACGTCTAGGGGCTACCAAGCCAGGAAGGAAATCCACTAAATAGAATTAGTTCAAAGACTCTCAGTAAACAACTTCAAGTTACAGTCTTTTCACCTAATCTCTACCTGTGTGACTTCTACCTAAGAACTCTTAGATATGAGATCCTACTCACCCCCCCTCAATCACAGTAGTGATGTAAAACAGAAATTACAATG
This sequence comes from Lathyrus oleraceus, assembly GCF_024323335.1. Lineage (NCBI taxonomy): Eukaryota > Viridiplantae > Streptophyta > Magnoliopsida > Fabales > Fabaceae > Lathyrus > Lathyrus oleraceus. The sequence continues at coordinate 48,297,207 of NC_066579.1, read as the reverse complement.
AAAAGAAGACACTCTTCAAAGACACGTATTTGATCTTGCTTAAAAGCTTCAATCAAGTAAACACACACTCATGCTTCCAAGCTTAGAGTGGACAAATTACAACTCAAAAACCAGTCCAATTCAATCATCTATGGATGAATGAATGGCTTACAATTCACACGACCACACAAGACTAAAACCCTTATTCTCTCTCAATATTTTGTTCGTTATTTCTTGTGTATAAAACCAGATATTCCATGCCCTATTTATAGAATCGATTTGCTAGGCTTGGACATCACAAAACCCTAAAACTATTTTCCATTCATATCTTCTCATGACAGCTGATTATATCTTGTTGGAAAATTAGTCAACCTGGTTTTAATTACTGATTGAGGGTGCATTCAATCATTACATCAATCACACATAGATTAGCATTAAAAACGCAATCACACAATACATAACAAGTCAGAGGTTTTCTCGGCCGCTTGAACTATATCTCAAGATTTATATCGCATATGACTGCCACATGTGCGCCTATACTCAAGCTTCTTCATTAAGATCAGTCTTGTGATTAGACCAAATATTTCCAGAAAGCGTTTGATAGTATCAAAGAGTATCTGCTTGAGCCTCCGATCCTGTCACCGCCTGTTGAAGGAAGACCTTTGATCATGTATTTAACTGTGCTCGACGAGAGTATGGGTTGTGTTCTTGGTCAGCAAAATGAATATGGTAAGAAAGAATATGCAATTTACTACCTCAGTAAGAAGTTCATCGACTGTGAGACTCGGTATTCTATGCTTGAAAAGACTTGTCGCGCACTGGCTTAGGGTGCTAAGTGGCAGCATCAGTACATGTTGAATCATACTACATGGTTGATATCCAAAATGGATCCAATCAAGTATATTTTTGAGAAGCCTTCTTTAACTGGGAGGATTTCCCTTTGGCAAATGTTGTTATCAGAGTGTGATATTGAATACCGATCTCAAAAAACTATTAAAGGTAGTGTCTTGGCTGACCATTTGGCTCACCAACCGATTGAAGACTATCAGTCAGTGCAGTATGGTTTTCCCGATGAAGCAATTTTATACTTAAAAATGAAAGATTATGATGAACCATTGCTTGAAGAAGGGCCTGAACCTGGTTCTCGTTGGGACATGTTATTCGATGGAGCTGTTAATTTGTATGGTAATGGCATTGGGATAGTGATTATTACTCCTCAAGGAACTCATTTTCCGTTTACAACTAGATTGACTTTCAAATATACAAATAATATGGCTGAGTATGAAGCCTGCATTATGGGGCTTGAAGAGGCCATTGATCTCAGAATAAAGTATCTTGATGTCTATGGAGATTTAGGTTTGGTTGTGAATCAAATCAAAGGTGAATTTGAGACGAATCAACCCGTTTTGATACCATATAGAGACTATGCGAGGAGGATTTCAACTTTCTTTACAAAAGTTGAGTTTCATCATATCCCTCGAGATGAAAACCGGATGGCAGATGATCTTCCAACGCTGGCTTCCATGATTGTGGTGAAATTTTGGAATGAAGTCCCTAATTTGACTGTGATGCATCTTGATAGGCCAGCTCATGTGTTTACTTTTGAAGAAGTTAAAGATGTAAAGTTGTGGTATTGTGATATCAAATGTTTCCTTCAAAGTTAGATTTACCCACTGGGGCATCTTTGAAACATAAAAAGACTTTGAGGAGATTAGCTGGAAATTTCTACCTGAATGGTGATGTGCTTTACAAGATAAATTTAGATATGGTCTTGCTCAGATGCGTGGATAGACATGAAGCAAACATGTTGATGATTGAAGTCCATGAAGGTTCCTTTGGTACTTATTCCAATGGACATGCTATGGCAAAGAAGATGTTGAGAGCAATTTACTATTGGCTGACAATGGAATATTACTGTTCCAAGTTTGTGAAGAAATGCCATAAGTGTCAAATTTATACAGATAAGATTCATGTTCCTCCGACACTATTGAATGTCATCTCCTCTCCATGGCCCTTCTCCATGTGGGTAATTGATATGATTGGCATGATTGAGCCCAAAGCTTCGAACGAACATCATTTTATTTTGGTGGCTATTGACTACTTCACAAAGTGGGTTGAAGCGGAATCATATGAAAATGTAACCAAGCAACTTGTTGTAAGGTTTATCAAGAATCAAATTATATGCCTTTATGATGTGACGAGTAAGATCATTACTGATAATGGATATAACTTGAAAAATAATATGGTGGAAGCTCTTTGTAAAGACTTTAAGATCGCACATCATAATTCTTCTCCCTACAGACCAAAGATGAATGGGGTTATTGAAGCTGCGAATAAGAATATCAATAAGATCATTCAGAAAATGGTGGTAACCTACAAAGATTGGCATGAGATGCTCCCATTTTCCTTGCATGGGTGTCGTACATCCATCCACACTTCAATAGGGGCAACCCCCTTCTCTCTTGTTCATGGTATGTATGTTGTGCTCCCAGTAGAGGTTGAGATCCCATCATTGCGTGTCTTGATGGAAGCCAAGTTGACTGAAGTTGAATGGTGCCAGACCAGATATGATTAGTTGAATTTAATTGAAGAGAAGAGATTGACTGCCATGTGTCATGGTCAGTTATATCAGCAAAGAATGAAGAAGGCATTTGATAAGAAGGTCAGGCCTCGTGTGTTTAGAGAAGGTGACCTTGTGCTCAAGAAGATTCTATCTTTCAAACCTGATGCTAGGGGGAAATGGACTCCTAATTATGAAGGCCCATATGTTATGAAGAGAGCCTTTTCAGGCGGTGCTTTGATTCTTACAACTATGGACGGTGAAGAGTTCACTCGTCCTGTGAACACCGATGCAGTCAAGAAATACTTCGCCTAAAAAAGAAAAAGAACAACTTGCTAAGTTGAAAACCTGAAAGGGCTGCTTAGGAAAAATTGAGCGTCTCGGTGGATTGAAAACCAAAAGGGCGATCCAGGAAAAAGTTAGAGACATAAAACATAAATTTATCCTGGTAGATTGAGTACCCCACCTTGGGGCAATCTAGGCAAAAATGAGGGATAATGGCAAGTAACTCCATTCGGTTGGTCCTAGTCATGGATACTGTTTTTGAGCAAGTTATTTGGTCCTAATTCATTACTGTCAACCAAAAACGAGAGCACAATGAATATTGAAGTTAGTAGGGAGAGTAGTGATCATTGTATTCAATGTAGCCCTTTTCCATGTAAATTACCATTTTCAACTTTTGTAAAGATCCATGGAGTCTCGTCATCTACAGACTAGCATCTGTAGCGGTAAATTCATGACCATTAAGCTATGGATAAACTTAACGTCAATAAAACCAGAGTCGCCACCGCGCTTTTATTGTTTCCAAAGGAAAAGGGAAAAGTACGAACAAAACCCAAAGATAAGAAGTTTTCAAATCAAAACTAATAAAATGCCATAGATTACAGGTAAGGGGGTTGGTTACACAGAGGGAAGGTGTTAACACCCAAAGTGTCCTAGGTACTCCTAGCGAGCCCTTTTTATGTGTGTATGTGTTTTGGCATAAAATATGTTTGCAATAAATAAAGTGGGGAGATGATAAAAGAATTCATTAATTGTATTTTTTTGTTTGACAAGACCTTAGGACTTGTGCCTAGGTACCAACATAAAAATGAGGGATCAAAACCTCGTAGTTTGTGGTATCAATTTCAAAGTGATTTGATTGTTTTTAACAAAAGTTTAAGTCTCAAAGAGGCACAAAAGGCCTAAAAGAGTTTGACTGAGTGTTAGTTCTTTTTGTCTTTTGAAACTTTAAGTCAAGTATGGGTAAGTTCATTTACAAGTTTGATTAAGAAAGAGAAGTTAAAAACGCAATGGCATAAAGCCAAAGTTTCTAATTTGCAATAAAGAGTCAAAGTTTAAAAATCACAAGCAAAGAAGATTTTGAAAGGGGGGAGAGATTGGAAATTTAAGAAATGGGAGGAGATGAAAAGACTAATCCTAAGCAAGAATTTAAAAGTTAAGAGTTGAAAAGATATGACCGGTGGGATGCAATCCAATAGACAAGAATGTCATATAGAAACCCACTTTTCCTTTGGACTTTAAAATCAAGAAATATCAATAAGCAAGTTAGATGAAGAGCAACACATCAAATAAAGATAGCCACATCCAAGTTATAATTTCCATAGTCTTCTTCATAATCTTCCCCGTGTATCAGATGACATACTCCTTGAATGGCTTAGAATAAGGAATTAGACACAGGTTCAAATTAACATTTACATCAAGACCATGTAGCATATGAACTTAAAAGGGATCTCAATACTTGCATCAGATTAAAGTTCAATTCACTATGGTTTGGCTTCAAAAAAGTTGGCATTGGCCAAGTCCTTTTGCATACGGAGTGTTGCCTAATTCTAAGTCCAAGTCTCAGATCAAATCCAACAGTCCTCACAAACATTTTTGAAGGGTTTTTGTTGTTATTATGTACATTAAGGTCCTAAGACCACAAACACAAACAAGGTACAAAACAAGTATATACAATCACAATATATTAACAACTAAAATTCTGGTATCAGATATGAGATGTCGAAGGTAATGTCACGACACTAATATCTGAACAACAAGTGAAATATAAAAAGGATAAAAACAAAGAAACAAATGACCGTTACACTCCCCTCAGAGTTAATCCATGATATGTTCATCCTAACCGATGACAGGTTCTCTCTTTTGGTCTTTTGCCTAGTAACTGGCAGTTGTAAGTCCTATTTCCCCTTGCTGAGTCTATCCTTGATATGTTCATCCTAACTGGTGAGGGATATTCTCTTTGGTAATCTATCCAGTAGCCGATAAATATAATTCCTACTTTTTCAAGCAGTTTATCCTTGATATGTTTACCCTAACCGGTAACGGATATTCTTCCTAATTCCCTAGGTGGTCTATCCTTGATATGTTCATCCTAACTGATGACAGATATTCTTCCCTCTAAGTCTATCCTTGATATGTTCACTTTAACTAGAGATAGATATTCTCTTTATCTGGTCTTCTGCCCAGTAACCGGTAGTTGTAAATCCTATTTGATATTTTCCCCGGCAGGTTGTTCTTACCCAGTAACTAGTAATGAACATACCTCATTTTCCTCAGCGAGTCATCCTTGATATGTTTACCTTAACCGGTAACAAATGCCTCTCTGTCAGGGTATGTTATCTTCCTACCCAGTAATCGGTAGTGGATAATATACTTCTGGTACTCATGTGTTGAAGTTCATGCTTCCCTAGTTGAGTTTGAGTGCGTATTTCCTCAGTGAAGTTGTCAATCCTCTGTTCGATTCGATTATTTCAGTTTTGTTCTGATTTACCCGCTTCCCCTGCAGATTTTCCCTTTATCCCCGACAGAGTCCTTCCATTGGTTTATTTTCATGGAAATCTCCCTCGTGTGTCCAACAGTTTTTAAGTCGTAGCCTGACCTACGCACAACTTCTTATTCCTAGAGTCCCTGTCTCCCCTGTGAGTTCTCCTTATGGAATGCATTATGCTCCTATGGACTTTCCTTCTCTCCGGATTCCTTTCCTTTGTGGCAACATTTTCCCCACAAAGATTCTTTTTAATATTCATATCATATGTATCATGAGGTCTCTTACACACTAAAATTTGTTTCTATATGTTGTTATTTAAGTCCATTCTAGTGAGTCGATACAAAGATTTTAACCTTCACCTCCTCAGTTAGAATGTCCTTAAATAGGGGCAGTTGTAAGACCCTAATTTTGACCCTAAGATCCCTCATGCTATCTCATCATATGCATTAGCTTTTGGAACACACCTTGGCATCCTCCTTACCCCTCATTCATTGGGTTTACTGTGGGAGAGATCACCAAGCACATTTGATTGTATTATACTTTGTTTTTCATTATTTACTAACCAAAATGCCAAAAAAATATGTCAATGTGTAGTTTTACTCTTTTGTAGGTAGTGTGTGTGCTCACCTATGCTTCACCAAGCTCATATTTAGGGTTTGAGACCCTCAATGCAAGGAGACTAATAAAGAGGTGGTTCACATTGGTTCTAAACATCATATATGGATCCCCATGGTCTTCACGTATCATTTGATCAAGAATTCATCAAGAGTTTGAAGATTGTTTGCCTTGGAAACCCTAATTCATTTGGGTGTCTTGTATGGGTTCTTCAACAAGTTTCTTTAACATATGATCAAATATTTAAAGGTATAATTCATATTACATCATCTTACATATATATGATCCTCCATGAGTCCCAAAAGTCAAGACAATGTCAAGCTAGCAAGATGGTTCATGGTGGTTGACCAGAGAAAGTCAACTGGTCAAAATTGGGGTTCCCTATACCCTATCTCCTACAACTCTTGTCATATGAAAATTATTCCAAGAGAAAAGTTACTTAAAATAACATTAAAAACAAATTTCATGTTAAATTCAAGAGCTACTTTTTCTTGGAAAGTCATTTTTTATGGTGAAAGCTTATAGGTCATTTTCTCTGAACCCTAGTTTGGAGGTCAACTTCCCAAGATCATAACTTGCTCAATTTTTATGATATGAAAGCCATTCAAATTCCATGATCAAATTCCATATGTCTATTTCAAATTTTATGTTTTTAGGAAGTTAAAATTAAAATTTCAAATGCATGTCCCAAGAGGAAACATTATAGGTCATTTTGGACCATTACCATTGAACAAGTGATTTTCCTCGACTTCTAAAATGCATAACTCCTTCATGCCAAATCCAAATGGGGTCAAATTGGTTACCAAATTGAATATGTTTGAAATAGATACAACTTTTATGAAGGAACATTTTTCATTTGAAGTCCATAGAAAAAGTTATTCAAGGTGGAAGAAGTGAACATATGATTTGGTACTAAGAAAATTTTCAAATATGTTTGATTTTCCAAACTTCCACCTCAAAATTCATCATGATCAAAGCTTCAAATGAAAAAGTGTTCAACATGAAAGTTGTTCCCCTTGATCTAACCTTTCCAAAAATTCCAAGATAATCTCATTTGGATCAAGATTGAGGGACTTGCGAATGGGTGTAATGCATGGTTCCATTTGGGAGAATTTCATGATCCAATTCAATTCAACAATGCATGGCTTAATGCAACACCTTCAGTATGACATGGAAGTGTGTAGAAAGCAATGGCATTGGCTATAAGTACATGTGCAATGAGATCAGAACGGAAAGGAACACCCTGCCCAAGCTTTGCTAGATTGGTCCAAACCCTCATTTCCATAGAATTTCTAAACATTTTTCTTGAAATCGAGCTTGAACTCCATATTCTGTTTGGAAGTTCAAACTCCATAAATTTACTTCCCTTTTTTATCTCAATTGGCTTCTGCAAGCAAAAGGAAGAGAAAGCAAGCAAATCCAGATCAAGATCAAGTGAAATTGGATCAACTCGAAGGTGATTTTTCAGAAACTTCATCTCTTCGATTATCTCTCAATTCTTCACCATTCTTTGTGATTTTTGGTTGGCTGAAGTCCTACCAATGTAGGAAACAAGATTGAGTAGTTTGAGGTCAAATCGAAGCAACTCAGTTCATGATCCTCAAAATTCAAATCCCTGTATCATTTTATATACTTGGAATTGGAGAAAATTGAGGCCAGATTCGAGCTCCTGAGCATTTTTTCTTTAAATCCATGTCTCTTTTTTTTCATTTTGGTGATGGTTGACGGTGGACCACTCCGGTGAGGTCCACCGGAGAAGAAGATCGGAGCCCTAGCTCCGGTGATGTGTTGTCACACCTCTCAACCACAGGATCCATTCAAAATGTTTTAATCTTAGCCCTTGGTTCTGATTACCACGCATACAACGCATTTGACTTGGTGCATGGTGGAACGCACACGTGTGGCCATCAGATTTGCCACTTCAAATAATGAGGGAGATCTGATGGCCCCTGATTTTCCATATTTTCTGATTTTTCATTTAATTGTGTTATTTTGATTAATTCACATTAATTTCATTTTTAATCCAAAAAATATGGGACTTTCACCAAAAATATTTAAATATTTTTATCTTTCATTTTATGATATAAAATTATTTTTTGGATTAATTTTGGTATTTTTCATGAATTAATTGTTTTGTATATATTTTAAATTATTTAAAAATACTTCTGACTTTTCAAAAATCATGAAATTTTTTGTCTAAGGTCCTTTGACCTTCATTGACCTAGGATAAATCTCTTGGCCATTTATTTGGTGTTTTGAAGAGGTTTTAGGTTTTTGTCAAATTAAATTGAATTTAAATGCATTTTTAATTTGATTTTAATTATTAGTTGTATAGAAATTATGTTGAGCCATTTTTATTTATTTGTGATGTTTGACTATGTGTTTGGGCCTTGGTCAAGGTTGATTTGACATTTGTTGAGTTAAAACCATTGGATTTAGGGGATTGATTAAATGTACATTTCATCTTCCGAAATGAATGGATGATTTTAATTTGATAAAATTTCTCCCATGACCAATTTGTGTTTCTCTCATCCCCTCTCCCTCTTCATCTTCAATCCCATTATTTCCCATCCCTTGCATTGACCAATGAAATTTCAACATCCTAGGGCTAATTGGTTTATCAATAACTTTGTGTTAGATGAACCAATACAAGTATGGATGAGATAGGTCCATCCCCTTGATTTTTTTATTTTAGTGTGTGGTATGTTTTAGGACTTTGGTTCATTATACCAAATCTCTAACATGCATTAACACTTAAATTTCTATTGTCCGGCCTCAGATAGTTGTGACTTCTATATAAGTCTAAATACGATTGCTTAACATAGAGCTAAATGTTGATCCTAAAGGAATATCATTCTAGTAAGTGGGATTGTAAGTCTCCTCCCTTTCATGGTATTGTGTGAAAACTTGGCCTTTTTTCCTTCCTATGGAAGATGTCTTGGTTCATGGATCCATGCCTGTGAATAGAAGGTTGAGTGTTCTCCAAGGAATGACTTAATCAATTAAAAAGAAAAGCATCACTAACATCTAATCAACTAACATTTGACTAACTTGTATTAATATTGCTTTTATTTTCAAGTCATTTACCTTATGAAAATTAATTTCAATTCATTTACCATTCATTTGTCATTTACATAGCATTTAATTTGTTTATGTTTATGTCATTTTCACTTTACTCATTTGAGACATATCTTGTGATTGTATATATTTGTTTGTGTATCTTGTTTGTGTTTGTGGTCTTAGGACCTTAAAATACTTAATAAACAACAAAAACCCTAAAAAATGTTTGTGAGGACTGTTGGGTGTGATCTAAGCTTTTGGACTTAGAATTAGGCAACATTCCCTATGCAAAAGGACTTGGCCAATGCCAACATTCAGAGATTAAGTTGTTGTAATTGGAGCTTTCATCTGATGCAAATATTGGGATCCACTGGAATTCATCTGCTACATGGTCTTGATACAATAGTTATTTTGGTCTCATGTTACACCTTATTCTGAGTAAAAATCAAGAAGTGTTTCATCTGATACATGAGAAGACAAAGAAGACTGTTAGTTGTGGATTTGTTTGCTTGGATGTGGACATCTTTATTTGATGCCTTGCTCTTCATATTTCTAAGTGTTTGCGGATTATTGCTTGATTTAAAAGTCCAAAGGGAAATGGGTTTTCTATATGACATTCTTGTCTGTTGGATTGCATCCCATTGGTCAGATTTATTTTTAACTCTTAACTTTTAATTTTATGCTTAGGATTAGTCTCTTCATCTCCTCTCACTTCTTAAATTTCAAATCTCCCCCCCCCCCTTTCAAAAAACTTCTTTGCTTGTTATTTCAAACTTAGACATGTTTTAAATTTGAAACGTTGGCCTTATGCCATTGCATTTTTAAACTCTTTTCTTAAATCAAACTTGTAAATGAATCTAATCATACTGACTTAAAATTTCAAAGGACAAAAACAACTAACACTCATTCAAAATTTTGGGCCTTTTGTGCCTCTTTTAAACTTAACTTTTGATCAAAAACAATCCACTCACTTTGAAATTGTTACCATGAACTACGAGGTTTTGATCCCTCATTTTTATGTTGGTACGTAGGCACAAGTCCAACGGTCTTGTCAAAAACAAAAATATAATCAATGAATTCTTTTCTCATCCATACATTCTATTTTTTCTCAAACATCATTTATACCAAAACACATACACACATAAAAAAGGGCTCCCTAGGACACTTTGGGTGCTAACACCTTCCCTCTGTGTAACCAACCGCCTTACCTGTAATCTCTGGCATTTTATTAGTTTTTGATTTGAAAACTTCTTATCTTTGGGTTTTGTTCGTACTTTTCCCTTTTCCTTTGGAAACAATAAAAGCGCAGTGGCGACTCTGGTTTTATCGACGTTAAGTTTATCCATAGCTTAACGGTCATGAATTTACCACTACAGGGGCTGTTGAAGCTGCAAACAAGAACATCAAGAAGATCATTTAAAAAATGGTTGTGACTTACAAATATTGACATGAAATGCTCCCATTTTCTTTGCATGGGTACCGTACATCTATCTGCACTTCAACAGGGGCAACCCCTTTCTCACTTGTTTATGGCATGAAAGTTGTGCTCCTCGTGGAGGTTGAGATCCCATCATTGTGTGTCTTGATGGAAGCCAAGTTAACAGAAGCTGAATGGTGTCAAACCAGATATGACTAGTTGAACTTGATTGAAGAAAAGAGATTGGCCGCCGTGTGTCATGGTCAACTCTATCAGCAGAGAATGAAGAAGGCATTTGATAAGAAGCACATGTCTCATGTATTCAGAGAAGGTGACCTCGTGCTCAAGAAGATTCTATCTTTCAAACGTGATGCCATGGGCAGGTGGACTCCTAATTATGAAGGCCTATATGTTATTAAGAGAGCCTTTTCGGACGGTGCTTTGATTCTTACAACTATGGATGGTGAAGAGTTCACTCGTCCTGTGAATGCCGATGCAGTCAAGAAATACTTCGCCTAAAAAGAAAAGAACAACTCGCTAAGTTGAAAACTCGAAAGGGCGGCTTGGGAAAAAATGAGCGTCTCAGTCGATTGAAAACCCGAAAGGGCCATCCAGGCAAAATTTAGAGACATAAAATAGAAAATTCCTCTCGATAGGTTGCGTACCCCACCCTGGGGAAATTTACGCAAAAATTAGGGATTATGGCAAGTAATTGCATTCGGTTGATTCCCTAGTTATTGGAGTAGTTTTGAGCAAGTCAGTCGTTTTCGATTCATCATTCTCAACCGAAGCCAAGAGCACAACAGATATTGAAGTTGGTAGGAGGAGAATAGTGATCATTGTATTCAATGCAGCTCTTTTCCATGTAAGTTACCATTTTCAACTATTTGTAAAGATCCATGGAGTCTTGTCATTTACAGACTATCGTTCTATTAAATAAAGTTGAGCTTTTGTCCAATTGATTCTACTCTTATTTATTTTTCATCTAAAATAGAATTAAATTTTATGATGATAAATTTGAAATAAATTAATAAAAAACATTTTTTTCTTAAAAATTTGAAACCAAACACTTTAAAAGGCAATCAAATTCGGTAAGGAATATCAACAGTAATTTGAGGACAGGTAAGTCTTAAAGTCCGAAGCATGGTTGGTCTTCCCCAAGTAGCTGAGTTGATAACCTCTCCCCAACAGCAAGTCAGTTTCCCGAGCTGAATTATGGGCTCACACCCTCAACAGTTTTCCTGGACACCGTACAGAGTCTTATCTCCTGTTCTCCTCGACGGAGTTCATCTTCAGATACAACAATTTTGTTTCAAAGCAGTGTTTGAAGTGGTCCCCTACGGGGTTATCTCCCATATTGATATAGTGATAATCTAAAATTCCCCGCAGAATGGACAATTTGGATTCCCAGCAGATTTTCTTGCTTTTTCTCCAGCCAGAGTTGAAGCCTTCAACACCAAATGATTTGTATCTTTGTCGGCACGTTTCTCCAGTTGGTGTTTCCATCTTGTCGAGATTGGCCGAGTGTTGTAGCGATGATTCAAATATGTGACATTTGTATCCTTTGTTATAGTTTTGTCAGCATAATCATCAAACATATATATATATTCACGCCTAGCTTATAGCATCAGATAATCCATTATGCATTTGCTATGGCATTTCATTATTCTAATCCCCTGTTACGGTGACATTATTTCCCCATACAGGTTTGGTGCGTCTGTCCTCTTTCAATTGTAGGGTGTCAGCCCATTAGGCAGAAAGAATTTAACCTTTCTTACTTCCCCACTGAGTTATTTCCTCGTGGATGATTATTGTTTATGTTTCCTCCCTAGTTTAATTATTTGGATGGAACTACTCCCCTTGAGTTATATCCTCATTGGGTTGAGTCCTTGCTTGACCGTCTCTTTCTAGCTCTTACCTAGATAGATATCTTCGGTCCCTTGAGAGTCTATTACCCAATAACTGGTAATATTCCTCTCAATTGTCGAGTATATTTACTATTTTCCAAATACCCGATAAAAGTAACATACTTCTTTTGTTATCCCAATGATTTCATTTTCACGTGTTCTCAAGCAGTCTATCCTTGATATGTTCATCCTCATCGATGACGGATATTCTGCCTTTGTGGTTTTCTACCCAGTAAAAAGGTAGTTGTAATCCCTCTTTTCATTCCCCCATAGAGTTAATCCTTGATATGTTCATCGTAACTGATGACAGATTTTCTTCTTTTTTGGTATTCTGCCCAGTAACCGGTAGATATAAACCCTATTTCTCCCCTCAGAGTTAATCCTTGATATGTTTATCCTTACCGATGACGGGTTCTTATTTTGGTCTTCTGCCCAGTAACTGGTAGTTGTAAATCCTATTTACCCTTGCTGAGTCTATCCTTGATATGTTCATCCTAACCAGTGATGGATATTCTCTTTGGTATACTATCCAGTAGACGATAGATATAATTCCTACTTTTTTAGGTAGTTTATCCTTGATATGTTTACCTTAACTGGTAATGGATATTCTTCCCATTTCCCCAGGTGGTATATCCTTGATATGTTCATCCTAACTGATGACGGATATTCTTCCCCCTGAGTCTATCCTTGATATGTTCACCTTAACCGGTGATAGATATTCTCTCTCTCTTTGGTCTTCTTCCCAGTAACCGATAGTTGTAAATCCTATTTGATATTTCCCCTAGTAGGTTGTTCTTACCCAGTAACCGGTAACAAACATAGCACAATTTCCTCAGCGAGTTATCCTTGATATATTTACCCTAATCGGTAACGGATGTCTCTCTGACGGAATACATTATTTTCCTACACAGTAAACGATAATAGATAATGTAATTCCGTTACTCCTGTGTTGAAGTGCATTCTTCCCCAGTTGAGTTTGGTTCAGGTATTTCAGTTTTGTTCTGATCTACCTGTTTCCCTTGCAGATTCTCTTTGATCCCCAACCAAGTCCTTCCATTGATGGAATTTTTCTCATGTCTCCAACAGTTTTCAAGTCGTAGCCTGGCCTACGCACAACTATTTATCCCCAGAGTGTCTATTTCCCCAGTGAGTTTTCCTTATGGAATGCGCTATACTCCTGTGGACTTTCAGTCTCTCCGATTTCTTTTCCTTTGTGGCAATATTCTCCCCATAGAGATTCTTTTTAACATTCATGTCATATGCATCATGAGGTCTCTTAGGGACCAACATTTTTTTTTCTATATGTTGTTATTTAAGTCTATTCTATTGAGTCGATATGAAGATTTTAACCTTCACCTCCTCAGTTAGAATGTCCTTAAATAGGGGCAGCTGTAAGACCCCAATTTTGACCATAAGATCCCTCATGTGATCTCATTATAAGCATTAGCTTTTGGATCACACATTGGCACCCTCCTTACCCCTCATTCATTGGGTTTACATTGGGAGAGATCACCAAGAACTTTTGATTCTATCATACTTTATTTTTTATTATTTACTAACCAAAATACCAAAAAGATGTCAATATATAGCTTAACTCTTTTGTAGGTAGTGTATGTGCTCACCTATGCTCCATCAAGCTCATATCTAAGGTTTGAGACCCTAAATGCAAAAAGATAAATTAAGAAATGGTTCACATTGGCTATAAGCATCATATATGTATCCCTGTGATCTTCACATGTCATTTTGATCAAGAATTCATCAGGAGTTTGGAGATTGTTTGCCTTGGAAACCCTAATTCATCTGGGTATCTTATGTGACTTCCTCAACAAGTTTCTTCAACATTTGATCAAATATTTAAAGGTATAATTCATATTACATCATATTATACCTATATGATACTCCATGAGTCCCAAAAGTCAAGAGAATATCAAGCTAGCAAGTTGGTTCATGGTGGTTGACCAGAGAAAGTCAACTAGTCAAAACTGGGGTTCCCTAGACCATATCTCCTACAATTTTTGTCATATGAAAATGATTCCAAGAGAAAAGTTACTCAAGATGACATTAAAAACAACCTTCATGAAGATCTAATTTTGTTTGGGAAGTCATTTTTATGGTGAAAGATTATATGTCATTTTGTCTGAACCCTAGTTTGAAGGTCAACTTCGAAGGGCCATAACTTTCTCAATTTTCATTAGATAAAATCCATTCAAACTCCATGATCAAATTCAAGATGTCTAATTAAACTTTTATGGTTAGAGGAAGTTCAAATTCAACTTGCAAATGCATGTGCCAAGAGGAAACATTATAGGTCATTTTGGGCCATTACCATTGAACAAGTGATTTTCCTCAACTTCTAAAATGCATAACTCCTTCATGCAAAATAAAAATGGGGTCAAATTTGTGACCAAATTGAAGAGGTTTGAAAGAGATACAACTTTGATGAAGGAATTTTTTCAATTGAAAGTCCATAACAAATGTTATTCAAGGTGGAAGAAGTGAACATATGACTTGGTACTTAGAAAATTTTCAAACATGTTGGATTTTTCAAACTTCCACCTCAAAATTCATCATGATCCAAGCTTCAAATTAAAAAGTGTTCAACATGAAAGTTGTTTCCCTTGATCCTGCCTTACCAAAAAGTCCAAAATCATCTCATTTGGATCAAAATTGAAGGACCTACGCATGGGTGCAATGTGAGGTACCATTTGGAAGAATTTCATGATCCAATTCAATTCAACAATGCATGGCTTAATGCAACACTTTAAGCATGACCTATACATGATTTCGAACCTTTGCAAATGATTGTTTGGGATTTGTGCACGCCCATGCTAGATCTTGAAGAAACTTGCTATTTTTGAACTTTGGAATGGAAGTGTGTAAATAGCACATGCATTGGCTATAAATAGAGAAGAAGTGTGATTGGAACTTCATCAATACCTTGCACAAGCTTTGCCAGACCTATCCGTACCCTCCATTGCATACAATTTCTGAAGATTTCTTTTGAAATCGGGCTTGAACTTCATCTTCTATTTGGAAGTTCAAACTCCATAAATTCACTTCCCTTTTCATGTCAATTTTTTTCTGCAAGCATGAGGAAGAGAAAGCAAGCAAATCCAGATCAAGATCAAGTGAATTTGAATCAACTCGAAGGTGATTTTTCAGAAACTTCATCTCTTCGATTCTCTCTCAATTCTTCACCATTATTTGTGATTTTTAGTTGGCTAAAGTCCTACCAATGTAGGCAAGAAGATAGAGTTGCTTTGAGGTCAAATCGAAGTAACTCAGTTCATGATCCTCAAAATTCAAATCCCTGTATCTTTTTATATACTTGGAATTGGAGAAAATTGAGGCTAGATTGGTACTCCTGAACATTTTTCTTTCAAATTAGTGTGTTCACTTTTTATTTTCCATGAAGTTGAGCCTGAACCAGACCGGTGGTGATCATCGGAAAAGATGACCGGAGCTAGGGCTCCGATGGTGCATTGGCAAAGTCCAAGCCATCTGATCTGATTCAAATGTTTTAATCTCAAGCGTTCATTGTAATTACCACGTGTACAACGCATTGACCAAGGTGTATGGTGGAACGCGCGCGTGTGGCCATCAGATCTGTCACCTCAATTAATAAGGGAGATCTGATGGCCCTTGTTTTTTGTTTTTTCTGATTTTTTCATTTAATCCACTTATTTTGGTTAATTCATATTAATTTCATTTTTAATCCAAAAAATATGGGTCTTTCACCTAAAATCTTTAAATATTTTCCTCTTTCATTTTCTGAATTAAATTTTTCTTTTGGGATTTCTTTTGATATTTTTCATGAATTAATTGTTTTTGTTCATATTTTTAATTGTTTAAAAATACTTCTGACTTTTCAAAAAAACATGAAATTTTTTGTCTAAGGTCCTTTGACCTTCATTGACCTAGGATAAATCTTTTGGCCATCTATTTGGTGTTTTGAAGAGGTTTTAGGTTTTGGCCAAATTAAATTGAATTTAAATGCATTTTTAATTTGATTTTTTAATTGATTAATTGTATAGAAATTATGTTGAGCCATTTTTATTGACTTGTGATGTTTGACTATGTGTTTGGGCCTTGGTCAAGGTTGATTTGACTTTTGTTCAGTTAAAATCATTGGATTTAGGGGATTGATGAAATGTACATTCCATCTCCCAAAATGAATGAATAATTTTAATTTGATAAAATTCCTCCCATGACCAATTTGTGTTTCTCTCATCTCCCCTCCCTCTACATCTTCAACCCCTTTCATCCCCATCTCTTTCATTGACCAATGGAATCTCCATGTCCTAAGACTAATTGGTTCATCAATGACTTGGTGTCAGATGAATCAATACAAGTATGGATGAGATAGGTCCACCCCTTTTGATCTTTTATTTTAGTGTGTAGTATGTTTTAGGAGTTTGGTTAATTATACCAAAGCTCTAACATGCATTAACACCTAAATTTTTATTGCCCGACTTTAGATAGTTGTGACTTCTACATATGTCCAATTACGATTTCTTAACATAAAGCTAAATTTTGACCCTAAAGGCATCATTATAGTATGTGGGATTGTAAGTCTCTCCCATTTCAGGGTATTGTATGGAAACTTGGCCTTTTTTCCTTCCTATGAAAGATGTCTTGGTTCAAGGATCCATGCTTGTGAATATAGGGTTGAGTGTTCTCCAAAGAATGACTTAATCAATTAAAAAGAAAAACCAACTAACATCTAATTAACCTTGACTAACACTAACTATTATTAACATTACTTTACTTTTAAGTCATTTACTTTATGCAATTTAATTTCAAGTCATTTACCATTTGTTACCATTTTCATTTCATTAACTTGTTTATGTTAATGCCATTTTCACTTTGCTCATTTGAGCCATATATTGTGATTGTATATTTGTTTGTGTATCTTGTTTGTGTTTGTGGTCTTAGGACCTAAAATACTTAATAAATAACAAAAAATCCTAAAAAATGTTGTGTGGACTGTTGGGTTTTGTAAGACCCCCATTTTGACCCTAAGATCCCTCATGCTATCTCATCATATGCATTGGGATCACACATTGGCATCCTCCTTACCCTTCATTCATTGGGTTTGAATTGGGAGAGGTCACCAAGCACTTTAGATTGTATCATTCTTTCTTTTTCATTATATACTAACCAAAATACCAAAAATATGTCAATGTATAGTTTGTTGCTTTTGTAGGTAGTGTGTATGCTCACTTATGCTCCATCAGGATCATATCTAGGTTTTGAGACCCTCAATGCAAGGAGATCAATCAAGAAATGGTTCACATTGGCTCTAAGTATCATATATGGATCCCCATGATCTTCACATGTTGTTTTGATCAAGAAATCATCAAGAGTTTGGAGTTTGTTTGCCTTTGAAACCCTAATTCATCTAGGTATCTTGTGTGACTTCTTCAACACGTTTCTTCAACAATTGATCAAGTATTTCAAGGTATACTTCATATTACGTCATATTATCCATATGTGATCCTCCATGAGTCCCAAAAGTCAAGATAATGTTAAGCTAGCAAGTTGGTTCATGGTGGTTGACCAGAGGAAGTCAACTAGTCAAAACTGGGGTTCCCTAGACCCTATCTCCTACAATTTTTGTCATATGAAAATAATTCCAAGAGATAAGTTACTCTAAATGACATTCCAAACAACTGTCATGTTGTAGTCAAGAACTAGTTTTGCTTTAAAAGTCATTTTTTATGGTGAAAGATTATAGGTCATTTTGTCTAAACCCTAGCTTGGAGGTAAACTTTCCAAGGCCATAACTTGCTCAAATTTTATAAGATGAAATCCATTCAAATTCCATTATTAATTTCAAGATGTCTACTTAAACCTTGATGTTTGTAGGAAGGGAAAATTCAACTTTCAAATGCATGTGCCAAGAGGAAATATTATAGCTCATTTTGGACCAATACCATTGAACAAGTGATTTTCCTTAACTTCTAAAATGCATAAATCTTTCATGTCAAATCCAAATCAGGTCAAATTTGTGACCAAATTGAAGAGGTTTGAAATAGCTACAACTTTGATGAAGGAAATTTTCTCATTTGAAGTCCATAGAAAACGTTATTCAAGATGGAAAAAGTGAACATTTGACTTGGGACTTAGAAAATTTTCAAATATGTTTGATTTCCCAAACTTCCACCCTTAAAATTAATCATGATCCAAGCTTAAAATGTATAAGTGTTCAACATGAAAGTTGTTCTCGTTGATCTAACCTTTCCTAAACTACCAAGATCATCTCATTTGGATTAAAATTGAGGGACTTATGCATGGGTGTAAGTTAAGGTATCATTTGGATAATTTCAAGTTCCACTTTTCATATACATTTGTATGAGCTTCTAACATGATATCAGCATTGAGTACATTGGATTATGGATCAGAATACTTCATTCCATGGGCCATATGCATGCCCATGCATCCATGCAAAGGAGAATTTGAAAATTTGCCAAATTTGGAAGTGTGCAAATATCATTCACATTGGCTATAAATAGAACCCTTGATGATCATAATTGGGATCTCTCTTGCCCAAGCTTCGACCCTCTCCTCCCCCAAACCCCATTGAAAGGATAATCTGGAAGGTTTCAATTCAAATCATCTTGGTGAGAAACCGAGTTTTAATTCTCCTTCTGTTTTAGGATTGAAACTCCAATAGTCCAAGCCTTTTAGCCATTCAAATCATCTTCTACAAGCTTCTAGAGTCAAGCCAAGCCAAATTGGAGGCCAAATCAAGCAATTCTGAAGCTCCTCGAAAGGTGAGATTTTAGCACATTCTTCTCTTCGATTCTCTCTCGATTCTCCATTATTCTTGTTGATTTTTTGGTTTGCTGAAGTCCTACCAATGTAGGAAATAAGATTGAGTTGCTTTGAGGTCAAATCGAAGCAACTCAGTTCATGATCCTTAAAATTCAACTCCCTGTATCTTTTCATATACTTGGAATTAGACAAAATTGAGGGGAGATTCGAGCTCCTAGGCATGTTTCTTTAAATCCATGTCTTACTTTTTCATTTTGGTGATGGTTGGTGGTGGACCAGTCCGATGAGGTCCACCGGAGAAGAAGACCGAAGCTATGGCTCCGGTGATGAGGTGTCTTGTTTCCCAACCACATGATCCTTTCAATTTGCTTTAATCTCGTGCGTTGGTTTTGATTACCACACGTGCATCTCAGTTGACCAAGGAACATGTGGAACGTGCGCTGATCACCATCTGATCTGCCACCTCAATTAATGAGGGAGATCAGATGGTCCACGTTTTTTGAATTTCTAAATATTCTATTTAATTGCTTATTTTTAATTAATTAATATTAACTTCATTATTGATCCAAAAAATATGGGACTTTCACCAAAAAAATTCAAATATTTTTCTCTTTTATTTTCTGAATTAAAATTAGTTTTTGAATTAATATTAATATTTTTCATAATTTAATTGTTTTTGTGCATATTTTTAATTGTTTAAAAATACTTCTGACTTTTCAAAAATAATGAAATTTTTTCTCCAAGGTCCTTTGACCCTATTTGACCTATGATAAATCTCTTGGCCATTTATTTGGTGTTTTGAAGATGTTTTACGTTTTTGATAAAACATAATTTAATTTAATGCATTTTAATTTGATTTTTAATTGTTTAATTGTGTAAAAATTATGTTGAGCCATTTTGATTGACTTGTGAAGTTTGACTATGTGTTTGGGCCTTGGTCAAGGTTGATTTGAATTTTGTTGAATTAAAATCATTGGATTTAGGGGATTGATGAAATGTACATTTCATCTCCCAAAATGAATGAATGATTTTAATTTGATAAAATTCCTTCCATGACCAATTTGTGTTGTCTCATTTCCCCTCACTCTTCATCTTCAATCCCATTCTATCTCATCCCTTCCATTGACCAATGACATCTCAATATCCTTATGCCAACGATGTCCTTTTGACTCTTTAATGTGTAAAAATGAAATAAAACTAATAATTTAAATAAAACTCAAACTACTTTAAATAATCAAAATAAAATCAAAACAAAAACATAAACAATCCTATTTAATTATTTAAAACCTATTGGCAAAAAATAGAAAAAGAAATTACTCGAAACAAATAAAAGTCGGACGCAAAAGTGTCCGAAAAATTAAACTGAATGCACCAAAATGATCAGCGCGAAATACACTTCTAAAAAGTATATAGGTTTTGGCCAAATTTTGAAATGGAAATTGCCCGGTTAAAACGCTCAGACTGACCAAAATATGATCGAAAAATAAATTGAGCACACTAGATTAAACTACACGAAACATAGATTAATGAAAATGATGTCTGCAAGTTTGATTTTGAAACTTTTCCGCCCGCTGTTTTGACACACATTTGATAATTGATTTAACTGGTTTGCCTGTAGATCCGAAAATTTATTTCGACTGACATTCTAGGTATTATGCGGTATGGAATGCATGTTATGATATGTAAAGATGCAACGACTATGACGAATGTGTTAAGTTGGTGAGTCAGGGTCAAAATCGGGGTGTGACAATATTTCTATGAATTGTAAGAAGGATGCTTTGTCCAATGTGTTGGTTGACACTGGGTCATCTATGAACGTGCTTCCAAAGTCAACTCTATCTAGACTTTCTTATCAAGGCGCCCCAATGAGATACAGTGGCGTGATTATCAAGGCGTTTGATGGTTCCCGTAAAACCGTCATTGGTGAAGTGGACCTTCCAATTAAGATAGGTTAGAGTGATTCCTAAATTACTTTCCAGGTAATGGATATCCACCCAGCCTATAGCTGCTTGTTGGGAAGGCCATGGATTCATGAAGCTGGAGCAATGACGTCTACTCTACACCAGAAATTGAAATTTATTCAGAACGGTAAGCTTGTCGTTGTTGGTCGAGAAAAAGCACTGTTGGTGAGCCATTTGTCATCCTTTTCTTATGCTGAAGCTAAGGAGGAGGTTGGAATATCGTTCCAAGCCTTGTCTATTGCTGAAGAAAATAAAATTGGGCCACCTATGTCCTCCTTAAAGGATGCACAAAAGGTTATTAAGGTTGGATGCGTTGATCAGTGGGGTCGTATGGTGGAGATTACTGAGAACAAGAATAGGGCTGGATTGGGATTTCAACTAGGGCCGTTCAACGTCAAAATTGAAGATGTGTAACCGAGTTTCCACAGTGGAGGGTTCATTCATGGGAATGATCAATACTCAGTTGCTCTAATTCAGGACAATGACGATGATGACGAAGCTTGCACCAACTTTGTGACGCATGGCCAGACTTGCAACAATTGGGTTGTTGTTGACGTTCCTACTATTATTCATCGCTCTAAGTAATTTGTTTTTCATTTTAATAAAAAAATCCTTCTCCTATGCCTAAGAGAGAAATGAACATTGTTTGCCATTTCTATTATCATCAATAAAATGCAATTTTATTCATCCACATCTATGATGTTTTATTTTTGCTTTTTCTAAAAATGGTAATCACAAAAAATATAAATAAATAATAATATTCCATATGCATGATATTTGGTCACAATTCACTTTTCTAAAACCAAAATATCAAATCATTATGCAGGTTGGTTCTCAAACTCATTGAATACAATGATCCTACTCCCTCTCCAAACTTTAATTTCCTTGTATTTGAGGCAGAGGAAGAAACTGATGAAGAAGTATCTGATGAATTATCTCGTTTACTTGAGCACGAGGAAAAAGTCATTCAACCGTTTGAAGAGCAGATTGAGCTAGTCAACTTGGGTTCTGAGGATGACGTAAAGGAAGTTAAGATTGGGTCTCAATTGTGTCTAGAAGCTAAGAAGGGGTTGATTGATCTTCTTCGAGAGTATTCAGATGTGTTTGCTTGGTCCTATCAAGACATGTCTGGTTTGGATTCTGAGATTATGGAGCACAGATTACCGTTGAAGCCAGAATACCCGTCGGTCAAGCAGAAATTGAGGAGGACTCATCCTGATATGGCAACAAAGATCAAAGAGGAAGTGCAGAAGTAGATTGATGTTGGTTTTCTTGTTACCACCGAGTATCTACAGTGGGTGGCCAACATTGTTCATGTTCCTAAGAAAGATGGAAAAGTCTATATGTATGCTGATTATAGAGATTTGAATAAAGTTAGTCCAAAATATGATTTTCCTCTGCCACACATTGATATGTTGGTAGACAATACAACTAAATTCAAAGTCTTTTCGTTTATCGACGGATTTTCCAGTTATAATCAAATCAAGATGGCACCTGAAGATATGGAGAAGACCACATTCATTACACCCTAGGGAACATTTTGTTATAGAGTGATGCCTTTCGGTTTAAAGAATGCTGGTGCAACATACCAGAGACCTATGACCACTCTTTTTCATGATATGATGCATAATGAGATTGAAGTTTATATTGATGATATGATTGCTAAGTCAAGTGATAAGGAAAAGCATGTTGAGAATTTGTTGAAGTTATTCCATCGTTTGAGGAAATATAAACTCCACTTGAATCCCAATAAGTGTACTTTTGGTGTTCGTTCTGGTAAGTTGTTGGGCTTTATTTTCAGCGAAAGGGGTATTGAAGTTGATCTTGCCAAGGTCAAAGTAATACAAGAGATGCCTGCACCCAAAATTGAGAAGCAAGTCAGATGTTTTCTCGGCCGCTTGATTTATATCGTAAGACTTATATCGCATATGACTGCCACATATGCGCCTATATTCAAGCTTCTTCGGAAAGATCAGCCTTGTGATTGGACCAAAGATTTCCAGAAATCTTTTCACAGTATCAAAGAATATCTGTTTGAGCCTTTGATTCTGTCTCCAGCTGTTGAAGGAAGATCATTGATCATGTATTTGACTATGCTTGAAGAGAGTATGGGTTGTGTTCTTGGTCAGCAAGATGAATCTAGAAAGAAAGAGTATGCAATTTACTACCTTAGTAAGAAGTTCATCGACTGTGAGACTCGGTATTCTATGCTTGAAAAGACTTGTTGCGCATTGGCTTGGGCTGCTAAGCGTCTACGCCAATATATGTTGAATCATACTACTCGGTTGATATCCAAAATGGATCCAATCAAATACATTTTTGAGAAGTCAGCTTTAACTAGGAGAATTGCCCGTTGGCAGATGTTGTTATCTGAGTATGATATTGAATACTGATCTCAAAAAGCTATTAAAGGTAATGTCTTAGCTGACAATTTGGCTCACCAACCCATTGAAGATTACCAGTCAGTGTAGTATGATTTTCCTGACGAAGAGATTTTGCACTTGAAGATGAAAGATTGTGATGAACCATTGCTTGAAAAAGGTCCAGCACCTGGTTCCCGTTGGGGCATGGTATTTGATGGAGCTGTTAATTCATATGGTAATGATATTGAGGAAGTGATTATTACTCCTCAAGGCACTCATTTTCCATTTACAGCTAGATTAACTTTCAAGTGTACAAATAATATGGCTAAGTATGAAGCTTGCATTATGGAGCTTGAAGAGGCAATTGATCTCATGATCAAGTATCTTGATGTCCATGGAGATTCAACTTTGGTTGTGAATCAGATCAAAGGTGAATGGGAGATGAATCAACCCGGTTTAATACCATATAGAGATTATGCGAGGCAGATTACAACTTTCTTTACAAAGGTTGATTTCATCATAACCCTCGAGATGAAAACGGGATGGCAGATGCTCTTGCAACGTTGGCTTCAATGATTGTGGTGAAGTTTTGGAATGAAGTTCCCAATTTGACTATGATGTGTCTTGATAGGATGACTCATGTGTTTGTTGTCGAAGAAGTTAAAGATTAGAAGTCGTGGTATTTTGATATCAAGAGTTTCCTCCAAAGTCAGATTTACCCGCATGGGGCATCCTTGAAAGATAAGAAGACTTTGAGAAGATTAGTTGGCAACTTCTACCTGAATGGTGATGTGCTTTACAAGATAAACTTTGATATGGTTCTGCTCAGATGCGTGGATAGATTCGAAGCAGACTTATTGATGACTGAAGTCCATGAAGGTTCCTTTGGTACTCATTCCAATGGACATGCTATGGCAAAGAAGATGTTAAGAGAAGGTTACTATAGGCTGACAATGGAATCTGACTGCTACAAGTTTGTGAAGAAAATCCACAAATGTCAAATTTATGCAGATAAAAATCATATTCCTCCAACACTGTTGAATGTCATTTCCTCTCTATGGCCCTTCTCCATGTGGGGAATTGATATGATTGGTATGATTGAGCCCAAATCATCAAACGAACATCGTTTCATTATGGTGGCTACTGACTACTTCACAAAGTGGGTTAAAGCGACATCGTACACAAATGTAACCAAGCAAGTTGTTATAAGATTTATCAAGAATCAGATCATATATCGTTATGGTGTGCCAAGTAAGATCATTATTGACAATGGATCGAACTTGAACAATAATATGGTGGAAGCTCTTTGTAAATACTTCAAGATTGCACTTCATAATTCTTCTCCCTACAGACCCACGATGAATGAGGCTGTTGAAGCTGCAAATAAGAACATCAAGAAGATCATTCAGAAAATGGTTGTGACATATAAAGATTGGCAAAAGATGCTCCCATTTGCTTTGCATGGGTACCGTACATCCATCCGTACTTCAATAGGGGCAACACCTTTTTCACTTGTTTATGGCATGGAAGTTGTGCTCCCAGTAGAGGTTGAGATCCCATCACTGCGTGTCTTGATGGAAACCAAGTTGACTGAAGTTGAATGGTGTCAGACCAGATATGACCAGTTGAATTTAATTGAAGAGAAGAGATTAAATGCCATGTGTCATGGTTAGTTGTATCAGCAAATAATAAAGAAGACATTTGATAAGAAGGTTAGGCCTCATGTGTTCAGAGAAGGTGACCTTATGCTCAAAAAGATTATATCTTTCAAACCTGATTCTAGGGGCAAATGGACTCCTAATTATGAAGTCTCATATGTTGTTAAGAGAGCCTTTTCAGGTGGTGCTTTGATTCTTACAACTATGGATGGTGAAGAGTTAACTCACCCTATAAATGTCGATGCAATCAAGAAATACTTCGCCTAAAAAGAAAAAGAACAGCTCGCTAAGTTGAAATCCCGAAAGG
This sequence comes from Lathyrus oleraceus, assembly GCF_024323335.1. Lineage (NCBI taxonomy): Eukaryota > Viridiplantae > Streptophyta > Magnoliopsida > Fabales > Fabaceae > Lathyrus > Lathyrus oleraceus. The sequence continues at coordinate 48,271,833 of NC_066579.1, read as the reverse complement.
GCAGCTTACGCAAAAATGAGCGTCAAGGTGGATTAAAAGCTTGAAGGGAGATCCAGGTAAAAATTAAGGAGATAAAATAGAAATTTATCTCGCTAGATTGAGTACCCCGCCTTGGGGCAATCTAGGCAAAAATTAGGGGATTATGGCGACTAACTGCATTCGGTTGGTTCTGATCGTTGGAGACAGTTTTTGAGCAAGTCATTTGTTTCTGATTCGTCATTCTCGACCAAAGCCAAGAGCATAACCGATATTGAAGTTTGGTAGGAAGAGTAGTGATCATTGTATTCAATGTAGCCATTTTCCATGTAAATACCATTTTCAACTTTGTAAAGATCCATGGAGTCTTGTCATTTACAAACTACCATTCTATTAAATAAGTTGAGCTTTTTATCCAATTGTTTCTACTCTTATTTATTTTAGCTAAATAAAATTGAATTTTGATGATGATAATTTTGAAAATAATTAATAAATTAAAATCATTTTTCTTAAGAATATGAAAACAATTACTTTAAAAAAAATCAATTCCAGTAAGGAATATCAACAATAGTCTGAAAATAGGTAAGTCTCGACATGCGAAGCCTTGTTGGTCTTCCCCAAGCAGTTGGTTTGGTGATACCTCCCAACAATTCATCATTTATTCCCCAATAGAGTGGAGTTAGTGATCAGTCCCTTTTGCAAATTTTCCCGGCTGAGTTGAAGGCTCACATCCTCAACAGTTCGTCTGGATCCTCCGTGCAGAGTTTTACCTCTTGTTCTCCCCAGCGGAGTTCATCTTCAGACGCGGCAGTGTTGATTTTATCCTCTGCGAGTTGTTCCCGATTTGATATGGTGTTGACCTAAAATTCCCTGCAGAGTTGACAACTTGGAACCTCATCATATCTTTTTCTCCTTTCCCCAACTAGGGTTGAGTTATTCAAGAGTCAGATTATCGGTGTTTCAACCTTGTTGAGATTAGCCGAGTGTTGCACTGGTGATTCAGATCAGTGATATTTATATCCTTTGTGATAAGTTTTGTCAGCATAATTATCAAAGATATACATATTCATGCATATAATACAACATCAGACGTTTCATTATGCATTTGTTATTGCATTTGATTTTATTATCTGATTCCCTGCTATGGTGACAACTTGCAAGTTTGGTGCGTCTGTCCTCTTTCAATTGTAGAGTGTCAGCCCCTTAAGCAGAAAGAGTTTAACCTTTCTTATTTCCCTACTGAGTTATTTCCTCATGGATGATTATTGCTTTAGTTTCCTCCCCGGTTAACTATCTGGATGGAATCACTCCCCTTGAGTTAAATCCTCATTGGGTCGAGTCTTTGTTTGATCTTATCTTTCTAGCTCTTACCTAGATATATACTTTTGGGCCTCTTGAGAATCTATTACCCAGTATCCGGTAATATTCTTCTTGATTTTTTAGTACATTACTTTTTCCCAATACCCGGTAAATTGTAATTTACTTCCTTTTGTTATCCCCAGCGGATTCATTTTGACGTTTCCCCAGGCAATTTATCCTTGATATGTTCATCCTAACCGATGAGAGATATTCTCCCTTTGTGGTTTTCTATCCAATAAAAAGGTAGTTGTAATCCCTATTTCATTCCCCAGAGGGTTAATCCTTTCTATGCTCATCTTAATCGATGATGGATTTTCTCCTCTTTGCGGTCTTCTGCCAAGTAACATGTAGTTGTAAATCATGTTTTCCCCCGCTGAGTCTATCTTTGATATGTTCACTTTAACCTATGACGGATATTCTCTCTTTGGTATTCTATCCAGTAATTGATAGATATAATTCCTATTTTTCTCTGACAGACTATCCTTGATATGTTCATCCTAATCAATGACGGATATTCTTCCTTTTTGAGTTTATCCTTGATATGATCACTATAACCGGTGACGGATATTCTCTCTTTGGTCTTCTTCCCAATAACCGGTAGTTGTAAATACTATTTTGATTATTTTTCCAAGCAGGTTATTTCTTACCTAGTAATCGGTAACGAATACACCTCTTTTTCCTCAGCGAGTCATCCTTGATATGTTTACCATAACCGGTAACGGATATCCCTCTGTCAGAGTATATTATCTTCCTACACAGTAACCGGTAATATATAATATACTTCTGATACTCATGTGTTGAAGTTCATTCTTCCCCAGTTGAGTTTAAGTGTGTATTTCCTCAGTGAAGTCGTCATCCCCTATTTCGTTCGAGTATTTCAGTTTAGTTATGATTTACCCATTTCCCCTGCATATTTTCCTTATACCTAACCGAGTCCTTCCATTGATTTATTTTCATGGAATTCTTCTCGTGTCTCGAGCAATTTTCAAGTCGTACCCTGGCCTACGCACAACTGTTTATCCCTGGAGTCTCTGTCTCCCCAGTGAGTTTTTCTTATGGAATGCATTATGCTCTTGTGAATTTTCAGTCTCTCCAGATTCTTTTCTTTTGTGGCAATATTTTCCCCACATAGATTATTTTAACATTCATATCATATGCATCATGAGGTCTCTTAGGGACCAAAATTTGTTTCTATATGTTGTTATTTAAGTCCATTCTACTGAGCTGATAGGGGAAGTTGTAAGACCCCAATTTTGACCTTCACACTCTTAGTTAGAATGTCCTTAAATAGGGGCAGCTGTAAGACCCCAATTTTGACCCTAAGATCCCTCATGCCATCTCATCATATGCATTGGCTTTGGGATCACACCTTGGCATCCTTTTTACCCCTCATTCATTGGGTTTGCATTGGGAGAGGTCACCCATCACATTTGATTGTATCATACTTTGTTTTTCATTATTTACTAACCAAAATGCCAAAAATATGTCTATGTATAGTTTGTTGCTTTTGTAGGTAGTGTATGAGTTCACCCATGCTCCATCAAGCTCATATCTAGGGTTAAAGACCCTTAATGAAAGGATATCAATCAAGAGGTGGTTTAAAGTGACCATAGACATCATGTATGGATCCCCATGGTCTTCACATATCATTTTGATCAAGAAATCATCAAGATTTTGAAGCTTGTTTGCCTTGGAAGCCCCTATTCATCTAGGTATCTTGTGTGACTTCCTCAACAAGTTTCTTAATCATTTGATCAAATATATCAAGGGATACTTCATATTACATCATTTTACACATATATGATCCCCCATGAGTCCCAAAGATCAATAGAATTTCAAGTTTGCAAGATGGTTCATGGTGGTTGACCGGAGAAAGTCAACTAGTCAAAACTGGGGTTCCCTAGACCCTATCTCCTACACGTTTTGTCATATGAAAATTATACCAAGAGAAATGTTACTCCTTATGACATTCCAAACAAGTTTCATGTTTAAGTCAAGAGCTATTTTTCTTGGAAAGTCATTTTTTATGGTGAAAGATTATAGGTCATTTTGTTTGAACCCTAGTTAGGAGGTCAAATTTCAAGAATCATAATTGGATCATTTTTTATAATATGAAAGCCATTAAAGTTCCATGATTAAATTCAAGATGTCATTTTCAACTTTTATGTTTGGAATAAGTTCAATTTCAACTTGCAAATGCATGTGCCAAGAGGAAACATTATAGGTCATTTTGGGCCATTACCATTGAACAAGTGATTTTTCTTAACTTCTAAAATGCATAAACCCTTCATGCCAAATCCAAATGAGGTCAAATTTGTGACCAAATTGAATAGGTTTGAAAAATCTACAACTTCTATGAAGGAACATTTTCCATTTGAAGTCCATAGCAAAAGTTATTCAAGATGGAAGAAGTGAACATTTGGATTGGTACTTAGAAAATTTTCAAATATGTTTGATTTTCCAAACTTCCACCTCAAAATTCATCATGATCCAAGCTTAAAATGGAAACTTTTTCAACATGAAAGTTGTTCCCCTTGATCTTACCTTTCTAAAAAGTCCAAGATCACTTCATTTGGCCAAAGAATGAAGGACTTGCACATGGGTTCTTTTCAAAGGACCATTTGGATGGATTTCACCTTCACATTTCAAATTCAAATGCATGGCCACATGACATGATTTCAGCATGATACTCAAGCATTTTTGGACCTGATAGCATCACTTGATGGGCCTATCACACGCTCATGCAAGCGTGCAAGGTGAATTGCTAAATTTAGCAAGTTTTGGAAGTGTGTGGAAATGAATCACATTGGCTATAAATACAACCCTCATGGCTCAGAATTGAGGACCTCATGCCCAAGCTTTGAACCTGCAATCCAAACCCTCACCATTAAAGGAGAATCTTGAAGGTTTTCATTTGAAAATCGAGCTTCAAATCTCATTCTGTTTTGAGATTGAAAATCCAAGAGTCCAAGCCTCTCTTTGATCTTAACCACCTCCTACAAGCTTCTGAAGCCAAGCCAAGCACAATTGGGATCAAGATCAAGCAAGGTTGAAGCTCCTTCGAAGGTAATTTTTCAGAATTTTCATCTCTTCGATTCTCCCTCAATTCTTCATTATTCTTTGTGATTTTTGGTTGGATGAAGTCCTACCAATGTAGGCAGCAAGATTGAGTTGTTTTGAGGTCAAATCGAAGCAACTCAATTCATGATCCTCAAAATTCAAATCCCTGTATCTTTTTATATACTTGAAATTGGAGAAAATTGAGGCCGATTCGAGCTCCTGGGCATTTTTTTCTTTAAATCCATGTCCTTGTTTTTCATTTTGGTGGTGGTTCGTGGTGGACCACTCCGACGAGGTCCACCGGAGAAGAAGACCGGAGCCCTATCTCCGGTGATGTGTCGGCAATGTTCTGAACCATCAGATCTTCCTCCTAGCTTCTAATCTTAGCCATCTGTTTTAATTACCACGTGTGTGCACGCGTTGACTGAAGTGTTGGTGGAATGCGCGCTTATGACCATCAGATTTGCCACCTCAATTAATGAGGGAGATCTAATGGCCCTTAATTTTTTTTTGTATTTTCTGATTTTTTTTATTTAATTGCTTTATTTAGATTAATTCATAATAATTTCATTTTTAATCCAAAAAATATGATACTTTCACCAAAAATATTTAAATATTTTTCTCTTTCATTTTCTGAATTAAAATTATTTTTTGGATTAATTTTGATATTTTTCATGAATTAAATGTTTTGTGCATATTTTTAATGGTTTAAAACTACTTCTGACTTTTCAAAAATCATGAAATTTTTTGTCTAAGGTCCTTTGACCTTGTTTGACCTAGGATAAATCTTTTGGCCATTTATTTGGTGTTTTGAAGAGATTTTAGGTTTTGACCAAACTAATTTGTATTTTAATGCATTTTTAAATTGACTTTTAATTGATTATTTGTGTAAAAATTATGTTGAGCCATTTTGATGGTCTTGTGATGCTTGACTATTTGTTTGCGCCTTGGTCAAGATTGAGTTGAGTTTGTTGGATTAAAATTATTGGATTTAGGGGATCGATGAAATGTACATTTCATCTCCCAAAATGAATTAATGATTTTAATTTGACAAAACTCCTCCCATGACCAATTTGTGTTTCTCTCATTCCCCCCCCCCCCCCCCCCCCCCCCCCACCCCCTCATATCCATCCCTATTCTTTCTCATTCCTCTCATTGACCAATGAAATCTCAAATATCCTAAGGCTAATTGGTTCATCAATGACTTTGTGTCAGATGAACCAATACAAGTATGGATCAGATAGGACCATCCCTCTTGATCTTTTCTTTTAGTGTGTGGTATGTTTTAAGAGTTTGGTTCATGATACCAAATCTCTAACATGCATTAATACCTAAATTTTTATTGTCAGGCCTTAGATAGTTGTGACTTCTATATAAGTCCAATTACGATTGCTTAACATAGAGCTAAACTTGACCCCAAAGGCATATCATTCTAGTAAGTGAGATTGTAAGCCTCCCATCTTTCATGGTATTATGTGGAAACTTTGCCTTTTTTCCTTCCTATGGAAGATAACTTGGTTCAAGGATCCATGCTTGTGAATAGATGGTGAATGTTCTCCAAAGAATGACTTAATTAATTAAAAAGCAAAACACTACTAACATTCAATTAACCTTTACTGACATTTGACTAACTCTTATTAATATTGCTTTACTTTCAAGTCATTTCCTTTATGTAATTTAATTCTCAGTCATTTATCATTCATTGTCATTTACATCTCATTTAAATTGTTTATGTTTATGCCATTTTCACTTTGCTCATTTGAGCCTTATATTGTGATTGTATATATTTGGTTGTGCATTTTGATCTTTGTTTGTGGTCTTAGGACCTTAAAATACTTAATAAACAATAAATACCCTAAAAATGTTTGGTGGACTGTTGATCTTGATCTGAACTATTGGACTTATGATGAGGCAACATTCCCTGTGCAAAAAGGACTTGGCTAATGCCATCATTCTGAAATCAAGTTATTATGAACTGAGCCTTCATCTGATGCAAGTCTTGGGGTTTTATTCGAATTCATCTGCAACATTGTCTTGGTGCAAACTGTTATTTTGATCTTGTGTCTAATGCTTTATTCTGAGTTAATCAAGGAGCATTTCATCTGATACATGAGAAGACAAAGAAGACTGCTAGCTACTGATTTGCTTGCTTGGATGTGGCTATCTTTATTTGATGCCTTGATCTCCATGATGTCTGATATTTCTAATTGTCTGATTGATTATTGCTTGATTCAAAGTCCAAAGGGAAAGTGGATTTTCTATATGACATTCTTGTCTGTTGGATTGCATCCCATTGGTCAGATATTTTCAACATTTAACTTTTAATTTTATGCTTAGGATAACCTCTTCATCTCCTCTCACTTATTAAATTTTAAAATTTCCCCCACTTTCAAAAACTTTCTTTGCTTATAATTCCAAACTTAGACCTTATTTAAAGAAATAGAAACTTTGGCTTTATGCCAATGAATTTTCAAACTCTTTTTCTTAAATCAAACTTGTAAATAAATCTAATCATATTGACTTAAAGTTTCGAAAGACAAAAAAGAACTAACAACTTCATTCAAACTTTTAGGCCTTTTGTGCCTTTCTTATTAACCTTTTTATTAAAAGCAACCCACTCATTTTGAAATTGTTACCACGAACTACGAGGTTTTGATCCCTCAATTTTATGTTGGTGCGTAGGCATAAGGTTGAAGGTCTTGTCAAACACAAAAGTATAATCAATGAATTCTTTTCTCATCCCCACACTCTATTTTTCTCAAACATCATTTATACCAAAAACACATACACGGATAGAAAAGGGCTCCCTAGGAGTACCTAGGATACTTTGGGTGTTAACACCTTCCCTCTGTGTAACGAACCCCCTTACCTGTAATCTATGGCATTTTTTGTAGTTTTAATTTGAAAACTTCTTATCTTTGGGTTTTGTTCGTACCCTTTTCCTTTGGAAACAATAAAAGCACGGTGGCGACTCTAGTTTTATCGATATCAGGTTTATCCATAGTTTAATGGTCATGAATTTATCGCAACAGGTAACATATACTTTGTTACATTCATAGATGATTTCATTTGAAAAATGAGGGCTTACTTGATCAAGAATAAAAGTTAAGTGATTGAGGTATTTGCCAAGTTTAAATCTATGGTCGAAAGATAAAGCGGTCGAAAACTCAAGATTTTGAGGACTGATGGTGGTGGAGAATATGTGTCGAAAGAATTTGACGCATTATGTGTGAAAGAAGGGATAATGCATGAGGTGGTGCCACCCTACACTCCACAGTAGAATGGAGTAGTAGAAAAGAAGAATATAACCAACATGAATATGGTGAGAAGTATGTTGAAACGAAAGCATATATCCAAAGAATTATAGGGAGAAGTTGTGTCGACTGTAAATATATCCTTAACAGATGTCCGACAAAGAAGCTAGAAAGAATCACACCGAAATAATGTTGGTATGGTGTCAAGCCTAGCTTGAGTCATCTGAAGGTGTTTGGATATATAGCACATAGACATGTGCCATATTAGTTGATAAGAAAACTTGATGACATTCGAGTCATATGATCTTGATAGGATATCATTCGATTGGAGGATACAAGTTGTTCAACCCAGTGAACAAGCAAGTGGTGATGAGCAGGGACGTGATCATAGATGAGCTTAAGGAATGGGATTGGAATGAGAATGTTAAGAAGGACTCAGTGAGAATCTTATATGATGAACCAGCTACTGAAGTCGAAAGAGAAGTTCGACAAGAAGTCAGAGGTGAAGCAGGCCCAAGCAAACCTCAAAGAACTAGACACGTGCCTACAAGGTTGCAAGAATGTGTGATTACATCAGATGATATGGTCAATGAAGAAGGTGAGCTGGTACACTATGCTTTCTACGCATATGTTGAACCAGTCAATGCAGCTGAGGCATTGAAAGATTCAAATTGGGTGAAAGCAATGAACGAAGAACTGAAGTCAATCAAAGTCAACAACACTTAGTCATTTGTCGAATTGCCCCAAGACAAGAAGGAAACCGATGTGAAGTGGGTATATAAGGTGAAGTTCAGTCCCAAAGGAGAAGTGACTCGACACAAGGCGAGACTTATGGTGAAAGGATTTCTTCAGAAAGAAGGAATCGAGTCCCATGAAGTTTTTGCACCTGTTGCTATGATCAAAACAATCAGGTTGGTTGTAGGTCTAGAAAACATGAACAACTGGCGGATGTGTCAGATGGATGTGAAATATGTATTCCTGAGTAGCCCCTTAGAAGAAGTTTATGTTGCACAACCAGCCGAGTTTGTGAAACAAGGCAAAGAAAGAAAGGTGTACAAGCTACATAAAGCCCTATAAGAACTTAAAAAAGCTCCAAGAGCTTGGAACAAGAAGATAGATTGCTTCTTAAGGGGGAAGGAATTTTTGAAGTGCACAAATGAACATGGGGTATATGTAAGAAGAAGCACGAGCGAATTGCTTATACTATGTCTCTATGTCGATGACTTGTTGATAATAGGTAGCTACAAGAAGGAGATCGAAGACTTCAATGGTGATCTCAACAAGGAATTCAAAATGTCAGATCTTGGTAACATTTCATATTTCCTTAGTATCGAATTCTACAAGAGTGGTCGAGGTTCAATGATGCATCAAAGAAGGTATGCAGGTGAAATACTCAAGAGATTTGAGATGCAAGATTGTAAGCCAACTTCGACTCCAGTTGAGCCCATATTACAACTGTCGAAGGATTCAGACGAAGATGATGTCGACCCAACCCAATATAAAAGACTTATTGGGTCACTTCGATACCTTTGCCACACAAGGCCTGACTTAGCATATAGTATATGTATGGTGAGTATATTTACGCAAAAGTCAAAGGTATCACATCTAGCAACGACAAAGAGGATACTAAGGTATCTAAAAGGAACTTTCAACTATGGAATTTGGTTTCCTACAGCTGATGTAGGAAAAGAAAGCAAACTAGTGGGATATACCGGCTCAAGTTAGTGTAGTGATGTTGAGGATCAAAAACCCACAACTGACTATGTATTTATGCTAGATGGTGCACCAGTTGTTTGGAGTTCGAGAAAGGAGCCAATAGTGACATTATCGTCGTGCAAAGCAGAATACATGGTTGTTTCCCTTTGTGCATGTAAGGCAACGTGGATGGTGAATCTGGTCTAAGAGATAACAGCGAAGAGTCATGGAGCAATTACCATGAAGATCGACAACATGTCAGCTATCAATCTGGAGAAGAATCCGATAGCACATGGTTGAAGCAAGTACATCGAAATGAGGTTCCATTATCTTCGAAAGCAGGTAGCAGATTGGAAGATGAATTTGGAACACGACAGAACTGAGAATCAGATTGCAGATATCGTGACGAAGGGAGTGCCGATCAAAGTGTTCAGAAGACTAAGAGCTATGATGAATGTAGACAACTTAGACATAATGAATTAGGTGGTGTGTTGAATTGTAATTGATTGTGTCGAAGCATGTTGCTCGACAAAACAAGGATGTGTCGAATAGCCTAGTGTTTCGATTTATATTAGTGTGTCGAAGTGTCGAAGCACGTTGTTTCACATAGAATTTCGACTTAGGCTTATTTTTAGTAGTGTTAATTATTTTGGGTTTTGGCTTAGGGAGTAAGCTAACCTAAATCTATAAATACATGGAGTAACCTCTATTCTTACTATGAACTCATAACATTGTATTTACAGAATTTTGCAGTTGCAAAGTGAATAAAGAAGTTTTCCACACGTTGTAGACAGAAAGAAAACTCTGCAGAAAATATTTTTCTTCTCCAACGTTCTTTTCTTTCTTTCTGAATCGTTCTTTTCTTTTCATTGTTATTGCGTGATTCATAACAATTTTATTCATTAAGATTGATTGAAATTTTCATAAATTGTGGTGGAAAGAATTAAAAGCATCATAAGAGGTTACTCACTCTTATTGCCAAGCTTGTAGCATTTGATCCTAAGAATTAAAAGCGTCATAAGAGGTTACTCACTCTTATTCAATCTACAATACTATTTTCTTCTTTTTCTTTACAAGATTGATTAAAATCATTTAATTTGGGAAATGTGTTCTTCTTGTTTTGATTTTGATTGTTTTGTGGAAAGAATGCACTTGTGTCTATGAGAATTTTCTTGATGGGTGAATTACATTTTAAACATTTCATGAAAAGAACTCAAAAACACAATTACCATGCAGTTTTTGTCTCTGTCACATAAACAAAGTGATGTGTTTCATTTCATGGCTAGTAGTGTCAGAATTAAGAAAGAGATTATCAAGGTTCATAATCTTGATCATCTTATGCAAAATCAATACAACTTTTTTTGTCAGCCTTTCATCTCCATACGCAAGTCTATTATGGTTTTTTAAGATTGATTGTTTTTTTTCTTTCATAAATGCCAATAAATTGATTGGTTTTTTAAGTAATGTAACCAAAGTGGTGCTTTTGGTATTATATATGCATGTCAAATAGATTACTATAATATACTAGGAATTTCGTATAGAATAACACAAGTCACTATTTTTCTTTTGAAATTTGAAACTTGTAATCATAGATTACTATAATATACATTGAATGAATTGCCTCAACATATACATTGTTAACACTTAGCGGGAAACCAAACCAAAGATCGAACTTATGATCTTGAAAAAAAGCATATTCTCTCATGACCGAAAATTTCAAAAATAAACCAAAACTTTAAGTGTTACATTGTATGCATTGTTAAGTAGAAAGAGGAAACATTAAATAAGATAGAACGAAACATATATTCTTAAAAGTTATCTTTTCACTCATAATCTTCAAAAATGTGGTGATATAAATATTTAAAAAATTTATTTGAATGATATTCTCACAAAAAGTTTCATAGTCACTTCTAAATAAAACTTTTGAGCAACTTGTACAATAGATTAGTCTTTAGTCTCAAATATTATTCTTACTTAGATAATATGTTATCTAAAGTTTCCCAGTAGTCACAAAAACCATCATTACACTCACTAAAAAGGTCCGGAAATATTGGACAGTCACTGTCGGACTCGCATGGAAATTTGTTATCTGCATAATCTAATAAGAAAAAAATAATGTTACTAAAATCTGGTAAAAATAAAACTGTGCATAAGGAAAATTTGAAAATGGTGTAAAAAATGACATACTGTTAACAAGAAATGTATTAATAAATATTATTGAAACATAACAAAACATGAGTATTCGAGCCATGTTTTTTCTCTTTTGCAGATGTTAACTCGAATATTTGTATTGTAATATAATTAACAATTGTGTGCTTTTATAACTTTAATTTAATAGTATTTAGCATTTAAGAATTGCAGAAGCCATTCATAAAATTTAAATTAATAAATCTTTCTAACCAATATAATATGTTGAGCTTATCTCTTTAAGTCACTCAATAGCTCACTTAACATTATAATATATTTTTTGTGTCAAAATATACATTATTATATATTTTAAATGACTATTTGTTTTGTTTTTTGTTTCAGTAATAATAATAATATTGAGTTGATGAATAAATAAATTTATAAATAACACGTGTGATTGGTGACAACACATTTACTTCAAAACTAAAACACATTAAGATGACTTTTTTTGCGCAACATTTTTTATAAAATTTAATGCATGTGAAAATGTGAAAATTGTTTTATCAAAAAATAAATATGTTTAATGGAAATAAACTGACAGTCTAAAAGAATTTTACACCGTCAGTTAATCATGGACGTTGGATATTAAAAGAAATTTAATTTTTATTTTAAAAATCTATAAAGTAATACAAAAGATTGATGATGATGAATCAAGATATAAAACTTTTTATACTGACAGTGTATAGTAATTAATCCCAAAATAAATATGAAAATTGTATTTAGACAAATATTGTGCCTTTTGTTATCAATTTTATTCAGTGTTTTCTTAACAAAAGTTCATGTTAAATATTCTAAATATATATATATATTTTTTATAATTTGTGTTAACATCCCAAATTATTTTGTTAGTCGTTTAGTTTTAATCACTACGCCAAATAAGGGAAAAGAGGGCGCTTATTTTGGCCTATAACAGTGCTTTTAAGCGTCCTCTAAAGTGGCGCTGACATAGGTAAAGACAACGCTTTGTTTTCCTGGAGAAAGCGCTCTCTAAAGTGGCCCTTTAAGGGCCACATTATAGTGCGCTTTCAGAAAAAAGCGCCCTCTGGAGTGGTCCATAAAGGGCCACCTTAGAGGGCGCTTTCTGGACAAAGCGCCCTCTAAAGTTGTCAATGTAAAGTGTTTAGAGGGCGCTTCCTACAGAAAGCGCCCTCTAAAGTGTTAGTTATTTTAAAAAAATTTGTTTGAAAAACAGTGGGTATTTAATTGGGAACCTGTTCACATGCTGCAAAAGTGTAAAATTCATATTGATTTCATCCTTTAATCCAATGTTATACACCATTAATCCATTGATATATACAACATGAATCCATTTATATACAACATTAATCCTCCATATATACAACATTAATATATTGATATTCATGCATGTACAACAACATTCCATACATATATGTACAACAACTACAACCTATATGATTCTATGATCAATAATGAATTGACACAATTCATCCTTCATTTCATCCAAATGAGCTCTTGAGTAAGATTTGTATTCGTCAAAGTACTACAATTAAGAGAATAAAACATATTCATGATTTAGTAACAAATTAGATGAAATATCCGATAATATTAAAATAAACCCTAAGTTATTATTCCATACCATTTTTGGGATGTCTATACGATTCAACGCAATGATATCTCTCATAAATCTCAATACAAAAAATCCGCAATCGATCGAATTGTTTTGCTGAGGACACTACACAGAAAAACAAACAATATATATATATATATATATATATATATATATATATATATATATATATATATATATTTAATTTCTTACAAACACTATTATAAGCAAAAATAAGAAACTTTATATATACCTGAACTCTGACCCAGGTAATGTCCTTCCTATTACGATAATTCTTTTTCGATCTAAATTTTAGTATTGCCCTAACAAAATAAAAACGTATATTGAGATCAATCTGACAGACATAATTAAATATACAAATACACACGAATATTTAGGGGAATTTCACTTACGCGTCAACCGTCTTCTTCATACTCGGATATTTACTCCAATTACCCGGTAACGAATCGAGATAATACACCATTAGTCTCGAAAGATCCATAGCAACCAACACCTAGTGACCACTGTAAAATAAAACAAAAATTTAGATGCATGAAAATTTTCTACGTAAAAGATATACATAGATTAGAATGAAATTATTAGAAAGAAAATCTAACCCGTTGCCAGAATTAAACGGTAAAAAATACAAATTGGGTGTAGTATTATCGCCGGCCACCATGAATCTATCGACTAGTTCATTCATTACGGATGTTGGATTTTTCGTTATAAACGTTGTGTTGATACAGGAAGCAGCAATAAAATTGAATCGGTTACACAATTCAGTTCCCCGCATCAATGTGTCATACATATACCTTAAATAAAAACATAATAAACATTAGACTACTCATTGAAATGTGTAAATAAATTGTTCAACTAAGTAAATAATAGATTGATCGGAGTACCATATGTATGTATGAATGACAGCGATGCCCAATTCTTCGTGTTCAAAAAGTTGTTGCATGTCCTCCTTTGCAATTAATTCGGAATGAGCAATTCCGAAAACACCTTCATCCATATCTACACTACGGATGGCGTCGTGCATAATATCTGACTCTTCCACCATTTTCTCAAGACGCATCATAATTTGAGATTTTGTCCCGGACGTCGTTGGAATTTCCTTACTAGCTTTGTCCAATATTTGACCGGGAACCTAAAAATATAAATTAAATCATGACTTTTTGTGATGCAACAGAATCGTTGTGTATATAATTCAATGGGTATATATATTTGTACCTCTTTTTGAGATTTAGGATTTGTTTTTGTCCCGGACTTCGTTGGAATATCCTTACCAGCTTTTTTCAACATTCGACCGGGAACCTAAAAATTCATATAAATTAAATCATGACTTTTTGTGATGCAACAGAATCGTTGTGTATATAATTCAATGGGTATATATATTTGTCCCTCTTTTTGAGATTTAGGATTTGTTTTTGTCCCGGACTTCGTTGGAATATCCTTACCAGCTTTTTTCAACATTCGACCGGGAACCTAAAAATTCATATAAATTAAATCATGACTTTTTGTGATGCAACAGAATCGTTGCGTATATAATTCAATGGGTATATATATTTGTACCTCTTTTTGAGATGCAACCGACTCGATGCGTCTTGAAATCCCTTTACCAGCTTTATGTGTGGGTCTTGTAGGAGTCTAACATTACCATGTAATAAGGATTGATTAAATATCATAATTGTAGCTGAATTGAAATGTGAATACTAAATATTCATAATCATTTAGAACATATATACCTCGGCATCTGGGAAAATTAGATCTGACGGCCATCCAACAAAGGATCCGACTGCATCTCGCATCAACGTTGTCTCTGAAACAACGTCAGGTAATGGTAGAAGCGCGTCCGTATCTAATACAAGGTCAACCGAAACTTTCATATATCCCACCGGGAGGGGATTATGGTGAAGTAATTCACCCAAAGTGTTGTGCACTTTTCCCTTGCCAACTATGCGATAAGTTGGTGACGATAGATACAGCTGACAAGGTGTAATGCCCTAAACCAATAATAAATATGTTATTGTTAACGTGTATATGTGTCATGTAAAAAAGTGCTATTTTAATTTCATAATAACATATATAATTACCTCGGGAAATTTTGGTTGACAATTGATACTAGCTCGGTCACTAGTATCTTTTGCCTCGGAACCGCGCCTTTCCTCTCTATACCTTGCATTCTCCTTTTGCAGTTCGAGTACTTGTGCCCTTAACTCCGCCAAGGTCTCCATCACCTCTTTGTTGGTAGAATTTTTTGTTTTTGTTTTTTTATAAAATGACGACGGAGTCACACCAAAACCCTTACCCCTCACACGACCGGAATACTCAGGAACATTTAGTACTCGACTAAGTAGGCTCCTGCAATCCTGGACCTCGGTTGAAGGTAAGGTTTGGGATAAAGTCTCCTGAAATATTATTAGAGGAGATTAAAAATGAATTATATGTCTAACAAAATTTTCGATATAATTAAAGAAATAATGTTATATATACTTACACATTCGTCATAAACATTTTGAACCGCTTCAACGACAGCCCCATCCTTCCCAACCCGAGCAGCCTTCCACAATACGTGCTCCGGAAGAGATGTTGCGTTACTTTTCTCCTCGGCTAGCTACACATTGAATCAGATTATAAGATCATCAATTATAACATATTGTGACAATGTATAAGCTCATAGCATTTGAATATACTCACAATTCTTTGTTGTAACCGTGCATATCCCGTACGCCCTTTTTTGTACGGATACGCGGGTTTTGATGCCCTTTTCCGATTTTTGTCGCTTACTTCTTGGATAAAAAAGTTTAAGGCATATCAGAACCAAGTAACTTAACAATTGTATAATACCATAATTAATAGACATTACATGGAATTTTTCGTTTCTTCGTTTGGCGACAAAGTTATCCCATTCTTCGGCTGAAATAATCTCCGCATACTTCATTGACCGTTCTGCTTCAACAAATTTTCCTTCCTCATCCTTGAGAAATTTGTTGGACAAAAAGGATCGAAATCCTCGGAGTCTTTTTCCGGCCAATTGAATACAATATTTTTGCCGGCTTTCATCGATGTGAAAGGATCTCTAAAAAACATACACATGGAGTGTGTTATTATAAGTAATATTATAACAATATATGGTCAACAAATAGTCAACAAAAAAAAACATATAACAATATATGGTAAGTACCTGTATCTCGGACCATATTTTTTCTTTGCCAACCTTCAATTCCGGACTTCTCCAATTATCACATGTAATCGGAATATGTTGTCGAACAAGGAAACCAATGTAACTTGCCAACATTGAACCGTTAGGCTCAATTAGTTGGTCTTCAACACTCCAATGTACTTCGAATTTTTCACCCTTGTCTCTTGCACGAATGATTGACTTCATAACAGTCAATCCTCGTTTGATTTCATTTTCAACATTGTTACGTGATCCACTCGCGTCATGGGTATCGTCTTGGTTACTAGCCATTTTATCTGTAATATAGAAATGATTCAATAAGACCCAAGTAAGACAATGACCATATTCGTGAAGCTACACAAAAAACACATTCATATACCTTCCATTTCTCTCATGTTACAATAATCTAAACTCTCTCTTTTTTTCATCATTATTGAATACAAACTCACACACACCTACTGCATACAAAAGACCAATGCAAACTTATGGTGTTTGGAACATGAACAAACTTGCATCCATAATCATCAAACTTCCAAGCACAAGCTCAAACACACTCCAAATGACATCAGTTTTCAATCAGAAATAAAAAACCTTACATAACTATACAACATACAACATTCAGTGATCAAAACCATACACAAAAAAATAACAAAAAATGATTTTCAACAAGGTGCTCATGAACACCATATAGTGCATGTTTACCCTAAACAACATTAATCAACATAATGCACAAAATGTAAAACTCAGTTTAGAAAATTCCCTAATCAAACACCTGAAAATACAAACTATTGAGAGAAATACCTTCAAGGTGACGGTAACGATGGAGAAGAAAATGAACAGCGACGGTGGACGCAGATAACTCAGTGAACGTGAATGCAGCAGCAGAAAAAGGCGACGACGGTGAGGGAGGGAGAACGAACGGAGGACGAGAGTAATCGCAGTAGAGAGTAATCGCAGTAGAGAGAAAACCCAGTTACGTAAACGAAATAGCATATAGCGAGGGAAAATAAAGAGACATGCAGTATATGTTATAATTTTAATGTTTACTAAAGGGGACCTTAGAGGGCGCTTGTGTAAAAAAAGCGCCCTCTAAAGGGGGCCTAAGAGGAAGCTTCTAAAAGCGCTCTCTAAGGCTTTCCAAAAGCGCCTTATAAACTGGAAATGTACATGGACTTAGAGAGCGCTTTTTTAAAAGCGCCCTCTAAGGGTACCCTTAGATGGCGCTTTCATAAACGCGCCCTCTATTGGTGTCCCTCCATTTCCTCATTATTTTTTCGCTTCACTTTAGAGGGCGATTTGTTACAAAAGCGCCCTCTAAAGTGCGTTGTCTATTCCAGTTGTTCGCTCCTTATTTTTTCTCTTCACTTTAGAGTGCGCTTTTGTAATAAAGCGCCCTCTAAGGTGCGCTGTCTATTCCAGTTTTTGGCGTAGTGAATAAAAAAAATTTTTTTTTTTTTACACACTATAAGTGGAAAAGGACAATATGAGGTATTGCTGGTTTGGTGAAGGGCAAGTTGGCTCTTTTATAGTGATGTATTTAAGTCCATTTAGGAGAGAAAATCAAAATTATCGTTTTTGTCTTGAAAAGCCATACTTTTTTAGAAGTGCGAATTAGGAAGCATTTTAATATATTTTTTCAATTTTTTATTTTGACATTTAAAAAAATTGAGTTTAATATTAGTATTTATTGGAACAAGTAACTATAAGATTAATGGATATTGAGTGTTGATAAGAAGAGAGTGATAATTGAGGATGAAAATGATGAATATAATTCATTAATGAAATATATATATATATATATATATATATATATATATATATATATATATATATATATATATATATATATATATATATATATATATATATATATATATATATATATATATATATATATATATATATAATTCGTTGGCATAAAACTACAATTGATTGTATTTAGCTATTGCCCCAGAATTAAGAGGAAATGCTACAGATGTATCTTGTTGACATAATATGTCAACACATTACATTATGGTTATGTTAGAAAACTAAACACTGCATAACAAGGTCTAACTCGTTGCATATTTTATGTAATCTATTGCACTGACTTGAATTATATTATTTTCTCAACACCATATTAATTCAAGTCCTCCAAGTCTTCCATACCCATTAGCTTCTTCAATCTCTTGAACACTTCAATCGAGACTTCTTTGGTCAACAAATCGACCACTTGGTCTTCACGTCTATAATACCCCAACCTCAATCTTTCTTCACTAACAAGCTCTCTCAAGTAGTTAAACTTCATCTCAATATGCTTGCTACTCCCATGTGCAATAGGATTCTTAGCAACGTTTATAGTTGAAACATTATCAATCATGAGTGTTATAGTGTCACCCTCTTCGTTGCCCAACTCCCTGAACAGATTCTTTAACCACACGGCTTAGCACTCATACAACGAAGCTGCAATGTATTCGGCTTCACAAGAAGAGAATGTCACTTACGGTTCCTTCTTCGAACACCAAGAGATTGATGTTTCTTTGAATATAAAGATATATCTAATTGTAGATTTTCTATCATCTTTATCTTCGCATCAGTTGGAATCAGTATATCCGAGTAAATTGCACTTTTCTTTCCATTTTCAATTGTGGCTAACAGAATTTTATAGTCAACAATAC
This sequence comes from Lathyrus oleraceus, assembly GCF_024323335.1. Taxonomy (NCBI): domain Eukaryota; kingdom Viridiplantae; phylum Streptophyta; class Magnoliopsida; order Fabales; family Fabaceae; genus Lathyrus; species Lathyrus oleraceus. The sequence continues at coordinate 48,252,894 of NC_066579.1, read as the reverse complement.
CTTTCACGTATCGCAAAATTCTTTTGACTACTGCGAAGTGAGACACCTTCGGCCTCTCAATGAATCTTCTCACAATACCAAAACTAAACATTAAATTTGGTCGTATATTACACAAGTAACGTAAGGATCCAATCAGTCTCCGATATTGAGTTGGATTAACATCCTGCTCATGCTCATCCTTCTATAAATGCAACCTTGGTTCAACGGGAGTTATAGCAGCATTACAATGCTCCATTTCAAATTTCTTCAAAAATCTCAAGCGCATCCCTTCTTTGCTGCATGATCATTCCCTTTTTGGACTCGAAAACTCAATACCAAGGAAGTATGTCATGAGGCCTAGTCCATTCTTCTCAAACTCTTTCATAAGCCCACCCTTGAACTTAGAAATGCATCATTCATTGTTTCCTGTAATCAATAAATCATCTACTATAGATAAAGGATTAACACCCCTTCATTTGTATCCTTCTTCATATACACATCATGTTCATACATACATTTCTTGAAGCCTATCTCTTTTAAGAAAGCATATATCCTTTTGTTCCAAGCTCTTGGGGTTTATTTTACAACGTACAACGTTTTCTTCAATTTATTGACCTTTGACTCTTTTTTTTTCACAAAAAAAACCATGGGGTTATTCTACACAAACCCCTTATTCAAGTAGTCTATTAAAAATGCAGATTTAATGTCTATTTGATAAATGGACCAATTGTTGTTGTTTGCAAGCCCAACAGCAAATCGAATTGTTTCAATCCTTGCTATCGGTGTGAATACTTCATCAAAGTATATTCCCTATTTTTTGCAAAAATTCCTTTGTTACCAACCTATCTTTGTGCTTCACAACCTCTCCTTTGGGATTTAATTTTACCTTGTAGACCCATTTCACACCTATAGGCTTTTTTCCTTGAGTCAAATCAACTAGCTCCCAAGTCTTGTTTTTCTCTATCAATTTCAGCTCTTCCTTCACAACACAAATCCATTTTGGATCACTCAATGTTTCCTCCATTTTAACAGGTTCGGATTCGGTCATAAGTCCAAAATGGACAAAATTTCCATCATCATTGATTTTGTTATCTTGCAATAGTTCACATTCTTGGAGTCTAGCTGGAAAACCTATTTGCCTTGATGATCTTATAACATTTCCTCAATTCGGGCTTCAACTGCGATTGGTTATGCTCTCTCAAACAATGGAGAAATTATTTTTTCTACAGTGTAACCGGTTGCACTTTTGGAGCAATTAGTTACACTCTGCTGCACTTCTTTAATTTTGTCAAAAGTGAAGTCTATACTGATCAAGGTTCTTCTATTTGCTACATCATAAAACTTATAACCAGTGGTAGAGTGATACCCTACAAGAATCATTTACTCTCCCTTGTCATCTAGCTTCTTTCTAAGTTGATCTAGCACATGTTGATACATCACATAGCAAAACACTCTCAAGTGACTCATTTTCGGTTTCAATCTGGACCAAGCTTCTTCCTGTGTGATCTTTTCCAGCTTCTTGGTTGGATACCTATTCAACAAATATGCAGTTGTGGGCACCGCTTCTCCCCATAATTCTTTATGCAAGTTCTTCTCTTTCAAGATGCTTCTCACCATGTGAATAATCGATCGATTCTTCCTATCAGAAACACCATTTTACTGTGGTGTATAAGGCGACACTACCTCATGTAGAATGCCATCATGATAACCAAACTTCCCAAAATCATTCGAGACATATTCACATCCACCATCAATTTTGAGAACTTTGAGTTTGTGACTGCTTTGCCTTTCAACCATGGACTTGAACTTCTTAAACAATTGAAGTACCTCATTATCATACCCCACTTTTCCCCCTCATTCAATAAATCGATACATGAATCATGACATTTACATCATCTACACCTCATAGCATGCATTTCATCTCGTATAATGCTTAAAATATCAACCACAATAAATTTTTGAATCTATAGACAGATCAGTTGAATTGATTTTCAAATATATGTGAAATTAGCGGGAGGAAAATTTAAAGATCGGACTTGCAGACGTTAGTTTTATTAATCAACGGTTCACATAGTTTAACTTGTCGTGCGCGTTTTATTTTTTTGACTACTTTTTTTTATCGCATTTTGATTAGCCTTAACCTCTTAATTGGTCATTTTTTTATTTCAAAATTCGATCAAAACCTGTATGTTTTCGAGAAACTTACTTCGCGCTAACAATTTTAATGCATTCATTTTAATTTTCAGGCATTTTTGCTCACGTATTTTTATTCATTTTTAGCCTTTTTATTTTTATTCTTTTGTCAAGTTGTCAGGAATAATTAAATAGAATTTTTCACATCTTCATTTTAATTGTATTTTGTTTATTTTAAGATGTGTGATTTTTATTTGAATTAATTAATTTAATTATATTTTAATCTCATAAAGCTTCTAGAAAGGGCATTTTAGCCATTTTAAATTGAGTATCAATTTGTATTTCTCTGTTTTGATATTGACCATCGAATTCGAAACCATCAAGGGTTCACTTTATCTATCCATGTCTGTTCTATCAAACCAATCAAAATATAGAAAGAAAATGAATAAAACAAAAAATAAGAAGAAGTGTTGATGGCGTGCCAGCTAGCAAAAAAATAAGGGATATTTTTTTCCTTCTTTTGGAAGGTCCACTTGTTTCTCTCTGTAGCAAAAATTAAATAACAACTTCTACCAATAAAGAAGGGACATGCGTCCACCATAGATCTCTCTCTCTCTCTCTCTCTCTCTCTCTCTCTCTCTCTCACACACACACACACACACACACACATTTTTCAAATTCAGGGGAGCAAAAAGGACATGTTGTTATAGGCACTCTAATAAATCACCTTCCACTAACCCACATGTAAAAAAAAAAGAAAAATATGCTCTCTCCTACAAAATAATTTTGAACCTTCACCCAATAACTTAAAACACCATTTCACAAAACCCACGACACAACCCCTCTGCTTCATCAACCACCTACCACACACAGTAGATCAACCACCTCACAACCGCCTCTACCTTCAATATCCATTAACACTTATAACAACCTTCCTATTGCATATATGTACACCTTCTTCCACCCTTAACACTACCACCCCTATTATCACCCTATCAATTACATACCTCCACCAACCTTCACCCTCTTTGCATAACCCACAACCAAGGTAACTTCCCCGCCTCCCTCTCTTTAACACTCTCTATATCTCTTTTGACCCTGTTTTTCTACACACGTACCATCACCTACACAAAGCTCCACCACACAAAATCCACCATAAACTACATAATATCGTTAAACCATCCTCAAATTCCGATTGCACAGATCTATCACCAAAAGCCTTTACACCGTCCAAAACGTCAAAGTTAAAGGAGAGATTTTAAGCTGATTCAGATTTTGGAGCGTTAATATCAATGGTGTTAAAAGCAGCGGATGAAATTATCAAGTAAAAATAGCATGCAGATTATTATATACTCTCGTTGTTCTTGTTGGTGCAGCCTCTGTAAGACCCCAATTTTGACCCTAAGATCCCTCATGCAATTTCATCATAAACATTAGCATTGGTATCACACCTTAGCATACTCAGAAGGATTGTTGAAGTAATACCCTTTTGTTTCTTTAGGATACCCCACAAATAAGCATTTGTCATATTTGGGCTCAAGCTTCATTGAAATTTGTCGTTTCACATAAACTTCACAACCCCAAATCTTCATGTAAGACATATGTGGTTTCTTACCACTCCATATCTCATATGGTGTCTTCTCAACCTTTTTGGATGGAACACGGTTAAGTGTGTAAGCTGCTGTCAATAGTGCATGTCCCTAAAAGGAGTTTGGAAGATCGGCGTGACTCATCATAGATCGGACCATGTCTAACAAGGTTCATTTTCTTCTCTCAGTTACACCGTTCCATTGGGGTGTTCCAGGAGGAGTAAGTTGGGATAGGATCCCACACTCTTTCAGATGGTCATCAAACTCTAGGCTTAAATACTCACCACCTCGATCTAATCGAAGAGTTTTAATATTTTTACCTATTCGGTTTTGTACTTCATTCTTGAATTCCTTGAACTTTTCAAAGGACTCTGATTTGTGTTTCATTAAATACACATAACCATATCTACTGAAATCATCAGTAAATGTGATAAAGTACTGAAAACCTCCTCTGGCTGGTATGTTCAGTGGTCCACATACATCAGTATGTATGAGGGCCAAAAGATCATTAGCTCTTTCACATTTTCCTGTGAATGGAGACTTTGTCATCTTTCCAATTAAACAAGATTTGCATGTCTCATATGATTCATAATCAAAAGAGTCCAAGAGTCCATCTTTATGGAGTTTGGAAATGCGTTTCTCATTTATGTGGCCTAATCGACAATTCCAAAGGTAAGTTGGATTTAACTCATTAGATTTCATCCTTTTAGTATTAATGTTATAAATAGGCATTTCAAGATCAAGGACATATAGTCCATTGTTCATTTGGGCAGTAGCATAGAATATATCATTCAAATACATTGAGCAACAATTGTTCTTTATTATAAATAAAAAACCAAACTTGTCCAAACAAGAAACGGAAATAATATTCCTACTAATTGCAGGTACATAATAACAGTTCTCTAACTGAATTATTAAACCACTAAGTAAACTTAATACATAAGTTTCTACGGCTAAAGCAACAACCTTTGCTCCATTGCCAACTTGTAGGTCAACTTCACCTTTTGCCAAATCTCTACTCCTTTTTAGCCCCTAAACATTGGTACAAATGTGAGAACCGCATCCAGTATCTAATACCCATGATGCAGAAGTAGATAAATTAATTTCAATAAAAAAATACCTGAAGTTGAAGTCTCTACTCCATTCTTCTTATCTTCCAGGTACTTTGGGCAGTTTCTCTTCCAGTGTCCGGTCTTACCGCAACGGAAGCAGGTTCCTTCCTTTGCTATGCCTCCACTAGGCTTCAAAGCAGCAACAGTGGGTTTGGGTTTGGCAACTTCCTTGCCTTTCCCTTTATCACCCTGCTTGGTGGGTCTTTTGTTCTGTCTCTTTCCATTTCCGATCATCAGAATGGACTTCCCTTTTGACTTCAAATTCTGCTCAACAGTTCTTAACATGGCTAGCATTTCAGGAAGAGATTTGTCCATATCATTCATATTGAAATTAAGGAGAAATTGACCGAATCTATCTGGCAACGATTGCAAGATCAAATCAGTCACAAGTTCCTTTCCGAGGGGAAAACCCAACCTCTCAAGGTTCTCTACATACCCAATCATCTTGAGCACATGGGGACCTACAGGGGCTCCCTAAGCTAACTTGCCTTGAAAAAGGGCTTTTGAAACTTCAAACCTTTCATGCCTTGCTTGCTCTTGATAGAGCATCTTCAGGTGTTCGATCATATCGAACGCTGCCATATTCTCATGCTGCTTTTGCAACTCTGAGTTCAAGGTAGCTAGCATGAGGCAAGCAATTTCCTTGGCATCATCGACATGCTTTTTATAAGCATCTCTTTCTGCCTTATATGCAGAACTAGGAGGTTCCTCTTCAGGAACAGGTTTCTCCAAGACATACAATTTTCTATCATGTTTGAGGACAATCCTCAGATTTCGGTGTCAATCCAGAAAATTTGTCCCAGACAATTTTTCCTTGTCAAGGATTGATCGCAAAATGTTGTTAGAGGTGTTTGTTGTCATGGTAATCTACATGAAAATAATGAAAATATAAGTATCAATAACATATTTAATTAGGCTTTTAATTAAATATGCTCCCACTATTTTACTCAAAAGAAATGACCTTCACCATTTGATTCGGAAAATCCCGTTGGAAGATTTTCTAGTGGGTCGAGATCCATATTTCACTTTGTTTTAAGTCCGCGTAGGCGGATTACACAAAACTAGGTTATATAGGTAGGAACTCCTTCCAATTGTATCTAATACAACTCTCGAATATTTTAGTTGGGTGAATAACTCCTTATTCCAATCCATCACATGGATCATTTCTGATTATTGCTTCTAAACATATATAATCTTATTATAATTTGTTTAGTTAAGTTTGACCCATTATTTTAGCAATTGGATATTAAAATTATCCCATCGCACCTTACTAATATAGAACATGCACCTCGCGTAGGCGAAACCTACATTATCTGATACTAGTCTTTATGAGTGCTAAAACTTAGAAAGCATAAACTTAATATTTAATTTGAGGGAATTTACAATTATTCTGATCTCACCGGCTTATTTATCATATAAATCGTCTCTCACATCCATCAACATACATTCACATGCATCAACATACATAATGAAACAGTTATGGCCCCTAGCGCAATTGTTCTCCCAAGCCAATGAGAGAATCTAAGCTAACCTAATAACGATCTAAGCTTCTCCAAGCAAGATCTTCAAGGTTGTTCTCCTTTGATATTGAATTCTTCTCTTTCTTCATAATATTACATTACATAAAAGAAACTCATTTTACATACGAGGGAGTGAGATGAGAAAAGAAGTTACATTAAGAGATTAAAAGAGAGGCATGACACGCAAGTCGTATTTTAAAATCCCAAAACAAAATAAAGGAAAACTAAGGCCATAACCGATCACCACAAGACAATAATAATAAACACATTATTATTATTAATTTAAATTATGTTAATTTATTAAAACCAAATTAAATTTCGGCGACCGATCACACTACGCAGAGTTAGAAGGGCGATCCAAAACGCAGCGGAATTTAAAAAATTCTCCTTTAGTGATCCTTACGAATGGGCATGATCAGTGATAGAATCGTTACCTCTTATGGCGATTGAAACCTTTGATGCAGATCTACGAAGCTATCACGAATGTTGAACGGTGACAACGCCTCTACTCAGTCCACACGAACGGATTCCTTCAATCTTAGTGCTAGCTGCTACGAATGAAGGCTTTGAGTGAGAGGGAGAGAGAGAGAAATGAAATTGCAACTGCACAAATGCTTCTGCACAAGTGTTCTATTTATAGAACCACTTGTGTGGGCTGCAAGCAAAAAAAGCCCACTTAAGTGTATGTGGCCCATATCTTATAATATGCCAAAATCACTTAAGCGCGTGGTACCTTACCATATTTCGTATTCTACTTAAGTACACCTTATCTTACGATGTTCTACAATTCACTTAAGTGCACTGTACCTTACGGTGTTCCTTAGTTACTTTATCTCTCCTCAATCCGTCCTTTTGTGTGTGACCCTGTAGGTTTTCGCGGCATTGGCAATTATATTAAATCACGTATTTAACATAATAAACAGTGAGCGGTATCTAGCAACACATCACTGCTACCCAAGACACGAAAATGTCATGTGATCTGACAAATCCTTTTGTGATAATACTTATGTATACACATATCCTTTTGCCCCTATATCTATATTGAACACAAGGCATAGACCGTGTCATCCTTGTCCAGTTCAATATTGGGCCCGTAGACATTTATCCTGTTACGCTGGATGGACAAATTCCATCTAGATCACTCATGTCCCTTAGCATGCTTCGTGGAGTACCCATCAACTGTCTTTATGGTCATCCAGTTACGGACAATGTTTGATCAGCAATAAGGCACTCGACTCTACATCTAGGGTCCATAGTGGTTTCAGGTCAAAGGATGGTATACACCATTATCACCATGAGAATAACTTATGACACTTTGCATAACATTCTATATAGTATTCTCATAGCAGGTCAATCCAATATAAATATTACTCTTAGTATTCATACCTATGTTTAAGACTTGATAACTCCTTATCCATGATCCATGAGATGTGATCATTAGTCTATATACACAATAGTCTTAATACTTTAATGTTATCCCACTTTATAATAAAACTCGACTACGGATACTTTAAGAATAGTGTCCTTATATTTAATGTGATCTCATGATTAAGTCACACTTGATACATTAAACGGACTAACTATTCTAGGGACTTTATTAAACAAACATAATAAAGAAAAAACCTTTTATTATTAATAAATAATTCGATACAAGTACTAAAACTATTGACCTCTAGGGCTTACACCAACACATAAATCAGATAAAAAATGGAAAAAGATAAGACAAATTTTGGGGTATGATAAGCCTTCCCCGACACGAAAAAATAGGATTCCTTCAAAGTAGTATTAGCCTTAGTCATCTATTTTCTTTATGTAGTTCATCAGGTACAAAGTCCGGACAGAGACCTATTCTCCTACAAAGTAGAGGTCGAGAACGAAGAAGACATCCACAAGGGAAAAATTGACTAAGTAAAATTAAATCTCTGGCCGAGTCAACTTAAGTGAAACCTCTGACCTTAAGCAATCAGTTATGTAAACATTAAACCTCTGGGCATGTCAAGTTAAGTGAAACATCTGACCGTAATCAAATGGTTATATAACCATCAAACCTCTGGTCGGGTCAAGTTAAGTGAAACCTCTGACCTTAAGCAATCGGCTATGTAAACATTAAACCTCGACAGGGTCAAATTCAATAAAACCTATAACCTAACAAAATCGACTATGTAAACCATAAACCTATGGTCGGGTCAAGTTCAATAAAACCTATGACCTAACAAAATATGTTATGTAAACAATAAATCTCTGACTGGGTTAAGTTCAATAAAACCTCTGAGTGTTGTATGGTTGTGGTTGCTGGCAAAACATGGTCCACTTCATAGTTTATATCAATTGCATTTGAATTCCACGAACTTGGATCCTCTGCAACGGCTGAATAGTCCTGCTCCATCTCAACCACTCATTTTAATCAAATATAAAAAATAATTAATATTAATTACTGCATAGATGATTAAGATTTAAGCAGTATGAAAAATATGGATCCTTCATTTCAAGATCCCATTTCCTCCACACTCCCATCTTGTATCTTGTTTTGCAAAAATGTTAAATAACTCAGAAAACACCATCTCTATCTCTGTGAGGATCTCCAATTCATCATACACCTCATGTATATTCATTTCACCACATCTCCCTGTGATATGTAGATCTCAGGTCCAACATCCTTCATTTCAAGAGCCCATTTCCTCCACACTCCCATCTTGTTTTGCAGAAAGGTTAAATAACTCAGAAAACACCATCTACAAAGGTTGTGATCCTAGCCATTTTTCTTTTCAGAATGTTACTCCACTTCCTTCACCAAATTTACATGTTATGTAGTTTGAGAACCAATCTTCCTCTAGAGCTGTACTCCTTCCTATGAGTTGTTAAATAGTTGATCTTTTGAACCTTAATGAGTTCATCTATATTTTTTGTTAGTAATTTTAGTCCGTGTTTTTTCTAACAAAAGTTCATGTAGCTTGTTCTACGTGAATATTTTTTATAAAATGTTTAACATCACAAGTTATTTTGTTAGTCATTCATAAAGATTTAATAAAAATTATCATGGGACAGGACATTTGAGGATTTGCTAGTTTAATAAAGGACAAGTTGATCCTTTTTCTAGTAATGTATTTAAGACCCATTTAAAAAGAAAATCAGAATTTTCTATTTTGTCTTGAGAAACCATGCTTTTTTGGTGAGGCGAGAATAAGGAAACACTCTTAATAAATTCTACTTTTGATGCATGCAAATTAAAATCATCCATTCAATATTCAAATTTGGAAGCATCACATTAAATAAAGCTCCCTATTTCTATTCTAGCATAAACTACCTTGAGGATTGATGGAAGTCCAACACAAACGGTAGAAATGTTCATTCAAGATATTGCTATAGGTTTGATCTTTAATATAATTAATTAAGTGTTTTGAACCTTACATATGTTTGTAGCATAAGTAGAAATAATGAAAATAGGTTGTATGATAAGAGTAGGAGTTGTTTAAAATGCATATCTCGTATGTTTAAAATGCTGAGTATTACTACTAAAGAAGAAGTGATATTTGAACAGTGAAATAATCTTCTTCTACCTTCAGGAGTTGATTCTGTATAAAGACATATATAGAGATACACTTGAATGATCGGAGAATATAAATTACACTCATAAGACATGCTTTGAGCATGTATCTAAAACGATGTGGTAGATTTGATTTAGCATTTACCATTGTTAGAACTTTAGTATGACCACGTTTTTCATTCTAGTATAGATATAACATTGTAAAAAGCATTACGAGGAATGTTCTATTGAAAAAGCGACTCCATACATAATAGAAGGAGATGTGATATGTGGTATTCAAAATTTGTGATAAATTTAAAGAGTTTATAATTTAAAAAGCAAATTAAATTGGTATTTTTAAGACCAAAGAGAAAATAAGCGGAATATAAAACAGTAAAGTAAATAACATAAATTTAAAAGATAAGGGTTAGAGAGACGACAACAAAGAATTATCTAGGTTCGACTTAACATTAACTTACTTATGTCTCCAAAAAATCTTGATATATTACTATAATATTGAGCTTTTACAGGATATGCCCATGAACCTTTGATATAATCGAATTGAGAGATTTTACACTAGCTTATCTTCCTAACTAAAAGAGAGTTTTTTCATGGGATGAACTCACGAACCGAATAAATAGTTTACAGGATGATCTTAATAGCAAAACAAAACTTTTTTAAGATGAGTTCTATAACAAAACATAGATTTTGAATGGTTGATCTCAAGAACCAAACTCAATTCTTCATAAGTATCACATTCTTGAAAATAAAAACAATCGCACGATGACAATACAACTCTTTTCTCACAAATAGTTTTCACTCACAATATAACTCTTTTCAAGTTCTATCCTTTAGAACAAATGTTGTCAACTTTGCTCCCTCGACAGTAGATTCCTTCATCAGGTCATGGGATAACATGTTCACTTTCTTTGACTTCCTGACCAAAGGGTGATTATCTTCATATTCCTTTTCTTCTACTTCTTCTTCTACAGGAAGAATCGTCTTACTTACTCTCTTAGCAGGAGTTGGTTTGACAGAAGAAGAAGTTGTCTTGGTAGGCATCAATACAGTAAAAGATACCATTTCCTTTACTTCCTTCTGAATAGATGAAAAATCCTTTTTCTTCAGTGGCTTTTGAACCTACTTCCGTGTTTCAGAAGCAACCTGCTTCCTCTTCCTTGAAGGTTTATAAGCATTTTCAGGAGCTTCTAGAATGTCATTCAAAATCAGAGTGATTCCAATATCTTCTTTTGTCATTTTGATAAACTCTTGAATTACTTCAAGGTTGTCCAGCTTGGAAATATATGGAAAATCATCAATATAAGCAGTCTTGTCACTTGTGATGCCAAGCTTGCTTTAGGCTTCACCACATCATTCTTCTTGATGATATTCAAATTACCAAGAACAACAACAAAGAGAATATTACCATATGTTTCTTCCAAATCCCGAGATGCATAAACTTTCTTTAGAGCATCAATCAGTATGCTTTGATGGAACAATTCAGATAGGAGTCTGGCATAAGGAATATTTTTCTTTTCATGCTTTTGGTTTTCCTTGATAGCATCACAAAGATGGTTGAAGATGTATGAATCCAATTTTAGCCTCTCACGCTTCACCTTGAACTAGATGACATGCTTGTGATCCCATGAGATCTGATCAGAACTTCCTTTTCTAGGGATCAGACGGCTAATAAGAATCTTGAACAAAATTATGTAATCATCATTCATGTTCTTTACCTTTCCAAAGTCACCAGCCTTATCAAATAAGTCAGACTTGATCAAATTGGAATATTTACTTCCATCTTTAGTGTTCATAATACATCTTCCTTATTAGATACACATAAGAGATTGGCAATATCCCTTTGCGTGATGGTAACATCAACACCCATCACAATTGATATGATTTCAACTTCTTTAAAAATTTTCAGACCCATCTCAGCTCTTGACTTCCCTTTATTTGCTTCATCTTCAACAATCTTCCCTCTATCTTTAAAAGATGCAACAACTTATCATATACCTCAACCCTAACCCATAAATATTTAACCAAGTAAGAATATGTTTGCCCATTAAGTATGTCAAAAAAGTGTGTCCAACTCTGAACTTCGAAGTATTCTTTTAGAGGATACCCATTTACCTCAAAATATTTGAAATCAATGATCTAATCCACAATCAACTTGAGATTGTTTTCTCTGATCTTCATAGTTCTGGGCTTGACTTGGAATCCTTTTCCAATTTCGATAGTTAAAGGAGCTTGTTGAGAAGAAGATGTAGATGTCGTTACAATGGAGTCTTTAGGGTTCTAAAGGGTTTTTGTAAAAAATGAATTGTTTTTCAGATAAAGCTTTAGAGTGAAAGTATGAGTTGTGGAATATGAGAAGTGTGTGAAAGATGAAATGATTAAGTGTCTTAAGTGAAAAGAGTTTTTGTTATGATTAACACAAAATTGAATGACAAATGGGAACGAGACACGGTATTCAAAATACTTTCATCATTACCCAACAATTATTACCCATTAGCTAATATCCAATTTAGAAAACTTTTCAAATATATGTCATTTAAGTGGGACAAATGTCACTAGAAAGATAAAAAAGGTTTTCCACTTAAATGTTATAAGAGGCAAATAATCAGATTATGAGCATCAAAGGCTAACATGCTTCAGGGTCTATTATTCATCAAAGATTGAGACAAACTCTGATCATAGTGACTTCTGATCATCATCAAACTATGACCTCTCAAGCAGGATTCTTTTACAAAATGCATATTCATATTTTTTCTAAACCGAATCATTCAATAGCTAGAGGTTTAATAAGTATATTAGTTCATGATCAATATCAATGAATTGTATATTTGTTATACCTCTTTGAACATAATCTCTAAGAAAATGATGTTTAATTCCAATGTGCTTAGTTCTTGAATGTTGAATAAGATTTTTTTTGTCGAACAGATAAAAGTAGTATTATCACAGAAAATTGGAATACTACTTCCACTTATTTGATAATCTTCTAATTGATATTTCATCTAAAACAATTGTGTGCAACACTTAGCAGTTGATATGTATTATGTTTCTACTGTAGACAAAGCAATAGTTGATTGTCATTTACTAGTCTAGGATATTAGGTTTTAACCTATGAATTGACAGTTTCCACTAGTAGATTTTTTTCTAAATTCTATCTCATGCATAGTCAGCATCACAAAATCCAAATAGCTTGTAATCTAAGGAGTTTTTATAATGTAGTCCTAGATTAGTAGTTCCCTTAAGATACCTAAGTATTTTCTTAACATTAGTTAAGTGAGTCTCTCTAGGATCTTATTGGAGTCTTGCACACATACATAAACTGAATAAAATATATGGCCTAGAAGTTATTAGGTAAAGGAAAGAACCAATCATACTTCTTTTTAGCTTCTGACACGCATTGGTGCTAGTTTCATATTTGCTCAGATTGAAGGTTGGATGCATTGGAGTAGTCATGATCTTGCAATCATCTAGCTTAAATTTTTTAAGAAGCTCCATTATGTATTTTTACTGATGAACATAGAGTTCATCCTTGCATTGGTTGATTTGAATTCTAAGGAAAACCTCCGGTTCTCACATCATACTCATTTCAAACTCAGTGTACATTGACTCAGAAAACGCTATGCAAAAAGTAACATTAGTAGAACAAAAAAGAATATATCAACATACACTTGGACAATTAAGGTATCATTTTTCAAAGTCTTTATAATAGTTTAGTGTCAACTTGCCCTTTTTGAAAACCATTTTGTAATAGAAAATTACTCAGTCTCTCATACCAAGCTTTGGAAGCTTGTTTGAGGCTATAGAGTGATTTCTTAAATTTGAACACATGAAATGGGTCGATTGAATCCTCAAACCTAGATGGTTGTTGACATACACTTCTTCAGAAATTACACCATTTAGAAAATCATTCTTCACATCCATTTGTCTAGTTGAGTTGTAAATCAACATTCAATATTGTGAATTGAAGTTGATCACTAGAGTTTAGTGATTGAGAGAAAGTGAGAGGAGGTCTCATATTAAAGGGGAGTCCTAAATAGAAAGTCATTGGGTAGTGTTAGAAAGAGGCATTGAACAACATATGGTTTGTTGGTTCATATAAGACTAACTGTACTAAACTAGTAATAGTGAATTTCCTTTCTTTGGTTGGAAGTCAACCCTCCAGACGTAGGTGTTGTTGCATCAAACTGGGTTACCAATTATTGTATTCTTTATTACTTTTCTATTCCATCATCTTATACGATTTATTGTGTTAATTCTGGTGATTCTGGTTTAACTTGTTGAAACAATTGTCTAGGACATCGCGTTCGATATTTGTCCCCTAAGGAACAAAATTTCAATAGGTGTATGAAAAACTTTCGTTTAAGAGAGATTATTGTTGATAGACTCACAATTGACTGAGAGTGTTGAGAAAAATAATTGTAAATTGGAAGTGTTGAAAAACAAGTGAGGGAAGTCTCACATATATTAGAAAAATAAAGATCGAATATTTTATAAGTGAAAGAACTCACGCAATTATCACCTTAATGTTTTTGATGAATATGTGAAGTGTCTCTCATAAGATATGTTGCTTATAAAAAAATGCTTTAATGAATAAATGCTCTTTTATGATGATCCAACAAAAACAAAGGGAACAAAATCTCTAGTTGGTTGGATTGACTTCATAACCCTTTAGATTTTTTTGCTAAATTCTTAATTGCAGGACTTTTTTTGGTTTGAAATTCTTGATTCCTAGTCTATTTTTTATGTTTTGATGTATCTATAGTTTGTGTTCGTTTGTTTGTATTTGGGTAGAGTATCAATATATATTTTACTTATAAAGAAAACTATTTAATTAAATTATATACAATTTTTCCAATATAACTATTACATTACCCAGTACTGACAGAAACCATTACTCTTACACACATTATAACGGTTTGGCTTTGGTGGACAATCATTGTCATATTCGCATGGAATTTTGCTATCTGCATCATCAAATAAGGGAGAAAAAAAAGAATGTTATCAAAATGTGATTAAAAAGTTTTGTATAGGGAAAATTTGAAAATAATGTAAAAATTAACATACTTCTAAAATGAAGACTAGTAATAAAAGGAATACTAGTAATAAATATTATCAAAGAATAACAAAAAATGAATACTCGAGCCATGCTTTTTCTCTTTTGCAGGTATTAAATAGAATATCTGAATCAATATAAGTAACAATGTATGTTTTTATAACTTCTATTAAATAGTATTTAGCACTTAAGATGTGGAGAAGCCATTAATAAATATTAAATTAATATTAAATATTTTTAACTGATTGTTCCGTGTATCTCTTTAAGTCACTCAATTGCTCAGTTAATATTATAAGTTATCTCTTTAAGTCTCTTTAAGTTGTTTATTTTTTAAATATAACAATAGTAATGAATAATGAAAAGTAATGTATAAATAACATGTGTAATTGGTGACAAAATATTTATTTATAAATTAAAAAGCATCATAAGATGAATTTTTTCCACATTTTATATCAAAGTTAATGGATTTAAAAATGTAAAAGTTGTATTTAGACAAATACAATGTTATCTTCCTCAAGAAAGAAAGAGTAATAATTATTTATACTCCATAATATTGTTTAAGAAAAGGGATGTTGCACTGTAAATTATTTTTATATAGACAATAATGATATTATAGGAAAACTTCTCCCCAACCACGTAATACGGTAAAATATGAAAATCACATTAAAAAAAAGGGAGTTGCAACTGATAATCACGCCGTTACATGTTTTTATTATTAAAAAATTGAAAGTCAAACTTGCACATGGGAAATGTTGAACTTTGTTTTTTAAAATATTGTTATGTGGTATAAAAATAAATAAAAGAGTCAGGCGTGCACTGGTTGACAAATGAAAGGAAATTTGAAATTTGTGAAGTGAAAATCACTTTGCAACGTTAAATTCAAAAATAAAATAAAAAATGTTTAGGAGGAAAATTTGTGAAGTGAAAATCATGTGGCAAAATTGTGAAGTGAAATCATTGGGTAAAATTATGAAGGAAATTTGAGAAAGAAGCTGAATCTGGGATGTGTGAGAAAATCTGAAAATATATAGAGCAATCAACAACGTGATTTTTACTTTACAACTTTACATATATTAGAAGATAGGGAAAATTTATGAGGAAAAATTATGAAGTGAAAATCACGCGGCAAAGTTGTGAAGTTTCTCTCTCCTCATATTCATCTTCTTTTTCAAAAAAATTCTTTCAATTTTTCCTCTTCCAACATTTTTCCTCTTCTTTCTCAAATTCCAGCTTTCAATTTTCATCTTCAAACTAAAAGGTATTTCAAAAGAGCCCAGATTTTCCATTTTCATTTTTTGTTTTTTATTTGTTAAATATTGTTTTAATTTTTTTTATTTTATAATTAACATTGTTAAATTTTTTTCTTCAAGATTCAAGCTATTCTCTTTATCTTCATTGGGGTATTTAAGTAATTTTTTTTTCAGATTTATATATATATATATATATATATATATATATATATATATATATATATATATATATATATATATATATATATATATATATATATATATATATATATATATATATATATATATATATATATATATATTGGATTGTTGGTTGTTATTAATATATTTAAACATTTTTTTTAAAAACAGGTTATTATTTTTTATAATATATTATTCTATTTATATATTATTTTTTTAAAATTAAATATTATTTTTCATAATATATTATTTTTTGTAAAATATTTAAACAAAATATTATTTTTTAAATATAGTGTGAAATAGTTTTTTTAACATAATAATTTTAATATTAATTTTAGTATATATTAAAATGTAAAATAATAATTATAGTTTTTTATTTAAAAAAAACTATTTTGTGATGTGATTTTCACTTCACAACTTTGACAAGTAAAAATCATGTTATAACTCACTACAACTTTTTCTTCTATCACTGCTACTACTGAATTACAACAGATAAAATAGAAAAATCTATGCAGAATATCATGTGGCAAACTGTTGCGACATGATTTTCACGTGGCAAAAATGTGACGTGATTTTCATGACGCAACAGAGTTGCCACACGTGCTCCTGCCACGTGAAAGTTCACGTCGTTAAAAACATGTTGTCAAGTGATTTTTCACGTTGTGACTTGAATATCACATGGCTACCGATAATGTTTTTTTTAGTGTGACAACTATATAATACACCAAATCAACCTGTAAATTATATAATCTGTCACTTAAAAATATTTTAATTAAATATATCTGTAATATTTTTTATATTGAAAGAGCATTATCATTAAACTCATATTATTAATCGTCATGGTTTCAAAGTTTTATTTCCTTTTTACTCACAAAACGTTTTTTTATTAAGGTCATGTTTTTAAGATCCTTTTGAAGAGAAAATCAGAGTTTCCTATTTGCCTTGAGAAACCATGCTTTTTTTAAGTGAGAATTAGAAGGCACTCCTAATTAATTTTACTCTCGATGCATGCAAGTTAAAATCATTCATTCATCAATCATTCAAATGTAGAAGCAACGTATTAAAGCTCCCTATTTTATTCTAGCTCAAACTACCTTGAGGATTGATGGAAGTCCAACATAGAACGTAGAAATGCTCATTCAAGACCTAGCTAAGATGATATAATTAATAAGGAGTTTTGAGCCTTGCATGTTTGTAGTTTAAGTAGAAATAACGAAAATAGGTTTGAGTAGGAGTAAAACCTTAGGATATGATTGTTAAACTCAGAATTAGGAATAGAAAACTGTATGATCTTCTGATATACTATTCCCTTTTTTATAGTCTTAATACAATATGTAAATGCTGTATACATATAGGTTATTTAATCAATGCATAATTATAAAATAATATATAATGTAGAATATGCAGTTTTAAATAGAAATGAAATGTATGCAAATTTGTTGGTTTAAATGCCAACAAATCAGCACTAATAAATAATATTTTGTCAATCAATTCTATTGACACCTTCAATTTGATGTTGGTACGTCTACAACATCAATTTAATGATTAGGAAATGTGGACATTGACGTGACAAAGTGATTATCTTGCAGTCTTAAGCTTCTCTAATTGAATGACAATTGACTTCTATGTGCTTCATTCTTTCATGGTATATATGATTTGCTAGAATTTGTATGACACTTGTGTTATCGGCGTGCAACGAAGTTGGTTATATTTGCGAATAACCAAGTTTTCAAAGAAGACTTTGTAACCAAATAATCTCAGAGAATGCTACAAACATGGATCGACATTCTGCTTCAATAGAAGGTTCTGAAACTGATTATTATTTCTTGAATTTTCAAGAGATAGGGACATCTCCTAAAAACCTACACCAACCGGTAATAGACTTCATTGTGTATGGACATCAAACCCAATCAGTATCATTTTATGCTTGAAGTTGTATTGCTACACTTGTTGGAAAGAAAATACCTCGTATGAAACTCACTAGTAGAGTTGTATTGCCACACTTGTAGGAAAAAAATACCTCTTCTGGAAGTAGTTAGTAGATATCTAATGATCTGATTTATTGTAGAAAGATGCAAGTGTCTAGGATATTACATAAATTTATTAATTGTGTGGACACTAAATGAGATATCAGGTCATGTGATAGTTCGATATATAAGACTTCAAAATAACTTTCGGTAAAAAGTTTGGTCTTGTAGAAGTTTTCCCTAATCCCTTCGTAGCTTTATATAAACCCCCCATGAAAGTGTCATGTGAAATTTCATCGATGAGACCGGCTAGTTGGATAAGATCTTGAGTATATTTGTGTTGAGTGACAAGGATTCTTTTTTGTTGGAATTGTATTTATATTCCAAAAATAACTAAGTTATCCAAGATCATTCATGTGGAAAGTTTTATGCAACAATTGTTTGATTGTAGTGACACCCTTTTGATCTCATCTAATAATGACAATGTCGTCCACATAAACAAGAAGTATGAAAATTCCTTTTAAGATTTTTTTTAGAAAGAGAGATAGATTATAACTTCTTTGAAGAAAGGAGAAGTCGGTTAGTGTTGTTCTGAACTTTTCAAACCATACTCGTGGACTTGTTTTAATCTATACAAGGAACTCTTTAGTTGGCAAACAATATAGCGTAACGAGCACATACTAATAGAAAGTTTGATTTAAAATTCTTCTCTGAGGTAACCATGGATTAAGCCTTTTTTGAAATCTAGTTGGTGAATATTCCACGATTCATATGAAGAAATGACAAGAATAATTCTCACATTAGTCATTTTGGCCACAAGTGCAAATGTCTCCTCATAATTTAAACCATTTTTTTTCTTTTTATAAAGAACAAACAATTTATCATTGTAGAGATCTATTGATCCATCAGAACGAAGCATTATTTTGAACACAAATTCACTATAGAGATGCTTAATAGAAGTAGGACATTGCACAATGTCCCATGTTTGATTTTCCTGTAGTACCAAATGTTCAACTTCTATAACATCCTGTCAATATTATATGAAAAAGCAACAAGAATATATGCTAAATTAGTTGTCAAATATAAAGGGCCATAAAAACCACACTTCTTTGGTGGCTTACGAATGTGAGTACTGCGACATAAGGAGACTACTTCTTTGGTGTCATATTAGCAACCAAAGAATGACCGGGAAGGAGCGGTGTTACAGTTGGACATCTTTGGTAAACCAAGAAAGGTTTACATGTTTGTTCTCCTTCTCAAATGTTAGAAAATAACACTACTATGAAAAATACATATAACGATTGTTGGAAAACACATATAATGACGATTTCACGTCCGTTGTTAGGTAGTGTGTGATTGTATGTATGCTGGTTTCTACAACTGGCGAGTGATCGTGATTATAAGTTAGGTAGCACGCTACATATAACAACGATTAAAGAAAACTGTAAGACCCCAATTTTGACCCTAAGATCCCTCATGCAATTTCATCATAAGCATTAGCATTGGGATCATATCTTGGCATCCTCCTTATCCCTCTTCCATTGGGTTTGTTTTAGGAGAGATCACCAAGAACTTTGTGATTGTATCATACTTCTATTTTATAATTTCACTAACCAAAATATCAAAAATATGTCTTTGCATTTGCTTAACTCTTTTGTAGGAAGGGCATGATCTCCATTGATCTATCAAGTCCATATCTAGGGTTTGAGACCCTCATGACAAAGAGCACAACCATGAATTGATACAAGAGTGGTTATGAACATCATTTATGAGTCCCAATTATCTCTACATGCTATATTAATCAAGTTTTGTTCAAGAGTTTGAGGGTGATTTGCCTTGGAAATCCTAGTTTGACTAGGTATCTTGAGTAACTTCTCCAACAAGCTATCTCACCAATTGATCAAATTTCTCAAAGGGCACTTCAAATTTAATTAGCTTATGCATATATGATCTACCATGAGCCTAGAAAGTCAAGATAATTGAAGATTAGCAAGTTGGTTGATGGTGGTTGGCCAGATGATTTCATTTGATCAAAACTGGGTCTCCCTAGACCCTATCTCCTACAATTTTCACCATATGAAAATGATTCCAAGAGAAAACTTACTCTAAATAACATTCCAAACAACTTTCATGTTGATAACTAGAGCTAGTTTTGCTTGGAAAATCATTTTCTATGTTGAAAGATTATAGGTCATTTTGTCTAAACCCTAATTTGGAAGTCAACTTCCCAAGGCCATAACTTGCTCAATTTTTATGATATGAAATATTTCCAAGTTGTACAATCAAATTCGATAGGTATACTTAAACTTTCATGTTTGGAGTGAGAGCTAATTCAACTTTTATGAGCATGTGATATGAGGTTACATTATAGGTCACTTTTGACCTATACCATTAATCAAGTGATTTTTCCAAACTTCAAAAATGCATAAGTCTATCATTTCTAACCTAAATGACATGAAATTGGTGACCATTTTGAAGGTCTTTGAGATAGATACAACTTTAATGAAGACACGTTTCTCATTTGAAGCTCATATAAAAAGTTAAGCAAGGTGGAATATTAAGACATATGGCTTGACACTTAGAAATATTATGATATGTCAAAAATTTCCAAACTTCCACCTCAAAATTCTTTAAGTTCCAAGCTTCAAATGGAAAAGTGTTGAACATGAAAGTTTCTCCTCTTGATCTCACCTTTCCAAAGAGCTCAAATTTATCCATTTAGGACAAGGAATGCATAGGCTGCGCATGGCTTGAACATGGTATCATCATTTGGCAAGGATCAAACTTCAAATATTCACACATACTTGCCTTGCAATCCAAGTTGGTTTCAGACTCTCTCACATTAATTTATGGACCTAAGGCAATGATTTCATGGGCCTGTATGCGCCCATGCACCCATGCATCATCAATGACCAAATTTGGAAAGTGATTTCAAGTGTGCAAATATCAATGGAATTAGCTATAAATAGAGCTTCAGATGCTCAACATTCAATACACATTCGCGCCAGCTTTGATCCCAAACCTCTAACCCTCTCATTCCAAAGGATAATCCTAAGAATTTCACTTGAAATTGAGTTTGAATTCTCATTGTTTTGAAATTCAAAACTCCAGGGATCCAAGACCTTTTGAGCATTCAATTCTTCTTCTGCAAGAGCCAAGGCAAGAACAGCTAAGTGCAGACCTACATTGAAGGTATTTTCCAGAAATTTTAATCTCTTCGATTCTCTCTCAATCTTGCTCAGTTCTCTTGATTCTTTGGTTGTCTGAATTTCTACCAATGTAGGCAAGAAGATTGAGTTGCTTTGAGGCCAAATCGAAGCAACTCAGTTCATGTACCTCAAATTTCAACTCGATGTATCTCTCAATATACTTGGAGTTAGGATAAATTGAGGTCAGATTCGTGCTCAGTGTCATTTTTACATTAAAATCATGTCCTTCTTTTTAATTTTGGTGATGGTTATAACTGAACCAGTCCGGCGAGGCTCGCTTGAGAAGGAGACCGGAGCTGTAGCTTTGGTGGTGAGTTGGTGTGTTCATAGCCACATGATCCTTTTGAAATGAAAAAATCTCGTGCGTTGGTTTGAATTACCTTTCATGTGGCGCGTTGACTCAGGCGTATCGTGGGTTGCGCGCTTGTGACCACTTGATCTGCCACCTCAATTAATGAAGGAGATCAAGTGGTCCACGTTTTTTCTGATCATTTAATTTTCATTTTAATCCTTTTATTTTCATTAATTCATATTAATTTTAATATTGATCCAAAAAATATGAGAGTTTCACCAAAAAATTTCAAATATTTCCCTCTTTCATATTCTGAATTAAAATTCTTTTTTGGATTATTATTAATATTTTTCATGATTTAATTGATTTTTCATTTATTTTTAATTGTTTAAAAATACTTTTAAATGTCCAAAAATTATGAATTTTTTTCTCCAAGGTACTTTGACCTTGTTTGACCTATGATAAATATCATGGCCATTTCTTTAGTGTTTTAATGAGGTTTTAGGAATTGGACAAACCATATTTAATTTAAATGTCTTATTTTAGTATTTTTAATTTGAATAAATGCCAAATAAATTTGTTGACCAATTGTGATGACTTGTTGGTGTTTGACTATTGCTATTGGGCCTTGGTCAAGGTTGATTTGACTTTGTCAAATTAATATCGTTGGATTTAGGGGATTGATGAAATGTACATTCCATCTCCCAAAATGAATGGATGATATTAATTTTGTAAAAGTCCTCCTTTGACCAATTTGTGTTTTGATCCATTCCCCTCCCACTTCATCTTATTCCCCTTCTTCATTCATTCATTCCATTTGGCCTATGATATCTCAAAATCCTAAGGCTAGTTGATTGAAAAATTAACATGAGTATGGATGAGATTAGGCCACACCTTTTGCATATTCTTTTTGTGTGTGGTATGTTTCATGAGCATAGTCTATTATACTATGTCTCTAACATGCATTAACACCAAAATTTTATTGCCCGACCTCAAATAGTTGTGACTTCTACATAAGTCCAATTACGATTGCTTAACATAGCGCTAAATTTGTGACATAAAAGGCATAAGCATTCTAGTTAGTGAGATTGTAAGTCCCCCCTCTTTCATGGTATTGTGTGGAAACTTGGCCTTTTTTCCTTCCTTTGGAAGATGTCTTGGTTCAAGGATCCATGCTTGTGATAAGTGGGTTGAGTATTCTCCAAAGAATGTCTTAAAATGAAAAGCAAAAGCAAAACAATACTAATTTCTAACCTATTAACTACTAACTTTTAATTTCAAGTCCTTTACTTTAATGCCATTTAGTTCAAGATTTTATTTCATTTGCCATTGTTCATATCATTCTAATTGTTTATGTTAATGCAATTTTCACTTTGTCCATTTGGACCATATTGTGTAATATATTTTGTTTGTGTATACTTTATTTGTTTGTGTGGTCTTCGACCATTAATGTACATAATAACAACAAAAATCCTAAAAAAACTTTTGTGTGGACTGTTGGCTTGATCTTGGACAAATGGACTTAGAATTTAGGCAACATTCTCATGCTAAAGGACTTGGTCAATGCCAACTTATTGAGAAACCAAGTGCTTGCAATTTGAAACTTAATCTGATACATCAGTCAAGATTTCTCTAAGTTCATCTGCAACATGATCATTGTGAAGCTGTTATTTTGAACCTGTGACTTGTGGAATTCATCTGTTACATGGGCTACTTTGAAGAAGATCATGGAATGGATAAGCTTGGACGTTGCTATCTTTATTTTATGCCTTGCTCTTCAAGATAATATAATTGTACATTTTTGTGTTGATTGATTCTAAAAGTCCAAGGGAATTCTGGGTTTCTATTGACAGTTTTGTCTATTGAATTGCTACCCATTTGGTCAGATCTTTTCAACTCTAAACTTTTAATTTTGTGCATAGGGTATTCTCTTCATCTTCTCCCCATTTCTTTAATTTCAAAATCTCTCCCTCCCTTTTCAAAAACTTCTTCGATTGAACTTATTTTGTTCTAAACTTTGACCACTTTACAAAAAGATAGAAACTTTGGCCTTATGCCATTGCATTTTCAAACTTATTTTTTTAAATCAAACTTGTAAATAAACTTAACTATACTTGACCTAAACTTTCAAAAAGCCAAAAAGAACTAACTCATTCAAACCATTTTTAGGCCTTTGTGCCTTTCAAACTTAATTTTTTAAAAGCAATGCATCCACTTTGAAATTTGTATCACGAACTACGAGGTTTTGATCCCTCATTTTTATGTTGGTACGTAAGCACAAGACCGAAGGTCTTGTCAAACACAAAAATATAATTAATGAATTCTTTTCTCATCCCCCAATTCTATTTGTTTGTAAACATCACTTTATACCAAGTACATATGCACACAAAAAGGGCTCCCTAGGAGTACTTAGGACACTTTGGATGCTAACACCTTCCCTCTGTGTAACCAACCCCCTTACCTATAATCTCTGACATTTTATTAGTTTTGATTTGAAAACTTCTTACTTTTGGGTTCTGTTCGTACTTTTTTCCCTTTTCCCTTGGAAACAATAAAAGCGCGGTGGCGACTCTTGTTATTTGATCTCTAACTTATCCATAGCTTGATGATCATGAATTTACCGCTACAGAAATTAAGTAGCGACTCTGTTGGGGAGTAATCTCCAGTGGGCTTAGCCTACTTTTTGTGTGAATATATTTGTATATATGTGATGTTTGTATATATGTATGTGTGATATATACTGCTTGTTGTGCTTGGTGATCTCTGAGTGGTGAGATAAGTTCTAATCCGAACTTGAGAGAAATTAAGATAGGAGGATGGTATAGTCATGTTCGACTTATGTGGAGTAGTCCTTAACAAGTTGGCTTGAGATCCATCTGCTCAGTGGAGACTCTTTTGGATTTGGAAATGTCACACAAGTATTTGTGGTTAGGCATTACTATCTCTAATATGGGTCCGAGAAGCTGAGGACCGTAGAACATTTACCCCCTCTTGGCCTATTTAGGACGTAGTGCAGAAACTGTTCAAGTGTAGACTTGATAACAGTTGTAACGTGATACTACACTTAGACGAGTTTCTCTTGAGAATATTATAGGTTGATGAGTCAGTCATCTTAACCTGTAATATCTGATAGATGGAATTAAGACTCTGGGAACTTTTTAGAACATGATCTACAATTTTTTCTCCTTAGTTCACTCCTTTGGGATGGTTCTTACCCAGACTTCATGCTCGTGACTCACAACAAACCCTTGATTCTTGGTTGATCCAATCAAGTCTTGTCAATATCAATGGAACTTGGGTGTTGATAAGGGGTAAACCATAATCCACCAAAATGGATGATTGATCTTGACAATGACTTGATTCATCCCTTGACCTTTGTTTTCCTTATGTGTGATCCCTTATTTGTGATTGTTGCATTCATGCATTCATGCGCATCATAACATCTATCAAACGAAAATTTCAAATCAACTTTTTGACCTTCTCTGATCTCTTCAAGGATACCACTAGTTAGCTTTAACATAGCAAACTTCACACTCTTAGGACTTTTCACAAATGAAACTCATGTGTCTGAATTTCTCAATCAATTCCAACTCTTGGCATATGTAATGACTTCCTACTCAACGCATCAGCCATAACATTAGCTTTACCAGGATGGTAACCCAAACCAAAATCATAATCTTTCAAGAATTCAAGCCATTTCCCCTACCTTATATTCAACTCCTTCGGATTAAAGAGATACTTCAAACTCTTTTGATCATTAAACACCTCAAAACTGGATCCAAATAGATAATGTCTCCAAATCTTCAACATGAATACCATTGTTTCCAACTCTAGATCATACGTAAGGTAATTCCTCTAATGGACCCTTAATTACCTATAAGCATAAGCCAGAACATGACCAGCCTGCATCAACACACCAGGCAGACCTATCTTCGAATCGTCACAATATACAATAAAAGATTCACTTGGACTCGACAAAGCCAATACTAGAGAAGACATCAATATCTTCTTAAGTTCTTTAAACTCTTTTCACATTAAACACTCCACACATAAGCTTGACCCTTTTGATTTAACTGAGTCAAAGTCAATGCCAACTTCAAAAAGGCTTTGTTAAACCTTCTATAATTACCAGCTAACCCAAGAAAACTTCTTATCTTAGTAACAGACTTCAGAGTCTCCCATTGCAACATTGCATCGATCTTAAAAGGATCCACAACAATACCACCACTAAAAATCAAATGACCAAGGAAATTCACTTCTTTTAACCAGAACTCACACTTAGACAACTTGGCATATAACTTATTATCCTTCAAGGTCTGTAGCACAACTCTCAAATGCTCCACATGGTATTCATTAGACTTCAAATATATCAAGATGTCATCGATGAACACAATCACAAACTGATCTAAATACGGATGGAATATTATATTCATGTACTCCATGAACACTCCAAGTGCATTAGACACACTAAAAGGCATCATTGAATACTCATAGTGACCATCTCTCGTTCTGAAAGCATTCGTCGGAATATCGTTAGATTTTACACGAATCTGATGATAACCCGAATGCAAATCGTTCTTGATAAATAGATAAGAACCTACCAACTGATCCATCAAGTCATCAATCCTCGGAAGAGGAAAATTCTTCTTGTTTGTCACTTTATTTAGTTATCTATAATCAACAAACAGTCTCATACTACTGTCTTTCTTCTTAACTAACAATATTAGCGCTCCCCCCGATGAAATAATGGGTTGAACAAAATTCTTCTCAAGAAGATCCTATAATCGTTTGTTCAACTCACTAAGCTCTGAAGCATACATCTTATAAGGAGTCATTAACACAAGACTAGTACAAGGTACTAAGTCTTTAGAAAATTCCAGTTTGCGCTCTGGCGGAAAATCATTGATGTCATTTAAGAATTCCTTAGGAAAGTCACACACTACAAGTAGATCCATAATCATCCTCTCGCTTCCCCCACTCAAGGATACGAGTATCATGAACACATGAGCGCTCTCACTCAAGGACATCTCTACATGCCTCGTGGTCATGAAACTCGACTCAGTACTCTCTACGGAATGAAGAAACTGCACTGACTTATCAAAACAATTAATAAACACATGGTTTAAATCCATCCAATTCATTCCCAAAATAACGTCAAGCTGAATTAGAGGAAAACACATTAACTCCACCCCAAAATCTCTCCCAAAAATTGTCACTGTATAATTCAAACACACCAAATAAGTAGTCACTAAACCACTAGATAGGGTATCAATGACCATGCTACTACTCATCATAGACACTTCCAAATTCAACCTTGACACACACTGAACAGATAAAAGTTTTAAATCTTCCTCTTCAACAAACTCAACAAATAACATTGACTCATCTAAAAATCTGGACTCTTGCATCAGTGGCAGACTGAACTAACCCTCCACACCTGAAACATCTTAGAAAGCATAAGCTTCTCCCACACTTGTTTCAATCTTTCTCCTCCCAACAAGCAGTTAGAAAAAAATACAAGCACCGAAAGTGTTTCACACACATGCCATTTAGTAGAGAACAAACAAAATTACTCAACCTGGTTAGATGGACCAACCAAGCTCTAATACGATTATATAACACCCTACTTCCCCACTCGAAAAAAATAGTAAATAAAACACGTAAATCACAATTAACACACCAAGTAGGATATTACTCGCAACCATTAAAACCATTTTGAACCACATAATAAGGAAATAATTCATTTTTTATAAGCAGCGAAATAAAAAACACTTGGCATAAAAGCCTCAATAGTAGTATTAGTTTGAAAAACGATTCATCGCAGAATAAAAACAAATAGGAAGATACACAACATATATAAAAATAGGAAAACCCTTTTCCCCTTGTGTTACGTATCAGAGTGAATCCAACTATAGACCTAAACAATAAGCAACTAAAGAGGCACAACAGGTCATCAACCTCAACCTCCTACTCATGCACCTGATCATTTATACTCCAGAGGAGCACTAATGCAACAACACAAAAATAGGGTGAGAATACATTAAAATAATAAGCAGTGCATAATCATTTAGGATAAATTCACACATTTACACAGTCATTCACATAATCAAAAAACAAACCAACATCATGTATTCATAACTCACCTACATCATAATCATTAAATCATAATCATGCAATATAATGCAACAATGACTTAAATCATGCTCGTCACGGTCCCCACTCTGAACTAAACTCATAACTCAATTTTATATGCAAGCAATACCGACTCAACATTTGGTTCTTCATACAAACTAGATCCTAATCTCTGCGAACCCCGAGCCCCCACTCTGATATCTAAGTCCCCCACTCAAGGCTTGGGATAAGCCACTAGTCCCCATTCTAAACTAGAGAACATGCCTCTTTAACAACAATGACACATATGATGAATTCCATATAAACATGTAGTAATGCCCCACTCTGAACATACATAATTATCTAACGACAAAAGATGCAAAACAACCCCACGATGTCTGTATTTAAATATATTCACTGCACCAATAACAACTCACAACTCAAATCACACTTCACATCAACTCATTAACAATTATGAACAAAATTTACCTCACATCATACTTTCACATTTATCCCACATTTTCACACTTACACATGATACTTATTTATGTATAATTTTACTTCACAATACACAATGAATTATATAATTTAATTAGCACTACGCCAAATAAGGGAAAAGAGGGCGCTTATTTTGGCCTATAACAGCGCTTTTAAGCGCCCTCTAAAGTGGCGCTGGCATAGGTAAAGACAGCGCTTTGTTTTCCTAGAGAAAGCGCTGTCTAAAGTGGCCCTTTAAGGGCCATATTCTAGTGCGCTTTCAGAAAAAAGCGCCCTCTGGAGTGGTCCATAAAGGGCCACCTTAGAGGGCGCTTTCTGGATAAAGCGCCCTCTAAAGTTGTCATGTAAAGCCACCTTAGAGAGCCACCTTAGAGGGCGCTTTCTGGATAAAGCGCCCTCTAAAGTTGTCAATGTAAAGTGTTTAGAGGGTGCTTTCTGGACAAAGCGCCCTCTAAAGTTGTCAATGTAAAGTGTTTAGAGGGCGCTTCCTGCAGAAAGCGCCCTCTAAAGTGTTAGTTATTTTAAAAAAATTTGTTTGAAAAGCAGTGGGTATTTAATTGGGAACCTGTTCGCATGCTGCAAAAGTGTAAAATTCATATTGATTTCATCCTTTAATCCAATGTTATACACCATTAATCCATTGATATATACAACATGAATCCATTTATATACAATATTAATCCTCCATATATACAACATTAATATATGATTCTTTGATCAACAATATACAACATATTCATGATTTAGTAAAACTAGTACAACAACAATATACAATATATATACAACAACAACATACAACAACAACATTCCATACATATATGTACAACAATATACAACCTAGCTATATGATTCTTTGATCAATAATGAATTGACACAATTCATCCTTCATTTCATCCAAATGAGCTCTTGAGTAAGATTTGTATTCGTCAAAGTACTACAATTAAGAGAATAAAACATATTCAAGATTTAGTAACAAATTAGATGAAATATCCGATAATATTAAAATAAACCCTAAGTTATTATTCCATACCATTTTTGGGATGTCTATACGATTCAACGCAATGATATCTCTCATAAATCTCAATACAAAAAATCCGCAATCGACCGAATTGTTTTGCTGAGGACACTACACAGAAAAACAAACAATATATATATAGTTAATTTCTTACAAACACTATTATAAGCAAAAAATAAACACTATTATAATTAAGCAAAAATAAGATACTTAATATATACCTCAACTCTGACCCAGGTAATGTCCTTCCTATTACGATAATTCTTTTTCGATCTAAATTTTAGTATTGCCCTAACAAAATAAAAACGTATATTGAGATCAATCTGATAGACATAATTAAATATACAAATACACACGAATATTTAGGGGAATTTCACTTACGCGTCAACCGTCTTCTTCATACTCGGATATTTACTCCAATCACCCGATAACGAATCCAGATAATACACTATGAGTCTCGAAAGATCCATAGCAACCAACACCCAGTGACCACTGTAAAATAAAACAAAAATTTAGATGAATGAAAATTTTCTACGTAAAAGATATACATAGATTAGAATGAAATTATTAGAAAGAAAATCTAACCCGTTGCCAGAATTAAACGGTAAAAAATACAAACTGGGTGTAGTATTATCGCCGGCCGCCATGAATCTATCGACTAGATCATTCTTTACGGATGTTGGATTTTTCGTTATTAACGTTGCGTTGATACGGGAAGCAGCAATAAAATTGAAACGGTTACACAATTCAGTTCCCCGCATCAATGTGACATACATATACCTTAAATAGAAACATAATAAACATTAGACTACTCATTGAAATGTGTAAATAAATTGTTCAACTAAGTAAATTATAGATTGATCGGAGTACCATATGTATGTATGAATGACAGCGATGCCCAATTCGTCGTGTTCAAAAAGTTGTTGCATGTCCTCCTTTGCAATTATTTCGAAATGAGCAATTCCGAAAACACCTTCATCAAAATCTATACTACGAATGGCCCCGTGCATAATATCGGACTCTTCCACCATTTTCTCAAGACGCATCATAATTTGAGATTTTGTCCCGGACGTCGTTGGAATATCCTTACCAGCGCTTTTCAACTTTCGACCGGGAACCTAAAAATTCATATAAAATAAATCATGACTTTTTGTGATGCAACAGAATCGTTGCGTATATAATTAAATGGGTATATATATTTGTACCTCTTTTTGAGATGCAACCGACTCGATGCGTCTTGAAATCCCTTTACCAGCTTTATGTGTGGGTCTTGTAGGAGTCTAACATTACCATGTAATAAGGATTGATTAAATATCATAATTGTAGCTGAATTGAAATGTGAATACTAAATATTCATAATCATTTAGAACATATATACCTCGGCATCTGGGAAAATTAGATCTGACGGCCAACCAACAAAGGATCCGACTGCATCTCGCATCAACGTTGTCTCTGAAACAACGTCAGGTAATGGTAGAAGGGCGTCCGTATCTAATACAAGGTCAACCGAAACTTTCATATATCCCACCGGGAGGGGATTATGGTGAAGTAATTCACCCGAAGTATTGTGCACTTTTCCCTTGCCAACTATGCGATAAGTTGGTGACGATAGATACAGCTGACAAGGTGAAATGCCCTAAACCAATAATAAATGTTATTGTTAACGTGTATATGTGTCAAGTAAAAAAGTGCTATTTTAATTTCATAATAACATATATAATTACCTCGGGAAATTTCGGTTGACAATTGATACTAGCTCGGTCACTAGTATCTTTTGCCTCGGAAGCGCACCTTTCCTCTCTATACCTTGCATTCTCGTTTTGCAGTTGGAGTACTTGTGCCCTTAACTCCGCCAAGGTCTCCATCACCTCTTTGTTGGTAGGATTTTTTGTTTTTGGTTTTTTATAAAATGACGACGGAGTCACACCAAAACCCTTACCCCTCACACGACCGGAATACTCAGGAACATTTAGTACTCGACTAAGTACGCTCCTGCAATCCTGGACCTCGGTTGAAGGTAAGGTTTGGGATAAAGTCTCCTGAAATATTATTAGAGGAGATTAAAAATGAATTATATGTCTAACAAAATTTTCGATATAATTAAAGAAATAATGTTACATATACTTACACATTCGTCATAAACATTTTGGACCGCTTCAACGACAGCCCCATCCTTCCCAACCCGAGCAGCCTTCCATAATACGTGCTCCGGAAGAGATGTTGCGTCACTTTTCTCCTCGGCTAGCTACACATTGAATTAGATTATAAGACCATCAATTATAACATATTGTGACAATGTATAAGCTCATAGCATTTGAATATACTCACAATTCTTTGTTGTAACCGTGCATATCCCGTACGCCCTTTTTTGTACGGATACGCGGGTTTTGATGCCCTTTTCCGATTTTTGTCGCTTACTTCCTGGATAAAAAAGTTTAAGGCATATTAGAACCAAGTAACTTAACAATTGTATAATACCATAATTAATAGACATTACATGGAATTTTTCGTTTCTTCGTTTGGCGACAAAGTTATCCCATTCATCGGCTGAAATAATCTCGGCATACTTCATTGGCCGTTCTGCTTCAACAAATTTTCCTTCCTCATCCTTGAGAAATTTGTTGGACAAAAAGGATCGAAATCCTCGGAGTCTTTTTCCGGCCAATTGAATACAATATTTTTGCCGGCTTTCATCGATGTGAAAGGATCTCTAAAAAACATACACATGGAGTGTGTTATTATAAGTAATATTATAACAATATATGGTCAACAAATAGTCAACAAAAAAAACATATAACAATATATGGTAAGTACCTGTATCTCGGACCATATTTTTTCTTTGCCAACCTTCAATTCCGGACTTCTCCAATTATCACATGTAATCGGAATATGTTGTCGAACAAGGAAACCAATGTAACTTGCCAACATTGAACCGTTAGGCTCAATTAGTTGGTCTTCAGCACTCCAATGTACTTCAAATTTTACACCCTTGTCTCTTGCACGAATGATTGACTTCATAACAGTCAATCCTCGTTTGATTTCTTTTTCAACATTGTTACGTGATCCATTCACGTCATGGGTATCGTCTTGGTTAGCCATTTTATCTGTAATATAGAAATGATTCAATAAGACCCAAGTAAGACAATGACCATATTCGTGAAGCTACACAAAAAACACATTCATATACCTTCCATTTCTCTCATGTTACAACAATCTAAACTCTTTTTTTTTATCATTATTGAATACAAACTCACACACACCTACTGCATACAAAAGACCAATGCAAACTTATGGTGTTTGGAACATGAACAAACTTGCATCCATAATCATAAAACTTCCAAGCACAAGCTCAAACACACTTCAAATGATATCAGTTTTCAATCAGAAATAAAAAACTCAGTTTGCCCTAAACAACATTAATCAACATAATGCACAAAATGTAAAACTAAGTTTAGAAAATGCCCTAATCAAACACATGAAGAAAGTGAACGGTGACGATGGAGAAGAGAAATACCTTCAAGGTGACGGTAACGATGGAGAAGAAAGTGAACAGTGACGGTGGACGCAGATAACTCAGTGAACGTGAACGCAGCAGCAGAAAAAGGCAACGGCGACGACGACGGTGAGGGAGGGAGAACGACGGTGAGTAATCGCAGTAGAGAGTAATCGCAGTAGAGAGAAAATCCAGTTACGTAAACGAAATAGCTTGTAGAGAGGGAAAATAAAGAGACATGCAGTATATGTTATAATTTTAATGTTTACTAAAGGGGACCTTAGAGGACGCTTTTGTAAAAAAAGCGCCCTCTAAAGGGGGCCTAAGAGGGCGCTTCTGAAAGCGCTCTCTAAGGCTTTCCAAAAGCGCCTTCTAAACTAGAAATGTACATGGACTTAGAGAGCGCTTTTTTAAAAGCGCACTCTAAGGGTAACCTTAGAGGGCGCTTTCATTAAAGCGCCCTCTATTGGTGTCCATCCATTTCCTCATTATTTTTTTTTTGGCTTCACTTTAGAGGGCGCTTTGTTACAAAAGCGCCCTCTAAAGGGGGCCTAAGAGGGCGCTTCTAAAAGCGCTCTCTAAGGCTTTCCATAAGCGCCTTCTAAACTGGAAATGTACATGGACATAGAGAGCGCTTTTTTAAAAGTGCCCTCTAAGGTTACCTTTAAAGGGCGCTTTCAATAAAGCGTCCTCTATTGGTGTCCCTCCATTTCCTCATTATTTTTTCGCTTCACTTTAGAGTGCGCTTTGTTACAAAAGCGCCCTCTAAAGTGCTCTGTCTATTCCAGTAGTATGCTCCTTATTTTTTCTTTTTACTTTAGAGTGCGCTTTTGTAATAAAGCGCCCTCTAAGGGGCGCTGTCTATTCCAGTTTTTGGCGTAGTGTAGTTAACTTAGGTTCATCATCAAGCATGTATAATAAGTCACGCAATTATACAAACTTCATAACATATACTCACACATCATTCAAACATGGAAATTCATCTCACAAGGAACTACCATGATTTAACTTTATGTGTTAGATTTCCAAAGCTTTGAACCGCGCCTCAATCCGAGTCCCAAAACTCAAGTTATGAAAAAAAAATGTATTTGAACAAAGTCAGCCTGATCGTGATGGGTGGACCATCACAAAGTTTACGCCCGTCACAAAGTTGGTGGCAATGACGGGTAGTCTGTCACAAGGGTGGTGCACGTCACCACTACAAAATGCAGAATCGTTGCAGAATGTGGAATTCTACAATTTCACTATTGGAGACCTTCCGGACCTCTGATTTCGATTCCGTAAAAAGATAAACGCTCAAAATTTAACACGCCATAATTATATAACAATTACACAACAACCAACACAAATTATACATACCCAACATCAAATTACAAGTTAACATTCTTAGCGAGAAAATGAGAAAAAATTACAATTCATATCTAACAATTCTTAGCGCGATTATGCGAAAATGCGCCCTCATATCTAAAAATTACAATTCTTCCTAAGTATCTAACAATTCATATCTTCTGGTAAATTACAAGTTAACATTCTTAACGCGAAAATGAGAAAAAATTAACAATCCTAATTCACCTCTTCTTAGATTGCATCTCATAGTTACATATTAGATACGAGATGACTAGATTTTTCTCTCATAATTTTAGGGAACCATGTTTGACAAATCTCATTTGAATAGGGTGGACTTTTCATTTCTTAATTATGAGGATAATCATGTCATCACCTCCCCCACTTTAACTATAGATACCGACTAGAATGTCTCTTAGTATGATGGGAACAAGAGTCATGACCTTAATAGGTTTAAGTTCTTCTTAAGAATTTTTAACCTCTTTTTAACGGGGATCTGATTCTTATGTTTGAAAAATTTCATTGTATGCCTCCTTTTCCATAATTTATTATTTTATTTTGTTACTCTTATCCTTAAAGGTTAGCCGCTTACTTCTTAGGGAGACTTATATCCTATGTATTTGGTCGGATATCTCTACAAGCTTGTGACAAGTGTTGGCTGCTAGGTTAGCCAAATTTAATAAACTCGTCTTACAATTAATTGGCTTTTCTAAAAGGGCGCATTTTTTAGCTAGACCTTTAAAAGGTTTTTGGTTGTGTGCATGTATATTTTAGTGATTGATTTTAGTGTTGCTAAATCAATTATAAAAGTTGGTCCTAAATACGTGGCTCTCCACACCATAGTGCCACTTAGATTCATTGATTGAATTTTATTAAAAGAATAGATGGAAATGATTAATGTTATTTTGTACACATTGAGTTATAAGACTCAATCACTCAAATGATATGTTTTAACTTTTAACGACATGTGATCAAAATAAATTATAAGTATAAAACTCGAGCCAAAAAAAAATATATTCAATGCTTAAAATAATACACTTTTGAACTTATGAGGAAAACTGAAAGACTGAACATAAAATAAGAGTACAAATATTATGACCAAACAAATCAACACATTTAACATAGAATCCAATACACACAAAAACCATCAACACACTTTGCTACAAGTTCTTCAACCTGGGGACAATCTTTTACAAATTTGCAGGGAGAGGCGATTTCTGTATCGTTAAATAGGGAAAAATAAATATTATTAATATTCAAAGATGATAAAATCTTATGTATTAGATAAATTAATAAAAAAATAAAAATGGTGTGATAACTAACATACTTTTACTGGTTTCAACAAGAAATAGAGAAAGAAAGATGAACAGAGAGTAAGCAAACATGAGTAATTGAGCCATTCTTTTCTTCTTTGTAATAAATAAAATTGTATTCCCTTTATAAGTATTAATTTCATGCTTTGTTTACTACGATTATGCAAAAAGCCATTATAAAATTAAAATTAATGTTTTAATACTTTGAACCTGTATAGTAGTGTATCTCCTTAGCTCAGTCAATTGATCACTTGAGCTTAGTAAAGATATATCTTTTATAAAAACCTTGATGATCATTAAAGTTCATTATTTCTTTTATTTAACCTCAATAAATATACTTTTAATTTATATATGTCTTCAATAATAAGGGAAAATCACCAAAGGAGAAACAACTATAAAATATATATATATATATATATATATATATATATATATATATATATATATATATATATATATATATATATATATATATATATATATATATATATATATATATATATATATATATATATCCTCTATCTCCTAAGTGTCTTTTTTCCCTGTTCTCTGGTTATTTCTTAATTCTTCATATTTTATATCAATTTTCATGTTTATGAGATTGGTGTAATCAATTATAATATTGGATGAAATTGTTTTCTCTCTCTCGGTATCAATGTTAAAAGTACTTAAGATTCTTGTAATTATTGCTTCATATGGAAGTTCTATTAAGGATTTTTCTTTGGAGTATGATATGTGATGAAATATCCCATCCATCTAGGTAGTTGGAATGTTTTGGGTAAGTCAACGAGGGAAGATGTCATCCTTGATAACATAATTGTTATTGTTGTTTCTTGGGAGCAAGATTCTTGTTATAGAGTAGTGAATAATTCAAATTTTTGGCTTCAAAAGGATTGTCCTAAAAGGAAATATTCTTTTATCCATGGGATTCGTAATTAGAGTATTTCAAGCCGTGTTTCACTTGAAATTTTTGAGACCTATGGGTCTCTTGGACTTGTAAAATGTTCCTAGGAAGAGTATTTCAAACATTATACCAAAATGTTATGTGTGGATTATTATTCTTACATGTTTTATTGTTGATGCTAGAGTCTTTCATGTCACATATAGGTTTGAGTATACTTATTTTACTAGATTTGAGAATATTCTATCGGGCATCTTTGTAAAGAATGCTCTTAATAAGGCTTGACAAATATGAGAGTAGGGTTTGTAGCCTCTCATGAATGTTTCCTCCATAAACCATGGTTCTAGTATCTTCTTCTCTTCTAGCTTTTTATTCATTAATGCAACTATGATAATATCTCTTCTTGGTGTTTATCTCAGTTTTTGTCTTAAGGAATCCATGATGATACTTACGGAAAGAGAACTCACAAAAATAAGGCTAGAAGAGATGAATTTGAGATGCAAGAGGTAGTGAGAGAGCATACTTATTTATACTATGCCTTTTGAAGTTTTGATAGTGTATTTCGGGAAGGAAATCAATGAGGATTATGGTGATTTAAAATAATATCAAAATCTTTTCAGATTGAGTGTGCCAATCAATTGCTTAAAGGCTCCAATTGATTTGTTCACCATATTTTTTAAGGATTTTGTGTGTACCTCATCAATGTTGAGACTTTATTTGCTTGAAGGGAAATTTTAGCTTGAATTTGATATGAAAATAAGTGCGCCAAGCTTCTCCAATCGATTTCCATAGTGCCAATTGATTGAAATTTCTTTGTTCAGCCTCATTGGTGCATATTTGGGCCTTGTGCTGGATTTAATTACTTGTCTGGACTCCCTATTTAATCTTATTGCACCTTCTTTCTGAAAAGCATTTGGAAACTCATATTTTTGGATATTAAAAAATATTGTATCAAGATGATTAAAATTAAAACCACTATTTAATAGGATTAATAAGAGTTTTTCGATCATTTCAACTTTAAAATGATATACTACCTTAGATATCAAAAGGCTTTGATAAGAACTCCCCTAAAGGGAAAGACCAATCATATTATGGTGTGTCTTTCTCTACACATTATTGGATGCGAGAGTTGATACAAATTACGAGATGAATCAGTCCATTACAGACATATTCGCTCAATTGATCATTAAGGATCATACACCTTGAGATATTCTCAAGAACACTTGTTTCGATCACTGCTATTGATATTTTCCATCACCGTTCATCCTTGGATCAGAGACTTTATAAAAAAGTGTATACTTATAAGTATACTCTTGCTTTGTACAATTCCATTGATAATTCTCTTAAAGCTTTGATCTGCAAAGCATACCTGCAAAATACTAAGGTTTCACCTTTGGTACCCACATATTCTTGGGCCCAGGTGAATTAGTTATACAAGATCTAAGGTTGCTACCTTTAGATCTTTTCAAATTATCAAAACAAAAAGGTTCTAAATGTTCATCTCTTTTATAGTGTGTGCACTTATAAACTGGACGATTCTTTTTCTTGTATTCTATACCTGTACTAGGTTTTTATCCTTTTTAAATCCTAGTCCATTTTTGTTTAAGGAATGCCTTTTACTTGATAATATCAAGTCAAACTTTTATTTTCCTTGGATGAAATTACCTAGGGTTTCATGTAAATCAACTACTTCCTTTTTCAGGGAGACATAACTTTTATATCTTTTCTTGAATTTATGATCTTAGTTATTTCTATTTTAAATGATTTATTAATATCTTCAAGATATCTTACATACTCATTAAAACCCATATTGCATTATCTCAGTTTATCACTTTCTTTCTCTAATCGAGTACTTATGCAAAACAGTTGTTCACCTCGTGTGTTTATCTCCTCTCATTTTATACTTGAAGAAACTCCAAATATCATCTCAAGAGTATCCTACATTTCCGTTTTGCAATGATGAACATAGATTAAAATATTATATCATCTAGAGAGATTGTTATAAAACTCTTGGTTTTAAAATCTATCTCAAACTACCTCTTTTCCTCTTTGGTCCAAAGGGAATCAGGTATATCTACTAGTTTTCCATTTACTTGGCAAGTAGTGATAAATTGACCATGTATTACAGTTTACCATAATTCATGATTTATAATTTGAATACAAATTCTGAACCTAGCTTGTCATATATGAAATCTACTACTATAAAAACAATGTTTTAACATCAGGCTAAGCTTTAACCTAAACTTGGTTTTATCGTGGGCTAACCAATAACCGGTGAGATTTTACCACTGGCTGATCTCGAACCTACACAAGAGATTTGATCACACAAATCTCAAATATAAGATTTTTTACAGGTTTAACTTTGAACCCAAACAAACAGTTTCAACCAAGGTATAAATAAAACTTCCTTGAGAAACTCATAAAACTAACCTTCCAGAATTATAACTTCCTCACTCGTAAAATGACTTTCTCGAAAAGCACTTCAGCTAAATTTTTAGTAAGAGAAAGTAAACAAAAGAAATTTTAGAGAGAGAGAGAGAGAGTGTGTGAGAAGGGAGAAATGAAATCACGTTTCTTGATGTGAAAAAGAGTGGAAAGGGACCTCTATTTATAGGTTAGAGGTTGACACAAAAAAGGAAATAATTTTTAAGGCTTTTTATGACTTTCCAATCGATTGGTAATATGTACCAATCGATTAGTAACCCTAAATTAATTGATTATCAAGTTAAAAAGGAAAGGAAAGATATTTATTCGTTACATAATATTAAGATGTTGTCCTAATCTCTTAGGGTGCAATTTTGAATTATTCCAATCGATTGGAAGAGTGTCAATAGTTTGGTAGACACAAAAAATTCTCCCATAGCTTTTATGACAACTCCAAAGTCATCTGGCATGGCTTCAATGCATTTTTGAAATAAGTTTACTTGAGGAAATAACTTCAAAAACAAGTTTGTGTTTGTGTGATTTATGTTTTACAATATGCTCACTCAGACTTTCACATACTTCAAGTCTTGTCAGGTTTTTTCTTTCTTAAGGAAATCTTCATGAGTTTACTTTCGTTGCCATCATCAAAGACTCAACTCCATCAAACTCTAATACATTGTTTGCATATTTAACCGCTTAACCGCTTATGCTTGATTTGTCATTAAAGACTAGGAAGTGAAACTATGAGGTAAAGATTCAAAGAAGTAAAACTGGTCAAACATGATCCCTCACGAGATTTCAGAACCTTTTCAAAAAAGAAAAATTGAACACATTAAAACCAAATTTTTACTATCATCACACTGAAACACAATAATATCTAACTCTTGGAAACTAAAGGAAACCGTCTAAATAAGATTATTATTTTTGAAAAGAGAGCAAAAGAGAACACCTTCAATACTTAAAGTAAAGAAAATCACTTGTTATTATAAAAACTATAATTGAATCTGATTTTTAATAACTTTTTAAATATATATCTTAATCCATCCTAAATATACTTTTTAAAGGCCATATTTGATTACTTGTTATTAGTAATGAACTACAAAGTTACTAGTTTAAGCAATGGTCATGCTCTTGATAATCAATTTTATCAAATTCGATTAACAAAAGGTAGAGGTGGAAATATGTCACGTAAGGCCTTAGAAGGTTTGAGTCGGACTTACGATAAATTTTTAAGGTCTGAGTTTAATGTATGACTTATTATATGTTCTTTTTTTTTTTGATATTTTTAAAAGTCTGATCTAATATAAAAATCTATTTAAAAATTTGTTTCACATTAAAACTTTCAAATAGTTCATTTTAACTATAAAACTTTATATATATATATATATATATATATATATATATATATATATATATATATATATATATATATATATATATATATGCACATATAATATTTTATATTCTGTTTTAATAGCTTAAATTTAATTTATTTAATTAAATGAGTTTTTTAAATAACTTAAAGCTAACATTTTTTATTAAATAGATCAAGTCAAATTTGACTTAAATAAATTAGATTATAGGTTATTATAGACTGGCCTAATCTATTGCCATCTCTACCAATAATGCATTTGGAATAAAAATTCTATATAATTTTAAAGTAATCACCATTGATTACATACTTAGATCTAGGTTTGTGTGTACATGAATCAATAAAGGTGTTGTCCTATGTACGCGCAAATTTTGACTCAATGACTAAAAGTTAGCGATTAAAAGTTAATATTATTAGGTTCTAACGTTATTGTGTGACTTTATAGTAGTTATAAATAAATAAGTAAATAACACAATTTTATACTTTTTCAATTGCTACTTTTTTTTATTAATCAGCACCTCATTTCCAACTGCTTCCTTTTTATTAATCTTTACCTTTTCATTTGTTAAACAGTTTATTAAAGTAAAAATATTAGTACAAAAACAATAGAAATAAAGTTATATGCTTAGAGAAAGCTGAATTATTTTTAAAAATCTGGATCTGGCCAATAGTCACAAACACCATCAATGCACTTTGCAATATGTTCTCTAACCTCTGGACAATCCTCGACAGATTTGCAGGGATTGGCACTTACTACATTGTCAAATAAGAAAAAAAGAAATATTATTAAAAGGTGATAAAATATTGAGTATATAATATATTATTAAAAGAGTGTGATAACTCAAACACCTTTAGTTGTTTCAACAAGAAATAGAAAAATAAAGATGACCAATGCATAAACAAATATGAGAACTTGAGCCATATTTTGCATATTATACATATAACTTTTTTCCTTTTTATAAGCAATACTTTCATTCTTTGTTAACAATTAAATAGTTTTTACCACTACGGTGTTGCAAAAGTCATCTATAAGAAATGAAATTAATTAGTATGTGGCGTGTACAATATTCTTAAAAATCTCTAACCAGTATGTGGAGTGTAGAATATTTTTAAAAATTAAAATATAACATACTTATAAAATAAAATAAAATTTAAATTTAATTAACAAGAACACAAATTCAAATAAATTATAATAATATAATATAACAGGTGTTACAAAAAAAATTTAATGTAAAGGAATGAAAAAAAATGTTTTCTTTCATTGTTTAATTTTTTTTAGTCTCACCTTAAAATGTCTTGAATAAGTAAACATAAAAAATCAATTTCAGGTTTAAAAATTCCATCAATTCATTGGATTGCTCGATAAATTAGTCGGGTCATACCGATTTTAATTGAGTTAATTGCAACTATGGTTTTATGATATTTTCGAAGCGCTCTACCCTTTGATTTCATTTTAACCGATTTAAGTGATTGATTTGAGTCAGGTTTTAAAATATTGAGTCTGTATGTCTTTTCCCCAGTTTATTTTTTATTAATTTTTTTTTGTATTTTTAAAAATGTTTTTTATTAAAAAAAAAATTATAAATGTTTTTTAAATTTACTTTTTATAAATTAAAAATAAATTTTGCATCATATAATATAAATATGTACTATTGAAGATTCGAAATCCCGATTCTTTTAAAAAAATATATCTCAAAAATATTTTTTTATAAAAAAATTATTTGAAATAACTTTAATTTTATGTAATTCTTAAATTTTTGAAAGCTAAAACAATTATAGTAAGAGAATAAAATATCTAAAAATAATTTTTTTTAAATAATCATTTAAAAATAAAATATTGACACTACAATAAAGTTCTAATAGTTCTCACACTTAATTAATCAATTAAAATATTGATAACTTAAAGAATCAAATTGTTTAAAAAAATTTATAGGATCAACCGTTACAAAAAATAACTTATTAAAGGTATTTGATGTAATTTTTCCTTATTTTTTCTATTGGTTTCTGTTTGCATGATAGGGTTGTCATGCCAATTCGGGAAAAAGGATATGAGTACTCTAGGACTTTTTTTGTTTGTTAATATTGGAGTGATCATCTTCCATGTGCTAATCATCTTGAGCGTCTTGTTCTGCTTTCTTCAAAAATTCCATCAATTCATTGGATTGCTCGATAAATGAGTCGGGTCACACCGATTTTAATTGAGTTAATTGCAACTATGATTTTATGATATTTTCGAAGCGCTCTACCCTTCAATCTCGTTTTAACTGATCTAACCAATTGATTTGAGTCAGGTTTTAAAACACTGGGCCTGGGCCTGTATGTCTTTTCGCCAGTTTATTTTTTATTAATTTTTTTTTGTATTTTTAAAAATGATTTTTATTAAAAAAATTTAAATTGTAAATGTTTTTTAAATTTACTTTTTATAAATTAAAAATAAATTTTGCATCATATAATATAAATATGTACTATTGAAGATTCGAAATCACGATTCTTTTAAAAAATATATCTCAAAAATATATATATTTTTAAAATATTTGAAATAACTTTAATTTTATGTAATTTTTAAATTTTTGAAAGCTAAAACAATTTTAGTAAGAGAATAAAATATCTAAAATAAATCTTTTTAAAATAATCATTTAAAGATAAAATATTAACACTACACTAGTTCTAATAGTTCTCACACTTAATTAATCAATTAAAATATTGATAACTTAAAAGAATCAAATTGTTTAAAAAAAGTTATAGAATCAACCGTTACAAAAAAAATAACTTATTAAAGGTATTTGATGTAATTTTTCCTTGTTTGAGTACTCTAGGACTTCTTTTGTTTGTTAATATTGGAGTGATCATCTTCCATGTGCTAATCATCTTGAGCGTCTTGTTCAGCTTTCTTCAAAGATGCCTATTAGTTGAAATGACCTAGTAAAATAAAAAAGTTTTAAGGCTTTGGAAGTTGGATAGACAACTAGGCTATTCTATAAAGCTTTTTTATTGTTTGTCCTAGAGATGAAAGGGGAGGTCTACATGAATTTATAAGTTGGGGAAATTTTCTTTTTAAAAATAAATTTGATCCTTTAAGTTCTTCATTGCAATAGAGGTACATGTGAATTTATTTGGTTGTGCTCGTCCCAACACTAGGATAGTTATTACGATTGTGACCTGACTGGCGGCATGAACTACATAATCTAACCATTTTGTTCGCCGTATCCATTTCGGTTCGAATCCGGGTACTGTTTGGGCGACCCCTTTTCTTCCTTCGCATAACTTCGTTGTGCCAAACGATGTCCCCTTGATATTCTGGCCAATAATCCTCTTTTGCCACTACGGAAAACTAATTTACAAACATTTGATAGGCTGGTGACTTTGTAAACTTCAGATAGCAAGTAGGATGGATCCCTTCGAACCTTTGAGCATACTGCAATGACATGGGAGCCGGGCGTAGAAAGGCTTGGAATTCTCCGCAGTCGCACCAACCTTTATCTAGTTCGACTCTGTATTGTCCAATTGCCATGCCCTCATTATGATCCATGGATTCAGCAACACTATACCAACCTTTAGTGCGGTCAAACACCATGA
The DNA here is from genome assembly GCF_024323335.1 of Lathyrus oleraceus. Lineage (NCBI taxonomy): Eukaryota > Viridiplantae > Streptophyta > Magnoliopsida > Fabales > Fabaceae > Lathyrus > Lathyrus oleraceus. Next base: position 48,209,025 of record NC_066579.1, on the reverse strand, counting down.
CTATATGTTTGTTTGCTTTGGCATCTTCATGTCTAATGAATTTCATCGAAGCATCACTGAACAACTGCCCAGATTGCAACACTGAACTCCATTTGGAACGTCGACTCTCAAATAGCGCCCCTAGCCTGAAATATGTTGCATGCACCAAAGCGGTTATAGGTAGGTTACTGATGTCTTTGAAGACAGAGTTCATTGATTCCACAAGATTTGTTGTCATGTGGCCCCAACGTTGACCGTTATCGTATGCCCTAGTCCACTTCTCCACTGGAAATTCTATCGATCCACCGTACTACATCTTCGTTTGACAATCTTATTTCTTCGCAGTAGTATTTGAAAGAAGGTTCTAATAATGCTTAACCTGCATTGACAACCTTCTTCCGCAACGTCTTATCTTTGATTTCCCGCATGAAACTCTGAGCAATATGTCTAATACAGAACACATGCATCGAAGGAGGATTTTGCCAGCCATTATCAATGTTATTATATGTACTGATGATTGAAGGGTGTCTGTCGGAGATCAAACATAAGTTAGGCTGAGGTGCAACGTGCAATCGGAGATTTCTTAGGGAAAAAGTCCATCCCTCAGCAGTCTCCCCTTCAACTAGGGCAAAGGCGATTGGAAAAATATTGTTGTTCCCATCTTGTGCCACTACCATCAGTAACGTTCCTTTGTATTTCCCGTACAACCATGTACCATCAATTTGTATAATTGTTTACAAAAAGAAAAACCTATGATGCATGGTTGATATGCCTAGAAGAGAGGTGGAATATTCCATTTCCAACAGCACACATCCCATCTGGTGTATACATGGGCAATGTTTCCAACTTGACAATAGTCCCGGGAGCATATTGTTTTAGAGTATTTTGGAAGTTGTTTGTAAGACTCCTCTCAATTTCCAAACACTTTTTCAACAACCTTTGCCCTAACTATCCATGCCTTCCTATATGATGGAGTGTACTCGTATTTTGCCCTAATATACGAGATTATTGTACTCACCTTTAACGACAGATTTTTGTCAATGACAGACAATATTTCATCGCATATTAGCTAAGAGCTTAATTTCCGATGATCCTGCATTGGGTTTGTTGAAGCTGACAACCTAAAAAGGCAGTGCTCATTCGGACAATAAATTTTATACCTTAATGCGTTAGTTTTGTCAAATCTGAAATCAGTTGATAATTGCATGTGTAATTTCTTCATGGCTTTTATACATTCCTCTTTTGTGCGAAATGTGTCTCCTTGTTTCAAAGATCCTTGCATTTGCACATTAGGATTGTACCATATATTTGATGAAGGTTCACCGGAATCCAAATTCAACCTTGTCATGTGTTGAGGTGGACAATATACATGACTAGCTGATAATGGCTTCTCTTCCTCATCAACGTTCACCATTGAATCAACCAAGATCTCGGCTTCTTCCTCTTTGTCATCGGGAACATTCACCTTAGCTTGTTCGTCATCAGTTTCACAAAACACTTGTGACTGATCAATGAACTGAGACACTTGTTGTTGATGTGGTAATATATACAACTCTATATCGTTGTAACCAAATTGTTCGTGACTGACAAACATATGTTGAAAATCGTCATCATCTCGAATCTTCTTTTGATAAAACTTCACCTGGTTTTCTACAAACCAAATCGGATTTTTATAGATGATTTGACCCACATTACTGCACTACAATTTCTTTTCTATTCTTTTTTTCAGATGTGAAAAATTTGATCGTCAATTTATTGTAAACCGAGTTACCTCTGTGTTTCGAAAACAAAAACCGAATAACTGATGATCAAATATTTCACCTTCGATATGGGCACTGATCATGTAATGTTGTGTGAAAGACATTTTTTAAAATTCTAACTTTCTTTATTTTACTAAAATTGAATGCATTGCTAAGTTGTTCATCTGCACAACCTAAATAGCGTAAACATTGAACGCATTGATCACTTGGTTCGTCTGTACATACTTGACCATGCATGCAGTGAAAAGAATCCGCATGCAGTGACAAGAATGACAAGAACAAACATGCGCCCAGGGAATCTCTGAAGCAAGGAATCTATGTGCCCTAATATTCCAATCAGGCGCCCATTCCCTAGGCACCATAAAGCAACATGGGTGCCAAGAGGAAGGGTGCACCTTCCATTCATTTACACCAAGGCGCCAAGAGGAAGGGCGCCTCTTCCTTGTATGTGACTAATCACATGCAGGTGCCAAGAGGAAGGACACTTCTTCCTTGCATGTGATTCTTCACATGCATGCGCCTAAGACAAAGGCTAGTCTACTTTTGTCATTGCATGCAACCAATCCCATGCTTCGTAGGTTGCAAACCTACTAACTCATTCATATATAAATAGCCTTCAAATCACAGTATCAAATCATCTCTAACCCTACTCATCTATACTCTTTGTTTTTCACACTATTTCTCTACCACACTCAAGCTCTGCAACATCAAATTTTGTCTCTGTTAACTATGGGTGATGAACATAGAGGAACACTCAAGAATATCTCGATATTTGTATGTTATCACTCTCTTTTTACTTATTTCGTTTTTAAGTCGTATACCTTTGGTATATATGTTTGTATTATGTATTTCTTCTTCGTATCGCATTTCTTACTTATTTGTTATTAGGATCCGAAGCGTTTTAGATGCCGTATACATGAATATGTACCCCACAATCCTTTGATAGAACCATATATTAGAGGATGTGGATTTGGGAATCTCCTCAACATTATTTCGTACTCGGTGGACTACAAGTTCATTCTTGCTTTGTTGGAGCGGTGGAGACCTAAGACCCACACATTTCACCTTCCGATCGGTGAGTGTATCGTCACACTTGAGGACGTATACATGTTATTGGGTCTCCGTATATATGGAAAGGCCGTGAATGGTATAGTTAACCAAGACAACTCTATTTGCAATGAATTATTGGGTGCCCATTTGTTCGACGATGAAACTGAGGGAGAGTCATCCGGTCAAGCAAGGGGGCAAGTTATAAATTTAAAATACCTTAAACAATATTATGTCAGTATAGTATTGTCCGAAGATTCAACCGAGTATGAGAAAATAATTAAAGCTCGGTGTTATATTATGATTTTATTTGGTATTTTTTTGTTTCCAGAAAGTACAGGTAATTCAGTAAATATTATGTATTTACCTTTGTTACGCAACATTAATAAGGTAAGCACATATAGTTGGGGTTCAGCTGTGTTGACCCATCTATATAGTGCAATGTGTAAAACTGCAAAAAAGAATACATGTACTTTTTTTCCATGCGCGTATTTGCTAGAAGCTTGGGGTTGGTCAAGAATGTCGTCGCTCGCCCCGATAAACGAGAAACCATTCATGTTCCCGTTTGCAACTAAGTAAGCTTAACAATTTACCATTTAGTTAATTATATTTTATATTACAATTAACAGTAAATAATATTTTAAACTTTTTTTGATCTAAGGTGGTCAGTAAGGGGGATGAACTATAATAGGTGTCTGAAACACGCTATTGTAGTCTATTGCAATCTATTGGACCACATTGGACAATGAGATTATTCTGACTGGAGAGACTTTGCAAAAAAGATGTGTCATCAATGGAGGAATCAACGACAATACATCTTAAACGAACCAGTCATCCATGGTGCAAGACTCACTCAACAATATATGGCATGGTTTAGGTCGGTAATAACTGAACAATTTGTATCTGAGCCGCAATATTTGATGGATCCACGCCAACTAGCTTTGTCATCGCACGCCCCACAACAATTCCCCATCCAACACCAATGTCAAACCACCTAAAACCAACAACCAACCATCCAACGCCGCAATCCATTCATACCACCCACTCAACCACAAAACCAAGAATCAAACCGTACAACCACAACTGTCTATAGCCCAGATGATTCATATGGGTTACTTCATCGTAGCTCCCCACCAATGATCACTCAAACATCCCATCACCAAAACACACAACCATTGTTTAACTATAATACGCCCCATGAACCATTGCTTCATTTCCAAAATGGTTCAATGGCCCAATTTGGGCAACTATGCCGTCCCCAATCCACCCAACCCCAACGACCTAACTACGATGACATGGGCACCGAACTCCATTACGAAAGCGCCGTTGGCCATAGCCCCTCTAGATATTGGAACAAATGATGACACGTCTATCAAATATCGCTGGAACTTCCGTATGACCTTCCCACCAACCATCGCTCGATCAGGTCAGCACACAAACACCTCAAACACCTCAAGCAAATCGTGGGATACCTCGGAGACAAACTAACGCACCTGGATGTGGAACAGGGGGATGTTTTGATCGGGCCGGTCATTAATTTATTGTCATTCCAATATAACCAATTATTATCACATGAATAAATTTTTTTACATTATTTTTTTTATTTATGAAATAAACAAAATTAAAAAATAAAATAAAATAATACAAGGGATGTATGTGCCAGATGAATTGATGCATACACCACATGCACCACTCAGGCGTCAGGGGCATTGGCGCCTCCTCATGAGGGATAATACCATTGGAGCCTCCTCATGAGGAGCCCAATGCATGCACCAATGCCTTGGGCGCCTCCTTGGCTAGCTTAGGGGATGTGCCATTTCATCTGGCACATCCTCTTCTAAAAGTGGTTATTTTGGTATGTTTTTGAAATATTTGTTATTTTTGATTTTTTTTAAAATGGTTTATTTTTAAAAAAAAATCTCGGGGGAGGGATGTTGAAAGTATTTTTTTCTTAAATTTATTTCTCTTATGGTCTTGTTGGATATTCCTCTGTTGGATGATATGCCTTTCAAATCCCTTTCACCTACTGATACTGAGAAGATATATTTTCAATTTATCCATTAAAAAATTTATCTGAGGGTCTCACTGTGTGACGAAGATAAGAGATCCGGTCTGGATTATTTTAAAGTTGCTTTCATTAGTGTTTGTTCTTTGTGTTGGCATAAATTTTGGTAAAACTTAGTGTTATCAAAAGTTGTCACGCGTGTTGTCTTGACATGTGATATCAGCTTCCTGCAGGATGTTTAAATATGGTTGTGCAGGATTTAGCTAAGATGTCAGATCCAATGTTAAGACATGTGTATACAGAACATTCAGTATGAATGTTATGTATCTTAATATTGTGCTTTTTATGCAAAACTATGTGTGATTATGTGAAGATTGAATGTGCTATTCAAGGAGTAATTTGATTTAAAACCAGATTGTTCTATTTTCCAATAAGGTAGGATTAACTGCTGTTTCTTAGAAGATATGCAAGGAAAATAGAATTAGGGTTTTATGCTGCCCAGGCCCATTCAAAAGCTTCTATTTAAAGGCCATGTAAAACCTGTTTTAAACACACAAGAGACGAACGATATGAGAGAGAGTTCTAAGGTTTTAGCCTTGTGTGAGCTTGTGTATTGTGAGCCATTCATTCATCTTAGTGATGTTTGAACTGGACTGACTTTTGTATTGTAATTTGTCCACTCTAAGCTTTGAAGCACGAGTGTTTGTTTACTTGGTTGAAGCTTTTAAACAAGATCAAGTATGTGTCCTTGAAGAGTGTCTTCTTGCTTTGTATATTTGTTTTTATATCATTGCTGTGATTGAGGGGGAGTGAGTAGGGTCTCATATCTAAGAGTTCTTAGATAGAAGTCACACGGATAGAGATTAGGTGAAAACACTGTAACTTGAAGTTGTTTACTGAGAGTCTTTGAACTAATTATGTTTAGTGGATTTCCTTCCTGACTTGGTAGCCTCCAGACGTAGGTGAGTTTGCACCGAACGGGGTTAACAATTGCTTGTGTCACTTGTTCAATTGTTTCTTTGTTTTTATTCTGTTTATATTTTAGTTGTTGTTCAGATATTAGTGTCATGACATTACCTTTGACATCTCATATCTGATACCAGAATTTCAATTAGGAATTTTTTTATCTCCTAAAAAATTAAGTGAGATTGCTACTTTGTAACTCAATCAATTCCATTCCCAAGCTACTCTTCCTAGAAACTTCTCATTCTAATTTGTTACCTTGATTCTGAAAGTGGAGCCTCTCTTAAATCTAGGGGTTTTTCAATCCATTTCTCTTGAAGGCTTTGGGTATATGTTTATAAAGAAGGTTTCAAATTGTTGTCAAAGGTTATGGGATAATCTGATCTCTCCGTCTTAGTCTGCTTTTCTAAAAGGGAGACTCTTGGTTGATAATGTGGTTGTTTTTAATCAGCTAGTGGACCTGGCAAACAAATCTAAGAAATATTTCCTCATATTTAAGGTGGATTTAAAAAGGCTCATGACTCGGTTAGTTGGATTTTATTGAACTATATGCTTTCTAGGTTTGGGTTTGATCAAAAGTTTCATGATTGGATGTGTGCATGTGTTTGTTATGGTAATCTCTCTATTTTAGTTAATGGGAGTCCAATTCAAGAAATTAGTAGAAAAATAGGGTTGAAGAAAGTAAACCTCTCTATCTCTTTTACTCTTTATTCATGTGGCTGAAGGTCTTAGTGGCATGTTTTTAGGGCTTTAGAGTTGAATCTTTTATCAATTTTTAGAGTTAGGTGTTCGAATTTGGTTGCCTCCCACCTTTAGTATACATATGATACTCTTATTATTGTTGAAGCTTATAGATAATCTTTGAGTTATTAAATTTATCCTTAGGGTTTTAAGTTAGCTTTAGGGCTCTAAGTTTGTTTTGCTAAGAGTTGTCTTATATGTGTAAATGTGGACCATGGTTTCTTGGAGTTAACTGGTAATTTTCTCCATAATAGACTATGTAATCTCCCATATACTTACCAGGGCCTTCTAGTGGGAGCTAATCCATTTTTAGGCTACTTGGAACCCTCTAATCTACTTTATTTATAGGAGGCTAATCACTTGGAACCATATATATATTTTCTTGGGAGGGAAAGTTTCCATGCTAAGCTTTGTCCTTAATTTTATTCTCGTGTTTTACCTTTTTTTTTAAATTAGAAAAGGTGTGGAATAAAATTGTGAGGATACAAATAAGGCTCCTTTTGGGGGTGTAAAAGGTGATCTTAAGATTCATTAAGTATGTTGATTTGATATTTGTAAGCCTAAGAACCGTGGAGGGCTAAGGGTTAAGGATCTTTATCTGGTTAACATAACTTTCACTACTATAAATAACAAATTTTATGAGAAATCTTTCACCTCACCCAACAAATAACTAAGGTATAAATTCTGGATGCGCCATGCTTTTTTATTAAAAATATATAATCTATTCCCTCAGTTGTAAAGCACAACCGAGGGGTAAAGTAACTAAGGGATACACTTCAAATCCTAACAACTGCAATTTATGGTTTTTTTGTATGTTACCATTCTTTTTATTTTATTTTTATTTAAATATTAAGTAATCTATTCATTCGTCTATCCTAACAATCAAGGGGGAAGATTACACATTTTTCCTATAAAAGCATATGTTCGTTAAGTTTTGCCATAACCTAACACACACGCTACCGCTGAAACTCATAAATATCATTCCTTTAGATTGATTGCGATAAAAAAAAATTTAAGGTTTCTTAATTAGTTAATAAATATTTCCAGGTTGTGGGTTGTTGTTGATGTTGTTGTTGTCATTGCAGTTATTATCGTTGTCATTGTTGTCACTGTCATTGTTGTTATTGTTATTGTTGTTGTGTTTTTTGTTGTTGTCGTTGTCATTTTTTTCGTTGTTGTTGTTGTTGTTGTTATTGTTGTTGTTGGTTATTTTTTTTCTTGTTCTTGTTGTTGTTATTATTATAGTTGTTGTTGTTATTGTCGTTGTAGTTGTTGTCATTGTCGTTGCTTTTGTTGTCATTGTTATTGCTATCATTATCATTGTCGTTGTTGTTGATGTTGTTGTTATTGTTATTGTTGTTATTTTTGTCATTGTTGTTGTTGTCTTTTTCGTTGTCGTTGTTGTCATTGTTGTCATTGCCATTGTCGTTTTTTTCGTTGTTGTCATTGTTGTCATTGTTGTCATTGTTGTTGTTGTTGTTTTTGTTTTTGTCGTTGTTATCATCGTCGTTGTCATTATTGTCATTTCCGTTTCCATCATTGTCTTTATTTTCGTTGTCGTTGTCATTGTCATTATCGTTGTCGTTGTCGTTGTCATTGTTATTGATGTTGTCTTTGTATTTTTCATTATTGTTAATGTTGTTTTTATGGTTGTTGTTGTTTTTGTTGTTGTTGTTATTGTTGTTGTTGTTGTTGTTGTGGTTGTCTTTATAGATTTCCATGTAATGCGAACAGGAGTTTTTGGTGTCAGTCTTTATAGATTTCCACCATTTTTTGCATAATTTTCTTGATATTCTTATTAGTTTCCTCAACAACACCATTCATCTTGAGCCAATAAGGCGATGAATTGTGGTGTTCGATCTTGAAGCTTTGACACAACTCTTTCATCATTTTATTATTGAGGTTAGATCCATTATCACTAATGATCTTGTTGGGGACCCCATAACGACAAGTGGTTTCTTTCCTTATGAATCGAGCCACCACTTGACTTGTGATGTTGGCGTAGGAGACCACTTCCACCCATTTAGTGAGATAGTCTATGGCTACCAAGATGAAGCAATGTCCGTTCGAGGAAGTTGGCTCAATACGTACGATCACATCAATTCCCCACATGGAAAAATGCCAAGGTGATGTTAGGACATTGAGTGGTATTGAGGGTACACGGATCTTGTCAGTGTAGATTTAGAACTTATGGCATGTTTGGACTTGGAAATAACAGTCAACCTCCATGGTCATCGAATAATAACCGGTCCTTAATATTTTACTCACCATGGTGTGTCCACTAGCATGTGTCCCAAAGGGTCCCTCATAGATTTCCATTATAATTTGGTTTGCTTCTTGCTTGTTCACACATCTAAGCAAGACCAAATCATAATTCCTTTTGTATAAAACCCCTCCTCTTAAGAAGAACATGGATGATAGCTTCTGAAGGTACTTCTTGTTGGTGATGGATGCAATCTCAGGGTACTCTTGTTTTTCTAAGAACTTCATGATGTCATATAACTAAGGATGGCCATCAACTTCGTCTTCGGATGCCAAATAGTGGGTTGGCTTGTCCAAGTAGTCGAGGTGGAAAGTTGGTGCTTCATTTTTCCATTTGACCTTAAACATGGATGACAAAGTTTCCAAGGCATCAGACAACTGATTTTCCTCTTTAGGTATGTCGTTAAATGTAATATCGTCAAAGTATAGGATCAGCTTCAGAACATGTTCCTTGTAAGGAATGAGATTGTGATCTCGAGCTTCCCAATCTCCTTTGACTTGGCTGATGACCAAGGCCGAATCTCTGTAGACTTCAAGAATTTTGATCCTAAGATCAATCGCAGCCTCAATGCCGAAGACACAAGCATCATATTTTGTCATACTGTTGGTACATTCGAAGCACAACCTTGTTGTGAAGGGTAAATGAAAACCAGTTAGGGAGGTGATGACTTCCCCAATGCCTTTTCCATGAGCATTAGAAGATCAATAGAATAACAGAGTCCACCGAGATTTAGGCTCTAGTCCTTCCTCGGGTCCAGCGATGTTGCAATCTCTTATCAGCATGATGTCCTCGCCAGGGAACTCAAAATGCATAGACTGGTAGTCCTCCAAAGGTTGATGTGAAAGATAGTCAGATAGTACACTCCCTTTGATAGCTTTTTGAGTGACATGTTGGATATTTTACTCTATTAAAGCGATTAGCCAATGATCCACTCTACCGGTTAGAGTAGGCTTTTCGAAGATGTACTTGACTAGGTCCATCTTGGAGATTAACATCGTAGTATGGGTGAGCATATATTGCCTTAGGCGTTTGGCAGCCCAAGAAAGTGCACAACAGGTCTTCTCAAGCATTTGATATATACTATCGCAATCGATAAACTTCTTGCTTAAGTTATATATGGCATGTTCTTTCCTACCAGTCTCATCTCGTTGGTCGAGGACACTGTGTCGCATCTCGAAAAATATGATTCCTCGCGATAGTCGCGGAAAAAATTAGTTCGAACAGAGCCACCACCGAACTTTATTTATCCCAATGAAGGAATAGGAAAATATCGATAAAACCTTTAAATACATAGAATAATGGTCTTCACAACCATATTCGGGTTCGGGAGTCGATTACGCAAGGGGAAGGTATTAGCACCTCTCATGTCCATTGTACTCAATGGGAACCTTTTAGTTTAATTTGTGATTTGAATGTTAGCTTATGTTGTTTGTTTTCTTCGAGTGATAAGAATATTGAAAAGAGATGGATGGAAACCTCAGAAGGGGAAAAGGGAGGTTTTTTATTAGTGTGCTCGCCAAGATCTCGAAATCTCGTGCCTATGTATCCTTATGGTGCAATAAGGAAATCAGAGCATTCGTAGTTCGGGGTACTTCAATTGGTTGGTGTTTTTTAATGAACGACTGTGTAGATTTCTTTCTAAAGGCTAAACATTGGCCTGTCTACTCTTGGCGGAGGCTTAAGCACTAGTTTGTTGCGCGCATTAGAAAGGATTAAACAGTGTTCTTTTTGAAAAGAGTTTTGGTCACACGGTGGTGACAAGTTGAATTAATATGTTAGATGTTTTGTTTGATTTGTTTTGATCGCACGGGGGAGAGAAGTTAGGTTTAGTATGTTTAAGATATTTTTGAAGAACGACAAAAGATTGAGTAATATGGTGCACACCAATCGTTCAATTCTTTCGAGGAATAATAAGGAGAACGCCTTTTACTCCCTTTTCATTTAAATTATTATTGAAAATTGTTTGCGGAAATCGAATATGCATGGTAGTGAGGCGAGCGCCTCCTACTTACTTATTCAAGGAACAATAAGGCATGTGCCACTCATTCCTTTATCCAAGTTTATTTAAATTATTTTAATCGGAAGTCGAAAGAAAATCGAGCAATATGGCAAGCACCAATCATTCGATTATTTGAGAAATGGTGAGGCGAACGCCTCTCATTCTTTTATCATCCGCCACGACCAAAGCGATTGTAGTGCTACTTGAGTATTTCGGAGTAATCACCATCATAGGAAACTATATCAGAAGATGGACTTGACAGGTCCCAATCCATGAAATGGAAGTAACGATTTCCTGAAATATTCCTGTGCCTTTTTTGAATTTGTATATTCTTTATAATGTGACCTTGTGTTATTTCCTGATATTTGGTTGGGTCCTCGGGTACAAGCCTTATCATTGTTCTTCGACTTGCGAGCTCTTATCGTCTCCGGTTTTTCGGCGCAAGGTGATTTCGAAGTGAAACAGAAAGTATGGAAAGATCTCCTAAAGACCAAGTATTGAATGGGTAATCTTGAAGCTTCATCCCTTTCTTTCTGTATCATTTGTTGTGACAGACAACGTCTCCTTTAGCTTTCTTGTAGACTTTTGACCATATTCTCTTTGGTGTGACTCTGATTGGTTTATCTTAGATTCGGCAGGCTTCACCAGACCAAGCTTCATTGTTTCCTGGAATGTCATGAACAAAGAGTATGCATGAGACTCTCGTGGTCGACCGACAAATTGCTTTAATCAGGATTTTTTGTCGGTTGTAATGTTCATGGTAATTAGATCCTAGGCCATGGCTTTGCGCCATTCATGAATTCTGTCAATGTAACTTGTAGTTTATGCCCCTTAGCAATGGAATCTAGAATTTTCACACGAAAGAAAACGGTTTCGCAATTCCAAACCAATGAATTCTAATGGTTTTATCATGAAGTCCAATAGGAAATGGTTTCACTTTCTTTCTTTCAGGGGTTAACATTTAAACACAAGTTCTTATGAAAATTCTTAAATCAGGACCAAAACACACATGTCCTAAGTCGTCCACTGTTAGTTCTTTGGATATTGGCTAAATGTGATCGTGAAGGATATATATTCAATAGAATGTTTGCCATGAGATTTAATGCACCAATCTTAGAAACCAAACAAAAGGATTTAAGTAATACACAAGCAAACCTCACTTGTAAATCGCGTGGTGTTTAATATACCGTTAAGTGATACGTAAGCTCTCAAGGCAACTTAACAAAGAGTGAACCATATCACGAATTTTGATGATATGCACCGATTTTAATGGATTACTAACAAACCAACGATGTGTTCGACGGTTGGCAAATACCCCATAAACCCTGATAATGATTAAACCATTTCCAAACAAGTATACACCAATTTAGAGACTCACTTAATCTTCGGGTATATGCAGGATGAACTTTGTTGGAGACTTTTGGTGCGTTATAGACTCCTAGGCGTGGTATGGCCCAATCCACCATGCAAAGAGATATGGGGGTTACGTTTTGATGCCTAGTAAGGTCTTAATTTTAAGGTGACGAACAAAAGAGAGATAAAAGAAAATAATCTCCTTTTCTAGTAAAGTCTTCGAACCCTTAGCGTGTGCATCATGCTTTATGGTCACGAATCAAACTTGAAAGCTTCAAAACCACCCAGACAAAATTAGGGTATGACAGCTACCCCTATTTAATTAACTTGAACCAGAATGTGTGAATGACAACAGTCTTCATACATTCGTGGTGGAAGATAATTAAATACAAACAGACCCAGATTTTGTATCTTGAAATGCAAGGGAGAAATGCAGAAAAAGAAATGTAGCAAGAAATGCGGCATGAGAAGTTATTATAAGGTAAAAGAAATAATCAAGACTTTCTAGGAATCGTCAGAACAATATCTTGGCTAATTACGATCGATATATTCCATCAATGGATCGATACCCCAACTGCATCTAAGACTGTTTGATAATTAGCAGAACAATATCTTAAATTGGAAACACAATATTCTCTGAAGATCAAACGAACCAGCACCTTTAAAACAAATGAGACTCTTCAAATTAATGAAGCAGTATCTTAAACAACAAAAATGAGATTATCTGTATCGAATCAAAGCAGCATCTTATTTGAAGAGAATAAAGATATTCCAGACAAAAGAATGATATCTTAACTAAATCTGTAACTCTTCAAGGATACTAGAGCGGTATCTCTAAAAAATTAATTTGGAATGAGACTCTTCATATTGATGAAGCAACATCTCAAACAGCAAAAATGAGATTCATTGTATCGAATTGAAGCATCATCTTATCTGATAGAATTAAGATATTCCGAACAAGGGAATGATACCTTAATTGAATCTAAGACTCTTCGAGGATACTATAGCAGTATCTCAAAAGAAATTGGAGTGAGACTCTTCATTTGATGAAGCATCATCCTAAACAGCAAAATAAGATTCTCTATATCGAATCGAAGCAGCATCTTACACGATAGAATTAAGATATTCCGAACAAGAGAATGATACCTTAATTGAATCTAAGACTCTTCGAGGATACTAGAGAAGTATCTCAAATGAAATTGGAATGAGAATCTTCATATTGATGAAGCACATTCTCAATCAGGAAAAATGAGATTCTCTGTATCGAATCGAAGCAACATCTTACACGATAGAATAAAGATATTCCGAACAAGGGAATGATACCTTAATTAAATCTAAGACTCTTCGATGATACTAGAGTACTATCTCAAAAGAAATTGGAATGAGACTCTTCAAATTAATGAAGCAGTATCTCAAACAACAAAAATGAGATTCTCTGTATCGAAACAAAGCAGCATCTTATCTGATAAAATTAAGACACTCCAGACAAAAGGAATGATATCTTAAATGAATCTAAGACTCTTCAAGGATAATAGAGAGGTATATCTAAAAAAATAATTTGGAATGAGACTCTTCATATTGATGAAGCAACATCTCAAACAACAAAAATGAGATTCTCTGTATCTAATCGAAGCAGCATCTTATCTGATAGAATTAAGATATTCCAAACAAGGGAATGATACCTTAATTGAATGTAAGAATCTTCGAGGATACTAGAGCAATATCTCAAAAGAAGTTGGAGTGAGACTCTTCATATTGATGAAGCAACATCTCAAATAGCAAAATGAGATTCTCTGTATCGAATCGAAGCAACATCTTACACGATATAATTAAGATATTCTGAAAAAGGGAATGAAAACTTAATTGAATCTAAGACTCTTCGAGGATACTAGAGCAGTATCTCAAAAGAAATTGGAATGAGACTCTTCATATTGATGAAGCAACATCTCAAACAGCAAAATGAGATTCTCTATATCGAATCGAAGCAACATCTTACACGTTAGAATTAAGATATTCCAAACAAGGGAATGATACCATAATTGAATAAGACTCTTCGAGGATACTGGAGCAGTATCTCAAAAGAAATTGGAATGAGACTCTTCATATTGATGAAGCAGCATCTCAAACAGCAGAATGAGATTCTTCGTATCGAATCGAAGCAACATCTTACGTGATAGAATTAAGATATTCCGAACAAGGGAATGATACCTTAATTGAATCTAAGAATCTTCGAGGACACTAGAGCAGTATCTCAAAAGAAATTGGAGTGAGACTCTTCATATTGATGAAGCAGCATCTCAAACACCAAAAGTGAGATTCTCCATATAAATGAAGCAGCATCTTAGATGTTCGTCTGTTGGTGTAACTATTTTTAGAAAAGACTCCTTTTGGGAGAGATTTACTAGAAATGTTCTGCAGGGAAAAAGCTCATTAGAGAATTCTTAACGTAACCTCTTCTTGGGGATAAGTGGTAGCAAATATGTTGGGGGAATTTAATTATTAATCATAAAGTTGAAAAATGACTGGCCAGGAAATAATCCCATGAGCGCATGCAGGGTAGTCATCCAGTCAAATTAAATGAGGAAAATTGGGATATATACGATTGATCCCGGATCCTGAATCATGTTATGTTTTGCTAGGGATATTTGGCTGTGTATATAAGAACGCACATATGAAATTATATGAAATTATGCTAGGGAATTTGGGATATATGCAGGGTAGCACCATATATGAAATTATGCATGCGATGTATGCGAACATGCAGTTGCTAGGGATATTTGGCTGTGTATATAAGAACGCGAATTGTATAAGGCTATACATATGTATGCCAATGATTGATATGATTGTTTCTAGATGAATTTTCCTATTTGGTAGGAAGATAATGCATGTGATGTATGTGGGTCTGCAAATGGGTAATTGGGATATGCCCCTGTTAAGGCGTTTTGCCTTGGTGATGTTGCCAATAGTGTGGACCTTTTTTATTGGGGTGACCAATGGGGGTCAAGCTTTGATGTCCCACTAGAAGGTCAAATATATTTGGGTTGCTCCAAGCCATTGAAGGGTTCGGGCTTTTCAACACGCGATACTTCAACCGCAATTTATTAATGCTTTTGCTGGAATTGCACAAGAGATTTGCCAGGGTTTGGCTATATAATGAGTACATTTATGAGAGGTGTTTGATTAGTAATTGGAACGAACACAAGTATCTCTACGAACGATTTTTCGCCTTCATGAAACAAGAACAATCTTGGAGGCTATGAGTCTCACCCTTTTACTATTTCGAAGGTAATTTTATCATTTCGTTCAGATATGTGTTTTTATTTTCTCCAAAATCTTTAAGAGTGATGTTTATCAAAAGTAAAGGTGCTTTGCAAACAAATAGATAAAATACAAAATAATTTGGGCACAACTTTTGAAGAGAAAATTTCTCTTTTATTGATTTGACCCTTGAATGGGCGATTGTACATAAAGATGCAATTCCTCAATGAGGTAATTGTTGTCCATAGAAACAAAAAGGCAATAAAATTGAGTTCCAATTGAGTTTCCCCACTGCTATGATCCTTATGTCTTTGATAGTCCTAATACCTCGCTTTTGAAAAAGTCAGGTAGATTAATTTTTTGTCTTCGAGGGATATGCTAGATGCTTGAAAGTACAGTTCTTTGCCTTGGAATTAACCCCTAACTTTTTCCTGGATCTCCCTTTAGGGTTTTCGATCCACCAGGATACCCATTATTACTTGAGCCGCCCGTTCGGGTTTTCAACTCAGCGGGTCATTTTTTTATTTTTATCCCTAAGTTTTGCCTAGATCTCCCTTTCGAGTTTTTGATCCATCGGGATAGCCATTTTTGCCTAAATCTCCCTTTCAGGTTTTTGATTTAGCGGCTTTTATTATTCCATTTTTTTAGGCAAAGTACTTCTTAAAAACATCAGCATTGATGGGAAGCGGTAATTCATCATTGTCCATGGTTGCTAGGATTAGAGCACCCCCGAAGAAGGCTCTAACCACCACAAATGGACCTTCATAATTTGGCGTCCATTTTCCCCTAGAATCCTTGTGAATGGGTAAGATCTTCTTCAACACCAAATCTCCATTATGAAACACCCTAGGACGGACTTTCTTGTCGAATACCTTCTTAAGACGCCTCTGATAGAGTTGACTGTGGCATAACGCTTTCAAGCGTTTCTCCTGAATAAGGTTGAGCTAATCGAACCTTGATTGAACCCATTCTACCTCGTCTAACTAAGCCTCCATCAAGACTCTCATAGAGGGAATCTCCACTTCTATAGGGAGGACTGCTTCCATGCCATACATAAAGGAATAAGGGGTTTCCCCTGTTGAAGTCCATACTGATGTACGATAACCGTGTAACGCAAAAGGCAATATCTCATGCCAATCCTTGTACGTGACTACCATCTTCTGGATGATTTTCTTGATATTTTTGTCCGCAGCTTCAACAACCCCATTCATTTTGGGCCGATATGGTGATGAGTTATGATGTTTAATCTTGAATGTTGTACATAATTCCTCCATGGTCTTGTTGTTGAGATTGGACCCGTTATCATTGATGATTTTATTGGGAATCCCGTACCGACATATGATATTATTCTTTAAGAAACGGGCGACTATGTGCTCTGTGACATTCACATAAGATGCGGATTCAACTCATTTGATGAAGTAGTCTATGGCTACCAAGATAAATTTATGTCCATTAGACGCTTTGGGTTCTATCATCCCGATCATATCGATTCCCTACATAGAGAATGGCCAAGGTGACACTATAACATTCAGTGGGGTATGCGGTACATGTACTTTGTCAGCATAGATTTGGCATTTGTAGCATGCTCTGGTATAATGATAATAATCGGATTCCATCGTTAAACAGTAGTAATCGGCCCTAAGGATCTTCTTCGCCATTGCATGCCCATTTGCGTGTGTGCCGAAGGATCCTTTGTGTATGACCTTCATAAGCTGATCAGCTTCATGTTTGTCCACACACCTCAACAAAACCATGTTATAATTCCGCTTGTACAATACATCCTCATTCAAGAAGAACCTCGACGCCAACCTCCGTATAGTCCTCTTATCAAGGCTGTAAGCCTCTGTCGGGTATTCTTGTTTCTCCAGATACTGTTTGATGTCGAAGAACCAGGGTTTATCATCCGACTCTTCTGCTGTGGTCAGGCAATACACAGGTTCATCAAAACGCCTGATTTCAATGTTAGGCTGATGGTTAGGCCATATTGACTTGTACATGGAAGCCAAGATTTCCAGAGCATCTTCCATCTGATTCTCCTCTCGAGGAATATGATAGAAGGTGATTTTGTCAAATTTGGGAATTAACTTCAGCACGTAATCTTGGTACGGAATTAGGTTAGCATGTCTTGTTTCCCAATCACCTCTGATATGATGTATCACTAGAGTGGAGTCTCCGAATACCTCAAGTACTTTGATCTTTAACTCAATAGCTTCTTCCATCCCTAATATGCAAGCTTCATACTCAGCCATGTTGTTCATGCAGGTAAAGCAAAGCTTTGTAGGGAATGGTAAATGAAAATTCTTGGGAGACACCAACACTGCCCCAATTTCATGACCTATTGCATTTGAAGCGCCGTCGAACATGAGATTCTAACCTTCATTTTGCTCAGGTCCCTTCTATAGTTCGGAGGCTTCAGCATCCTTAACAACCATGATGTCCTTATCTGGGAAGTCAAACTTCAAAGGTTGGTAATCCTCTAACGGTTGGTGAGAAAGATGGTATGCTAGTATGCTTCCTTTGATGGCCTTTTGTGCAATGTATTGAATATTGTATTCTGATAACAACATCTACCATCGGGAAATTCTATAGGTAAGAGCGGGTTTCTCGAATATGTATTTGATAGGATCCATTTTAGATACCAACCAAGTCGTATGAGTCAGCATGTACTGCCTGAGACGCTTAGCGGCCCATGCGAGTGTACAACAATCCTTTTAAGTAATGAATATCTAGTCTCACAGTCATTAAACTTCTTTCTCATATAATATATGGCATGCTCTTTTCTACCAGTCTCATCTTGTTGTCCCAATACACAACCCATGGACTCGTCGAGTACTGCTAAGTACATGATGAGAGGTCTTCCTTCCGCAGGGGGCATCCGAATCGGAGGCTCTTGTAAGTATTCTTTGATTTTTTGAAAGGCTATTTGGAAGTCATCATTCCACTCCACGCCTTGATTATTCCTTAAAAGCTTGAATATCGGTTTGCACATGGCAGTGAGATATGAGATGAACCTGACGATGTAATTCAGTCTTCCCAAGAACCCACGAACCTCTTTCTCAATCTTCGGTGCAGGCATGTTCTGAATGGCTCTGACCTTATCGGGATCCACTTCAATTCCTTTTTGGCTTACAATAAAGCCTAAAAGATTCCCAGATCGAACCCCAAAGGTGCATTTGTTAGGGTTAAGTCTCAACCTAAACTTCCTTAACCGTGCAAACAGTTTCTCCAGGTTATTGATGTGCTCTTATTCTGTCTGGGATTTGGCAATCATATCGTCAACATACACTTCAATCTCTTTATGAATCATGTCATGAAAGAGAGTCACCATAGCACGTTGATATGTTGCCCCAACGTTCTTTAGACCGAATGGCATCACCTTGTAACAGAAGGTGCCCCAAGGGGTGATGAACGTAGTTTTCTCCATGTCCTTGGGATCCATTTTAAATCGGTTATACCCAGAGAAGCCGTCCATGGAGGAAAATACGGAGAAATGAGTTGTATTGTCCACCAATACATCAATGTGAGGTAATGGGAAATCATCTTTGGGACTAGCTCTGTTTAGGTCTCGATAGTCGACACACATGCGGACTTTCCCATCCTTCTTTGGCACCAGTACAATGTTGGAAACCCATTGTGGGTACTTAGCGACTTCTAGGAAGTCGGCGTCAAACTCCTTTCTCACCTCTTCTCTAATCTTGAGAGCCATGTCCGGCCGAGTTCTTCTTAGCTTTTGTTTGACGGCAGAGCATTCTTCTTTGAGGGGGAGCTTGTGGGTAACAATGTTAGTGTCTAACCCGGGCATATCTTGGTATGACCAAGCAAACACATCAGCGTACTCATGGAGGAGCTCTATCAGTCTTTTCTTCACTGCATCTTGAAGCGCGACGCCTACCCTTACTTCTTTCTTGTCTTCCTCCATCCCAAGGTTGATAACTTCGACGTCTTTTTGGTGTGGTTGAATGACTTTCTCTTCTTGTTTGAGTAATCTGGCCAACTCTTTTGGAAGTTCACAATCTTGCCCCACTTCGTCTTCGGCTTGGTAAATTGGACAGTCAAAATCATGCCAGACCTTAGCAGTGTTGTTATCAATGGTCTCGGTGGTGTTTTTGCATGTTATGATTTATGCAGTTTATTTAGAAAGTACGTGCATAAGAATTAATTCCTTTTTTTATTGTAATAAAAAATGAAAGGAAAGGAACAAAAATTTGAATGCAAATCGCCATTTTATTAATGATAATCAAAACTTCGATAAGATAAAGAAGGCCATACAACACGCTACTGTGCCTTGGGAAGTGCACAGGGTTTTGATTAAAATAATAAAATTACTTTTGAAAAAATTGGGGAATTTCCACAGCCTTCTAGTTCTTCAGTTCTTCGTCGGGCGCGGCCTGATGTGTCTAGTTGGACACCCCCTCTTCATAAGCTTCCTCATTGATCATCGCCACTTGATTGCCAAAGATATGGCCAACACTGGGGAATGTCTCTTCTACAGAAGGAATTTTCTTCTTGTTATGTTCGTTCCCGACTTCATTTAACGATGGTTCATACCCCAAACCAAACTTGTCCCGCTTCTCTCGTACTTCCACCATCTTGCCCCAGTCTTGAGCATTCCCAATCTCTATAATGGCCTTAGCTCCTTGCCACGAGGCCATAGATGGTCCTGATTTTGGTGACCCAGATGTCTGCTGAACGATCATTACATTTACCACCTCCAAGGACTGGAATGGTATCTCGGTGATCTTGCCATCCACTTTGATATATCGGAAAGAAGTTAAGTGGCTAACCAGGATATCCTTTTCTCCTCCAATCACAATCATCTTGTCATTTGTGATGAATTTTTACTTCTGATGTAAAGTGGAAGTGACTGTGCATGAAGAATGAATCCACGGTCTCCTAAGTAAACAACTATATCCGGGGTGTATGTCCATGACCTGGAATGTAATAGTGAAGATAGTTGGGCCTATCTTAATTGGTAGGCCAACCTCCCCTATCACTGCTCGTTTTGAGCCATCAAACGCTTTTACTATCAGAGTGTTGGGTTTCATATTCATTCCTTCCAACGGTAATTTTACCAAAGTAGTTTTTGGCATGACATTCAGCGAGAAACCTGTGTCCACTAACACTCTTGACAATATAGTGTCTATGCATCTTAAGGAGCTGTGTAGAGATTTATTATGATCCTTTCCTTCGACCGACAAATCCTCATCATTAAATCCCAAGAAATTTGTGGTGGTTACACAAGCTATCACGTCATCAAATTGTTCCACCGCTATGTCCTTCGTGATATGCGTATCGCTTAACACCTTCATCAATGAGTCTATATGTGCTTCTGAGCTGAGCAACAAGGATAACATGGAGATCTTCAAAGGGGTTTGATTCAATTGGTCCACTACCTTGTAACTGCCTTTTATTATCCTCAGAAATTCCTCTGCCTCTTCACGGGTGACTGCAGCTTTAGGAGATAGATGCATTTCTTTCATTTCCAGATTAGGGACGAGGATTTGAACAGGAGTAGCAATTTCCTTCCCTTTAGTCTTGGCAGAAGTATCAACATCCCTTGGTGCAAACACTCGGCCATTACGCATCATTCCAGTTGGTCCCACAATTGAGGTGACATTTGGTTCATTAATTACCAAAGGTCGGTCTTCCTGCCCCTGCTTAAAAGCTCTGGGCTGATATATCCATGATACTGCCTTTTCGTCCTCATACGCGAACGATGTTGGAAATTCTATCACCAACGGGTTTATAGGGATTTCCACATTAACTGCGTCATATGCGATGTCAACCACCGATATTTCTTCCTCCTTCCTGCCTTTGACACGGTGCTCGATCTGTAGTTCGCCTTGATCCAACATTTGTTGGATAAAATTTTTCAGATCTTCACCATTTTCTTCATCAACTAACCCCATCGGGATCAGAACACTCTTCAGTAGTTGTGTACCTATCATGGCGATAAGAGTTTGAATTTCTTCAACTTTACGGATCAATTCACCTTTATCACTATCCTCAATGGCACTGATTGAAGCACCTCCATGTGCTGGCATAGAATTGGTGTTCTCGTTCGGGCGTCTTGGAGTGAAGGTAACGACCTTAGCTTCAATTAGGTCTTGTACCCGATTCTGGATGCAAAACAATTTTCCAGGGTATGGTCGGGCGCTCCCATATGAAACTCACAATGGGCGTTAGCATCATATCCAGGTGGGTATGGAAAAATAGCCGACTTTAGTTTTCTTAAAGTCAAAAGTCCCTCCTTTTGCAAGTATGGGAATATTTGGATATAAGGCACTGGTAAAGGGTCAAGTTGCCTTCGTGGGGGCCTTGGCTTGAATTGTCTCGGTGGAACGGTATTCTGTTGTTGATGTTGTTATGGATGTTGCTGTTGACAAACTTGTTGTTGTTGTATTGGTTGCTGGTAGGGTATGGGCACTACTGTGGCGACTTGGCCATATGAAGCCTATTGCTTCCCCATGTAACCCCTGGTTATAGCATTTGTATCACCTTCTCTTTTCTTCTGGAAGCCTCCAGAATACTTTTTTGGTGCATTGGGGGCTGCCACAGCTCCTTGGATCTTTCCATCCCTTAAGACTTTTTCTATGCGATCTCCAATTGTCACTAGATGCGCAAAGTCTGACACCGCACTGCTTACTAATCTATCAAAGAAAGGGTCTTTCAGCGTGTCTACAAATATTCCAGTGATTTCTTTTTCCAACGATGGTGGCTCCACCTGAGCACCCAACTCTCTCCATCGTTGGATGTATTCTTTAAATGACTGTTTTTCATTCATGGCCATCCCTTGTAGTTGAATTCGGTCAGGTGCCATATCTAGGTTGTATTTGTATTGACGGAGAAATGCGTCAGCCAAGTCTTCCCAACTTTGGATTCGCCCTTTCTCTAAGCTCATTTACCATCTTAGGGATGCTCCGCTCAAACTGTCTTGGAAATAGTGTATAAGCAGTTTGTCATTTTCGGTATGGGCAACCATTTTTCTGAAGTACATTACCAGACGACTTCTTGGACAAGTTTGGCCTTTGTATTTCTCAAAATTAGGAGTTTTAAATTTAGCCGGGATGACCAAATTTGAAACCGGACGCATGTTCATGGAGGCAGAACCGGAGATGTTATTCCCCTCCATAACTTTGATCTTCTTTTCCAAGGCGCGAAGCCTCTTCTGCAGCGGGGTCTGGAAGAACCTTAGGCTTTGGTTGATCGGGCATATAAAAAGGATCGTACGGGTCATCTCCCATCTCAGACCCATATTGAGAAGACGCATCAGAAGGCTCTACACGATCTCCATCCCCTTTGTTCCCTACCAATATATAAACCAAACTCTTCTTAGCGTGAATGAAGCTTTCGTCTTGATGGACCAATCCTGACGTGCTGTCGTTCTTCCTTGTTCCAATTTCTGCATCCACAACCCTTTCTCTTTGGGCAATTGTTAGCATTGTCTCTAGCAGTTGATCCATCTTTTCTTGGATCGCAGTGATGTCCATCCTCATGGTAGCTTGATTAGCCTCAACTTGCTCCAACGTCATCTTGTAGTTGCTTCGCGTCTCGTATCGGTGTTGATTAGTCAGCGTTGTTGGATAGAGGGTAAAAAGGTTGGGTATGTTTTTTTGAAATGAAATATGTGATTGGGTAGATGCATGCAAATGAAAAATGTCCTTTTTTATTTATTTCCATGGAGTTTTTCATAACGGTTGTAGTTTTATTAAGCATTCGAAGAAACATAAAGTCAGGAAATAAAAATGAAGATCATCCTCATTCATTTAGTTTGTCAAAGTACGGAATACCAAGGCATAACCGCCCAACTCAATACAACTCAAATACTAAACTTTTGCGAAAGCATAAACTGAATACAAGAAAAACAGAAAAATCACACAACAGTCTTTCGGTTATGAGTTCTTCTAATTCAAACTTGAACCTCTTCAACATTCCCTCGCACATCATAACAAAACTGATTATAGCAGGGTGCGTGCCGCATTGGTTCAATCCTTCCATTGCCTCTCTCAACCTCCAAGGCATCTCTTGGGTCGTCTAGTTGCAGAATTCTACCAAACTGTTGAGCTTTATACGGTACCCATCTTTGTCCTTTTGCAAGAAATCAATAGTTTTTTCGAATGTATCGTAATCCTCG
Organism: Lathyrus oleraceus; assembly: GCF_024323335.1. Taxonomy (NCBI): domain Eukaryota; kingdom Viridiplantae; phylum Streptophyta; class Magnoliopsida; order Fabales; family Fabaceae; genus Lathyrus; species Lathyrus oleraceus. Next base: position 48,185,523 of record NC_066579.1, on the reverse strand, counting down.
ATGACTTGCTCTCTTTCCCTTAGTCATATCACACTGTCTTGATGTAATGCTTCGAATCTATCTTTCCAATGTTGAGCATATTCTCTAGCATCCTTTGCTTCTTGATATTTCTTGACCCAAGTCGTAGGTGTGACTCGAGAAGCTTCAAGGGCTCTTTCCTTAAGTCGGCGCTCGTGCTCAGCTTGGGTCTCAGCATTGTGAAGAGAGATAGTGAGATCATGTATCTTAGCCTTTAATGTTTCTCTAACTTCTCTCTTTTCTTCTATTGCTCGTAGCCACCATCGCTTATTCTTCTGGCATTCTTTCTCGACTTATTTTAACTTCTCTTTGATAGTTTCTAAGCAGAGATCAGCTTGTTCCATGCCTACTTTCACCTTCTTTCTCTTGTGTTCTTCCTTATCGACCTTTTCCTCAGTCGCTTCTAGCTGAGCCTTTTTCCTTTCTAGTTTCCACTTCATTTCATTTCTTTCATTTGAAACTTGCTGGAAGCTGATCTGTAGCTCTTCATTTTCTCCCCTGAGTCTTGCTATAGTAGCTTTCAATGCTTCCACTTCCTCAATGGAGATAGGGGTAGGCTTTAGTGGTGGAGGTTGAGTAGGAGGATCGAGGATGAATGGTAGCTTGATCTCTTGACTTCTCTTTGTGACCCATTGATAATAGGGTTCTCTATCCCCTACAACACCCTTTCCTTTGTCTTGTCCTCTAAAGAGAACTCTTTCCCAGGCTTGGATAACCCTTCTCAGCATAACGAGGTCCTCCATATCATGGAACACAAAACCTTCTAACAACTGGTCATCTGGCTTGTATGTGATAGGATAACCCAACTGCCTCACTGTTAAAATTGGATTGTAATTAATGCACCCTTTTGACCCTATTAATGGTACATTTGGAAATTATCCACAACTATTAATTGTATCTCCCACGTTCAAACCATGAGGATACCAAATAATGGCATTTTCAGTGAGCCCTACCAGCTTTTGAGACCACTCGTATCCATCCATCCCCTCAATCGTATCAAAATCTTTGAACACATGAGAGATAAACCATTGGTAAAGGAGCGGTATGCAGCATAACATCAATCCTCCCTTCTTCTCAAAGCGTAAGTGTAAGGTGTGATAAACATCTGCCCGGAGTACGGGTACTGGATCTTCATTCTTAACCTTGACGGCCCAAAATACACTAATAGCTTATACGTCTACCAATTTATCCATATTAGGAAATAACACCAATCCAAAAATAAGTAAAGCCATAATAGTATCATAGGCTTCCCACTTCTGGGCTTTGGCAAAGTTTTGAGCAGTCTTCTCCAAGTACTCTTGAGGAATTCCTTGTACCTTCCCCCAAATTTTGATGTTAGGGGTTAGATCTTCAACTGGAATGTATAACACTTCTAACAGCTCCTTGGGTTTTGGGATCTGACCCAATCCCTATAAGGTCCCTTCTTCTGTTTAGGAGAGTCCAATATTTTTCCGAATTCTTCCAAAGTCGGGGCCAACTGGAAATCTCTAAAGAGGAAGCTTCTGAATGGTGGATCATAAAACTGGGCTAGTGCAGTAATAATATCCTTTTGTACTGGTACAGACAACAAGTGTAAAATCTTCCCATATTTGAGTGTGAATGCGTCTAGATGGCTATTAGTCAACCCATCTTTGAATGCGATGAACCCCTTCACACACAGTACTTTGGCCTTAATTTGGAATGTTTTTCTCTTTCCTGGCTCCATTTGTTCTTGAATGCTTAATTAATTGAAAATTTTAAAATTCCCTGAAAATAGAAAGTATGTAAATGATTTTGTTATGCTAATAATGAATGTAGTATGATGTTTATGCAATGAAAGGGATCCAGGTTTTACATATATCACAAGGTTCAACTTATATGGCAGTTCTATGTCCTTTACCCCACACACAAAGGGTTACTCCTAGGGTTGCGCATTTTCATGACAAGAACTTAAAGTCATGGATCGAGTTCAGTCTTCCATCGCAATAATGGGATAGCCACATCGAAATGGAAGTTCCGAATCAATATACTTTGGGATCCTCGTATTATTCGAACAGGGTGTAGACCATTCGGTTCAATACTACACGATTGCCAATCGTGAAGACGGACTATGGTTTAAGATGTGGTTCCCAGAGTCATGGACCATGTTCAAAGTTTCCTCTCAATAATGGGCTAACCATATTGTGATGGAAATTCTGAACAGATCTACTCTAGATGGAGTCTTCGTATTGTCCCAACGAGGTGTATACCCCTCGGTTCAATACTACACAACTCCGGGTTCTAAGTTCTTCTTCAAGCTCGTGTAAGGAGCTTATCTCATAACATGTGTCAAACACCATAGATCACCCAACATAATAGCAGAATAAATTACATAGCATAAATAATACATCAAGATATACAGAAGCAAATAATGAAGAAAAACAATATTTTAACATTCATCACAAATTGAACTAAATTAGGCTTGACTCTTTCTAGCTTGGAGCAAGATGTCCCCAGCAGAGTTGTCATCTGTCGCGTCTTTAAAAATACGATTCCTCGCGATGGTCGCAGAAAAAATTAGTTCGAACAGAGTCGCCACTGAACTTTATTTATCCCAATGAAGGAATAGGAAAATATTGATAAAACCTTTAAAAACATAGAATAATGGTCGTCGCAACCATATTCGGGTTCGGGAGTCGATTACGCAAGGGGAAGGTATTAACACCCCTCACGTCCGTTGTACTCAACGGGAACCTTTTAGTTTAATTTGCGATTTGAATATTAGCTTATGTTGTTTGTTTTCTTCGAGTGATAAGAATATTGAAAAGAGATGGATGGAAACCTCAAAAGGGGAAAAGGGAGGTTTTTTATTAGTGTGCTCACCAAGATCTCGCAATCTCGTGCCTACGTATCTTTATGGTGCAATAAGGAAATCAGAGCATTCGTAGTTCGGGGTACTTCAGTTAGTTGGTTTTTTTTAATGAACGACTATGTAGATTACGTTCTAAAGGCTAAACATTGGCCTGTCTACTCTCGGCGGAGGCTTAAGCACTAGTTTGTTGCGCGCATTAGAAAGGATTAAACAATATTCTGTTTAAAAAGAGTTTTGGTCACACGGTGGTGACAAGTTGAATTAATATGTTATATGTTTTGTTGGATTGGTTTTGATCGCACGGGCGCGAGAAGTTAGGTTTAATATGTTTAAGATATTTTTGAAGAACGACAAAAGATTGAGCAATATGGTGCGCACCAATCGTTCAATTCTTTCGAGGAATAATAAGGCAAACGCCTTCTACTCCCTTTTCATTTAAGTTATTATTGAAAATTGTTTGCGGAAATCGAATATGCATGGTAGTGAGGCGAGCGCCTCCTACTTGCTTATTCAAGGAACAATAAGGTGTGCGCCACTCATTCCTTTATCCAAGTTTATTTAATATTTTTTAATTGAAATTCGAAAGAAAATCAAGCAATATGGCGAGTGCCAATCATTCGATTATTCGAGAAAGGGTGAGGCGAATGCCTCTCCTTCTATTATCATCCGAGACGTTCTTTATAAAAATAAATTTTTTCTTTGAAGTTATATTGGATATAGGAAAATAATTTTTGAATTTTTATGATTAAGGTTTTAATCGGATGACAAGAATTCGAGCAATATGGCGTGTGCCAATCGTTCGAGTACTTGGGAAAAAGTGAAGCGAATGCTTACAATATTCTTTTTCATCCAAAGTTTATAAAAGAAAGTGTATTTTTTGAGTATTACATTAATTTAGGAAAATGATTGGTATTTGTAAGTTTTTTAGGATTTTAATTGAATGATGAAGATTCAAGCAATACGGAGAACGTCAATTATTCTAGTAATCGAGAGATAGTGAAGCGGACGCTTACTATTCTCTTTTTCATTCAAGGATTAATTATTAAAATAAAGCTTTTAGAATTTATAATTAATTTGGGGAAGTGATTTTAATTTTATGGAATTTTAGGGTTTTAATTGAATGATGAAAACTCGAGCAATGTGGCGAAAACCAATTATTCGAGTAATCGAGAGATAGTGAAGCGGACGTTTACTATTCTCCTTTTCATTCAAAATTAATTTAAATAATTTTGGAGAGTATGTTAATTAAATATGTTGAATTTAAATTTTTTAGAATTAGTAAATTTTGAGAAAAGGAATACTTGGCCTTGGACCAAGATTGGATCCACTTTAGAAAAAGAATTATTTGCTAACATTTAATGATTAATCTCCCATCAAATTAATTGTAATTTTATAACAAAATAAATGAATAAGAAAAATGTGAATTAGAGAAAATAATCAAAATCAGGTTAAATATTTTTACTATTATTGTTTAATCATAATTATCTTAATATATATATATATATATATATATATATATATATGTATATATATATATATATATAGTTAAAGCGTTCAAAATAAGAAATAAACAAGATAAATCAGGATGTGTAGGAAATAAGAAGGGGCGAAGCCCCAAAATACCAAACTACAAAAACCCAAAATAGGCCCTAACCCAGTAAGGACTCGAAATGGGCCCTAAGGCCCAAAACCTTTTCCACACACCCATGATCGGTCACCCAGGACAATAAAAATAACAATGAAGACGAAAACATGGTGGGCCTCAAGCCCAAACCCCCCATTAATCAGTACCAACACACATCAATTCCATCAATACCTACAACTAGCCATAATTCACACCTTATCCCAATATTCCCTCATTAATATAATTGAAATGCATTAATCAGGCATTATCAAATACACCAGCATAAATAAACATAAAAACCACAAATCGTTATTCTCCTCTCTCTCAACATTTCAAGTCGTCCTCCTCATCAACCTTCGCCGGAGAGGGGTGGTGACCACTAGTGGTGCCACAGTCAAGTATAAAAGCTTCAGATATGAACCCTAACTCTCTTTGTATCCCCTATACGAATCTAAAGCCATTTCACCAATAAAAACAACAATAAACGGCATCGGTCTTTTTAGGAAACCACTATTCTAATCACGTTTTAAATCACACCCTAAACCAAACAAAACTTAAGAGCTATCCCCGATTCAAGAAGAAACAAGCATGAACAAATCAAAAGGCGTTTCAATCATATTTAGTCATAAGTCTCAGAATCAACAGTGTGCAACAAAGTAAAGCTTCAAATCGTGTTAGATATGGTGAAGTTTAAAGTGAGAGAGAAAAAACTACCAATATGATCATGTGAAAGTTTGTTTCCTTGCTCTCTGCGTCTCTCTTTTCGTATTCGGTTAGATTCTAATCTCCTTATCTATTTCCTTGTCGTTGCTGCTTGTATGCTGTTGAGAGGTTAAGCTCTTCAGACTCTGGTTTTCAGTGTGAAAATCAGAGTTGAAATACATTGTTTAGCAGAGCTTTTTTGTGCAAGGTTTGTGTGGGATTCTAGCAGAGTGACAGTATCTTTTTCCTCCTCCTTTCTAAGTGACTCCAGACAATTATTTATAGAGCCTCATCCTCATACCTTGAATTATGAGCTGTCAGATCTACACAAAATCATTCCTTTAGGGAGCAAATTCCCTTCTGGATTTGGTGGGGACCGATTTTCGTATAGGTTGGTTAGTGGACCAACATCCTCTGTCCGTAGTGAGCGAAAAAAGGTCCTTTTACGTTTTTATTAATCCATGCTAACTTATTACATTTTTTACCACTGTAACCTGTGAATTTCGTTGCTTGTGGAAAATATTTACCGCTGTGAATCTTAGTTGTACCAAACGTATGATTTTAACTCCCTTTTGATCCAAAATATCTCTTCGTGACCTGTTCTCAATAGGTTGCTTTTGTTATTGATTTCATGGTTTACACAAAGGATTTTTGGTGTTTTGGTTGGTTTTAAGTGAGCTGTACAAATTAACTCTTTTTGAATTCTAATGAGTTGCTAACCTTTGGTAGCATAACGCATTTAACATTTGGCTTTCTGCAGGGTTTTCTCTAGAAAGAGGAGTGGATTAAATGTTGGATTGACATCAACTGTGTTTGTTTGAAGTGAGTGGGAGCCTGATGATTTTGCAATTCATACCCGTTCATTTTCTCTTGACGATATATTGCATGGTTGTTGCAGATTGCATGGTCATGTTGGATTGGTTCACGATGCATATTGCGAATTAGCTTGATTAATCCATGAAGTCCCTTCATGACAGGGACGCTGCCACACTATGTGGTCATGTACAATCTCTTTGCATTATTTGTCTTGATGTAAGCTAGGATAGGTTTCTGCAGGTGAACTTTATCGGGTCTTGTGTACGTCTTATCCTCTTGGCTTATTGTAGGTTATGAGTTGCTTGTGACTATCTATGTTGGCCTTGTTTATGTTTTGTTGCATTTCTGAACATGTACGAGGTTTACGTGATTGGTGATGTACTTCACAGAACTGCAGGTCTGACGGCATGCCCGACATGGCATTGGTGACTTGTAAATTGACGACGCCTTGTGACATGTTATACTAGTTTGTGTGTGCCGTAACCTGGTTTGTTTTTGGATCGTGGCTATAATCACTCAGTTAGTTATGTCGTAGTTTCATTTGGCCATGGATAACTTGCAATCAATATCTTTAGAATCATTGTCTGGTGCATGATCCATAACTTTCACAATTGTATTCAGGATGTTCTTCTCTAGACGCTGGACTTGTGCATCTTGGCGGTTATCTTGATGGAGAGCCTTCACCATTTCATGAAGTGTCTCGGTAGATTTACTATGTAAAAGTAGCTGCACCTCTGTATCATCATGATCACTCTTCAAAGCAGTAACGACAACATCCAGCTGGTTGATTCTTTCGGTCACACTACTGCAACAGTTTTCACGCCAGTATTCATTCAGAGTTGGCCAATTCATCTCAAAGGCACAAAAGATCCTTTTCCAGCTTATCAAACTTCAGTATCCGCTTTAGTGATCAAAACCTGAACATAATGATTCCATGTTCAAAGCATCTTCTTTAATCTTGTAAGACCCTAATTTTGACCTTAATATCCCTCATGTCATCATGTTATTGCACAAGTGCATTGCCTAAAGGATCATAGCATGTTTGTTTCCTGAACTCTAGGGTTGGGACTTGTTTGAGTGTTTTGAGACCACCAAGCATGCTTGTATTGTATATTATTGCTTTTCTTATTTGATTACTAACCAAAAGCACAAAAATATGTCACTAACTCTTTTTGTTTTGAAGCTCAAGTGATCATGTGCCCCAATGCTCCTAGGAGGCTCCTAAGCCCAATGAAATGGCTAGATGAAGATGAGAAAAAGCACAACAATGGTTCACAAAGCTCCTAATCATCATATATGTCTCCCAAGTATCTCAATTGGCCAATTTGATCAAGATAACCCAAAGGGCTTGAGGATTGTTTCCCAAGGAAACCCTAGTTTCACTATGTTTTGACTGTGCCTTGCCCATGAAGCAACCTCAACCTATGATAAAATTTAATCAAGGGAAGTTATTTAATTCATCATTTTATGCATATATGAGCCTATTTTAGGATCCTCAATCATTTATTCATCAAGATTGGAAGTTTGGCCTTGAAAAGTTGACCAGTCAAGTCATCTGACTAAACTGAGGATCACTAAGATATAACGTTTGATGTGTTTATCAAATGAAGATGACCCCAAGATAAAAAATGTTCTTAAGATTGAACCCTGCTATTGAATATGAGTAACTATCCAATTCCATAATAGAAAGAGATGGGACTAGTTGGTTTTATTCCTTCACTTAAATCAAGGATCTTAGATCTTGCCGCTGTGATCTTTTCTCTTGTTTCAGAAGCTGGGATTGGGCCGGCTTTCCTTTCTTAACCAGGCTCAAGGGAAGTTAGAAGTCAAAGAAGCCTTGGTGCCTAGCGAAAGCGAGTTCTTCTTTCTTTTCTTGCTCGAAGGGTAAGCGGATCTGAGTCAATTCGATCTTTTCGGCACTTTCGAATGATTGTGTTTAACACCCTAACGATTCTGTTAAAGGGGATTCATATTACTGTTGAGCTGACTAAACTCAGTTGTCGGTTAGCGGGTGCAGGTCAAACGAGGAAAGAAAGAAGAGTTCCGGTACAACCAGACGAAATATCACTGATCATCCAGGCACAGAAACTCAACCAACTGTAGATGCAATCTTAATGCATTCTGGGATGAAGGAATAACCGATCTTCCCCACCTCGACTCTCACTCAACCGGTGGAACAGCTCCCCGAAACAGCGAGAGAAGCCGGACTCGGGGAGCCCTCAGAACCTCAACCGGTTTCGTAAAAAGACAAAGGAAAAGCACCTATCCGGGAGGAAGAGGAGGCCGAGTAAGAAGAGAAGAGGAAGGTCAATCTATCTTCATTCACATGTTTTATTTTCTCTGTTTGACTCAGAAGGAGGAGAAGACGAAAAAGAAGCTACAGAAGAAGAGGAAGCCGAAGATACAGAAAGAACCGTCTCCAGCGCACCAATGGGAAACGGGGCCCCCGAAAGGATTCTGATCATAGTCGTTCAGCGCGTCAAGTTGACACTATAGCTACAGGCAAGTGTTTAAGGTCGTGATTTATCATTCAATGGCCTCACAATTTTTATTCCCATGTACAATACGACATCGGGGATTGAACCCGCAGGCTATACTGTCAAGCAAGGAAGGCGACCTCAAAGACTGGCGGCTAATTTAATTCGCGTGACGAAAAGCTAGGCTAGGTTTTATTCCATCTCTAGTTTCATCGGATCATTCATAGATGACATGCTTCTAAAGACTGCTGCTCAACGGCGTACGGCTGACGACAACGCAAGGCCGTGTACCGAAAAGCTGCCACCCAGTATAATGTACCAACGCCTTAATTTGACGGACGCGACGATGATAGCTACGAAATGTGCCGAGCCTATGTCCTTCCCCATCTAAGGGACAGTGTAGAGCGAACTTACCAGATTCTTCCCGAATCTTTTAAGACAAGGAGGGAACAACATCCCGGTCCGATGTTGATCACTAAGATATAACGTTTGATGTGTTTATCAAATGAAGATGACCCCAAGATAAAAAATGTTCTTAAGAACCATATGAACAACTTTCATGTTCATCAAAAAAATCCATTTGGAACTCGGAAGGTCATCATTCATTTCAAAACATTATAGGTCATTTTCACTGAAATCCTAATTTTGGGTCAACTTACCAAGGGCATAACTTCCTTATTTTTTTATGATTTTTAGGTGAGAACAAATTCATTGTAAATATTAAGATGTCTACTTAAAATGTTATGTTGGACAAAATTTAATAATCATAAAAGAAACACATGTGATAATACAAAACATTATAGGTCGTATTGGACCTAATTCATTGAATTTGAAAAAGTACCCAACTTCAAATGCCTATAACTTTATCATAGAACATCCAAATGATTCAAACTTTGAGTCTAAATTGATCATCTTGAAAACATATACAACTTTGATGTTGGAGGTTTTTCCATTGGAAGCTTTAATCATGAAAACAAAGGGGTTTGATTAAGCTTTCTTTTGGGGAAATTTTTCAAAGTACTTTGAACATGTTTTGTACTTGGATCTTCCAGGCCAGTTTTCATTAATTTTTACATGCCAAATGGATTTTTTTCCCAACATGACTTTTGTTCCTTATTTCAAGGGCTTTCCAACCATTACTCACATTAATCATTTGGATGTATCATTTGGTAGTTTCGAAGACCTTTCCATTTAGGTGCATTTTAATGTTTTATGATGAAACTTAATGTGCAAGCTTTCTCCATTAAAAGTGCACGTCCAAATGATCTTTAGGTGGTATCAACAAGGTGTTGCATCCATCATTGGGCCTGCTACACTCTTGCACATACCCTAGCAAGAAAATTTCAAATGGCCATGCACATGAACAAAGCGTGGGATTCAACTACCTTAGGCTATAAATAACCACTTCATTTCATTCATTCAAAAACCTTTTAGAGATCTGAATTGCTGCAACATTGAAACCATAGCCATACCAAAGGAATTTGTTCAAAATTTTTTCTCACTTTCGAGCTTGAAATTCAACATCATTAGCTGATCTTCAAAGCTTAATTCCTTAGCCTTTCATTTCAATTGCATCCCTAGAGCAAAGAGGAACCAAGATCTTGAAGAAATCGTGGCCTGAAGTGCTCAAATTCAGAGGTATACATTCAAACTTTTTGGATCTAGAACTCTCAATTCAATGTAGTATCATTGTTTTTGTGTGGTTTTCTGAAGTCCTCACACTTGAGGCAAGCCATTGGTGCTTTTAATTCACCATTTCATGAGATTACAGTTGGAACACCATGATCTTCTTCCTCACGTTTCTCTCAATATAGGAAGAGTGAGGAAGATCCAATGGTACAGTGATGATCTCCATCACACGAGCTTCAATTTCATGTCCCTATTTTCCATTTTTGTTAAAAACATTTTCTCTGTAACTGGTGGCCGAAAGTGGTTGTCTCGCCGGAGAAGATGGTGGTTTTCACCACCATCACCACGTGCACATCTTCATGGCCTTTGGATCTGGTACTCAGGATCTAATCGTGTGCATCAATTATGTTTACTTTATTTAATTCATGATGCCACGCGTTTGACTTGGTTGCACCGTGTTCTCCATGATCTGAGCCATTCATCCTTGCCACGTCAATTAATGAGCTCCATCCCGTGGCGTTGGTTTTATCCATTATTTCTATTTTCTTTTATTTCCAGTTAATTCACTTGATTTTCAAAAATTCATAAAAAATTCATTTGAAGTCATAAAAATATGAGACCAATTCCAATATTTTTCTTGAAAAATCTAGTTTCATATTTTGATTTTTAATTATTTTTGTGACTTCATTTGATATTTTTCATGGATTATTTGATTTTTAATAGTTTTAATTCATTTTAAAATACTTTCTGACTTTTGAAAAATCCAAAAATATTTTCCTAGCACCTATGGATCATGATAAGTCAATGAAAAATAGTCTCATCAATTTCTTATTTGATTTGAGATTATTTGAGATTTTAATTCATATTGTGCTATTTTTAATTGTTTTTAATTGTTTTTAAATACTTCCTGATTTCAAAAATTTGTGAGAAAATTAGTCAAAGCTTATTTGACCATGTTGGACCTATGAGAATTTAATTGGACTTGTTGAAGTTGATTTGAATTGAATTTGAGGTTTGACCTTATTTGTTTATTTTTTATTTGCATTTTATTTTAATTCAAAAAATACCAAAAAAATTACCATTTACTTGTTATCTTCATTTATTTTCTGTTTGGTGTTGATTGATGATGATTTGATTCACATTTGATCAATTGGATTTGGATGTTGTCTTTCTTTTCCCCTCCCTTTCATCTTCATCCCTTTCTTTCCATCAATGGCCAATGAGTTAAAGTCTTATGGTTGGTCTTGACAAATGAGAGCTTTAACCTTCTTTGGTCCAAACCAAACTCAACTGGATCCATGATCAAGTGAGTTGTTTTGTATCAAAGATAGGTTGCTTCTTGGTCAAGCAAATAACCTAAAGTCAATACAATGCCCTTCCCCTTTTGTTTTGGCATGGCAAGTCTATGGAGCTTGGCTTACTAGTCATGATCTCTAACTTATGTTCTTTGCCTATATTTTTACTGACCCTCCTCAGATAGGTGTGACTACTACATTAGTCCGCTTACGATTGCTTAACATAACGCTATATTGTCTTATGACAAGCTAACATAACTCACTAATTACTAACTTTAATTTGAGCATTTAATTTCTTGCCATTTACTTTTAATGTCATTTATTTCATGCTCATTATTGATATTGATTTTCCCTTTACTCACTTGAGCACATATTTTATGTTTATGTCATTTTTATTTTGCTTATTTGAGCCCATTATTGTATATATATATATATATATATATATATATATATATATATATATATATATATATATATATATATATATATATGTATATATATATATCTATATATATGTATATATATGTATATATATGTATATATATATATATATATATATATATATATATATATATATATATGTGTATATATATATATATATATATATATATATATATATATATATATATATATATATATATATATATATATATATATATATATTGCTATTTTGTGTTTGCTTTGTGTTTGTTTTGTGTGAACCATTGCAGAAGGAGAAAGGACTTAGAATTAGGACTTACCTATGCTTAAAGGAGTTCAAGTGCAACTAGGCCTCATGCCTTTAGAATGCAAAACTTGTCAAAGAGCAATTAGGGCTCTGTAGCGGTGTATTCGTCACTTTATGATTTATTGATTAAATCAAAAGCAAAGCATACAAAGATAGAGTCGCCACCATACTTTTATTTATCCAAAGGAATGGCTAAAAAGCGAACAAAAGCCTAAGAAGTTTTACACATAGAAAACTAATGAAAAGATCAGAGATCTGGGTAAGGGGTTAATTACGCAATGGGAAGGTGTTAGGCACCCAAAACGTCCTAGGTACTCCTAGGGAACCTCTTTTCACAACTTGTTGTATGAAATGTTATTTGTTTATGAAATATTTATTGTGCAAACATGATTGAAGGGATGAGAAAGAATATACAAGTTATTATTTTTGTGTTTGAACGGATGAACCCGTTGCCTACGTACCTTTCCCTGGAAGGTAAGGATAAAAACGCCGTAGTTCGGCTAAAAGATTTCCAAAAGTAAGTGAATTGATTTTAAAACAAAAGCCCTAAGGTCTTTCATTATCCACGGGAGAAAACTCAACCTATGCAAACAACAAGTCCACCATGTGAGAAAAGCTTCAACTTACTAGTGAGGGGTTAACCCTATAATAAGCAAGGAAGTCTTACAATTCAATCACTAAGGACAAAAGGTGAGATTAACATCAACCAACTAGGATAAATCAAACCTATGGCTAATGTATGAAAACTTATCAAGAAAGTGGACTTGAGCCACAAAACAATTGAATGAGTGAAATTAGCCAATTAGGATTTATTCACAAAAGATGGTCAAAGTATGATTAGAATTTAATTCAAAAGAAGTATTATGAAAATGAAGCTTGAAAATCAAAGGCTTAAGGCCTAGGTTTCTAATTTGAAAAGAAATGAAAATGTTTGCACAATAGTTTTTGGGTTTTGAGTCAATATGCAAATGGAGGTTTAAAGAAACAAAAGGTAGGAGGGTGAGGATAAGGGATGTAAAACTTCTTAGATGTTCACCTCTTGAGATCATATGTAGATGATTCAAGTGATTCCTTTGGAATAGGCGACAATGAATATAACAGGTAAACAATGTATCAGGCAAAGCCAACAAAGGTGGATACCGGATGCCAATCACTGGACTTACACCAATCTCCTAAAACAAAGAGAAACATGGATACCAGATGCCAATAAATGGACTTATACCAATCTCCTAAAACAAAAAGAAACATGGATACCAGATGCCAATAAATGGACTTATACTAGTCTCACAAAACAAAAAGAAACAAGGATACCAGAGGCCAATCAATGGACTTATACTAGTCTCCAGGGAATGATCATAGGAAATAACTGCCAATAGATGGACTTACAATTGACTCCTCACAAGAAACAAATAACAAATGCAATAAGCAAGAGGAAACAAGTTGCCAATAAATGGTCTTACACTCGACTCCAAGGAAAGGAATGCCAATGAATGGTCTTAGTTCCAAATCCCACCAGATCATAGGAAACAACTGCCAATAAATGGACTTACAATTGACACCTCAATGGATAAACAAAATGTCACAAAGTAATGAACAATTGATCTTGAAATGATATACAAGTAATGAAGATACATGCACAAGGCATACATAAGCAAATATGCATAGATGAATCAAGTAAGCAGACAAACAAGTCAATTAGCACACACTATATACAATCAATTAGGCTCAAGCAAGGTTAGGCTTTACAGCCAACTGGAATGGGGTATTTTGTGCTCTTAACCCTAACATTGAGAGTTAGGGTGAAGCAGATGAAAAGGAGATGAGGGGTGTGCCTCATAGCTCTTATCCCTGGTCAGGGAGAGCTTTAAACAGTAGAAAGTATGGGAGTTTAGAAAGTTGGAACTCTTCTCCACAAGTGATTGACTCTATAAGATCTTGGGTTATTATCCACAATGCATCAACACATGGTGTGAGCAAGGTGAATGACACACTGAATAGAAGGAGATGGATTACACATCTCTTTTATCTGCCAATTGCCTCATGAGAGGACTTTTCCTGCTTGGCACAAAGTTAAACAAGCACAAACATTGCCTCTTAAGGAGGGCTTCAGACATGTGCCTACCAATAACAGTAGGTCTTCCAGACTACATGAAGAAGAAGGATTATACCTAAGTGGTTAAGCAACCAAGCAAAGCAAAGTTCAAATTGAACTTAAAGCAACTTATGTACCTGAAAACAACTAAACAAATCAGTTCAACTGTACAGACAAATAGACAACAATTAATATCAAACAGTCAATCCCAATGTACAAAGTGTGTAAGCCAAAAGGCAAACTCAAATGAGTTAGCATCAACCTACAAAACACACAATGTTAGTAATCAATTTCAAACATCAATAATCACATGATGAAGCATCATCAGCTATGGAACTTGGATGCTTAAACCTGAAATCAAAGCTCAACTGTAAGCAACAAACCACTAGGTCAAAGCCTAGGGTCAAAGATGAAGAAAAAATTCAAAACAGGGGCTGAAATTTAACACAAAGCAATTTCAAACACATGTTGACATGTTCCAAAAGGTCTCACATCAAAATCAATCACCAAAAGCATTTCATGATCAAGTGAAGTTCAAGGCAATTTCAAAGCTCATATGTGATCAACATGAATGAAAAATTCAAATCAAAACAGAAATGATTCAAATAAATCTGGAAAAAATCATGAGCAATCAAGACATCTAACATGATCAACATACAAAAAATCAGAAGCATTGGACATCATTTGGCATGACAATCACTTGGTACAAGTTGAACATGCAAAGGTGTGACACAAATTGTCACACCAAGTTAGCACATGCATAAAACAGAAATAGTGCATAGGAAAAATACCAAACCAAAGCCAAAATGTCAAGCAATGTGTATAGATTCATCATGCAAAATTTCACATTCATTGGATAAGAAACAAGCATTTTATGATGAAAGGAACAAGGCAAGGTCAAACATGCATATGCATTCAATCACCCTAGGACAAATTAATTTCCAGCAATGCACAACTTGCAAACTCATGCTCATAAAAAACTAGACAGGATAAGGAGCATTATGCAAAAACTTGGAGTGAAATTGATGCATTTTTCTATTTTATATGATTTTTCTAAGTTGAGGAAAAAAATAAAAATGGAAATGGACATAGCATATGAAAATAAGGAGGGAAACAAGAAAATGATGAAACATTTGAAAAAGTTCACCCGGCCAGGATCGAACCTGGCGCATATTTGAATTTGGCGCCCCAACCAAAACGACACTGTTTTGGTCCTAAACCATAAGCCCAGCGCGTTTCTAGATTTCGTAGCTAATGGATGAATGTTTGTAGCAAAACCCTAGCAACTTCATAGCAAGTTCTGGAAACGCTAGGTTGAAGATGAAGATCATGATGATCTTCATGCGAATTTCCAGAAAATCACAAAATGTCCAGAAATCACAAACAAGCACATCATTCGAATCACCATTCCATGTACATCACAGATCCATAAACAAATCATGTAAAAACCTCATAACAAGTGCAAATCGAAGAAAATAAATATCAACATCAAACTTTCAATCAAGCATATCTTCATGTATAGTGCACCAAATTACACGATTCAAAGCTCAGATTCATCAGGACAACACGATCTACAACAATATCATAATGAATTCAAGAATAATTGAGATCGAATCCTGACCTCTTGAAGAACAGAAGTTGGAATCGTGCTCCACAAAGCTCAACAATGCCTCAAATCTTCTCTACAATGCTTAATGAAGTGATTGATGATGAATTTGAAGCTCCAGCATACACGAATCCAGCTCAATTTGCAAAATCCATAGAACCTTCAAGCTTCGAGTATGCTTCAATATGGCACCAATTGCTTCATTTCCACGTTCAAACTTGCTCAACAACACTTCATGATCATGAATCAAGCACTAGCAATGGCTCTTGTGTGAAGAAATTGGAAGAAATTTTGAGAGAAAAAATTTGTTGATTTTTGAATCTAGACCTGAAATTGTGTAGTTAATGATGAAGACAGTTATGATTATCCTTATATACCACTTGCTAATGATGCTGAAATCATGTTTAAGCCAAATGCAATTAGGATTAGCAAATTATGAGGTGTATGTACAAAATGGATTTTCACCCTCATGCATGAAGTGCATGCGTGAACAGTACCAGAACAAGGCCCAAAATCACTTAAAATTACTCCATGCAAGGTTTGGAAATGGTTTTGTATGCATATGATCCACCAAAATGATTTTATGAAAATTCCTTCAAAAATCTTCATGAGTGAGCACATGATTATGCAAGGGAAATTCAAGCCATGTAATGAGATGTTTGGAAACTACAAGTCATGAGGAGAATATTGCAAAAAGAACCACTTATTTTGGAGCTTTGGTTGAAAAGTTATGCCCATTTGAAGTCCCATGCACACTTTGCCATGATTGGATCATATCTCCTCAACCACACATCATATGCTCATGATCTTGGATTTTTTGGAAATGAGAGAGAAAGATCTAAAACTTTCATGTTCAACAAAATTTCATTTGAAGCCTTTTTGATGATGTAATATTGAGTTGAAGTTGGTCCAAAACCTTTCCATTTTTGGAAAGTTCAAATTATGGGTCACTTGCTATTTTGGGAAATTTTTGACTGGACCTCAAATTCTTTAATGTGAGTGTTTGAAATATCAAATGAGACTTGTTTGAACATGAATGAAGTATTTCCAATCACTTCCCACCTCCAAATCCACAGTTGACTTTGCAGTTGACTTTCTAGGTCTTTAGATGACTTGAAAATGTTCTGATGAGATTCAAGCCTCTACCACTTGGGATTTTGCTTCAAAATGACATCATAACTCATATGAACTCTTGTGAATGATTGTGGGGTCCAAATCTCAAGAATAACCACCATCTACTACTCAATGAATGCCTTTGATTGCCTTGACCTGTTATTGCTTCATCTGCAAGACAAAGGGTTAATGACATATTTTTGTACTTTTGGTTAGTGATTAAAAGAAAAGCAAGGATATACAAATGCAAGGAATGCTTGGTGATCAAGAATCACTCTCAAAAAGATGCCCACCCACAGGGAAGAAAGCAAGGTGTCCAATGATCCTTGAGGCAATGCAATGATATGATATGATACCATGAGGGATCTTAGGGACAAAATTGGGGTCTTACAGATGCCCCTATTTAAGGTCATTCTAGCCGGAGAAGTGAAGGTTAAAATATTCATCTCGACGCGGTAGAATGGGCTTAAATAACAATAATGAGACAAATTTTGGTCCCTATGAGACCTCATGATGCAAATGTATGTATCCAAAAGAAACAACCTCTGTGGGGAATACTGGTCCACAAAGAAAAGACGATCCATCGGAGTAATACACTCACCAGGAATAGAGACTCTAACAGGACTCTTGTGGGGATAAGAAAAAGAATGCGTGAGCAGGACACGACTCTGAATTAAGGGAAACTGACGCAGCGCGAGCAGGACACGACTGGACTGGAGACCTTACTGGGGAGTAGAGGACTCAAATTGGGGAAAAAAGAATTCCAAAGGAAGACACATCCATTGGAAAGACTCAAGCTGACTCAAACTATCCACGAAGGATACTTCGGATGAAATCCGGACACGGACTGGGGAAAACGATTCACACAGAACCTCCCTGCCCGGGAACACTGCATATATTGGGGAAAACGCCAATACAACAAAAGGGCAAAATCACAACGGAAACTCCACCAGGGAATGTCCAACAAAGAGACTCTCCTGGGGAAGAACAACGAATGAGGTGTTACCGGTTACTGGGTAACAAACTCAAAGAGACATGTGATATAAACACCGGTTACTGGGTGAAAGAACAACAAGCTCAGGAAGAATGAATATCTAAGACCGGTATAAGGGTGAGAGATATCAATCAACCAAACATCTGAGAAAGATCTGAAAATGTACATCAACTCAGGAAAATCTGACTCCACGGGGGACCAAAGTCATAATAGGGAGCAGAAAGGAAGGAACACCAGGGATACCGGTTACTGGGTATATAATAGGTGACCGACCGAAGCGTGAATTGGTATATATGCTAAAACACTCATCATCCGAAAGGAGGACTTGAAAAAGCAAATCGACTTACAGGATGGACATTCGACTCCGCAACGAGAAAGCGAATCTTACTCAGTTGGGGAAACAACCCAAAGAGCGCATGAGATATAATATCCATTACCGTCAGAACGTGGATAGTATACTCGCATGAGATATATTATCTATTACCGTCAGAACGTAGATAACATACTCACATGGAAGGGACACCAGGGATACCGGTTACTGGGTATATAATAGGTGACCAACCGAAAAGAGAAACAATCGTTACCAACAACAACAGGGTAGACGAAAGATGACTCACAGGGGATGAATTGCAAGCATCTGGCAATTATCCAGGAGACATATCACCGGTTACTGGGAGATACGCTAAAAAAGGAGAACAAAGAATACTCGATTCTACAAAGGAACACGAATCTTACTCGACTGGGGAAACACAACAGGCTTCGACTGAAGAGTGCATGAGATATATTATCCATTACCGTCAGAACGTGGATAACATACTCGCATGGAAGATTATCCATAACCGGTTACTGGGTTAATAAAGGATAAATCAACCGAAAAGAAAGGCATCGGGATACCAAAACTAGGTATATAAAGATGACCGATAGAAGGGAGCAACAATCATTACCGACAAAAGGGTAAATGGAAGAGAACTCACTGGGGATGCATTGATAAACATCAATGATCCGGGGAACAAATCACTGGCATACGGTGAAAGGACCCACTGAGGATAAAATTGCTAGCATACGGCAATTATCCACAAAAGACTTGCTGGGAAATACAAGTGCTTACTCAAGAGCAACTACCCAGAAGAGAGGGAATATCAACATCGAATACTGGATGAAGATAACCACAAAGAGTAACCATCATCAGTTAGGATGAACAATCAAGGTTAACTCTGCAAAGGGGAGAAATCATGATTTACAACTACCGAATACGGGGTAGAAGACCAAAAGCTCTGGCTGAGGATAGGGTGAAATAATTGCTGAATACTGAGCAATTATCCAACTATACCACAAGAAAGCACAGACTCCGCTAGGGAGACAATCAACAACATAGGATTTACAACTACCGAATACTGGGTAGAAGACCGCAAAATCCACCATCAACCAGAATGAACCACAAAGGTTACCTCTTCTAGGGGATAAAAGTAGGATTTATAACTATCGAAATACTGGGTAGAAAACCAACAACTCTACTGAGGAATAAAAGGTATATAACCACAAATTCCGCCAAGAGGGAAAGGGAACATAGGACTCTTGCTGAGGAACAAAAATGTTCACAACCACCTATTCCACAAAAGAGAAAAAAGGGTATACAGGATTTACAACTACCGGCTACTGGGTAGAAAACCAAAAAGACGGGACTTATAACTACCGGTTACTGGGTAGAAGCCCAAACTCTGCTGGGGATACAATGAACTATGGCCGGTTACTGAGCAATTCATTCATTTATTCCACAGGGAAGCACACGAGATAGTTGAAAAAAATGCCAATTCAGGATCAAACCAAAAAGGCAACCTGAATCAAGACTCGTCCTAATGAGGATATAACTCAATAGGAAGATCCATCCCAATATATGTGTTGGGAGGAAACGAAAAAAAACCGTCATCCACGAGGATATATCTCAGTGGGGAATTGCAGAAGGAAAGACAGACACTTTCTGCTTATGGGGCTGACTCTATATTGAGAGATTAGACACCCGACATCTGCTTGGGAAGATCTACTGGAGAGATCCATATCACCATTAGCAGGAGACAACAAACAAAAGATATATGGCAAAGAATGCAATCATGAATATCTGAATGTTGAAAGTATGCATGAATATGCGTAATTTATGTTTGATGAATGCTGACAAAACAGACATGTCTAACACAAACAGTGCCCAAGAATCAAATGCCCGGTACTACACTTCCAGAGTAAAAATCCAAAGAAATCCAACTGGAAAGCCAATCTGCTGGAGATCTGAATGCTAAAAAGCAAAGATCTGCTAGAAAGCAAAAGATCAGAGATATCAAAGAAATCACAAAATCTCTGAGTGATGGATCATCAATCAACCCAACCAGGGAACAAAGGTTCACAACAGGCAACAACTGCCACAAAGACAACTCTGTTGGGGAAAAGGAGAAATCCCGAGATTTCTGCAGGGGATCCTCAGTATCAACTGGGAAACAAGAGTTCACTGCACAAGCAAGAACTGTTGAAGAGAACAGAAACCCAAGTAGAATCTAATCGCATAAGCAACTCTACTGGGGAAACTGTCAGCCACTCTATTGGGGAACAACCCACTGAGGGAAAATAGATCACACAAGTAGATTCTGCCACAAGCCACTCTACTGGGGATCAAAAGCATCAGGAAATCAACCAAATCTATGAATAATAGATCACCAACCAACCCAACTAGGGAACAAAGGTTCATAACAGGCAGAAACTGCCACAAAAGCAACTCTGTTGAGGATACCATCTCTGTTGGGGATACTGCAGGGAAAACACAAAACTTCTGCAGGGAAACATCATAGCCACAATCCACCATACCACAGATCTACTTGGGGGATTATCTGAGGAAGAGAAGGAGAACTGGGGATCAACCACCAAATGTTGAACCTTCCAAGAGGAAACCAACAACTGCTGAGGAGGAAACAATCACTGCTCTGCTGAAGGGATAAGAGGTATAAACCTCAACAAGCACTCTGATGGGGGGAGATAGCATAGATGAAGTACATCATACCAACCACTCCGCTGGCGACTTTACTGAGGAAATAGATGAAGTACCGGGATGTCAACCCACCAACTACCGAATCTTCCAAAAGGAAAGCACCCATGCTGGGGAGAGAATATTGTTGGAGAGTAAAACTGAAGCTTCCAACAAGCATTCTGCTTAGGGAACAAAATCTCAACAGAAGCTCTGCTTAGGGGACAACCCCAAAAACAATCTGGAGGAAGAGGATACAACCATGCCAGGAATATGAACAAATGTCTTACCCTGTTGGAAATCATGCCACCCTTGGGAGAGCACTGAGAAATTCTTAAGTATCCTTCCATCGTTGTGAATATTCACTTTGTTTAAAACAAAATTTGAAAAAATTTATTTGTATAAAACAATGACATTTTATCAATTAAAACATACAAAACATTTGTTGAATTGGAACAAATAAGAGTGCAAATAATTGGATAAAAGCTCAAATTGATTTGATGGAATGGTAGCCTGCAAATGGCAAGACTCCATAGATCTGTACAAATTTGAAATCGGTGATATATATTGGAAGAGGGCTACATTGAACATAATGATCCTTTCTCTACCAATTTGAATTCGATGTATTCGAAGCTTCAGTTGACGACGAATCAAAAATCTCTGACGAAAAGACAGCTGTGAAACAGAAAGTCTTGTCAAGATGCAGTTACTTGCCAAATCCCTAATTTTTGCCTAGATTGCCCCAGGGTGAGGTACTCAATCTAGCGGGATGCAAATGTTCTTTTTTTTTCATGTCTCTAACTTTTGCCTGGATCGCCCTTTCGGGTTTTCCACCGAGACGCTCATTTTTGCCTAAGCCGCCCTTTCGGGTTTTCCACTTAGCGAGCTATTCTGTTTTTCATATAATCTTTTTTTATTTTATTTTTTTTAGGCAAAGTATTTCTTGACTGCATCTGAATTCACAGGACGAGTGAAATCCTCCCCATCCATTGTTGTAAGCATCAAAGCACCGCCTGAAAAGGCTCTCTTGACAACATATGGACCTTCATAGTTTGGAGTCCACTTGCCCCTGGAATCGGGCGCGAAAGACAAGACTTTCTTGAGCACGAGGTCACCTTCTCGGAACACACGAGGCTTGACCTTCTTATCGAATGCTTTCTTCATTCTCTATTGATATAACTGACCATGACACATGGCCGTCAATCGCTTCTCTTCTATCAAATTCAACTGGTCATAACGACTCTGAATCCATTATGCATCAGTCAACTTGGCTTCCATCAAGACTCTCATTGATGGGATCTCCACCTCTACTAGGAAAACAACCTCCATGCCATAAACAAGAGAGAAAGGGGTTGCCCCTATTGAAGTGCGGACAGATGTACGATATCCATGCAAAGCAAATGGTAGCATCTCATGCCAATCTTTGTACGTAACAACCATCTTCTGGATAATCTTCTTGATGTTCTTGTTAGCAGCTTCAACAACCCCATTCGTCTTGGGTCTGTAGGGAGAGGAATTATGGTGTGCAATCTTGAATTCAGCGCACAAGTCTTCCATCATCTTATTATTCAGATTAAATCCATTATCAGTAATGATCTTATCTGGCACACCATAACGGCAAATAAGCTGATTCTTGATAAACTTCACGACCACCTGCCTGGTCACATTCGCATACGAAGCGACTTCAACCCATTTGGTGAAGTAATCAATTGCTACGAGAATAAACCTGTGTCCGTTGAACGCTTTCGGTTCAATCATGCTGATCACGTCGATTCCCCACATAGAGAAAGGCCATGGTGATGAAATCACATTCAGAAGTGTCGGAGGAATATGAATCTTATCCGCATAAATCTGACACTTGTGGCATTTCTTCACATATTTGCAGCAGTCAGACTCCATTGTCAGCCAATAGTAGCCTGCTCTCAACATCTTTCTTGCCATGGCATGTCCATTGGAATGGGTACCAAATGAACCCTCATGAACCTCAGTCATCAACAGGTTTGCTTCGTGTCTATCCACGCATCTGAGCAGAACCATGTCATAATTTCTCTTATACAACACTTCACCATTGAGGTAGAAACTGCCTGATAACCTTCTTAAAGTTTTCCTATCTTTCACAGATGCCCCAGGCGGGTAGACCTGGTTCTGGAGGAAATTCTTGATATCAAAATACCAAGGTTTGTCATCGTTCACTTCTTCAACTGCAAATACGTGAGCTGGTCTATCCAAGCGCATCACGGTGATATTGGGGACTTCATTCCAATATCTCACCACAATCATCGAAGCAAGCGTAGCAAGCGCATCTGCCATCCGATTATCTTCTCGAGGAATATGATGAAAGTCAACTTCAGTAAAGAACGTTGAAATCCTCCTCGCATAATCTCTATACGGAATGAGACCAGGCTGATTCGTCTCCCATTCACCCTTGATCTGATTGACAACCAGGGCCGAATCACCATAAACATCAAGATGTTTGATTCTCAAATCAATACATTCTTCCAGTCCCATAATACAGGCCTCATACTCAGCCATATTATTCGTGCATTTGAAAGTTAGCCTTACTGTAAAAGGAATATGCGCGCGCTGAGGAGTAATAATCACGGCCCCAATACCATTTCCATACTGATTTACAGCGCCATCAAACACCATACTCCCTCTGGAAACAGGCTCTGGCCCTTCATCAAGTGTAGGCTCATCGCAATCTTTTATTTTCAAATACAGAATCTCCTCATCTAGGAAGTCGTACTGAACAGACTGATGATCTTCAATCGGCTGGTGCGCTAAATGATCAGCCAATATACTACCTTTGATAGCTTTCTGAGCTTGATACTCGATATCATACTCAGACAACAACATCTGCCAACAGGCAATCCTCCCAGTTAAAGCAGGCTTCTCGAAAATATACTTGATTGGATCCATTCGGGATATCAACCAAGTCGTATGATTTATCATGTACTGGCGTAAACGCTTAGTAGCCCAAGCCAAAGCACAACACGTCTTCTCAAGCATAGAGTATCGAGACTCACAATCAGTAAACTTCTTACTGAGGTAGTAGATAGCAGATTCTTTCTTCCCTGATTCGTCTTGTTGACCGAGTACACAACCCATCGAGTCTTCAAGAATAGTCAGATACATGATCAGAGGTCTTTCTTCTACAGGCGGAGACAAGATCGGAGGTTCAGACAGATACTCTTTGATACTGTCGAAAGCTTTCTGGAAATCCTCGGTCCAATCATGAGACTGATCTTTCCGGAGGAGCTTGAATATCGGCGCACATGTGGCAGTCATGTGGGATATAAATCTGGAAATATAGTTCAAGCGGCCAAGAAAACCTCAGACTTGCTTCTCAGTTTTGGGCGCAGGCATCTCTTGTATTGCTTTGACCTTTGCAGGATCAACCTCAATACCTCTCTCGCTGACAACAAAACCCAACAACTTGCCAGAACGGACTCCAAATGTACATTTGTTCGGATTCAAACGAAGCTTGTACTTCCTCAGACGCTGAAAAAGCTTCAACAAATGCTCAACATGTTCAACTTCCGTTTGGGACTTAGCAATCATATCATCAACATAGACCTCTATCTCCTTGTGCATCATATCATGAAACAAGGTAGTCATAGCTCGTTGATACGTGGCTCCGGCGTTCTTCAAACCGAAGGGCATCACTCGATAACAGAATGTTCCCCAAGGTGTGATGAATGTTGTCTTCTCCATATCCTCGGGTGCTATCTTGATTTGATTATATCCGGAAAATCCATCCATAAACGAGAAGACTTTGAATTTAGCTGTATTGTCGACCAACATATCAATGTGTGGTAGAGGAAAATCATCTTTCGGACTAGCTTTATTCAAATCTCTGTAATCAACACACATACAGACTTTTCCGTCTTTCTTAGGCACATGCACAATATTGGCCACCCATTGAGGATATGTAGAAGTCACCAGAAACCCTGCATCAATTTGCTTCTGAACTTCCTCTTTGATCTTCACTACCATATCTGGATGAGTTCTTCTGAGCTTCTGCTTCACAGGCACACACTCAGGCTTCAAAGGCAGGAAATGTTGCACAATATCTAAATCTAGACCTGGTATGTCTTCATACGACCAAGCAAAGATATCGGAATATTCTCGTAGCAAACTGATCAACCCCTTCTTGACAGACTCTTCAAGAAGTGCCCCAATCTTCACCATACGAACACAATCTTCAGACCCCAAGTTGACTGTTTCCAGATCTTCGAGATGCGGATGAATGATCTTCTTCTCGTGCTCAAGGAGACGGGAAATATCACCAGGAATCCCTTCAACATCATCTTCCTCTGCTTCAAATACAGGGAATTCAAAATTGGGAGATGGCGTTGGATCATTATGTTCAATGGGTTTTAGAATCAACCTGCATAATGATTTTGGATAATAAAACTTTAGAATTTAAACAAGCAAACCATTATGCAGATGAAAAGATTGCTTTTATTCTTGTTTTTAGGGTTTTTTGTGATCACCGATTTCATGCAAAAAGCAAAAAGTGAAAACAAATGGAAAAACAAATGTTTAACATGAATTGATTGAATGAAAATATCATTGTATAAATGCTGCCAACAATGTCATCACTTCTCCTTTTGGCATGGGAGAAGGGTTTTGAAACAAAGTGAACATATTACGCTGACTTATGAATGACCGTAGGAACATCCACAGCGACCCAATTATGGCAGATCCCGCCAGGGATAACAAAGTTGCTCAAGTCCTCTGCATCCTCTTCCAGAATAGCAGCAGCTTCTTCAGCTTGATCAGCATGGATGAAACCTCCACTCTTGAACAGCCCTCGTTCGTTGAATGCCCCAGAAGAATAGCCAATGCCAGCCCGGGATTTGTTATCTTCAAGCTCAATCATCTTCCCTAAACCAGCAACTGCACCACATTCAATGGCCAGTTTCGCATTACGATAGGAAGTAAATGAAGGAGACTTCTTCTCAATCGGCTCAGCTATAGACAAAGCTTGGAAAGGCGTTCCAACTTCATCCTCAGCATCAATATATGAGAAAGAAGACAAGTGGCTAACCAGGAGAGCCTTTTCTCCCCCTACCACGACCAGTTTCTTATTCTTGACGAATTTCAGCTTCTGGTGTAGGGTGGATGTCACGGCGCCAACCTCGTGAATCCATGGTCTACCAAGGAGACAACTATAAGATGGGTGGATATCCATAACCTGAAAGGTGATCTGGAAATCACTTGGTCCAATCTTGATTGGGAGATCAACTTCCCCAATCACGGTCTTGCGCGACCCATCGAAAGCTTTCACAACAACACCACTCTGCCTCATGGGAGGCCCCTGATATGACAATCTCGAAAGAGTGGTCTTCGGCAATACATTCAAAGATGACCCAGTGTCCACCAGCACGTTGGACATGGCGTCGTTCTTGCAGTTCATAGAAATATGTAAAGCCATGTTGTGGTCTCTTCCCTCCTCAGGGAGATCAGCGTCACAGAAACTCAAAGTGTTGCAAGCAGTAATGTTTGCAACTATACTGTCAAACTGCTCAATAGTGACGTCGTGATCAACATAAGCCACGTCCAATACTTTCTGCAGAGCCTCCCTATGGGGTTCTGAATTCAGAAGCAAAGATAGCACGAAGATCTTGGACGGCGTTTGTAGAAGCTGGTCTACAACATTGTACTCACTCTTCTTGATGAGCCTCAGCATCTCATCACACTCTTCATTCACAGTGCCACTCGGGCCAACAGAAGAAGTAGGAGTCTTTTGTACAGAGGAGGGTTTGGCAACAGGTGCCGGATTCGGAATGTTCACTGCAGTCCCAACCGGACGCTCAGTAGAATCAGAAACAACAGCTCTAGCCTGAGGCTTAGGCGCTGAAAACACGCGACCACTACGGGTCAACCCGCTCACATCAGCAATATTTACCACAGAGGTTGAAGGCAAAGGCACTTCTTTCCCATCTTCAACAACAACTGGATTATAGCGGAAGGGAATTGCTCTATCTGAAGAATAAGGCACAGGGCCTGCAGGCTTGATCACCAAAGAAGGAGAGACCTTCGGCTTGCTACCATCATAACGGATGACAACAGGCTCAGGAATTTTGAACACAGGAGAAATCACATTTACTTCTGGTTCGTCTTCATCAACATTTCTGTTCTGAAGAATCTCAATAGTACCCTCATCCAACAGCTCTTGAAGCTCTCTGCGCACTTGGCGACAACCCAGTCTATTGACAGAGCAGATACGACATTTGTCATGGTCATGCTCCATATGACTGTAATCACACAACAGACGATGCAACTCAACCAATGACTGTCGAATATGACTTACATATTTGACCTTATATTTGCCAGGGCAACCCTGGACCATGTTAACCGACTTCCCATGCTCGGGTAATGGGTTCTTCGTAACATTCGGGCCTGAGTCCTCAAAGCTCAGAATGCCGCATCTCACAAGGTCTTGAACCTTAGTCTTCAACGGATAGCAGTTTTCAATATTGTGACCGGGAGCACCGGAATGATAAACACAATGCTGGTCGGGCTTGTACCACCACTGCGGGTTAGCAGGTACAACCGAAGGATCCCTCGGGGTAATCAGTTTCCGCTCTATTAAAGAGGGATATAGCTCAGCGTATGACATAGGAATAGGATCGAAAGTGATCTTCTTCCTATCATAATTCAAATTAGCCTGATTACTGTTGCGAGGCTGGTAAGCCTGTTGTTGTGGGCGATGTTGCTGTTGATACTGAGGTTGTTGCTGATTATGCGGATTGTTGTCTCTGAAGACAGGTGCTATATGAGCCACCTGATGCTGGTTGCTGGCGTGACGCACAGGCTTCCTCTTGGCAGAGGGTCTTCTGGGTTTAGCATGGGATTGCACAGCATGTGCCTCCCCATCTTTCTTCCTAAATGCCCCATATCGTTTAGAAGAGCCTTCATCTTTGGACAAACGTCCTTCCCGGACTCCTTCCTCCAAACGCATCCCCATGTTCACCATCTCGGTGAAATCAGAGGGAGCACTAGCGACCATCCGCTCATAATAAAATGAACCAAGAGTTTTCAAAAAGATCTTAGTCATCTCCTTCTCTTCCAGCGGAGGAGTAATCTGAGCTGCCAGCTCTCGCCACCTCTGGGCGTATTCCTTAAATGTCTCTTTGTCCTTCTGGGTCATGGCTCTGAGTTGATCACGGTCAGGAGCCATATCAACATTATACTTGTACTGCTTGACGAAGGCTTCGCCAAGATCGTTGAAGGAACGGATGTTTGCATTATCAAGGCTCATATACCAACGAAGAGCTGCACCAGACAAACTATCCTGAAAATAATGAATCAGCAGTTGATCATTATCTGTTTGAGTAGACATTTTCCTAGCATACATAACCAGGTGACTGAGCGGGCAGGTGTTCCCCTTGTACTTCTCAAAGTCAGGGACTTTGAATTTGACGGGTATCTTAACGCCGGGAACTAAGCAGAGTTCAGCAGCAGACTTGCCGAACAAATCTTTCCCTCGGAGGGTCTTCAATTCCTCACGGAGTTCAAGGAATTGGTCGTTCATCGCATCCATCTTTTCATTAACATCTGGGTCCTCAGACGGCTCAGAATGATAGATGGTGTCGTCTACGTTGGGAATGGTATGCACGACAGGAGGAGGCATTGCAAGGACCGGGCTAGATGCCGGCATGGAAGCAAAGGTTGGAACTGGAATATCAGGCATAAAACCAGGAGGCATACCCCACGGAAACCCGGCTGGCATGGCTGGCATGAAATGGGCACTGGCAGCTGGCACAGTTGACGCAACTACTTCAGATATAACAGTCCTCTGGGGAGGAGTTGCAGGAGGTGGAGATGGTTGATTCTGTGCAGCTAGAAACTGCTCCATCAGAGCGCTCAGTCTGGCAACTTCTTCTTTCAGCTCGCGGTTCTCTTGTTCCAACTGATCCATCACTCTTGCAGAATTGGCTCGGGTGTAGTACCGATGAGTCAGCTTGTCTTCAAAATAAATGAAGAGCACAGAGTCAGATCACAGACAAGAAGACCAGAACAACACCTGCTTATGCAAATGATGCATGCAATGCTTGTGCATATGCTTTATTTTTATTTCAAGGAACTTTTAGGGTTCTATTTGTAAATTTTGAAATATTAAACATTTAATCGCATATGGAAAATATCTCATCAAATATATTCGAGACAAAGAAGTACAACATTGTTGATTATTACAAGGGAAAAGGAAAATGAACATCCTATGAATCCCTAGAAGCTCGAGATGCTGGAAGACGAGATGCACAAAGCCTCTTGATCTCTCTCTCATATGTTGCTTCCATATCTGCTTTCTCCTTAGCAAGTCGATCATACTTCCTCTTCTAGAATTTGGAAGACTGAGGAAGTAGAGAAGTCCAGGTATCATTCGGATCATCTATCACCTGATGCTCGAGAAACTCGATCAGGGCGTCCTTCTCCTTAAGCTGTTGAAGCAACTCTTCTTTTTCACGGATCCAGGCACGTGAAAGGTCTTCGTCTCTCAACTCCTCTACGCCTTGGTTAGGGAGGGTTGAAGGCCCAGCCACATCCAAAGGTGTAGGTCTCGGATAATCATATGGCATAAGATACTCTGATGCTCTCTGTCTGGCCCAAGAAGTATACGGCTCCAAAGCAATGCAGTTCTTCGGTCCCAACTCATTTCTACCCTTCTTGTGAATCTTGCGCCAAGCACAGACCATCCTGGCTTTCAGGCCTTGGGGATCTTTACCCTCCTGAAAGAACACACCTTCTAACAGAATGTTATGAGGTTTATCCTTTAGGGGGAACCCATGCTGACGACGTGCTAAGATAGGATTGTAGCTGATCCCACCACATGTACCAAGAAGAGGCACATTAGGGAATTCACCACAATAATCAATGATCTGAACTGTAACATACACGCGATCATACCAAGAGATATCGTCATTAGTGAGAGACATAAGTCTCGTAGACCACCGTAGACATCCCTTGTTCTCCTTGAAAGCAACCGTCTGCGGTAAGTGAGAAATAAACCACTTATACAATAGAGGCAAACAGCACACAATGGCTCCTCCACCCTTTGCATTCCTCAGATGCAAAGAGAAATAGGTATCACCCAACAGAGTAGGAACGAGATTAAGAACAGAAAAGATCCTAATGGCGTTCACATCCACAAATTTGTCGATGTTGGGGAACAATACCAAACCATAGATGAGCAGCACAAATATGGCCTCAAAGGCACCCTCACTCATGGCCTTCCCATGAACGGTATCTTGAGCAATGAGGAACTCGGAAGGGAGACCTTGAATTCCACCTTTGGTCGTCATATGCGCTTTAATAAGGGATTCATCTATGTGCAACAAGTCTGCAATCTCTCGAGAAGTTGGAACACTCTCTAAGCCACTGAACGGCACCTGATCCAGAATAGGAATACCCACAAGATGAGCATACTCCTCAAGCGTAGGCAACAGCTGAAAGTCTGGAAAAGAGAAGCAATGATACAGAGGATCATAGAACTGTGCCAAAGTACTCATCAACCTTTCATTAACCTGAGTAGTCAACAGAGGCAGAAGCTTCCCATAACGAGCTTTGAAACCCAAGGGATCTAATACATAAGATGTCATATTCCTTAACTCTTTCACATCGGGCTGTCTAAAGCTGTACTTCTTTGTATGCCTTTTTGGTCTTTCCATGTCTGAAAATTTTACAAATAAACCCTTTAAGTTCCTTGAAAATTTTCTGATTTTTCTGATGACATGAATGCAGATGAATGCATGAATGTATGAATGCAACAATCACACTCAAGGATCAAGCAAAACAGACCAGACAAAGGTCATGGGAAAGCTCATAGCATCCTTAATATCAATCATCCATTTTGGTGGATTATGGTTTACACCTTATCAACACCCAAGTTCCATTAATATTAACAATAAATGAACCGACTCAATCATCCTTAATATCAATCATCCATTTTGGTGGATTATGGTTTTCACCTTATCAACACCCAAGTTCCATTGATATTAAGGATGTCTGAGCGACTCAACCATGAATCACGGGTTTGTTGAGAGTCACGAGCATGGAGTCTCGGTTAAGAACCACCCAAAGGGAGTGTACTAGGGTTTAAACCTGCCGAACATGTTCTACCAGAGGTTCCCATAGTCATCATCCCATCTTTCGAATATTATCGGAGGAACGAATACTCGTATTCCAAAAATATTCTCAAGAGAGACTCTTATGAGTGTAGTATCGCGTAACAATCGCATCAGATCTTACATCTGAACGACTTCCGCACTACGTCCTAAAAATAGGCCAAGATGGGCTTGGTAAACTAAGGTCCTTGGCTTCTAAGGCACATGATTGAAAGAATAATGCCTAACCACAAATAACTTGTGTGACATTATTAATCCAACATGACCTCCACCAAGTGAATGGACTCGCAAGTCAACTTGCTAAGGAATACTCCACACAAGTCGACGAGACTATGCCATTCTCCTATCCTAAGGTGCACTCGAGTTCGGGTATAGAACTCATCTCACAGAGATCACCAAGCAAACAACAATTGTATATCAAGCAATTCAAACATTACAATCAATACAGTAATCCCAAATTGTACAAAAATATGTCATATAACAAATAAACAAATATCATACAACAAGGGTGAAAAGTAGGCAAAACTACCAAGGACCCTATCCTCAACAGAGTCGCCACTTTTCTGTAGTGGTGTATTCGTCACTTTATGATTTATTGATTAAATCAAAAGCAAAGCATACAAAGATAGAGTCGCCACCGCACTTTTATTTATCCAAAGGAATGGCTAAAAAGCGAACAAAAGCCTAAGAAGTTTTACACATAGAAAACTAATGAAAAGATCAGAGATCTGGGTAAGGGGTTAATTACGCAATGGGAAGGTGTTAGGCACCCAAAACGTCCTAGGTACTCCTAGGGAACCTCTTTTCACAACTTGTTGTATGAAATGTTATTTGTTTATGAAATATTTATTGTGCAAACATGATTGAACGGATGAGAAAGAATATATAAGTTATTATTTTTGTCTTTGAACGGATGAACCCGTTGCCTACGTACCTTTCCCTGGAAGGTAAGGATCAAAACACCGTAGTTCGGCTAAAAGATTTCCAAAAGTAAGTGAATTGATTTTAAAACAAAAGCCCTAAGGTCTTTCGTTATCCACGGGAGAAAACTCAACCTATGCAAACAACAAGTCCACCATGTGAGAAAAGCTTCAACTTGCTAGTGAGGGGTTAACCCTATAATAAGCAAGGAAGTCTTACAATTCAATCACTAAGGACAAAAGGTGAGATTAACATCAACCAACTAGGATAAATAAAACCTATGGCTAATGTATGAAAACTTATCAAGAAAGTGGACTTGAGCCACAAAACAATTGAATGAGTGAAATTAGCCAATTAGGATTTATTCACAAAAGATGGTCAAAGTATGATTAGAATTCAATTCAAAAGAAGTATTATGAAAATGAAGCTTGAAAATCAAAGGCTTAAGGCCTAGGTTTCTAATTTGAAAAGAAATGAAAATGTTTGCACAATAGTTTTTGGGTTTTGAGTCAATATGCAAATGGAGGTTTAAAGAAACAAAAGGTAGGAGGGTGAGGATAAGGGATGTAAAACTTCTTAGATGTTCACCTCTTGAGATCATATGTAGATGATTCAAGTGATTCCTTTGGAATAGGCGACAATGCAAATAACAGGTAAACAATGTATCAGGCAAAGCCAACAAAGGTGGATACCGGATGCCAATCACTGGACTTACACCAATCTCCTAAAACAAAGAGAAACATGGATACCAGATGCCAATAAATGGACTTATACCAATCTCCTAAAACAAAAAGAAACATGGACACCAGATGCCAATAAATGGACTGATACTAGTCTCACAAAACAAAAAGAAACAAGGATACCAGAGGCCAATCAATGGACGTATACTAGTCTCCAGGGAATGATCATAGGAAACAACTGCCAATAGCTGGACTTACAATTGACTCCTCACAAGAAACAAATAACAAATGCAATAAGCAAGAGAAAACAAATTGCCAATAAATGGTCTTACACTCAACTCCAAGGAAAGGAATGCCAATGAATGGTCTTAGCTCCAAATCCCACCAGATCATAGGAAACAACTGCCAATAAATGGACTTACAATTGACTCCTCAATGGACAAACAAAATGTCACAAAGTAATGAACAATTGATCATGAAATGATATACAAGTAATGAAGATACATGCACAAGGCACACATAAGCAAATATGCATAGATGAATCAAGTAAGCAGACAAACAAGTCAATTAGCACACACTATATACAATCAATTAGGCTCAAGCAAGGTTAGGCTTTACAGCCAACTGAAATGGGGTATTTTGTGCTCTTAACCCTAACATTGAGAGTTAGGGTGAAGCAGATGAAAAGGAGATGAGGGGTGTGCCTCATAGCTCTTATCCCTGGTCAAGGAGAGCTTTAAACAGTAGAAAGTATGGGAGTTCAGAAAGTTGGAACTCTTCTCCACAAGTGATTGACTCTATAAGATCTTGGGTTATTATCCACAATGCATCAACACATGGTGTGAGCAAGGTGAATGACACACTGAATAGAAGGAGATGGATTACACATCTCTTTTATCTGCCAATTGCCTCATGAGAGGACTTTTCCTGCTTGGCACAAAGTTAAACAAGCACAAACATTACCTCTTAAGGAGGGCTTCAGACATGTGCCTACCAATAATAGTAGGTCTTCCAGACTACATGAAGAAGAAGGATTATACCTAAGTGGTTAAGCAACCAAGCAAAGCAAAGTTCAAATTGAACTTAAAGCAACTTATGTACCTGAAAACAACTAAACAAATCAGTTCAACTGTACAGATAAACAGACAACAATTAATATCAAACAGTCAATCCCAATGTACAAAGTGTGTAAGCCAAAAGGCAAACTCAAATGAGTTAGCATCAACCTACAAAACACACAATGTTAGTAATCAATTTCAAACATCAATAATCACATGATGAAGCATCATCAGCTAATGGAACTTGGATGCTTAAACCTGAAATCAAAGCTCAACTGTAAGCAACAAACCACTAGGTCAAAGCCTAGGGTCAAAGATGAAGAAAAAATTCAAAACAGGGGCTGAAATTTAACACAAAGCAATTTCAAACACATGTTGACATGTTCCAAAAGGTCTCACATCAAAATCAATCACCAAAAGCATTTCATGATCAAGTGAAGTTCAAGGCAATTTCAAAGCTCATATGTGATCAACATGAATGAAAAATTCAAATCAAAACAGAAATGATTCAAATAAATCTGGAAAAATCATGAGCAATCAAGACATCTAACATGATCAACATACAAAAACTCAGAAGCATTGGACATCATTTGGCATGGCAATCACTTGGTACAAGTTGAACATGCAAAGGTGTGACACAAATTGTCACACCAAGTTAGCACATGCATAAAACAGAAATAGTGCATAGGAAAAATACCAAACCAAAGCCAAAATGTCAAGCAATGTGTATAGATTCATCATGCAAAATTTCACATTCATTGGATAAGAAACAAGCATTTTATGATGAAAGGAACAAGGCAAGGTCAAACATGCATATGCATTCAATCACCCTAGGACAAATTAATTTCCAGCAATGCACAACTTGCAAACTCATGCTCATAAAAAACTAGACAGGATAAGGAGCATTATGCAAAAAATTGGAGTGAAATTGATGCATTTTTCTATTTTATATGATTTTTCTAAGTTGAGGAAAAAAAATGAAAATGGAAATGGACATAGCATATGAAAATAAGGAGGGAAACAAGAAAATGATGAAACATTTGAAAAAGTTCACCCGGCCAGGATCGAACCTGGCGCACATTTGAATTTGGTGCCCCAACCAAAACGACACCATTTTGGTCCTAAACCCTAAGCCCAACGCGTTTCCAGATTTCGTAGCTAATGGATGAATGTTTGTAGCAAAACCCTAGCAACTTCATAGCAAGTTTTGGAAACGCTAGGTTGAAGATGAAGATCATGATGATCTTCATGCGAATTTCCAGAAAATCACAAAATGTCCAGAAATCACAAACAAGCACAGCATTCGAATCACCATTCCATGTACATCACAGATCCATAAACAAATCATGTAAAAACCTCATAACAAGTGCAAATCGAAGAAAATAAAAATCAACATCAAACTTTCAATCAATCGTATCTTCATGTATAGTGCACCAAATTACACGATTCAAAGCTCAGATTCATCAGGACAACACGATCTACAACAATATCATAATGAATTCAAGAATAATTGAGATCGAATCCTGACCTCTTGAAGAACAGAAGTTGGAATCGTGCTCCACAAAGCTCAGCAATGCCTCAAATCTTCTCTACAATGCTTAATGAAGTGATTGATGATGAATTTGAAGCTCTAGCATACACGAATCCAACTCAATTTGCAAAATCCATGGAACCTTCAAGCTTCGAGTATGCTTCAATATGGCACCAATTGCTTCAATTCCACGTTCAAACTTGCTCAACAACACTTCATGATCATGAATCAAGCACTAGCAATGGCTCTTGTGTGAAGAAATTGGAAGAAATTTTGAGAGAAAAAAATTGTTGATTTTTGAATCTAGATCTGAAATTGTGTAGTTAATGATGAAGACAGTTATGATTATCCTTATATACCACTTGCTAATGATGCTGAAATCATGTTTAAGCTAAATGCAATTAGGATTAGCAAATTATGAGGTGTATGTACAAAATGGATTTTCACCCTCATGCATGAAGTGCATGCGTGAACAGTACCAGAACAAGGCCCAAAATCACTTAAAATTACTCCATGCAAGCTTTGGAAATGGTTTTGTATGCATATGATCCACCAAAATGATTTTATGAAATTCCTTCAAAAATCTTCATGAGTGAGCACATGATTATGCAAGGGAAATTCAAGCCATGTAATGAGATGTTTGGAAACTACAAGTCATGAGGAGAATATTGCAAAAAGAACCACTTATTTTGGAGCTTTGGTTGAAAAGTTATGCCCATTTGAAGTCCCATGCACACTTTGCCATGATTGGATCATATCTCCTCAACCACACATCATATGCTCATGATCTTGGATTTTTTTTGGAAATGGGAGAGAAAGATCTACAACTTTCATGTTCAACAAAATTTCATTTGAAGCCTTTTTGATGATGTAATATTGAGTTGAAGTTGGTCCAAAACCTTTCCATTTTTGGAAAGTTCAAATTATGGGTCACTTGCTATTTTGGGAAATTTTTGACTGGACCTCAAATTCTTCAATGTGAGTGTTTGAAATATAAAATGAGACTTGTTTGAACATGAATTAAGTATTTCCAATCACTTCCCACCTCCAAATCCACAGTTGACTTTGCAGTTGACTTTCTAGGTCTTCAGATGACTTGAAAATGTTCTGATGAGATTCAAGCCTCTACCACTTGGGATTTTGCTTCAAAATGACATCATAACTCATATGAACTCTTGTGAATGATTGTGGGGTCCAAATCTCAAGAATAACCACCATCTACTACTCAATGAATGCCTTTGATTGCCTTGACCTGTTATTGCTTCATCTGCAAGACAAATGGTTAATGACATATTTTTGTACTTTTGGTTAGTGATTAAAAGAAAAGCAAGGATATACAAATGCAAGGAATGCTTGGTGATCAAGAATCACTCTCAAAAAGATGCCCACCCACAGGGAAGAAAGCAAGGTGTCCAATGATCCTTGAGGCAATGCAATGATATGATATGATACCATGAGGGATCTTAGGGACAAAATTGGGGTCTTACAGGCTCATGCCTTTAGAATGCTAAAATTCAAAGTTGATCTCAAAGGAATTCTCCTCCAAACTTATTCTTTGTCCATTCCCCTTATTGTGTTGTGAACTTTTTGATGTTTGTTTTGTGTGATAGGGATACCACTTTGTGATTGTGAAAAAGAGGACCATTGTCATGAGTAGCCAAGTTAAGAGACAAGCCAAATGAAGATCCTAGGAGCTTGAATTCAAATTGTTTGATTGCTTATTTGTGTGCTAAGTCCAAAAGAAAGGAGCATCTTGAGTCATCTATATGACTTCAAGAAAAGGAACTCCAAGGGTTTATCTTTTTCCTCTTATCTTTGTATGCTTTAGGACTAGCCCTTCTCTTCTTCTCCCCACTCTAACCAAGCCAAAAATCATTTTCTAAACTTTGACTTTGTTTCAAATTAGAAACCTAGGCCTTAAGCCTTTGACTTTTTCAAACTATTTTCATAAATACTCATTGTGAATAAACTTTAATCCAACTTTGACTTCATTTTGTAAATAAATCTAACTTGCAAATATAACTCAGTTCAAGTGGTTTTGTGGTTCCAATGGCCACCTTATTAAAACCTTTTCAGAAAACATTAGTCATAGGTTTGAGTTACCATTGTGGTTGATGTAAATCTCACCTCATCCTTAGTGGTTAGATTATAAGTCTTCCATGCTTATTATAGGGTTAACCCCTCACCAAAATGTTGAAGCCTTCCTCACATGGTGGATTGTTGGTTTAGGTTGAGTTTTCTCCCTTTGATAACAAAAGACCTTAAGACTTTTGATCAAATCAATTCACCAATCTTTGAGATTTTT
Source organism: Lathyrus oleraceus (assembly GCF_024323335.1). Classification (NCBI taxonomy): domain Eukaryota; kingdom Viridiplantae; phylum Streptophyta; class Magnoliopsida; order Fabales; family Fabaceae; genus Lathyrus; species Lathyrus oleraceus. Next base: position 48,147,965 of record NC_066579.1, on the reverse strand, counting down.
ACCCCGAACTACGAGGTTTTGATCCTCCTTTGGGATGGTACGTAGGCAATGGGTTCATCCATTCAAACAACAAATTGGTAAATATAATCTATACTCTTCTCATCCCCCAAATCATTTGTACAAATCTTTTCACAAATACCAACCTACAACACATATTTGTAAAAAGGGTTCCCTTAGAGTACTAAGGATGTTTTGGGTGCGTAAAACCTTCCCATTTCATAACCAACCCCCTTACCCAGATCTCTGACATTTTTATTAGTTTTTGATTTGAAAAACTTCTTACTTGGCTTTTGTTCGCTTTTTAGCCTTTCCTCTGGACAAATAAAAGTGCGGTGGCGATTCGAATTGTATGTTGACTTTTGGTTTAGTCAAGAAACCTAAAGGTAACGAAAACCCCACTACAAATCTCATCACAACATCCACCACGACCAAAGCGATTGTAGTGCTACTTGAGTATTTTGGAGTAATTACCATCATAGGAAACTATATCAGAAGATGGACTTGATAGGTCCCAATCCACGAATTGGAAGTAACAATTTCGTGAAATATTCCTGTTCCTTTTTTGAATTTGTATATTCTTTATAATGTGACCTTGTGTTATTTCCTGATATTTGGTAGGGTCCTCGGGTACAAGCCTTATCATTGTTCTTCGACTTGCGAGCTCTTATCGTCTCCGGTTTTCCGGCGCAAAGTGATTTGGAAGCGAAACAGAAAGAATGGAAAGATCTCCTAAAGACCAAGTCTTGACTGGGTAATCTTGAAGCTTCATCCCTTTCTTTCTGTATCATTTGTTGTGACAGATAACGTCACCTTCAACTTTCTTGTATACTTTTGACCATATTCTCTTTGGTGTGACTCTTATTGGTTTATTTCAGATTTGGCAGGCTTCTTTTCACCAGACCAAGCTTCATTGTTTCCTGGAATGTCTTGAACCAAGACAATGCATGAGACTCTCGTGGTCGACCGACACGTTGCTTTAATCAAGAAATTTTGTCGGTTGTAGTGTTCATGGTAATTATATCCTAGGCCATGGCTTTGCGCAATTCATGAATTTTGTCAATGTAATTTGTAGTTTATTCCCTTTAGCAATGGAATCTAGAATTTTCACATGAAAGAAAACGGTTTCACAATTCCAAACCAATGAATTCTAATGGTTTTATCATGAAGTCCAAGAGGAAATGGTTTCACCTTATTTCTTTCAGGGGTTAACATTTAAACAGATGTTCTTATGAAAATTCTTAAATCAGGACCAAAACACACATGTCCTAAGTCGTCCACTGTTAGTTCTTTTGATATTGGCCAAATGTGATCATGAAGGATATACGTTCAATACGAATGTTTGCCATGAGATGTAATGCACCAATCTTAGAAACCAAACAAAAGGCTTTAAATAATCCACACGCAAACCTCACTTGCAAACCGCATGGTGTCATATATGCCCTTAAGTGAGACGTAAGCTCTCAAGGAGACTTAAAAAAGAGTGAACCACATCACGGATTTTGATGATATGCGCCATAGTTAATGGATTACTAATAAACCAACGATGTGTTCTACGATTGACAATGACCCCACGAACCCTGATAATGATTAAACCATTTCCAAATAAGTATACACCAATTTAGAGACTCACTTAATCTCCGGGTATATGCAGGATGAACTTTGTTAGAGACTCTTGGTGCATTATAGACGCCTAGGTGCGGTATGGCCCAATCCACCATGCAAAGAGATACGGGGCTTACGTTTCAATGCCTAGTAAGGTCTTAATTTTAAGGTGACAACCAAAAGAGAGATAAAAGAAAATAATCTCCTTTTCTAGTGAAGTCTTCGAACCCTTAGCGCGTGCATCATGCTTTATGGTCATGAATCAAACTTGAAAGCTTCAAAACCACCTAGACAAAATTGGGGTATGACACACTGTAGCGGTAAATTCATGATCATCAGGCTATGGATAAGCAAGACATCAAATAACAAGAGTCGCCACCACGCTTTTATTGTTTCCAAGGGAAAAGGAAAAAGTACGAAAAAACCCCAAAAATAAGAAGTTTTCAAATCAAAACTAATAAAATGCCAGAGATTACAGGTAAGGGGGTTGGTTACACAGAGTGAAGGTGTTAGCACCCAAAGTGTCCTAGGTACTCCTAGGGAGCCATTTTTTGTGTGCATATGTGTTTTTGTACAAATGATGTTTGCAAACAAATAGACTGGGGGGATGAGGAAAGAATTTATTCATTATATTTTTGTGTTTGACAAGACATTCAGACTTGTGCCTACGTACCAATATAAGAATGAGGGATCAAAACCTCGTAGTTCGTGGTATAAATTTCAAAGTGGATGCATTTCTTTTAACAAAAAAATTAAGTTTGAAAGTCATAAAGGCCTAAAAATGGGTTGAATGAGTTAGTTCTTTTAACTTTTTGAAAATTTTAAGTTAAATATAGTTAAGTTTATTTACAAATTTGATTAAGAAAAGTTTGAAAATTCAATGGCATAAGGCCAAAGATTCTAATTTGCAAAATGGTCTAAGTGTAGAAAAACAAGCACAAGCAAAGAAGTTTTTAAAAGGGGGAGATATTTTGAAATTAAAGAAGTGGGAAAGAGATGAAGAGGATAATCCTAAGCATAAATTTAAAAGTTGAGAGTTGAAAAGATCTGATCAATGGGCTACAATCCAATAGACAAGAATGTCATATAGAAACCCAAATTCCCTTGGACATTATAATCAAGCAACAAACAATGGACAATATATAAACTTGAAGAGCAAGGTATCAAATAAAGATAGCCACATCCAAGCTTGGCAACTCCATGATCTTCTTCAAAGTTACCCATGTAGCAGATGAATTCCATAATGTACTAAGTCATAGGTTCAAAATAACAGCTTTATAATGATCATGTTGCAGATGAACTCAAATGGATCTTCAATGATGTCTCAGATGAAGTTTCAAACCAGAAGCACTTGGTTACATGAAAGTTGGCATTGTCCAAGTCCTTTGCATAGGGAGTGTTGCCTAAATTCTAAGTCCAATTGTCTCAGATCAAACCAACAGTCCACACAAGATATTTTTTAGGGTTTTTGTTTTTATTATGTACATTAATGGTCAATGACCACACAAACAAACACAATATACACAAACAAAATATATCACACAATATGGTCCAAGTGGACAAAGTGAAAATGACATTAACAAAAACAATTAGAATGGTGTGAACAATGGCAAAATGAATAAAGCTAAAAAATAAAGTTCATTAAAATAAAGGACTTGAAATTAAATGTTAGTTGTTAATAAGTTAGAAGTTAGTATTGCTTTTGCTTTGCTTTTGTTTAAGTCATTCTTCGGAGAACACTTAACCCACTTATCACAAGTATGGATCCTTATACGAAGACATCTTCCAAAGGAAGGAAAAAAGGTCAAGTTTCCACACAATCCCATGAAAGAGGGGAGACTTAAAATCTCACTAACTAGAATGCTATGCCTTTTGTGGTACAAATTTAGAGCTATGTTAAGCAATCGTAATTGGACTTATGTAGAAGTTACAACTATTTGAGGTCGGGAATAAATTTTTGGTGTTAATTCATGTTAGAGACTTAGTATGATGAACTATGCTCATGAAATATACCACACACAAAAAGAATATGCAAAGTGGGAAACCTAATCTCATCCATACTTATGTTGATTTTGCAATCAACTAGCCTTAGGATATTCAGATATCATAGGTCCAATGACATGAATGCATAAAGAAGGGGAATGAGATGAAGAGGGAGGGGGAAATGGATCAAAGTCAAATTAGACAAACAAGGTCAAAGGACCTTGGAGAAAAAATTTCATAATTTTTGGAGACTTAAAAGTATTTTTAAACAATTAAAAATATTCACAAAATCAATTAAATCATGAAAAATATGAATAATGATCCAAAAAATAATTTTAATTCAGAAAATGAAAGAGGATTTTATTTAAATTTTTTTGGTGAAACTCTCATATTTTTTGGATCAATATTAAAATTAATATGAGTTAATGAAAATCAAAGGAATAAAGAAATAAATTCAGATAATCAAAAAAACGTGGACCACTTGATCTGCCTCATTAATTGAGGTGGCAGATCAAGTGGTTGAGCGCATGCGTTCCATGATGCACTTGAGTCAACATGCTGTACCAATGGTAATCACAATATACGCTCACAACTAAAACATTTTGAAACAGATCAATGGCTCTAGACCACGCCACATCATTGCCGGAGCAAAGCGCCGATCATATTCTCAGGCGACCTTGGCCGGACTGGTCCATTCATCACCACATCATAAATGAAAAAAAAGGACATGATCTTAAAGATAAAATGGCGTAGATCACGAATATCACCTCAAATTTAACTAACTCCAAATATATAGAGAGATACATGGAGTTGAATTTTGAGGTGGGTCAACTGAGTTGCTTCGATTTGACCACAAAGCAACTCAATCTTCTTTCCTACATTGGTAGGATTTCACACAACCAAGGATCCAAGAGAATTGATGATAATTGAGAGAGAATCGAATAGAAGAAAAACACCTTCAATGTTGTGCATAACTGGATCTCTCTTACTTCAATTCGTGCTTGATCTTGCTTATGGAGCTTGTGGAAGTGGCTTAAGAAAAATGCAAAGCTTTGGATCCTGGAGTTTTTGAATCTCCAAACAGTGAGATTCAAACATATTTTTCAAGTGAAATTTCTCAGGTTTTCCTTTGAATTGATAAGGTTTGGAAGATTGGGGGAAAAACTGGCGCGCAAGGTCCTTTGAATTGATGCAGGGGACCTCTATTTATAGCAAAAGGAAGTGTTATTTGCACACTTGAAAAATTGTCCAAATTTGGTAATGCAATGTACATGCTTGCATGGGCGTGTACAGGCCCATGAAGCAATCCAATTAGGTCCATAATCAACTGAAGTGAGATCTGCATGAAGCTTGAATGGGAAGGCAAAGTTATTTGGACATTTGAAGTATTGATCTTGCCAACTGATACAGTCTGTTTACACCATGCGCAAACCTATCAAACTTAGTCCAAAATGAATGAATTAGGACTCTTTGGAAAACTTAGATCAAGAGGAATAACTATTACGTTGAACACTTTTCCATTTGGAACTTGTATCATGGTGAATTTTGAGGTGGAAGTTTGGAAATTTCAACATGTTAAAATTTTTTCTAAGTGTCAAGTCACATATTCAATTATTCCACCTTGCTTAACTTCTTATGTGAGCCCCAAATGAGAAAAGTGTCTAAATAAAAATTATATCTCTTTCAAATACCTTTACAATAGTCACCAATTTGGCATAATTTGGATTTAGAATGAGTGAGTTATGCTTTTTTGAAGTTGAGGAAAATCACGTGTTCAATGGTATTGGTCAAAAATGACCTATAATGTATCGTCATATCACATGCTCATAAAAGTTGATTTAGCTTTCCCTTAAAACATAAAAGTTGAATTAGACATCTTGAATTTGATTGTTCAACTTGGAAATCTTTCATATCATAAAAAATGAGCAAGTTATGGACTTGGATAGTTGACTTTCAAATTAGGGTGTAGACAAAATGACCTATAAAGTTTCAACATAGAAAATGACTTTACAAGCAAAATTAGCTCTAGACCTCAAAATTAAAGTTGTTTGGAATGTCATTTATAGTAACTTTTATCTTGGAATCATTTTCATATGATGAAAATTGAAGGAGATAGGGTCTAGGGAGACCCAGTTTTGATTAGATGACTTCATCTGGCTAACCACCATCAACAAACTTGCTAAATTGCAATTATCTTGACTTTTTAGGCTCATGGTAGATTATATATGCATAAGATGATAGAATTTGAAGTGTCCCTTGAGATATTTTATCAATTGGTGAGGAATCTTATTGAAGAAGTTACTCAGGATACCCAGATAAACTAGGGTTTCCAAGGCAAACCAACTCCAAACTCTTGAAGAAATCTTGATCAAAAGAACATGTAGAGATCATTGGGACTCATATATGATACTTATAGATATTGTGTATCATTCCTTGGTTGTGCTCTTAGCAATGAGGGTCTTAAACCCTAGATATGAACTTGATAGATCAAGGTGATCGTGCCCTACCTACAAAAGAGTTAGGCAAATACAAAGACATATTTTTGATATTTTGGTTAGTAAAATGACAATATATAAGTATGATACAATCACATAGTGCTTGGTGATCTCTGTAACACCCTTCTAAAATACCCCAAATATTTAATTAAAATAATAAAAATATCAATCAGAGTAATTATGCCCCGAAGGGTGTCACACAATCACTTCACACCAATCATCAAAATATCCTGTCATGCTCATTTATTTAATCAAAATAAGACACTTTTGCATAATTCGCAGCGGATACAAAATAACAACATTCAAATCATGTACTACATTACATGTAAAGTTGTTCAACAACCAAAAGAAAACATAGTAAAACATCCCATCCCGATGTTACATCTACCAGAGCATGACCCACTAAGGACTACACTAGACTCCCAGGACTAGCTTCTATTCAATCACTGCTCGTTACCTGAAAACATAGTTGTAAGGGTGAGTTCCTCAATCGATATAATAAGCATTATAAAATATCATGTAATGCTAAGTAATATAACACATATCATCACCCTAATCAGATTACACATATTCATGCAACGGCAATATCAACTCATAGTCATCACCATCATCATACTCAAACTCAAAACAACCATAAAACACACGTATAATATTGGAATACATCCATTCATATTATACGCCATACATACATATATTATGCAATGAGACTCCATGCATGCGGTACCGACTACTCGTGAACATATAGTTCAACCTCACCGACCAAATCCAGGTACGACTACCAAGCTCATTAGTCTCACTCATTTGAGACCTAGTGACTCACATCACTAATTCCTCACCATGGGAATTAGCTACCACCCCAAGGGCTATGCTATGCACGCTAATTCACCTAGCATGCAAACATCAACAACAATCCACAATAACTCATCACTAATTCCTCACCATGGGAATTAGCTACCACCATAAAGGCCACAACATGCATGCTAATCACCTAGCAATGCTACATCATCAACAACAATTCAGGAATAGATATATGCTCACACTCTAAGCCATAAAATAGTCTATTCACTAATGCACACATAACTGATACATTCACAACATCATGCATACCATCACACCTCATCAGTATTTTATCACATAAGCATATCATATCATGCCAAATAACAACCACAGTATTAGCACACTCTACTAATACCTATACTACTCAAAACAACGGGAAATGATCCCTAATATATCATACATCATCTGAATTACGTTACTCAACTGAACAGTTAAAAACTGCACAACAACAGCTCAGGAAAATCACAATCCTGCCCATACGCGTATTGCCTAACCCCATACGCGTATGGCCCATTTCCTGACCAAATCCCATACGCGTAAAACCATCTCATACGCGTATGCTACGCGTACCACTTCCCCATACGCGTACCAACAGAGGCCAATCTACGTTCAAAACATCATCTTCCTCATCCATACGCGTATTGCCTAGTGCCATACGCGTACCATGCCATCTCATACGCGTATTGCCTAGTGCCATACGCATATGACCAGAAACCAGAATTTCCAGATCTGCAATGGCTTTCTCTGCTACGAGATCTATCCGATTCAACCTTCCACAGTCCAATTTTACACAATAATCGTTCATATCATCTAACACGAATCATACCCTATTCAATTTCACCAATTCTAACACTTTTACATCTAATTTCTACGAATTCCTTTCCAATCGTAATTCAATTTTCATTCATCCAATCTTTCACAATTTTCATCATGCATCATTCAAATCAGGGACAAATCAATAGTATATCACTACCCATGACATGTTATCCCATAATACCCATTAATCGACGATAAACCCCCCTTACCTGAGTTAATCCAGCAATCCTGCAGCTTCAAGCTCTTCCTCTCTTCAACCCTTGTTCTCTGGCTCTCTTTGCCCTTTTCCGCTTTCTGTCTCTTTTCCCTTTTCACGTGAAAATGAACCTTTTTTACTAAATGGGACCTTTTTCTAACTTCCAACTTTTATTCTAATAAAATAAAATAATGACCCAATAATAATAATTCCAATAATAAAATCCAATTAATCAATTAAATTAATAAATATTATATTAATTTAAATTAATTAATTATCCTTATTTCATCGGGGTGTTACAACTCTCCCCCACTAAAAGAGTTTTCGTCCTCGAAAACATACCTCAAGTGAATAACTCAGGATAAGACTCCTTCATCTGACTCTCAAGTTCCCAAGTCACATTGCCACCTGCTGGTCCTCCCCAAGCTACCTTTACCAAAGCAATCTCTTTACCCCGCAACTGCTTCAACTCTCGATCCTCGATCCTCATAGGTGATGTTTCAACAGTCAGGTTATCTCTCACCTGTACATCATCTACTTGGACTACATGCGACGGATCAGGAATGTACCTCCTCAACTGAGACACATGAAAAACCTCATGCAAATTCGCAAGTGACGGCGGTAAAGCGATACGATAGGCTACCTCCCCTATCCTCTCCAAAATCTGATAAGGACCAATAAATCGAGGTGTCAACTTCTTCGACTTCAAAGCTCGACCAACCCCAGTTATCGGAGTAACACGAAGAAACACATGATCTCCCTCTTGAAACTCAAGTGACTTCCTCCTCTTGTCGTGATAACTCTTCTGACGACTCTGAGCAATTCTCACCTTCTCCTGAATCATCTTAATCTTTTCCGTAGTCTGTTGAACAATCTCCGGTCCAACCACAGCACTCTCACCGGACTCATACCAACATAAAGGTGTCCGACATCTCCTACCATACAAAGCTTCAAACGGTGCCATACCAATGCTCGAATGAAAACTATTGTTGTAGGTAAACTCAATCAAAGGAAAATAACAATCCCAAGCACCTCCCTTTTCCAAAACACAAGCCCTCAAAAGATCCTCTAGTGACTGAATCGTCCTCTCAGTCTGACCATCAATCTGCGGATGATATGCAGAACTCAATCTCAGCTTAGTTCCCAAAGCCTTCTGCAAACCTTCCCAGAACTTCGATGTAAATCTAGGATCTCTGTCCGAAACAATACTCGACGGAATACCATGCAAACTTACAATCTTCTCAATATACAACTCGGCTAATCTCTCCAATGGATAGTCCATTCTGATCAGAATGAAATGAGCCGATTTTGTCAATCTGTCAACAATCACCCAAATAGCTTCAAAATTCTTACTTGTCCTCGGTAAACCAGAAACAAAATCCATACTGATACTATCCCACTTCCACTCTGGAATAACCAACGGTTGCATTAGCCCAGACGGCTTCTGATGCTCAATCTTCGACTTCTGACAAGTCAAACAAGAATAAACAAAACTCGCCATTTCTCTTTTCATTCCCGGCCACCAAAATAACTTTTTCAAATCATGATACATCTTCGTAGCTCCAGGATGAATACTCAAGCCACTACGATGTCCTTCCTCCAGGATACTCTTCTTAAGTTCGGTAACATCCGGAATACACACCCGATTACCAAATTTCAAAACACCATTCTCATCCACTCTGAATTCACCACCTTGACCTTGATTCACTAGAGTCAACTTATCAACCAAAAACATATCGGATTTCTGACCCTCTCTAATCTCATCCAGAATACCACTCGTTAACTTCAACATTCCCAATTTCACACTATTGTGAGTACTCTCACATACCAAACTCAAGTCTCTAAACTGCTCAATTAAATCCAATTCTTTAACCATTAACATAGACATATGCAATGATTTCCGACTCAATGCATCAGCCACTACGTTTGCTTTACCCGGATGGTAATTCAAACCAAAGTCATAATCCTTCAGAAACTCTAACCATCTCCTCTGTCTCATATTCAGCTCTTTCTGATCAAACAGATACTTTAAACTTTTATGGTCACTGAAAACCTCAAATCTTGACCCATACAAGTAATGCCTCCATAACTTTAGAACAAATACCACAGCTGCCAACTCTAAATCGTGTGTCGGATAGTTCCTCTCATGAACCCTCAGTTGTCTCGAAGCATAAGCTATAACCTGCTTATTCTGCATCAACACACCACCCAAACCCAACAATGAAGCATCACAGTAAACCTCAAATGGTTCCGACGGACTCGGTAATATCAGAATAGGAGCAGTAGTTAACCTTCTCTTTAACTCTTGGAAACCTTCTTCACATTTTGAGTCCCAAACAAACGCTTGCCCCTTTCTAGTCAACATCGTCAACGGTAACGCCAACTTAGAAAATCCCTCAATGAATTTCCTATAATAACCTGCAAGTCCAAGAAAACTCCTTATCTCAGAAACTGACTTCGGAGCTTCCCACTTAGATACCGCTTCTATCTTAGAAGGATCAACGGCAACACCACCTCTTGAAATCACATGACCAAGAAAACTAACCTCTTCTAACCAAAATTCACACTTAGACAGTTTAGCAAATAACTTCTTTTCTCGTAGAACTCCTAAAACCACTCTCAAATGCTCAGCATGCTCTTCTTCAGATTTCGAATACACCAAAATATCATCAATAAACACCAACCAGTTCATACCCAGGATAACATCAATCTGCACTAGTGGAAGACACACAAGGTCCATCCCAAAGTCTCTACCAAAAATACTCAAAGGACAATTTAAACAAACTGAAGTAGTAGTCACTGAACCCTTCGCAGGAGTATCAATCACCATACTGCCATACATCTCAGACATCTCTAAATTAAGTTTCACAGCACAATCCAAAGATATAAAGGAATGAGTAGCACCGGTGTCAATAATAGCTACAAGAGGAAAGCCATTAATATAACACGTACCTCGAATCAAACGATCATCTGCAGAAGTCTCAGAACCTGATAAAGCAAAAACCTTGCCTCCCGACTGGTTCTCTTTCTTCGGCTTAGGACACTGTGGGCTAATATGACCCACCTCTCCACAGTTGAAACAAGTCACAGTCTTCAACCGGCACTCTGCAGCCAAATGACCACCTTTTCCACACTTAAAACACTTCTTCTCCTTACTGGTACACTCATGGATACGATGTCCAGCCTGACCACATCTGAAACACTTAGCAGGGGCATTGGAGTCTCCCCTACTAGGCCTCTTCATCCCACTCTGTCTCTGGAAACCTTTGCCAGCTGCATACGGCTTCCCACGATCAGTCTGATTCTTGCCTTTCCTATCAACCCTTTGCTGATAGCTCTCTGCTCTAGCCTTGGAATCCTGTTCAAAAATCCTGCAACAGTCAACCAAATCAGAAAACACTCTGATCCGCTGATACCCAATAGCCTGCTTGATCTCGGGACGCAACCCGTTCTCAAACTTCACACACTTTGAAAATTCCCCAGTAGCCTCGTTATAGGGAGTATAATACTTTGACAGCTCTGTGAACTTAGCAGCATACTCAGTAACAGACCTGTTACCCTGTTTCAATTCCAAGAATTCTATCTCTTTCTTTCCTCTGACATCCTCTGGAAAGTACTTCCTCAGAAATCTCTCTCTGAATACAGCCCAAGTGATCTCAGCATTCCCAGCAGATTCCAACTCAGTGCGGGTAGCAACCCACCAGTCATCTGCTTCTTCTGACAGCATATGCGTACCGAACCTGACCTTCTGGTTATCGGCACACTCAGTCACTCGGAAGATTCTCTCTATCTCCTTCAACCACTTCTGAGCGCCATCTGGATCGTATGATCCCTTGAACATTGGAGGATTGTTCTTCTGGAACTCACTCAGTTGACGAGCAGCTCCCAGTCCCACAACATTCGGATTTCCTCCAAGTACTCCAGCTAGCATACCCAGAGCCTCAGCAATCGCAGCATCGTCTCTACCTCTTCCAGCCATCTCTATTCTGAGAACCCAACAAGTTAAAACAATAAGTACTGATAGGGTTACACAACACCTATCCCGTACAGGGGAAACAGAATAATTACGACTCGACTCGACCGACTATGCTCTGATACCACTAATGTAACACCCTTCTAAAATACCCCAAATATTTAATTAAAATAATAAAAATATCAATCAGAGTAATTATGCCCCGAAGGGTGTCACACAATCACTTCACACCAATCATCAAAATATCCTGTCATGCTCATTTATTTAATCAAAATAAGACACTTTTGCATAATTTGCACCGGATACAAAATAACAACATTCAAATCATGTACTACATTACATGTAAAGTTGTTCAACAACCAAAAGAAAACATAGTAAAACATTCCATCCCGATGTTACATCTACCAGAGCATGACCCACTAAGGACTACACTAGACTCCCAGGACTAGCTTCTATTCAATCACTGCTCGTTACCTGAAAACATAGTTGTAAGGGTGAGTTCCTCAATCGATATAATAAGCATTATAAAATATCATGTAATGCTAAGTAATATAACACATATCATCACCCTAATCAGATTACACATATTCATGCAACGGCAATATCAACTCATAGTCATCACCATCATCATACTCAAACTCAAAACAACCATAAAACACACGTATAATATTGGAATACATCCATTCATATTATACGCCATACATACATATATTATGCAATGAGACTCCATGCATGCGGTACCGACTACTCGTGAACATATAGTTCAACCTCACCGACCAAATCCAGGTACGGCTACCAAGCTCACTAGTCCCACTCATTTGAGACCTAGTGACTCACATCACTAATTCCTCACCATGGGAATTAGCTACCACCCCAAGGGCTATGCTATGCACGCTAATTCACCTAGCATGCAAACATCAACAACAATCCACAATAACTCATCACTAATTCCTCACCATGGGAATTAGCTACCACCATAAAGGCCACAACATGCATGCTAATCACCTAGCAATGCTACATCATCAACAACAATTCAGGAATAGATATATGCTCACACTCTAAGCCATAAAACAGTCTATTCACTAATGCACACATAACTGATACATTCACAACATCATGCATACCATCACACCTCATCAGTATTTTATCACATAAGCATATCATATCATGCCAAATAACAACCACAGTATTAGCACACTCTACTAATACCTATACTACTCAAAACAACGGGAAATGATCCCTAATATATCATACATCATCTGAATTACGTTACTCAACTGAACAGTTAAAAACTGCACAACAACAGCTCAGGAAAATCACAATCCTGCCCATACGCGTATTGCCTAACCCCATACGCGTATGGCCCATTTCCTGACCAAATCCCATACGCGTAAAACCATCTCATACGCGTATGCTACGCGTACCACTTCCCCATACGCGTACCAACAGAGGCCAATCTACGTTCAAAACATCATCTTCCTCATCCATACGCGTATTGCCTAGTGCCATACGCGTACCATGCCATCTCATACGCGTATTGCCTAGTGCCATACGCGTATGACCAGAAACCAGAATTTCCAGATCTGCAATGGCTTTCTCTGCTACGAGATCTATCCGATTCAACCTTCCACAGTCCAATTTTACACAATAATCGTTCATATCATCTAACACGAATCATACCCTATTCAATTTCACCAATTCTAACACTTTTACATCTAATTTCTACGAATTCCTTTCCAATCGTAATTCAATTTTCATTCATCCAATCTTTCACAATTTTCATCATGCATCATTCAAATCAGGGACAAATCAATAGTATATCACTACCCATGACATGTTATCCCATAATACCCATTAATCGACGATAAACCCCCCTTACCTGAGTTAATCCGGCAATCCTGCAGCTTCAAGCTCTTCCTCTCTTCAACCCTTGTTCTCTGGCTCTCTTTGCCCTTTTCCACTTTCTGTCTCTTTTCCCTTTTCACGTGAAAATGAACCTTTTTTACTAAATGGGACCTTTTTCTAACTTCCAACTTTTATTCTAATAAAATAAAATAATGACCCAATAATAATAATTCCAATAATAAAATCCAATTAATCAATTAAATTAATAAATATTATATTAATTTAAATTAATTAATTATCCTTATTTCATCGGGGTGTTACAATCTCTCCCAAAACAAACCCAATGAAAGATGGGTAAGGAGGATACCAAGGTATGATCCCAATGCTAATGCATATGATGAGATGGCATGAGGGATCTTAGGGTCAAAAGTGGGGTCTTACAACTGCCCATATTTAATGACATTCTAACTGAGGAGGTGAAGGTTAAAATCTTCGTATCGACTTAGTAGAATGGGCTTAAATCACAACACATAGAAACAAATTTTTGGTCCTTAAGAGACCTCATGATGCATATGAATGAGTGTAAGAGAAAATTCTTTATGGGGAAATGCTGCTACAAAGAAATTAGAGAGACTGAAGGTCCGCAGGAGCATAATGCATTCCGTAAGGAAACTCACTGGGGAGATAGAGACTCTAAGGGGGTAAAAGAGGTTGTGCGTAGGCCAAGCTACGACTTAAAAACTATTGGGGAAACATGAAAATGAATCCGCTGGGGAGAATAGGGTCACTCTTGGTGGGTATTGGGCAAGAAGTAACAAATTGCAAACTAATAAGAATATTACCAAATATTGGGTAATAGACTCTTAGGGGGCCTAAAGCATCTATCTAGGTGAGATTTAGAAAGAAACGGTCAATCAAGACTCACCCCAATGAAGACGTAACTCAAAGGGAGTGGTTCCATCCAGATAATCAACTGGGGAGGAAGCTGAAATAATCATCGTCCACGAGGAAATAACTCAGTGGGGAAAGGAGAAAGGTTAAAGTATTTCTGCATAGGGGGCCGACACTCTACCATTGAAGGAGGACACCCACCAAACTCGTGTGGGGGATAAAGTACTACCATAATAGAGAATCAAAATCACAAGAATGAATCAACAAGTGTGATGATGCAAATGATGAAATTATATGAATGTATATGTATATGTATATGTATATGCATATATGATGGTTATGCTGACAAAACGATCACAAAAGATACAAAGGTGTCGCAAATTTGAATCATCAATACAATTCTAGGTCAATCCACAAAAGAGGGAGACAATTGCTGGAGAGAAGAGAGATCAACATCCCAAAAGCTCAATCATGGTTGGGGACGGAGAAGATCTGCTAAGGAAAACCGTTATCAAGTCTGCAGGGAATTTTAGGTCAACACCATATCAAATAGGAGAGAACCATGCAGGGGATAAACACAAATAGCTGCTCAGAAACCAGGAGGAAACTATGACTGAGAGTGAATCTGGTGGCGATTGGCAAGGAAAAAACAAAGTTTCTGTTGCAACCACGTGAACTGCTGAGGAAACCTGCTCTTACTCCACTGAAGACCAAAATCAGTTGGGGAATAAACACTTTGCAGGGGACTGATCAACCAACTCAGCTGGCTACTTCACCGGGGAATGGCGAACCAAAAAATGTCTGGAGAAATCAACAAATATTGAGTGCTGAATAATGATGTCGAGGATGAAAGAGAAATGCGCCCACTGCTTTAGGGAGAACCAAATAATTCTCCACAATTAGGGCTTACTACTTTCGAACCACCGTTGATATTCCTTTAAAATGAAATCGATTGCTTAAAATTCATGCTTTTATATGTGTAAAAAAATGATTTTGATTTAAAAATTTTAATTTCAAAAATGATCATAATAAAATTTAAATCTATTTGGTTGAAATAAATAAGAGTAGAAACAATTGGATTAAAGCCCAACTTTATTTAATAGAATGGTAGTCTGTAAATGACAAGACTCCATAGATATTTACAAAGTCAAAAATGGTAATTTACATGGAAAATGGGTACATTGAATACAATGATCACTAATCCTTCTACCAACTCTTGATATCCACTGTGCTCAAGAATGTCTTCAACATTGAAGATCAACAGGATGCAGTTACTTGCCATAATCCCTAATTTTTTCATAAATTTCCCCCGAGATGGGGTATTCAATTTATCGGGATAACTGTTTATGTTTCATGTTTCTAACTTTTGTCTGGATCGTCCTTTCGGGTTTTCAATCCACCGAGACGCTCATTTTCTCCTAAGCTGCCCTTTCGGGTTTTCAACTTAGCGAGTTGTTCTTTTCTTTTTAGGCGAAGTATTTCTTGACTGCATCTGCGTTCACAGGACAAGTGAACTCTTCACCATCCATAGTTGTAAGAATCAAAACACCGCTCAAAAAGGCTCTCTTAACAACATATGGGCCTTCATAATTAGGAGTCCATTTTCCCATAGAATCTGGTTTGAAAGATAGGATCTTCTTGAGCACAAAGTCACCTTCTCTGAACACACGAGGTCTGACCTTCTTGTGAAAAGCTTTCTTCATTCTTTGCTGATATAACTGACCATGACACATGGCAGTCAATCTCTTCTCTTCAATTAAATTAAACTGATCATACCTGGTCTGACACCATTCAGCCTCAGTCAACTTGGCTTCCATGAGCATACACAATGAAGGGATCTCAACCTCTACGGGGAGCACAACTTCCATGCCATAAACAAGAGAGAAGGGGGTTTCCCCTGTTCATGTGCGGATGGATGTACGATATCCGTGCAAAGAAAATGGGAGAATCTCATGCCAATCCTTGTACGTCACAAGCATCTTCTGGATGATCTTCTTGATGTTCTTGTTTGCAGTTTCAACAACCCCATTCATCTTGGGTCTATAAGGAGAAGAGTTATGATGTGTAATCTTGAAGTATTTGCAAAGAGCTTCCACCATATTGTTATTCAAATTTGATCCATTATCAGTAATGATCTTACTTGGCACACCACAACGGCATATAATCTTATTTTTGATAAGTGTTACAACAACTTGCTTGGTTACATTCGCATACGATGCTTGCTTCAACTCATCTTGTGAAGTAGTAGATTGCCACCAAAATAAAACGATATTCGTTCGAAGCTTTCGGCTCAATCATGGCAATCATATCAATTCCCCACATGGATAAGAGTCATGGGGAGGAAATGACATTCAGCAGTGTCGGAGGAACATGAATCTTATCTACATAAAGTTGACACTTGTGGCATTTCTTCACAAACTTGCAATAGTCAGATTCCATTGTCAACCAATAGTAACCTGCTCGTATCATCTTCTTTACCATTGCATGTCCATTAGAATGAGTACCAAACAAACCTTCATGGACTTCAGTCATCAATAAGTCTGCTTCGTGTCTA
This sequence comes from Lathyrus oleraceus, assembly GCF_024323335.1. Taxonomy (NCBI): domain Eukaryota; kingdom Viridiplantae; phylum Streptophyta; class Magnoliopsida; order Fabales; family Fabaceae; genus Lathyrus; species Lathyrus oleraceus. The sequence continues at coordinate 48,130,773 of NC_066579.1, read as the reverse complement.
TCCACGCATCTGACCAAAACCATATCGAAATTTCTCTTGTAAATCACATCGTCATTCAGGTAGAAATTGTTGGATAATCTTCTTAAAGTCTTCTTATCTTTCAAAGATTCCCCAGGCGGGTAAATCTGACTTTGGAGGAAACACTTGATATCATAATACCACGGATTTTCATCGTTGATCTCTTCAATAGAAAATACATGAGCTGGCCTATCAAGACGCATCACAGTCAGATTGGGAAGTTCATTCCAATATTTTATTACAAATTGATGCCAATGTTGCAAGAGAATCTGCCATCCGGTTTGCATCTCGAGGGATATGATGAAACTCAAGCTTTGTAAAGAAAGTTGAAATCCTCCTCGCATAATCTCTATATGGTATCAAACCTGGTTGATTTGTCTCCCATTCACCTTTGATCTCTTCAACAGCAAATACATGAGATGGCCTATCAAGACACATCAGAGTCAGATTGGAAACTTCATTCCAATATTTTACTACAATCATTGATGCCAACGTTGCAAGAGAATCTGCCATCCGGTTTTCATCTCGAGGGATATGATGAAACTCAACCTTTGTAAAGAAAGTTGAAATCCTCCTTCCATAATCTTAACATGGTATCAAACCGGGTTAATTTGTCTCCCATTCATCTTTGATCTGGTTTACAACCAAAGTTGAATCTCCATAGAGGTTCAAATACTTGATTCTGAGATCAATGGCCTCTTCAAGCTCCATAATGCAAGCTTCATACTATGCCATGTTATTTGTACATTTGAAAGTAAATCTAGATGTAAACGGAAAATGCGTGCCTTGAGGAGTAATAATCACTACCTTAATGCTATTACCATATTGGTTAACAACTCCATTAAATACCATGCCCGCAATGGGAACCAGGTTCTGGCCCTTCTTCAAGCAATGGTTCATCACAATGTTTCATTTTCAAGTACAAGATCCCTTCATCAGGAAATCATACTGCACCGACTGGAAATCTTCAATTGGTTGGTGAGCCAAATGATCAGCCAAGATACTACCTTTGATAGCTTTCTGAGATCAGTATTCGATATCATACTCTGATAACAACATCTGCCAACGGCAAATTCTCCTAGTTAAAGCATGCTTCTCAAAAATATACTTGATTGGATCCATTTTGGATATCAGCCAAGTGGTATGATTCAACATATACTGACCCAGACGCTTAACAACCCAAGTCAGTGCGTAACAAGTCTTCTCTAGCATAGAATACCGAGTCTCACAGTCGGTGAACTTCTTATTGAGGTAGTAAATTGTAAATTCTTTCTTTCCAGCCTCATCTTGCTAACCAAGAATATAACCCATACTATCTTCAAGCACAGTCAAATACATGATCAATGGTCTTCCTTCGACAGGAGGAGACAAAATCGGAGGCTCAAGGAGATATTCCTTGATATTGTCAAAAGCTTTCTGGCAGTCTTTAGTCCAATCACAAGATTGATCTTTCCGAAGAAGCTTGAATATGGGCGCACATGTGACAGTCATGTGTGAAATGAATCTTGAGATATAATTCAATCGACCGAGAAATCCCTTGACTTGCTTCTCAGTCTTGGGCGCAGGCATTTCTTATATTCCTTTGACCTTGGCAGGGTCAACTTCAATACCCTTCTCGCTGACAATAAATCCCAACAACTTACCAGAATAAACATCAAAAGTACACTTATTGGGATTCAAGCGGAGTTGATATTTCCTCAAACGCTGGAATAACTTCAACAAATGCTCAACATATTCTTTTTCATTATCGAATTTAGCAATCATGTCATCAACATAAACTTCAATCTCTTTATGCATCATATCATGAAAAAGAGTAGTCATTGCTCTTTGGTAAGTTGCACCAACATTCTTTAAACCGAAAGGCATCACTCTATAACTGAATTTTCCCCAAGGTGTAATGTATATGGTCTTATTCATATCTTCGGGTTCCATCTTGATCTCATTATATCCGGAAAATCCATCCATACCCGAAAAGACTTTGAATTTTGTTGTATTATCTACCAGCAAATCAATGTGTGGAAGAGGGAAATCATCTTTTGGATTGGCTTTATTCAAATCTATGTAATCAACACACATGCGGACTTTTCCATCTTTCTTTGGAACAGGTACAATATTGGCCACCCAATACGGGTATTCAGTGGTAACAAGGAAACCAACGTCAATCTGCTTCTGCAATTCTTCTTTGATCTTCATTGCCATATTAGGATACGTTCTTCTCAACTTCTTCTTGATTGGCGGGCATTCCGGCTTCAACGACAATCTATGCTCCACAATCTCAGAATCCAAACCAGGCATGGCTTGATAGGACCAAGAAATCACATCTGACTACTCTCGAAGAAGATCAATCAACCCCTTCTTAACATCAGGATGCAGTCGAGACCCAATCTTGACTTCCTTCACATCATCATCGAAACCCAAGTTGACTAGCTCAATATGCTATTCGAATGGCCGAATGGCTTTTCCTTCATGCTCAAGAAAACGAGACAATTCATCCCTCACTTCTTCATCACTTTCCTCCTCAACCTCAAACACAGGGAATTCAAAATTTGGAGAAGAAGAAGGATCATTGTATTCAATGGGGTTAGAAACCATCCTGCATAATGATTTGATATTTTGATTTTAGAGAAGTGAATCTGTGACCAAATATCATGTAGATGGACAATTATATTGTTTATTTATGTTTTTTTGTGATTACCATTTTCAGAATAAAGCGAAAAGTAAAACATCACAGATGTGGATGAATAGAATTATATTTTATTAATGATCAATTTGAAATGCCCAAACAATGTTCACTTCTCCCTTAGGCATATGAGAAGAATTTTGAAAAACAGATAAAAGCAATTACTTAGATCGATGCATAATAACATGAATATCAACAGTAGTCCAATTGTTGCAAGCCTTTCCATGCGTCACAAAATTGGTGCATTCTTCCTCTTCATCATCCTCTAGTACATCAGCTAAGTGTTGTTCATTGCCATGAATGAACCCTCTATAAGACCCCAAATTTGGCCTTAAGATCCCTCATGCAATCTCATCATATGCATTAGTATTGGGATCATACTTTGGGAGAGATCACCAAGCACCATGTGATTGTATCATACTTGTGTTTTATCATTTCACTAACCAAAATACCAAAAGTATGTCTTTGTATTTGCCTAACTCTTTTGTAGGTAGGGCATGATCATCAAAATTCATCAAGTTCACACCTAGGGTTTGAGACCCTCATGGCTAAAAGCACAACCATGGATTGATCCACAAATGGTTATATGCATCATATATGAGTCCCAATGATCTTCACATGTTATATTCATCAAGTTTTCTTCAAGAGTTTGGAAGTGATTTGCCTTGGAAACCCTAGTTTGACTAGGTATCTTAAGTAACTTCTCCAAAAAGCTATCTCACCATTTGATCAATTTTATCAAGGTACACTTAAAAATTCATCATCTTATGCATATATGATCTACCATGAGCCTAAAAAGTCAATAGATATGAAGTTTAGCAAGTTGGTTGATGGTGGTTGGCTAGATGAATTCATTGATCAAAACAAGGTCTCCCTAGACCCTATCTCCTACAAGTTTCACCAAATGAAAATGATTCGAAAGGAAAAGTTACTCTAAATGACATTCCAAAAAACTTTCATGTTGAGACCTAGAGCTAGTTTTTGCTTGGAAAATCATTTTCTAGGTTGAAACATTATAGGTCATTTTGTCTAAACCCTAATTTGAAAGTCAACTTTCCACGGCCATAACTTGCTCAATTTTTATGAGATGAAATATTTCCAAGTTGTAAAATCAAATTCAAGATGTCTAATTCAACTTTTATGTTTGGAGTGTAAGCTAATTCAACTTTTATGAGCATGTGATATGAGGATACATTATAGGTCATTTTTTACCTATACCATTGAACAAGTGATTTTTCCAAACTTCAAAAATGCATAATTCTATCATTCTAAATCCAAATGACATGAAACTGGTGACTATTTTGAAGGTCTTTGAAATATATACAACTTTGATGAATACACTTTTCCCATTTTAAGCTCACATAAAAAGTAAAGCAAGGTGGAATGTTGAGATATATGGCTTGACACTTAATTTTTTTTTCAACATGTTGAAATTTCCAAACTTCCACCTCAAACTTCACCATGAACCAAGTCCCAAATGAAAAAGTGTTCAACATCAAAGTTGTTCCTCTTGATCTAAGCTTTCCAAAGAACACAAGTTCATGCATTTTGGATGAGATTTCTAGGGCTGCACATGGCTTTAAGAGGTCTGCATGATTGGAAGAAATCAAATGCCAAAAATCATGTTTCACATTGCCTTGACATCCAAGCCTCATCCGAACTTTAGAATGATTGTACATGGATCAAATTGGATTGCTTCATGGGCCTGTACACGCCCATGCAAGCTTGTGCATCACCATGTCCAAATTTAGCAATTTTTCAAGTGTGCAAATATCAGTCCCAATTGCTATAAATACAGGCCCTTGGAGCTCAATTCAAACACACCTTGCGCGGCAGCTTTATCCCCCAATTGAAACCCTCACAATTCAAAGGAAAACTTGAGAATTTTCAACTTGAAAATTCAGCTTGAATCTCACTGTTTGGAGATTCAGAAACTCCAGGATCCAAAGCTTTGTACCATTTCCAAACCTCTCCTGCAAGCTTCTCAAATGTGATCAAATCAAGTTTGAAGCAACCAACATCAAGTTCTGCACAACATTGAAGGTAAATTTCAGAAAACTTCTTCTCTTCGATTCTCCTCAATTCTCTTGGATCTTTGGTTGTCTGAAATCCTACAAATGTAGGCAAGAAGATTGAGTTTCTTAGAGGTTAAATCGAAGCAACTCAGTTGTCACACCTCAAAATTAAACTCCTCATATCTTGTTATATATTTGGAGTTAGTTGAAATTGAGGTCAGATTCGTGCTCTACGCCATTTTTTCTTTCAGATCATATCCTCCTTTTTTTTGGTTTGGTGATGGTTGAGGGTGGACCAGTCTCGTGAGGTCCACTAGAGAAGAAGATCGGAGCTCTGGCTCCGGCAGTGTGTTGGCACGTCTCCCAGCCACATGATCCATTCAAATTATTTTAATCTTAGGCGTTGGTTTTGATTACCACATGTGTGGCACACTGACTAAGTTCCACCATTGAATGTGCGTGCTGATCTACTTGATCTGCTGTTGAAATGTATATTTCGTGTCGGGTTTTTGTTATCGTATCCACAAGGATTGTAAGATATCACCGCCGTTCGATGGTTGTATTAATCTTAGCTCAATGTAACAATAGGGTTTTGGGTTTTAATCAAGTTATCTTGCATAAAAAGTAATAAATTGCGGTAAAAGTTATGGTTTGATTAAATGAGAAATATTGTCAAAGTTAGGTTTCAATGATCACTTTGCATGTATTTGCTCGGTCAACAATCTTATAAACTCCTTTAGATGATAAATAATTTCACAAAGTCCTCTCAATATGTTTCTCTCGAACACACATTGTGAGTTTTGCCATTTTGATCCATTGTTTCTCTCGAACACAATCTATCAAAATGACAACTTTTTGGTTCAACCTTATGGTGAACAAAATCATTCATTACTATCTCTAGCTAACAAACAAGTTTGGATGAAAACCTAGGTCAAGAGTCGGTAAACATCTCTCGATCATAAACCAACACAAAGAGTTTTAAATAGAAACAAAGTGTTCATCATATATTTACCATTAAAGAGTTTACATATGAGGATCCTTACATTTACACACAAAGCTAGTAATCACCTACATCTAACCTTGACAAATGGATGACTTAGCTACTCATTTTCATGGTAGCTTGGTCGGCAAGTAAGGAAAGAAGGTTGATCAACATCCAAGTCGGATAATCGAAGTTGGATGGGAATCCACCTTCTTTTTGTAGAAGATGGTTCTAAGATGAAGAGAAATGAAAACTAGGGCATAAAGATCCCAAGAACAATGCTGCAAAAATATCTAGAAGAAAGTACAAAAGTGGAAAAAGTTGGTAAAAATGAGGTAAAACTAAGGTATGGTGCTCAAAAGTGGCTCCTGCTACTTATAGACCACTGCTGGGCTGTCATGTTCGCTAGGCGAGCAGAATGGCTCGCCTAGCGAGGGTCTAAAATGGGCACATAAGGCCCCTGCGCCCAGAGAAAACAGGGTCTGCTGAACTGTCATGTTCGCCTAGCGAAGGACACGCTTCAACCTTCGCCCCAGCGAGGTTGAGAGGTTTTACTACTGGAATGCTCGCTGGGGACTCGCTAGAGCTTCGCCTAGCGAGTGAGTGCTGGCTGCGTTTTTCACCAAAACAGAACGAACTCGCTACCACCTTCGCCTTCAGCTCGCCTGGCGAATTAATTTGACAATTTACTGGAGCTTTTCGCGAGGAACTCGCCTAGCAAACCAATGCTTCGCCACAGCCTCGCCTAGCGAGCAGGCTGATGAAATGCTTGTATTCTTTGGTTCCTTTGCCAATTTTCTTGTGTCTTCATTTTCAATTAGTTCATGTCTTTCCTGCACAATAACACACAAATCAAAGGCACCAAGCTTGTTTATCAATGTAATGCATTCCATGTAAAACAAATGTGGTTTTGACAATTTTAGCAAGGAAAAAGAGTGAAAGATGCCCACATATGATAGCTCAAATAAGCACTTTTGGGCATCTAACAACTCTCCCCAACTAGATTCTTGCTTGTCCTCAAGCAAAGTATGCCTCTTGAAGGACAAGAGGATTTGCTTTAAGAAACTGGTTTCTCCGAAGTTGGATAAACGGCTCAAACACAAGCGAAATCAGCAAATACAAGTTCCCAACGGTTCGAATAAAATAATACATAAGAACTAAAACTTAAATAGCAATGCAAAATATTTATCTATCTACAACAATACTATTCTGAATGAATCATCCTATCTCTCCTCTTCGAATAAGGAATGAAGATTTTGCGCGTTTGCAACCGCGGGACTAATCTCACTCTCTAACAAATAATGAAGAAATCAAATAGATTCATACAATGTCTAACAATTAAAAATGGTACCGTTGAAGCATAAAGATCACTAAGGGCTTTTCGGTTGAAACTTGGTTAGGTTAACAAACAAGGGTCATTTCTAAGGCCATTGAAACGAAAGTGCCGATGCAAAAGAGACATTCACAGTATTATTCACACTACTCGACTTTGTTTCATTTGTTTCTTATTTGAAACCTTCACAACACATATTCCACAACTCAATTTTTATTTTTCACTATTTTTCTTCCAAGCAAGCATTCATTTTCATTTTTCTATTTTTGTTCTTTTCTTTCACATCAAATATACAAAACAGATGTTTCTTTTCTATATTTTCTATACATATATTTTTCTATGCTTGCTCGGTTTTTCTTTTCTTTTTCAAGAGTTGTGGTACTTACCAATTCTTTTTCGTTCTCCCCAACTTATTTCTTCCACACCCTAAGTGAATGCTCTTAACTTTTTACGGCAAAAGAACAATAATCAAGATTTTCCGGGTTGTAAAAAAAGATTTTTGAGATCTCGCTTTATTTCAAGCCGAGATTCAACTGTTTAGGCTCAAAGGGGTTAACAAATACTCTCTCTGCTCACAGGTAAGTTGTTTTTGGATGTAGTTGTGCTCGAAAGAAAACAAGTGCCTTGATCATTTCTAATTGCTTCCACAATTTCACAATAATAAAAGACAAAGAATGAATCACATGAATCAACAAAACTTATTAGAATCCAGCATTTAAGTGAACAATGGAGGTTTCCTCACAATTTGTGGTTTTAAGTTCTAGATGAAGCATTCATTCAATTATGTTGCAAAAAGACAATATTCAATTTACCAAAAAGAGTAAAGTTCCTAATGCATTCTAAAATTCTAGCCGACGGTAACCATGTACCTTAGCCTTATTCACTTGTTTATTCTTATCATTGCCATCCAAGCTCGGATGCACCTTCATTGGATACTTCTTGAGGAGCAACCAATCTAGAAGGGTTTGCCACTCAATCAACCAAAAATTTATTAAACACACAAAATTAAAAACATAAATAATTAACATTAACTGAAAATATAAATTTGTTCATGGGGGACAAAACACCCCAATAGTACAACACCAAAATCAATATACAAAATCCGAAAATACAAATAGAAATGACATAAAAGCTGAAAAAATACAAAAACTTAACCCACTAAGGGCTCAGGACTCCTCCTCGCTACCGGCCTCAGAACCGGTAGCCTCATCATCAACATCATCATCATCAGCATCATCAGCATCAGCGCCCACCCCCTCACCATAGACAGGCCTGTCCACAGGCCAGTTAGCGTTAAGCATAAACTGCTCACGCGCCAACACTGCTCGAGCACCGGAGGGGTCATTACCTTGCAGTTCCAACCTCTGCATACTGTTGTTGATAGAGATGCAATTGAGAGAGTTTGAGAAGCTTAACACTAATTTCTCAGCAGAGCCGTTCAGAATTTTTTTTGAAGGTTTGGGGCAAAATGGCCCTGCTGAGATTTAAATAGTAAACAGTACTGCAGCGCTCGCTGCTGCCTCGCCTAGCGAGCAGCTAGCGAGCGTGCTCGCTACTTCCTCGCCTAGCGAGCTGCTAGCGAGCGTGACAGCAAGTTCATTGGCAAATGCAGCACTTGCAAGTCATCCAGCATGGGTTTAACACAGTGTACTCAATACAACATAAAACATAAAACAGTAAATACTTACAATGTTGGGGTGCCTCCCAACTAGCGCTTGTTTAACGTCGGCTAAGCTCGACGGTGCGATGCTCACAGAGGAGCATCGAGCGGCTGAGCACAACTCTCGCGATCCACATGACCGCCGAGATACACTTTCAATCGTTGGCCATTCACGGTCCAACTATCTTTCTTGTCCATGTCTTCAATGACAATGGCCCCGTACTCTTTTACTTCTTTCACCCGAAATGGCCCGGACCATTTTGATTTCAACTTCCCGGGAAACAACTTCAACCGGGAGTTGAACAATATGACCAATTGTCCGGGCACAAATTCTTTGTTACGGATCTTCTTGTCGTGATACTTCTTTGCTTTTTCCTTGTACAACCAACTTGAGTGGTATGCGGCATTGCGCATCTCCTCCAACTCAAGTAGTTGTACTTTCCTTTTGTTACCGGCCAACTCATGTTCAAAATTTAAAAACTTTAGGGCCCACAAGGCCTTGTGCTCCAATTCAACCGGCAAATGGCAAGTTTTACCAAATACCAATTGAAAGGGAGTTAGGCCAATTGGAGCTTTAAAGGCCGTACGGTAGGCCCATAATGCTTCGTCCAATTTTTGGGACCACTCTTTTTTAGAATTAGACACGGTTTTTTCTAGGATTCTCTTAATCTCTCGATTAGAGACCTCCGCTTGCCCGTTAGCCTGAGGGTGGTACGGAGTTGTCACCCTATGCGATACACCATAATGTTTTAGAATTGTTTCTAAAGGTGCATTGCAAAAGTGTGACCCTCCGTCACTTATCAACACTCGGGGGGTTCCAAAACGGGAAAATATGTTTTTATTTAAAAATTTTATCACCGTTTTGGCATCCGCCCGAGGTGAGGCAATCGCCTCAACCCACTTAGAGACATAATCGACAGCAACAAGCATGTACTCATTCCCATAAGAGGGTGGGAAAGGTCCTACGAAATCTATGCCCCAACAATCAAACACTTCCACTTCTTGGATATTTTGGAGAGGCATCTCATCTCTCTTACCTATCCCACCGCTTCTTTGGCAGCTGTCACAACTTTGCGCATGGGTATGTGCGTCTTTGAAAATAGTTGGCCAATAAAATCCCGATTGAAGAATTTTAGTGGCCGTTCTAACCCCATTATAATGTCCGCCATAAGGCGAGTTGTGACAATGCCAAAGGATGCTCTGGGCTTCATCACCAGTTACGCATCTCCTTAACAGGTTATCGCTACCCAACTTAAACAAGTATGGGTCATCCCAAACATAATACTTCGCATCCGAAAGGAACTTCCTTTTTTGGTTCGAAGTTAGGTCGGCTGGCACAAAACCACTAGCCTTGTGGTTTGCAAAGTCTGCAAACCACGGCCTAACTTGAACCTTAAACAATTTTTCATCAGGAAATTCTTCCCGGATTTCTTTTTCCGACGCGGTAACCTCCACGTTCACTAATCAGGATAAATGATCCGCTACCAAGTTTTCCGACCCCTTCTTGTCTTTGATTTCCACATCGAATTCTTATAACAAGAGGATCCAACGGATGAGCCTTTGCTTCGAATCCGGTTTGGTTAGCAGATATTTAATCGCCGCGTGATCGGTATACACAACGACTTTAGACCCTATAAGATAAGACCTAAACTTTTCTAGCGCATACACTATTGCGAGTAGTTCTTTTTCCGTTGTGGCATAATTTATTTGAGCCTCGTTAAGAACCTTACTCGCATAATGTATCGCATGAAAAGTTTTGTCTTTTCTTTGGCCAAGTACCGCTCCAACAGCATAGTCACTCGCGTCACACATTAGTTCAAAATTTTCATTCCAATCGGGAGCGACTATTATTGGAGCGGTAACCAATTTTTCTTTTAAAACCTCAAAAGCTTGCAAACAATCTTCGGTGAAGAGAAATACCTGGTCCTTGGCGAGCAAATTGCTCAAAGGCTTAGCCACCTTTGAGAAGTCCTTGATGAAGCGCCGGTAGAACCCCGCATGCCCCAAAAAGCTACGGATGCCCTTCACATTCACCGGAGGGGGTAATTTTCCAATTACTTCAACCTTAGCTCTATCCACTTCAAGCCCCCTTCTAGAGACTTTGTGGCCTAGCACGATCCCCTCGGTCACCATGAAGTGACACTTCTCCCAATTAAGCACCAAATTGGTCTTCACACACCTTTCCAACACCGTCTTCAAATTTGCCAAGCATAGACTAAACGTCCCACCAAATACCGAGAAGTCATCCATGAAGACTTCCATTGTTTTCTCTATCAGATCGGCAAAAATGGCTTGGACACATCGTTGGAAGGTCGCCGGTGCATTGCACAGCCCAAAGGGCATTTTTCTGTATGCGAACACTCCAAACGGACACGTGAAAGCCGTCTTCTCATGATCAACCGGGTCAACCGCAATTTGGTTGTACCCGGAGTAGCCGTCCAAAAAACAATAGTATTGTTGGCCCGATAGTCTTTCGAGCATTTGATCCATAAATGGGAGTGGAAAATGGTCCTTTCGAGTCGCGGTATTCAACCGTCTATAATCTATACACATTCTCCACCCCGTGGCAACTTTAGTCGGGATCAATTCGTCTTTGTCATTTCGGATTACGGTCATTCCACCCTTCTTCGGAACCACGTGCACAGGACTAACCCACGGACTATCCGAGATCGGGTAAATCATTCCCGCATCCAATAGCTTCACCACTTCCTTTCTTACAACCTCCTTCATCGTAGGATTTAAGCGGCGTTGTGGTTGAGCCACCGGCTTAAAATCTTCCTCCATCAAAATCTTATGCATACAATAGGATGGACTAATTCCTTTTAGATCGGAAAGAGTCCAACCCATAGCTTCTTGATTGGTTTTTAGCACAATGATTAGACGGGCTTCTTCTTCTTTTGTCAAAAGGTTGCTTATGATGACCGGCTTTGCCTCGGTCTCATCTAGAAACACATATTTCAAAGTCGAAGGTAACTCTTTTAATTCAATTGGCGCTTTCTCGTCAATGACCTCCTTCTTCAAGTTTTCTTCCTCTACTTCCCACAGTTGTAGGTCTTCCAAACTATCAAGTTCCTTTAAGCATTCCTCAAGAGCTAGCTCCTCTTCAACAGTGAAAACCTCCAATGAGTCGTCAAGAGCTAACTCCATAGGAGATATCTCATGAATATGCTTTGAAACCTCCATAATAGCGTCTTCGATCACATCGATGCGAAAGCTATCATTTCTATCTTTGGAATGCTTCATCGCCTCGAATAGATCAAATGTGACTTCCTCATTTTAAACTCGCACCTTCATTAACCCGTCATCAACATCTATCATCATTCTCGCGGTCTTCATGAATGGTCGGCCTAAGATGAGCGGAGCATCATCATCTTCCTCCATATCAATAACAATAAAATCGACCGGGAAAAAGAATTTGTCGACCTTTACCAAAACATCTTGGGCTACGCCATGAGGATGGGTTGTCGATTTATCCGCCAATTGCAACGTCATTCGGATGGGCTTAATCTCAATGTTGCCAAGCCTCTTGATAATTGACAAAGGTATAAGATTAATGCTCGACCCCAAGTCAATAAGTCCTTTCCCGACATAAACGTCACCAATTTTAACCGGCAATGTAACTCTTCCCGGATCAACCTCTTTCTTAGGAAGCGTCCTTTGAATAATGGCACTACAACTCGCATCAAGGACGATGGTCTCCGGTTCCGTATACCTCCGCTTTTTGGTTAGTATGTCCTTCATGAATTTGGCATACTTTGGCATTTGTTCCAAGGCTTCAGCAAACGGAATGTTGATTTGCAACTGTTTAAAAATATCCATGAACCGGGCGTAATGCCGTTCATTCTCCCTTTTGGAAGGAGCATGAGGATAAGGAAGGTTTTGGATAGGAGTAGCGCTCACTACCTCCTTTCCCTTTGCAATTCTAGCACTCTTCCATCTAGGCTTTTTCACTACCTCCCTTATTACCTCATCACTTTTATTTTCCTCAATCTCCACACCTTTTTCTTTTTCAACTTCACCATTATTTCTATTCTTTTCAACTTCTTCCTCATCACTCCACACTCCTATTTCACCATCAACATTTTCCTCCACTATTTCCTCCTCAATTTCTTTCTCTTTCTCTCTTTGTTCACTCTCAACTCTTTTTTCATTCTCACTACCCAACTCCCTCCCACTTCTCGTCATAATCGCCTTACAATGCTCCTTAGGATTTGTTTGCGTATTAGCCGAAAAAGAAGGACCGATTTGTTGTTCAGCGAGTTGCTTGGCAAGTTGCCCAACCTGAGTCTCGAGATTTTTTATGGTCGCGTCATTACTCTTTTGATTGGCCATTGACATTTGCATGAATTGCGTCAATGTCTCTTCCAATTTAGAATTGACGACCGACGGTTGTTGAGATTGATACGGATTTTGGGGAGGGTTTTGACGGCTAGAAGAACCACCTCCATAACCTTGGTTATGATAATAGTTGCTTCTAGGTTGGAACCCTTGGTTCCCTTGGAATTGTTGTTGTTGTTGTTGTTGAGGGTGCGGTTGATAAGGTTGTTGTTGTCTCGGTTGATAGTCCCGTTGATTGGCCATGTAGTTTACTTCGTCAAAACCGGGAGGTGGACAAAATCCGGTGTCATGTTCACCTTTACAAAGTTCACAACAAGCTATTTGTTTAGCTTTTTACGGTTCTCTTAACTCTTTGATTTGTTGCGTTAAGAGTTCCACTTGTTGTGAGATGAGCTTGTTTTGGGCAAGGATGGCATCATTCGTCCCTAACTCAAGCACTCCCGCCTTCTTCAAAGAATTTCCACGACTTTGACTCTGAAGATCATTTAGAGCCATTCGATTGATAATGTTTGTGGCTTCTTCGGCACTTTTTGACATCAACGAGCCACCCGAGGTGGCATCCAACAACGTCTTGCAGTTTGGTTGAAGTCCATTTCTGAAGATATGGATTTGAGTCAATTCATCAAATCCATGCCCTTTACATTTCCTAAGCATGGACTTGAATCTCTCCCACGCTTCATTCAAAGATTCACTGGTTCCTTGAGAAAACACCGAGATGGCCGTCTTTGATTCCATGAATCGGTTATGGGAGAAAAATCTTTCAATGAATTTCTCTTCTAACACGTTCCAGTCTGTCATTACGGCTGGTGTTTGATCGAGATACCAATCCTTTGCTTTTCCGAGCGAAGCGTGGGGAAATAATCGTCTGAACAACGGAAGCTCCTGAGCCTGATCCACTCCGGCAGCCAATGCTATCTCATAAAATTTTGTGAGAAAAGCAAATGGGTCTTCATGGTCCATTCCGGTGAATGGACTCCCATATAATAAATTCAGAGTTCCTGTTTTCATCTCAGCTTGCCTTCCGGTGTAGTTGGCAAACTGAGCGGTGTTCCTTGGACTATTGATGCATGGAGTAGAAATAGGTGGTGGTGGTTGTGGCTCCATGTTTGGTTGTTGAGGGTGCGGTTGTGGCTCCATGTTTGGTATGAATGGTGGTGGATTTGTGGTTGAAGAACTTTCTCCTTGCTTTTGGCGTTGTCTAGCCTGTTGCCTCCTACGTCTCGTTTTGCTATTGAGCCTCCTTGCGGTTCTCTCGATCTCAGGATCAAAAAGAAGTTCGTCCACAGGGATTTGCCCTCGCATAAAACGTAAGCTGCACACTAAACCAAACAAATTACAAGTACAAGTCAAAAATTCACAAGCTAAAACTTAAACAACCATTGCGATGCTCGCAATATCAATTTACAATCCCCGGCAACGGCGCCATTTTGTTGAAATGTATATTTCGTGTCGGGTTTTTGTTATCGTATCCACAGGGATTGTAAGATATCACCGCCGTTCGATGGTTGTATTAATCTTAGCTCAATGTAACAATAGGGTTTTGGGTTTTAATCAAGTTATCTTGCATAAAAAGTAATAAATTGCGGTAAAAGTTATGGTTTGATTAAATGAGAAATATTGTCAAAGTTAGGTTTCAATGATCACTTTGCATGTATTTGCTCGGTCAACAATCTTATAAACTCCTTTAGATGATAAATAATTTCACAAAGTCCTCTCAATATGTTTCTCTCGAACACACATTGTGAGTTTTGCCATTTTGATCCATTGTTTCTCTCGAACACAATCTATCAAAATGACAACTTTTTGGTTCAACCTTATGGTGAAGAAAATCATTCATTACTATCTCTAGCTAACAAACAAGTTTGGATGAAAACCTAGGTCAAGAGTCGGTAAACATCTCTCGATCATAAACCAACACAAAGAGTTTTAAATAGAAACAAAGTGTTCATCATATATTTACCATTAAAGAGTTTACATATGAGGATCCTTACATTTACACACAAAGCTAGTAATCACCTACATCTAACCTTGACAAATGGATGACTTAGCTACTCATTTTCATGGTAGCTTGGTCGGCAAGTAAGGAAAGAAGGTTGATCAACATCCAAGTCGGATAATCGAAGTTGGATGGGAATCCACCTTCTTTTTGTAGAAGATGGTTCTAAGATGAAGAGAAATGAAAACTAGGGCATAAAGATCCCAAGAACAATGCTGCAAAAATATCTAGAAGAAAGTACAAAAGTGGAAAAAGTTGGTAAAAATGAGGTAAAACTAAGGTATGGTGCTCAAAAGTGGCACCTGCTACTTATAGACCACTGCTGGGCTGTCATGTTCGCTAGGCGAGCAGAATGGCTCGTCTAGCGAGGGTCTAAAATGGGCACATAAGGCCCCTGCGCCCAGAGAAAACAGGGCCTGCTGAACTGTCATGTTCGCCTAGCGAACATACCTTCGCCTAGCGAAGGACACGCTTCAACCTTCGCCCCAGCGAGGTTGAGAGGTTTTGCTACTGGAATGCTCGCTGGGGACTCGCTAGAGCTTCTCCTAGCGAGTGAGTGCTGGCTGCGTTTTTCACCAAAACAGAACGAACTCGCTACCACCTTCGCCTTCAGCTCGCCTGGCGAATTAATTTGACAATTTACTGGAGCTTTTCGCGAGGAACTCGCCTAGCGAACCAATGCTTCGCCACAGCCTCGCCTAGCGAGCAGGCTGATGAAATGCTTGTATTCTTTGGTTCCTTTGCCAATTTTCTTGTGTCTTCATTTTCAATTAGTTCATGTCTTTCCTGCACAATAACACACAAATCAAAGGCACCAAGCTTGTTTATCAATGTAATGCATTCCATGTAAAACAAATGTGGTTTTGACAATTTTAGCAAGGAAAAAGAGTGAAAGATGCCCACATATGATAGCTCAAATAAGCACTTTTGGGCATCTAACAACTCTCCCCAACTAGATTCTTGCTTGTCCTCAAGCAAAGTATGCCTCTTGAAGGACAAGAGGATTTGCTTTAAGAAACTGGTTTCTCCGAAGTTGGATAAACGGCTCAAACACAAGCGAAATCAGCAAATACAAGTTCCCAACGGTTCGAATAAAATAATACATAAGAACTAAAACTTAAATAGCAATGCAAAATATTTATCTATCTACAACAATACTATTCTGAATGAATCATCCTATCTCTCCTCTTCGAATAAGGAATGAAGATTTTGCGCGTTTGCAACCGCGGGACTAATCTCACTCTCTAACAAATAATGAAGAAATCAAATAGATTCATACAATGTCTAACAATTAAAAATGGTACCGTTGAAGCATAAAGATCACTAAGGGCTTTTCGGTTGAAACTTGGTTAGGTTAACAAACAAGGGTCATTTCTAAGGCCATTGAAACGAAAGTGCCGATGCAAAAGAGACATTCACAGTATTATTCACACTACTCGACTTTGTTTCATTTGTTTCTTATTTGAAACCTTCACAACACATATTCCACAACTCAATTTTTATTTTTCACTATTTTTCTTCCAAGCAAGCATTCATTTTCATTTTTTCTATTTTTGTTCTTTTCTTTCACATCAAATATACAAAACAGATGTTTCTTTTCTATATTTTCTATACATATATTTTTCTATGCTTGCTCGGTTTTTCTTTTCTTTTTCAAGAGTTGTGGTACTTACCAATTCTTTTTCGTTCTCCCCAACTTATTTCTTCCACACCCTAAGTGAATGCTCTTAACTTTTTACGGCAAAAGAACAATAATCAAGATTTTCCGGGTTGTAAAAAAAGATTTTTGAGATCTCGCTTTATTTCAAGCCGAGATTCAACTGTTTAGGCTCAAAGGGGTTAACAAATACTCTCTCTGCTCACAGGTAAGTTGTTTTTGGATGTAGTTGTGCTCGAAAGAAAACAAGTGCCTTGATCATTTCTAATTGCTTCCACAATTTCACAATAATAAAAGACAAAGAATGAATCACATGAATCAACAAAACTTATTAGAATCCAGCATTTAAGTGAACAATGGAGGTTTCCTCACAATTTGTGGTTTTAAGTTCTAGATGAAGCATTCATTCAATTATGTTGCAAAAAGACAATATTCAATTTACCAAAAAGAGTAAAGTTCCTAATGCATTCTAAAATTCTAGCCGACGGTAACCATGTACCTTAGCCTTATTCACTTGTTTATTCTTATCATTGCCATCCAAGCTCGGATGCACCTTCATTGGGTACTTCTTGAGGAGCAACCAATCTAGAAGGGTTTGCCACTCAATCAAAAGGAATAAAATTCTAGTTAGTGAGATTGTAAGTCTCCCCTCTTTCATGGTATTGTGTGGAAACTTGGCCTTTTTTCTTTCCTTTGGAAGATGTCTTGGCTCAAGGATCCATGCTTGTGATAAGTGGGTTGAGTGTTCTCTAAAGAATGACTTAAAATAAAAGCAAAAGCAAAACAATACTAACTTCTAACTTATTAACAACTAACATTTAATTTCAAGTCTTTTGTTTTAATGCACTTTAACTTTTAAGTTCTATTCATTTTCCATTATTCATAGCATTCTAATTGTTTATGTTAATGTCGTCTTCACTTTGTCCATTTGGACCATATTGTGTGATATATCTTGCTTGTGTATATTTTGTTGGTTTGTGTGGTATTTGACCATTAATGTACATAACAACAACAAAAAACCCTAAAAAACTTCTGTGTAGACTGTTGACTTGATCTTGGACAATTGGACTTAGATTTTAGGCAACATTCCTATGCTAAAGGACTTGGCCAATACCAAATTTTGTGAAACCAAGTGCTTGCAATTTTAAACTTCACATGATACATCATGGAAGATCCTTTTAAGTTCATATGCAACATGGTCATTATGAAGCTGTTATTTTGAGCCTTTGACTGTGGAATTCATCTGCTACATGGGCTAATTTGAAGGAGATCATGGAGTGGCTAAGGCTTGGATGGGGCTATCTTTATTTGATGCCTTTATTTTCAAGATAATATTGTATGCATGGTTTGTTGCTTGATTCTAATATCCAAGGGAATTTGGGGTTTCTATAAGACATTCTTGTCTATTGGATTGCTACCCATTGATCATATCTTTTCAACTCTTAACTTTTAATTTTATGCATAGGATTAGTCTCTTCATCTCCTCCCCATTGCTATAATTTCTAAATCTCTCCCTAATTTTAAAAAAATTCTTCTTTTCTTGAACTAGTTTTGTTCTAAACTTTGACCACTTTGCAAACTAGAAACTTTGGCCTTATTCCATTGCATTTTCAAACTTCTTTTCTTAATCAAACTTGTAAATAAACTTAATTATACTTGACCTAAACTTTCAAAAATACAAAAAGAATTAACTTATTCAAATCATTTTTAGGCCTTTGTGTCTTTCAAACTTAATTTTTGTTAAAAATAATGCATCCACTTTGAAATTTGTATCACGAACTACGAGGTTTTGATCCCTCATTTTTATGTTGGTACGTAGGCGCAAGTCCGAAGGTCTTGTCAAACACAAAAATATAATTAATGAATTCTTTTGTCATCCCCCCATTCTATTTGTTTTTAAACATCACTTTGTACAAAATACATATGCATACAAGAAAGGGCTGCCTATGTGTACCTAGGACACTTTGGGTGCTAACACATTCCCTTTGTATAACGAACCCCCTTACCAGTAATCTCTGACATTTTATTAGTTTTGATTTGAAAACTTCTTACTTTTGGGTTTTGTTCGTACTTTTCTCTTTTCCCTTGGAAACAATAAAAGCGTGGTGGCGACTCTTGTTATTTGATGTCTTGCTTATCCATAACTTGATGATCATGAATTTACCGCTACAGAAATTAAATGTGACTTTGCTAGAGAGTAGTCTCTAGTGGGTTTAGCCTACTTTTTTGTGTGTATATAATTGTATATATGTGATGTATGTAGATTTGTTTGTGTGATATAATCTTCTTGTTGTGCTTGGTGATCTCTAAATGGTGAGATAAGTTCTAACCCGAACTTGAGTCAATTAAGATAGGAGGATGGTATAGTCATGTTGGACTTGTGTGGAGTAGTCCTTAACAAGTTGGCTTGAGATCCATCTGTTCAGCAGAGACTCTTTTGGATTTGGTAATGTCACACAAGTATTTGTGGTTAGGAATTGCTATCTTTAATTTGGGTCTGACAAGCCGAGGACCGTAGAACATTTACCCCCTCTTGGCCTACTTAGGACGTAGTGAGGAGACTGTTCAAGTGTAGACTTGATAATAGTTATTACGCGATACTACACTCAGACGAGTTTCTCTTGAGAATATTATGGGTCGATGAGTCAGTCTTCTTAACCTGTAATATCCAATAGATGGAATTAAGACTCTGAGAACTTTTTAGAACATGACCTACATGTTTTTATCCTTAGTTAACTCCTTTGGGATGGTTCTTACCCAGACCCCATGCTCGTGACTTACAACAAACCCTTGATTCTTGGTTGATCCAATCAAGTCTTGTCAATATCAATGGAACTTGGGTGTTGATAAGGTGAAAACCATAATCAACCAAAATGGATGATTGATCTTGACAATGACTTGATTCATCCCTTGACCTTTGTTTGTTTGCCTTGTGTGTGATCCCTTATTTGGGATTGTTGCATTCATGCAGTCATGCGCATCATAACATTCATCACACGAAAATTTTAAGGAACTGGGGTATTATTTGCAAATATTTTCAGACCATGGATTATGGACGAAGGAACACTAAGAAGTACAGTTTCAGGTGCCCCGACTTGAAAGAGTTAAGAAAGCTATCATCTTTTATGTTAGATCTCTTGGACTTCAAACAACGTCATGGGAAACTATTGTCTATCTTATCTGCTGATGTGGTTGAAGGACTCCTGAGTGTGCTAGCGCAGTTCTATGATCCTCTCTATCATTGCTTCACTTTCCCAGATTATCAGCTTGTGCCTATGTTGGAGGAGTATGCCCATCTCTTGGGGATACCTGTTTCTAGTAGGGTGCCTTTTAGTGGATTGGAGAAGATTCCCAGATCTCATCTTATTGCTGAAGCTCTTCACTTGAAGAAGTCTGAGATAGAGGCTCATTGGGTGTAGAAAGAAGGTTTATTTGGGTTGCCATCTGATTTCCTCATCAAGGAAGCTACTGCTTTTGCTCAAGCCGGCAGTGTGGACGCTTTTGAAGCTATCTTTGTGTTGTTCATTTATGGATTAGCTTTGTTCCCTAACATTGACGGTTTTATTGATGTTAACGCCATTAGAATCTTCTTGATTTGGAATCATGTGCCTACTTTATTGGGTGATATGTATTTCTCTTTGCATTTAAGGAATTCTAAGGGTGGTGGAACTATTGTCTGTTACATTCCTCTTCTTTACAAGTGATTTATTTTGCATTTGCCTCAGACACCTGCTTTTATGGAGAACAAACAATGTCTACGGTGGTCTCAGAGACTTAGTTCTCTCACTAATGATGATATAGTTTGGTATGATCCTTCTTTGAGAAGTTTGGATATTATTGATTATTGTGGTGAATTCTCTAATGTGCCTCTCATTGGTATACAAGGAGGAATTAACTACAACCCTGCTTTGGCTCGTCGTCAACTTGGGTTCCCCTTGACAGACAAACCTAATAACACTTTGTTAGAAGGTCATTTCTATCAAGAGGGTAAAGATCCCCAACATTTGAAGCAGAAGATTGTGCATGCTTGGCATAATGTGCATAGGAAGGAAAGATCCGAGCTTGGTCCGTGCAATGGTTTAGCTTTGGAAGCATACACTCTTTGGGTGAAGAAGAGAGCTTTGGAGTTGAAAATGCCTTATCCTTGTGAGAAACCTATGTCTGTCGTTGTGGTTGAGCCATTAACTCTCCCAAACCAAGATGTAGAGGAGTTGGAAGACACACTCGCCAAGATGAAGCAAGAGAAGGATATGTGGGAAGAGCATTTCCGTGCTTTGAGCAAGAGGCTTGAGGAGTTGCAGTCAGAGTCTAAGGACAAAGACGCACTTATTGAGCTACTTGAAGACCGAGTGACAAAGAGACAGAGAGTGCCGGAGGTTTCATCTTCCTCTAGCATGCCTCAGCCTTCCGTTGTTTGGAAGAAGATTGCTTATCAGCTTGTCCTCGAGAAGACTCAGATTAAGGCTTCTTTTGAAACCGAGATTCGACGCATTCGAAGGAAGTATGCGCCTATAGCCAGATCTTCTGACGTTGTTGTTAGGGATCCTTAGGATGACTAGTATCCTTTTCTCTTGTATTTTATTTTTTGATTTATGAAATTGTACTCAGTGTAATCCTTCCAATTGTATAAATGAAAAGAGATTTTTTATGGTCATATCAAATTGTTGCAATTGTTGTTATATATATATATATATATATATATATATATATATATATATATATATATATATATATATATATATATATATATATATATATATATATATATATATATATATATATATATATATATATTTGTAAGCAGGTTTCTCTTTCGCCAAACGTCTCATTGGTGTTTCTTCTATGCTTCAACCAAGTTGATTCATCGGTACAACACTCGTGCCAATCATTTGAGAATCATGGAACATTTGGAGCAAGAGAACAGAGATTTGAAGGACGAGATCGCTCGACTGACTGCCATGATGGAGTCAGTGTTGGCTACTCAAAGTCAATCTTCTCCAACACCCGTAACTCCTCCTCCTCCTCAGAGGACTGTTATTTCAGAGGTGGCTACCTCTACCATGCCTGCTGCTACCGCCCATTTTGCGCCTGATATGCTTGCCGGATTCTCGTGGGGAATGCCGCCGAACTTCATGCCTGAAGGTTTTGCGTCTACCTTTGCTTCTATGCCGACATCTAGCCCGGTCATGTCTGTGCCACCTCCCGTTGTGCACACCTTACCTCGTGTAGAGGACACCATTTATCATTTTGAGTCGTCTGAGGATCCGGATGTTTATGAGAAAATGGACGAGATGAAGGATCAATTTCTTGAGTTGCGCAAGGAATTGAAGACATTGAGAGGTAAGGACTTGTTTGGGAAAAATGCTGTTGAGTTGTGTCTGGTGCCGAATGTGAAAATTCCGGGGAAATTCAAAGTTCCTGACTTTGAAAAATATAGAGGGAACACATGTCCGCTCAGTCATCTAGTGATGTATGCCCGTAAGATGTCTATCCAAACTAACAACGATCAATGGGTGATTCACTATTTCCAAGACAGTTTGACCAGTGCTGTACTCCGTTGGAATATGGGGTTGGACAGGGCAAGCATTCGCACTTTCAACGACTTGGGAGAAGCTTTTGTCAAGCAATATAAGTACAAAGTGGATATGGAGCCTGATAGAGAGCAACTGAGGTCTATGTCTCATAAGGATAAAGAGACATTCAAAGAGTACGCGCAGAGGTGGAGGGAATTGGCTGCTCAGATCACTCCTCCTTTAGAGGAGAAAGAGATGACAAAGATATTTTTGAAGACCCTGAATTCATTTCATTGATGTTTGCCAAAGGAGGAAGCATCATCAAGTAAGATATATGGAAGTAGCTTTGGGAAGAAGAAAGATAGCGAAGCTAATGCAGTTTCTAGTGGGAGGCAGAGGAGGCCTCAGATCAAAAGGAATCAACCATCCCGTCAACACCATCATCAAGTATCTTCAGTCATTCTTGTATTTTTGAATAATCAATCAGTACCAATTCAACAACAACAACGTTAACCGCAACAACGCACAAACACTTACAACAACAACAACAACAATACCAATAATCACCATCAACAAAACTTTGAGAGGAAAAAGGTCTCTTTTGACCCAATTCCTATGACTTACAATGAACTATACCCATCTTTGGTTCTCAAGAACCTACCCCAACCAATAAACCCGCCACAAAATCCAGAACTACTTCCATGGTGGTACAACCCTGAACTCCGTTGTGCTTTTCACCAAGGAGCACCTGGACATGACATAGAGAATTGCTATCCGCTCAAGTATGAGGTTTAGAAGCTGATAAAGAGTGGAATGGTGTCCTTTGAGGACCGTGCACCAAACGTGAAAGCAAATCCACTACCCGCTCATGGGAATTCTTATGTTAATATGGTGGACGGTTGTCCTAGAGAGTTTAAAGTGTTTGATGTTCGTTTCATCCGGAGGTCCTTGGTGACGATGCACAAGGACATTTGTATGGTGATTGATTGTGAGCATGACCATGATGGTTGTGCTATCTGGAGTGTCAACCCGAGAGGTTGTGAAGTTGTGAAAATATACGTCCAGCGGTTGATGGATGAAGGAATGATTCAAATTGTTCAATCCCGTCATGTAGATGACAATGTGAATGTCATAGTGCTTGTTTTCAAGAATTCTGAGAGAGTGGTGATTCAATACGACAACAACAACAATAATAGTGTCAGCAACAGATTGGTATCACCGTTGGTCATAGGGTTAGCGGGTCTAGTCCCATATTCATCCGATAAAGTTGTTCCGTATCAGTACAATGCAACAATGATGAAGGATGGTCAAGAGGTCCTGTTGCCTACGGCCATCTCTGTAGTGAGCATTGCTGATGTTACCAAGGTGACCCGCAGTGGTCGTGTGTTTGGGCCGGTGTTCCCAAAATACAAAGAAGAATCAGTTGTCAGTAAGGAAGTAGAAGTGCCTGCTGTAGATCTGGTTAGTGCTTCAAAAGGTAAGTATAGTGAATCCAGCAATTTAAAGGCTAATAATGATGATGAGGTACTTCGTCTAATCAAGAAGAGCGAGTTCAATGTGGTGGAGCAGCTGCTCCAATCCCCCTCAAAAATTTATGTATTGTCTTTGCTTATGAATTCAAAAGCGCACAGAGAAGACCTGCAAAAAGTTCTTGAGCAAGCGTTTGTGGAACATGATGTTATGCTGGATCAGTTCGATCATATTGTGGCTAATATCACTTCTTGCAATAATCTCAGTTTCTGTGATGAAGAACTCCCTGAGGAGGGTAGGAATCATAACTTGGCTTATCATATCTCTATGAATTGCAAAGATGATGCTATGTCTAATGTGCTTGTTTTCACCGGGTCTTCATTGAATATGCCGCCGAAGTCAACTCTATCAAAGTTATCATATCAAGGAGCGCCCATGAGGTATAGTGGTGTAATCTTTAAAGCTTTCGACGGTTCACGCAAAACAGTTATTGGTGAAGTGGACCTTCCAGTAAAGATAGGTCCAAGTGATTTTCCAATTACTTCTCAAGTAATGGATATCCACCCGACCTACAGTTGTCTGTTGGGAAGGCCATGGATCCACGAGGCGGGAGCTGTCACCTCCATATTGCATCAGAAGCTCAAATTTGTGAAGAATGGAAAGCTTGTTATTATTGACGGGGAAAAGGCGGTGTTGGTTAGCCACCTATCATATTTCTCTTATGTTGAAGCTGAGTATGAGGTTGGAACTCCGTTCCAAGCCTTATCTATTGCTACTGAAAATAGAGTTGGGGCACCTATCTCCTCATTGAAAGATGTAAGGAAGATTGTTGAAGAAGACAATGTTGATCAGTGGGGGCGCATGGTAGAGGACTCTGACAACAAAGGTAGAACCGGTCTGGGTTTTCAGCAAGGTTCATCAACTACAAGGTCTGAGGATATGCAACTTAGCTTTCATAGCGGAGGGTTCATTAATGTAAATGAAGAACACTTAGTTGTTGTACTAGAGGATGACGAAGAGGAAGACTGCACCAATTTTGTGACGCATGGAAAGGCTTGCAACAATTGGACTGCTCTTTATATTCCTATTATTTTGCATCAATCTAAGTAATTGCTTTTATATGTTTTGAAAAATCCTTCTCCTATGCGTAAGGGAGAAGTGAACATTGTTTGGGCATTTTGAAATTGATCATTAATAAAATTAATTCTATTAATCCACATCTATGATGTTTTGTTTTTACTTTTTGCTTTATTCTGAAAATGGTTATCACAAGAAACATAAATAAATAATATAATTGTCCATCTTCATAATATTTGGTCCCAAATTCACTTCTCTAAAATCAAAATATCAAATCATTATACAAATTGGTTTCTAACCCCATTGAATACAATGATCCTTCTCCTTCTCCAAATTTTGAATTCCCTGTGCTTGAGGCCGAGGAGGAAAGTGATGAAGAAGTGAGTGATGAACTATCTTGTCTTCTTGAGCTTGATGAGAAGACCATTCGGCCGTTCGAAGAGCAGATTGAGCTAGTCAACTTAGGTTCCCAGGATGATGTGAAGGAAGTCAATATTGGGTCTCGAATGTGTCCATATGTCAAGAAGGGGTTGGTTGATCGTCTTCGAGAATATTCAAATGTGTTTGCTTGGTCCTATCAAGACATGCCTGGTTTTTATTATGAGATTGTGGAGCATAGATTGCCGTTGAAGCCAGAATACCCACCAGTCAAGCAAAAGATGAGGAGAACGCATCCTGATATGGCAGTGAAGATTAAAGAGGAAGTGCAGAAGCAGATTGATGTCGGTTTCCTTATGACCGTTGAATATCCGCAATGGGTGGCCATTATTGTGCCTGTGCCGAAGAAAGATGGAAAAGTCCGCATGTGTGTTGATTATAGAGATTTGAATAAACCCAATCCGAAAGATGATTTCCCTCTGCCACACATTGATATGTTGGTAGACAATACTACTAAATTCAAAGTCTTTTCGTTTATGGATGGATTTTATGAATATAATCAAATAAAGATAGCACCCGAAGATATGGAGAATACCCCATTCATTACACCTTGGGGAATATTCTGTTATAGAGTGATGCCTTTAGGTTTAAAGAATGCTGGTGCAACTTACCAAAGAGCAATGACTACTCTTTTTCATGATGTGATGCATAAAGAGATTGAAGTTTATGTCAATGACATGATTGCTAAATCAATTGATGAAGAGGAACATGTTGAGCATTTGTTGAAGTTATTCGAGCGTTTGAGGAAGTATAAACTCCGCTTGAATCCCAATAACTGTACTTTTGGTGTTAGTTCTGGTAAATTGTTGGGCTTTATTATCAGCGAGAAGAGTATTGAAGTTGATCCTGCCAAGGTCAAAGTAATACAAGAGATGCCCGCGCCTAAAACTGAGAAGCAAGTCATAGGTTTTCTCGGCCGCTTGAATTATATCTCAAGATTCATTTCACACATGACTGCCACATGTGCGCCTATATTCAAGCTTCTTCGGAAATATCAGTCTTGTGATTGGATATAAGACTGCCAAAAAGCTTTCGACAGTATCGAAGAGTATCTGCTTGAACCTCTGATTTTGTCTCCGCCTATTGAAGGAAGACCGTTTATCGTGTATTTGACTGTGCTCGAAGATAGTATGGGTTGCATTCTAGGCCAGCAAGATGAGACTGGAAAGAAAGAATTTGCAATTTACTACCTCAGTAAGAAGTTCGCCGACTGTGAGACTCGGTATTTTATGCTAGAGAAGACTTGTTGTGCATTGGCTTGGGCTGCTAAGCGTCTGCGTCACCATATGTTGAATCATACCACTTGGTTAATATCCAAAATGGATCCAATCAGGTATATTTTTTAGAAGCCTGCTTTAACTGGGAGAATTGCTCGTTGGCAGATCTTGCTATCAGAGTATGATATTGAAAACCGATCTCAGAAAGCAATCAAAGGTAGTATTTGGCTGACCATTTGGCTCACCAACCGATTGAAGATTACCAGCCAGTACAATATGATTTTCCTAATGAAGAGATCTTGTACTTGAAAATGAAAGATTGTGATGAACCATTGCTTGAAGAAGGGCCAAAACATGGTTCCCGTTGGGGCATGGTATTTGATGGAGCTGTTAATCGGTATGGTAATGGCATTGGGGCAGTGATTATTACTCCTCAAGGCACGCATCTACCATTTACAGCTAGATTGACTTTCAAGTGTACAAACAATATGGAAGAATATGAAGCTTGCATTATGGGGCTCGAAGAGGCCATTGATCACAGAGTCAAGCACTTAGATGTCTTTGGAGATTCAGCTTTGGTTGTGAATCAGATCAAAGGTGAATGGGAGACGAATCAACCCGATTTAATACCATATAGAGATTACGCGAGGAGGATTTCAACTTTCTTTACAAAAGTTGAGTTTCATCATATCCCTTGAGATGAAAACCGGATGGCAGATGCTCTTGCGACGTTGGAATCAATGATTGTAGTTAAGTATTGGAATGAGGTTCCCAATTTGACCGTGAGGCATCTTGATAGACCAACTCATGTGTTTGCCGTTGAAGAGTGTTGATTCTATGAATTGGCATCAATTTGGGTAAAACTTAGTGTTATCACAAGATGTCACACTTGTAGTCTTGACATGTGATATCAGCTTTCTGCAGGTTGTTTGATATGGTTGTGCAGGATTTATTCAAGATGTCAGACCCGATGTTACGACATATGCATACAGAACATTCAGTCTGGATGTTATGTATTTTTTGTTTCGCTTTTCATGCAAGTCTTTGTGTGCTTATATGGAGATTGCATGCATTATTCAAGGAGTAATTCTATTTAATGCCAGAATATTCTATTTCCTGAAAAGGAATGATTCACTGTTATTTCTTAGGGAATACGCAATAAATAGAATTAAGGTTTCATGCTGCCCAGGCCCATTTAGAAAGCTTCTATTTAAAGACTATGTAAACCCTGTTTTATATATATAAAACACGGACGGTGAAGTGAGTGAGTATTAGGTTTTTAGTCTTGTGCGCATTTGTGAATTGTGAGCCATTCATCCATCTTGTTGATGTGTGAATTGGATTGAGTTTTTGAGTTGTAATTTGTCCACTCTAAGCTTTGAAGTACGAGTGTATTTGTTTACTTGATTGAAGCTTTTAAGCAAGATTAAGTGTGTGTCCTTGAAGTGTGTCTTCTTTCTTTTTGGTATTTGTTTTAGTATCACTACTGTGATTGAGGGGGAGTGAGTAGGGTCTCATGTCTAAGAGTTCTTAGATAGAAATCACACGGGTAGAGATTATGTGAAAATATTGTAACTTGAAGTTGTTTGCTGAGAGTCTTTGAACTAATTATGTTTAGTGGATTTCCTTTCTGGCTTGGTAGCCTCTAGACGTAGGTGTGTTTGCACCGAACTGGGTTAACAATTGCTTGTGTCATTTTTCAATTGTTCAGATATTAGTGTCGTGACATTACCTTCGACATCTCATATCTGATACGAGAATTTCAAAAGGACAAAGATGAAAACCCGTGGTATTACGACATCAAATGTTTCCTCCAAAGTCAGATTTACCCGCCTGGGGAATCTTTGAAAGATAACAAGACTTTGAGAAGGTTAGCCGACAACTTCTACCTGAATAGTGATGTATTGTACAAGAGTAACATCGACATGGTTCTGCTCAGATGCGTGGATAGACACGAAGCAGACTTGTTGATGACTAAAATGCATGAAGGTTCCTTTAGTACTAATTCCAATGGACATGCAATGACAAAAAAGATGTTGCGAGCAAGATATAATTGGCTGACAATGGAATCTGACTGTTGCAAGTTTGTGAAGAAATGCCACAAGGGTCAAATATATGTAGATAAGATTCATGTTCCTCCGACACTGTTGAACGTCATTTCCTCCCCATGGACCTTCTCCATGTGGGGAATCGATATGATTGGGATGATTGAGCCCAAAGCATCGAATGGACATCGTTTCATTTTAGTGGAAATTGACTACTTCACAAAATGGGTTGAAGTAGCATCGTATGCAAATGTAACCAAGCAAGTTATTGTAATGTTAATCAAGAATCAGATCATATGTCGTTATGGTGTGCCAAGTAAGATCATTACTGATAATGGATCAAACATGAAGAATAATATGATGGAAGCTCTTTGTAAGGACTTCAAGATCGCACATCATAATTCTTCTTCCTACAGACCCAAGATGAATGGGGTTGTTGAAGCTGCAAATAAGAACATCAAGAAGATTATCCAGAAGATAATTGTAACGTATAAGTATTGGCATGATATGCTCCCATTTGCTTTGCACGGGTATCGTACATCCATCCGCACTTCAATAGGGGCAACCCATTTCTCTCTTGTATATGGAACGGAAGTAGTGTTCCCCGTAGAGGTTGTGATTCCATCATTATGTGTGCTCATAGAAGCCAAGTTGACTGAGGCTGAATGGTGTCAGACCAGGTATGATCAACTGAATTTGATTGAAGAGAAGAGATTAACTGCCATGTGTCATGGTCAGTTATATCAGCAGAGGATGAAGAAAGCTTTTAATAAGAAGGTCAGACCTCGGGTATTCAGGGAAGGTGACCTTGTGCTCAAGAAGATTCTATCTTTCAAACCAGATTCTAGGGGAAAGTGGACTCCTAATTATGAAGGCCCTTATGTTGTTAAGAGAGCCTTTTTAGGCGGTTCTTTGATTCTTACAATTATGGATGGTGAAGAGTTCACTCGTCCTATGAACACAGATGCAGTCAAGAAATACATCGCCTAAAAAGAAAATAACAGCTCGCTAAGTTGAAAACCCAAAAGGGAGGCTTAGGCAAAAAAGAGTGTCTCGGTGGATTGAAAACCTGAAAGGGAGATCCAGGCAAAAATTAGAGACATAAAACAGAAAAATTTATCCCGGTAAATTGAGTACCCCACCTTGGGGCAATTTATGAAAAAATTAGGGATTATGGAAAGTAACTACATACTCCCGATCGTTCAGTATTGGAGAAAATTTTTTAAGCACAAGGGTTGACGGTGATTCATTATCCCCAGTAGCGGTCAAAAGCACAGCGAACATCAAGAGTTGGTAGAAGGATTAACGGTCAATTGTATTCAATGTAACCCTTTTCCATGTAAATTACCATTTTCAACTTTGTAAAGATCTATGGAGTCTTGTCATTTACAGACTACCATTCTATTAAATAAAGTTGAGCTTTTATCCAATTATTTCTACTCTTATTTATTTCAGCCAAATAGTTTTAAATTTTATTATGATCGTTTTTGAAATTAAATTTTTTAATCAAAATCATTTTCTTAGACATATAAAAGCAAGAATTTTTCAGAGGTAGTTTAAAGCAATGTCAACAACATTTCGAAAAATAGCAAGTCTTAAGTGTGGAGCTCTATCGGTTCCCCAGGAAGTTAGCCCTTCGGGTATCCTTAGCCGAGTTTGTTGATCTAGTTTCCCTGCGAAGTGTTTGACCCCCAGTGGAGCTTCTATACTTTTCCCAACTGAGTTGGTTGATTCGGTGCCCTACGGAGTTGTGTGTTATCCCCGAGAGAGTTCCTATTTTCCCCGATGGAGTTTGTGTATTCTTCAGTAGGGTTGATGTTCTGTTTTGATCTTCAGCAGAGTAAGATCGATTTCCCCAGTAGATCGTGGTGGTTTCTCCACTAGTAGCCCTCTTACTCACTCCCAGTTATAGTTTCCTCCTGATTTTTGAGCAGTTATTTGTGCTT
Source organism: Lathyrus oleraceus (assembly GCF_024323335.1). NCBI lineage: Eukaryota > Viridiplantae > Streptophyta > Magnoliopsida > Fabales > Fabaceae > Lathyrus > Lathyrus oleraceus. Next base: position 48,100,388 of record NC_066579.1, on the reverse strand, counting down.
ATCCTCTGTATGGTTGTCTACCACTAGATATGGTGTTGACGTAAAATTCCCTGCAGATTCGATAATATTTCCTTTCCTCAGTAGATCTCCTCCTTCCTCGGATAATGTTGAGCCTTTGGGATGTTGATCTCCTTGTTCTCCGGAAGCTGTGTCCCTTTGTTGTGGATTGACCGAGGATTGTACCGATGATTCAAATTTCTGCGACACCTTTGTATCCTTTGCGATCGTTTTGTCAGCATAATCATCATACATATACATATACATATACATATACATATACATATACATATACACTCATATAATTTCATGATTACATATTTTTGCATAATCATATTTGTTGATTCATTGTTTGAGATTCTTATTCTTTATTATGGCGGTACTTTATCCCCATACAAGTTTCGTGTCTGTCCTCTCAATGGTAGAAGTGTCGGCCCCTTAAGAAGAAAGATTTTAACCTTTCTCCTTTTCCCACTGAGTTATTTCCTCGTGGATGATCATTGTTTTAGTTTCCTCCCTAGTTGATTACTTGGATGGAATTACTCCCCTTGAGCTATATCCTCATTGGGTTGAGTCTTGATTGACCTTTTCTTTCTAGATCTTACCTAGATAGATGATTTTGGTGCCTTGAGAGTTTATTACCCAGTAATTGGTAATATTCTTCTCATGTTTTTCACTTTTTCCCAATACCCGGCAAGAGCAGCTTTTTCTCCCTAGCGGATTCGTTTTCACGTTTCCCCAGGAAGTACATCCTTGATATGTTCATCCTAACCGATGACAGATATTTACTTCCCTTGCTTGAGTCTATCCTTGATATGTTCATCCTAACCGATGACGGATATTCCAATCCTTGGTATTCTACCCAGTAAAAAGGTAGTTGTAATCCCTATTTTGTTCCCTAGAGGGATAATCCTTGATATGTTCATCCTAACCGATGACGGATTTCCTCCTCTTTGCAGTCTTCTACCCAATAACTGATAGTTATAAATCCTGCTCTTCCCCTCAACAAAGTATATCCTTGATATGGTCATCCTAACCGGTGACGGATTTTCTCTTTGATGGTCTTCTATCCAATATCCGATAGATGTAATTCCTACTTTTTGTTCAGTTGGTTTATCCTTGATATGTTCATCTTAACCGATGACGGGTATCCTCCTTAACAATTCCCAGGCAAGACTATCCTTGATATGTTCATCTTAACTGATGACAAATTTTCTTTCCTTTGAGTCTATCCTTAATATGTTCACCTTAACCGATGACGGGTATTCTCATCTTCGGTCTTCTGCCTAGTAACAGGTAGTTGTAAATCCTATTTTTGTAGTTTTCGCTAGCAAGGATATTTTTACCCAGTAACCGGTAATGAATATTCCCTCCTGGTGGTTCCCAGCGAGTCGTCCTTGATATGTTCATCCTAACCGATGACGGATGTCCTCTCTGTCAGACTTTTATTATCTTCTTACCTAGTAACAGGTAGTGGGTAATAGATTTCTTCTCCTCCTGTGTTAAAGATTGTTTCTTCCTCAGTTGAGTTTAGTGCGCATTTCCTTAGTGAAATCGCTTTTCCCTACATTGACTCAAGAACTTCAGTTTTATCCTGATCTACTTGTAATCCCCTACAGATGTTTGGTTTCCCTGGCTGAGTCTTTCTTTATGGAATTCTCTAGTCCCCTAGTAGTTTTTAAGTAGTAGCCTGGCTTACGCGTAACCTTTTATCCCCCTAGAGTTTCTGTCTCCCCAGTGAGTTTTCCTTACGGAATGCATTACACTTCTGCGGATCTTCGGTCTCTCTGATTTCTTTTTCTTTGTGGCAACATTTCCCCACAGAGAATTTGCTTTTTCACACTCATATCATATGCATCATGAGGCCTCTTAGGGACCAACATTTATTTCTAGGTTGTTATTTAAGCCCATTCTACTGAGTCGATACGAAGATTTTAACCTTCATCTCCTCAGTTAGAACTTCCTTAAATAGGGGCAGCTGTAAGACCCCAATTTTGACACTAAAATCCTTCATGCAATCTCATCATATGCATTAGCATTGTGATCATACTGGTATTCTCCTTACCCCTCTCATTGAGTTTGTTTTGGGAGAGATCACCAAGCACCATATGATTGTATCATACTTGTGTTTTCTCATTTCACTACCCAAAATACCAAAAATATCTCTTTGTATTTGCATAACTCTTTTGTAGGTAGGGCATGATCATCAAAATTCATCAAGTTCGCACCTAGGATTTGAGACCCTCATGGCTAAAATCACAACCATGGATTGATCCACAAATGGTTATATGCATCATATATGAGTCCCAGTGATCTTCACATGTTATATTGACCAAGTTTTCTTCAAGAGTTTGGAAGTGATTTGCCTTGGAAACCCTAGTTTGATTGGGTATCTTAAGTAACTTCTCCAATAAGCTATCTCACCATTTGATCAATTTTATCAAGGTAAACTTCAAAATTCATCATCTTATGTATATATGATATACCATGAGCCTAAAAAGTCAAGAGAATTGAAGGTTAGCAAGTTGGTTGATGGTGGTTGGCTAGATGAATTCATCTCATCAAAACTGGGTCTCCCTAGACACGATATCCTACAATTTTCACCAAATGAAAATAATTCCAAAATCAACGTTACTCTAAATGACATTCCAAAAAACTTTTATGTTGAGACCTAGAGCTAGTTTTGCTTGGAAAATCATTTTCTATCTTGAAACATTAAAGGTCATTTTGTCTAAACCCTAATTTGAAAGTGAATTTCCCAAGGCCATAACTTGCTCAATTTTTATGAGATGAAATATTTACAAGTTGAAAAATCAAATTAAATATGTATACTTAAACTTTTATGTATGGAGTGAGAGCTAATTCAACTTTTATGAGCATCTGATATAAGGATACATTATAGGTCATTTTTGAACTATACCATTGACAAGTGATTTTTCAAACTTCAAAAATGAATAACTCTATCATTATAAATCCAAATAACATGAAATTGGTGACCATGTTTAAGGTCTTCGAAATAGCTATAACTCTTATGAAGACACTTTTCTCATTTGAAGCTCACGTAAAAAGTTAAGCAAGGTGGAATATTGAGATATATGGCTTGACACTTAGAAAATTTTTCAACATGTTGGAATTTCCAAACTTCCACCTCAAAATTCACCATGAACCATGCATTTTGGATGATATTTGCTAGGGTTGCGCATGGCTTTAACAGGTCTGCATGATTGGAAGAAATCAAATGTCAAAAATCACATTTCACATTGCCTTGACACCCAAGCCTCATTTGAACTTCAAAATGATTGTACATGGATCAAATTGGATTGCTTCATGGGTTTGTACACGCCCATGCAAGCTCGTGCATCACCATGTCCAAATTTAGCAACTTTTCAAGTGTGCAAATATTAGTCCCAATTTCTATAAATACAGGCCCTTGGAGCTCAATTCAAACACACCTTACGCGCCAACTTTTCCCCCCAATTGAAACCCTCACAATTCAAAGGAAAACCTGAGAATTTTCAACTTGAAAATTGAGTTTGAATCTCACTGTTTGGATATTCAGAAAATCCAGGATCCAAAGCTTTGTACCATTTCCAAACCTCTTCTACAAGCTTCTCAAGTGTGATCAGATCAAGTTTGAAGCAAGCAACATCAAGTTCTGCACAACATTGAAGGTAAATTTCAGAAAACTTATTCTCTTCGATTCTCACTCAATTGTCATCAATTCTCTTGGATCTTTGGTTGTCTGAAGTCCTACCAATGTAGGCAAGAAGATTGAGTTGCTTAGAGGTCAAATCGAAGCAACTCAGTTGTCACACCTCAAAGTTTAACTCCTCATATCTTTTTATATATTTGGAGTTAGTTGAAATTGAGGTCAGATTCGTGCTCTACGCCATTTTTTTCTTTCAGATCATGTCCTCCTTTTTTATGTTGGTGATGGTTGAGGGTGAACCAGTCTGGTGAGTTCCACCGGAGAAGAAGACCGGAGCTCTGGCTCCGGCGGTGTGTTGACACGTCTCCCAGCCACAGGATCCATTCAAATTGTTTTAATCTTAGGCGTTGGTTTTGATTACCACGCATGTGGCGCGCTGACTAAGTTCCACCATGGAACGCGCACGATGATCCACTTGATATGCCACCTCAATTAATGAGGGAGATCAAGTGGCTCACGTTTTTATGATTTTATGATTTTAGTTTTAATTCTTTTGATTTTCATTAATTCATATTAATTTTAATATTGATCCAAAAAATATGAGAGTTTCACCAAAAAATTTTAAATAAATTCTTTTCTCATATTCTGAATTAAAATTATTTTTTGGATCATTATTAATATTTTTGATGATTTAATTGATTTGTGTTTATTTTTAATTGTTTAAAAATACTTTTAATTCTTTAAAAATTCTGAAATTCTTTCTCCAAGGTCCTTTGACCTTGTTTGATCTATGATAAACCTCATGGCCATTTCTTTGGTGTTTTGATGAGGTTTTAAGAATTTGACAAACCATATTTAATTTAAATGCATTTTTTTAGTATTTTTAAATTGAATAAATGCCAAATAATTGTGTTGACCTCTTGTGATGGTTTATGTAAGTTTGACTTGTGGTGTTGGGCCTTGGTCAATGTTGATTTGACTTTGCTAGGTTAATATCATTAAATTTAGGGGATTGATGGAATGTACATTCCATCTCCCAAAATGAATGAATGATATTAACTTGGTAAAAGTCCTCCTTTGTCCAATTTGAGTTTTGATCCATTCCCCTCCCTCTTCATCTAATTCCCATTCTTTATGCATCCATTTCATTTGGCCAATGATGTCTCTAAATCCTAAGGATAGTTGATTGCAAAATTGACATAAGTATTGATGGGATTAGGCCACCTCTTTTGCATATTCTTTTTGTGTGTGGTATGTTTCATGAGCATAGTCCATTATACTATATCTCTAACATGCATTAACATCAAAATTATATTGCCCCGCCTCAAATAGTTGTGATGTCTACATAAATCCAATTACGATTGCTTAACATAACGCTAAATTTTTGACACAAAAGGCATAGCATTCTAGTTAGTGAGATTGTAAGTGTCCCCTATTTCATGATATTATGTGGAAACTTGGCATTTTTTCCTTCCTTTGGAAGATGTCTTGACTCAAGGATCCATGCTTGTGATAAGTGGGTTGAGTGTTCACCAAAGAATGACTTAAAACAAAAGAAAAAGCAAAACAATACTAACTTCTAACTTATTAACAACTAACATTTAATTTCAAGTCTTTTATTTTAATGCACTTTAATTTTTAAGTTCTGTTCATTTGCCATTATTAATACCATTCTAATTATTTATGTTAATGCCATATTCACTTTTTCCATTTGGACCATATTGTGTGATATATCTTGCTTGTGTATATTTTGTTTGTTTGTGCGGTCTTTGACCATTAATGTACATAATAACAACAAAAAACCCTAAAAACTTTTGTGTGGACTGTTTAATTGATCTTGGACAACTGGACTTAGAATTTAGGCAACATTCCTATGTTAAAGGACTTGGCCAATGCCAACTTTTGTGAAACCAAGTGCTTGCAATTTGAAACTTCATATGATACATCATTGAAGATCCCTTTGAGTTCATATGCAACATGGTCATTATGAAATTGTTATTTTGAGCCCGTGACTTGTGGAATTAATCTTCTACATGGGCTAACTTGAAGGAGATCATGGAGTGGATAAGATTTGGATGGGGTTATATTTATTTGATGCCTTTCTCTTCAAGATAATATTGTATGCATGGTTTGTTTCTTGATTCTAATATCCAAGGGAATTTGGGGTTTCTATAAGACATTCTTGTCTATTGGATTGCTGCCCATTGGTCAGATCTTTTCAACTCTTAATTTTTACTTTTGTGAATAGGATTAGTCTCTTCATCTCCTCCCCATTAATTTAATTTAAAAATATCTCCCTCCTTTTAAAAAATTTCTTCTTTGCTTGAACTAGTTTTGTTCTAAACTTTGACCACTTTGCAAACTAGAAAGTTAGGCCTTATGCCATTGCATTTTCAAACTTCTTTTGTTAATCAAACTTGTAAATAAACTTAATTATACTTGACCTAAACTTTCAAAAATCCAAAAATAAATAACTCATTCAATTCATTTTTAGGCCTTTGTGCCTTTCAAACTTTATTTTTGTTAAAAACAATGCATCCACTTTGAAATTTGTATCACGAACTATGAGGTTTTAATCCCCCATTTTTATGTTGGTACGTAGGCACAAGTCAGAAGGTCTTGTCAAACACAAAAATATAATAAGTTAATTCTTTTCTCATCCCCCGATTCTATTTATTTGTAAACATCACTTTGTACAAAATACATATGCACACAAGAAAGGGCTCCCTAGGAGTACCTAGGACACTTTGGGTGCTAACACCTTCCCTTTGTGTAACCAACCCCCTTATCTGTAATCTCTGACATCTTTTAGTTTTGATTTGAAAAACTTCTTACTTTTGGTTTTTGTTCGTACTTTTCCCTTTTCCTTTGGAAACAATAAAAGCGCTGTGGCGAATCTTGTTATTTGATGTCTTGCTTATCCATAGCTTGATGATCATAAATTTACCACTACACCCTCTGCTACAATCTGAGTCGCACATCTTCTGATCTAACAACGGACGAACCTTGCTGAAAACACTGACCGTTTTTTTCTTGTTATCGGAGACTTCTACCATCTTCCCCAACTGATCAACATTTCCATCTTCAATGATCTTCGTTGCATCTTTGAATGAGGAGATGGGTGCCCTAACTCTCTTTTCAATAGCAATAGATAAGGCTTGGAACTGAGTTCCAACCTCATCCTCAGCTTCAACATAAGAGAAAGATGACAGGTGGCTGACTAGTAGCGCCTTCTCCCCGCCAACAATGACTAATTTCCCATTCTTCACAAATTTGAGCTTTTGATGCAACGTGGATGTAACAACTCCCGCCTCATGGATCCATGGCCTTCCTAATAGACAACTGTAGGCCGGGTGGATATCCATTACTTAAAAAGTAATTTGGAAGTCACTCAGACATATCTTCACCGGAAGGTCCACTTCACCAATCACCGTTTTACGCGAACCGTCAAAAGCTTTGACTATAACGCCACTGTATCTCATAGGCGCTCCTTGGTATGACAACTTTGACAATGTTGACTTTGGCACCACATTCAATGAATATCTGGTGTCAACTAGCACATTTGATAAAGAGTCATATCTGCAGTTCATGGAGACATGCAAAGCCAAGTTATAATTCCTACCCTCCACGGGGAGTTCTTCATCATAGAAACTGAGGTTATTACAAGAAGTGCTGTTAGCTACAATATGATCAAACTCATACACCGTAAAATCATGTTCCACAAAAGCTTGCTCAAGAAGTCTCTGCAGTGCTTCTTTGTGCGCTTCAGAATTCATCAACAAGGACAATACTAAAATCTTTGAGGGGGTTGGGAGCAACTGCTCTACCACATTGAACTCACTTTTCTTTATTAGCCTAAGCACCTCATCATCATCGTTAGGCTTCAAATTGCTGGATTCACCAGACTGACACTTTGGAGCACTAACCGAATCTACTATGGCTACTTCCACCTTCTTGCTAACAGACGAATCGTCCATGTTCTTTGGTAACACCAGCCGAAACACGCGACCACTACGGGTCACCTTAGTAACATCAGCAATGCTTACGACACAACTGGTCGTAGGTAAAGGAACCTCTTCACCATCTTTCACCATAGTTGTATTATACTGATAAGGAACAACTTTATCGAATGAATACGGGACTGGACCCGCCAACCGTATGACCAACGGTGATACCGATCTCTTTCTGATACTATTACTACTGCTGATATCAAATGAAATCACCATTCTCTCTCTCGTGTCTTGAATACTGGAAATATTACATTGACATCATCATCTATATGACGGGATTAAACAATCTGAATCAACCCTTCATCCATCAACCGCTAGATGTCCCTCTTCACAACCACACAACCCTTCAGGTTAACACTGCAGATGGCACAACCGTCATGGTCATCCTCACAATCGCCCACCAAGCAAATATCCTTGTGCATCATCACCAAGGACCTTATAATGAAGCGTACATCGAATACCTTGAACTCCCCTGGACAACCGTCCACCATATTGATAGATGAACTTCCATGGGCAGGCAGTGGGTTTGCTTTCACATTGGGTTCACGTTCCTTGAAGGACACCATCCCACTCTTTACCAACCTATGAACTTCATATTTGAGTGGGTAACATTTCTCTATATCATGTCCGGGAGCTCCTTGATAAAAAGCACAACAGAGTTCCGACTTGTACCACCATGGAAGTGGTTCAGGGATTTGCGGAGGATTTCTCAGTTGTAGCAGGTTCTTGAGAACCAACGAGGGATATAGTTCTGCATATGTTGGTATTGTTGTTATAGGTGTTTGTACATTGTTGTGGTTATTGTTGTTGATGTTGTGTTGACTTATTTGCTGAAAATACGGGAATAACTGAAGATACTTGATGGTGATGTTGATAGGGTGGTTGATTTCTTCTAATTTGAGGCCTCCTTTGCCTCCAAACTGAAACTGCATTAGCTTCACTATCATTGTTCTTGCTAAAGCTATTGTCATACTTCTTGCTGGATGACACCTCCTCTTTAGATAACCGTCTTTCTCGTACACCTTCTTCAAGCCTCATCCCCATGTTTACCATCTCGATAAAATCACTGGGGGCACTGGAAATCATCCACTCATAACAAAATGAGCTCAGGGTCTTCAGAAAAATCTTGGTCATCTTCTTTTCCTCTAAAGGAGGGGTAATCTAAACAGCAAGCTCTCTCCACCTCTGTGCATACTCCTTAAATGTATCCTTGTCTTTCTGAGATAACGATCTCAACTGGTCCCAATCGGGAGCCATATCAACATTATACTTATACTGTTTCACAAATCTTCACCCAAATCATTGAACGTGCGGATATTCACACTATCCAATCCCATGTATCACCTCAGAGCGGCACTAGTCAGACTGTCTTCAAAATAATGGATCAACAACTGATCATTATCGGTTTGAGTAGACATCATTCGGGCATACATCACCAAATGACTTAGTGGACATGTGTTCCCTTTATATTTTTCAAAGTCAGTCACTTTGAACTTTACTGGAATCTTCACATTGGGAACCAAACACAGTTCAGCGACACTTTTTCCAAATAGGTCCTTACCCCTAAAAGTTTTCAACTCCTTGCACAAATCAAGAAATTGATCCTTCATCTTATCCATCTTCCCATACACATCCGTCCCCTCAGACGGCTCAGAATGATAGATGGTGTCTTCACACGAGGCAGGGTATGCACGACAGGGGGAGACACAAACATGACCAGGCTAGATGTCGGCATAGAAGCAAAGGTAGGGTCAAAGCCTTCAGGCACAAAGTTCGGCGGCATTCCCCATGGGAATCTGATAGGCATGTTGGGCGCAAAGTGAGCAGCAGTTGCGGGAACAGTAGAGGTAGCCACCTCTAAAAAGACAGTCGTTTGATGAAGAGGAGTTGCAGATGTTGGAGAAGACTGGCTCTGGGCAGCTAACACTGACTCCATCATGGCAGTTAGGCGGGAGATCTCCTCTTTCAAGTCTCTATTCTCTTGCCCAAGATGTTCCATGATTCTGGGGTGATTGGTGTGAGTATCATATCGATGAGTCAGCTTGGCTGAAGCACAGAAGAAACACCAATGAGACATCTGATGAAAGAGAAACCTGTTTATGCAAATGATACATGAAATGAAATGCTTTATTGTTGTTATTTTCAAGGAACTTACTATATTCTTTGCAAATATATATACATTTAACAACAATTGCAATAATTCGATATGACCATAAAAATATCTTTTATTTATATAATTGGAAGGATTACACTGACTACAATTTCAGAAACCAAATGAAAATACAAGAGAAAAAGAGGCTAGTCATCCTAAGGATCCCTAACAACAATGCAAGAAGATCTGGTCATAGGCGCGTATTTCCTTAGAATGCATGGGATCTCGGTCTCAAAAGAAGCCTTCATCTGAGTCTTCTCGAGGACAAGTTGGTCAACAATCTTCTTCCAAGCAACTGAAGGCTGAGGCATACTAGAGGAAGATGAAACCTCCGGCTCTCTCTTTGCTTAAAGCATGGAACCGCTCTTCCCACGTATCCTTCTCCCGCTTCATCTTGGCGAGCGCGTCTTCCAACTCCTCTACATCTTGGTTAGGGAGAGTTAATGGCTCAACCACAACCATAGACATAGGTATTTCACAAGGATTAAGCATCTTCATATCCATATCTCTCTTCTTCACCCAAGTAGTGTAAGCTTCCAAAGCTACACAATTGCACGAACCAAGCTCAGATCTTCCCTTCCTATGCACATTATGCCAAGCATGAACAATTTTCTACTTTAAATGTTGGGAATCTTTACCCTTTTGATAGAAAAGACCTTCTAACAAAGTGTTATTAGGTTTGTCTCTCAAGGGGAACCCAAGTTGACGACGAGCCAAAGCAGGGTTGTAGTTAATTCCTCCTTGTGTACCAATGAGAGGCACATTAGAGAATTCACAACAACTATCAATAACCTCCAAACTGCCCAAAGAAGGATCATACCAAACTATGTCATCATTAGTGAGAGAGATAAGTCTTTGAGACCACCGTAGACATTGTTTGTTCTCCACAAAAGCGGGTGTGTGAGGCAAGTGAAAAATAAACCACTTATACAGAAGAGGAATGCAACAGGCAATCGTTCCACCACCCTTAGAATTCCTTAGATGCAAAGAGAAGTACACATCACCCAACAAAGTAGGCCCATGATTCCCAATCAAGAAAATTCTAATGGCGTTAACATCAACATAACTGTCAATGTTAGGGAACAAAGCTAACCCATAGATGAGCAACATAAAGATAGCTTCAAAAGCATCCACACTACCAGCTTGAGCAAAAGAAGTAGCTTCTTTGATAAGGAAATCAGATGGAAATCCAAACAATCCTGCTTTCTTCACCCAATGAGCCTCTATCTAAGACTTCATCAAGTGAAGAGCTTCAGAAATAAGATGATATCTGGGAATCTCTTCCAATCCACTAAAAGGCACTTTGATAGAAACAGGTATTCCCAAAATATAGGTATACTCCTCCAACATAGGCACAAGCTGATAATCTGGAAAAATGAAGCAACGGTAGAGAGGATCATAAAACTGAACCAACGCACTGAAGAGTCCTTCAACCACATCAACAAACAAGATAGACAGAAGCTTCCCATGGTGTTGTTTGAAGTCCAAGGTATATAATACAAAATATGCTAGCTTCCTTAACTCTTTCATGTCGGGACATCTGAAATTGTACTTCTTAGTGTTCCTTCGTCCATAACCCATGGTCTGAAAATATTTGCAAACAATACCTTAGTTCCTTGAAATTTTCGGGAGATGAATGTTATGAGGTGCATGAATGCATGAATGCAACAATCACAAATAAGGGATCACACACAAGGCAAACAAACAAAGGTCAAGGGATGAATCAAGTCATTGTCAAGATCAATCATCCATTTTGGTGGATTATGGTTTACACCTTATCAACATCCAAGTTCCATTGATATTGACAAGGCTTGATTTGATCAACCAAGAATCAAGAGTTTGTTGTAAGTCATGAGCATGGAGAATGGGTAAGAATCATCCCAAAGGAGTGAACTAAGGATAAACACCAGTAGATCATGTTTTAAAAAGTTCCCAGAGTCTTAATTCCATCTATCAGATATTACAGGTTAGGATGACTGACTCATCAACCCACAATATTCTCAAGAGAAACTCGCCTGAGTGTAGTATGGCGTAATAACTGTTATCAAGTCTACACTTGAACAGTCTCCGCACGACGTCCTAAATAGGCCAAGAGGGGTTAAATGTTCTACCGTCCTCAACTTCTAGAACCCCAAATCAGAGATAGTAATGCCTAAACACAAATACTTGTGTGTCATTTCCAAATCCAAAAGGGTCTCCACTGAGTAGATGGGTCTCAAGCCAACTTGTTAAGGACAATTCCACACAAGTCAAACATGACTATACCATCCTCATATCTTAACTGCACTCATGTTCGGGTTAGAACTTATCTCACCACTAAGAGATCACCTTGCACAACAAGCAGATTATATCACACAAACAAATATACATACATTAAGTATACAATTATATACACAAAAAAGGAGTAGGCTAAACCCACTGGAGACTACTCCCCAGCAGAGTCGCCACTTAATTTTTGTACTTGTAAATTCATGATCATTAGGCTATGGATAAGCAAGACATCAAATAACAAGAGTCGCCACCGCGCTTTTATTGTTTCCGAGGGAAAAGGAAAAAGTACAAACAAAACCCAAAAATAAGAAGTTTTCAAATCAAAACTAATAAAATGCCAAAGATTACAGGTAAGCGGGTTGGTTACACAGAGGGAAGGTGTTAGCACCCAAAGTTCCCTAGGTACTCCTAGGGAGCCCTTTTTTGTGTGCATATGTGTTTTTGTACAAATGATGTTTGCAAACAAATAGACTGGGGATGAGAAAAGAATTCATTAATTATATTTTTGTGTCTGACAAGACATTTAGACTTGTGCCTACGTACCAACATAAGAATGAGGGATCAAAACCTCGTAGTTTGTGGTATAAATTTCAAAGTGGATGCATTTCTTTTAACAAAAAAAATAAGTTTGAAAGGCAAAAGGCCTAAAAATGGTTTGAATGAGTTAGTTCTTTTTGGATTTTTGAAAATTTTAAGTCAAATATAGTTAAGTTTATTTACAAATTTGATTAAGAAAAGTTTTAAAACTCAATGGCATAAGGCTGAAGTTTCTAATTTGCAATATGGTCTAAGTGTAGAAAAACAAGCACAAGCAAAGAAGTTTTTAAAAGGGGGAGAGATTTTGAAATTAAATAAGTGGGGAAGAGATGAAGAGGCTAATCCTAAGCATAAATTTAAAAGTTGAGAGTTGAAAAGATCTGACCAATGAGCTGTAATCCAATAGACAAGAATGTCATATAGAAACCCAAATTCCCTTGGACATTATAATCAAGCAATAAATAATGCACAATATATCAACTTGAAGAGCAAGGCATCAAATAAATATAGCCACATCCAAGCTTGGCAACTCCATGATCTTCTTCAAAGTTGCCCATGTAGCAGATGCATTCCATAATGCACTAAGTCACAGGTTCAAATTAACAGCTTCACAATGATCATGTTGCAGATGAACTAAAATAGATCTTCAATGATGTATCAGATGAAGTTTCAAATCACAAGCACTTGGTTACATGAAAGTTGGCATTGGCCAAGTCCTTTAGCATAGGAATGTTGCCTAAATTCTAAGTCCAATTGTCTCAGATCAAGCCAACAGTCCACACAAGATATTTTTTAGGGTTTTTGTTCTTATTATGTACATTAATGGTCAAAGACCACACAAACAAACACAATATACACAAACAAAATATATCACACAATATGGTCCAAATGGACAAAGTGAAAATGACATTAACATAAACAATTAAAATGCTGTGAACAATGGAAAAATGAATAAAGCTAAAAAATAAAGAGCATTAAAATTAAGGACTTGAAATTAAATGTTAGTTGCTAATAAGTTAGAAGTTAGTATTGCTTTTCCTTTGCTTTTGTTTAAGTCATTCTTTGGAGAACACTCAACCCACTTATCACAAGCATGGATCCTTGAACCAAGACATCTTCCAAAGGAAGGAAAAAAGGCCAAGTTTCCATACAATACCATGAAAGAGGGGAAACTTACAATCTCACTAACTAGAATGTTATGCCTTTCGTGTTACAAATTTAGCGCTATGTTAAGCAATCATAATTGGACTTATGTAGAAGTCACAACTATTTGAGGTCGGGAATAAAATTTTAGTGTTAATGCATGTTAGGTACATAGTATGATGAACTATGCTCATGAAACATACCACACACAAAAAGAATACGCAAAATGGGAAACCTAATCTCATCCATACTTATGTTGATTTTGCAATCAACTAGCCTTAGGATATTGAGATATCATAGGTCCAATGACATGAATGCATAAATAAGGGGAATAAGATGAAGAGAGAGGGGGAAATGGATCAAACTCAAATTAGACAAAGGAGGACTTTTACCAAGTTAAGATCATTTATTCATTTTGGGAGATGGAATGTACATTCCATTAATCCCCTAAATCTAATGATCTTAACCTAACAAAGTCAAATCAACCTTGACCAAGGTCCAACAACACAAGTCAAACTTACAAAGTCAATTATAATGGCTCTACACAATTAATTTGGTATTTAAACAATTAAAAATATTATAAATAATACATTAAATTAAATATGGTTGGTCAATTTCCTAAAACCTCATCAAAATACCAAAGAAATGGCCATGAGATTTATCATAGGTCAAACAAGGTCAAAGGACCTTGGAGAAAAAATTTCATAATTTTTGGAGACTTAAAAGTATTTTTAAACAATTAAAAATATTCACAAAATCAATTAAATCATGAAAAATATTAATAATGATCCAAAAAATAATTTTAATTCAGAAAATGAAAGAGGATTTAATTTAATTTTTTTTGGTGAAACTCTCATATTTTTTGGATCAATATTAAAATTAATATGAATTAATGCAAATCAAAGGAATAAAAAAATAAAATCAGATAATCAAAAAAACGTGGACCACTTGATCTGCCTCATTAATTGAGGTGGTAGATCAAGTAGTTGAGCGCGTGCGTTCCGTGATGTGCTTGAGTCAACATGCTGTACCAATGGTAATCATAATATACGCTCACGATTAAAACATTTTGAAATAGATCAATGGCTCTGGACCACACCACATCATTGCCGGAGCAAAGCGTCGTTCGTCTTCTCAGGCGACCTTGGCTGGACTAGTCAATTCATCACCACATCATAAATGAAAAAAGAGGATATGATCTTAAAGATAAAATGGCGTAGATCACGAATATCACCTCAATTTTAACTAACTCCAAATATATATAGAGATACGTGGAGTTGAATTTTGAGGTGTGTCAACTGAGTTGCTTCGATGTGACCTCAAAGCAACTTAATCTTCTTTCCTACATTGGTATGACTTTAGACAACCAAAGATCCAAGAGAATTGATGAGAATTGAGAGAGAATCGAAGAGAAGAAAAGTATGGAAAAATACCTTCAATGCTGTGCAGAACTGGATCTCTCTTGCTTCAATTCGTGCTTGATCTTGCTTATGGAGCTTGTGGAAGTGACTTAAGAACAATGCAAAGTTTTGGATCCTGGAGTTTTTGAATCTCCAAACAGTGAGATTCAAACATAAATTTCAAATCAAATTTCTCAGGTTTTCCTTTGAATTGAGATGGTTTGGAAGATTGGGGACAAAGTTGGCGCGCAAGGTCCTTTGAATTGATTCAGGGGACCTTTATTTATAGAAAAAGGAATTATTATTTGCACACTTGAAAAATTGTCCAAATTTGGTAGTGTAATGCACATGCTTGCATGGGCGTGTACATGCCCATGAAGCAATCCAATTAGGTCCATAATCAACTGAAATGAGGTCTGCATGAAGCTTGAATGGCAAGGCAAAGTTATTTGGACATTTGAAGTATTGATCTTGCCACCTGAGACAAGTCTATTTACACCATGCGCAGACCTATCAAATTTAGTCCAAAATGAATAAACTTGGACTCTTTGGAAAGCTTATATCAAGAGGAACAACTATTATGTTGATCACTTTTCCATTTGGAACTTGTATCATGGTTAATTTTGTGGTGGAGGTTTGGAAATTTCAACATGTTGAAATTTTTTCTAAGTGTCAAGTCACATATTTAATTATTCCACCTTGCTCAACTTCTTATGTGAGCTCCAAATGAGACAAGTGTATTCATCAAAGTTGTAGATATTTCAAAGACCTTCAAAATGGTCACCAATGTGACATCATTTGGATTTATAATGAGTGAGTTATGCATTTTTGAAGTTGAGGAAAATCACTTGTTCAATTGTATTGGTCCAAAATGACCTATAATGTATCCTCATATCAAATGCTCATAAAAGTTGATTTATCTTTCATTACAAACATAAAAGTTGAAGTAGACATATTTAGTTTTATTGTGTAACTTGGAAATCTTTCATCTCATAACAAATGAGCAAGTTATGGCCTTGGGAAGTTGACTTTTAAATTAGGGTTTAGACAAAATGACCTATAAAGTTTCAACATAGAAAATGACTTTACAAGCAAAATTATCTCTAGACCTCAACATGAAAGTTGTTTGGAATGTCATTTATAGTAACTTTTCTCTTGGAATCATTTTTATATTATGAAAAGTTGTAGGAGATAGGGTCTAGGGAGACCCAGTTTTGAAAAGATGAATTCATTTGGCCAACCACCATCAACCAACTTGCTAACTTGCAATTCTCTTGACTTTTTAGGCTCATGGTAGATCATATATGCATAAGATGATATAATTTGAAGTTTCCCTTGATATATTTGATAAATTGGTGAGGAAGCTTGTTGAAGAAGTTACTCAAGATACCTAGATAAACTAGGGTTTCCAAGGTAAACCAACTCCAAACTCTTGAAGAAATCTTGATCAAAAGAACATGTAGAGATCATTGGGACTCATATATGATGCTTATAGACATTGTGGATCATTCCTAGGTTGTGCTCTTAGCAATGAGGGGTCTTAAACCCTAGATATGAACTTGATAGATCAAGGTGATCATGCCCTACCTATAAAAGAGTTAGGAAAATACAAAGACATATTTTTGATATTTTGGTTAGTAAAATGAAAATGTACAAGTATGATACAATCACATGGTTCTTGGTGATCTCTACCAAAACAAACCCAATGAAAGAGGGGTAAGGAGAATGCCAAAGTATGATCCCAATGCTAATGCACATGATGAGATGACATGAGGGATCTTACGGTCAAAATTGGGGTCTTACAGACACATCCCATAGATCCTTCAAGGACGGTAAGGTACATGATCAAAAGTATTTTAGGCATAGTATATGAGGTTCTTATAAATACTTCTTGATCTTTTCAAAAGTATTTTGGTAGTTGTCGTTCCAAATGATGACTTGATTCTTTTGAAGCAGTTTGAAGATTGGCTCACAAGTGGCCGTAAGGTGAGATATGAATCTTGCTATGTAGTTAAATCTACCTAAAAATCATCGGACTTCCTTCTCAGTTTTGGGTGTAGGCATAGCTTATATGACCTTTACCTTTTCAGGATCCACCTCAATATCACATTGGCTAACGATAAAACCTACCATTTTTCCAGATTTTACTCCAAACATGCATTTATTGGGATTAAGCCTCAACTTGAATTTCCTTAGCCTCTCAAAGATCTTCTAAAGGTTGATAAGCTGATCCTCTTCGGTGTGTGATTTGGTCATCATGTCATCAATGTAGAGCTCGATCTCTCTATGAATCATGTTCTGAAAGAGTGTGACCATGGCTCGTTGGTAAGTTGCACCGGCATTCTTTAATCTGAAGGGCGTAATCTTATAGCATAAAGTACCCTATGGGGTTATGAAAGTAGTCTTTCCCATGTCCTCTGATCCATTCTGATTTGATTGTAATTGAAGAAGCCATCCATGAAGGAGAAAACAAAGAATTGAGCAGTGTTTTCCACTAGCACATCAATGTGGGGTAGTTTGAAGTCTTCTTTGGGACTTGCTCTATTCAAATCTCTGTAATCTACACACATACGTACTTTGTCGTCCTTTTTGGGTACATGCATAATATTGGAAATCCATTAAGGGTAATTGGAATCTTCTAGGAAACCCGCGTTGAGCTATTTTTCTACTTCCTCCTTGATTTTCATAGCCATGTCAGGACGATTCCTTATGAGCTTTTGCTTTACGGGAGGGAAATTCTCTTTTAGGTGTAGTTGGTGGACCACGATATCAGTATCGAGACCAGGCATGTCTTGGTAAGACCATGCAAACACATCCATGTAGTCTTGTAAGAGTTTGACCATCTTTGCTTTTACTTCTTCTTGTAGAGCTGAGCCTTCTCTGACCTCTTTAGCTTCCTCTTCCATTATGAGATTGATCACTTCTACTAATTCCTCGTGTAGTTGTATGACCTTCGACTCTTGCTTGAGTAATCGTATTAACTCTTCGGGGATTTCACAATCTTCATCACATTCTTCGTCAGCGTGATTTGACAAAATGATTTGACAAAATTAAAAAAGAAGAATATTTCCATTTTTGATTAAGTGAAAAAATAAATGAAAGCCAAGGATCACAAATTTGAATGCGAAACATGGTAATTTTCATTAATTGATAAAACAGGAAATTTGACGGAGGCCCTACAAATGATCCCCCCATGACTTGGGCACGACATGGGTTCTTTTATTTTTAAACGAAAACATTAAACAAAGAAAATTACTTCTCACACATTGTGACTTCGGATAACTCAAACACAATCTTGTTGGTCGATCCTTTTCCTTATGTATTCTTATAGATCAATCCTTCCTCTTTAACTATGTCATCCTCTTCCATAGCATAAATGTGGCCATCCACAAGGTGTTCGACACTTGAGAAGAAATCTGACAAGGGGAGAACTTTCCTCTCTACAACAACCGGCATTTGTTTCTTCAAGTTTTGGGAGTTGTATCCCAATCCGGTGCAATCCTTGTTGACCGGAAATTCTATAGTCCTTCCCCAACCTTCCGGGTGTCCATTCTTGATGATAGTCTGAGAATCTTTTAGAGAGGCCATTGAAAATTCAGTAGTTTTTACTGTGAGGGCAAAGATTCTTAGTCCTTGTTTTAATGATGTCAAACCTTTTTTAGTTGCTCATAATGTGTACTTTGGACGATGTCATCATATCATATAATACATTCATCCTCTAACATGCTCAAAGTATAAGTTCAATGTGTCCATGCATATAAGAGAAAATCATAGATGTGAATAATGTACTTGATCATCTTTGGTACCTCAAGTTCATAAGAGAATGGTTTGAATTGACCAAAATACATCTCAAAAACTCATTTTTGACAGTTTAAGAACTTTAAGCCGACTCATGACTTAGAGTGGTAGAACTTTGAGTCGACTTATGACTTGGAGCAGTCGACTCATTTATGCATATCCCATTCTGTGTAACTCTTGTGTCTGAATAGGTCGAGTCATATTTCGACTTAATCCTGGGAAAACAAAATGAGTCGACTCATCCACCTGTTGTATCGACTCATTGCCTATTTCATTTGAACCATGTTGCCACGAGTCTGAACAGGTCGAGTCATAGGTCGACTTAACTATGGAAAAACCTGTTTGAGTCGACTCATCCCCTGTTTGAGTCAACTCATCGCCTGTTTCACTTGAGTAATTTTGATGTCGGTCTGAACAGGTCAAGTGACCTGTGTGAATAGGTCGAGTGGTCGCTGTTATTTCTTAATTTTCTGCAGTGTATTTTTGCAAAAACATTTTATTGTGTTTGTGACTTGGTCCATGCATCAAATATATATATTCTAGAGTCTCTTTTTCAACCAAAACAAGAAAAGTGAAAGATATACATTAAAGTTCCTCATTATCTTCATTCTTCATTGCATTTTTCAACAACTACACATAACAGTTTTTGTTGATCATAGTGCAGTGATGTGGTGATAACGTCCAAATAGGATTGTGTAATATTAGTTTGGGTAGAGGATTTGAGTGTGTTTTTCTTGAATAAAACCATTGGGTTTTATCCTCTAAGAGTTGGGGTTTTTTGCACAAATCTTTGCTTCATAGATTCAGCCGAGTGAAAGGTTTGAAGAATGATGGGTTTGTTCAAACAAGTAATGGTAACTAGAGGATTATGAAGAAAGGTTTGGGTTCAAGTGTCTTGCGATTGAATTTAGCCGAGCTATAATTTTGGAGAACATGGAGTACTTGCAAAAAGGTAGCTACAATAGGAGGTTTCACGCATATCCGATCAAAATCATCTGAGCTAGAGTTTTGGATAACATGGAGTTCTTATAATAAGGTAGCTACATTTAGAGGTTTGCTCGGAACGCTTGAAGCACTTGGTTTAACTCGAATCAAGGGGAGAGAAGTAAATAGGATCTGCAACAACACTTAGGTTTTCTTGGTGGTGATCATTTCTTCTCTTGTATAAACTTTATAACTTGATAATAAAGATCTCAATTCTAGTTTTAGAATTAGGGGCAGACGTACCCTAAGCGAGGATGAAAGGGGAACTGCCTAAACAAATCTGGTGTTGTTCTATCTTTCTATAACTCTTTAAATTCTGCATAAATTGAGTCTTGTGTGAAACTAATTGTGAACTTAATCTCGCTTAATTGTTGTGCATTAAATTTGTTCGATAAATTGGTGCAATCACTTTGATTGCAACTACTGAAAATTCTGCATAGTTAATTTTAGTTAAATTGAGACTTGGTGTGGAGTGCACACCAAGTGTTTGATAAAATTAACTTCACACAAGTGTATCAATATTTTACTTGTTCTCTTATTGTGTTATCTCATCATTAGAGGTAACTATATCAAGGATTGGTATAATTGATTGATTTATTAGGATAGTTGTTGATTATCTTTATCTTAGTCATTCCATTTAGTTTTAGTATATCCGATCTTTCCATTAACGGATCGTTTAGACGATTGTGGTCTAGGGAGCTTTCGCAACCTTTAAAAATAATTTTAAAAAGCGCTAAATTTTAAATACTAATCTATTGAACCCCCCTTCTAGATCCGTATTATCATCTAACAAGGGTATCAGGGCCTGGTTCATCTAGTGCTTCGTATATAACTTTTTAAAAAATGAGTAACAATCCTAAAAGGGGCATACAATAGAGTGCCTATTTTTACTGGTGAAAAGTACAGTTATTGTAAAGGTTTTATGCTTATCCATATAAACTCTATTGATAGGAAGGTATGGAAAGTCATCCAAGATGGTCCTATGGAAATAACTATGACCAATGCAGATGGTGTTGTTATACCTAAACCCGAAGCACAATTGAATGAAGAGGATGAGAAAAAGTATAACTTTGATTAAAAATCCAGAAATATGATCATTTCCACCTTAGATGTTGATGAGTATTATAGGGTTTCCCATTATACTAGTGCTAAAGATATGTGGGACTCATTGTAAATTACCCATGAGGGAACCAATGATGTCAAACTAGCTAGAATCAACACTTTAACTCAAGAATTTGACCTTTTTCATATGAAGGATGGTGAAACCATTGCTGATATGCAAAATCGATTTTCTCATCTAATCAATCGGTTAAATTCTCTTGATATAACTACCCATAATGATGTTGCTACTAACAAAATATTAAGATGTCTTAACAGGGAATGGCAACCAAAGGTCACCGTGATTAAGGAAGCTGATGACTTAAGAACATTGTACATGACAACATTGTTTGGTAAGCTTCAAGAGCATGAGCAAGAGCTCATGAACTTTGAGAAACATGAGAAGAGTCAAAAGAAGGAAAAGAAGGAGAAAGCTAAGGACACGGAAAGGAAGTTTATCGCTTGAAAGGCTTCATGTTCTAAGTTATCCACCAATGATACGTGTGACAGTGAATCAAGTGATGATGATAAAGATTCGAATAAAGACATGTGGCATTTGTAAGAAGGTATAACCGATACCTTAGAAAGAATGAAGTTCAACATTCGGATAAAAAATTTGTCAATTGAAGAAGATAACCAAAATTCCCAAATCGAGAGGAAGGTAAGATAAATAATTCAAAAGGATCATGCTACAATTACGGAAAAGCCGGTCACTATAAGTCGGACTGTCCGTTATTGCAGAAATACAAAGGAAGAGACAATCGTCAAAAGAAATCTAGTAAAGCTAGAAGAGCATACATTGCATGGGAGAGTGATAGTGAGTCCTTAAGCGATGATAACTCAAGTGATGAAGAAGAAAATGTCAATCTTTGTCTTATGGCTCATCAAAAGAAAAAAAAGAATGTAAATCATTCTAAGTATGATCATGTTGATAAAATGTCTTATTTTGATTTGCAAAAAGCCTTTAGTACTCTACACAATGAGGCCAAGGAAGCTTTTAAACGCTTAGCATCAAATAAGAAAGTTTTCTGTTATTTAGAAAAAAAGGTTTGTGATTCTGAAAAGGAATTAGAAACTCTTAAGAAATCTATGATAGAGGCTACTAAAGGAAAAACTAAAGATGATATGGGATTTTGGTTTAGATGGTCTGGATGTGAAACTTGTCACATTTGACAAAGAGAGGTTACAACTCTTCAAGCTAAATTAGACATGGATTTACAACCTAAAGTTACCTTTGCTATTGATCAATCACATTTTAGAAGTAACATGAATAATCCTTATCAAAAGTACACTTATGTGGTAAAGGACCAAGTTAGAAAAATCAACTCTCATCCAAACTTAAATTGTCTATATTTTTGCAAGAGGGGATATACTATCTCAAAATGCCGATTTGGGAGATTTAATGTTCCTAAAGGCATTTTTCAATGGTTGCCGAAATGCAACCAAAGTTTCACTCACACACAAGGACCCAATGAAAATTGGGTACCTCATTCCCTTGTTTTATTTGTCGGTGGAATGTTTTGAGGATACAAAGAGAACATGGTTTCTCGATAGTGGATGCTGAAGACATATGACGAGTGACATTTCCTTATTCTTTGAATTTGTGGCTAAGAAGAAAGGATTTGTAACCTACGGTGATAATAACAAGGGAGCTATACTCGGAAAAGGTAGTGTAGGTAATCCCTCCTCTACTACTATCTCAGGCGTCCTTTTAGTTGAAGGCCTTCAACACAATCTTATTAGCATTAGCCAAGTATGTGATAAAGGATATAAAGTATAGTTTTCAAAAGATTGTTGCATGATTAAACATAATGATAAAAATATTGATTTGTTTAAGGGCTTGAGGGTAAATAATGTATACATGCTTCACTTGAATGAAGAATCTTTGACTAGCGCTAAATGTCTCGTTTCTATGAATGAAGACTCTTTGACTTGTGCTAAATGTCTCGTCTCTATGAATTAAGACTCTTGGATTTAGAATAGGTGATTAGCGCATATCATCTTTGACTTGCTAAATAAAGTTATTGCAAAAGATCTAGTAATTGGTCTATCAAAAATCAATTTTTCAAAAGATCACTTATGTGATGCGTGCCAAATGGGGAAGCAAACAAGGATCTCTTTTAAATCTAAAAACATTGTTTCCACAACGAGACCCCTTGAACTTCTCCATATGGACCTTTTTGGGCCATCTAGAATTAAAAGTATAGGTGGAAACTACTATGGTTTTGTTATAGTAGATGACTACTATAGATTTTGTTGGACTATTTTCTCAGCAAGTAAAAGTGACACTTTTTTAGCTTTTGAAAAGTTTGCCAAGATCTCTCAAAACAAATTGAACACTAGCATAGTTACTACCTGAATTGATCACGAAGGTGAATTTGACAACCACCTCTTTGAAGAATTTTGTGAAACAAACGACATTGATCATAATTTTTTTGCTCCTAGAACTCCACAACAAAATGGAGTAGTGGAACATAAAAACCGAGTTTTAGAAGAGCTTGGAAGGACTATGATCAATGAAAAGGGCCTTCCTAAATATTTTTGGGCCGATGCCATAAATACGGCTTGTTATGTATTGAATAGGATACTCATTCATCCCATTCTAAAAAAACTCCTTATGAATTGCTAAAGGGAAGGAATCCTAATGTTTCACATCTTCATGTCTTTGGATGTAAATACTTTGTGTTAAATAATGGTAAAGAAAACCTTAGTAAATTTGACTCAAAAGCCGATGGAGGTATCTTTCTCGGATACTCTCAATCTAGTAAAGCATATAGGGTATACAACAAAAGGTTACTTATCATTGAAGAATCCATGCATGTTTCCTTTGATGAATCTTATCCGAAAATTGTCGGAGAAGGTATTTTTGTTGATGGTGCAGGTGTTACTTGGAAAAACATAATGAAAGTTAAAGAAGAAAAGAGTGTTGAACCCCATCCAGAAAAAGTTGAGGAGGAGTCGGATCACATATCTGAAAAGAAAGAGAAGGATCATTCGATTAATAACAATGATATTCCTTTGGAATGGAAATCTTCTAAGGAGGATCCCATCGATAGTATTCTAGGAGATATCTCAAAGGGAGTTACCACACGGTCAAAGATAAGTAACTTTTGTTATCATTTCGCTTTCGTCTCTCAAATTGAGCCTAAAAACTCCAAAGACGCATTACTCAATGAACATTGGTTTTTAGAAATGCAAGAGGAACTTAATCAGTTCAAAAGAAATGAGGTGTGGGATCTTGTTCCCTCTCTGCCAGACCATCGAGTAATTTGTACTAAATGGGTGTTTAGGAAAAAGTTAGACGAAAATGGAGTTATAACTTGTAACAAGGCTCTCCTCGTTGCTCAAAGGTATAACCAAGAGGAAGGAATCGACTATGAGGAAACTTATGCTTCGGTCGCCCAACTCAAGGCATACACCTTTTGCTTGCGTATGCTTGTTCTTAAAACTTCAAATTATTTCAAATGGATGTTAAGAGTGCCTTTCTAAACGAATACATTAATGAAGAGGTCTATATATCTCAACCTCCCGGTTTTGAAAACTATGAGCATCCTAACTATGTTTATAAGCTTAAGCGTGCTTTGTACGGTCTCAAAGAAACCCCTAGGGCATGATATGAGCGTCTTAACAAATTTCTACTAGAACAAGGATTCTCAAGAGGGAAGGTTGATAAAACCCTATTTATTAAGCGTCAAGGAAAACACTCTATTTTAGTTCAATTTTATGTAGATGACATTATATTTGGATCTACTAACATAAATTTGGTCAAGGAATTCTCTAAGTTGATGCAGGGAGAATTTGAAATGAGCATGATGGGGGAGCTAAATTACTTCCTCAGACTTCAAATCAAGCAACTTGAAGACGGAACTTTTGTGAGCCAAATGAAGTATTTGAATGGGTTACTCAAGCGCTTTGATATGGAAAACTCCAAAGTAATCGACACTCAAATGCCTACTACGGTTAATATGGATTGGGATGAACGGGTCGAGTCATAGGTCGACTCGACTCTGGAAAAACCTGTTTTAGTTGACTCAGCCCCTTTTTGAGTCGATTCATCGCCTATTTCACTTGAATAGTTTTGCTACGCGTCTGAACAGGTCGATTGACCTATGTGCACAGGTTGAGTGGTCGTTGTTGTTACTCAATTTTCTGCTGTGTATTTTTGCAAAAAAAACATTTTGTTGTGTTTGTGACTTGGTCAATGCATCATATATATATATATATATATATATATATATATATATATATATATATATATATATATATATATATATATATTCTAGAGTCTCTTTTTCAACAAAAATAAGAAAAGTGAAAGATATACACTAAAGTCTCTATTCATCTTCATTCTTCATTGCATTTTTCAACAACTACACATAACAATTTTTGTTGATCATAGTGCAGTGTTGTGGTGATAACATCCAAATAGGATTGTGTAATCTTAGTTTGGGTAGAGGCTTTGAGTGAGTTTTCTTTAATAAAACCATTTGGTTTTGTCCTCCAAGAATTGGGGGTTTTTGCACAAATCTTTGCTTTATAAATTCAGCCGAGTGAAAGGTTTGAAGAACGGTGGGTTTGTTCAAACAAGTAACAGTAACCGGAGGATTGTGAAGAAAGTTTTTGGTTCAAGCGTCATGCGATTGAAGTCAGCCGAGCAAGAAGTTTGGAGAACATGGAGTTCTTGCAATAAGGTAGCTACAATTGGAGGTTTCATGCATATCCGATCGAAATGAGCCGAGCTAGAGTTTTTGAGAACATGGAGTTCTTGCAATAAGGTAGCTATAATCAGAGGTTTGTTCGGAATGCTTGAAGTACTTGGTTTAACTAGAATCAAGGGGAGAGAAGTAAATAGGATCTGCAATGACACTTAGATTTTCTTGGTGGTGATCATTTATTCTCTTGTATAAACTTTGCAACATGATAATAAATATCTCTATTCTAGTTTTGGATTTGGGGGCAGACGTACCTGTAACGGTAAATTCATGACCATTAAGCTTTGGATAAACTTAACGTCCATAAAACCAGAGTCGCCACCGCGCTTTTATTGTTTCCAAAGAAAAAGAGAAAAGTACGAACAAAACCCAAAGATAACATGTTTTCAAATCAAAACTAATAAAATGCCAGAGATTACAGATAAGGGGGTTGGTTACACAGAAGGAAGGTGTTAGCATCCAAAGTATCCTAGGCACTCCTAGGGAGCCCTTTTTATGTGTGTATGTGTTTTGGTATAAAAGATGTTTGAGAAGACTAGAATGTGGGGTTGAGAAAAGAATTCATTGATTATATTTTTCTGTTTGACAAGACCTTCGGACTTGTGCCTACGTACCAACATGAAAATGAGGGATCAAAACCTCGTAGTTCGTGGTATCAATTTAAAAGTGAGTGAATTGCTTTTAACAAAAATTTAAATTTGAAAGAGGCACAAAAGGCCTAAAAGAATTTGAGTGAGTGTTAGTTCTTTTTTTCTTTTGAAAGTTTAAGTTAATATGGTTAAGTTTATTTACAAGTTTGATTTAAGAAAGGATTTTAAAAATGCAATGGCATAAGGCCAAAGTTTCTAATTTGCAATAAAGAGTCTAAGTTTAGAAATCACAAGCAAAGAAGATTTTGAAAAAATGGGGAGAGATTTGAAGTTTAAGAAATGGGAGGAGATGAAGAGACCAATCCTAAGCAAAAATTTAAAAGTTAAGAGTTGAAAAGATCTGACCAATGGGATGCAATTCAATAGACAAGAATGTCATACAAAATCCCACTTTTCCATTGGACTTTAGGATCAAGCAATATCAATACACAAATAGCAAGATGAAGAGCAAGGCATTAAATAAATATAGCCACATCCAAGCTAACAACTTCATAATCTTCTTTATCAGATGACATACTCCTTGAGTGGCCCAGAATAAGGCATTAGACACAGGTTCAAAGTAACATTTTCATCAAGACCATGTAGCAGATGGACTCAAGTGGATCCCAATACTCTCATCAGATGAAATCTCACTTCCTAATGACTTGGTTTCAGAAAAGTTGGCATTGGTCAAGTCCTTTTGCATAGGGAAAGTTGCCTAAGTCTAAGTCTAAGTCTCAGATTAAATCCAACAATCCACAAAAATACTTTTAGGGTTTTTGTTATTTATTATGTACTTTAAGTGAAAATATAATCACAATATATGGCTTCAGTGAGAAAAGTGAAAATTGAATTAAAATAAACAAGTTAAATGATATGTATAATGCCAAATGATAAATGGCTTGAATTTAAAGTGCATAAAAGTAAATGACTTGAAATTAAAAGTTA
Organism: Lathyrus oleraceus; assembly: GCF_024323335.1. Taxonomy (NCBI): domain Eukaryota; kingdom Viridiplantae; phylum Streptophyta; class Magnoliopsida; order Fabales; family Fabaceae; genus Lathyrus; species Lathyrus oleraceus. The sequence goes on along the minus strand of NC_066579.1, from coordinate 48,073,060 downwards.
GTCAAATGGTTAGTCGATTAGAAGTTAGTGGAGTTTTGCTTTTCAATTGTTTAAGTCATTCTTTGGAGAACACTCAACCCTCTATTCACAAGCATGGATCCTTGAACCAAGATATCTTCCAAAGGAAGGAAAAAATGCCAAGTTTCCACACAATACCATGTAAGGGGGGAGACTTACAATCTCACTTACTAGAATTCTATGCCTTTTGTGTCAAAATTTAGCGCTATGTTAAGCAATCGTAATTGGACTTATGTAGAAATCACAACTATCTGAGGCCGGGCAATAATTTTTTTGGTGTTAATGTATGTTAGAGATATGGTATAATGAACCATACTCCTAAAACATACCACACACAAAAATAAAATGATCAAAGGGTCGACCTAATTTCATCCATACTTGTATTAGTTCATGAACCAATTAGCCTTAGGCTACTGAGATGTCATTGGTCAATGAGAGGAGTGGGATAGAAAGGGTTTGAAGATGAAGAGGGAGGGGAGACGAGACAAACACAAATTGGTCATGGGAGGAATTTTATCAAATTAAAATCATTCATTCATTTTGGAAGATGAAATGTACATTTCATCAATCCCCTAAATCTAATCAATTTAATCCAACAAAAGTCAAATCAACATTGACCAAGACCCAAACACAATAGTCAAACTCCACAAGTCAATAAAAATGGCTCAACATAATTTATCTCAATTAAACAAATTAAATATCAATTAAAAATGTATTAAATTAAATTATGTTTTACCAAAAACCTAAAACCTCTTCAAAACACCAAATAAATGGCCAAGAGATTTATCATTGGTCAAACTAGGTTAATGGACCTTGGAGAAAAAATGTCACTATATTTAAAAAGTCAGAAGTATTTTTAAACAATTAAAAATATGCACAAAAATAATTAAAACATGAAAAATATCAATATTGATCCAAAAAATAATTTGAATTCAGAAAATGAAAGAGGAAAATATTAGAATTTTTTGGGTGAAAGTCCCATATTTTTTGGATCAATCATGAAATTAATATGAATTAATAAAAATAGAGCAAATAAAATGAAAATTCAAAAATTCAAAAATACGTGGACCATCTGATCTCCCTCATTAATTGGGGTGGCAGATCAAATGGTCCAAAGCGCGCGTTCCATGTGGTCTTGAGTCAAAGTAGCAACACACGTGGTAATCACAACCAACGCCCCAAATTAAAACATTTTAAAAGGATCTCGTGGTTGAGAAGCTTGCCAACATATCGCCGGAGTCAGAGATCCGATCTTCTTCTCTGATGGACCTCACCGGACTGGTCCACCTTTAACCATCACCAAAATGAAAAAGCAAGACATGGAATTCAAAGAAAAAATGCTCAGGAGCTCGAATCTGGCCTCAATTTTGTCTAACTCCAAGTATATAAGAAGATACAGGGAGTTGAACTTTGAGGATCATGAACTGAGTTGCTTCCATTTGACCTCAAAGCAACTCAATCTTATTACCTACATTGGTAGGACTTTAGACAATAAAAAATCAACAAGAATAGTGGAGAAATAAGAGAGAATCGAAGAGTGGAAGTTTCTGAAAATTCACCTTCGAGTTGATCCAATTTGACTTGATCTTGATCTGGATTTGATTGCTTTCTCCTCCTCTTGCTTGTTGAAACCAAATGAACTAAAAATGGAAGTGGATTTCTGGAGTTTGAACTTCCAAACAAATGGTGAAGTTCAAGCTCGATTTCACAATAAATCTCAGAAAATTCTATGGCAGTGAGGGTTTGCAGAGGTCTAGCAAAGCTTGGGCAAGGTGTTGATGATGAATCTGAAGCCTTAAGCTTGTTTAAATAGGCAATGTGTTTGATATTTGCACCACTTGAAAATTGGACAAAAATAGTGATTCACTTGCATGGGTGTACGGGCAATCATTTGGGCCTCAAGAGTGATGGAATCCAACTCCAAATCATGTATAAAGTCTGCTGAAATCATTGTGTGCGAGCATGGAAATGGAAATGATCATGTGAAGTTCAATCTTTCCAAAACACTTCCCATAATGAAGCCATGGGCAAGTCCTTCAATTTTGGTTCAAATGAGATAATCTTGGATGTTTTGGAAAGTAGAGATCAAGGGGAACAACTTTCATGTTGAACACTTTTTCATTTGAAACTTGGATCATGATGGGTTTTGAGGTGGAAGTTTGGGAAATCAAACATATTTGAAAATTTTCTAAGTCCCAAGTCAAATATTCACTTCTTCCACCTTGAATAACTTTTTCTGGACTTTAAATGAGAAACTTTACTTCATCAAAGTTATATCTCTTTCAAACCTCTTCAATTTCGTCACACATTTGCCCTCATTTGGATTTGGCATGAAGGAGTTATGCATTTTAGAAGTTGGGGAAAATCACTTGTTCAATGGTATTGGCCCAAAATGACCTATAATGTTTCCTCTTGGCACATGCATTTTCAAGTTGAATTTTCACTTCCTCAAAACTTAAAAGTTGAAGTAGACATATTTAAATTGATCATGGAGTTTTAATGGCTTTCATCTCATAAAAATTGAGCAAATTATGGCCTGAGAAGTTGACCTTCAAGCTAGGGTTTAGCCAAAATGACCTATAATCTTTCACCCTAAAAAATGACTTTCCAAGTAAAACTAGATCTTGAACTCAACATGAAAGTTGTTTGTAATGTCATTTAGGGTAACCTTTCTCTTAGAATCATTTTCATATTATAAAAATTGTAGGAGATAGGGTCTAGGGAACCCCAGTTTTGACTAGTTGACTTTCTCTGGTCAACCACCATGAACCCTCTTGCTAGCTTGACATTCTCTTGACTTTTGGGACTCATGGAGGATCATATATTCATACTATGATGAAATTTGGAATATCCCTTGAAATATTTGATCCATTGTTGAAGAAACTTGTTGAAGAAGTCACATAAGATACCCAGATGAATTAGGGTTTCCAAGGCAAACCAACTCCAAACTCTTGATAATTTCTTGATCAAAATAACATGTGAAAATAATGGGGATCCATATATGATACTTAGAGCTATTGTATACCAATTCTTGATTGATCTCCTTGCATTGAGGGTCTTAAACCCTAGATATGAGCTTGATAAAGCATAGGTGAACATGCACACTACCTACAAAAGAGTTAAACTATATAATGACATATGTTTGGCATTTTGGTTTGTAAATAATGAAAAATGAAGTATGATACAAACAAATGTGCTTGGTGATCTCTCCCAATGCAAACCCAATAAATAAGGAGTAAGGAGGATGCCTAGTTGTGATCCCAATGCTAATGCATATGATGAGATAACATGAGGGATCTTATGGTCAAAATTGGGGTCTTACAGTTGCCCCCATTTAAGGACGTTCTAGCTGAGGAGATGAAGGTTAGAATCTTCGTATCGACTCAGTAGAATGGACTTAAATAACTACATAAAGAAACAAATTTTGGTCCCTAAGATACCTCATGATGCATATGATATGAAATGTTAAAAATAATCTCTATGGGGAAAATGTTTCCACAAAGGAAAAAGAATCTGGAGAGACTGAAAGTCCGCAGGAGCATAATGCATTCCATAAGGAAAACTCACTAGGGAGACACAAAGTCTGGGGGATAAAAGTTATGCGTAGGCCAGACTACGGTTTAAAACTGTTGGGGAACACGAGAGATTCCATGAAAATAAATCAATGGAAATAATCAACCGAGGATGAAAAGAACACCTGCAGGGGAAACAAGTAGATCAAAACAAAGCTGAAATACTCGAACCAAGCAGGAAAAAGCGATCTCACTGAGGAAATACACACTCAAACTCAACTAGGGAAGAGATGATCTTCAACACAGGAGTAACAAAAATGTATTGTCCACTACCGGCGACTGGGTAATGGGATAACACATCTGACAGGGAGGACATCCACTACCAGTTAGGGTAAACATATCAAGAATGACTCACTGAGGGAAAATGGGAAGTGTATTCATTACCAGTTACTGGGTAAGAATAACCTGCCGAGGAAAAGCCAAAATAGGATTTACAACTACCGGTTACTGGGCTAAAGACCAAAGAGAGAGAATACCCGTCACTGGTTAAAGTGAACGTATCAAGGATAGACTCAAAGGGAAGAATGTCCGTCATCAGTTAGGATGAACATATCAAGGATAGACTGCCGGAAAAAATGGGGATTACATCTATGATTTACTAGATAGAATACCGAAAAGAGAACATCTGTCATCGGTTAAGATGAACATATCAAGGATAGACTCATAGGGTAGAAATAGGAATTATATCTATTGGTTACTGGATAGAATGCTGAAAAGAGAATATCCGTCATCAGCTAAGATGAACATATCAAGGATAGACTCCAAGGGGAAGCAGGATTTACAACCACCAGTTACTTGGCAGAAGACCGCAAAGAGGAGGAAACCCGTTATCAGTTAGGATGAATATATCAAGGATTAACCCTCTAGGGAAAGAAACATGGATTACAACTACCTTTTTACTGGGTAAAATACCAAAAAAAAAGAATATTCGTCACCAGTTAAGATGAACATATCAAGGCTAGAATCAAAGCAGGGGAAGAAAATATCCGTCATCGGTTAGGATGAATGTATCAAGGATAGACTTCCTGGGAAAACGTGAAAAAAAATTTGCTGGGGAGAAAATGGAAATAGGTTACTTTTACTGGGTATTGGGAGAAAGTAAAAATACTCACAAATTGAGAAGAATATTACCAGTTACTAGGTAATAGACTCTCAGGGGACCAAAAGCACCTATGTAGGTAAGAGCTAGAAAGGAAGGGTCAATCAATGACTCAACCCGATGAGGATATAACTCAGGGGGGGTAGTTCCATTCAGATAATCAACTGGGAGGAAGCTTAAATAATAATCATCCATGAGGACATAACTCAGTGGGGAATGAGAATGGTTAAATTATTTCTACTTAAGGGGGCGACACTCTACAATTGAAAGAGGACAAACACACCAAATCTGTGCATGGGAAAGGATACCACCACAGCAGAGGATCAGAGAAATAATGAATCACAAAGTACAAAAAATGTAATAATGAAATCTATGAATGTATATGTATTTGTATATATATACATATATGTCTATATATATATATATATATATATATATATATATATATATATATATATATATATATATATATATATATGATTATGCTGACAAAACGATCACAAAGGATACAAACGCCACCGATATTAATCATTAATACAACACTCAACCAATATCAACAGGGGGGAATCAACTGGAGAAAGAGAGCTGAAAGGTAAACACAAACTATCCATCTCAAAGGCTCAACCCTGGATGGGGAAAGATGTCGGATTTGTTGGGAATCTGAATTGTCGGCTCTGTGGGGGAATTTTAGGTCAACACCATATCAAACGGGAGACAACCTTGCAGAGGACCAGAAAACTGCTCCAGAATCAGTGCTGAATGAAATTCGCCGGAGCCTTGCGAGGAAACAAGACTCTACTGAGATAGCGTGCCCACAACTCGAGGGAGGCATTCCCAAACTCAGCTGGGGAAACCAACAAAACTCGGCTGGTGGTGCTGAAATGTTGCTGGAGGGGTTGCAAAACTCAAACCAACTACTTGGGGAGAACCAACATTGTCTCGGATTTAGGGCTTACCGTTTTTCAGACCGCTGTTGATATTCCTCAAATGAAATCGAAGAAAAAAAGTAATTGCTTTTATTATTTTAAGAAAACATGATTTTGGTTTAAGATTTAACTTAAAAAATGATAATCATAAAATTAAATCTATTTTAGCTGAAATAAGTAAGACTAGAAACAATTGGATAAAAAGCTCAACTTTATTTAATTGAATGGTAGTCTGTAAATGACAAGACTCCATAGATCTTTACAAAAGTTGAAAAATGGTAATTGATATGGAAAAAGGCTACAATGAATACAATGATCACAAATCTTTTTACCGACTTCAATATCCACGGTACTCCTGGCTTCGGTTGAAGACGAATTAGAACCAAAGGTTGTGCTCAAGAATTTCTTCAAGACTGAAGATCAACAGGATGCAGTTACTTGCCATAATCCCTAATTTTTGCATAAATCACCCCAAGGTGGGGTACTCAATCTATGGGGATAAATTTTCTCTTATATGTCTCTAACTTTTGCCTGGATCGCCCTTTCGGGTTTTCAATCCACCGAGACGCTCATTTTTTGCCTAAGTCGCCCTTTCGTGTTTTCAACTTAGTGAGTTGTTCTTTTCTTTTTAGGCGAAGTATTTCGTGACTGCATCGGCATTCACAGGACGAGTGAACTCTTCACCATCCATAGTTGTATGAATCAAAGCACCGACTGAAAGGGCTCTTTTAACAACATATGGGCCTTCATAATTGGGAGTTCATTTGCCCCTAGCATCAGGTTTGAAAGATAGAACCTTCTTGAGCACGAGGTCACCTTCTCTGAACACACGAGGTCTGACCTTCTTATCAAAAGCTTTCTTCATTCTCTGCTGGTATAACTGACCATGACACATGACAGTCAACCTCTTCTCTTATATTAAATTAAAATGGTCATACCTGGTCTGACATCATTTAGCCTCAGTCAACTTGGCTTCAATCAACACACGCAATGATGGGATCTCAACCTCTACCGGGAGCACAACCTCCATGCCATAAATAAGAGAGAAAGGGGTTGCCCCTGTTGAAGTGTGGGTGGATGTACGATACCCGTGCAAATAAAATGGGAGTTTCTCATGACAATCCTTGTACGTCACAACCATCTTCTGGGTGATCTTCTTAATATTCTTGTTTGCAGCTTCAACAACCCCGTTCATCTTAGGTTTGTAGGGAGAAGAATTATAATGTGCAATCTTAAAGTCTTTGCAAAGAGCTTCCTCCATATTATTATTCAAGTTAGATCCATTACCAGTAATGATCTTACTTGGCACACCATACAGGCATATAATCTGATTTTTGATAAACCTCACAACAACTTTCTTAGTTACATTCACATACGATGCCACTACAACCCACTTGGTGAAATAGTCAATTGCCACCATAATGAAACGATGTCCGTTCGAAGATTTGGGCTCAATCATGCCAATCATATCAATTCCCTACATGGAGAAAGGCCATGGGGGAGGAAATGACGTTCAACAGTGTCAGAGGAACATGAACCTTATCTTCATAAATTTGACACTTGTATCATTTCTTCACAAACTTGCAACAGTCAGGTTCCATTGTTAGCCAATAGTAACCTGCTCTTAACATCTTCTTAGCCATAACATGTCCATTGGAATGAGTACCAAAGGAACCTTCATGGAATTTAGTCATCAATAAGTCTGCTTTGTGTCTATCCACGCGTCAGAGAAAAAACATATCAAAGTTTTTCTTCTAAAGCACATCACCATTCAGGTAGAAGTTGCCAGCTAATATCCTCAAAGTATTCTTATCTTTCGAAGATGCCCCAAGTGGGTAAATCTGACTTTGGAGGAAACACTTGATATCAAAATACCACGGCTTCTCATCTTTGACCTCTTCAACAGCAAACACATGAGTTGGCCTATCAAGACGCGCCACAATCAAATTGGGAAATTCATTCCAATACTTCACCATAATCATTGAAGCCAGCGTTGCAAGGGCATCTGCTATCCAATTCTCATCTCGAGGTATATGATGAAACTCAACCTTTATAAAGAAAGTTGAAATCCTCCTCGCATAATCACTATATGGTATCAAACCAGGTTGATTCGTCTCCCAATCATCTTTGATCTGATTTAGAACCAAAGCTGAATCTCCATAGACGTCTAAATACTTGATTCTGAGATCAATGGCCTCTTCAACCCCATAATGCAAGCTTCACACTCAGCCATATTATTCTTACACTTGAAAGTCAATCTAGATGTAAACGGAAAATGTGTGCCTTGAGGAGTAATAATCACTGCCCCAATGCCATTACCATACTGATTAACAGCTCCATCAACTACCATGCCCCAACAGGAACCAGGTTCTGGCCCTTCTTCAAGCAATGGTTTGTCACAATCTTTTTTCCAGGTACAAGATCTCATTATCAGGAAAATCATATTGTACTGACTGATAGTCTTCAATAGGTTGGTGAGCCAAATGATCAACCAAGACACTACCTTTGATAGCTTTTTATGATCAGTATTCAATATCATACTCAGACAACAACATATGCCAATGGGAAATCCTCCCAGTTAAAGAGGCTTCTCAATAATATACTTGATTGGATCCATTTTGGATATCAACCAAGTGGTATAATTCAACATATACTGACGCAGACGCTTAGCAGTCCAAGCCAATGCTCAACAAGTCTTCTCAAGCATAGAATACCAAGTCTCACAGTCGGTGAATTTCTTGCTGAGGTAGTAAATAACATATTCTTTCTTCCCAGTTTCATTTTGCTGACCAAGAACACAACCCATACTTTCATCAAGCACAGTCAGATACGTGATCAAAGGTCTTTCTTCAATAGGTGGAGACAGAATCGGAGGCTCAAGCAGATACTCTTTGATACTATCAAAAGCTTTCTGGAAATCCTAGGTCCAATCACAAGACTGATCTTTCTGAAGAAGCTTGAATATAGGTGAACACTTGGCAGTCATATGTGAAATGAATCTTGAGATATAATTCAAGCAGCCGAGAAAACCTCTGACTTACTTCTCAGTTTTGTGCGCATGCATCTCTTGTATTGCTTTGACCTTAGCAAGATCAACTTCAATACCCTTCTCGCTGATAATAAAGCCCAACAACTTACCAGAACAAACACCAAAAGTACATTTACTGGGATTCAAGTGGAGTTTATACTTCCTCAAACGCTGGAATAACTTCAACAAATGCTCAACATGTTCTTCTTCATCACTGGATTTAGCAATCATATCATCATCATAGACTTCGATCTCTTTTTGCATCATATCATTAAAAAGAGTGGTCATTATGTAAGACCCCAATTTTGACCCTAAGATCCCTTATGCAATTTTATCATAAGCATTAACATTGGGATCATACCTTGGCTACACCTCCTTACCCCTCTTTCATTGGGTTTGTTTTGGGGAGAGATCACCACGCACTATGTGATTGTATCATACTTGTATACCATCATCTTACTAACCAAAGTACAAAAATATGCATTTGTATTTGCCTTACTCTTTTGTAGGTAGGGATGATCTCCATTGATCTATCAAGTTCATATCTAGGGTTTGAGACCCTCATGAAAAGAGCACAACCATGAATTGATCCAATAATGGTTATGAGCATCATATATGAGTTCCATTGATTACTACATGTTATATTAATCAAGTTTGCTTCAAGAGTTTGAGGGTGATTTGCCTGGGAAACCCTAGTTTGACTAGGTATCTTGAGTAACTTCTCCAACAAGCTATCTTACCAATTGATCAAATTTCTCAAGGGACATTTCAAAATTCATAATCTTATGCATATATGATCTATCATGAACCAAGAAAGTCCAAAGAATTAAAGGTTTGCAAGTTGGTTGATGGTGGTTGACCAGATGAATTCATCTGATCAAAATTGGGTCTCCTTAGACCCTATCTCCTACAATTTTCACCATATGAAAATGATTCCAAGAGAAACGTTACTCTTAATGACATTCCAAACAACTTTCATGTTTATACCTAGATCTAGTTTTTCTTGGAAAATCATTTTTCAATGTTGAAACATTATAGGTCATTTTGTCTAAACCCTAATTTGAAAGTCAACTTCCCAAGGCCATAACTTGCTCAATTTTTATGAGATGAAAGATTTACAAGTTTCACAATAAAATTCAAGATGTATAATTAAACTTTTATGTTTGGAGTGAGAGATAATTCAACTTTTATGAGCATGTCATATGTGGTTACATTATAGGTCATTTTTGACCTATACCATTGAACAAGTGATTTTTCCAAATTTCAAAAATGCATAACTCTATCATTCTAAATCCAAATTACATGAAATTGGTGACACTTTTGAAGGTCTTTGAAACATCTACAACTTTGATGAATACACTTTTATTATTTGAAGCTCACATAAAAAGTTAAGCAAGGTGGAATATTGAGATACATGGCTTGACACTTAGAAAATTTTTCAACATGTTGAAATTTCCAAACTTTCACCTCAAAATTCTCCATGTTCCAAGCTCCAAATGAAAAAATGTTGAACATAAAACTTGTTCCCCTTGATCCAAGCTTTCCAAAGAACCCAAGTTCATGCATTTTGGATGAGGTTTGTTAGGTCTGCGCATGGCTTTAACAGGGCTGCATCATTGGAAAGAATCAATTACATAAAATTCAGTTCACAATGCCGTGCCATTCAAGCTTCATTCTGACTTCATTTGGATTGATTTTGGACCCTTTTGCATTGCATCATGGACATGTACATGCCCATTCACTCGTGCCACCAACATTGCTAATATTGAAGTGTGCAAATATCATTCATTCATGCTATAAATACATGACCTCTGTACTTTGCCCCCCATTTAAACCCTCATATTTTAAAGGAAAACCTGAGAAATTTCAATTTGAAATTTGAGTTTGAATCTCAACTGTTGGAGATTCAAGAACTCAAGGACTCAAAGCCTTGAAACCTCTCTAATCACTTCCTGCTATCTTCTCAAGTGTGATCAGATAGTGTGTGGAGCAAGCAACATCAAGAACTGCATAGCATTGAAGGTAATTTTCAGAAAACTTCATCTCTTCAATTCTCTCTCAATTCTACTCAATTCTCTTGGATTTATGGTTGTCTGAAGTTCTACCAATGTAGGCAAGAAGATTGAGTTGCTTAGAGGTCAAATCGAAGCAACTCAATTGACACACCTCAAAATTCAACTCCTCATATTTGTATATATATGTGGAGTTAGTAAAAATTGAGGTCAGATTCGTGCTCTATGCCATTTTTTCTTTCATATCATGTCCTCCTTTTTCATTTATGTAATGGTGATGACTGAGCCAGTCCGGTGAGCCTCGCCTAAGAAGGTGACCAGGGGCCCAGCACCGGTGGTGTGCTGGACAGGTTCTGAGCCACATTATCATTCCAAAATGTTTTAATCTCATGCGTCCATTGTGAATACCAGGCGTGTGGATGAGTTGACTAGCGTGTATCATGGAACACGCGTTCTAGGCCACTTGATCTACCACCTCAATTAATGAGGGAGATCAAGTGGCTCACGTTTTTCACATTTTCTGATTTTTGTTTTAATCCTTTTATTTTCATTAATTCATATTAATTTTAACATTGATCCAAAAAATATGGGAGTTTCACCAAAATTTTTCAAATAATTTCCTCTTTCATATTCTGAATTAAAATTATTTTTTGGATCATTATTAATATTTTTCATGATTTAATTGATTTTGTGATTATTTTTAATGCTTTAAAAATACTTTTAAGTCTTTAAAAATTCTGAAATTTTTTCTCCAAAGTCCGTTGACCTTGTTTGACCTATGGTAAATCTTATGGCCATTTCTTTGGTGTTTTGATGAGGTTTTAGGTATTTGACAAACCAAAATTAATTTAAATGCATTATTTTAGTATTTTTAATTTGAATAATTGCCAAATAATTTTGTTGAGCATTTGTGATGACTTGTTTGAGTTTGACTCTTGTTTTTGTGCCTTGGTCAAGGTTGATTTGACTTTGTCAAGTTAATATCATTGGATTTAAGGGATTGATGGAATCTACATTTCATCTCCCAAAATGAATGAATGATATTAATTTGGTAAAAGTCCCCCTTTGACCAATTTGATTTTTGATCCATTCGCCTCCCTCTTCATCTCATTCCATTTCTTTATGCATCCATTTCATTTGGTCTATGATATCTCAAAGTCCAAAGGCTAGTTGATTGAAAAATCAACATAAGTATGGATGAGATTAGGCCACCTCTTTTGCATATTCTTTTTGTGTGTGGTATGTTTCATGAGAATAGTCCATTATACTATGTCTCTAACATGCATTAGCACCAAAATTCTATTGTCCAGCCTCAAATAGTTGTGACTTCTATATAAGTCCAATTACGATTGCTTAACTTAGCGCTAAATTTATGACACAAAAGGCATAACATTCTAATTAGTGAGATTGTAAGTCTCCCCTCTTTCATGGTATTGTGTCGAAACTTGGCCTTTTTTCCTTCCTTTGGAAGATATCTTGGCTCAAGGATTCATGCTTGTGATAAATGGGTTGAGTGTTCTCCAAAGAATGACTTAAAAATGAAAAGCAAAAGCAAAACAACACTAACTTCTATCACATTAACAACTAACTTTTAATTCCAAGCCATTTACTTTAATGTCAATTAATTTTAGTCTTTATTCATTTACCATTATCCATACCATTCTAATTGTTTATGTTAATGCAATTTTCACTTTGACCATTTGGACCATATTGTGTGATATATCTTGTTTGTGTATACTTTGTTTGTTTGTGTGGTCTTTGACCATTAATGTACATAATAACAACAAAAACCCTAAAAAAAAATTGTGTGGACTGTTGGCTTGATCTTGGACAAATGGAATTAGAACTTAGGCAACATTCCTATGCTTAAGAACTTGGCCAATGCCAACTTTCTGTGAAACCAAGTGCTTTCAATTTGAAACTTCATCTAATACATTATTCAAGATCCCTCTGAGTTCATGTGCCACATGATCATTTTGAAGCTGTTATTTTGAACATGTGGCTTGTGGAATTCATCTATTACATGGGCTAATCTGAAGAAGATCATGGAGTGGCTAAAGCTTATATGTGGCTATCTTTATTTGATGAATTTGATATTCAAGATAATAGAATTGTGCATTTGTGTGTTGCTTGATTCTAAATGTCCAAGGGAATTCTGGGTTTCTATTGACATTCTTGTCTATTGGATTGCTACCCATTTGGTCAGATCTTTTCAACTCTTAACTTTTAATTTTGTGCATAGGACTAGTCTCTTCATCTTCTCTCCATTTCTTTAATTTCAAAATCTCTCCCTCCCTTTTCAAAATCTTCTTTGATTGAACTTATTTTGTTCTAAACTTTAACCAGTTAGCAAAAAGATAGAAACTTTGGCCTTATGCCATTGCATTTTCAAACTTCTTTTCTTAAATCAAATTTGTAAATAAACTTAATTTTACTTGACCTAAACCTTCAAAAAAATCAAAAAAGAACTAACTTATTCAAACCATCTTTAGGCCATTGTGCCATTAAAACTTAATTTTTGTTAAAAGGAAGGCATCCACTTTTAAATTTGTATCACGAACTACGAGGTTTTCATCCCTCATTTTTATGTTGGTACGTAGGCACAAGTCCGAAGGTCTTATCAAACAAAAAAATATAATTAATTGAATTTTTCTCTCATCCCCCCATTCTATTTGTTTGTAAACATCATCTTTATACCAAATACATATGCACACAAAAAGGGCTCCCTAGGAGTACCTAGGACACTTTGGGTGCTAACACCTTCCCTCTGTGTAACCAACCCCCTTACCTGTAATCTCTGACATTTTATTAGTTTTGATTTGAAAAATTCTTACTTTTGGGTTTTGTTCGCAATTTTTCCCTTTTCCCTTGGAAACAATAAAAACCCGGTGGCGACTCTTGTTATTTGATGTCTAGCTTATCCATAGCTTGACGATCATGAATTCACCACTACACATTGCTCTCGAGTAGGTTGCACCAACATTCTTTAAACCGGAAGGCATCATTCTATAACAGAATGTTCCCTAGGGTGTAATGAATATGGTCTTCTCCATATCTTTGGGTGCCATTTTGATATGATTATAACCGAAAAATCCATCCATAAATGAAAAGACTTTGAATTTAGTTGTATGGTCTACCAACATATCAATGTGTGGTAGAGGGAAATCATCTTTCAGACTAGCCTTGTTGAAATTTATGTAATCGACACACATACGGACTTTTCCATCTTTCTTCGGAACATGCACAATATTGGCCACCCAATGCGGATACTCAGCAGTAACAAGGAAACCGATGTCAATCTGCTTTTGCACTTCATCTTTGATCTTCACTGCCATATCAGGATGAGTTCTTCTCAACTTATGCTTGATTGGCGGGCATTCTGGCTTCAACAGCAATCTATGCTCCACAATCTCAGAATCCAAACCAAGCATATCTTGATAGGAACAAGCAAACACATCTGAATACTCTCGAAGAAGATCAACCAACCCCTTCTTAACCTCTGGACACAGTTGAGACCGAACTTGACTTCCTCCACATCATCCTCGGAACCCAAGTTGACTAACTCAATCTGCTCTTTGAATGGCTGAATGACTTTTTCCTCGTGCTCAAGTAGACAAGACAATTCATCAGACACTTCTTCATCACTTCCTTCCTCAGCCTCAAACACAGGGAATTCAAAGTTTGGAGAAGGAGTAGGATCATTGTATTCGATGGGTTTAGAAACCAACTTGCATAATAATTTGATATTTTGATTTTAGAGAAGTGGATTATGACAATTATTATTTATTTAATCATTTTTTATAAGATTACCATTTTCAGAAAAGCGAAAAGTAAAAATAAAACATCATAGATGTGGATGAATAAAATTTCATTTTATTGATGATCAAATTGAAATACGCCGAACAATGTTCACTTCTCCCTTAGGCATAGGAGAAGGATTTTCAAAAATAATAAAAGCAACTACTTAGAGTGATGAACAATAACATGAACATCGACAGGGACCCAATTGTTGCAATCTTTTCCATGCGTCACAAAATTGGTGCAGGATTCATCTTCATGCCCCTCGATCACTGCAGCTGAGTGTTGTTCAATACCACGAATGAACCCTTCGCTACGGAAACTAGGTTTCACATCTTCATCTTTGACAACAGACAATCCTTGCTAGAATCTCAAACTGGTTCGGTTCTTGTTTTCAGCGACCTCTACCATCCGGCCCCACTGATTTGAACTTCCATCTTCAACAATCTTCTAAGCATCTTTAAAAGAGGACATAAGTGCCCCAATTCTCTTTTCTTCAACAATAGATAAAGCTGGGAATAAAGTTCCAATATCAACCTCAACTTCTACATACGAGAAAGACGATAGATGACTTACTAACAACGCTTTTTCTCAACCCACAATGACGAGCTTACCATTCTTCACAAGTTTCAAATTGTGATGTAGAGTAGAAGTTACAGGTCCAGCCTCATGTATCCATGGACTTCCCAACAAGCAACTATAAGCCGGGTGGATATCCATTACTCGAAATGTAATTTGGAAATCACTCGGACCTATCTTCACTGGAAGGTCCACCTCACCAATAATAGACTTGTGAGAACCATCAAAATCATTGACGATCACGCCACTGTATCTCATCAGATCCCCTTGATATGTTAATTTGGACATAATTGACTTGGGAAGTACATTTAGCGAAGAACCGGTATCAACCAACACATTTGAGAATGCATCCTCCTTAAAATGCATCGGTAGTTCTTCATCACAAAAGCTCAAGTTGTTATAGGAAGTGATGTTAGCAACAATGTGATCGAATTGATCCAGAGTTACATCATGTTCAACATATGCTTGCTCCAATACTTTTTGCAATGCTTCTTTGTGCGCTTCAGAATTCATGAGCAGAGACAACACTGAAATTTTGGAAGGAGTTTGGAGCAGTTGCTCCACCATATTGAATTCACTTTTCTTAATCAATATTAGTACCTCATCATCATCATTAGGCTTTAAATTGCTAGATTCATCAAACTAACACTTTGGAGCACTAATCGGATTTACTGTAGGTACATCAACCTTCTTACCGACATCCTCTATATCTTTTGGGAAAACAGGACCAAAAACATGACCACTACGTGTCACCTTTGTAAAATCAGCAATGTTCACAAAGGAATTAATCGTAGGCAATAGAACCTCTTGACCATTTTCCAACATAGTAGCATTATACTGGTATGGAATAGCTTTATCGGATGCATATGGGACTGGGCCCGTTAACCGTATTACCAACAGTGATACCGATCTATTAATGTTGTTGTTGCTACTATCAAATTGAATCACCACCCGCTAAGGGGTCTTAAATACTTGCACTATCACGTTCATATCATCTATATCCCTTGACTGTTGAATCTGGATTACATTCTCATCCATCAACTTCTGCATATATGTCTTGATGACTGAACACCCATGGGGGTTTACACTGCAAATTACACAACCATCATGGTCGTGCTCACAATCACTGATGGTACACATGGTCCTATGCATCTCCACCAAGGACCGACGAATACATCGTACATCGAAGACTCGGAAGCTTCCTGGACAACCATCTCATATTAACAGAGGAATTAGTATGAGCCGGCAATGAGTTTACTTTTACATTCAGTGCACGGTCCTCGAAGGACACCATCCCACTTTTCACTAGCTTCTGTACCTCGTACTTCAACGGGTAGAAGTTTTCAATATCGTGTTTGGGAGCTCCTTGATGAAAGGAACAACTAAGTTCTGGCTTATACCACCATGGAAGTGGTCCTGGAATTTGCGGCAGATTTCTTAGTTGGAGAAGTTTCTTGAGAACCAAGTGTAGCACCTCAAATTTGCACCTATCATTGTACATACATTCTCATATTAGGTCATAGCATAACATGGTCCACTGCATAGCATTGCATTGTCCCATTTGCCTCAAGTGCAAGCCAATCAAGAAATTAGGTCAAACTGGTTAGGAGATCAGTCAGTCAAGCAAGCAAGTGCATTTCTCAAGAAGCCAAGGCCCTAGGGTTGGTCCAACATGTTCACATGACTTGGGGATCCATTTGAAGTGTTTTGGTAAAGGATTGGATGTTCAGAAGTCATCAGTCAATGCACAATCAGTCAGAAACCCTAAAAGTCAACTGTTGGTCAACAGTCCATTTAATCAGTGTTTTGATGGTGGGATTTGGTTTGAGAGAGCTTATTCATGTCCAAATAGACCTCATATATCATGTCAAACAACATCATGGAAGATTTTGAAGCCAGATCAGAAATTTCCAAAAATGGAAACTGGACCTGTAGTTGAAACCTGCCCAAAATGGAAAGTCTTGATCCTCAAACTTACATCATGATACAAGCTTCAAATGAATTTTTGCCCAACATGAAAGTTGAAAATCTTGTTCTCCCATTTCCAAAAAGTCCAAGAACACTCAATTCCCATGTATGGTTGGCAAGTTATGATCAAATCATTTTCAGAAATTCTTGAACTTCAAAAGGCCATATCTCTCAAACCATTTGGCCAATTTGGGTGGGGTTTTTTTCTACAAGTCACATTTGATCCCCTCTTTCCAAAAATGTAAATTTCATGTACCAAAACTTCACCAATCAAAATGGCACTTTTGAACCTACATGGATTATTTTCAAGTGAGGTGAAAAATTGAACTTTCCAAATAATCATTTCCAACCATTTCTACCATCCAAACATGTTCTGAAATGTTATTTGTGACTTGTGGAAGGTCATTTTCGTGCAGTACACATACCCATTCCTAACTTGCTTGAAATTTGGCCAAAAGTACACTTTTCTTACCAACTCTATCCCACATTTCCATGGACTTTGATTTGTACTCTTAAACAGAGAATATAAAGATGATTTTCTGTCATTTTACAAACCCTAGCAGCCACAAGATATCACAAAGACTTCACTCATTCTCTCAAACTTCATTCTTTGCATTTTTCAAAATCTGTCAAAGAAACTCAAAGAGCTTGACATTGCCTTGCCTAAAACAACATCCATACAACATCGTGAACCTGTTTCAACCATCATTCTCCAGCTGGAAGGCCATTTCCACGACTGTTTTTCCTCAAGCATCATCAATGGCAGTCCAAGTTTGAAGCCATTCCAAGCTATTTCGAGCCAAGATTCCTTCATCATTCAACCTTGGGGAGCTTAAGGAGCATCTGTTTCACTTTAACATGGCCAAATAACAACCGAATCGACACTGCTCTTCCAACTTGGTGCTTTTAGTTGCTTAGTTCCTTGTGAACTTTTGCTTTGCTTTGCTTATATAAGCAATTTGCATTGAGGTATATTTCTAATCTTCATGTAGTCTGGAAGACCTGGCCTGTTACTTGGCCAGGCAACTGTCTGAAGTCCTCCTTAAGAGGCAATGTTTGTGGATGTTTAACTTTGTCCTTGCATAGAGTCAAAGACCTCCTAAGTGAAGAGGCAATTGGCAGAACCCAAGGGATATGCAATCTATCCCCTGCTATTCTGTGTGTCATCTGCTTTGCTCACACCACTGTGTTGATGCATTGCAGATACAAACCCAAGATCTTGTACAATTGTACAGTTGAGTCAGTTTTAAATGTGTAGAAGGGTTCCCACTTTCTGAACCCACACATTCTTGTCTTAAGCTCTCCCAGGCCAGGGATAAGAGCTGTGAAGTCTTATCTTCACTCACCTTTCATCTGCTTCACCTTAGCCCCTCAATGGCAAGGTTAAGAGCTAACACTACCCAGTTCCAGTGGTTTGTTTGTTGAGGTTGATATGACCCCTCGACTAAAACCTAACCCTTGTGTGAGCCCTTGTTTGTATATAGTGTGTGCTACCTGTGCTTGTATGTTTGTTTGACTTGCTTCCTGTGCAAGTTAGGGTTAGTTTAGACTTGCTTCCTGTGCAAGTTAGGTTTTGCTTGGCTTGCTTCCTGTGCAAGTTAAGTGTGTGTGTGGCTTGCTTCCTGTGCAAGTCATGATTAGGATAGTCTGGCTCCCTGTGCCAGTTAGCTAGAAACCTTAACTTAGGGATGATTTTGCATGATAACATCTAGGCTCGAGTCGTAGTCTCCCTAGTGTTGTGTCTCCCTCTGTTATCTGGTTAGGCTAGTCCTTTATCCCTCTGTAGGGGAACTACGTCGCCCTGATCCTCATACCAGATGAGGTACGTAGGCAGGAGATGAGCTGATCTCTCCGGGCGCCTGTGTCTTTGTTTTGTCTTGTTGTGTGCTTGGAAGCTGATGTAAGTCCATCAAGTGGCATTTGGGTTCCAGCGTGGGTTTGTTGGTTCGGATGCTGATGTAAGTCCAGTGATTGGCATTCGGGCTCCACGTTCGCCTTCTTGCGTGGGTTTGTTGGTTCGGATGCTGATGTAAGTCCAGTGATTGGCATTCGGGCTCCACGTTCGCCTTCTTGTGTGAGTTTGTCTGGTTCGGATGCTGATGTAAGTCCAGCGATTGGCATTCAGGCTCCACGTTTGCCTTTGCCAGTGTTTGTTTGTGTGTGTGTCAGCCGAGCTACGAATGCTCTGATTCTTCTCTCGTCCGAGGAGATACGTATGCATAGGATGCGATATCCTAGCGAGCATGTGTCGTTTCCCCAGTCCGAACTACTTCGACTCTGATGTCTATGCCTGATAGACTAAGTAGGCCCAGGATGCGACATCCTGCCGAGTCAGTTTCAGTCAGTTTCTTGTGTCTCTTTCAGCCTGTGTAGATGATTGTTTGAGCAGTGTTTTAGCAACCATTTTCCCTTCCTTTTGTGCGTGGATCCCGTCGAGTACGACGGATGCGTAGGGGTGCTAATACCTTCCCTTCGCATAACCGACTCCCGAACCCATTCTCTTTGGTCGCGAGACCATGTTCTTTTCCAGGTTTACTCTGAGCGTTTCCTTTCCCTCTTTTGGGATAAATAACGCACGGTGGCGGCTCTGTTGTTCCTTTCTTTTCCCGCCGGTTTTTCGCGTGATGCGACAGCTGGCGACTCTGCTGGAGATATAAGAGAAGTTGACCTCTTGCTGGTCCATCTTCCCTAAGCGAGTCTCTCCTAGCGCTCTCTAGGTTAGGGCTTTGGTTGCTTTGTGCTTTTATTTATTGCATTCATTTGTATATATGTGCATTTATCGTTTGCATTTATTGTTTGCATTAATGTTTGCATTTATTCATCTGTTCACCTGGCTGGTTGTCTGTTTCTCTCTGTTGGGGTGGGAGTTACATGAGGTAAAAGGCCCAATACCCAGGCCATGAGTGAAATCTAGGATACTTAGGAATAGAGTGATTCATGGGAAGCGGGTGGTATTGCGCCACTTAGCGGAACATTGATATCACGAGCAGTTCAGACCCTGGTGGGATATTATCGTTACATACTTCGGGTGTGTATATGATGATATTCTGCGAAAGGTTATTTATGCTGCGTTTCTCTCGACCTTACCCTGGCCTAGATGACACCCGTGAGTGGGGAGGGAATGATCATTATTACAGGTACAGTTGGTGACTTGTTGGTGACTTGTGATCCTGTTGGTGACTATTGGTCCAGAAGTTTGGGGTCTCAGATGACTTTGGGTTTCAGATGAATTTGTGGTTCCAAGTTTAAGCCGAAGCTTTGATCCTGTGTTCTGAGAGACACAGCCAACCAGTCGTGTCTGCATCATTTGCATCATAGCATATTTATTTTTCAAAAGAAACGCAATAAAAAAGATACAAAAAAAAAGAGAAAAGGGGAAAAAGAAAACAAAAAAAAAACTAATCCCTGCATGCATATCATTTCTCAGGTACATTCCAGAGCTTGTTCACTGATAGAGATGGCAACAGTCCCAGAGTTGAAGCGGAAGACTTGTTCCTACAGCTTTCACCGTGAACCTTTGACGTCTCTGATTGAGTTGAGCAACCTTATGACCAGTGGTAACCAGAAGGGGTTTGTTGACCAGTATGGAGATATTCTGACACTGTTGAAGATGGTAGTCGAT
Organism: Lathyrus oleraceus; assembly: GCF_024323335.1. Classification (NCBI taxonomy): domain Eukaryota; kingdom Viridiplantae; phylum Streptophyta; class Magnoliopsida; order Fabales; family Fabaceae; genus Lathyrus; species Lathyrus oleraceus. The sequence continues at coordinate 48,052,438 of NC_066579.1, read as the reverse complement.
CCGGTGCCGTTGCAGACTCTTCTACAGTTCTACGACCCAGAGCTTCATTGTTTCACCTTTCAAGATTATCAGTTGGCGCCTACTCTTGAGGAGTACTCCATTCTACTGAGTGTCCCGGTCCGGTATCAGGTTCCTTTCTTGGATGTGCCCAAGGAGGTTGATTTCAGAGTTGTTGCCAGAGCTCTCCATTTGGGTATCAAGGAAGTCAGCGATAGTTGGAAGTCCAGTGGGGATGTGGTAGGATTGCCTTTGAAGTTTCTGTTGAGGGTAGCTAGAGAAGAAGCAGAGAAGGGAAGTTGGGAAGCCTTTCATGCTCAGTTGGCCGTCATGATCTATGGGATCGTCCTGTTTCCGAGTATGCCCAATTTTGTTTACTATGCTGCAGTCAGTATTTTCATTGGAGGAAATCCAGTTCCTACTCTGTTGGCTGACACTTACTATGCTGTTCACAGTAGGCATGGTAAGGGTGGGGCTATCAGGTGTTGTCTCCCGCTTTTGCTCAGATGGTTCTTGTCTCTCCTGCCTGTCAGTGGACCTTTTGTGGATGCTCAGAGCACGCATAAGTGGACTCAGAGGGTTATGTCTCTTACCTCCTATGATATCAGGTGGCAATCTTACCGGATGGATGTGCGTAACATCGTTATGAGCTGTGGAAGATTCCGTAATGTGCCACTCGTAGGGGCTAGGGGTTGCATCAATTACAACCCGGTTCTTTCTCTTCGCCAGTTGGGGTTTGTGATGAAGGGAAGACCACTTGAGGCTGAGGTAGCAGAAAGTGTGTATTTTGAGAAGCAGAGTGACCCGGATAGATTGGAGCAGATAGGGAGAGCTTGGAAGTCTATTGGTGTGAAGGATGGATCTGTCTTAGGGAAGAAGTTTGCCGTTGCTATGCCTGATTACACTGATTGGGTCAAGGAGAGAGTAGAAACTTTGTTGTTACCCTACGATAGGATGGAGCCGTTGCAGGAGCAACCACCTTTGATCCTTGCTGAGAGTGTGCCTGTGGAGCACTACAAGCAAGCCCTGATGGAGAATCGCCGTTTGAGAGGGAAGGAGCAAGATACCCAGATGGAGCTGTACAAAGCCGAAGCTAATAGGTTGAATTTGGCTCATCAACTCAGAGGGGTGCGAGAAGAGGATGCTAGCAGACTGAGAAGCAAGAAGAGATCCTACGAGGAGGTGGAGAGCATGTTAGATGCAGAACACCGGGAGTGCTTGAGGCTGCAGAGAGCTGAGGCCAGCTATCAGAAGAAGATCAGAGACTTGGAGAAGCAACTCAGAGATAAAGACATCCAGTTGAAGAAGGAAGTAGACTTGAGACAGGCATCAGAGAACCACCTTGGAGGAGAAGTGGTAGAGCTTAGACGACAACTGAAGGAGAAGATCACTCTTTTGCCAGAATGTTCAGAATGTGACCTATTAATAGACCAGTGTCAGTACTTGAAGACTCTCATTCCGGGAGGCCGTTTGTCTTAGCTTGTATCTTTGATATGTATGTTGAGAATCACCTCCAGGCTTGTTGGATGGGATTCATTGTTGTACTCCGATTGTTTGGATTTTCTTTGTCGACTTTGTTGTATGTTCCTGTTACTCATATAGATGAGGTTGTTGGTTTCACCTTGTACTCATCACTCTTGTATATGTTGTTCCTGTGCTTCTATGTTGTTCTTGCTGCAGGTTGCCATCTTTTGAGGATGACTCGGGCTCTTTGAATGCCTGAGAAATGAACATATCATGTGCATCATACGCATCATTAGCACCATACTCATATCATTTTGCATAACAGGTGTTCTTGGTCGTGACTTCTCACTCTGGTTCCTGTTCAGGCAGGATAGCTGATCAACGTCCGCACCGCTACTCAACAAGACTGAATCAACAGAGAGGTATGGATCAAGTTCAAGCTGAGTTGGCTGAGATGAAGGCTAACATGGTCCAGTTTATGAATATGATGCAAGGGGTTGCACAAGGTCAAGAAGAACTTCGAGCCATGGTTCAGAGACAAGAGGCTGCAATTCCACCGGTCAACCATGCTCCGCCAGAGGGAGGCCCGGTCAATGATAACAATGTTGCTGCTGCTGTACCCATCAACAACTATGCTGTAGGTGATGAGTTGGGGGGAATTCGAATCAACGGTCAACCTATTGCTCCAGATGCCGCTAATGCCAGAGCAGTCCGTGCCCCGGCCCGTAATCCTGCTCCGATTGTTGACAGACAAGAGGATATGTTCACTCTGCTCAGTGAAGACGAAGACGTTCTAGGAAGGGTTGATGAGAGGGATCGTAAAGTTGATGCCCTTGCTGAGAAAATTAGAGCTATGGAATGTCAGAATTCTCTCGGTTTTGATGTTACCAATATGGGGTTGGTGGAAGGTTTGAGAATCCCTTACAAGTTCAAAGCACCGTCCTTCGATAAATACAACGGTACTTCTTGCCCTCGCACCCATGTGCAGGCTTATTATCGAAAAATCTCTGCGTATACCGATGATGAAAAGATGTGGATGTATTTTTTCCAAGATAGTCTATCTGGGGCTTCTTTGGACTGGTACATGGAATTGAAGAGAGATTCTATCCGCTGTTGGAGGGATCTGGGTGAGGCCTTTTTGAGGCAATACAAACATAACATGGACATGGCACCGAGCCGGACTCAGCTGCAGAGTCTTTGTCAGAAATCCAAAGAGAGCTTCAAGGAGTATGCCCAGAGGTGGCGTGAACTGGCTGCTAGAGTTCAACCCCCTATGCTGGAGAGGGAGTTGACAGATATGTTTATCGGTACTCTTCAGGGTGTGTTTATGGACCGAATGGGGAGTTGCCCATTCGGTAGTTTTTCTGATGTTGTCATTTGTGGAGACAGGACTGAGAGCTTGATTAAAACTGGGAAGATCCAAGATGCTGGTTCCTCTTCTTCTAAGAAGCCGTTTGCTGGGGCACCTCGTCGAAGAGAGGGTGAAACTAATGCTGTTCAACACCGCAGAGATCAGAACAGAAGTGAATACCGTCAAGCTGCTGCAGTAACCATTCCGGCACCTCAACCTCGTCAACAACAACAACAAAGGGTTCAACAACCGCAACAACAACAACAACAACGTCCGTATCAGCCCAGACAAAGGATGCCTGATCGACGTTTTGATTCGCTACCCATGTCGTACGCCGAACTGCTGCCCGAACTACTCAGGTTGGGGATGGTTGAGTTGCGTACAATGGCTCCGCCTACAGTATTGCCTCCTGGGTATGACGCCAACGTCCGTTGTGACTTTCACTCTGGGGCACCAGGGCATCATACTGAGAAGTGTCGGGCTCTCCAGCACAAGGTCCAAGATTTGATCGATGCCAAGGCGATCAACTTCGCTCCAGTGCCTAACGTCGTAAACAACCCTATGCCTCAGCATGGTGGGCATAGAGTGAACAATATTGAGGGGAAAGAAGCTGAAGATCTGGTTGTTAATGTTGATGATGTTCAGACTTCTCTGCTAGTTGTGAAGGGCCGTCTGCTGAATGGGGGTGTCTACTCGGGCTGTGATGAGGATTGTTTGGGCTGTGCAGAATCTGAGAATGGTTGCGACCAGTTAAGGGCCGGTATCCAGGGTATGATGGATGAGGGTTGTTTGCAATTCAGTAGGGCTGTAAAAGATCGTGGAACAGTGTCAACTATCACCATTTACTTTAAACCGTCTGAAGAACGTGGACAAAGGGTCGTTAGTGCACCTGCAACAAATGGTACCCCAGTTACCATTTCCGTGCCTGTAACCATCAGTGCTCCAACTACTATCGCCGCGTCTGGAAGAAGGGCTGTTGAGAATAGTAGAGTCGTGCCGTGGAAGTATGATAATGCTCACCGCAGTTACAGAAGGGCTGAAAGTCAGACGAAACCTGTGAATCAAACTCCAGTGACAATTGGTTTACCGAATAGAGTTCCTGCAACTGTTGGTCCGGCTGTGGATAATGTAGGGGGTCCAGGAGGTTTTACCAGAAGCGGTCGTCTGTTCGCACCACAGCCTTTGAGGGACAATAATGCTGAGGCTCTCGCCAAAGCAAAGGGTAAGCAAGCTGTGGTTGAGGAAGAACCTGTCCAGAAGGAAGCGCCCGAGGGTTCATTTGAGAAGGATGTGGAGGAGTTTATGAAGATAATCAAGAAGAGTGACTACAAGATTGTAGATCAGTTGAATCAAACTCCGTCCAAGATTTCTATACTTTCACTGTTGTTGTGCTCTGAGGCACACCGTAATGCCTTGCTGAAGATGTTAAATCTGGCTTACGTGCCTCAGGAGATTTCTGTCAATCAACTGGAGGGCGTGATGGCCAATGTGAGCACCAGGCATGGTGTAGGATTCACCAACCTGGACTTAACGCCTGCAGGGCGGAACCATAACAAAGCCTTGCACATCACCATGGAGTGCAAGGGGGCAGTGTTGTCTCACGTATTGGTAGACACCGGGTCGTCGCTGAATGTGCTGCCTAAGCAGATTCTGAAGAAGATTGATGTGGAAGGGTTTGTGCTTACTCCCAGTGACCTGATCGTTCGTGCTTTCGACGGCTCCAAACGTTCTGTATGTGGGGAAGTTACCTTGCCTGTGAAGATAGGTCCTGAGGTATTCGATATCATCTTCTATGTTATGGACATCCAGCCCGCCTATAGTTGTTTATTGGGGCGTCCATGGATTCATGCAGCAGGGGCAGTCTCGTCGACTCTCCATCAAAAACTCAAGTATGTCTGGAACGGTCAGATTGTGACTGTGTGCGGTGAAGAAGAGATTCTGGTGAGTCATCTATCCTCGTTCAAATATGTTGAGGTGGATGGCGAGATCCACGAAACCTTATGCCAGGCGTTTGAGACTGTGGCTCTTGAGAAAGTGGCGTACGCTGAGCAGAGGAAGCCAGGTGCTTCAATTACTTCTTACAAGCAGGCTAAGGAGGTTGTTGATTCTGGCAAAGCTGAAGGCTGGGGCAAGATGGTGGATTTGCCTGTCAAAGAAGACAAATTTGGCGTTGGTTACGAGCCTCTCCAAGCAGAGCAGAATGGTCAAGCGGGTCCGAGTACCTTTACCAGCGCTGGGCTGATGAATCATGGCGACGTCTCTGCAACCGGTAGTGAAGACTGTGACAGTGATTGTGATTTGGACAACTGGGTTCGCTCGTGTGCACCAGGAGGGTCTATCAACAACTGGACGGCTGAAGAAGTGGTTCAAGTTACTCTTCTGACAGAGTAATTTTCTGTTGTTTTGTCATTTTGCATGAAAATCCTACGATCTGCCCAAGACGTAGTGATTCATTGTAGGGCCTCATCATGTTTTAATGATTATCATTAATGAAGGACATTTTTTGAAATCAAACTTTGTGATCCCTGTCTTTCTATTTTTTGTTTTCATCCTTTTTCAAAAAAAAAAAAAAAACAATAAAAATGGCAATGTTTTTGTTTTTTGTGACTTTATTGAACTCTTTTTCTAAAACAAAGCATTAAACATGCAGAAGCGATCTTATGGCATTCACTATGAACAGTTCTGTTATGGCTCAGTATGATTTCGACAATCCCATCTACCAAGCTGAAGAGGAGAGTGAGGAAGACTGTGAACTCCCTGCAGAATTGGTCAGATTGCTGAAGCAGGAGGAAAGGGTCATCCAACCTCATCAGGAGGAGTTGGAGGTTGTTAATTTGGGTACTGAGGACGCCAAAAGAGAAATCAAGATTGGGGCTGCTTTAGAGGACTCTGTCAAGAGGAGGCTGATTGAGATGCTGAGAGAATATGTGGAGATATTCGCCTGGTCATATCAAGATATGCCTGGGTTAGATACAGACATTGTGGTGCATCGATTACCTCTTAGAGAAGGATGTCCTTCGGTCAAGCAGAAGCTTCGTAGAACGAGTCCTGACATGGCAACTAAGATCAAGGAAGAGGTTCAGAAGCAGTGGGATGCAGGTTTTTTGGCTGTTACGAGTTATCCCCCATGGGTGGCCAACATCGTTCCTGTGCCGAAGAAGGATGGTAAAGTCAGAATGTGTGTCGATTACCGGGATTTGAATAGAGCGAGTCCGAAAGATGATTTCCCATTACCTCACATTGATGTATTGGTTGATAATACGGCTCAATCCTCGGTATTCTCTTTCATGGATGGTTTCTCCGGATATAATCAGATCAAGATGGCGCCAGAGGACATGGAAAAGACGACATTCATTACACCTTGGGGCACGTTCTGCTATAAGGTGATGCCATTTGGGCTAAAGAATGCTGGTGCTACCTATCAGAGGGCAATGACGACTCTTTTTCATGACATGATGCACAAAGAAATTGAAGTGTACGTAGATGATATGATTGCGAAGTCGCAGACAGAAGAGGAGCACCTGGTTAATTTGCAGAAGCTGTTTGATCGGTTGAGAAAGTTCAAGCTGAGGTTGAATCCGAACAAGTGTACGTTTGGGGTGAGATCAGGGAAGCTTTTAGGCTTCATTGTCAGTGAGAAAGGGATTGAGGTTGATCCAGCGAAAGTCAAAGCTATTCAAGAGATGCCTGAACCGAAAACGGAGAAGCAAGTCCGTGGGTTTTTAGGGAGGTTGAACTACATTGCAAGGTTCATATCTCACCTAACTGCCACGTGTGAACCAATTTTCAAATTGCTAAGAAAGAATCAAGCAATCAGGTGGAATGATGACTGTCAGAAAGCTTTTGACAAGATAAAGGAGTATTTACAGAAACCTCCAATTCTGATTCCTCCAGTTCCAGGGAGACCTCTGATAATGTACCTGTCAGTGACTGAGAACTCGATGGGGTGTGTATTGGGACAGCATGACGAGTCTGGTCGAAAAGAGCATGCCATATACTACCTTAGCAAAAAGTTTACCGACTGTGAAACAAGATATTCACTGCTCGAGAAAACTTGCTGTGCTTTGGCCTGGGCTGCTCGCCGACTGAGGCAGTATATGTTGAACCATACTACCTTATTGATTTCTAAGATGGATCCAGTGAAGTACATCTTTGAGAAACCGGCTCTCACCGGACGCGTTGCTCGTTGGCAGATGATTCTAACAGAATATGATATTCAGTACACGTCACAAAAGGCCATCAAAGGTAGTATTCTGTCAGACTACCTCGCCGAGCAACCGATTGAAGATTATCAGCCTATGATGTTTGAATTCCCTGATGAAGACATCATGTATCTGAAGATGAAAGATTGCGAAGAGCCTCTTGTCGAGGAAGGACCGGATCCGGATGACAAATGGACACTGATGTTTGATGGGGCTGTGAATATGAACGGTAACGGTGTTGGGGCAGTATTGATCAATCCTAAAGGTGCTCATATACCTTTTTCTGCCAGATTGACGTTTGACGTCACCAACAACGAAGCTGAGTATGAGGCTTGTATCATGGGGATAGAAGAAGCCATTGATCTGAGGATCAAAACGCTTGACATTTATGGAGATTCCGCTCTAGTGATCAATCAAGTCAACGGAGATTGGAATACGAACCAGCCGCATTTGATTCCGTATAGAGATTACACCAGAAGAATACTGACGTTCTTCAAGAAGGTGAAGTTGTATCATGTCCCCCGGGATGAGAATCAGATGGCTGATGCTTTGGCAACTTTGTCTCCATGATCAAAGTTCATTGGTGGAATCATGTGCCACATGTTGCGGTGAATCGACTCGAGAGGCCTGCGTATGTGTTTGCAGCCGAGTCTGTTGTGATTGATGAGAAGCCGTGGTATTATGACATCAAGAACTTCCTCAAGACTCAGGAGTATCCTGAAGGTGCGTCGAAGAATGACAAGAAAACCCTGAGAAGGCTAGCTGGAAGCTTCTATTTGAATCAGGATGATGTGTTGTATAAGAGAAACTTTGACATGGTCTTGCTCAGATGCGTGGACAGACCCGAGGCGGACATGTTAATGCAGGAAGTTCATGAAGGTTCCTTCGGTACTCATGCCGGCGGACATGCAATGGCTAAGAAATTGTTGAGAGCGGGTTATTACTGGATGACTATGGAATCCGATTGTTTCAAGTATGCTCGGAAGTGCCATAAGTGTCAAATCTATGCTGATAAGGTGCATGTACCACCAAGCCCTCTGAATGTCATGAATTCGCCTTGGCCGTTTGCCATGTGGGGCATTGATATGATTGGGAAGATTGAGCCCACTGCTTCGAATGGACATCGCTTCATTTTGGTAGCGATTGACTATTTCACCAAGTGGGTGGAAGCAGCTTCCTATGCTAACGTTACCAAACAAGTGGTTACCCGGTTCATCAAGAAAGAAATCATATGTCGTTATGGAGTTCCTGAGAGAATCATCACTGACAATGGTTCGAATCTCAACAACAAGATGATGAAAGAGCTTTGTAAAGATTTCAAGATTGAACATCACAATTCTTCTCCTTACAGACCGAAGATGAATGGTGCTGTAGAAGCGGCGAACAAGAATATCAAGAAGATTGTGCAGAAGATGGTCGTTACGTACAAGGATTGGCATGAGATGCTGCCTTTCGCTTTGCATGGGTACCGTACCTCAGTACGTACGTCGACCGGGGCAACCCCTTACTCCCTTGTGTATGGTATGGAAGTTGTCCTACCTGTTGAAGTGGAGATTCCTTCTCTGAGAGTTTTATTGGATGTCAAGCTGGACGAAGCCGAGTGGATTCGAACAAGGTTTAACGAGTTGAGCCTTATCGAGGAGAGACGGCTAGCAGCTGTATGCCATGGACAGTTGTATCAGCGAAGGATGAAGCGAGCCTTTGATCAGAAAGTGCGTCCTCGAAGCTATCAGATCGGTGATCTAGTTTTGAAGAGGATCCTCCCTCCCGGTGCAGATAACAGGGGCAAGTGGACTCCTAATTATGAAGGTCCGTATGTTGTGAAGAAGGTCTTCTCCGGTGGAGCCTTGATGCTTACAACTATGGATGGTGAAGATTTTCCGTCTCCTGTTAACTCAGATGTAGTCAAAAAATACTTCGCATAAATTGACCCGCTGGACAAAAAGAATAAAAGAGTCCAGGCAAAAAAGGGGCATCCCGGCGAACCAAAAAACAGAAAGAAAAGGTTCGGGCAAAAATTAGGGATAAAATGAAAAGAATTTGTACACCCGGTAAGTCGAAAACCCGCAAGGGCGGCTTAGGCAAAAATGGGTATCCCGGTGGATTGAAAACCCGAAAGGGCGATCCAGCCAAAAGAGGGATTAAAGCGAAGACTACAGTCTGAGTTGTCTGTACTTCATCAAGCTTTGTCATCTGCCATCTCGAAAGATGTGATCCGTCCAGTCATTCTTCTCAGAAAGCAAGGAGTTGGGAGGAAAACTGATGATCTGTGAGTTATAACAGAATTGGGAAATAGTGGATGCCGTGTTCACGTTGCCATTAGGATAGATTTTTCCTTTTGTGCGCAATTACCTCTTTCTAGGAATTGCCTCCCAATGTATTTGCCTTTTCAGGCACATTTTCAATCAATAAAAGTCGTTATTCAGATAAATGGCTCTTTTGTTTTTATTTTTACTGTTTTGTTTGCAAAAATGTCCGAATTTTTGATAAGCATTGCATATAAGAACATGAAGGTTACACAATAGCTTGCAGGATGACAAAACATTTGAAAATCATTTTGAATGTTGAGGACACTTGAGCGTATCTTGTCCATGTATCCCCTGGGGGCATTTTGTTGTGCTGTTTTTCAGATTGGCATCTGTGAGGACGTTTCCTCAGCAGATATTTTCCCCAAGCAAGTATGGAAGCTATCAGAGCTATGTTCCCCTGCGGAGACGTCTGTGGATAGTGCCTTCTATTCCCCAACAGATCTAAGGATTGCCTATCCCCAGCAGGCCTGTATTTGCCGATTTCCTCCCCGAGTGAGGCAAGCTCATTGAAATTTACCTCCAACATTTATCCTATCTGTGGACTGAAGGATATCCTCAGCGGAGTTTACCTTTTCCCAGCAGCAGTGCTATTCTCCAACATGAGTGAGAAGTCGTTGCTCTCCCTGCAGAGTCTCCCTGCAGAGTTGGAGTACCCGATCAGTTTTGGCTCCCCAGCCGGAGTTTTTCATCATTTTTGCATTTTTGCATTTTTAGTGATCATTGCATCCTCAAACTGCGTAGCATTCCCATTCAATATGGAACATTACGCCATAGAAAAATTCAAACATATGCATTCATGTGTTAACCTCACCAGACCGTATCCCTGGCAGAGGCGGATCATTCCATTCAACATCAGCACAACAAGTCTGCTACAGTTGCTCTTGACAGCATTCAGGATTGATATCCCCACAGAAGTTTATTACCTCACCCGTTGGTGACAGAAAGTTTGTTTCTCCCCAGTGAGACCCCCAACAGGTGGTCAACCTTGCCTTGACATATCTAAGATGACGTTCTTGTGATACCGGTAAGTGTCATGCCAGCACCCGCGTGTGTTTCTTTGTTTGGTGTCGGTAAACACCATTGTTTCGGTGTCTGTAAACATCGGGTATTCTCTCCAGTCATCAGTAAATGTCTGGTCATCATTTTTGGTGTCGGTAAACGCCATTGTTTCGGTGTCTGTAAACATCGGGTATTCTCCCCAGTCATCAGTAAATGTCTGGTCATCATTGTTTGGTGTCGGTAAACACCATTGTTTCGGTGTCTGTAAACATCGGGTATTCTCTCCAGTCATCAGTAAATGTCTGGTCATCATTGTCGGTGTCGGTAAACACCATTGTTTCGGTGTCTGTAAACATCGGGTATTCTCTCCAGTCATCAGTAAATGTCTGGTCATCATGTTTGGTGTCGGTAAACACCATTGTTTCGGTGTCTGTAAACATCGGGTATTCTCTCCAGTCATCAGTAAATGTCTGGTCATCATTTTTGGTGTCGGTAAACGCCATTGTTTCGGTGTCTGTAAACATCGGGTATTCTCCCCAGTCATCAGTAAATGTCTGGTCATCATTGTTTGGTGTCGGTAAACACCATTGTTTCGGTGTCTGTAAACATCGGGTATTCTCTCCAGTCATCAGTAAATGTCTGGTCATCATTGTCGGTGTCGGTAAACACCATTGTTTCGGTGTCTGTAAACATCGGGTATTCTCTCCAGTCATCAGTAAATGTCTGGTCATCATGTTTGGTGTCGGTAAACACCATTGTTTCGGTGTCTGTAAACATCGGGTATTCTCCCCAGTCATCAGTAAATGTCTGGTCATTTCATTTTTGATGTCGGTAAACATCATCTTTCGATGTCGGTAAACATCGAGTCTTTTCTGCAGTCATCGGTAAATGTCTGATAATCCCCAGCTAGGGATCCCCAGTAGAGTCATCGGTAAATGTCCTATCTGGTTTCCAGTTGCAAATATTTGTTTTTTCCTTTAGTGAAGTGTTCCCCGGTCATCGGTAAATGTCTGGTCGTTTTTTGATGTCGGTAAACATCATCTTTCGATGTCGGTAAACGTCGAGTCTCATCCCAGTCATCGGTAAATGTCTGGTCATGCTTTGTTTCCTTGTTGATAAAATCAAGATCCCCAGAAGTCGTCGGTAAACGTCTTGTCTGATTACACCACAAAGATTCTATTCCTCCCCAAGTGGGGACGCCATCGGTAAATGGCCCTGTATGCTTCGATATCGGTAAATATTGAATGCCCAGTTTTATCCGCCATTGGTAAATGGCCCCGTTTTCTTCGATATCGGTAAATACCAGATCCCCAGTTGCAGTAGCCATCGGTAAATGGTCGAGTTGAAGTTGATATCGGTAAATGTCAAGTTTTCTTTGAAGCCGCCATCGGTAAATGGTTTTGCTTCCTTTTACATCAGAAGTTGTTTCCCAGCAGCCATCGGTAAATGGTCTTGCTGAAGTTGATATCGGTAAATATCAAGTTTCCAGTTTCTAACCATCGGTAAATGGTTTCGCCTTTCTGAAGTTGTCAATTGCAGGCGTCATCGGTAAATGACGTGGTTCTTCTTGTATCATATCCGGCAGAGTGCAAATTTCTACGGTTCTTGGTATTCAATCCCTGTTTACCCTGAAAGTCTGACAGTCGTTGCTCTCATCCATTCGGGTTCCCAGTTGATTGAATAGGGGCAGCTGTAGCACCTCAAATTTGCACCTATCATTGTACATACATTCTCATATTAGGTCATAGCATAACATGGTCCACTGCATAGCATTGCATTGTCCCATTTGCCTCAAGTGCAAGCCAATCAAGAAATTAGGTCAAACTGGTCAGGAGATCAGTCAGTCAAGCAAGCAAGTGCATTTCTCAAGAAGCCAAGGCCCTAGGGTTGGTCCAACATGTTCACATGACTTGGGGATCCATTTGAAGTGTTTTGGTCAAGGATTGGATGTTCAGAAGTCATCAGTCAATGCACAATCAGTCAGAAACCCTAAAAGTCAACTGTTGGTCAACAGTCCATTTAATCAGTGTTTTGATGGTGGGATTTGGTTTGAGAGAGCTTATTCATGTCCAAATAGACCTCATATATCATGTCAAACAACATCATGGAAGATTTTGAAGCCAGATCAGAAATTTCCAAAAATGGAAACTGGACCTGTAGTTGAAACCTGCCCAAAATGGAAAGTCTTGATCCTCAAACTTACATCATGATACAAGCTTCAAATGAATTTTTGCCCAACATGAAAGTTGAAAATCTTGTTCTCCCATTTCCAAAAAGTCCAAGAACACTCAATTCCCATGTATGGTTGGCAAGTTATGATCAAATCATTTTCAGAAATTCTTGAACTTCAAAAGGCCATATCTCTCAAACCATTTGGCCAATTTGGGTGGGGTTTTTTTCTACAAGTCACATTTGATCCCCTCTTTCCAAAAATGTAAATTTCATGTACCAAAACTTCACCAATCAAAATGGCACTTTTGAACCTACATGGATTATTTTCAAGTGAGGTGAAAAATTGAACTTTCCAAATAATCATTTCCAACCATTTCTACCATCCAAACATGTTCTGAAATGTTATTTGTGACTTGTGGAAGGTCATTTTCGTGCAGTACACATACCCATTCCTAACTTGCTTGAAATTTGGCCAAAAGTACACTTTTCTTACCAACTCTATCCCACATTTCCATGGACTTTGATTTGTACTCTTAAACAGAGAATATAAAGATGATTTTCTGTCATTTTACAAACCCTAGCAGCCACAAGATATCACAAAGACTTCACTCATTCTCTCAAACTTCATTCTTTGCATTTTTCAAAATCTGTCAAAGAAACTCAAAGAGCTTGACATTGCCTTGCCTAAAACAACATCCATACAACATTGTGAACCTGTTTCAACCATCATTCTCCAGCTGGAAGGCCATTTCCACGACTGTTTTTCCTCAAGCATCATCAATGGCAGTCCAAGTTTGAAGCCATTCCAAGCTATTTCGAGCCAAGATTCCTTCATCATTCAACCTTGGGGAGCTTAAGGAGCATCTGTTTCACTTTAACATGGCCAAATAACAACCGAATCGACACTGCTCTTCCAACTTGGTGCTTTTAGTTGCTTAGTTCCTTGTGAACTTTTGCTTTGCTTTGCTTATATAAGCAATTTGCATTGAGGTATATTTCTAATCTTCATGTAGTCTGGAAGACCTGGCCTGTTACTTGGCCAGGCAACTGTCTGAAGTCCTCCTTAAGAGGCAATGTTTGTGGATGTTTAACTTTGTCCTTGCATAGAGTCAAAGACCTCCTAAGTGAAGAGGCAATTGGCAGAACCCAAGGGATATGCAATCTATCCCCTGCTATTCTGTGTGTCATCTGCTTTGCTCACACCACTGTGTTGATGCATTGCAGATACAAACCCAAGATCTTGTACAATTGTACAGTTGAGTCAGTTTTAAATGTGTAGAAGGGTTCCCACTTTCTGAACCCACACATTCTTGTCTTAAGCTCTCCCAGGCCAGGGATAAGAGCTGTGAAGTCTTATCTTCACTCACCTTTCATCTGCTTCACCTTAGCCCCTCAATGGCAAGGTTAAGAGCTAACACTACCCAGTTCCAGTGGTTTGTTTGTTGAGGTTGATATGACCCCTCGACTAAAACCTAACCCTTGTGTGAGCCCTTGTTTGTATATAGTGTGTGCTACCTGTGCTTGTATGTTTGTTTGACTTGCTTCCTGTGCAAGTTAGGGTTAGTTTAGACTTGCTTCCTGTGCAAGTTAGGTTTTGCTTGGCTTGCTTCCTGTGCAAGTTAAGTGTGTGTGTGGCTTGCTTCCTGTGCAAGTCATGATTAGGATAGTCTGGCTCCCTGTGCCAGTTAGCTAGAAACCTTAACTTAGGGATGATTTTGCATGATAACATCTAGGCTCGAGTCGTAGTCTCCCTAGTGTTGTGTCTCCCTCTGTTATCTGGTTAGGCTAGTCCTTTATCCCTCTGTAGGGGAACTACGTCGCCCTGATCCTCATACCAGATGAGGTACGTAGGCAGGAGATGAGCTGATCTCTCCGGGCGCCTGTGTCTTTGTTTTGTCTTGTTGTGTGCTTGGAAGCTGATGTAAGTCCATCAAGTGGCATTTGGGTTCCAGCGTGGGTTTGTTGGTTCGGATGCTGATGTAAGTCCAGTGATTGGCATTCGGGCTCCACGTTCGCCTTCTTGCGTGGGTTTGTTGGTTCGGATGCTGATGTAAGTCCAGTGATTGGCATTCGGGCTCCACGTTCGCCTTCTTGTGTGAGTTTGTCTGGTTCGGATGCTGATGTAAGTCCAGCGATTGGCATTCAGGCTCCACGTTTGCCTTTGCCAGTGTTTGTTTGTGTGTGTGTCAGCCGAGCTACGAATGCTCTGATTCTTCTCTCGTCCGAGGAGATACGTATGCATAGGATGCGATATCCTAGCGAGCATGTGTCGTTTCCCCAGTCCGAACTACTTCGACTCTGATGTCTATGCCTGATAGACTAAGTAGGCCCAGGATGCGACATCCTGCCGAGTCAGTTTCAGTCAGTTTCTTGTGTCTCTTTCAGCCTGTGTAGATGATTGTTTGAGCAGTGTTTTAGCAACCATTTTCCCTTCCTTTTGTGCGTGGATCCCGTCGAGTACGACGGATGCGTAGGGGTGCTAATACCTTCCCTTCGCATAACCGACTCCCGAACCCATTCTCTTTGGTCGCGAGACCATGTTCTTTTCCAGGTTTACTCTGAGCGTTTCCTTTCCCTCTTTTGGGATAAATAACGCACGGTGGCGGCTCTGTTGTTCCTTTCTTTTCCCGCCGGTTTTTCGCGTGATGCGACACCAAGGACGGGTATAATTCAGCATATGAAATAGGAATAAGGTCGAAAGAGACCTTCTTCCTCTCAAAATTTTGTTGTTGTTGTTGATTATTATTGGTGTTGTTCTAGTAGTTGTTTGTTCTTTGTTATGACTGTTGTTGACATTGTTGTTGAACTGGAATTGATTGATTGTTTGAATGGTTTAAAAATACTGGAATAACTGACGAGACTTGGTGGTGATGCTGACACGGTTGCGGATTTTTTTGACATGAGGCCTCCTCTGCCTCCCTACAGACACTGCATTGGTTTCCCCTTCCTTCTTTCTGGCGAAACTACTTCCATACTTCTTACTCGATGATACCTCTACTTTAGACAATCGTCCCTCATGGACACCTTCTTCTAACCTCATCCCCATGTCTACCATTTCGGTAAAATCACTAGGGGCACTAGCAATCATTCGTTTGTAATAAAACAAACTCAAGGTCTTAAGGAAAATCTTGGTCATCTCTTTTTCTTCCAATGGAGGGTTAATCTGAGCGGCAAGCTCTCTTCACCTATGGGCATACTCTTTGAATGTCTATTTGTCCTTATGAGACATAGACCTCAGCTTATACTGCTTCACAAAGGCTTCACCTAAATCGTTGAATGTGCGAACACTTGCATTATCCAATCCCATGTACCACCTCAGAGCGGCACCAATCAGACTGTCTTGGAAATAGTGAATCAATAACTGATCATTATTAGTTTGTGTTGACATTTTCCTGGCATACATGACGAGATAGCTAAGTGGACATGTATTTCCCTTATACTTTTCAAAGTCAGGGACTTTGAACTTCATCAGGATTTTAATGTTGGGAACCAAACAAAGTTCAGCAACACTTTTACCAAACTGATCTTTTCCACTCAAGGTCTTCAACTCCTTTTTCATCTCGAGGAATTGGTCTGTCATCTCATCCATCTTCCCATAAACATCAGGGCCCTCAGACGACTTGGAATGGTAGATGGTGTCCTCAAAACGGGGCAAAGTGTGAACAACTGGAGGCGGAACAGACATGACCGGGCTAGATGCCGGCATGGAAGAAAAAGTAGGCGCAAACCCTTCAGGCATAAAGTTTGGCGGCATCCCCCACGGGAATCTGGCAGGCATATTAGGAGCAAACTGAGTGGAAGGCACGGTTGAAGTAACAACTTCTGAAATGACAGTCCTCTGAGGAGAGGGAGTTGCAGGCGTCAGAGAAGATTGACTCTGAGCAGCTAATATAGACTCCATCATAGAAGTCAAACGAGCAATCTCGTCCTTCAGTTCTCAGTTCTCTTGTTCCAAATGTTCCATGATTTTGGTTGATTGGCGCGAGTGTTGTCTCGGTGAGTCAGCTTGGCTGAAGCACAGAAAAATAACCAATAAGACATCTGGCGGAAGAGTATGCAAATGATGCATGAAATGAAATGTTTTGATTATTTTTATTTTCAAGGAACATACTATTTTATTTGAAAATAACAATAATGACAATATGATTGACCATAAAAAATCTCTTTTATTCATATAATTTGGAAGGATTACACTAAGTACATTTTTAGAAACCAAAATACCAATATAAGAGAAAAGGAAACTAATCATCCTAAGGATCCCCTAACAACAGTGTCAGATGATCTGGCTGCAGGCGTGTACTTTCTTCGGATGCGTCGAATCTCAGACTCAAAAGAGGTCTTCATTTGAGCCTTCTCAAGGACAAGTTGATCAACAATCTTCTTCCAAGAACCACAAGGATGAGGCATACTAGAGGAAGATGGACCCTTTGTCTCTCTCTGTCTCTTCACTACTCGGTCTTCAAGAAGTTCAATAAATGCATCTTTGTCCTTAGACTCAATCTGCAATTCCTCATGCTTTCGGCTCAAAGCATGGAACTGCTCTTTCCACATATCCTTCTCTTGCTTCATCTTGTAGAGTGCATCTTCCAACTCCTCTACATATTGGTTAGGGAGAGTTAATGGCTCAGCCACAACCAAAGACATAGGTCTCTCACAAGCATACAACATCTTCAACTCCAAAGCTTCCAAAGCTACACAGTTGCACAAACCAAGCTCGGATCTTCCTTTCTTATGCACATTATGCCAAGCATGTATCATCATCTGCTTCAAATTTTAGGGATATTTACCCTCTTGATAGAAAAGACCTTCTAACTGAGTGTTGTTAGGTTTGTCTCTCAAGGGGAACCCAAGTTGACGTCGAGCCAAAGCAGGGTTGCAGTTAATTCCTCCTTGCGTACCAATGAGAGGCACATTAGAGAATTCACCATAGTTATCAATAATATCCTAGCTAATTAATGAAGAATCATACCAAACCATATCATCATTAGTGAGATACATAAGTCTCTGAGACCACCGTAGACATTGTTTGTTCTCCACAAAAGCAGGTGTCTGAGACAAGTGTGAAATAAACCACTTGTACAAAAGAGGAACACAACACACAATAGTCCCACCACCTTTAGAATTCCTCAAATGCAAAGAGAAGTACATATCACCGAATAAAGTAGGCACAAGATTCCCAATCAAGAAGATTCTAATGGCATTCATCAACAAAATCGTCAATGTTAGGGAACAAAGCCAAACCATATATGAGAAACACAAAGACGGCTTCAAAAGCATCCACACTACTGGCATGATCAAAAGCAATAGCTTTCCCAATAAGGAACTCAGAAGTCAACCAAAATATTACTCCTTTCTTCCCCCAATGAGCCTCAATCTCAGACTTCTTTAGATGAAGAGCTTCAGCTATAAGATGAGATCTGGGAATCTATTTCAATCCACTAAAAGGAACCTTGTCAGAAACATGTATTCCCAAGATATGGGCATACTCCTCTAACATAGGCATAAGTTGATAATCGGGAAAAGTGAAGCAACGGTAGAGACGGTCATAAAATTGAACCAACAAAGTCAAGAGTCCTTCAACCACATCAGTAGACAAAACAGACAAAAGTTTCCCATGATGTTGTTTGAAATCTAAGGGATCTAATACAAAATATGATAGCTTCCTTGGCTCTTTCAAATCGGGACATATGAAACTAAACTTCTTAGTGTTCCTTCATCCATAATCCATAGTATGAAAATATTTGTAAATAAAACCTCAGTTCCTTGAAGTTATTTTCGTGTGATGAATGTTATGATGCGCATGAATGCATGAATGAAATAATCACAAATGAGGGATCACACAGAAGGCAAACAAAGGTCAAGGGATGAATCAAGTCATTGTCAAGATTAATCATCCATTTTGGTGGATTATGGTTTTCACATCATCAACACCCAAGTTCCATTGATATTTACAAGACTTGATTAGTGTAAGATCCTAATTTTGACCCTAAGATCCCTCATGCCATCTCACCATATGCATTGGCATTGGGATCATACCTTGGCATCCTCCTTATCCTTCATTCATTGGGTTTGTATTTGGAGATATCACCAAGCACTATGAGATTGTATCATACTTTGTATTTTATCATATTTATTAACCAAAAATACCAAAAAATATGTCTTTGCATTTGTCTAACTCTTTTGTAGGTAGGGCTTTTTGATCACCTTTGATCTATCAAGCACGCATCTAAGGTTAAAACCCTCATTGCTAAGAGCTCACTCAAGAAATGATCCACAATGGCTCTATGCATCATATATGAGTCCCCATAATCTTTTCATATTATTTTGATCAAGAATTCTTCAAGTTTTTGGAATTGGTTTGCCTTGGAAACCCTAGCACGTCTAGGTATCTTGTGTAACTTCTTCAACAAGCTTCTTCAACAGTTGATCAAATATTTCAATGGACACTTCAAATTTCATCATCTTATGCATATATGATCTCCCATGGGTCCAAAAAGTCAATAGAATTAAAAGTTAGCAAGGTGGTTGATGGTAGTTGACCAGACGAATTCATCTGATCAAAACTGGGGTCCCCTAGACCATATCTCCTGCAGTTTTTATCATCTGAAAATGATTCCAAGAGAAACTTTACTCTAAATTACATTACAAACAACTTTCATGTTTAGTTCTAGAGCTAGTTTTGCTTCGAAAGTGATTTATGATGTTAAAAGATTATAGGTCATTTTGTCTAAACCCTAATTTGGGGGTCAACTTCCCAAGGCCATAACTTGCTCAATTTTTATGATATGAAAGATTTATAAGTTTAACAATGAAATTCAAGGTGTCTAATTTAACTTTGATGTTTGAAGGAAGATCTAAATCAACTTTTATGATCATGTGATATAAAGATACATTATAGGTCATTTTGGACCAAAATCATTGAACAAGTGATTTTCCTCAACTTCAAAAATACATAACTCACTCATTTTAAATCCAAATGATGCCAAATTGGTGACCATTTTTAAGGTCTTGGAAATAGCTCCAACTATGATGAAGACACGTTTCTTATTTGGAGCTCACATAAAAAGTTAAGCAAGGTGGAATATTTGATTATGTGACTTGACACTTAGAAAATATTTTAACATATTGAAATTCCCAAACTTCCACCTCAAAATGCATCATGATACAAGTTCCAAATGGAAAAGTGTTAAATATAAGAGTTGTTCCACTTAATCTAAGCTTTCCAAAGAGTCCTAATTCATTCATTTGGGACTAAGTTTCATAGGTCTTCGCATGGTGTAAACAAACATGTATCAGTTGGCAAGATCAATACTTCAAATGTCCAAATAACTTTGCCTTGCCATTCAAGCTTCATGCATACCTCATTTCAATTGATTTTAGACCTAAATGGATTTCTTCATGGGCCTACACACGCCCATGCAAGCATGTGCATTGTATTACCAAATTTGGATAATTTTTTAAGTGTGCAAATAACACCTCCTTTTGCTATAAATAGAAGTCCTCTACATCAATTCAAAGGACCCTTACGCGTCAGCTTTGCCCCCAATATTCCAAACCCTCTCAATTGAAAGGAAAACCTGAGAAATTTCATTTGAAATTTGAGTTTGAATCTCACTGTTTGGAGATTCAAAAACTCCAGGATCCAAGGCTTTGAATTGTTCTTAAGCCATTTCCATATGTTCCATAAGCAAGATCAAGCACGAATTGAAGCAAGAGAGATCCAATTCTACACATCATTGGAGGTATTTTTCCATATTTTTCTTCTCTTTTATTCTCTCTCAATTCTCAACAATTCTATTGGATCCTTGGTTGTATGAAGTCCTACCAATGTAGGCAAGAAGATTGAGTTGCTTTGAGGTCAAATCGAAGCAACTCAGTTGACATACCTCAAAATTCAACTCCATGTATCTCTCTATATATTTGGATTTAGTTAAAATTGAGGTGATATTCATGATCTACGCCATTTTATCTTTAAGATCATGTCCTCTTTTTTCATTTATAATGTGGTGATGACTGAACGAGTCTAACCAGGGTCATCGGAGAAGATGACCGACCTTTGGCTCCGGCGATGCGCTGGAAGCGTTCAGAGCCATTAGATGAGTTTGGAATGTTTTAATCAGGAGCGTGCATTGTGATTATCAGGCGTGTGGACTTTTGACTCAAGCGCATCATGGAACACGCGCGCTCCACCACTTGATCTGCCACCTCAATTGATGAGGCAAATCAAGTGATCGATGTTTTTTTGATTATCTGATTTTATTTTTTATTCCTTTGATTTTCATTAATTCATATTAATTTTAATATTGATCCAAAAAATATGAGAGTTTCACCAAAAACTTTCAAATAAAATCCATAACTTGATGATCATGAATTTACCGCTACAGAAGTTAAGTGGCGACTCTGCTGGGGAGTAGTCTCCAGTAGGCTTAGCCTACTTTTTTTTGTGTGTATGTAATTGTATATTTGATGTATGTATATTTGTTTGTATGAAACAATCTGCTTGTTGTGCTTGGTGATCTCTAAGTGGTGAGATAAGTTCTAACCTGAACTTGAGTGCAATTAAGATAGGAGGATGGTATAGTCATGTTCGAATTATGTTGAGTAGTCCTTAACAAGTTGGCTTGAGACCCATCTGCTCAGTGGAGACCCTTTTCGATTTGGAAATGTCACGCATGTATTTGTGGTTAGGCATTAGTATCTCTGATTTGGGGTCCGAGAAGCTGAGGAACGTAGAACATTTAACCCCTCTTGGCCTATTTAGGACGTAGTGCAGAGACTGTTCAAGTGTAGACTTGATAACAGTTGTTACACAATACTATAGTGAGACGAGTTTCTCTTGAGAATATTATGGGTTAATGAGTCAGTCATCCTAACCTGTAATATCCGATAGATGGAACTAAGACTCTGGGAACTTTTTAAAACATGATCTACATGGTTTATCCTTAGTTCACTCCTTTGGGATGGTTCTTACCCAGACTCCATGCTCGTGACTCACAACAAACCCTTGATTCTTGGTCGATCCAATCAAGTCTTGTCAATATCAATGGAACTTGGGTGTTGATAAGGTGCAATCCATAATCCACCAAAATGGATGATTGATCTTGACAATGACTTGATTCATCATTTACCTTTGTTTGTTTGCCTTGTGTGTGATCTCTTATTTATGATTGTTGCATTCATGCATTCATGCGCGTCATAACATTCATCACACGAAAATTTCAAGGAAACTGAGGTATTATTTGCAAATATTTTCAGACCATAGATTGTGGACAAAGGAATACTAAGAAGTACAGTTTCAGAAGTCCCGACTTGAAAGAGTTAAGGAAGCTATCATCTTTTGTATTAAATCTCTTGGACTTCAAGCAACATCATGCGAAGCTTCTGTCTATCTTGTTTGCTGATGTGGTTAAAAGCCTTCTAAGTGTGTTGGTTCAGTTTTATGACCCTCTCTACCATTGCTTCACTTTTCCGGATTATCAGCTTGTGCCTACGTTGGAGGAGTATGCCCATCTTTTGGGGATACCTGTTTCAAGTAAGGTGCCATTTAGTGGATTGGAAGAAAGTCCCAGATCTCATATTATTGCTGAAGCTCTTCACTTGAAGAAGTCTGAGATAGAGACTCATTGGGCGAAGAAAGGAGGATTGTTTCAATTTCCATCTGATTTCCTCATCAAGGAAGCAATTACCTTTGCTTAAGCCGGTAGTGTTGACGCTTTTGAAGTTATCTTTGTGTTGCTCATCTATGGTCTAGCTTGGTTCCCTAACATTGTAGGTTTTGTTAATGTTAACACCATTAGAATTTTCCTGATTGTGAATCCTATGCCTACTTTGTTAGGTGATTTGTACTTCTCTTTGCATCTAAGGAATTCTAAGGGTGGTGGAACGATTGTCTGTTGCATTCCTCTTCTGTAAAAATGGTTTATTTTGCACTTGCCTTAGACGCCTGCTTTTGTGGAGAACAAAAAATGTCTACGGTGGTCTGAGAGACTTATGTCTCTCACTAATGATGATATAGTTTGGTATGACGCTTCTTTGCGCAGTTTGGAGATTATTGATAGTTGTGGTGAATTCTCTAATGTGCCTCATTGGTGCATAAGGAGGAATTAACTACAAACCTGCTTTGGCTCATCGATAACTTGGGTTCTCCTTGAGAGATAAACGAAATAACACTTTGTTAGAAGGTCTTTTCTATCAAGAGGGTAAAGATCCCAAACATATGAAGCAGAAGATTGTGCATGCTTGGCATAATGTGCATAGGAAAGGAAAGTTCGAGCTTGGTCCATGCAATTGTGTAGCTTTGGAAGCTTACACCCTTTGGGTGAAGAAGAGAGATTTGGAGTTGAAGATGCCTTATCCTTGTGAAAGACCTATGTCTATGGTTGTGGTTGAGCCATTAACTCTCCCTAACCAAGATGTAGAGGAGTTGGAAGGTGCACACTCGAAGATGAAACAAGAAAGAGATATGTGGGAAGAGCGTTTCCATGCTTTGAGCCGAAAGCATGAGGAGTTACAACTTGAGTCTAAGGACAAAGATGCACTTATTGAGCTACTTGAAGATCGAGTGACAAAGAGACATAGAGAGCCAGAGGTTTCGTCTTCCTCTAGTATGCCTCAGCCTTCCGTCTCTTCGAAGAAGATTGTTGATTAGCTTGTCTTCGAGAAGACTCAAATGAAGGCTTCTTTTCAGACAGAGATCCGATGCATTCGAAGAAAGTACGCGCCTACAGCCAGATCTTCTGACGTTTTTAGGGATACTTAGGATGATTAGTCTCCTTTCCTCTTGTATTTTTCATTTGGTTTCTGAAATTGTACTCAGTTTAATCCTTCCAATTATATAAATAAAAGAGATTTTTATGGTCATATCAAATTCTTGCAATTATTGTTGAATATATATATTTGCAAATAATTTAGTAAGTTCCTTGAAAATAAAAACAATAAAGCATTGCATTTCATGCATCATTTGCATAAACAGGTTTCTCTTTCGCCAGATGTCTCATTAGTGTTTCTTCTGTGCTTCAGCCAAGCTAACTCATCAATACAATACTCGCGCCAATCACTCCAGAATCATGGAACATATTGAGCAAGATAATAGAGACTTGAAAGAGGAGATCGCCTGCCTGACTGCCATGATGATGTTAGTGTTAGCTGCACAGAGCCAGACTTCTCCAATGCCTGTAACTCCTCCTCCTTAGAGGACTGTCATTTCAGAGGTGGCCACCTCTACCATTCCCCTAACTACTACTCTCTTTGCACCTTGCATGCTTGCCGGATTCCCGTTGGGAATGCCGCCAAACTTTATGCCTGAAGGTTTTGCGCCTACCTTTGTTTCTATGTCGACATCTAGCCCTATCATGTTTGTGTCACCGCCTGTCATGCATATCCTGCCTAGTGTAGAAGACACCATCTATCATTCTGAGCCGTCTGAGGGCCCATATATGTATGAGAAGATGGATGAGATGAAGGATCAATTTCTTGAAGTGCACAAGGAGTTGAAAACTATTAGGGGTAAGGACCTATTTGGATAGAATGCTACGGAGTTGTGTTTGGTTCCCAATGTGAAGATTCCAGTAAAGTTCAAAGTGCCTGACTTGGAAAAATATAAGGGGAACACGTGTCCACTCAGTCATTTGGTGATGTATGCACGGAAGATGTCTACTCAAACGGATAATGATCAGCTGTTGATCCATTATTGTCAAGACAGCTTGATTGGTGCCGCTCTGAGGTGGTACATGGGGTTGGATAGTGCAAGCGTCCGCACGTGCAACGATCTAGGTGAAGCGTTTGTAAAGCAGTACAAATATAACATTGATACGGCTCCCGATAGAGATCAGTTGAGATCATTGTCGCAAAAGGACAAAGAGAAATTTAAGGAGTATGCTCAGAGGTGGAGAGAACTCACTGCTCAGATTACCCCTCCTTTAAAGGAAAAGGAGATGACCAAGATTTTTTAGAAGACCCTGAGCTCATTTTATTATGAGCGGATGGTTGCCAGTGCTCCTAGTAATTTTACCGAAATGGTAAACATGGGGATGAGGCTAGAAGAAGGTGTCCGAGAGGGACGGTTATCTAAGGAGGAAGCGTAATCCAGCAAGAGGTATGGTAATAGCTTTGGTAGGAAGAAGGAACCAGAGCCTAATGCAGTGTCTGTTGGGAGGCAGAGGAGGCCTCATGTAAAAAGAAATCAACCACCCCGTCAACATCACCATCAAGTATCTTCAGTTATTCCAGTATTTTTAGCAAATCAATTAGCACCAGTTCAGCAACAACAACCACAACAACGTACAAACACCTACAACAACAACAATACCAACAATCGTCAGCAACATAATTTTGAGAGGAAGAAGGTCTCTTTCGACCCTATTCCAATGACATATGTAGAGCTATATCCTTCATTGGTTCTCAAGAACCTTCTACAATCAAGAAATCCTCAACAAATCCCCGAACCACTTCCATGGTGGTACAAACCAAAACTCCATTGTGCTTTTCATTAAGGAGCCCCTAGACACGATATTGAGAATTGCTACCCCCTGAAATATGAAGTTCAGAAACTGGTAAAAAGTGGAATGGTGTCCTTTGAGGACCGTGCACCCAATGTGAAAGCTAACCCACTACCTGCCCTTGGAAATTTGTCCGTTAATATGGTGGACGGTTGTCTAGGGGAGTTCAAGGTATTCGATGTACGCTTCATTAGAAGGTCCTTGGTGACGATGCACAAGGATATTTTCTTGGTGAGCGATTGTGAGCATGACCATGATGGTTGTGCTCTATGTGGTATTAATCCTAGAGGTTGTATGATTGTGAAGAGGGACATCCAGCAGTTGAGGGATGAAGGCTTGATTCAGATTTTTGAATCTCGTCACATAGATGATGATGTCAATGTAATAATCCCAGTATTCAAGACACCAAAGAGAGTGGTGATTTCATTTGATAACAACAATAATAACAGTATCAACAAGAGATCGGTATCACCGTTGGTCATACGGTTGGAGGGTCCAGTCCCGTACTCATCCGATAAAGTTGTTTCTTATCAGTATAATGCAACTATGGTGAAAGATGGTCAAGAGGTTCCTTTGCCGACGACCAGTTCTGTCATGAGAATTGCTGATGTTACTAAGGTGACCCGTAGTGGTCGTGTGTTTGGACTGGTGTTCCCAAAGAATGTAGAAGTTTGTCCAGTTGGAAAGAAGGTGGAAGTACCCGCAGTAGATCCAGTTAGCACTTTAAAGTGTCAGTATGGTGAATCCAGCAATTTGAAGCCTAATGATGATGATGAGGTACTCAAACTGATAAAGAAGAGTGAGTTCAATATGGTGGAGCAGTTGCTCCAAACCCCCTCAAAAATCTCAGTACTGTCTCTGTTAATGAGTTCTGAAGCGCACAGAGAAGCACTGCAAAGAGTTCTAGAGCGAGCTTTTGTGGAACATGATGTCATGGTGGATCAGTTTGATCATATTGTAGCTAACATCACTTCCTGTAATAATCTCAATTTCTGTGATGAAGAACTCCCCGAGGAGGGTAGGAACCATAACTTGGCTTTGCACATCTCCATGAATTGCAAAGATGACGCTTTATCCAATGTGCTAGTTGACACCGGATCCTCATAGAATATGCTGTCAGAGTCAAAATTGTCAAAGATGTCATATCATGGAGCGCCTATGAGATATAGTGGTGTGATCGTCAAGGATTTTGATGGTTCGCGCAAGACAGTGATTGGTGAAGTGGACCTTCCATTGAAGAGAGGTCCGAGTGACTTCCATATTACTTTTCAAGTCATGGATATCCACCGCACCTATAGTTTTCTATTGGGAAGGCCATGGATCCACGAGCCAGGAGTTGTTACCTCCATGTTGCATCAGAAGCTCAAGTTTGTCAAGAATGGGAAGTTAGTCATTGTTGGAGGGGAGAATGCGTTGTTAGTCAGCCACCTGTCATCTTTCTCTTATGTTGAATCTAAGGATGAGGTTGGAACTTCATTCCAAGCCTTGTCTATTGCTGTTGAAAAGAGAGTTGGGGCACCCATGTCCTTATTCAAAGATTCAAGGAAGATTGTTGAAGATGGGAATGTTGATCCGTGGGGGCAGATGGTAGAGGTCCCCGACAACAAGAACCGAAACGGTTTGGGTTTCCAACAAGGTTCGTCAAATGCTAGATCTGATGATATGCAACTCTGAAATTTTGGTATCAGATATGAGATGTCGAACGCAATGTCACGACACTAATATCTGAGTAATGCAAACAGAATAAAGATAGAGAATAATAATGCAAAAGACACAAGCAATTGTTAACCCAGTTCGGTCCAACTCAACTACATCTGGGGGCTACCAAGCCAGGAAGGAAATTCTCTAAAATAGAATCAGTTCAAAGACTCTCCGTACAATTCAACAAGTTACAGTCTTTCTCACCTAATCTCTACCCGTGCAATATCTACCAAAGCACTCTTAGATATGAGAACCCACTCACTTCCCTACAATCACACCTGTGATTTTAAACAACAATCCCTTGAGAAAAGAAAACACTTTTCAATAACACACACTTAATTTTACTTCACAGTTTCAATCAAGTAGACACACTCTTGATCTTGCTTAACATCTTTGATCAAGAAGACACACACATGATCTTGCTTACCAGCTTTGATCAAGTAGACACACACTCTTACTTACAAGCTTTAGAGTGGCAAATTACAAGCCTAGATGACTTAAATGGCTTACAAGTCTCACGACTAAACAAGATACAAACCCTAGATGTCACTCAGTATTTCGCTCAGTATTGGTTGTGTGTAAAATCAGGTTTTCCAAGTCCCTTTTTATAGAAGCTTTCAGCTGGGCTTGGACATCTTGAAAACCCTAAATCTGTTTTCCAATCAAATCTTCTCATGACAGCTGGTTATATCTCCTTGGAAAATAAGTAAATCAGGTTGTAATCAATGATTGAATGCGCCTGCAAATCAGATCTTCAATCATACACAGATTGCCATTAAATGCACAATCACAAAACACCAGACATTCATACTGAATGTTTTGTGTACAGGATGTCATGACATCGGGTCTGACATCCTGGAACAACCCTGCATAATTTCATAATTCCTTTTATAATTTCCAGCAGGTACAGACATATCAGATGCCATGACAATGTGTATGACATCCTGAAATAATCCTGTATAATTATGTTTTTAAACTCTAGCAGGTACATAATATCAGATGCCATGACATGGTGTATGACATTCTGAAACAATTCTGCATAATTATGTTTTCCATTTAAACTTCAGCAGGTACACAAGATATCTTATGTTAAGACATCACACATAACATCTTGTGAACACTCTTTGTTTTACCAAAATTGCTGCCATCACTTAGAACCAACAAACTCCCCCTTTGGCAAATTTTGGCTAAAACTTATATCTGTCCTTTTTGTTCACAAGAAAACTATTAGCAGTTAAACAACAATTTGAACAGCAGCAGAAGCAAACACAATTACTAGCTATAGCTACTAGTAATACACAAAAGCACAAGGGTACTTCTTCTCCCCCTAAATCTGTGCTACACAAACAAAATTACTAGTTATAGATGCAACTAGTAAGACACACAAATGCACAAGGGTACTTCTTCTCCCCCTAAATTTGTGCATCACAAACATCTCCTTTGGTAATAACAGCACCTATAACCACAACACCTGTAACAAACAGAATATCATTCTGACATCTGCTTCAACATCACCTGTGCACCACATAATATCACCTGTGCACCACATCAGACATCCCCTTTGACATCTGTAAACAGAACAACATTCTGTTTTATAGCAAACACATCTCCTTCAATAATAGTTGTTCATCTGTTCAGCTACATACATCTCCTCACAGCTCACAACTCCACTTATTTAATTGCCTCCACATCAACATTTCTCCCCCTTTTTAGTCAAAATTGACCAAAGGTGACCAATTAGACAAAATAAATGTCAATTAGCCTAGCAGAGAATGTCAGCACAGATGTCATAACATATAACATGTTAAAACATAATTGTTTAGGAGATACACACCAACATTATACACAGCTGTGACAACTGAGATAATGACAAATCCATGGAACTCATTAAGAGCCCAAAATATTACATAAAGGCATCAGTAAGGACTGCCACAAATTACACATATTTCAACAAAAACAATAAAAATTCTTCAGCACCAAAACAGCAAGGGGGGACAGCTTCCAAAACAGCACACACATCAGCCTTCAGAACAACCAACCTGTAAGACCCCAATTTTGTCCCTAAGATCCCTCATGGCATCATATCATAATATTGCATTGCCTCAAGGATCATTGGACACCTTGCTTCCTTCCCTCTGGGTGGGTTATCTTCTTGAGAGTGGTTCTTGATCACCAAGCATGTTTGCATTTGTATATCATTGCTTTTCTTTTAATCACTAACCAAAAGTACAAAAATATGTCATCTAACCTTTGTCTTGCAGATGAAGCATTAACAGGTCAAGGCAATTAAAGGCAGTCATTGAGCAATAGATGGTGGTCATTCTTGAGATTTGGACCCCACAATCATTCACAAGAGTTCATATGAGTTATTATGTCATTTTGAAGAAAAATCCCAAATGGTAGAGGCTTGAATCTCATCAGAACATTTTCTGATCATCTGAAGACCTAGACAGTCAACTGCAAAGTCAATGGTGGATTTGGAGGTGGGAAGTGACTAGAAATACTTCATTCATGTTCAAACAAGTCTCATTTGACATTTCAAACACTCACATTGAAGAATTTGAGGTCCAGTCAAAAATTTCCCAAAATAGCAAGTGACCCATAATTTGAACTTTCCAAAAATGGAAAGGTTTTGGACCAACTTCAACTCAAGATTACATCATCAAGAATTCTTCAAATGAAATTTTGTTGAACATGAAAGTTGTAGATCTTTCTCTCCCATTTCCAAAAAGTCCAAGATTATGAGCATATGATGTGTGGTTGAGGAGATATGATCCAATCATGGCAAAGTGTGCATGGGACTTCAAATGAGCATAACTTTTCAACCAAAGCTCCAAAATAAGTGGTTCTTTTTGCAATATTCTCATCATGACTTGTAGTTTCTTAACATGGCTTGAATTCCATTTTCATTATCATGTGCTTATTCATGAAGTTTTTGAAGAGAAATTTCATAAAACCATTTTGGATGATTGTATGCATACAAAACTAATTTAAAAGTGTGCATGGGCCTTGTTTAAGAGGGTTTGGATCAGATTCGTGCACTGTTCACGTGGCTACCTCATGCATGGGGGTGAAAATCCAATTTGTGCATACACCTTAAAACTTGATTAATTTCAATTAGCTTTGGCTTAAACAGGTTTTAAACATGATTAGCATGGCATATATAAGGTTAAACATAACTGCATTTGCCATTAACTACAATTTTCAGATGTGAATCTTAGAATCAATCAATTTTTTCTCTCAAAAATATTTTGCAATTCTTCACACAAGGACCATTTCCACTGATTGATTCATGATCCTGAAGCATTTTTTAGTAGAATTGGACGTGGAATTGAAGCAATTGGTGCCATATTGAGCCATACTCGAAGCTTGAAGGTTCCATGGATTTTGCAAATTGAGCTGGATTCGTGTATGCTGGAGCTTCAAATTCATCATCAATCACTTCATTAAGCATTGTAGAGAAGATTTGAGGCATTGCTGAGCTTTGTGGAGCACGATTCCAACTTCTGTTCTTCAAGAGGTCAGGATTCGATCTCAATTATTCTTGAATTCATTATGATATTGTTGTAGATCGTGTTGTCCTGATGAATCTGAGTTTTGAATCGTGTGATTTGGTGATGTTTTGAGCTATATATGCATGATTGAAAATTTGATGTTCAATTTTATTTTCTTCGGTTTGAGTTTGTTGTGATGAATTATGTTGAAATGCTTATGGATCTTGAATGTACATGACATGATGAATCGTTTGGTGTTATTTTTTTTATTTCTGGACACCTTTTGAAAAATCTGGAAAATTCAGATGAAGATCATCATGATCTTCATCTTAAACCTATTAGCTTCATGCGCTTCCAGTTTTTGCTATGACCTTGCTGCGAATTAGCTACGAAATCTTCATGCATTTGCTACGATTCTGGATTTCCATGCAGCTTAGGGTTTTTGAGTCAAAACGGTGTCATTTTGATTGAGGCGTGCAAATTCAAATGTGTGCAAGGATCGATTCCTGCCGAGTGAACTTTTTCAAATGCCATGCTATTTTCACCTTTCCCTCCTATTTTGCCATGCTAGTTCACCTTTTGATTTCAATTTTTTTCCAAACTTCAAAAAATCATATAAAATAGAAAAATGCATCAATTTCACTCCAATTTTTTTGCATAATGCTCCTTATCCTGTCTAGTTTTTTATGAGCATGAGTTTGCAAGTTGTGCTTGCTGGAAAAATATTTTGTGCTAGGATGATTGATCATATGTCTAATTGTGACCTTGCCTTGCTTATCTCCTTGTGAAATGCTTGTTTCTTATCCAATGAATGTGAAATTTTGCATGATGAATCTAGACACATTGCTGGACATTTTGGTTTTGGTTTGACATTTTTCTCAATTACCATTTCTGTTTTATGCATGTGCTAACTTGGTGTGACAATTTGTGTCACACCTTTTGATGTTCAACTTGTACCATGTGATTGCCATGCCAAATGATGTTCAATGCTTCTGATCTTTTGTGTGATGGATGTTATAGATGTCTTGATTACTCATGACTTTTTCCAGATTTATTTGAATCATTTCTGTTTTGATTTGAATTTTTCACTCATGATGATCACATATGAACTTTGAAATTGCCTTGGATTTCTCTTGATCATGAAATGCTTTTGGTGATTGATTTTGATATGAGAACTTTTGGAATATGTCAATATGTGTTTGAAGTTGCAATGTGTTGAATTTCAGCCCCTGTTTTGAATTTTTTCTCCATCTTTGACCCTAGGCTTTGACCTAGTGGTTTGTTGCTTACAGTTGAGCTTTGATTTCAGGTTGAGCATCCAAGTTCTATGGTTGATGATGCTTCATCATGTGAATATTGATGTTTGCTATTGATTACTAACATTGTGTGATTTGTAGGTTGATGCTAACTCATTTGAGTTTGCCTTTTGGCTTACACATTTTGTACATTGGGATTGTCTGTTGCTTATTGACTGTTATCTGTTTGTCTGAGTATTGTACTGATTTGTTTAGTGTTTCCACAGGTACTTAAGTTGCTTTAAGTTCATTTTGAACTTTGCTTTGCTTGGTTGCTTAACCATTTAGGTATAATCTCTAATCTTCATGTAGTCTGGAAGACCTACTGTTATTGGTAGGCACCTGTCTGAAGCCCTCCTTAAGAGGCCATGTTTTTGTTTGTTTAACTTGGTGCCAAGCAGGAAAAGTCCTCTTATGAGGCAATTGGCAGATAAAAGAGATGTGTAATCCATCTCCTGCTATTCAGTGTGTCATTCACCTTGCTCACACCATGTGTTGATGCATGGTGAATAATAACCCAAGATCTTATAGAGTCAATCATTTGTGGAGAAGAGTTCCAACTTTCTGAACTCCCACACTTTCCATTGATCAAAGCTCTCCCTGACCTGGGATAAGAGCTATGAGGCACACCCCTCATCTCCATTTCATCTGCTTTACCCTAACTCTCAATGTTAGGGTTAAGAGCTCAAAATACCCCATTCCAGTTGGCTGTAAAGCCTAACCTTGCTTGAGCCTAATTGATTGTATATAGTGTGTGCTAATTGACTTGTTTGTTTGCATTTGTGCATATTTGCTTATGTGTGCCTTTGTGCATTTATCATCATCACTTGTATATCATTTCATAATCATTGTTCATTACTTTGTGACGTTTCGTTATGACCATTGAGGAGTCAATTGTAAGTCCAGTTATTGGCAGTTGTTTCCTATGATCTGGTGGGATTTGGAACTAAGACCATTCATTGGCATTCCTTTCCTTGGAGTCGAGTGTAAGACCATTTATTGGCAACATGTTTCCTCTTGCTCATTGCATTTGTTGTTTGTTTCTTGTGAGGAGTCAATCGTAAGTCCAGCTATTGGCAGTTGTTTCCTATGATCATTCTTTGGAGACTAGTATAACTCCATTGAATGGCCTCTGGTATCCTTGTTGTTTTGTTTTGGGAGATTGTTATAAGTCCATTGATTGGCATCTGGTATCCATTGTTTTTTTGTTTTAGGAGATTGGTGTAAGTCCAGTGATTGGCATCCGGTATCCACCTTTATTGGCTTTGCCTGATACATTGTTTACCTGTTATTTGCTTGTTGCCTATTCCAAAGGAATCACTTGAATCATCTACATATGATCTCAAGAGGTGAACATCTAAGAAGTTTTACATCCTCACCCTCCTACCTTTTGTTTCTTTAAACCTCCATTTGCATGTTAACCAAAACTTGAAAACTATTGTGCAAACATTTTCATTTCTTCTCAAATTAGAAACCTAGGCTTTCGGCCTTTGATTTTTCAAATTTCATTTTCATAATACTTCTTTGAATTGAATTCTAATCACACTTTGACCATCTTTTGTGAATAAATTCTAATTGATTAATTCCACTCATTCAATTGTTTTGTGGCTCAAGTCCACTTTCTTGATAAGTTTTCATACATTAGCCATAGGTTTGATTTATCCTAGTTGGTTGATGTTAATCTCACCTTTTGTCCTTAGTGATTGAATTGTAAGACTTCCTTGCTTATTATAGGGTTAACCCCTCACTAGCAAGTTGAAGCTTTTCTCACATGGTGGACTTGTTGTTTGTATAGGTTGAGTTTTCTCCCGTGGATAACAAAAGACCTTAGGGCTTTTGTTTTAAAATCAATTCACTTACTTTTGGAAATCTTTTAGCCGAACTACGGCGTTTTGATCCTTACCTTCCATGGAGAGGTACGTAGGCAACGGGTTTATCCGTTCAAACACAAAAATAATAACTTGTATATTCTTTTCTCATCCCTTCAATCCATGTTTGCACAATAAATATTTCATAAATAAATAACATTTCGTACAACAAGTTGTGAAAAGAGGTTCCCTAGGAGTACCTAGGACGTTTTGGGTGCCTAACACCTTCCCATTGCGTAATTAACCCCTTACCCAGATCTCTGACCTTTTCATTAGTTTTCTATGTGTAAAACTTCTTAGGCTTTTGTTCGCTTTTTAGCCATTCCTTTGGATAAATAAAAGTGCGGTGGAGACTCTATCTTTGTATGCTTTGCTTTTGATTTAATCAATAAATCATAAAGTGACGAATACACCGCTACACAACCCAAAACAGTCTTCATCACAGCACACAATCTACATTTCAGGGGAAACTTCACTCCCCAGTCTGAGGAAGTAACATCTCCTTTTTCATAACCACTTTGCAAAAACTCCTTGCTATTTTTGTCAAAACTATCCTCTAGGATACTGACCACAACCTCCTTTGATTGCTATGTATTCTCATGAACACAAATTCCCAATTTCCCTCTTAAACATTCAAATTGATTGGCATCCAAAGATTTTTTGAATATACCAGCTAACTGTTTTTCGGTAGTAACATGCTCCAGTGTTATAATCTTCTCTTCCACAAGTTCTCTAATGAAGTGATGACGAATATCAATGTGTTTTGTCCTGCTTTGCTGAATAGGATTTTTGGAGATATTTATAGCACTCAGGTTGTCACAGTATAATGTCATGACTTCTTGTGTGACATTGTATTCAGACAACATTTGTTTCATCCAGACCAGTTGAGAACAACTACTCCCAGCTGCTATGTATTCAGCTTCAACAGTGGATAGAGATACACAATTATGTTTCATGCTAAACCATGATATCAGATTGTTCCCCAAGAAGAAACATCCTCCTGACGTGCTCTTCCTATCATCAGCACTTCCAGCCCAGTCAGAATCACAGTAACCAGTCAGCATAGATCCAGATCCATGAGTATATAACATCCCATAGTTACTGGTGCCATTGACATATTTCAGTATTCTCTTTACTTGGTTAATGTGACTGACTTTTGGTTCAGCTTGATATCTAGCAGACACACCAACAGCAAATGCAATGTCAGGTCTGCTTGCTGTGAGATATAACAGACTACCTATCATGCTTCTGTATAGACTTTGATCTACACTGACACCATTTTCATCTTTGGAGATTTTCACATGTGTAGGAGCAGGTGTCCTTTTATGGCTTGCATTCTCCATGCCAAACTTCTTAACAGTGTTCTTGGCATACTTGCTTTGAGATAGAAAGATAAAGTCTTCCATCTGCTTGACTTGTAGCCCAAGAAAGTAGGTCAGTTCTCCAACAAGGCTCATCTCAAACTCAGACTGCATTTGTCTAACAAAGTGTTCAACCATCTGATCCGACATCCCACCAAACATAATGTCATCTACATATATTTGTGCCACCATGAGCCTCTCCTTCATTCTTCACAAATAGAGTTTTGTCAATACCTCCTTTCCTGTATCCATTGTTAGTGAGGAACACTGTGAGTCTTTCATACCAAGCCCTGGGAGCTTGCTTCAACCCATAAAGGGCTTTCTTCAATCTGTATACATGTTGTGAAAGATTTGGATCTGTGAATCCTTTAGGATATTCAACATATACTTCCTCATTTAAGTAGCCATTCAAGAAGGCACTTTTTACATCCATTTGAAACAGTTTGAATTTCAGAATACATGCCACTCCAAGCAATAATCTAATGGACTCAAGACGAGCTACAGGAGAAAATGTTTCATCAAAGTCCACTCCTTCAACTTGAGTATATCCTTGAGCTACTAATCTTGCTTTGTTTTTAGTAACAACCCCTTGTTCATCAGATTTATTCTTATACACCCACTTTGTACCTATGACATTTATTCCTTCAGGTCAAGGAACCAGTTCCCATACTTCATTCATCTTGAATTTTCCTAACTCCTCCTGCATGGCATTGATCCAGAACTCATCAGTCAAGGCTTCCTTGACATTCCTAGGTTCAATCTTTGACACAAAGCAGCCATGTGAGATCACTTCCCTTGATCTAGTAGTGATGCCTTTATTTGGATCTCCTATAATAAGATCTTTGGGATGCTCCTTCTGAATTCTGATAGAGGGTCCCTTGTTGATTTTGTCATCTTCAGGTTCAACTTGAAGAGGTTCACTTTCCTTAATTTTGTCTAAGAGGTCAGCTGGGGAATCATTCAGAGATGTCTCGACATCGTCTATGACATCAGTCTGTTGGTCATCAACCACAACATTAATGGATTCCATTAATACATTAGTTCTAGAATTAAAGACCCTGTAAGCTCTGTTGTTTGTAGAATAGCCCAAAAATATTCCCTTATCACTTTTGGGATCCATCTTCCTTCTTTGCTCACGATCAGCCAAGATATCACATTTACTACCAAATACATGGAAGTATTTGACTGTAGGTTTTCTTCCTTTCCAGACTTCATATAGGGTTGTGGGAGTCCCTTTCTTCAATGTCACTCTATTGTGAACATAGCAGGTTATGTTCATGGCTTCAGCATAAAAATGGTAGGGCAATTTCTTAGCATGAATCATAGCTCTGGCTGGTTCTTGAAGAGTTCTATTTTTTCTTTCCACCACACCATTTTGCTGGGGAGTAATGGGAGATGAGAACTCACAATGAATCCCTTCTGAAGAGCAGAATTCAGCAAATTTGCTGTTCTCAAATTCCTTCCCATGATCACTTCTAATTTTGGTGACAGGGCTTTCCTTTTCTCTTTGTAGTTTTAGACAAAGCTCCTTGAAGACTTCAAACACATCAGATTTTTCTCTTATGAAATTAATCTAGGTGTATCTGGAGAAATCATCCACCACCACATATGCATACTTCTTCCTACCAAGGCTTTCTACTTGCATGTGTCCCATCAAGTCCATATGAAGGAGTTCCAAAACTTTGGTAGTGGTGTCATGTCTGAGCTTCTGGTGTGACATCCTTGTCTGTTTTCCAATCTGACATTCTCCACAGATTTTTCCTTCATCAATCCTTAAGTTGGGATTTCCTCTAACAGCTTCAACATATATGATCCTTTTCATACCTTTAAGATGCAGGTGGCCCAATATTTGATGCCATATCTTCACTTCTTCCTCTTTGGCTAAGGTACACATTGAAGAGTAGCTAGTTTCTTGAGAACTCCACATGTAGCAGTTGTCTTTGGACCTAACTCCTTTCAAGATCACTTCATTTTCCTTGTTAGTTATCAGACATTCAGTTCTAGTTTACATTCAGACCTTGATCACACAGTTGACTGATGCTTATTAGATTAGCAGTTAATCCCTTAACAAGTAGAACATTGTCAAGGTCAGGCACTGCAGGGCAATCC
The DNA here is from genome assembly GCF_024323335.1 of Lathyrus oleraceus. Taxonomy (NCBI): domain Eukaryota; kingdom Viridiplantae; phylum Streptophyta; class Magnoliopsida; order Fabales; family Fabaceae; genus Lathyrus; species Lathyrus oleraceus. The sequence goes on along the minus strand of NC_066579.1, from coordinate 48,015,619 downwards.
AGCTTACTCTGAAGGAAGTGTGAGCTATTAGACTTGTAACATTTGTCTTAGGAACCCATTACTTTTTGTTGACAGGCCTGTGAGGTTTGGGTCTTGATTGATATTGAGTCTGATCAGGGCTAGGATAACCATATAGCTTATAGCAGAAGGGCTTCAGGTGGCCAAATTTTCCACAGTAATGGCATCTCCATTTTTGATGATTCCCTTTCTGCTATCTTCCCTTTTGATGTTGTGACATATGCTGTGACTATGGGAACCTCTTGTAGAACATGTTCGGCAGGTTTAAACCCTAGTACACTCCCTTTGGGTGGTTCTTAACCGAGACTCCATGCTCGTGACTCTCAAAAAACCCGTGATTCATGGTTGAGTCGTTCAGACATCCTTAATATCAATGGAACTTGGGTGTTGATAAGGTGAAAACCATAATCCACCAAAATGGATGATTGATATTAAGGATGATTGAGCCGGTTCATGTATCGTTGATATCAGTGGAACTTGGGTGTCGATAAGGTGAAAACCATAATCCACCAAGACGGATGATTGATATTAAGGATACTATGAGCTTTCCCATGACCTTTTTCTGGTGTGTTTTGCTTGATCCTTGAGTGTGATTGTTGCATTCATACATTCATGCATTCATCTGCATTCATGTCATCAGAAAAATCAGAAAATTTTCAAGGAACTTAAAGGGTTTATTTGCAAAATTTTCAGACATGGAAAGACCAAAAAGGCATACAAAGAAGTACAACTTTCGACAGCCCAATGTGAAAGAGTTAAGGAATCTGACATCTTATGTATTAGATCCCTTGGGTTTCAAAGCTCGTTATGGGAAGCTTCTGCCTCTGTTGACTACTCAGGTTGACGAAGGGTTGATGAGTACTTTGGCGCAGTTCTATGATCCTCTGTACCACTGCTTCTCTTTTCCAGACTTTCAGCTGTTGCCTACGCTTGAGGAGTATGCTCATCTTGTGGGTATTCCTATTCTGGATCAGGTGCCGTTCAGTGGCTTAGAGAGTATTCCGACTTCTCGAGAGATTGCAGACTTGTTGCACATAGATGAATCCCTGATTGAAGCGCATATGACCACCAAAGGTGGAATTCAGGGTCTTCCTTCTGATTTCCTCATTGCTCAAGCTACCATTTATGGGAAGGCCATGAGTGAGGATGCCTTTGAGGATTTATTTGTGCTGCTCATCTATGGATTGGTATTGTTCCCCAACATCGACAAATTTGTGGATGTGAACGCCATTAGGATCTTTTCTATTCTTAATCCCGTTCCTACTCTGTTGGGTGATACCTATTTCTCTTTGCATCTGAGGAATGCAAAGGGTGGAGGAGTTATTGTGTGCTGATTGCCTCTGTTGTATAAGTGGTTTATTTTTCACTTACCGCAGACGGTTGCTTTCAAGAAGAACAAGGGATGTCTACGGTGGTCTACGAGACTTATGTCTCTCACTAATGACGATATCTCTTGGTATGATCGCGTGTATGATACAGTTCAGATCATTGATTATTGTGGTGAATTCCCTAATGTGCCTCTTCTTGGTACATGTGGTGGGATCAGCTACAACCCTATCTTAGCACGTCGTCAGCTTGGGTTCCCCCTAAAGGATAAACCTCATAACATTCTGTTAGAAAGTGTGTTCTTTCAGGAGGGTAAAGATCCCCAAGGCCTGAAAGCCAGGATGGTCCACGCTTGGCGCAAGATTCACAAGAAGGGTAGAAATGAGTTGGGTCTGAAGAACTGCATCGCTTTGGAGCCGTATACTTCTTGGGTCAGACAGAGAGCATCAGAGTATCTTATGCCATATGATTATCCGAGACCTACACCTTTGGATGTGGCTGGGCCTTCAACCCTCCCTAACCAAGGCGTAGAGGAGTTGAGAGACGAAGATCTTTCACGTGCCTGGATCCGTGAAAGAGAAGAGTTGCTTCAACAGCTTAAGGAGAAGGATGCTCTGATCGAGTTTCTCGAGCATCAGGTGAAAGATGATCCGAATGATACCCAGACTTCTCTGCTTCCTCAGTCTTCCAAGTTCTGGAAGAGGAAGTATGATCGACTTGCTAAAGAGAAAGCAGATATGGAAGCAGCATATGAGAGAAAGATCAAGAGGCTTTGTGCATCTCGTCTTCCGGCATCTCGAGCTTCTAGGGATCCATAGGATGTTTATTTTCCGTTTCCCTTGTAACATAATTGACAATGCTGTACTTCTTTGTCTTGAATATATTTAATGAGATGTTTTCCATATGCGATTTAATGCTTTAAATTTCAAAATTTGCAAATAGAACCCTAAAAGTTCCTTTGAAAATAAAAACAGAGCATGTGCACGAGCATTGCATGTATCATTTTGCATAAGCAGGTGTTGTTCTGGTCTTCTTGTCTGTGATCTGACTCTGTGCTCTTCATTTATTTTGAAGACAAGCTGACTCATCGGTACTACACCCGAGCTAATTTTGCAAGAGTGATGGATTAACTTGAACAAGAGAACCGTGAGCTGAAGGAAGAGGTCGCCAGACTGAGCGCTCTGATGGAGCAATTCTTGGCTGCTCAGAATCAACCGTCTCCACCTCCTGCGACTCCTCCCTAGAGGACTATTATATCTGAAGTAGTGGCGTCAACTGTGTCAGTTGCCAGTGCCCATTTCATGCCAGCCATGCCAACCGGGTTTCCGTGGGGTATGCCTCCTGGTTTTAAGCCTGATATTCCAGCTCCTACATTTGCTTCCATGCCGGCATCTAGCCCGGTCCTTGCAATGCCTCCTCCTGTCGTGCATACCATTCCCAGGGTAGACGACACCATCTATCATTCTGAGCCGTCTGAGGGCCCAGATGTTAATGAAAAGATGGAAGCTATGAATGACCAATTCCTTGAACTCCGCAAGGAATTGAAGACCCTCAGAGGGAAAGATTTGTTCGGCAAGTCTGCTGCTGAATTGTGCTTGGTTCCCGGTGTTAAGATACCCATCAAATTCAAAGTCCCTGACTTTGAGAAGTATAAGGGGAACACCTGCCCTCTCAGCCACCTGGTTATGTATGCCAGGAAAATGTCTACTCAGACTGATAATGATCAACTGCTGATTCATTATTTTCAGAATAGTTTGTCTGGTGCTGCTCTTCATTGGTATATGAGCCTTGATAGTGCAAACATCCGTTCCTTCAACGATCTTGGCGAAGCCTTCGTCAAGCAGTACAAATATAATATGGATATGGCTCCTGACCGTAATCAACTCAGAGCTATCTCCCAGAAGGACAAAGAGACATTTAAGGAATACGCCCAGAGGTGGCGGGAGCTGGCAGCTCAGATTACTCCTCCGCTGGAAGAGAAGGAGATGACTAAGATCTTTTTGAAAACTCTTAGTTCATTTTATTATGAGGGGATGGTCGCTAGTGCTCCCTCTGATTTCACCGAGATGGTGAACATGGGGATGCGTTTGGAGGAAGGAGTCCGTGAAGGACGTTTGACTAAGGATGAAGGCTCTTCTAAACAATATGGGGCGTTTAAGAAGAAAGATGGGGAGGCACATGCGGTGCAATCCCATGCTAAACCCAGAAGACCCTCTGCCAAGAGGAAGCCTGCGCGTCATGCCAGCAGTCAGCATCAGGTGGCTCATATAGCACCTGTCTTCCGTGACAATCAACATAATCAACAACAACCTCAGTATCATTAACAGCAACATCGCCCACAGCAACAGGCTTACTAGCCTCGTGGCAACAATAATCAGGCTAATTCGAATTATGAGAGGAAGAAGATCACTTTCGATCCTATTCCTATGTCATATGCTGAGCTATATCCCTCTTTAATAGAGCGGAAACTGATTACCCCGAGGGATCCTCCGGTTGTACCTGCTAACCCGCAGTGGTGGTACAAACCTGGCCAACATTGTGTTTATCATTCCGGTGCTCCCGGTCACAATATAGAAAACTGTTATCCGTTGAAAACTAAGGTTCAAGACCTTATGAGATGCGGCATTCTGAGCTTTGAGGACTCAGGCCCCAATGTTACGAAGAACCCATTGCCCGAGCATGGGAAGTCGCTTAACATGGTCATGGGTTGCCCTGGCAAATATAAGGTCAAATATGTAAGCCATATTCGACAGTCATTGGTTGAGTTGCATCGTCTGTTGTGTGAGTACAGTTATATGGAGCACGACCATGACAAATGCCGTATCTGCTACGTCAATCGATTGGGTTGCCGCCAAGTGCGCAGAGAGCTTCAAGAGCTGTTGGATGAGGGGACTATTGAGATTCTTCAAAACAGAAATGTTGATGAAGACGAACCAGAAGTAAATGTGATTTCTCCTGTGTTCAAAATTTCTGAGCCGGTTGTCATCCGTTATGATGGTAGCAAGCCGAAGGTCTCTCCTTCTTTGGTCATCAAGCCTGCAGGCCCTGTGCCTTTTTCTTCTGAGAAAGCAATTCCCTTTCGTTACAGTCCAGTTGCTGTTGAAGATGGGAAAGAAGTGCCTTTGCCTTCAACTTCTGTGGTAAATATTGCTGATGTGAGTGGGTTGACCCGTAGTGGTCGTGTGTTTTCTGCACCCCCGAAGCGTTGCGTTGTTTCTGATTCTGCTGAGCATCCGGTTGGGACTGCAGTGAATGTTCCGAACCCGGCACTTGCTGTTGCCAAACCCTCCTCTGTACAAAAGACTCCTACTTCTTCTGTTGGCCCAAGTGGCACTGTGAATGAAGAGTGTGATGAGATGCTGAGGCTCATCAAGAAGAGTGAGTACAATGATGTAGACCAGCTTCTACAAACACCGTCCAAGATCTTCGTGCTATCTTTGCTTCTGAATTCAGAACCCCATAGGGAGGCTCTGCAGAAGGTTTTGGACCTGGCTTATGTTGATCATGACGTCACTATTGAACAGTTTGATGGTATTGTTGCAAACATCACTGCTTGCAACACTTTGAGTTTCTGTGACGCTGGTCTCCCTGAGGAGGGAAGAGACCATAACATGGCTTTACATATTTCTATGAATTGCAGGAACGACGCCATGTCCAACGTGCTGGTGGACACTGGGTCATCTTTGAATGTATTTCCGAAGACCACTCTTTCGAGATTGTCATATCAGGGACCTCCCATGAGGCAGAGTGGTGTTGTTGTGAAAGCTTTCGATGGGTCACGTAAGATCGTGATTGGGGAAGTTGATCTCCCAATCAAGATTGGACCAAGTGATTTCCAAATCACCTTTCAGGTTATGGATATCCACCCATCTTATAGCTGTCTCCTTGGTAGACCATGGATTCACGAGGCTGGCGCCGTGACATCCACCCTACACCAGAAGCTGAAATTCGTTAAGAATAAGAAACTGGTCGTGGTAGGGGGAGAAAAGGCTCTCCTGGTTATCCACCTGTCTTCTTTCTCATATATTGATGCTGAGAATGAAGTTGGAACGCCTTTCCAAGCTTTGTCTATTGCTGAGCCAATTGAGAAGAAGTCTCCTTCATTTGCTTCCTATCGTGATGCGAAACTGGCCATTGAATGTGGTGCAGTTGCTGGTTTAGGGAAGATGATTGAGCTTGAAGACAACAAATCCTGGGTTGGCATTGGCTATTCTTCTGGGGCATTCAACGAACGAGGGCTGTTCAAGAGTGGAGGTTTCATCCATGCTGATCAAGCTGAGGAAGCTGCTGCTATCGTGGAAGAGGATGCAGAGGATACTGGCAATTTTGTCATCCCTGGTAGTGTCTGCCATAATTGGGTCACTGTGGATGTTCCTACGGTCATTCATAAGTCAGCGTAATATGTTCACTTTGTTCAAAACCCTTCTCCCATGCCAAAAGGAGAAGTGATGACATTGTTGGCAGCATTTATACAATGATATTTTCATTCAATTAATGCATTGTTAAACATTTGTTTTTCCATTTGTTTTCACTTTTTGCTTTTGCATGAAATCGGTGATCACAAAAAACCTTAAAAACAAGAATGAAAGCAATCTTTTCATCTGCATAATGGTTTGCTTGTTTAAATTCTGAAGTTTTATTATCCAAAATCATTATGCAGGTTGATTCTAAAACCCATTGAACATAATGATCCAACGCCATCTCCCAATTTTGAATTCCCTGTATTCGAGGCAGAGGAAGATGATGTTGAGGGGATTCCTGATGAGATCACCCGTCTCCTTGAGCACGAGAAGAAGATCATTCAGCCGCATCTCGAAGATCTGGAAACAGTCAACTTGGGGTCTGAAGATTGTATTCGGATAGTGAAGATTGGGGCACTTCTTGAAGAGTCTGTCAAGAAGGGTTTGATCAGTTTGCTACGAGAATATTTCGATATCTTTGCTTGGTCGTATGAAGACATGCCAGGTCTAGATACAGATATTGTGCAACATTTCCTGCCTTTGAAACCTGAGTGCGTGCCAGTGAAGCAGAAGCTCAGAAGAACTCATCCAGATATGGAAGTGAAGATCAAAGAGGAAGTTCAGAAGCAAATTGATGCGGGGTTTCTGGTGACTTCTACATATCCTCTATGGGTGGCCAATATTGTGCATGTGCCTAAGAAGGACGGAAAAGTCCGTATGTGTGTTGATTACAGAGATTTGAACAAAGCTAGTCCGAAAGATGATTTTCCTCTACCACACATTGACATGTTGATAGACAGTACAGCTAAATTCAAAGTCTTCTCGTTTATGGACGGATTTTCCGGATATAATCAAATCAAGATGGCACCCGAGGATATGGAGAAGACAACATTCATCACACCTTGGGGAACATTCTGTTATCGAGTGATGCCCTTCGGTTTGAAGAACGCCGGAGCTACGTATCAACGTGCTATGACTACCTTGTTTCATGATATGATGCACAAGGAGATAGAGGTCTATGTCGACGACATGATTGCTAAGTCCCGAACGGAAGTTGAACATGTTGAGCATTTGTTGAAGCTTTTTCAGCGTTTGAGGAAGTACGAGCTTCGTCTGAATCCGAACAAATGTACATTTGGAGTCCGTTCTGGCAAGTTGTTGGGTTTTGTTGTCAGCGAGAGAGGTATTGAAGTTGATCCTGCAAAGGTCAAAGCAATACAAGAGATGCCTGCGCCCAAAACTGAAAAGCAAGTCCGAGGTTTTCTTGGCCGCTTGAACTATAGTTCCAGATTTATATCCCACATGACTGCCACATGTGCGCCAATATTGAAGCTCCTCCGGAAAGATCAGTCTCATGATTGGACCAAGGATTGCCAGAAAGCTTTCGACAGTATCAAAGAGTATCTGTCTGAACCTCCGATCTTGTCTCCGCCTGTAGAAGGAAGACCTCTGATCATGTATCTGACTGTGCTTGAAGACTCGATGGGTTGTGTACTCGGTCAGCAAGACGAATCGGGAAAGAAAGAATCTGCTATCTACTACCTCAGTAAGAAGTTCACTGATTGTGAGTCTCGATACTCAATGCTTGAGAAGACATGTTGTGCTTTGGCTTGGGCTGCTAAGCGTTTACGCCAGTACATGATAAATCATACAACTTGGTTGATATCCAGAATGGATCCAATCAAGTATATTTTCGAGAAGCCTGCTTTAACTGGGAGAATTGCCTGTTGGCAGATGTTGTTGTCTGAGTATGATATCAAGTATCGAGCTCAGAAAGCTATCAAAGGTAGTATCTTGGCTGACCATTTAGCGCACCAGCCGATTGAAGATCATCAGTCTGTTCAGTAGGACTTCCCAGATGAGGAGATTCTGTATTTGAAAATCAAAGATTGTGATGAGCCTACACTTGATGAAGGTCCAGAGCCTGGTTCCAGATGGACGATGGTGTTTAATGGCGCTGTGAATCAGTATGGAAATGGAATTGGGGCAGTAATCATTACTCCTCATGGCACACATATTCCGTTTACAGCAAGGCTAACTTTCAAATGCACGAATAATATGGCTGAGTATGAGGCCTGTATTATGGGTTTAGAAGAATGCATTGATTTGAGGATCAAGCATCTTGATGTGTATGGTGATTCGGCCCTTGTTGTCAATCAGATAAAGGGAGAGTGGGAGATGAATCAGCCCGGTCTTATTCCGTATAGAGATTATGTGAGAAGGATTTCAACGTTCTTTACTGAAGTTGACTTTCATCATATTCCTCGAGAGAATAATCGGATGGCAGATGCCCTTGCTACGCTTGCTTCCATGATTGTGGTGAGGTATTGGATTGAAGTCCCCAATATCACCGTGATGCGTTTGGACAGACCAGCTCACGTGTTTGCAGTTGAAGAAGTGAAAGATGACAAGCCTTGGTATTTTGACATCAAGAATTTCCTCCAGAACCAGGTCTACCCGCCTGGGGCATCTGTGAAAGATAGGAAAACTTTAAGAAGGTTATCAGGCAGTTTCTACCTCAGTGGTGAAGTGCTTTACAAGAGAAATTTTGACATGGTTTTGCTCAGATGCATGGATAGACACGAAGCAAACTTGTTAATGACTAAGGTCCATGAGGGTTCATTTGGTACTCATTCCAATGGACATGCCATGGCTAGAAAGATGTTGAGAGCAGGCTACTATTGGCTGACAATGGAGTCTGACTGCTGCAAATATGTGAAGAAATGCCACAAGTGTCAGATTTATGCGGATAAGATTCATATCCCTCCGACACTTCTGAATGTGATTTCATCACCATGGCCTTTCTCTATGCGGGGAATCGACATGATCGGCATGATTGAACCGAAAGCGTCCAACGGACACAGGTTTATTCTCGTAGCAATTGATTACTTCACCAGATGGGTTGAAGTCGCTTCGTATGCGAATGTGACCAGGCAGGTGGTCGTGAAGTTTATCAAGAATCAGCTTATTTGCCGTTATGGTGTGCCAGATAAGATCATTACTGATAATGGATCTAATCTGAATAATAAGATGATGGAAGAGTTGTGCGCCGAATTCAAGATTGCACACCATAACTCCTCTCCTTACAGACCCAAGATGAATGGGGTTGTTGAAGCTGCTAACAAGAACATCAAGAAGATTATCCAGAAGATGGTTATTACGTACAAAGATTGGCATGAGATGATGCCATTTGCTTTGCATGGATATCGTACATCTGTCTGCACTTCAACAGGGGCAACCCCTTTCTCTCTTGTTTATGGCATGGAGGCTGTTCTCCCAGTAGAGGTGGAGATCCCATCAATGCGAGTCTTGATGGAAGCCAAGTTGACTGATGTTGAATGGATTCAGAGTCGTTACGACCATTGATCATGTATTTGACTGTGCTGGAAGAGAGTATGGGTTGTGTTCTTGGTCAACAAGATGAGACTGGAAAGAAAGAATTTGCAATTTACTACTTCAGTGTGAAGTTCACCGACTATGAGACTCGGTATTCTATGCAAGAGAACACTTGTTATGCATTGGCTTGGGCTGCTAAGCGTCTGCATCAATATATGCTGAATCATACCACTTGGTTGATATCCAAAATGGATCCAATCAAGTATATATTTGAGAAGCATGCTTTAACCGGGAGGATTTCCCGTTGGAATATGTTGTTGTCAGAATATGATATCGAATACCGATCTCAGAAAGCAATCAAAGGTAGTGTCTTGGCTGACCATTTAGCTCACCAACCGATTGAAGATTACCAGTCAGTGTAGTATGATTTTCCCGATAAAGAGATCTTGTACTTGAAAAAGAAAGACTGTGATGAACCATTGCTTGAAGAAGGGCCAGAACCTGGTTCCCGTTGGGGCATGGTATTTGATGGAGCTATTAATCAATATGGAAATGGCATTAGGGCAATGATCATTACTCCTCAAGGCACGAATTTTCCGTTTACAGCTACATTGACTTTCAAGGGTACAAATAATATGGAAGAATATGAAGCTTGCATTATGAGGCTTGAAGAGACCATCGATCTCAGAATCAAGTATTTGGACGTCTATGGAGATTCAGCTTTGGTTCTAAACCAGATCAAAGGTGAATGGGAGATGAATCAACCCGGTTTGATACCATATAGAGATTATGCAAGGAGGATTTCAATTTTATTTACAAAGGTTTAGTTTAATCATATCCCTTGAGATGAAAACCGGATGGCAGATGCGCTTGCAACGTTGGCATCAATGATTGTAATAAAATATTGGAATGAAGTTCCCAATTTGACTATGATGCGTCTTGATAGGCCAGCTCATGTGTTTGTTTTTAAATAGATCAAAGACGAAAAGTCATGGTATTATGATATCAAATGTTTCCTCCAAAGTCATATTTACCCGCATAGGCATCATTGAATGATAAGAAGACATTGAGAAGATTACCCAAAAATTTATACCTGAATGGTGATTGTAGCCGGGTATTCGTTACCATTAGAGATATTGACTAAATCTAAGGTAAACCATACAAGTCGAGTCCCCACCACACTTCTATTTATCCAAAGGAATGGTTAGAAAGCGAACAAAAACCTAAAAGTTTTATCGAATCAAAAACTAGTAAAAATGTCAGAGATCTGGGTAAAGGGGTTGGTTATGCAATGGGAAGGTTTTAAGCACCCAAAACATCCTAGGTACTCCTAGGGAGCCCTTTTCATACTTGTTGTAAGGTTGGTATTTTGTAAAAATTTATTTGTGCAAACATGATTGAAGAGATTAGGAAAGAATATACAAGTTTATTTACATTTTTGTGTTGGGATGGATAAACCCATTGCCTACGTACCATCTTGAAAAAGATTAGGATCAAAACCTCGTAGTTCGGGGTAAAAACCTCAAAATGAGTTGGTGAATTGATTGGTCCAAAAGCCTTAAGGTCTTTTGTTATCCAAGGGAGAAAACTCAATCTAAAACCACAAATCCACCATGTGAGGATAGCTTCAACATGCTAGTGAGGGGTTAACCCTATAATAAGCATGGAAGACTCATCGTCCATCACTTAGGATATAGATGAGTATTACATCTACCTCAAGGATAACTCAAACCTAACAGCTAAAGGTTATGAAAAAGTTTTGATAAGAAAGTGGCCATTGAAACAACAAATGTATTTGAATGAGTTATATTTACCAATGAGAAGTATTTACAAAATATGGTTAAAGTTGACTTAAAGATTCAATTCAAAATAAGTGTTATGAAAAGAAAGTTTGAAGATCAAAAGCATAGGGCTTAGGTTTCTAATATTTGAAAGAAATGTTAAATGTTTGCACAAAAGTTTTGGCTTGGGTTAGAGTGGAGGGAAGAAGAAGAATGACTAAAGTCCTAATCATAAAAGAGATAAGGGACAAGAAACAAGACCACAAATACAGTTCCTCTCTTGAGATCATATTGATGATCCAAGTAGATCCCATCCTTTGGAATATGCAAGCAAGATAATAGTAAGCTCAAGCAACAATCAAACAAGTCTCTTAAGAGATCCTCAATGTATCTTGTATCTCTCTCTCTTGGAAGCTTATGGCAATGGTTCCTCAATTTGGCTCAATGTTGGAATTCCTAGCACAAGAACACATATATCAAAAAGTTCTATCAAACAAACAAAGAAAGAACAAGAAGGAGTTTAGAAATTGGTCCTTTCAAAGTCCTCTTCAACATTTATAGCACTCTAAAGGCCCAATGCCTAGTTGCTCTTTGACTTTTATAGCACTTTAAAGGCTCAATGCCTAGTTGCTCTTTGACTCCAAATTTGCATAGGGAAATTCCTAAAGTCTAAGTCCAATTATTCATTTCTTTGCATTTGGTCCACAACAATCAAAACAAAACACAAGCACAATAATATATACACAATTATGTGCCCAAGTGAGCAAAAGGCAAATTGCATTAACATAAACATGTGCTCAAATGAGCAAAGGGAAAAGCAAACGAATACTATGTACAAGAATAATAAATTGCATAAATGAAAAGAGCAAAAAGTAAATGTTAATAGTTAATGATTAGTATTAGTGGTTAGTGTGTCATAAGGCAAATTTAGCGCTATGTTAAGCAATCGTTGAAATTCTAGTTATCAGACTTTCGATGTCACACGGGTTGTTATGACATCCAATTCTGCACAGACAAGAATTATGCAGAACATAAAAGTAAGTGCAGTAAATAACACAAGTAATTGTTTACCCAGTTCAGTCCAACATGACCTACGTCTGGGGGCTACCAAGCCAGGGAGGAAATTCACTATCAGTAGTATTAATTCACAGCTAAACTCACCCGTTTACAACTCTTCACTTAATCCCTACCCAATGCAATTTCAATCTTACTCTAAGATCAGAGTTCCTACTCACTCCCCCTCAATCACCTCAGTGATTACTACCTTTAATCAATATTAAAGACAATTTTGAAGTCACACTTCAAACATTTCTTGATTGTGCTTAACAGCTAATCAAGATACACAGCACTCACGCTTAAAAGCTTTGAGCGACACAACATTTACAACTCAATGAACACCCTATGCCAATGCGATCATCTACGTGATAATGGCTTGGCTTACAAGATATGTCTAATACAAGACTCACACAAAAACAGCAGTGAAGTATGATGGACACACTAAATCTTCACGCCTTAAAATCCCCAGTTCTGAATGAAGGAACGACTTCCTTTTTTATTGCAGTACTTGGGCCTTTGCACTTGTATTCTCCTGAATGTAAGGTCACGCGAGTTCCCCTAAATTCCACATCTAGGTTACTAACAAATAGGCTATTTGTTAGGTTCATTAAATGTAGCTTGGTTGTTGTTTTCTTGGATTTTCTCTCAGTTGTTGAATCCCTGAAGAATAGCCTGAGAAAAAGCTGAAACAGAAAACTAAACAACCTACAATATAGCATATGCTATCAGGAATGAATGTTACAACATTCAGCTTGACATCAAGGACCATATGCTAAGTCTGTTTTTCCCGAAAACAGATTGTACATAATTTACTGAACTGTACAGGACCAACCTGTCCATTCTACAGTAGTAGCTTACAATAGTAAATGTCAAAGCATCCAATTTGACATTTACACATTTAGCCTTAAGTCAGTTCTGTTTTACTCTTGAAGAACAGACTAAGAAACATACTGAAGTGTAGCAGAACTCCACTTTGTTTATTGTTCAGTATGTGTTGTCAATGATGAATGTCATAACATCCAGTTTGACATTCAGACAATAGGCCTTATGCCAGGTCTGGTATTTCCTTGATAACCAGACTGGAATGAAACACTGAGTTCTAACAGAACACCAACTGTTCTATTCCTCAGTATTTGCTGACAGGGATGAATGTCACCACATCCAATTTGACATTCAACAAATCCTGTATTAGCTAATCCTGCAGTAAACTACTCAAGTATGTCATGACATCAGTCAAGACATCAGAGTACAGTTAGATATTCTAACCTACAATGCAGCCACACCTTCACACCATGTCATGACATCAGTCAAGACATTAGAATCCAGCTAGTGCTTTACCATACAATGCAGCCAATTAAACACCTACAAACTCCCCCTTTGGCAAATTTTTGGCTAAAACACTTTGATCCCCATAACAGAGTTCATAGCAGCGGAAATCACACATCTAGCAGAAAATAGACCTAGCTAATACACTCAGAGTGGCAACACACTCACACATATGGAAGTTAAGTAAAAACTTCACATAACAGCACACATACAGAAGTTAAATAAAAACTTCATCACACATCAGCTGCAGGGCAGGGGATGTTGAATCTGTCATGAATATCTGTTTTAACACAGTAACCTGTTGTCCTGGGGTATCACCTGTTACTCCCCCTTTTTGTCAAAAATGTTGCCAAAGCAACACTTTAAATTTCAGACCACAGAAAAAAACAGAATTACACACAAATGACAGAGTTACAAACTTGGTTTTGCCTCAAAGTTTCAGCCAAGTTAGCACCCACTTGATCTTGCTTCACAACTTTGATCAGGTAATCACCCACTTTTGCTTTACCGTAGGTACAGCCATATCAGATGCCATGACTTTGTTTCTGACATCTAGAACCACTCCTGCATAAACAGCGTCCTTGAATTCCTGCAGGTGCCTAGGCCGCCTCACGTTAGGATATCTTAGTATCCTCTTCTTTCCACACTTGTTGTAAGTGGCATAACTATGATCTGTTGACCAATCAGAGCATAGATCCAATTGTTTAATAGGCAGAGATGTTAAACAATACATTCCAAACATCATTGGTTGCTATAAGTTCTCAGAGAGCCATATTCCCAGTTTGCCCCTTAAATTTTCAAATTGAGTAGCATCCAGAGCCTTTGTAAATATGTCAGCCAGTTGAAGTTCAGTGGCTACATGTTCCAAGGAGATCACCTTGTCTTCCACCAGATCTCTGATGAAATGATGTCTAATGTCAATATGTTTGGTCCTGCTGTGTTGGATGGGATTCTTGGAAATATTGATGGCACTGAGATTATCACAGAATAATGTCATGACATTTTGAGTGACATTGTACTCAGTGAGCATCTGTTTCATCCAAACCAGTTGGGAACAACTGCTTCCAGCAGCTATGTATTCAGCCTCAGCAGTGGACAGGGATACACAATTCTACTTCTTGCTGAACCAAGATATGAGATTGTCTCCCAAGAAGAAGCAACCTCCTGATGTGCTTTTTCTGTCGTCAGCGCTCCCAGCCCAGTCAGCATCACAGTACCCAGATAGGACAGGTTCAGAACCATGTGAGTACAGCTCCCATACTTCATTCCTTTTGAACTGTTCAAGTTCCTCTTGCATGGCATTGATCCAGTATTCGTCAGTCAGGGCTTCTTTCACATTCTTTGGTTCAACCTTGGATACAAAACAGGAATTTGAGCTTATTCCCCTTGACCTGGTAGTCACACCACTATTTGGATCCCCTATGATAAGATCCTTAGGGTGGTCTTTCTGAATTCTGATAGATGGCATTTTGGTGGTTGCATCTACTTCACATTCAGGAGGAGGTTCCTGTACTTCTTCAGACTTGACTGGAATGTCTGTTGAACTGTCAGGGAATGTTTCAACATCCTCTATGACATCGATTCCTTCCTCTTTATCATCCACAATAACATTTATGGATTCCATCAGGACATTGGTCCTGTAGTTGAACACTCTGTATATCCTGCTGTTAGTGGAGTATCCTAGAAATATACCTTCATCACTTTTGGGATCCAGTTTCCTTCTCTGTTCACGATCTGTGAGAATGTAGCATTTACTTCCAAAGATATGAAAGTTCTTCACAGTGGGTTTTCTTCCTTTCCATATTTCATACAGAGTGGAGGAGGTCCCTTTTCTCAAAGTGACTCTGTTGTGAACATAGCACGCGGTATTCATAGCTTCAGCGCAGAAGTGCATAGGGAGCTTCTTTGCATGAATCATAGCTCTGGCAGATTCTTGGATAGTTCTATTTTTCCTTTCAACTATCCCATTCTGCTGGGGAGTTATAGGGGAAGAGAACTCATGACTTATTCCTTCAGACGAGCAAAACTCATCAAACTTGGAATTCTTGAATTCCGTACCATGATCACTCCTAATTCGGACAGCACAACTGTCCTTTTCCCTTTGGAGTCTGATGCACAGGTCTTTGAAGACATCAAATGTATCTGACTTTTCTCTGATTAAGCTTATCCACGTGTATCTGGAATGGTCATCAACCACCACGTATGCATATCTCTTTCCACCCAGACTTTCAACCTGCATAGGTCCCATTAAGTCCATGTGCAGCAGTTCCAGAACTCTGGAAGTAGTAGGATGTCCCAGCTTCGGATGTGACATCTTGGTTTGCTTGCCCACCTGGCATTCTCCACAGACTCTTCCTTCATCAATAAGCAACTTTGGAATTCCTCTGACCGCTTCCTTGGATATGATCTTCTTCACTCCTTTTACATGAAGTTGATCAAGTCTTCCATGTCCCAGCTTCCCTTCCTGATCTTCCTTGGCTAAGGGGCACTTGGGGAAGTAGAGTGAGTCTTTAGATTTCCATAGATAGCAGTTATCTTTGGATCTGTCTCCTCTCATCACTTCCCGATTGCAACCATTCAACACCACACATCCTCCCTTAGTAAATTCCACCTTGCATCCTTGGTCACATATCTGGCTTATGCTTATGAGGTTTACAGTCAGTCCTTTTACTAACAATACATCACTCAGTTTTGGAGCTTCAGGACAGTCCAGCTTACCAACACCATTGACTTCTCCTTTAGTTCCATCACCAAATGTCACAAACTTGGTGGTAGGAGGTTGTAGATTCACCACTAGGTTGCTCATCCCAGTCATATGCCTTGAGCAGCCACTATCAAGGTACCAGTCTTGTCTGATAGGTGCCCTTGGAGATGTGTAAGCAAGGTTAGCAACACATTGTTGATTCTCAGGAGAGGGATGAAACTTAGATGCCTACTGCTTAGGATTGACCTGAGGTGTATGCTTAGCCGCCCATGTTTGTTTCTTAATGGGGACATTATGCTTAGACACCTTCTTCTTAGGCCTACCTTGCGAGGTCTGGTTTGGGTAACCATGCAGCCTATAGCAGAAGGGTTTTATGTGACCGAATCTACCACAGTAATGACATCTCCATCTCTGAAATTTCTTCTTCTGATGTTTGCTCATTCTGGTTCTCTGATGTTGAGACATTGGATGTGACTTCTGCTTGAATTTCTGAACTCCAGCCTTAGACTTTTTGAGTTCAGGTGAAGAGTTCTTAGTGAATCCTAAACCAGATATGGTTCCTGACTTCTGTCCCACTTTTAGAATCTCTTCCAAGGTGTCAGATCCTTTACTCAACATTCTGATGGATTTGGTCATTTGGTCTAGCTTCGAAGTTAGCAAAGAAATCTCACCATTCAGACCCTCTATGACTTTCAGATGCTCCTATTTCTCAGATTATAGCTCTTTGATGAGTTTCTTCTGCTTTTCTCCTTGGATACATACTTCTGCACTTTTAACACATAGTTCTTTATATGAGGCAACAAGTTCATCCAAGTTGAGCTCATCTCCGCTTGAGTCATCCTCTGAACCACAGACACTGGTCAGAGCTGTGACATGTTTAGCAGATTCTCCTTCAGATTCACTCTCAGTGTCTTCCTCTGACCAGGTGGCATATAGCCCTTTCCTTTGCATCTTGAGAAAGGTAGGGCATTCAGCCTTAATATGACCATATCCTTCACATCCATGGCACTGGATTCCCTTGCCTTGGTTGAACTTTTCTTCAGAAGTTGATCTTTTCCTTATGTCAGACGGGATGTTCTTGACATTAGGTCTACCCTGTTGATCAACCTTCTTTATGAACTTGTTGAACTGTCTTCCAAGCATGGCTATGGCTTCAGAGATGCTTCCATTTCCTCCACTGTTTCCTTCTTCTGACTTCTCTTCAGTGTTAGATACAAATGCTATGCTTTTGTTCTTCCTGTCAGCATCCTCACATAAGCCCATTTCAATGGTTTGGAGGGAACCAATGAGCTCATCTACCTTCATCTTACAGATATCTTGAGCCTCTTCTATAGCTGTGACCTTCATAGCAAATCTCTTAGGCAAGGACCTGAGAATCTTTCGAACAAGTTTCTCTTCAGCCATTTTCTCACCTAATCCACCAGAGGTGTTTGCAATTTCAAGAATATTCATGTGAAAGTCATGAATAGTCTCATCCTCTTTCATCCTCAGATTTTCAAACTTGGTGGTCAGCATCTGATGTTTGGACATCTTTACCTTGGAAGTACCTTCATGAGTTACCTTGAGGGTATCCCAAACTTTCTTAGCTAGCTCACAGTGGTGTACCAGCCTGAAGATGTTCTTACTGATTCCATTGAACAATGCATTCAAGGCCATAGAGTTTCCAAGGGCTAATGCCTCTTGTTCCTTGTCCCACTCTTCTTCAGGAATTTGCACACTGACTCCATCTTCACCTGTCTTCGTTGGATGTTCCCATCCTTTGTTGACAGCTCTCCAGACTTTGCTATCTAGAGACCTTAAGAAGGCTATCATACGAGGCTTCCAGTTATCATAGTTAGAGCCATCCAACATGGGTGGTCTATTTGAGTGTCCTATATCCTTGTCCATGGTACTAGAAAGTAACTTCCCTAGATCTCACCCAGAAATTAACAGGCAGGGTGCCTGCTCTGATGCCAATTGAAATTCTAGTTATCAGACTTTCGATGTCACACGGGTTGTTATGACATCCAATTCTGCACAGACAAGAATTATGCAGAACTTAAAAGTAAGTGCAGTAAATAACACAAGTAATTGTTTACCCAGTTCAGTCCAACATGACCTACGTTTGGGGGCTACCAAGCCAGGGAGGAAATTCACTATCAGAAGTATTAATTCATAGCTAAACTCACCCGTTTACAACTCTTCACTTAATCCCTACCCAATGCAATTTCAATCTTACTCTAAGATCAGAGTTCCTACTCACTCCCCCTCAATCACCTCAGTGATTACTACCTTTAATCAATATTAAAGACAATTTTGAAGTCACACTTCAAAAAACTCTTGATTGTTCTTAACAGCTTTAATCAAGATACACAGCACTCACGCTTAAAAGCTTTGAGCGACACAACATTTACAACTCAATGAACGCCCTATGCCAATGCGATCATCTACGTGATAATGGCTTGGCTTACAAGATATGTCTAATACAAGACTCACACAAATACAGCAGTGAAGTACGATGGACACACTAAATCTTCACGCCTTAAAATCCCCAGTTCTGAATGAAGGAACGACTTCCTTTTATATTGCAGTACTTGGGCCTTTGCACTTGTATTCTCCTGAATGTAAGGTCACGCGAGTTCCCCTAAATTCCACATCTAGGTTACTAACAAATAGGCTATTTGTTAGGTTCATTAAATGTAGCTTGGTTGTTGTTTTCCTGGATTTTCTCTCAGCTGTTGAATCCCTGAAGAATAGCCTGAGAAAAAGCTGAAACAGAAAACTAAACAACCTACAATATAGCATATGCTGTCAGGAATGAATGTCACAACATTCAGCTTGACATCAAGGACCATATGCTAAGTCTGTTTTTCTCGAAAACAGACTGTACATAATTTGCTGAACTATACAGGACCAACCTGTCCATTCTACAGTAGCAACTTACAATAATAAATGTCAAAGCATCCAATTTGACATTTACAAATTTAGCCTTAAGTCAGTTCTGTTTTACTCTTGAAGAACAGACTAAGAAACATACTGAAGTGTAGCAGAACTCCACTCTATTTATTGTTCAGTATATGCTGTCAATGATGAATGTCATAACATCCAGTTTGACATTCAGACAGTAGGCCTTATGCCAGGTCTGGTATTTCCTTGATAACCAGACTAGAATTAAACACTGAGTTCTAACAGAACACCAACTGTTCTATTCCTCAGTATTTGCTGACAGGGATGAATGTCACCACATCCAATTTGACATTCAACAAATCCTGTATTAGCTAATCCTGCAGTAAACTACTCAAGTGTGTCATGACATCAGTCAAGACATCAGAGTACAGTTAGATATTCTAACCTACAATGCAGTCACACCTTCACACCATGTCATGACATCAGTCAAGACATTAGAATCCAGCTAGTGTTTTACCATACAATGCAGCCAATTAAACACCTACAATCGTAATTGGACTTATGTAGAAGTCACAACTATCTGAGGTCGGTCAATAATAATATAGGCAACAACACATGTTAGAAAGCTTGATTAGTGAACCAAGTTCCAACAACTTGCCATTCCAAAAAGAAGATGAGAAATGATCTTGTATTGCTTTAAGTCCTTTGCTTGATTTAAGAAGCAATCTATCCTTAATGCAAAGCCATTCACTTGATCAATTGATCAAGATGAATTAGATTTGAATCAAGGAAGATTAAACCTCTCTAACCAATGCTAACTATCAACCTTTAACTCCTTGATCAAAGAGAAAAGAAGAAGAAGAAGAAGATGGATAATGGAAATGAAGAAAATAAAGTGCATTAAGTGAAATGGAATGTACCAATCCACAAATGTTGACCAAAGATAGGGAAGATCAAGGTCAAACCAATAAAAAACAGAAGTGAGATGAAGATTGGAAGTCAAGAAATAAACAAAATATTTTTGGCATTTTTAATATTTGAAAATAAACTTGAATTAAAATATTAAAGAAAGGTCAAACTTCAAATTCACTTCAAACCAACTTTGAAAAGTCCAAGTGAATTATCCCAATTTCAACAAGGTCAAACAAAGTTTGACAAAAAATTTCAGCATTTTTAAAAGTCAGAAACTATTTTTAATCAATTAAAAATGAAGAAAAATAACCTAATTGAACTAAAATCTCAAATAAATCTCAAATCAATTAATAAATTGATGAGAATATTTTTCATAGATCCATCATCATTCAAAGAAGTTAGGAAAATATTTTTGTATTTTTTGAATATCAAAAACTATTTAAAATGAATTAAAAATATCCAGAAAAGAGAAAATTATTAAAAAATAGCAAATGATAAAAAAAAATATTAAAAATCATTTTTAGAAACTAGAAATTAAAAGAGAAATAATGCAATTGGTCCCATATTTTTTGGACCAATAATAAAAGAGTTATGGATTTTAGAAAATGAAAGGGAATTAAAAAATGAAATAGAAAATAAAATCAGCAAATGAAAATATGGAAAAAGGAGAGGCGTTGGATGATGACTTATTAATTGAGCTGGCACATCACACGGCCTCTGAGCGCGCTTCCACCAAGGTCCTTAGTCAAATGAATCACATGGCGCATTATCAAAAGTCATACAATGGAGCGTGGAGATTAATTCTGGAGAATGCATTGTGTGGCTCAGATTGGATCTGGCAAACAGACGGTGGCCAGCGCCACCGTCTTCTCCGGTGAGCTCCGGTGGAGACCAAAAAATGCAGAGTTTCAAATGTTAACTAAAATGAACGATCCAGGAACCATTCAAAAGGTGAAGTGATGTACATCACTCCTATGCCACTCACTTCCACTCTAGATTCCTATTAAGAGAGAAATCAGAGATGGAAGTTTGGTGGTGTTCAACTGAACTTGCTCGATTCCATCAATTAAACACACAATAATGATGCCTCTATAGAGAGGACTTCAGACAACACAATATCAAGGCAAATGGAGCAAAGTATGATGAGATTTGAAGCAAAATTCAGTGGAGCAAAACCTTTGGATTGTGAAGAATTGAGTCACTCTCTTTGGCTCCTTTTGCAAACAGAAACTTCAATGGATCAAATGATGAAGGTCTAGGTGTTGGTGTAAGCCCTAGAGGCAATACTTTTGGTACTTGTATCGAATTATTTATTAATAATAAAAGGCATTTTTCTTTATTATGTTTGTTTAATAAAGTCCCTAGAATAGATAGTCCGTTTAATGTATCAAGTACGACTTAATCATGGGATAACATTAAAGCATGAAGACTATTATGTTTGTAGACTGATGATCACGTCTCATGGAGCATGGATAAAGAGTTATCAAGTCTTAAATATAGGTATGAATATTAAGAGTAATATTCATACTGGATTGACCCGCTATGAGAATACTATATAGAATGTTATGCAAAGTGTCATAAGTTATTCTCATGGTGATAATGGTGTATACCACTCTTCGACCTGAAACCACTATGGACCCTAGATGTAGAGTCGAGTGCTTTATTGTTGATCCAACATTGTCCGTAATTGGATAACCATAAAGACAGTTGATGGGTACTCCACGTAGCATGCTAAGGGACATGAGTGACCTAGATGGAATTTTCCCATCCTGCGTAACAGGAAAAATGTCTATGGGCCCAATATTGAACTGGACAAGGATGACACGGTCTATGCCTTGTGTTCAATATAGACATAAGGGCAAAAGGATAATTATACACATAATTATTATCACAGAAGGATTTGTCAGATCACATGACATTTTCGTGTCTTGGGTAGCAGTGATGTGTTGCTAGATACCGCTCACTGTTTATGATGTTAAATGCGTGATTTAATATAATTGCCAACGTCGTGAAAACCTACAGGGTCACACACAAAGGACGGATTGATGAGAAATAGAGTAACTAAGGAACACCGTAAGGTACGGTGCACTTAAGTGGAATATGAAATATGGTAAGGTACCACACGCTTAAGTGATTTTGGGCATATTATAAGATATGGGCCAAAATACACTTAAGTGGGCTTTTTAGCTTGAAGCCCACACAAGTGGTTCTATAAATAGAACCCTTGGGTAGAAGCATTGTCACTCTTACATTCCATTTCTCTCTCTCTCAATCAAAGCCTTCATTCGTAGCAGCTAGCACTGAGATTGAAGGTATCCGTTCGTGTGGACTGAGTTGAGACGTTGTCATCGTTCAACGTTCCTGATCGCCACAAGAGGTAACGATTCTATCACTGATCATGCCCATTCGTAAGGATCACTAATTGGAGAAAATTTTAAATTCCGCTGCGCCTTGGATGGCAATTCTCCTTCAGTGGTATCAGAGCCACTTACGAAACCATGAATTTGATAACTGTTTATTTTTCTGTATTAATACGATTAAAACAGAATGAATCAAAGATTAAATTGAGATCACTCAAATTATATATATGATATAAGTAATCCTGATGCAAAATACATTATATATGATATAGTGTTCTTGTTTCGTTCATTCAAACACTCAATGGTTGTTTTCCTTTGAGCGATCAATGGTCGTTTACTTCTTGATCCGACATTAGTATGGTGAAGCAATGACGTGTTGATCAATCATACTGAATCAACAATCGAGATGTGTTTGACGGTCTGAAATTGGTGCATCAGGGTTAGTGACGGCACAAGGGTTGTGTTGTGAGAGAGTTATGCGATTGGGGTTGTGACTGCACAAGAGTTGTTGTTTCTAACAAATTTTCGTACAGTGTTAACCGATTAACGCATATGGTTAACCGGTTAACGCAAGACGGAATACTGTTTTCTAAAAGATTTCAAACAGTGTTAACCGGTTAACGTATATGGTTAACCGGTTAACGCGAAACGGAATACAACTTTCTAACAGTTTTTCAACAGTGTTAACCGGTTAACGTATTTTGTTAACCGGTTAACGCAAAACAAAATACAAATTATGAATAGATTTTCAAACAGTGTTAACCGGTTAACGCATATGGTTAACCGGTTAACGCAAGACAAAATTCACCCGTTCGGCTAACTCTGCGTAATGTGATCGATCGTCGAGATATAATTTGGTTTTAATTAATTAAAAGAATTAATAATAATAATAATGTGTTTATTATTGTCTTATGGTGATCGATTATGGCCTTAGTTTTCCTTTATTTTGTTTTGGGTTTTAAAATACGACTTGCGTGTCGTGCCTCTCTTTTAATCTCTCAATGTAACTTCTTTTCTCATCTCACTCCCTCATATGTAAAACAAGTTTCTTTATGCAATGTAATGTTATGAAGAAAGCAAAGAAGTCAGTGCCAAAGGAGGAAAACCTTGAAGATCTTGCTTGGAGAAGCTTAGATCGTTATTAGGTAAGCTTAGGTTCTCTCATTGGCTTGGGAGAACAATTGCGCTAGGGGCCATAACCGTTTCATTATATATGTATGTTGATGCATGTGTATGTATGTTGATGCATGTGAGAGACGATTTATATGATAAATAAGCCGGTGAGATCAGAATAATTGCAAATTCCCTCACATTAAATATTAAGTTTATGCTTTCCAAGTTTTAACACTCATCAAGACTAGTATCGGATAATGTAGGTTTCGCCTATGCGAGGTGCATGTTCTATATTAGTAAGGTGCGATGGGATAATTGTAATATCCAATTGTTAAAACAATGGGTCAAACTTGACTAAACAAATTATAATAAGATTATATATGTTTAGAAGCAAGAGTTGGGAATTATCCATGTGATGGATTGGAATAAGGAGTTATTCACCCAACTAAAATATTCGAGAGTTGTATTAGATACAATTGGAAGGAGTTCCTACCTAAATAACCTAGTTTTGTGTAATCCTCCTACGCGGACTTAGATTGAAGTGAAATATGGGTCTCGACCCACTAGAAAATATTCCAACGGGATTTTTCGAATCAAATGATGAGGGTCATTTGTTTTGAGTAAAATAGTGGGAGCATATTTAATTAAAGGCCTAATTAAATATGTCAATGATACTTATATTTTCATTAATTCTTATATAGATTACCATGACAACAAACACCTCTAACAACATCTGGCGATCAATCCTTGACAAAGAAAAATTGTCTGGGACAAATTTTCTGGATTGGCACCGAAACCTGAGGATTGTCCTCAAACATGATAAAAAGCTGTATGTCTTGGAGAACCCTGTTCCTGAAGAGGAACCTCCTAGTTCTGCACCTAAGGCAGAAAGAGATGCTTATAAGAAGCATGTCGATGATGCCAATGAAACTTCTTGTCTCATGCTAGCTACCATGAACTCAGAATTGCAAAAGCAACATGAGAACATGGCAGCGTTCGATATGATCGAACACCTGAAGATGCTATATCAAGAGTAAGCGAGGCATGAGAGATTTGAAGTTTCAAAAGCCCTTTTTCAAGGCAAGTTAGCTAAGGGAGCCCCTGTAGGTCCCCATGTGCTCAAGATGATTGGGTATGTGGAAAACCTTGAGAGATTGGGTTTTCCCCTCGGAAAGGAACTTGCGACTGATTTGATCTTGCAATCGTTGCCAGATAGATTCAGTCAATTTGTCCTAAATTTCAATATGAATGATATGGAAAAATCTCTTTCTGAACTGCTCGCCATGTTAAGAGCTGCTGAGCAGAATCTGAAGTCAAAAGGGAAGTCCATTCTGATGATCGGAAATGGAAAGAGACAGAACAAAAGGCCCACTAAGCAGGGTGATAAAGGGAAAGGCAAGGAAGATGCCAAACCCAAACCCACTGTTGCTGCTTTAAAGCCTAGTGGAGGCATAGCAAAAGAAGGCACCTGCTTCCATTGCGGTAAGACCGGACACTTGAAGAGAAATTGCCCAAAGTACCTGGAAGATAAGAAGAATGGAGTAGAGACTTCAACTTCAGGTATTTTTGTTATTGAAATTAATTTATCTACTTAAGCATCATGGGTATTAGATACTGGAGGCGGTTCTCACATTTGTACAAATATGCAGGGACTAAAAAGGAGTAGAGATTTGGCAAAAGGTGAAGTCGACCTACGAGTTGGCAATAGAGCAAAGGTTGTTGCTTTAGCCATAGGAACTTATGTATTGACTTTACCTAGTGGTTTAATAATTCAGTTAGAGAACTGTTATTATGTACCTGCAATTAGCAGGAATATTATTTCCGTTTCTTGTTTGGACAAGTTTGGTTTTTCATTTATAATAAAGAACAATTGTTGCTCAATTTATTTGAATGATATATTCTATGCTTCTGCACAAATGAACAATGGACTATATGTCCTTGATCTTGAAATGCCTATTTATAACATTAATACTAAAAGGATGAAACCTAATGAGTCAAATCCAACTTACCTTTGGCATTGTCGATTAGGCCACACAAATGAGAAACGCATTTCCAAACTCCATAAAGATGGACTGTTGGACTCTTTTGATTATGAATCATATGAGACATGCATATCTTGTTTAATTGGAAAGATGACAAAGTCTCCATTCACAGGAAAAGGTGAAAGAGCTAATGATCTTTTGGCCCTCATACATACTGATGTATGTGGACCACTGAACATACCAGCCAGAGGAGGTTTTCAGTACTTCATCACATTTACTGATGATTTTAGTTGATATGGTTATGTGTATTTAATGAAACACAAACCAGAGTTCTTTTAAAAGTTCAAGGAATTCAAGAATGAAGTACAAAACCAACTAGGTAAGAATATTAAAACTCTTCGATCAGATCGAGGTGGTGAGTATTTAAGCCTAGAGTTTGATGACCATCTGAAAGAGTGTGGGATCCTATCCCAACTTACTCCTCCTGGAACACCCCAATGGAATGGTGTATCTGAGAGAAGAAATCGAACCCTGTTAGACATGGTCCGATCCATGATGAGTCACGCCGATCTTCCAAACTCCTTTTGGGGACATGCACTATTGACAGCAGCTTATACACTTAACCGTGTTCCATCCAAAAAGGTTGAGAAGACACCATATGAGATATGGAGTGGTAAGAAACCACATATGTCTTACATGAAGATTTGGGGTTGCGAAGTTTATGTGAAACGAAAAATTTCAACTAAGCTTGAGCCCAAATCTGACAAATGCTTATTTGTGGGGTATCCTAAAGAAACAAGAGGGTATTACTTCTACAATCCTTCAGAGGGCAAAGTGTTTGTTGCTCGAACTGGAGTTTTCCTAGAAAAGGATTGTATTTCTAAAGGAATAAGTGGGAGGAAAGTAGAGCTTGAAGAAATTCAAGAATCACAAAGCGTCGATACACTTATGGAGGAATTAGAGCAGGAAACACAAGTAGTTGTGGAAGAGCAACCTGCCCAAGTAGAACAAGACCAGCGTAGGTCAAGCAGGATACGTCACCTACCTGAGAGATATGGATATCTCATAACAGATCAAGGTGATGTATTACTCATGGATCAAGATGAGCCTGTGACCTACCAAGAGGCCATAACTGGTCCCGAGTCTGAGAAGTGGCTAGAAGCCATGAAATCTGAAATGGATTCCATGTACACAAACCAAGTTTGGACCTTGGTAGAGCCTCCTGTAGGAGTCAACCCTATAAGGCAAGACTGGTTGCAAAAGGATATAAACAAATTCATGGGGTTGACTATGATGAAACCTTTTCACTAATTGCAATGCTTAAATCTGTTCGGATTTTACTTGTTATCGCTGCATATCATGATTACGAAATATGGCAGATGGATGTCAAAACTGCTTTCCTTAATGGGAATCTTCTTGAGGATGTGTACATGACACAACCTGAAGGATTTGACATACCATAAGAAGCCCAAAAGATATGTAAGTTACAAAGGTCAATCTATGGATTGAAGCAAGCTTCCAGAAGCTGGAATCTTCGTTTTGATGAAACAGTAAAACAATATGGATTCATCAAGAACGAAGATGAGCCTTGTGTCTACAAGAAGGTTAGTGGGAGCATGATCGTTTTCCTGGTATTATATGTAGATGACATATTACTCATTGGAAACGATATCCCTACCCTGCAACAAGTAAAGTCTTGGTTGGGGAAATGCTTTTCTATGAAGGACCTAGGTGAAGCAACCTATATATTAGGAATTAGAATCTATAGAGATAGATAACAAAAACTGCTTGGCCTAAGTCAGAGTACGTACATAGACAAAGTGCTGAGACTCTTTAATATGCATGATTCCAAGAAAGGAGTCATACCTATGCGACATGGCCTGTGTCTATCAAAAACACAATCCCCTTCAACTGAGGAAGAAAGGGATCGCATGAATAAGATTCCATATGCATCTGCAATAGGATCTATCATGTATGCCATGTTATGTACTCGACCAGATGTCTCGTATGCTTTAAGTGCAACGAGTAGGTACCAATCTGATCCTGGTGATGCCCATTGGGTAGCTGTCAAGAATATCCTTAAGTACTTGAGAAGGACTAATGACTCATTCTTGATATATGGAGGTCAGGAAGAGTTGGATGTATTTTGATACACCGATGCTAGCTTCCAGACAGATAAGGATGACTTTAGATCGCAATCTGGTTACGTGTTTTGTTTAAACGGTGGCGCTGTGAGCTGGAAAAGTTCAAAGCAAGATACAGTTGCTGATTCTACAACCGAGGCCGAGTATATTGCTGCCTCAAGTGCAGCAAAGGAAGTTGTTTGGATCAAAAAGTTCATTAGTGAACTTGACATAGTTCCTAGCATTGTGGATCCCATTGGTCTCTATTGTGATAATAATGGTGCTATCGCACAAGCTAAGGAGCCTAGATCTCACCAACGATCCAAACACATACTGATGCGTTATCACCTCATTCGAGAGATAATAGATAGAGGAGATGTGAAAATATGTAGAGTACCTACACTCGACAATATTGCTGACCCAGTGACAAAGCCTCTTGCGCAGCAGAAGCATGATGGCCATACTAGATCTATGGCCATTAGGGATATGCCTGATTGGCTCTAGTGCTAGTGGGAGATTGTTGGTGTCAGCCCTAGAGGCCAATACTTTTGGTACTTGTATCAAATAATTTATTAATAATAAAAGGCATTTTTCTTTATTATGTTTGTTTAATAAAGTCCCTGGAATAGATAGTCCGTTTAATGTATCAAGTATGACTTAATCATGAGATCACATTAAACATAAGGACACTATTCTTAAAGTATCCGTAATCAAGCTTTATTATGAAGTGGGATAACATTAAAGCATGAAGACTATTATGTTTGTAGACTGATGATCACGTCTCATGGATCATGGATAAAGAGTTATCAAGTCTTAAACATAGGTATGAATATTAAGAGTAATATTCATACTGGATTGACCCGCTATGAGAATACTATATAGAATGTTATGCAAAGTGTCATAAGTTATTCTCATGGTGATAATGGTGTATACCACTCTTCGACCTGAAACCACTATGGACCCTAGATGTAGAGTCGAGTGCTTTATTGCTGATCCAACATTGCTCGTAACTTGATAACCATAAAGACAGTTGATGGGTACTCCACGAAGCATGCTAAGAGACATGAGTGACCTAGATGGAATTTGCCCATCCTGCGTAACAGGAAAATTTTCTATGGGCCCAATATTGAATTGGACAAGGATGACACGGTCTATGCCTTGTGTTCAATATAGACATAAGGGCAAAAGGATAATTATACACATAATTATTATCACAGAAGGATTTGTCAGATCACATGACATTTTCGTGTCTTGGGTAGCAGTGATGTGTTGCTAGATACCGCTTACTATTTATTATGTTAAATGTGTGATTTAATATAATTGCCAACGTCGCGAAAACCTACAGGGTCACACACAAAGGACGGATTGATGAGAAATAGAGTAACTAAGGAACACCGTAAGGTACGGTGCACTTAAGTGGAATACGAAATATGGTAAGGTACCACACGCTTAAGTGATTTTGGGCATATTATAAGATATGGGCCAAAATACACTTAAGTGGGCTTTTTAGCTTGAAGCCCACACAAGTGGTTCTATAAATAGAACCCTTGGATAGAAGCATTGTCACTCTTGCATTTCGTTTCTCTCTCTCTCAATCAAAGCCTTCACTCGTAGCACCTAGCATTGAGATTGAAGGAATCCGTCCGAGTGGACTGAGTAGAGACGTTGTCATCGTTCAACCTTCGTGATCGCCACAAGAGGTAACGATTCTATCACTGATCATGCTCATTCGTAAGGATCACTAAATGGAGAAATTTTTAAATTCCGCCGCGCCTTGGATGGCAATTCTCCTTCACTAGGAACTTTAGATCTTAAAATTGAACCAAATGCAATTGAATTTCAGATCTGAAAATTTGGAGAAAAATGGAGTTTGTTCCTTTAGGTATGGCTACGGATTCAATCTTGCATCATTTCAGGCGCCTTCAGGTTGGAGAATTGTGAAGGTAAGGCATGGTATTTATAGATGGAGAAAGCTGAATGCATGAGCTAACTCGTGTGCATGGCAATTGGATTTTGCATTGCATGGGCCTATGTGAGCATGTGGAAGGCCCAATGAAGGCTGAAATAACTTGTTGAGTTCATGTGAAAGGCAAATGGACGTGTATATTAAGTGTAATCAGCTCATGCATGGCAATTGAGATAGCTTTCACAAAATGCACTTAATTCTTCATGTCTTCGAAAATGGTGCTTCCAAACTCCAAATGCAACCTTATGAGTAATGGTTAGAAAGATTGTTGCATAAGGAAAAAATGCTATGTCGATCAAAACTCCAATTGGGCCTTGGAAATTAAAGAAATTTGAGCTTGAAGTGTAGGGTGCAAAACATGCATATGTGAAGTTTCCAAATTTGGCCAATGTTCAAGCCCTTCTGTTTCACTAATGCAAGTTCCAAATGATAAAATCTTCAACATGAAAGTTGTAGATAGTTTCAAGACAATCAATTTGGACTTAAATTTTGCATCATTTGAATTTTTAATGAAGAAGTTATGGGCACTTGAAGTTCAACTTTTTCACATTTCAATGCATTTGGCCCAAAGTGACCTATATTGTTTTGCATTATCACATGTATTTATTTTGAGATTTTGCAATTTTTCTCAACATAACATTTGAATTAGACACAATAAGCTTTCCAATTCATTAAGTCTCATCCAAAAATCATGAAAAATGAATGAGTTATGTTCTTGGGAAGTTGAACCAAAATTAGGGTTTCAATCAAAATGACCTATAATGTCTTGGAATGGAAGATGACCTTACAATCTTCAAATGAAATTTTGATGAACCTGAAAGTTGTTTATATTGTCTTTAAGAACATTTTTTCTCTTGGGGTCATCTCCATTTGACCAACACATAAAAAGTTAGGTCTCAGTGCATTTCAAGATAGTTAGATAAATTGACTAATCAACTTCTCAAGTCCATAACTCATACCTTGATGAATTGATGATTGAGGGAACTCAAATAAGTTCAAATATGCATGAAATGATGAACTAAAGAACTTCCATTGATTGTATTTGACCATGGGTTGAGGTTGCTTAATGAGCAAGGCATAGTTGATGATCAGATGAATTAGGGTTTCCTTGGGAAACAAACCTCAAACCCCTTGACTTGCTTTGATCAAAATGATGAATTGAGATACTTGGGAGGCATATTTGATGGATGATAGCTTTGGGAACCAATACCATGCTTGCTTTCATCTTCTACTGACCATATCAATGCCCATAAGATCTCCTAGAAACTTTGGATCTTGTGACTGCTCAAGCTACAAACAAGAAATGTTAGTGACATATTTTTGTGCTTTTGGTTTGTAAATAAAATGAGAAAAGAAATGATATACAATTCAAGCATGCTTGGTGATCTCAAACCACTCACAAGAGGTCCCACCCAAATGCAAAGGGAACCCAGATGCTCATGATCCTTGAGGCTTTGCAAATGCAATGTTATGATGTCATGAGGGATCTTAGGGCCAAAATTGGGGTCTTACAGATGCCCCTATTTAAGGTCATTCTAGCCGGAGATATGAAGGTTAAGATCTTCGTCTCGACGAGGTAGAATGGGCTTAAATAATAACAAAGAGACGAATTTTGGTCCCTAAGAGACCTCCTGATGCAAATGTATGTATGCAAAAAAGGGTAATACTTCGTGGGGATATGTGTCCACGAAGGGAAAGGAAATCCGGAGAGACTGACAATCCATATGAGTAATTCACTCCATGGGACAGAGACCCTGGGACTTCTATGGGGATAGAAAAAGGGGATAAATTGCGTGAGCAGGGCACGACTCAAAGCTTGGGGAGCAGAATTCCAAAAGAATAAATCAATGGAAAGACCCAAGCTGACTCAAAGGCGCATGTATTAGGGAACATGCCAATACAGCGGAATTATCCACCAAGGATACTTCGGATGAAAATCCGAACTCAGATGGGGAGAATCCACTAAGGGACCTCGCTGGGGAACATCCAAACGGGACTCCTCCGGGGAAACAATAGGGCGAGGTATTACCGGTTACTAGGTAATAAGCTCAATGAGACATGTGATCTGAACACCGATATAAGGGTGAAAGAATAACATGCTCGGGGAGAATGAATATCTAAGACCAGTATACAGGTGAGAGATATCAAACATCTGAAATCATCTGAGGAAAACCTAAAAAGGTATATTTTAACTCAGGAAAATCTAACTCAACAGGGGATAAAGGTCATAATAGGGAGCAGAAGGGAAGGAACACCAAGGATACCGGTTACTGGGCATATAATAGGTGACCAACCAAGGCGTGAATTGGGGAATATTCCCAAGACACTCATCATCCAAGAGAGGGCCGAAAAGCAAACTCGATTACAGGATGGACATTCGACTCCGCAAAAAAAGGGGGTATGAATCTTACTCGACTAGGGAAGAACAAAGACTTCGACTGAAGAGCGCATGAGATATATTATCTATTACCGTCAGAGCATAGATAACATACTTGCATGGAAGATTATCCACAAGCGGTTACTGGGTTAATGAAGGATAACTCATCCGAACAAAAGAAGGCATCGGGATACCAAATACTGGGTATACAATGATGACCTAATCAAAGGGAGAAACGATCATTGCTGACGAATAGGCAAATGAAAGATGACTTGCTGGGGATACATTGACAAAGGCAATGATCTGGGAGATATACTCAAAAAGGGTAAAGGACTATCAATACCGAATATTGGATAATGATAACCGTCAAGGAGGGGATTACATCTACCAGATACTGGGTAGAAAACCATGGAAAAGTAACCGTCATCGGTTAGGATGAACAAAAAGGTTAACTCTGCCAAGGGGATAAAAATAGGGTTTACACGAGGACATAACTCGGTGGGGAATATGGAAGAAAGTATAAACATTTTCTGCTTATGGGGCTGACTCTTCATGAGGAGATCTGATACAAACAATCTGCTTGGGGAAGCGTATTACCCACTAGCAATAGATAACAAGCAACGATGTATGTTAAAACTATGCATATATGCATGGTTTATGTATGATGAATGCTGACAGAACATACATATCTAACACAAACAAGTCCTCTGATCGATTGAATAAACATCCGGTACTACATCTCAAGAGAGAAAGCCAGGCCCAATGGAGAACATCCGATCTGCTGGGGATCAAGGGTACCAGGAAACAAAGACTTCTGCAGGGGAATGAACAACAACCATTCCAACTGGGAACAGGATCATGGCACAGATAAGCTCCGCTGGGGAGGCCACTCCAACGGGGAAATTATCAAAGGGGAGGATGGATTTCGTGGGGAATAACCACCAATCAGAAGCTTCCAAGGTCACCTAACCAAGAGTTCACATCTGCTGAAGAGGAAGGAGGCTGAAACCTTTACCACACACTCTATTCGGGAGGGAAAACCACAAAAGGCTCCGGAGGAAGAGGATATAAACATGCCAGGAATACGAACAATTGCCTTCCCATGTCGAGAATCCTACCATCTTTGGGAGAGCACTTAAGACATCCCCGGTATCCTTTTATCATTGTGAATGTTCACTTTGTTTAAAAACAATTTATGAAAAGTTTAATTATTTAAAAACAATGATATTTATCAATTAAAACATGCAAAACATTTGTTGAATAGAAACAAATAAGAGTGTAAATAATTGGATAAAGGCTCAACTTTACTTGATGGAATGGTAGTCTGCCAATGGCAAGACTCCATAGATCTTTATAAATTTGAAATTGGTGATATATATTGGAAAAGGGCTACATTGAACATAATGACCAATTCTCCACCAATTCTGAATCCGATGTATTTGAAGCTTCAGTTGATGATGACTGAGCGAGAATCTCTGACGGATGACAGTTTGTAGAACACAGTCTTGTCAGGATGCAGTTACTTGCCAAATCCCTAATTTTTTCCTAGATTGCCCCAGGATGAGGTACTCAATCTAGCGGGATACATATTCATTTTTTTATGTCTCTAACTTTTGCCTGGATCGCCCTTTCGGGTTTTCAATCCACCGAGACGCTCATTTTTGCCTAAGCCGCCCCTTCGGGTTTTCAACTTAGCGAGCTATTCTGTTTTTATTTTTAGGCGAAGTATTTCTTGACTACATCTGAATTCACAGGACGAGTGAAATCCTCCCCATCCATAGTTGTAAGTATCAACGCACCGCCTGAAAAGGCTCTCTTGACAACATATGTACCTTCATAGTTTGGAGTCCACTTGCCCTTGGAATCGGGCGCGAAACACAAGACTTTCTTGAGCATAAGGTCACCCTCTCGGAACACACGAGGTTTGACCTTCTTATCAAAGACTTTCTTCATCCTTTGCTGATATAACTGACCATGGCACATGGCAGTCAATCTCTTTTCTTCTATCAAATTCAGTTGGTCATAACGACTCTGAACCCATTCAGCATCAGTCAACTTGGCTTCCATCAAAACTCTCATTGATGGGATCTCCACCTCTACTAGGAGTACAACCTCCTGTAGCGGGGTATTCATTACCATCAGAGATATTGACTAAATCTAAGGTAAATCATACAAGTCGAGTCGCCACCGCACTTCTATTTATCCAAAGGAATGGTTAGAAAGCGAACAAAAACCTAATAATTTTAACAAAAACTAGTAAAAGAAACAGAGATCTGGGTAAGGGGGTTGGTTATGCAATGGGAAGGTGTTAGGCACCCAAAACATCCTAGGTACTCCTAGGGAGCCCTTTTCATACTTGTTGCAAAGGTTGTTGTTTTGTGAAAATTTTGTTTGTGCAAACATGATTGAAGAGATGAGAAGAGAATGTACATGTTATTTACATTTTGTGTTTGGATGGATAAACCCATTGCCTACGTACCATCTTATAAAAAGATTAGGATCAAAACCTCGTAGTTCGGGGTAAAAATCTCCAAAACAAGTTGGTGAATTGATTGGTCCAAAAGCCTTAAGGTCTTTTGTTATCAAAGGGAGAAAACTCAACCAGACCACAAATCCACCATGTGAGGATAACTTCAACATGCTAGTGAGGGGTTAACCCTATAATAAGCATGGAAGACTCATTGTCCATCACTAAGGATATAGGTGAGTATTACATCTACCACAAAGATAACTCAAACCTAATAGCTAAAGGTTATGGAAAATTTGATTAAGAAGGTGGCCATTGGAACCACAAAAAGAAATTTTAATAGGTTACATTTACCAATTAAAAGTATGTACAAAAATGGTCAAAGTTGACTTAAAGGTTCAATTCAAAATAAGTGTTATGAAAAGAAAGTTTGAAAATCAAAAGCATAAGGCTTAGGTTTCTAATGTTGAAAACAAAGGTTAAATGTTTGCACAAAGAGTTTTGGCTTAGGTTAGAATGGAGAGATGAAGAAGAAGGGCTAAGTCCTAAGTAAAACAAAAAGAGAAGGGATGAAGACTCAAAACCACAATGGAGTCCCTTTCTTGGGATCATATTGATGATCCAAGTAGCTCCCATCCTTTGGAATAAGCAACCACAAAGCATAAGCAATCAAACAAGTCTCTTAAAAGATCCTCAATGCATCTTGTATCTTCCACTTGGATGAACATGGCAAGGGTCCTCCAATTAAGCTCAAATGGAAACTCCTAGCATAAAAGCACACACATCAAAAGTTCCATGAAGTAAAACAAGAATGGACAAGAGTGAGTTTAGAGATTTGGTCCTTCCAATCCATCTTCATCATTAAGATCCTTTTACTCAAATTTTGCATAAAGAAGGTCCTAGAATCTAAGTCCAATTCTCCATTTCTTTGCATAGGGAAAGTCCTAGAAACTAAGTCCATTTCTTTGCATTTGGTCCACAACAAACAAAACAAAACACAAGCACAATAATATATACACAATTATGTGCTCAAGTGAGCAAAAGGCAAATGGCATTTAACATAAACATGTGCTCAAGTGAGCAAAGAGAAAAGCAAATGGATAATATGTGCAAGAATAGTAAATTGCATAAAGTAAATTGCATAAAGTAAATGTTAATTGTCAATAGTTAGTGTTAGTAGTTAGTGTGCCATAAGGCAAATTTAGCGCTATGTTAAGCAATCGTAATTGGACTTATGTAGAAGTCACAACTATCTGAGGTCGGTCAATAATAATGTAGGCAACAAACACAAGTTAGGAGTCTTGATTAGTGAACCAAGTCCCAACAACTTGCCATGCCAAAAAGAAGAAGAGAAATGATCTTGTATTGGTTTAAGCCTTTTGCATGATTTAGAAGACAACCTATCCTTAATGCAAAGCCATTCACTTGATCAATTGATCAAGATGAATTAGATTTGAATTAAGGAAGGTTAAATCTCCCTAATCAATGCTAACTTATCAACCTTCAACTCATTGATCAAAAGGAAAGAAGAAGAAGATGAATAAGAAGAAGATGGATAAGAGAAATGGAAATGGCAAAATTATAATGCATTAAATGAAATACAATGTACCAATCCTCATATGTTGACCAATAACATTGAATGTCAAGGTCAAATAATCAAAAATGGAAGTGAGATGAAGATTGGGAGTCAAGAAATGAATAAACTATTTTTGGCATTTTTTAATATTTAAAATAAACTTGAATTAAAAATAAATGGAAAGGGCAAACTTCAAAATCACTTCAAATCAACCTTGGAAGGTCCAAGTAATTTATCCCAAGGTCAACAAGGTCAAACAAAGTTTGACAAAAAATTTCAGCATTTTTAAAAGTCAGAAACCATTTTTAATCAATTAAAAATGAATAAAAATAACCTAATTGAACTAAAATCTCAAATAAATCTCAAATCAATTTAAAAATTGATGAGAATATTTTTCATAGATCCATCATCATTCAAATAGGTTAGGAAAATATTTTTGTATTTTTTGAATATCAAAAACTATTTAAAATGAATTAAAAATAACCAGAAAAGAGAAAATTCACAAAAAATATCAAATGACAAAATAAAAAATATTAAAAATCAGAAATAGAAACTAGAAATTATTTGGGAAATAATGCAATTGGTCCCATAATTTTTGGATTAAAAATGAAAGAGATATTGATTTTTGAGATAAAATGGATTTTAAGAAAATAAAAACATAAATTAGAAAATGCAAAAAATGAGAGCCCTTGGATCTGAGCTCATTAATTGAGCTGGCATATCCAAGGATCCAGAGGCGCGCGCTCATGGAACACCAAAGTCAATGCAATCACATAGGAAAGAATAAAAAGTCATAACAAGCAATGGTCAGGATTTGATCTGGGAAAAAGATCACACGGCCAGGATTCAAACTGGAGAGAGGCGGCCACCAGAGCCACCTTCTTCTCCGGTGAGCCTGCAGATTCCGGCCAATTTTGCAGGTCTTTAAACCTTAATGAAAATGCACGATCCTTATACCAAAATGAAGCTGGGGTGATGTACATCACCCCTGTAAGCTTGAATCACACTCAAGATTCCTATAAATGGAGAAATCTGAGGTGGAAGATTCAGGTATGCAAGATGCAGATCAAGGAAAAGCAAAATTGAAGCTACCACTAGCTTGCCTCTAAAGTGAGGACTTCAGAAAACATTAGATCCAAGCAAAAAGGTCCATGGATGATGAGAATCGAAGAAAATACCAGTTGGAATGTAAGCTTGAATTCTGGTAGCTTGAGCTCGATGCCTTGCTTGCTTTGCTAAAACAGAAGTTCAATGAGATGAATGATGAAGGTTTAGAAGCATTAGATCTAAGAATTCAACCAGATGAAGTTGAATTTTAGATCTGAAAAATTTGAGAGAAATGCAATTGCTTCTTTAGTGATGGCTATGGAGAGAATTCTGCAGCATTTCAGGTTGAATCAGGTGTGTGAAATGAATGGAATGAGGTCTCTATTTATAGAGGAAGTGGCAAGGAGAATGTGATCAATCCGTGTGCATGGCATGTGGAGCTTCATTGCATGAGCTTGCATGATCATGCACAAGGCCCAAAAACAATGCCAAATGAATTCTGAGCATCAGCTAAATGAAATTGGACGTGTGACTTGCAAGGCAATTGCTTACATACCAAGATTTCAAGTGAATTCCTCATTTGTACCTAAACATTCACCTCTTCGAAAATCCACATGAAAAAAACCAAACATGATCATGTGAGTAATGGTTGGAAAGTTCTTGATGTAAGGAACAATTGTTATGTTGGGAAAAAATCCATTTGAAGTGTGGAAATTTATGGAATTTGAGTTTAAATTGCAAGGTGCATGACATGTCAAGGCAAGGTTTCTAAAATTGGCCAATTTTCAAGCCCTTCTATTTTGATGATGCAAGCCTCAAATAGAAAAACCTCCAACGTAAAAGTTGTAGATATTTTCAAGACAATCAAAATGGACTTAAACTTTGCGTCATTTGGATTTTTGATGAAAACGTTATGGGCACTTGAAGTTGGACTTTTTTGCCTTTTAATGCATTTGGTCAAAAAGGACCTATAGTGTCTTGCATTATCACATGTATTTACTTTGAGATTTTGAAATTTTGTTCAACCTAACATTTTAATTAGACATCTTAATCTTTCCAATGCATTTGATTCCACCTCAAAATCATAAAAAATGAGTGAGTTATGTCCTTGCGAAGTTGACCCAAAATTAGGGTTTCAGTCAAAATGATCTATAATGTATTGGAATGGTAGATGGTTTTCCAAGCTTCAAATAAATTTTTGATGAACATGAAAGTTGTTCATATTGTCCTTAAGAACATTGTTTCTTTTGGAACCATCTCCATTTGACCAACACATAAAAAGTTAGGTCTCAGTGCATTTGAAAATAGTCCGATGAATTGACTGATCAACTTCTCAAGTCCATGCCTCATATCTTGATGAATTGATGATTGAGGACATTAAAATAAGTTCAAATATGCATTAAATGAAGAGTTAAAGAACTTCCCTTAATTATATTTGACCATGGGCTGAGGTTGCTTCAGGAGCAAGGCATTGTGGTGCACAGATGAATTAGGGTTTTCTTGAAGAACAAGACCTCAAACCCTTTGACTTGCTTTGATCAAAATGATGAATTGAGATACTAGGGAGGCATATTTGATGGATGAGAGCTCTGCAATCCATTACCATGCTTGGTATCATCTCCTCTTGACCATGTCTTTGTACCAATGATCTTCTTAAAGCTTTGGACCTTGTGATTGCTCAAGCTACAAAACAAAGGATGTTAGTGACATATTTTTGTGCTTTTCGTTAGTAAATAAAATAAGAAAAGCAATGATATACACTTCAAGCATGCTTGGTGACCTCAAACCACTCACAAGGAGTCCCGCCCAAAGGCAAAGGGAACCAAGGTTATGATGTGATGAGGGATCTTAGGGACAAAATTGGGGTCTTACACCTCCATGCCGTAAACAAGAGAGAAAGGGGTTGCCCCTGTTGAAGTGCGGACAGATGTAAGATTTCCATGCAAAGCAAATGGCAGCATCTTATGCCAATCTTTGTACGTAACAACCATCTTCTGGATAATCTTCTTGATATTCTTATTAGCAGCTTCAACATCCCCATTCATCTTGGGTCTGTAAGGAGAAGAATTATGATGTGCAATTTTGAACTCGCTACACAAATCTTTCATCATCTTATTGTTCAAGTTAGATTTATTGTCAGTAATGATCTTATCCGACACACCATAACGGCATATGAGTTGATTCTTGATAAACTTCACAACCACCTGCCGGGTCACGTTTGCATATGACGCCGCTTCAACCCACTTGGTGAAGTAATCAATTGCTACGAGAATAAATCTGTGACCATTGGACGCTTTCGGCTCTATCATGCCAATCATGTCAATTCCCCACA
Source organism: Lathyrus oleraceus (assembly GCF_024323335.1). Taxonomy (NCBI): domain Eukaryota; kingdom Viridiplantae; phylum Streptophyta; class Magnoliopsida; order Fabales; family Fabaceae; genus Lathyrus; species Lathyrus oleraceus. The sequence continues at coordinate 47,976,471 of NC_066579.1, read as the reverse complement.
TAGAGAAAGGCCATGGTGATGAAATCACATTCAGAAGTGTCGGAGGAATATGAATCTTATCCGCATAAATCTGACATTTATGGCATTTCTTAACATATTTGCAGCAGTCAGACTCCATTGTCAGCCAATAGTAGCCTGCTCTCAACATCTTTCTAGCCATGGCATGTCCATTGGAATGAGTACCAAATGAACCCTCATGGATCTCAGTCATTAACAGGTCTTCTTCGTGTCTATCCACGCATCTGAGCAGCACCATATCAAAATTTCTCTTATAGAGCACATCACCATTGAGGTAGAAACTTCCAGATAATCTTCTCAAAGTCTTCCTATCTTTCACAGATGCCCCAGGCGGGTAAATCTGACTCTAAAGGAAACACTTGATATCATATTACCATGGCTTATCATCTTGCACTTCCTCTACAGCAAATACATGAGCTGGTCTGTCCACAATCATCGAAGCAAGTGTAGCAAGAGCATCTGCCATCCGATTCTCATCTCGAGGAATATGATGGAAGTCAATCTCAGTAAAGAATGTTGAAATCCTCCTCGCATAATCTCTGTATGGGATGAGGCCAGGCTGATTCGTTTCCCATTCACCCTTAATCTGATTGACAACGAGGGTCGAATCTCCAAAAACATCAAGATGCTTGATCCTAAGATCAATGCACTCTTCCAATCCCATAATACAGGCCTCATACTTAGCCATATTATTCGTGCATTTGAAAGTTAGCCTTGTTGTAAAAGGAAAATTTGTGCCCTGAGGAGTAATAATCACTGCCCCAATACCATTTCCATATTGATTTACAGCGCCATCAAACACCATACTCCATCTGGAACCAGGCTCTGGCCCTTCATCGAGCGTAGGCTCATCGCAATCTTTCATTTTCAAATACAGAATTTCCTCATCTGGGAAGTCATACTGAACTGACTGATAATCCTCAATTGGTTGATGTGCCAAGTGGTCAGCCAAGATACTACCTTTTATCGCCTTCTGAGCTCGATACTCAATATCATACTCCGATAACAACATCTGCCAACAGGAAATCCTCCAAGTTAAAGCAGGCTTCTCAAAGATATACTTGATTGGATCCATTTTGGATATCAACCAAGTCGTATGATTCAACATATAATGGCGTAAGCGCTTAGCAACCCAAGCCAAAGCACATCATGTTTTCTCAATCATCGAGTATCAAGACTCACACTTAGTGAACTTCTTACTCAGGTAATAGATAGCATACTCTTTCTTTCTTGATTCGTCTTGCTGACCAAGGACACAACCCATTGAGTCTTCAAGAACAGTCAGATACATAATCCATGGTCTCCCTTCTACAGGCGGAGACAAAATCGGAGGCTCAGACAAATACTCTTTAATGCTATCAAAAGCTTTTTGGCAATCCTCGGTCCAATCATGAGACTGATCTTTTCGGAGGAGCTTGAATATGGGCGCACATGTGGGATATAAATCTGGAAATGTAATTCAAGCGGCCAAGGAAACCTCGAACTTGCTTCTCAGTTTTGGGCGCATGCATCTCTTGTATTGCTTTGACCTTTGCAGGATCAACCTCAATACCTCTTTCGCTGACAACGAAACCCAATAACTTGCCGGAACGGACTCCAAATGTACACTTGTTAGGATTTAGACGAAGCTTATACTTCCTCAAACATTGAAAAAGCTTCAACAAGTGCTCTACATGTTCAACTTCCGTTCTTGACTTCGCAATCATATCATCAACATATACCTCGATCTCTTTATGCATCATATCATGAAACAATGTAGTCATAGCTCGTTGATACGTGGCTCCGACGTTCTTCAAACCGAAGGGCATCACTCGATAACAGAATGTTCCCCAAGGTGTGATGAGTGTTGTCTTCTCCTTATCCTCGGGTGCCATTTTGATCTGATTATATCCGAAAAATACGTCCATAAATGAGAAGACATTGAATTTAGCTGTATTGTCTACCAACATATCAATATGTGGTAGAGGGAAATCATCTTTCGGACTAGCTTTATTCAAGTCTCTATAGTCCACACACATTCAGACTTTTCCATCTTTCTTAGGCACAGGCACAATATTGGTCATCCATTGAGGATATGTAGAAGTCACCAGAAACCCTGCATCAATTTGCTTCTGAACTTCTTCCTTGATCTTTACTGCCATATCGGGATGAGTTCTTCTGAGCTTCTGCTTCACAGGCATGCACTCAGGCTTCAAAGGCAAGAAATGTTGCACGATATCTGTATCCAGACCAGGCATGTCTTCATATGACTAGGCAAAGACGTCGACATATTCTCGTAGCAACTCAATCAACCCCTTCTTAACAGATTCTTCCAGGAGTGCCCCAATCTTAACTTCTCGCACACAATCTTCAGACCCCAAGTTGACTGTTTCTAGATTCTCAAGATGCGGCTGAATGATCTTTTCTTCATGCTCAAGTAGACGGGTAATCTCGTCAGGAATCTCTTCAACATCATCTTCTTCCGCCTCAAATACAGGGAATTCAAAGTTGGGAGATGGTGTTGGATCATTATGTTCAATGGGTTTGATCAACCTGCATAATGATTTTGGATATAAAAAGATTTTAGAATTCAAACAAGGCAAATCATTATGCAGATGAAAATATTGATTTTATTCTTATTTTAAGGGTTTTATGTGATCACCATTTTCATGCAAAAAGCGAAAAGGGAAAATAATTGGAAAAACAAACATTTAACATGAATTTATTGAATGAAAATACCATTGTATTTATGCGCCAATAATGTCATCACTCCTCCTTTTGGAATGGGAGAAGGGTTTTTAAACACAATGATCATTACTTTGACTTATGGATAACTGTCAGAATATCCATAGTGACCCAATTATTGCAGATCCCTCCAGTGATGATGAAATTGCATGAATCCTCTGCATCCTCTTCCAAGATGGCAGCAGCCTCTTCATCTTGACCGGTGTGGATGAATCCACCACTCTTGAACAACCCTTGTTGGTTGAAGATCCCAGAAGAATAGCCTATGCCAGCCCGAGACTTGTTGTCTTCCAAATTGATCATTTGCCCTAATCTAGCAGTTGCACCATGCTCAATGGCCAACTTCGCATCTTTATAGAAAGCAAATGAAGGAGTTCCTTTCTTAATAGGCTCAGCAATAGATAAAGCTTGGAAAGGGGTTCCAACTTCATCCTCAGCATCTATATAAGAGAAGGAAGACAAATGGCTAACCAGGAGAGCCTTTTCTCCCCCTACCACGACCAACTTCTTATTCTTCACAAACTTCAATTTCTGGTGTAGGGTGGATGTCACGGCGCCTGCCTCGTGAATCCATGGTCTACCTAAGAGACAGCTATACGATGGGTGAATGTCCATAACCTGGAAGGTAATCTGGAAATTACTTGGTCCGATTTTGACTGGGAGATCAACCTCTCCAATCACAGTTTTGCGAGACCCATCAAAAGCCTTCACAACAACCCCACTCTGCCTCATGGGAGGCCCCTGATATGATAACTTTGCAAGAGTGGTCTTTAGCAATACATTTAATGAAGACCCAGTGTCCACCAGCACATTGGACATGGCATCATCCTTGCAACTCATAGATATGTGTAATGCCAAGTTGTGGTCTCTTCCCTCCTCGGGGAGATCAGCATCACAAAAACTCAAATTGTTACAAGCGGTGATGTTTGCAACAATGCTGTCAAATTATTCAATTGTGACGTCATGATCCACATACGCCACATCCAACACCTTCTGCAGAGCTTCTCGGTGTGGTTCTGAATTCATCAGCAAGGATAATACAAGGATTTTGGATGGCATTTGTAGAAGCTGATCTACCACGTTGTACTCACTTCTCTTGATGAGCCTCAGCATCTCATCACAGTCTTCTTTCGCATTGCCACTCGGGCTAGCAGAAGCAGGAGTTCTCAACGTAGAGGCGGGTTTAGCAACAAGTGCCGGATTCGGAGCGTTCATAGCATTCCCAATCGGGCTTTCAGCATAATCAGCATTGTCATTCCTTTGAGCGTCAGCTTGCGACTTTGGCGGAGCCGAGAAAACACGACCGCTGCGGGTTAGGCCGCTGACGTCGGCAATATTAACGACAGACGAAGAGGGCAGAGGCACTTCTTTCCCAATCTCCAATGCTACAACATTGTAGCGATAGGGGACCGCCTTCTCAGAAGAGTACGGTATAGGGCCGGCTGGCTTAATAGTCAGAGCAGGAGAAACCTTCTGCTTGCTACCATCATACTTGATGACAACAGGCTCAGGTATCCGGAATACCGGAGAAATTACGTTGACTTCAACAGCATCTTCGTCAACATTTCTGTTCTGAAGGATCTCAATGACTCCCTCATCCAGCATTTCCTGAACATCCTTGCGCACCTGGCGACAACCTCTCTGATTAACAGAACAGATTTGACATCTATCGTGGTCATGTTCATAATGGCTAGAATCACACAGCAAACGATGCATCTCGACCAGCGATTGTCGAATATGACTGACATGTTTGACCTTGTACTTGCCAGGATAGCCCTGGACCATATTGACAGATTTCCCATGCTCGGGCAATGGGTTCTTCTTCATATTCGGACCTACGTCCTCGAAAAACAAAATCCTGCTTCTCACAAGGTCTTGCACCTTGGTCTTCAAGGGATAACAATTCTCCACGTCATGTTCGGGGGCACCGGAATAATATACATAATGAAGCTCAGGCTTGTACCACCACTGGGGGTTAGTAGGTACAGCGGGAGGGTCTCGTGGAGTAATTAACTTTCTATCAATCAAGGATGGATAGAGTTCAGCATAAGTCATCGGAATTGGATCAAAAGTGACCCTCTTTCTCTCATAGCTAGTGCTAGCATTGTTGTTGTTGTTTCGAGGCTAGTAGGCCTGTTGTTGTGGACACTGCTGTTGTTGCTGAGATTGTTGTTGTTGATAATGTTGGGCTTCTCTGAAAACAGGTGCTATATGAGCCACCTGATGCTGGTTGCTAACAAGGCGGACAATCTTCCTCTTCACAGAGGGTCTTCTCTTGATATGGGAAGACACATCATGTGCCTCTCCCTCCTTCTTCTTTGCAAAGCTTCTATATCTCTTTGCTGACGAGCCTTCATCTCGAGTCAAACGTCCTTCACGAACCCCCTCTTCCAGTCTCATTCCCATATTCACCATCTCGGTGAAGTCTGAGGGAGCACTAGCTATCATTTTCTCATAGTAGAATGAACTCAAGGTCTTCAAAAAGATCTTGGTCATCTCTTTCTCCTCAAGGGGTGGAACTATCTGAGCTATTAACTCGCGCCACCTCTAGGCGTACTCTTTGAAGGTCTCTTTCTCCTTCTGGGACATTTCCCTCAACTGGTCCCTATCAGGAGCCATATCCATATTATATTTATATTGCTTGACGAAGGCCTCACCAAGATCATTGAAAGAGCGGATGTTCGAACTTTCCAGACCCATGTACCACCGGAGAGCGAGACCGGACAGACTGTCCTGGAAATAGTGGATGAGCAATTGGTCATTATCAGTTTGCGTCGACATCTTGCGAGCATACATCACAAGATGGCTGAGAGGGCATGTGTTTCCCTTATACTTCTCAAAGTCCGGTACTTTGAATTTTATAGGGATCTTCACGTTGGGCACAAGGCACAACTCAGCGACACTTTTACCAAAAAGGTCCTTCCCCCTCAGAGTCTTTAGTTCCTTGCGAAGCTCAAGGAATTGGTCTTTCATGTCATCCATCTTCTCATAAACATCTGGACCTTCAGATGGTTCAGAATGGTAGATGGTGTAACACCCCAAAATTTGTCCTCCTCATTCATGCATTCATTTCATATTGCATTTCATCATGTCAATCAGAATTAGATCCGAAAAAAATAATAATAATAATAATAATAATTTTTTACAAAAAAAATAAATAAATAAAAATAATAATAAAAAAATAAATAAAATATAATAAAAAAAATTTGGACTTGGGTCTCTCTCATTTGAGCCCACAAAACCATGAAATTCAGTCTATAAATACCAAGGCTTCACTTGAGAAAAAGGAAGGGAAGCAAAATACTCTGAGGTTTCCTTGGAACAAAACCCTTGACAAAACCTGAAGAGAAACCTGACAGAGAATTCAGAGCAGCCTCCAAACCCTGAAGGGCCTCACGGGTGCAACTCAATTTCAATCAAGCTCTCCAATCAGGTTTGCCTCATTCCCATGGTTTTATGCTCTTAATTTGGATCATCTGAATGTATGAGGTATGATGGATGAATTTCATTATGTTTTTTCCCACGGGTTTAATTATGCATGAATGGGTGAAACCTATGCCTTGAATGTTTAATCACATGATTTCTGAAATGTATGCCACAGGGTTTGAGGTTTCTGAAACCATACTGTTATTCATGAAAAAAATGATTATCGTGTTTCACTAACCCTTTTGTTGAGTTTTTGTGAGGGCTCACAGACTCTTGCAGAGATGGTTTGCGTGGTTTTCCCACTTTATTTGTGGGATACCCCCTGGAGGTTCATTCCGATTACCTGTACTGACTCACTTTTCTTTGATGGCATTAGCTTGGGAGGTCCCTGGGTTTCTTACTCCTTTAATTGCTGTTACTTCGGATCTTCATCCGTGTGGTACTTTTACCTCTTTTCCGCATTTTATCGCTTTCTTAGCTGGAAGACCTCGATAGGAGGCATTTGTTTTCTTTTGTTCATTTACTTCTGAGCCCCTTGTTAGCATATTTACTTTACACATGTTTGTTTTGTATGTGTTCGTATCCCTGCAGGTAGCGCGGTTCCTTCGTCAAGGACTGCCTTTTTGCCCTTGAGCATCCCAAACCCTAAAACCCAAAGCAACACATTAACTCCTTCTACTACAGGCGAGTAAGTCTCCAAAGGTCGAGCATCCGATAGATTGCGTAGTGACGTCGTTCGTCCAAAACCCAATCCATAACCCCGTAGTTAGCCGAACTACGTTTTGCTCTGATTCTCAGGCCAGATGAGATACGTAGGCATAAGACGCGATGTCTTAGCGAGCACACATCCCCCCAACCCATAGGTAGCCGAGCTACGAAGACTCTGATTCTCACATTCAGATGAGATACGTATGCAATGGATGCGACATCCGCGCGAGTCATTTTCATTTAACCCTTTTTTTTTGGCAAACAACACAAGATAAACCCACACCTTTTAGACGAAAACTACAAAAGTGGATCCCGTAGAGTACTACGGATGCGTAGGGGTGCTAATACCTTCCCTTCGCATAACCGACTCCCGAACCCAAGATTTGGTTGCGAGACCCCGTCTTGTCCTTTCCTTTTTCAGGTTTACTTCGAGCGTTTCCTTTCCCTCCTTTGGGATGAATAACGCACGGTGGCGACTCTTCTATCATTTTCTTTCGTCGGTTGTTTTTTTTCGCATTCCATTTTTCAGGTTGCGACAGCTGGCGACTCTGCTGGGGACTAAGAAGTTGACCTCTTGCTGGTCCATCTTCCCTAAGCGAGTCCCTCCTAGCTTGTGTGATTTCTTGTTTATTGGGTGTTCATGCTTTTGTACATTTATTTGCTTACCTGCTTGCATGCATCTGTTGTATCTATTGGATCTGTTTGTTTGTTTGTTGGGATGGGATGTTCTATGAGAGATAAGCCCATTACCCAGGCTTGAGTGTACACATAGGTTTTAGAGTGGATGATCATGAGGCTTGCGTGGCATGTTGCTACGTTAAGTCGTTCGTGAAGAACCACACCCAGACGAGGTTTCTTTTGGATATATTATGTCCTACGGATGTTCCGTAACGACATGGTGTTCCTTTAGAAATCGTCGACTCTGGTGACCATTTCCCGAGAACTCAGTCGAGGCCTCTCCTCCGAGACGTGATTATGTTAGCTCTGGTGGGCGCATTCTCGCTGATCAATCCGAGGACCCCGGGACTGGGAACATGCTTTAGGATGTCCTGTTGAGGGGAGTCAGTGGAGGTCTTTTATCCCGTAATAATGACAAACCTTCTGTGGTAAACGTATTATTCGCGACTGAAGGGCTGAAGCTGACGAACTTTTGTTCTTAGAACCTACCAGTGAGGGGTGGGCTAAATTCAGGAAACCTTAACCTCCAACCAACCCGGTTTTCTGGAGCAGAGTTTTGGTCTTGTATTATATTCCTCAGTGAATTTCTCTCTAGGCAGTGCAACCTTACAGATGTTCAAGCGGATCCATCAATTCTGATTGACATGCCTTTGCATTGCATAACATCATCTGCATATTTGCATCCAACATCTCATGCTTATTCATTTGCAGGGTATTCCCTTTAAAAACGGGGGTGCCTTAAAACTGAACAAGCAGTGCATCGCATACCATGCATATTAACCCTTGTCTGTTTTGCAGGTGTCACCGCAGTGTCTAATGTTTGTTCCCTGTATCAGGCAGTTATTGGTCCCAAGCGAGTTCACAGATACCCGACAAAGGAAAACCGTCCACGACTAGCGATGGACCAAGTACAGAAAGAGCTGGCTGATATGCGTGAAAGGATGGATCAGTTCATGACATTGATGACTGGTATGGCAGAAGGCCAAGCGAAGCTGAGGGAATTGGTTGAGCAACCGAGACCCGATCCGGAGGTGGAGATACCAAATGCTGAGGGAAACCCTACTAACCCTGGGAACGCTGATAACCCTGTGAACACTGGTAACGCGGGTAACGCAAATGCTGATGGAAACCCGGGTAATGTTGGCAACACAGGGAATGTTGGAAATGGTATTGGCGGAAGGTACAATGTGAATCAAGGAATTCGGATTAACGGGTTCCCCGTTACTGAAGATTATCAGTGTGATCAATTTTCTTTGCACGACGAGGCCCTCGAGACCACTGGCCGTATGGATGAGCTTGCTGAGAAGCTCAAATCTTTGGAGTCTCAAAATTCCTTAGGCTTTGATGTCTCAAAATTCCTCACAAGTTCAAACCCCCTACTTTTGAGAAATACAACGGGGCTTCTTGCCCACGCACTCATCTCCAATCTTATTTGGGAAGGTTGGGAGCTCACACGGAAGATGAAAAGCTGTGGATGTACTATTTTGAAGACAGTCTAACTAGAGCTTCTCGTGAATGGTATTCTCATTTGTCTCGTACTACCATCAAGAGCTGGAAAGACTTGGCAGAGGCTTTTGTCAAGCAATATCAATACAACTTGGACATGGCTCTGAATCGGACCTTGTTGCAAGGTATGTCCCAAACTGCCAAGGAGACCTTTAGAGAATATGCTCAGCGTTGGAGACAGATTGCTGCGTCCGTCCAACCCCCTATGTCTGAAAGGGAGATGGCGGACATGTTCATGAACACTCTTCAAGGCAATTATATTGAGAGATTGGTTGCTTGCCCGTTGTAAGACCCCAATTTTGTCCCTAAGATCCCTCATGGCATCATGTCATATCATTCATTTGCCTCAAGGATCTTTGTGCACCTTTGCTTGCCTCCTAGTGGGTGGGTATCTTGTGAGTGTGGTTCTTGATCACCAAGCATGTATTGCATTTGTATATCATTGCTTTTTATTTGTTTATTAACCAAAAGTACAAAAATATTGTCAGCTAACCTTGTTACTTGCAGATGAAGCAAACTAGGTCAAACCAGTTAAAATCAGCCATTGAGCAATGGATGGTGACCATTCTTGAAGAATTTGGGCACCATGATTATTCATAAGAGATTCATTTAAGTTGTGATATCATTTTGGATCAAGATCTCATGTGGTAGAGGCTTGGAATTCATCAGAACATGGCTCAGTCAACCAAAACCCTAGCAAAGTCAACTATGGTCAACTGTGCATTTAATCAGGAATTGGAAGGTGTGAGATGGTTGGAAAGGTCTCATTCATGTCCATATAAGCCTCATTTGGCATTTCAAAGATCAAGGTTGAAGGATTTGAGGTCAAACAAAAAGTTTCCAAAAATAGAAATGACCTGTAATTTTCACCTGCCAAAAATGGAAAGTTCTTCTCCTCAAAATTTCATGTCCAATAATGCTTAAAACGAAATTTTGCCCAACATGAAAGTTGAAGATCTCGCTCTCACCTTTCCAAAAAGTCATGGAACACTAATTTCTCATGTGTCATTGGCAAGTTATGATCAAATCATTTTCAAAAGAAGTTGAAATTCAAAGTGCCATAACTTTTGAATGGAAAGGCCAATTTGGTTGATTCTTTTTAGAGCAAACCACATTTGATGTGTACTATCCAAATCCATCATTACATTTCATCAAAAACCTTCACATAAAAAGGTCATTTTTCAAGTGAACCATTTAATTTTTGGTGGGAAGAAAAGTCAAATTCAAAAGTACAAGGAATTTTCACACCAAGCCAATTGGGATTGCTTCTAAACATGATTTGTGGTGTGCTGCAAGGGAAAAATGACTGTTCCATTGGTCTTAAGTGCAAAAGGGAAAATTGGCCAAAATGCATAACATGAGCTTCATTCACTAATCCTTCCAATTATGCTAAACATGATTAAGGCTTTGGATTAAGAGGTGGTATTTAAGCCTAATCATAACAGAAAGTTCAGAATCCACAATCACATTTTCAGATCAAATCACAAAATTCTCAAATTCTCTCAATTTTTCTTCACACTTTTTTGCAATTGTTCATCAAGAATCCATCGTTTTTTCTGCTTTCTTTTGCATCGTTCATCATCTGCAGGTGGATTGGAAGGACTGTTGAAGGTTAATTGTGGAAGAATCGAGCAAATCTGTAACTGTCACAACATTGAGCTTCCATGGCAGTTTGAAGGATCATCATCATCCAAGCACTTCTGAGCTGAGCTGCACCTTCCATACACCTTCTACATCAATATAGGCTACCTGTTTTGCATCATAAGGCCCTGAAACACTCGGATTCTACACTGCATCAATCAAGGAGGTAAAATTCAAAGTCTCTAATTCTTACAATTGATATGTGGTTTAGGTAGAGTGTGCAACATAGAGTAGAATGACATTTGAATCGTGCGAATCCATCCAATATTCATGGAGAAATCTGGATCTAAAGTTTGGATGTCAAAACATTTCTTGATTGTATCTTTTTGTACGTTGAGTTCTGGACAAATTCATTGTGATATTTGTAATCCTTGTTGAACGCCGGTTCCAACCATATATGGCATGTTGATTTTCATGAGAATTTGTTCATAAGCATGATGAACAGCTCAAGAATGTGAAGAACACTCAATATTTTCGCTTCAGAACGCGATTTGATCCAATTGGCCTGGCTTCGTTTCAAATTTCATGTTTCCCGCGGTCACGAGCCACTCACGCGATGCCACTTCATTTAATAAAACGGGGTGTTTTTCCCCTGGCTTCGCTAATTACAAAACTGCCACGCTGCATTTTAATTTCATTTTAATTGTTGAATATTTATTTCATTTAATCATAAAACTTCAAAAAATCATAATTAATTCATTTTTGATCCAAATTGAGTGAGGATTTTTGCATTCATCTCCAAATTCTCTCTAGTTTTTTTTAGGTATGATAATCAAAGTTGTGCTTGGCTGATTTTTTAATTTGTCTAAGGCCTTTGATCATGTATGCTATGTGTGTATGTTTTGCCATTTCCTTCATAAAATCTTGATGCCTTATCCAAAATGCATGAAATTTTATAGGCATGATCTAGACTCTTTCCTGGGGATTTTGATGTACAGTTTGCTATTTTTGAGTTTCTGGTTAGAGAGATATGATGTAATCTTTATGAGTGTGACAATGTATGTCACACTATGTTATGCCAACTTCAGGAATTTTGTTTCCATGCCTATGCTATGTCATTTGCTCTGGATTTTTGCATATGTTTACATCTGTATGTCTAGATTGAGTATGATTTTTTGTAGGATTTGTTGATCAATTTCCTATTTGATTGGTATTTTTGTTTGCTGTTTACCATTTTGTGAACTTGTCTTGAGTGATCAACTTACATGACTTGTAAAATTCTCATTCCTTATCATGTGAAGATGAAATTTGGTGGAGTGGTGCTTAACATGTTTAAATTCATCTTGGCTTTGGTCCCATTCATTTATCATTTGTCTCCACTGTTTGACATTCATTTGAAGTTGGCACATGATTTGTAGCCTTATTTGAAGTTGTATTTGCATACCATGACTTCCTGATTTAATTCCCCTACTTCCACTTGTCCAAATAACATGAAATTTGATATGATGCTCATTGAATGTGTTCTGTTTGAGCTGGAATTTTTGTGGAATTTATTGAGCTGTTTTGATATTGGTTTGAGTGTGATCATTCTGTTAGCTCCAATGTGGTTCCAAAAAGCATATTTTGACATGTTATGTGTATAAAATGGACTTGGTGTATAGTTTTGATATGGGACCACTTAGACCTTATTCTTAATTGATTTATCTTGGTTGTGATCATTTTTCACTTGCTGTTTTAAATTTTTCATCTCCTTTTGACCCTAGGCTTGTCCTAGTGGTCTTGTTTCTCATGTTTGAATGTGATTTTCAGGTTATGAAGCAAAATACTTTAGGGAGATCAATTCAAGTTGATTGATGTTGGTTCATTTGATGTTATAGACTAACTTGGTTTATTTTGTAGGGTGCTTGGTTCACTTGAGCTTTGTGCTTTGCACATTGCATTGTTTGATTGTACATTATCTGTTGGTTCACTACCTTGTTTGTTTTGATTTTGTGATTGGTATACTGATTGTATTTGATTGATTTCAGGTACCATAGTTGCTAATAGTTCTTTGTGAACTTGCATTGCTTTGCTTGATAGCATTTGCATTGAGGTAGACTCTCTTGTCTCCATGTAGTCTGGAAGACCTGGCTTGTTATTTAGCCAGGCACCTGTCTGAAGTCCTCCTTAAGAGGCAATGTCTTTGTGTGTTTATCTTTGTCCCCAAGCAGGTAAAGTCCTTTTAATAAGGCAATTGGTAGACAAAAGAGATATGCAACCTATCTCCTACTATTCTGTGAGTCACTCACCTTGCTCACACTACTTGTGTTGATGCATAATGAGTAAAAGCCCAAGATCTATAGAGTCTAAATTGTGGAGAGAGTTCCCCCTTTCTGAACTCCCACACCTTCTGATATTCAATACTCTCTCTGACCAGGGATAAGAGTGATGAGGCACACCCCTCATATCCTTTCATCTGCTTCCTCTTGGCTCTCAATGTCAAGGTTAAGAGCACCATTTACCCCATTCCAGTTGACTTTAAAGTCAAACCCTTTGCTTGAGCCTAATTGCTTGGTTATAGTGTGTAATAAATGACCTTGCTTGATTATTTGCTTGATTCATATGTACATGTTTGCTTGCATGTTTTTGTGCATTTGTCATCATTGATTGCTCATTAGTGCATGACCATCATTGCATATCTTTGTGACACATTTGTGTTTGCCCATTGAGGACAATTGTAAGACCATGTTCTTTGGCCATTGTTCCTATGATTTGGAAGGGATAGAGTGTAAGACCAATTCATTGGTCACTCACATCCTCTTTGCTTAGTGCATTGTTTGTTTGTTGTATGTGAGGATGCAATTATAAGTCCATGTTGTTAGCATTTGTATTCCTATGATCATCTTGTGGAGGTTGGAATAAGTCCAGATAGATTGGCATCTGACATCCCTATTTTATTTTGCTTTGAGGAGATTAGAGTAAGACCATTTATTGGCATCTGACATCCCTATTTTTTGTTTTACTTTGTGAGATTGGAGTAAGACCATTTATTGGCATCCGGTATCATTCTTTTGTTTTAGGAGATTGGTGTAAATCCATTTATTGGTATCCGGTATCCGCCTTTGTTAGTGAGATTGGGGTAAGACCATTTATTGGCATCCGGTATCATTGTTTTGTTTTAGGAGATTGGTGTAAATCCATTTATTGGTATCCGATATCCGCTTTTGTTTGTGAGATTGGTATAAGTCCATTGAGGGCATCCGGTATCACCTTGTCTTTTATTTGCTAACTTGCTTTGTTGCTTTATTCCAAAGGACACACTTGAATCATCTTCTATATGATTTCAAGAGGTGAACCTCTAAGAAGTTTTACACTCCATCATCCATATCCTTTTGTTTCAAAATTCCCTTTTCACATTGTTGACTTTTCAAATTTGTATATACATGTTGTGCAAACATTCTCATCCCTTTCAAATTAGAAACCTGGACCTTGAGTCCTTGATTTTTCAAACCTTGTTTTTGTTAATACTTCTTTTTGAATCAATCTTAACCATACTTTGACCATACTTTGTAAATACTCATAATCAATTAACTTCACCCATTCAATTGTTTTGTGGCTTTGTCCATTGTTAATATGTTTTCATACATTAGCCATAGGTTTCAATTCTCATAGTGGTTGATGTGAATCTTACCTTATCCTTAGTGAGTTGATTGTAAGTCTTCCATACTTATTATAGGGTTAACCCCTCACTAGTATGTTGAAGCTATCCTCGCATGGTGGATTGTCGGTAATTGGTTGAGTTTTCTCCCGTTGAGAATGAAAAGCCTTAGTGCTCTTGTTTTAAAATTGAACCCACTGACAATTTGGAAATCTTTTAGCCGAACTACGGCGTTTTGATCCTTACCTTTGATGGAAGGTACGTAGGCAACGGGTTCATCCGTTCGAACACAAAAATAACTAACTTGTACATTCTTTTCTCATCTTCCCAATCATGTTTGCACAATATGTCATAAACAAATAAACATTTTATACAACAACTGTGAAAAGGGTTCCCTAGGAGTACCTAGGACGTGATGGGTGCCTAACACCTTCCCATTGCGTAATTTACCCCTTACCCCGAATCTCTGATCTTTTCATTGGTTTTCTACGTGTAAAACTTCTTAGGCTTTTGTTCGCTTTTTAGCCAGTCCTTTGGATAAATAAAAGTGCGGTGGCGACTCTATTTACTTGTATACTTGGCTTATGGTTTAATCAATAAATCATATAGCGACGAATACACCGCTACAGAAAAGTGGCGACTCTGCTGGGGAACAAAACTTCCTTGGTAGTGTTGCCTACTTTTCACCCTTGTGGTATGATATTGTTATTTGTTATTTGACATATTTTTGTACAATTTGGGATAACTGTATTGATTGTAATGTTTGAATTGCTTGATATACAATTATTGTTTGCTTTGGTAATCTCTGTGAGATGAGTTCTATACCCGAACACCAGTGCACCCTAGGATAGGAGAATGGCATAGTCTTGTTGACTGGTGTGGAGTATTCCATAGCCAGTTGACTTGCGAGCCCATTCACTTGGTGGAGGTCATGTTGGATTAATAATGTCACACAAGTTATTTGTGGTTAGGCATTATTCTTTCAATCATGTGCCTTAGAAGCCAAGGACCTTAGTTTACCAAACCCATCTTGGCCTATTTTTAGGACGTAGTGCGGAGGTCGTTCAGATGTAAGATCTGATGCGATTGTTACATGATACTACACTCATAAGAGTCTCTCTTGAGAATATTTTTGGAATACGAGTATTCGTTTATCCGATAATATCCGAGAGATGGGACGGTGATTATGGGAACCTCTGGTAGAACATGTCTGGCAGGTTTAAACCCTAGTACACTCCCCTTGGGTGGTTCTTAACCGAGACTCCATGCTCGTGACTCTCAGCAAACCCGTGATTCATGGTTGAGTCGTTCAGACAACCTTAATATCAATGGAACTTGGGCGTCGATAAGGTGTAAACCATAATCCGCCAAAATGGATGATTGATATTAAGGATGTCAGAGCCGGTTCATGTACCATTAATATCAATGGAACTTGGGTGTCGATAAGGTGAAAACCTAAATCCACCAAAATGGATGATTGATATTAGGGATACAGTGAGCTTTCCCATGACCTTTGTCTGGTGTGCTTTGCTTGATCCTTGAGTGTGATTGTTGCATTCATGCATTCATGCATCCATCTGCATTTCATGTCATTAGAAAAAGAGAAAATTTTCAAGGAACTTAAAGGGTTTATTTGCAAAATTTTCAGACATGGAAAGACCAAAAAGGCATACAAAGAAGTACAGCTTCAGACAGCCTGATGTAAAAGAGTTAAGGAATCTGACATCTTATGTATTAGATCCCTTGGGTTTCAAAGCTCGCTATGGGAAGCTTTTGCCTCTGCTCACTACTCAGGTTGATGAGGGTTTGATGAGTACTCTAGCTCAGTTCTACGATCCGCTGTATCATTGCTTCTCCTTTCCGGATTTCCAGTTGTTGCCGACTTTGGAGGAGTATTCTCACCTCCTTGGGATTCCTATTCTGGACCAAGTGCCGTTCAGTGGCCTAGAGAGTATTCCATCTGCTCGAGAGATTGCAAGTTTGTTGCATATAGATGAAGATCTGATTAAGGCTAATCTGACTACCAAAGGCGGAATTCAGGGTTTTCCTTCCGAGTTCCTCATCGCTCAAGCTACTTTCTATGGGAAGGCCAGGAGTGAGGATGCCTTTGAGGCTTTGTTTGTGCTGCTCATCTATGGTTTAGTGTTATTTCCCAACTTCGACAAGTTTGTGGACATGAACGCCATTAGGATCTTCTCAGTTCTTAATCCTGTTCCGACTTTGTTGGGCGATGCATATGTATCTTTGCACTCGAGGAATGCAAAAGGTGGTGGAGTTATTGTCTGCTGTCTACCTTTGCTGTACAAGTGGTTTATTTCGCACTTGCCGCAGATTGTTGCTTTCAAGGAGAACAAGGGATGTCTACGGTGGTCTCAGAGACTCATGTCTCTCACTAATGATGATATCTCTTGGTATGATCGCGTGTATGATACCGTCCAGATCATTGATTATTGTGGTGAATTCCCGAATGTGCCTCTTCTTGGTACATATGGTGGGATCAGCTACAATCCCATTCTTGCACGTCGTCAGCTTGGGTTCCCCCTAAAGGATAAAACTCATAACATTCTGTTAGAAGGTGTATTCTTTCTGGAGGGTAAAGATCCCCAGGGCCTGAAAGCCAGATTTGTCCGCGCTTGGCGCAAGATCTGCAAGAAGAGTAGGAATGAGTTGGGTCCGAAGAACTGCATCGCTTTGGAACCATACACCTCTTGGGTCAGACAGAGGGTTGCCACTTACTTGATGCCATACGATCATCCGAGACCTACACCTTTGGATGTGGCTAGGCCTTCAACCCTCCCTATCCAACGTGTAGAGGAGTTGAGAGAGGAAGATCTTTCGCGTGCTTGGATCCGTGAAAGAGAGGAATTGTTGCAGCAGATTAAGGAGAAAGATGCTCTGATTGAGTTCCTTGAGCATCGGGTGATCGATGACCCGAACGAAACCTGGACTTCTCTGCTTCCTCAGTCTTCTAAGTTCTGGAAGAGGAGGTATGATCAGCTTGCAAAGGAGAAAGCAGATATGGAAGCAGCCTATGAGCGAGAGATCAAGAAGCTGTGTACTTCTCGTCTTCCAGCATCCCGAGCTTCTAGGGATCCATAGGATGTTGTTTTCCTTTTCTCTTTGTATTGATCAGAAATGCTGTACTTCTTTCCAAAATATATTGAATGAGATGTTTTCCATATGAAATTGAAAATGCTTTAAATATTCAAAAATTGCAAATAATGCCCTAAGGGTTCCTTGAAAATAAAACAAAAGCATTAGCATTAGCATTTCATGCATCATTTTGCATAAGCAGGTACCTTTGTTTCCGGTCTTCTTGTCCTAACTCTGTGTTCTTCATTTATTTTGAAGACAAGCTGACTCACCGGTATTATACTCGAGCCAATTCTGCAAGAGTCATGGATCAGCTAGAACAAGAAAACCGTGAATTGAAAGAAGAGGTCGCCAGACTTGGCGCTTTGATGGAGCAACTCCTTGCTGCTCAGAATCAACCTGCTCAACCGCCTGCAACTCCTGTTCAGAGGACTGTGATCTCAGAGGTTGCCACTTCTACTGTGCCTGCTGCCAGTACTCATTTTGTGCCCAATGCTATGCCAGCCGGGTTCCCTTGGGGTATGCCTCCAGGTTTCATGCCTGATATCTCTGCTCCAACTTTTGCTCACATGCCGGCATCTAGCCCGGTCCCTGTTGCTGCTCCTCCTGTCGTGCATACCATGCCCAGGATAGACGACACCATCTATCATTCCGAGCCGTCTGAGGGCCCGGACGTTAATGAAAAGATGGATGCCATAAATGACCAGTTCCTTGAGCTGAGGAAGGAATTGAAGACCCTTCGAGGTAAAGATCTGTTCGGCAAGTCTGCTGCCGAATTATGCCTTGTTCCCGGTGTGAAGATACCGATTAAGTTCAAAGTGCCTGACTTTGAAAAATACAAGGGGAATACCTGTCCGCTTGCTCACCTGGTCATGTACGCCAGGAAGATGTCAACCCAAACTGATAACGATCAGCTGTTGATTCATTATTTTCAAGACAGTTTATCGGGTGCCGCGCTTAGATGGTATATGAGCTTGGATAGTGCTAATATCAGATCCTTCAATGACCTTGGCGAAGCTTTCGTCAAGTAGTACAAATATAACGTCGATATGGCGCCTGACCGAGATCAACTCAGGTCCATGTCGCAGAAGGACAAAGAAACCTTCAAGGAGTACGCCCAAAGGTGGCGAGAGCTTGCTGCTCAGATTACTCCTCCGCTAGAGGAGAAAGAGATGACTAAGATCTTCTTGAAGACTCTTAGTTCTTTTTATTACGAGCGGATGGTCGCTAGTGCTCCCTCTGATTTCACCGAGATGGTGAATATGGGGATGCGGTTGGAAGAAGGTGTCCGTGAAGGACGTTTGGCGAAAGACGAAGGCTCTTCTAGCAAGCGGTATGGAGCATTTGCTAAGAAGAAGGATGGGGAAGCACATGCTGTGCAATCCCATGGCAAACCAAGGAAACCTCCTGTTCAGAGGAAACCCGCACGCCATGCCGGTCATCAGCACCAGGTGGCTCATATAGCACCTGTTTTCAAAGATAATGCTCAGCAGCATCAGCAATATCAGCAACAGCAATATCAACAGCCTCAATATCCGCAACAGCAACGCCCACAGCAACAGGCTTACCAGCCTCGTGGAAGCACAACCAATCAAGCTATCTTGAACTATGATAGGAAGAAGATCAGCTTCGATCCGATTCCGATGTCATATGCAGAGCTATATCCTTCCTTATTGGAAAGGAAATTGGTTTCTCCCAGGGATTCCCCTGCTATACCTGCAAACCCACAATGGTGGTATAAACCAGATCAGCATTGTGTGTATCACTCCGGAGCTCCGGGCCATAATATCGAAAACTGTTATCCACTCAAGACTAAGGTTCAAGACCTTACGAGGTGTGGGATTTTGAGCTTCGAAGATTCAGGCCCAAATGTCACTAAGAACCCATTGCCTTCGCATGGGAAGTCTGTGAACATGGTCCAGGGATGCCCTGGGAAATATAAGGTCAAATATGTAAGTCATTTTCGACAGTCGTTGGTGGAATTACATCGTTTGCTATGTCAATACAGCTACATGGAGCATGACCACGACAAGTGCCGCATTTGCTCGGTGAACCGCTTGGGTTGCAACCAGGTTCGCAAAGAATTGCAAGAGTTGTTAGACGAAGGAACCATTGAGATTCTGCAGAATCGCAATGTCGGTGAGGATGAACCGGAGGTTAATGTCATATCTCCAGTGTTCAAGTTACCTGAGCCTGTTGTTATTCGCTATGATAGCAGTAAGCCGAAGGCTTCTCCCTCCTTGGTGATTAATCCTGCAGGCCCCGTGCCTTATTCTTCTGACCGAGCTGTGCCGTTCAGATACAACCCAGTTGCTGTACAAGATGGGGTCGAAGTGCCTTTGCCCTCAACTGTTGTAACCAACATCGCTGATGTAAGCGGATTGACCCGGAGTGGTCGTGTTTTCTCTGCACCTGCTAAAGCCCCTGTTGCTTCTGAATCTGCTGAGCGTCTGGTTGGGACCGCTGTTAATATTCAGAATCCGGCACTTGATGTTGCCAGACCCTCTTCCGTACAAAAGACTCCCACTTCTTCAGTTGGCCCGAGTGGCATTATGAATGAAGAATCTGATGAGATGCTGAGGCTCATCAAGAAAAGCGAGTATAACGTTGTAGACCAGCTTCTACAAACGCCATCCAAAATCTCCATATTATCCTTGCTGTTGCATTCAGAACCCCATAGGGAGGCTCTGCAGAAAGTATTGGACTTGGCGTATGTTGATCATGACGTCACCATTGAACAATTTGACAGCATAGTTGCAAACATCACTGCTTGCAACACTCTGAGTTTTAGTGACGCTGATCTCCCTGAGGAGGGAAGAGACCACAACATGGCTTTACACATATCTCTGAATTGTAAATCTGATGCTATGTCCAACGTACTGGTGGACACTGGATCATCATTAAATGTATTGCCAAAATCCACACTCTCCAGATTGTCATATCAAGGTCCTCCTATGAGGCAGAGTGGGGTCGTTGTGAAAGCTTTTGATGGGTCGCGCAAGACCGTGATTGGGGAAGTTGATCTCCCTATCAAAATCGGACCAAGTGATTTCCAGGTTACCTTTCAGGTAATGGACATCCACCCGTCATATAGCTGTCTCCTTGGCAGACCATGGATTCACGAGGCTGGCGCCGTGACATCCACCCTACACCAGAAGCTGAAATTTGTTAAGAATAAGAAACTGGTTGTGGT
The DNA here is from genome assembly GCF_024323335.1 of Lathyrus oleraceus. Lineage (NCBI taxonomy): Eukaryota > Viridiplantae > Streptophyta > Magnoliopsida > Fabales > Fabaceae > Lathyrus > Lathyrus oleraceus. The sequence goes on along the minus strand of NC_066579.1, from coordinate 47,955,907 downwards.
AGGGGGAGAAAAGGCTCTCCTGGTTAGCCACCTGTCTTCTTTCTCATATATTGACGCAGAGGATGAAGTTGGAACTCCGTTCCAAGCTTTATCTATTGACGAACCGATTGAGAAGAAGTCTCCATCATTCGCTTCCTACCGTGATGCAAAGCTGGCCATTGAATGTGGTGCAGTCGCTGGTTTAGGAAAGGTGATTGAGCTTGAAGACAATAGGTCCCGGGCTGGCATTGGCTACTGTTCTGGGGCATATAATGAGCAAGGTTTGTTCACGAGTGGAGGTTTCATCCATGATGATCAGCCTGAAGAGGAAGCTGCTGCTATCTTGGAAGAGGATGCAGGGGATGTGAACAACTTCGTTATTCCTGGTGGTATCTGCCACAATTAGGTCGTTGTAGATGTTCCTACAGTCGTCCATAGATCAGAGTAATTGTTCACTTTGTTTAAAACCCTTCTCCCATGCCAAAAGGAGAAGTGATGACATTATTGGCAAAGCATATATACAATGATGTTTTCATTCAATTAATGCATTGTCAAACATTTGTTCTTCCATTTGTTTTCACTTTTTGCCTTTGCATGAAATCAGTGATCACAAAAAACCCATAAAAACAAGAATAAAAGCAACCTTTTTCATCTGCATAATGGTTTGCTTGTTTAAATTCTAAAGTTTTTCATTAACCCAAATCATTATGCAGGTTGATTCTAAAACCCATTGAACATATTGATCCAACGCCATCTCCCAACTTTGAATCCCCTGTACTCGAGGCAGAGGAAGATGATGTTGAAGGAATTCCTGATGAGATCACCCGTCTCCTTGAGCACGAGAAGAAGATCATTCAGCCGCACCTAGAAGATCTGGAAACAGTCAACTTGGGGTCTGAGGATTGTGTTCGTCTGGTGAAGATTGGGGCACTTCTTGAAGAGTCTGTCAAGAAGGATTTAATCAGTTTGCTACGAGAATATTCAGATATCTTTGCTTGGTCATACGAAGACATGCCGGGTCTAGATACAAATATTGTGCAACATTTCCTGCCTTTGAAGCCTGAGTGCGTGCCTGTGAAGCAGAAGCTCAGAAGAACTCATCCAGACATGGCCGTGAAGATCAAAGAGGAAGTTCAGAAGCAAATTGATGCGGGGTTTCTGGTGACTTCTACATATCCTCAATGGGTGGCCAATATTGTGCCTGTTCCTAAGAAGGACGGAAAAGTCCGTATGTGCGTTGATTACCGAGATTTGAATAAAGCTAGTCCGAAAGATGATTTCCCTCTACCACACATTGATATGTTGGTAGATAATACAGCTAAATTCAAAGTCTTTTCCTTTATGGACGAATTTTCCGGATACAATCAAATCAAAATGGCACCCGAAGATATGGAGAAGACAACATTCATCACACCTTGGGGAACATTCTGTTATCGAGTGATGCCCTTCGGTTTGAAGAACGCCGGAGCCACTTATCAACGAGCCATGACTACCTTGTTTCATGACATGATGCACAAGGAGATAGAGGTCTATGTTGATGATATGATTGCTAAGTCCCGAACGGAAGTTGAGCATGTTGAGCATTTGTTGAAGCTTTTTCAGCGTCTGAGGAAGTTTAGACTTCGCCTGAATCCGAACAAATGTACATTTGGAGTCCGTTCCGGAAAATTGTTGGGTTTTGTGGTCAGCGAGAGAGGTATTGAAGTTGATCCTGCAAAGGTCAAAGCAATACAAGAGATGCCTGCGCCCAAAACTGAGAAGCAAGTCCGAGGTTTTCTTGGCCGCTTGAATTATATTTCCAGATTTATATCCCACATGACTGCCACATGTGCGCCGATATTCAAGCTCCTTCGGAAAGATCAGTCTCTTAAGATTGCCAAAAAGCTTTCGACAGTATCAAAGAGTATATGTCTGAACCTCCGATCTTGTCTCCGCCTGTGGAAGGAAGACCTCTGATTATGTATTTGACTGTTCTTGAAGACTCGATGGGTTGCGTACTCGGTCAACAAGATGAATCAGGGAAGAAAGAATCTGCTATATATTACCTCAGTAAGAAATTTACTGATTGTGAGTCTCGGTACTCTATGCTTGAGAAGACGTGCTGTGCTTTGGCTTAGGCTGCTAAGCGTTTGCGCCAGTACATGATAAATCATACAACTTGGTTGATATCCAGAATGGATCCAATCAAGTATATCTTCGAGAAGCCTGCTTTAACTAGGAGGATTGCCCGTTGGCAGATGTTGTTATCTGAGTATGATATCGAGTATCGAGCTCAAATGGCTATCAAAGTTAGTATCTTGGCTGACCATTTAGCGCACCAGCCGATTTAAGAACATCAATCAGTTCAGTATGACTTCCCTGATGAGGAGATTCTGTATTTGAAAATGAAAGATTGTGATGAGCCTACACTTGATGAAGGTCCGGAACCTGGTTCCAGATGGACGATGGTGTTTGATGGTGCTGTTAATCAGTATGGAAATGGAATTGGGGCAGTGATTGTTACTCCTCATGGTACTCATATTCCGTTTACAGCAAGGCTAACTTTCAAATGCACGAATAATATGGCAGAGTACGAAGCCTGTATTATGGGACTAGAAGAGTGTATTGATTTGAGAATCAAACATCTGGATGTGTATGGTGATTCGGCCCTAGTTGTTAATCAGATCAAGGGTGAATGGGAGACGAATCAGCCAAGTCTCATTCCGTACAAAGATTATGCAAGAAGGATTTCAACGTTCTTCACAAAAGTTGACTTTCATCATATTCCTCGAGAGGATAATCGGATGGCAGATGCTCTTGCTACGCTTACTTCCATGATTGTTGTGAAGTATTGGAATGAGGTTCCCAATATTACCGTGATGCGCTTGGATAGACCAGCTCACATATTTGCAGTTGAAGAAGTGAATGATGAGAAGCCTTGGTATTTTGATATCAAGAATTTCCTCCAGAACCAGGTCTACCCGCCTGGGGCATCTGTGAAAGATAGGAAAACTTTGAGAAGGTTGTCAGGCAGTTTCTACCTCAGTGGTGAAGTGTTGTATAAGAGAAATTTTGACATGGTTTTGCTCAGATGCGTGGATAGACACGAAGTAAACCTATTAATGATTGAGGTCCATGAGGGTTCATTTGGTACTCATTCCAATGGGCATGCCATGGCTAAGAAGATGTTGAGAGCGGGCTACTATTGGCTGACAATGGAGTCTGACTGCTGCAAATATGTGAAGAAATGCCTGTCAAATTTATACGGATAAGATTCATATTCCTCCGACACTTCTGAATGTGATTTCATCACCATGGCCTTTCTCTATGTGGGGAATTGACATGATTGGCATGATTGAGCCGAAAGCGTCCAACGGACACAGGTTTATTCTCGTAGCAGTTGATTACTTCACCAAATGGGTTGAAGCCGCTTCGTATGCGAATGTGACTAGACACGTGGTTGTGAAGTTTATCAAGAACCAGCTGATTTGCCGTTATGGTGTGCCAGAGAGGATCATTACTGATAATGGATCTAATCTGAATAATAAGATGATGGATGAGTTGTGCGCTGAGTTCAAGATTGCACACCATAATTCCTCTCCTTACAGACCCAAGATGAACGGGGCTGTTGAAGCTCCTAACCAGAATATCAAGAAGATTATCCAGAAGATGACAGTTATGTACAAAGATTGGCATGAGATGCTGCCATTTGCTTTGCATGGATATCGTACGTCTGTACGCACTTCAACAGGGGCAACCCCTTTTTCTCTTGTTTACGGCATGGAAGCTGTTCTCCAAGTAGAGGTGGAGATCCCATCAATGCGAGTCTTGATGGAAGCCAAGTTGACTGATGCTGAATGGATTCAGAGTCGTTATGACCAACTGAATTTGATTGAAGAGAAGCGATTAACCGCCATGTGCCATGGTCAGTTATATCAGTAGAGAATGAAGAAAGCATTCGATAAGAAGGTCAAGCCTCGTGTGTTTCGAGAAGGTGACCTCGTGCTCAAGAAAGTTTTGTCTTTCGTGCCCGATTCCAGGGGCAAGTGGACTCCAAACTACGAGGGTCCATATGTTGTTAAGAGAGCCTTTTCAGGCGGAGCTTTGATGCTTACAACTATGGATGGGGAGGATTTCACTCGTCCTGTGAATTCAGATGCAGTCAAGAAATACTTTGCCTAAAAAAAAAGAGTATATGCAAATGAAAAACAGAATAGCTCGCTAAGCTGAAAACCCGAAAGGGCGGCTTGGGCAAAAATGAGCGTTTCGGTGGAGAACCTGCGAGGGCAATCCAGGCAAAAGTTAGAGACTTGAAAAAAAAAAGTATATTTGCATCCCGCTAGATTGAGTACCTCACCCTGGGGCAATCTAGGAAAAAATTGGGGATTTGGCAAGTAACTGCATCCTGACAAGACTTTCTGTTCACCAGCTGTCTGTTCGTCAGAGATTCTCGATTCGTCGTCAACTGAAACTTCGAATACATCGAGATTCAAATTGGTAGAGAAAGGATCATTATGTTCAATGTAGCCCTCTTCCAATATATATCACTGATTTCAAATTTTGTACTGATCTATGGAGTCTTGCCATTTGCAGGCTACCATTCCATCAAATAAATTTGAGCTTTTTTATCCAATTATTTGCACTCTTATTTGTTTCAATTCAACAAATGTTTTGCATGTTTTAATTGATAAAATATCATTGTTTTAAACAAATCAAATTTTTCAAAATTTTGTTGTTTTAAACAAAGTGAATATTCACAATGTTGAAAGGATACCTGAGGATGTCTCAGTGCTCTCCCAAGGGTGACATGATTTCCAACAAGTAAGGCATTTGTTCACATTCCTGGCATGGGTGCATCCTTATTTTTCCAGTTCTTTGTTGGGGTTGTTCCTCAAACAGAGTTGTTGGTGGGGTTGTTCCCCAGTATGATCGCAAGCAGAGTGTTGTAGAAGACTCAGTTTTCCCCAGCAGCAGTTCTTCCCCAGCGTGGGTGCTTTCCTGTTGGAGGATTCAGTCAGTGGGTTGCTATACCCGTACTTTATCTATCCCCTCAGCGCAGTCGCTAGCAGAGTTGTTGTCACACTCCCCTATGCAGTTACCAGTAGAGTTTGTTGATTTCTCTCCATCAGAGTGCTTGTTCACCTCAATAGAGTGGGATTTATTTTCCTACTCAGTGGTTAATTGGGTTGATATCCCAGTATTTTCATCCATATCTCTCCCCAGCATTGTCTGCAGAGTGGTTGTTGTGGCAGCATTGCCTGTTGAATCTCCTTCAATCCCCAGTATGGTCGGTTGATGGCTCCGTCATCCAGAGATTGGATTGATTTCCCGATTGCTTTTGATCCTCAGTAGAGTGGCTTTTATTGCAGAATCTACTGATGTGATCTGTCAGATGTGTGTTTCTCCCCAAGTAGAGTGACTCGTTGCAGAATCTACTTGTGTGATGCTCTCTCCTTCATTGGGTTGTTCCCCGAGAGAGTAGCTGACAGTGTTCCCCAGTAGAGTTGCTTGTGCAGTTAGATTCTACTTGGATGATTTTGTGCTCCTGCAGTGGTTTGTCCCCCGGAGCTATTTGGAGTTGCTTTTGTAGCAGTTCTGGTTGTGCTGTGAGCTTTTGTTTCTCAGTTGGTGCTGAGATCCCCTGCAGATATTTTCGAGAGTTTTCTCTTCTTCCCCAACAGATTCGTCTTGGCAGCAGTTTTGCCCGTTGTGACTCTCTGTGCCCCGATTGGTTTGTTTGCTGATCCAGTACTCAGAGTGTTAGTGTATCCTGATATCTCTTCTTCCCCTGCAGTACTCGCAGATCCTTGCTTTATAGCATGTGGATCTCCGCAGATTGGCTTTCCAGCTGGTTTTTCCCCTGGAAGTATAATATCGGGCGTTTGATTCCTAGACCGGTTGTGTTAGATATGTCTGTTTTGTCAGCATTCATCAAACATAAGACACGCATATTCATGCATATTCATAAAACATTCAGATATTCATGTTGCATTGTTTGCCATATATCTTTTGTTTGTATGTCCTCCTGCTAATGGGTGATATAGATCTCTTTAAAGATCTCCCCAAGCGTATGTCGGGTTTTAAATCTCTCCATATAGAGTCCGCCCCGTAAGCAGAAAGTGTCTGTCTTTCCTTCTGCAGTTCCCCACTGAGATATACCCTCGTGGATGACGGTTTCTTCCGTTTCCTCCCAACACATATATTGGGATGGATCTTCCTATTGAGTTATATCCTCATTAGGATGTGTTTTGATTCAGTCTGTCTTTTCGGAATATTCCCGAATGGGCGTTTTGTTAACTGTCTTGTGCTTCTCAGTGGGTTGTATCCCAGCGGAGTTTTCGGGCCTCTACCCTTATACCGGTAGTTGTAAGTCCTATTTTACTTTCCCTTTTTTGATGGAATTGGTGGTTATATACCTTTTATTCCTCGGCAAAAGTTGGTGGTTTGTTATAAACCCTATTTTGTTTCCCGTGCGGATTTGTGATTTCTTTCATTCCCCACGTGAATTTGTGGTTATTCCCGCCGAAGTATGGCTACTACCCCGTATTCGGTAGTTGTAAGTCCTATCTCTTTTCCCCCTAGCAGAGGTAACCCTTTGTGGTCCGTTCTGGTTGTTGGTGAATTTTCTGTTGTTGTGGTTTCATCCCTAACAGAGTTGGTATCTCCCTGTGGTGATCTATATCCCCAGTTGAGTTTGTGGTCTTCTACTTCGTATTCGGTAGTTGTAAATCCCATGTTGTGGTTTTGTTCTTCCGAGTGGAGTTCGTGCCTTATGGAGCAGGTGGATAATTGCCGGATACTTGCAATTTTTATCCCAGCTGAGTCTTTGGTTCTACCCAGTAGTCGGTAGTGTTAACCTCTTGTTTTCTCAGCCTGAGTTTGTGGTATTCTACCCCGTATTCGGTAGTTGTAAACCCTGATTTCTCCCTTTTGCAGAGTTAACCTTGTTGTTCATCCTAACCGATGATGGTTGCTCGTTGTGTTTATCTTCATTCGTTATTCGATGTTGATATTCTTTCCTTGCTTGCGGATAATTGCCTGTTGCTAGCAATTGTATCCCCAGCAAGTTGTCTTCTGGATCATTGTTGTATGCTTGCAATGCTATTCCTTTTGAAGTCGCCAGTGGGTCTTTTCACCGTTTGCTAGTGATTTGTTCCCCTGATCATTGATTGCTTATCAATGTATCCCCAGCTAGTCCCTGCGGATAATTGCCGGATGCTTGCAATTCATCCCCAGCGAATCGTCTTTCATTTACCCGTTCGTTTGGTAATGATTGTTGCTTCCTTTGATCGGTCATCTTTATATACCTAATTTTGGTATCCTGATGCCTTTCTGTTCGGTTGATTTATCCTTTATTAACCCAGTAACCGGTTGTGGATAATCTTCCATGCGAGTGTATTATTCACGTTCTGACGGTAATGAATAATATATCTCATGCATTCTTCAGTTGAAGCCTTTCGTGTTTCCCTGGTCGAGTAAGATTCGTTGTTTCCCTTTGCGGAGTCGAATATTCTTTGTTGTTGAATAATTGTCGGATGCTTGCAATTTATCCTTTGAGTTGTCTGTCGTTTACCCGGGTGCTTGGTATCGATTGTCTCTCTTTTTGGTTAGTCACCTATTATATACTTCGGTATCTCTGGTGTCTTTTCCTTTCGAGTATATTACTCACGGTCTGCCGGTAATGAATAATATGTCTCATGCGCTCTTTAGTCGGAATCCTTTGTCGATTTTCCCCAGCTGGGCAAGATTCGTATTCTTTGTAGAATCGAATATCCGTCCTTTAACCAGTTTGGGTTTTGGATGATGTGTGTTTTGGCATATATACCAATTCATGTTTTCGGTAGATCACCTATTATATACTTCGGTATCCCTGGTGTTTCTTACCATGCGAGTTTATTATCTACGTTCTGACGGTAATAGATAATATATCTCATGCGAGTATTCTTATCCACGGTATGTCGGTAATGGATATTATATCTCATGCACTCTTTGGGTTTGTGTCCCCAGTTGAGTAGGATCCGTTTTCCCTTTGTGGATTCGAATATCCATCCTGTAAGTCGATTTGCTTTTTCAAGCCCTCCTTTCGGATGATGAGTGTTTTGGCATATATACCAATTCACATTTTGATCGGTCACCTATTATATACCTCGGTATCCCTGGTGTTCCTTCCTTTCTGCTCCCTATTATGACCTTGGTCCCCTGTGGAGTCAGATTTTCCTGAGTTTATGCACCTTTTTCAGGTCTTTCTCAGATGTGTGGTTGATTAATATATCTCACCCTTATACCGGTAACATCTCATCCTTTGGCTTCCCCTGGAAAGTCTTTCCTAGGTTTCCCCAGCGGAGTTGTATTTCTATTTGTGTTGCTGTATTGGTGTTCTCCCCAGTACATACATTTCGCGAGTCAGCTTGAGTCTTTCCAACGAGAATGTTTTCCTTTGGAATTGTTTCATTCCCCGGCTTGAGTCCTGTAACTCCCTAGTGAGGTCTCCAGTTTGTTTTCTGTTATTCCCTAATCAGAGTCGTGTCTTGCGCACGTTGTGTCAGTTTTGTTTTCCTAACTCGAGGTCTTGTCCTGCTCACGCTTTCTTTTTCTTTATTATCCCCATAAGAGTCCTGTAGAGTCTCTGCTCCCGGTGAGTGTATTACTCCAATGGATCGTTTTTCTTCTGTGTGAATCGTATTCCCCACAGAGTTTGTGTCTTTTTGCATGCATACATCTGCAGCATGAGGTCTCTTAGGGACCAAAATTTGTCTCATTACTATTATTTAAGCCCATTCTATCGCGTCGAGATGAAGATTTCTAAACTTCACTTCTCCGGCTAGAATGACCTTAAATAGGGGCATCTGTAAGACCCCAATTTTGTCCCTAAGATCCCTCATGGCATCATGTCATATCATTCATTTGCCTCAAGGATCTTTGTGCACCTTTGCTTGCCTCCTAGTGGGTGGGTATCTTGTGAGTGTGGTTCTTGATCACCAAGCATGTATTGCATTTGTATATCATTGCTTTTTATTTGTTTATTAACCAAAAGTACAAAAATATTGTCAGCTAACCTTGTTACTTGCAGATGAAGCAAACTAGGTCAAACCAGTTAAAATCAGCCATTGAGCAATGGATGGTGACCATTCTTGAAGAATTTGGGCACCATGATTATTCATAAGAGATTCATTTAAGTTGTTATATCATTTTGGATCAAGATCTCATGTGGTAGAGGCTTGGAATTCATCAGAACATGGCTCAGTCAACCAAAACCCTAGCAAAGTCAACTGTGGTCAACTGTGCATTTAATCAGGAATTGGAAAGTGTGAGATGGTTGGAAAGGTCTCATTCATGTCCATATAAGCCTCATTTGGCATTTCAAAGATCAAGGTTGAAGGATTTGAGGTCAAACAAAAAGTTTCCAAAAATAGAAATGACCTGTAATTTTCACCTGCCAAAAATGGAAAGTTCTTCTCCTCAAAATTTCATGTCCAAGAATGCTTCAAACGAAATTTTGCCCAACATGAAAGTTGAAGATCTTGCTCTCACCTTTCCAAAAAGTCCAAGAACACTCATTTCTCATGTGTGATTGGCAAGTTATGATCAAATCATTTTCAGAAGAAGTTGAAATTCAAAGTGCCATAACTTTTGAATGGAAAGGCCAATTTGGTTGATTCTTTTTTGAGCAAACCACATTTGATGTGTACTATCCAAATCCATCATTACATTTCATCAAAAACCTTCACATAAAAAGGTCATTTTTCAAGTGAACCATTTAATTTTTGGTGGGAAGAAAAGTCAAATTCAAAAGTACAAGGAATTTTCACACCAAGCCAATTGGGATTGCTTCTAAACATGATTTGTGGTGTGCTGCAAGGGAAAAATGATTGTTCCATTGGTCTTAAGTGCAAAAGCGCAAATTGGCCAAAATTCATAACATGAGCTTCATTCACTAATCCTTCCAATTATGCTAAACATGATTAAGGCTTTGGATTAAGAGGTGGTATTTAAGCCTAATCATAACAGAAAGTTCAGAATCCACAATCACATTTTCAGATCAAATCACAAAATTCTCAAATTCTCTCAATTTTCTCAATTTTTCTTCACACTTTTTTGCAATTGTTCATCAAGAATCCTTCGTTTCTTCTGCTTTCTTTTGCATCGTTCATCATCTGCAGGTGGATTGGAAGGACTGTTGAAGGTTAATTATGGAAGAATCGAGCAAATCTACAACTGTCACAACATTGAGCTTCCATGGCAGTTTGAAGGATCATCATCATCCAAGCACTTCTGAGCTGAGCTGCACCTTCCATACACCTTCTACATCAATATAGGCTACCTGTTTTGCATCATAAGGCCCTGAAACACTCAGATTCTACACTGCATCGATCAAGGAGGTAAAATTCAAAGTCTCTAATTCTTACAATTTATATGTGGTTTAGGTAGAGTGTGCAACATAGAGTAGAATGACATTTGAATCGTGCGAATCCATCCAATATTCATGGAGAAATCTGGATCTAAAGTTTGGATGTCAAAACTTTTCTTGATTGAATCTTTTTGTACGTTGAGTTCTGGACAAATTCATTGTGATATTTGTAATCCTTGTTGAACGCCGGTTCCAACCATATATGGCATGTTGATTTTCATGAGAATTTGTTCATAAGCATGATGAACAGCTCAAGAATGTGAAGAACATTCAATATTTTCGCTTCAGAACGCGATTTGATCCAATTGGCCTGGCTTCGTTTCAAATTTCATGTTTCCCGCGGTCACGAGCCACTCACGCGATGCCACTTCATTTAATAAAACGGGGCGTTTTGCCCCTGGCTTCGCTAATTACAAAACTGCCACGCTGCATTTTAATTTCATTTTAATTGTTGAATATTTATTTCATTTCATCATAAAACTTCAAAAAATCATAATTAATTCATTTTTTATCCAAATTGAGTGAGGATTTTTGCATTCATCTCCAAATTCTCTCTAGTTTTTTTTAGGTATGATAATCAAAGTTGTGCTTGGCTGATTTTTTAATTTGTCTAAGGCCTTTGATCATGTATGCTATGTGTGTATGTTTTTCCATTTCCTTCATAAAATCTTTATGCCTTATCCAAAATGCATGATATTTTATAGGCATGATCTAGACTCTTTCCTGGTGATTTTGATGTATAGTTTGCTATTTTTGAGTTTCTGGTCAGAGAGATATGATGTAATCTTTATGAGTGTGACAATGTATGTCACACTATGTTATGCCAACTTCAGGAATTTTGTTTCCATGCCTATGCTATGTCATTTGCTCTGGATTTTTGCATATGTTTACATCTGTATGTCTAGATTGAGTATGATTTTTTGTAGGATTTGTTGATCAATTTCCTATTTGATTGGTATTTTTGTTTGCTGTTTACCATTTTGTGAACTTGTCTTGAGTGATCAACTTACATGACTTGTAAAATTCTCATTGCTTATCATGTGAAGATGAAATTTGGTGGAGTGGTGCTTAACATGTTTAACTTCATCTTGGCTTTGGTCCCATTCATTTATCATTTGTTTCCACTGTTTGACATTCATTTGAAGTTGGCACATGATTTGTAGCCTTATTTGAAGTTGTATTGGCATACCATGACTTCCTGATTTAATTCCCCTACTTCCACTTGTCCAAATAACATTAAATTTGAGCTGGAAGTTTTGTGGAATTTATTGAGCTGTTTTGATATTGGTTTGAGTGTGATCATTCTGTTAGCTCCAATGTGGTTCCAAAAAGCATATTTTGACATGTTATGTGTATAAAATGGACTTGGTGTATAGTTTTGATATGGGACCAATTAGACATTCTTCTTAATTTATTTATCTTGGTTGTGATCATTTTTCACTCGCTGTTTTAAATTTTTCATCTCCTTTTGACCCTAGGCTTGTCCTAGTGGTCTTGTTTCTCATGTTTGAATGTGATTTTCAGGTTATGAAGCAAAATACTTTAGGGAGATCAATTAAAGTTGATTGATGTTGGTTCATTTGATGTTATAGACTAACTTGGTTTATTTTGTAGGGTGCTTGGTTCACTTGAGCTTTGTGCTTTGCACATTGCATTGTTTGATTGTACATTATCTGTTGGTTCACTACCTTGTTGAAGGTGAGAAAAAACAAGAAAGGGGGGGTTTGAATTGTTTGAAAAATAAGCGCTTTTGCAAAATGAAATCACACAATGATTTTATACTGGTTCGCTTATAACACAAAGCTACTCCAGTCCACCCGGCCAAGGTGATTTCGCCTTCAACAAGGACTTAATCCACTAATCTTGAAAGATTACAAACAACCCCTAAGAGAGAAGAAAATCTCTTAGTCCTCTCAAGTCTACAGACTACAAAGAGTCACTTGAGGAAATCAAATAAAAATTAGATACAAGATGTGTAATCTAGAGTGCTTCTAAGAAAGCAAATATTACAAACTTAAGAACAAATTATTCACTTGATAAGCAAAAGCTTAGTGAAATTCTTTGAAGAACAAAGATGTTTTTCTTGAGCGTGATATAATTTCAGTATAGTTTTGGCTAGTGATTTCTTTGTTATTACTGAATGAGATTTCTTCTCTATTTATAGGAGTTGAAGTAGAGTTGAAGTAGCGTTGAAACTGTTGGATATTGAGATGTAGTTACGCCATTCCATTAATAGCTTCTGCAGTAGACTTTTTCTCTTAGAAGTGACTACTTACCACAATTAGTATCTTCTCTCTTGGAAGTGGAGATTAACGTCTCTTTCTTATCATCAAAATCATGGAGTCTGTTGTAGAACACTTTTTGTTCTTACAATCTCCCCCTTTTTGATGATGACAAAACAAATAAAATTATCAGATGAAACATGAAAAATATTAGATCAGATAGACAAAAGCTCCCCCTGAGTTAGCGCTAGGGAGTTCAGAAGTTCTTACCAGAGCTTTCCAAGTAATTAAGTTTCTGAAAACTTTCTGCAAATTCTTAAATTTAATGTTAGAGTTATTTAATCAGAGCTATTAATATCAGAACTATTTCTATAATTGTTGCAGAATGCTTAAGGTTTTAGACATAATTTTCATCAGAGCTATTTAATAATTTCTCCCCCTTTTTGGCATAATCAAAAAGGCATAAAAAAAAAGAGTAATAAAGAGAAAAACAATTCATTAAACAGCACAAAGGCAAACAACAGTCAAAACATCAGATTCAAAGACGAATATCAGAGCTAAAAAGAAACAGAAACAAAAACACTAGGCAAGCAAGAAAAATAAATCCTAAGTGCCTAAGGGTTTGGAGGTTGAGGAAGTCTCTGAAGCAACATGGCAAACATATTCTGGATGTTTTCATTCAAAGCATCTTGCTTGTCCATCCTGGCACGAAGCTCATTCTGATCTTTCTTGATCTCTTGCTGATCTTGCTTGATCTCCTTCAGAGTGTTAAGAATCAGAGGGATCACAGAGGAAGACTCCCCCTGAATCAGAGCCTGCTGAGCTTCAGCTTCAGCAGCAGCTTGGGCTTCTGCATCTGCTTGAGCTTTGGCTTCAGCTTCCTGAATCCTTAGAAGTTCTGCTTCCTTTGCCAGGCGTTCTTCTTCCAACCTCTTGGCTTCTTCTGCTTCCCTGGCCAACCTTTCTTCCTCTAATCTCTTAGCCTCAGCTTCTCTAGCCAGTCTCTCTTGGAGTCTTTCCTCAGAGTCTCTGATGTAGCCATTTCTGACTTGTTCAGAGATACTCTTCAGCCTATAAGACTCAGAGGTCATCCAACTAATGACTCTGTTCCAGTGTGTCCTAACAGATTTAGGATCATCACTAACTTCAGAGTTTTTAGCCAGAGACTTGATCTTCTGGACTGAGGCTTCTGCAACCTGTATAATGGCCTCCTCAAGGGTAGGTATGGTAAGTTCAGGTTCAGGTTCAGGTGAATGAGGTGGAGAGTTTTGAGGGCTGAGATTTAGAGGTTGAGGTTCAGTTTGTTGAGGTTCAGATTCTGCTTGAAGTTCAGAATCTGCGTCTGGTTGAAGACTAGGAGATGAAGCATATAATGGATTTAGGTCTAAAGGGTCAGAGTCTGGTCCAGGTACAGCGGGAATAAATGGTGGAGTGATATTAGAGGTGAAGGGATCAGATGGTTGAGTTTCAGAGGGTAAGGTTGTTGTTTGTTGTGGTGGAAGTGAAGTTTGGAGGGGAGAGGTTACTTCAGATTGTCTTGAGGGTTGTGGAGCGAAATTTTTAGCATAAATTTCAGCTATTGTTGGGGAGTTTGGGTCAGAGTGTTCTTGGTCAGAGGACTCTTGTTCAGAGAACTCTTGGTCAGAAGAAGGGGAAAGGTAAGGGGGTGATTCATATTCAGAGGATGAGGAAGAGCTGTGGTGATATAGTTGATTAGGGTCAGAGGTTGTTGTGAAATTACGAGCAATTTTTAGAACAGGTGGAGGTTGAGAGGTTCTGATGGTTGAAGGAGGGATTTCAGAGGTTGTAAATATTGGTTGAGAGGAGAGAGGGTTAGAGGAAGCCATTATAGATTCAGAAGAGACAGGAGGAATAGACTTACCAGAAGAGACATTCAGAGGTGCTGAAGCTTTGGTGCCAGAGGTTTCTCCAAGTCTGGCTTTCTTTGCCTTCCTTGCTTCCTCAGCTATCTTCTTCTCAGAAAGACCTCTTTTGTATCTGACCAAATCTTCTACAAAGTCCAGACAGTCTTCAAGGCGGAAATCAGAAATATCAATGCCTTCATCCAGACGATCCTGAAGGTAGATAGCAATGGCATCTCTGGGTTCATTCTTGAAGAACCTTTCAAGGCCATGAGGCATCTTCCTCTGATCCTTCAGAGCTTCCCAGGTCACATCCATAGTGGGCTTGACTCTGATGTCTTTGATGATTCCCATACTCCTCAGATTTTTGGCATTCAGAGGCTTTCCAACGTCAATTGCCAGATCATCCATACATCTGGTCTTCTCCAGAGCATCTACCAGCCCATGCTCAATGAAGATGTCAGAGAGCAATCTACCCAGGGGAATGTAGGATCTGGGCTTCATGTTATTCCTGGTTTCTCTGACTGAATCCCTCAGATATCTGAAGAGGAGAACAGGGAGGTTGATCGGGATACCCTTCTGAATACAGTAAAGGATGCATTTCTGATCAGCATTTATGTAATCTGAAGAGTTGGAGGCTGGACGATGATGGATTGTTCCCAGAATAATCTTCAGCCAAACTCGGAGGTTCTGATGAAGCTCCTTGTTCTTAGAGGGGTTTCCTTCAGCGTTTGCTTTGAAGATTGTAGGGTTAATGACTTCTGTGATGCGCTTGGACCTTGGAGGAATGTTGTAAATCCTTTTACCTCCAGCTTTCTCCATGTTTAGCAAGGAAGCAATTGATGCTTCAGTGATGACAATCTTCACACCCAGAACAAAAGAAACAATGAACTGGTCATCAGCATCTGCACATCTCCAGAATTCTTTCACCAGAAGAGGATAGATTGGGCCATAAAGCCTGTCGAAGTAGGTTTCCCAACCTTGCTTGTGAAGATCTTCAGTAAGATCAACACCGTTTCTTCTTAAGTTCTCAAAATCCACCAGCGATTCACACAGTACATCTAAACCTTCAAAGGGAGTTGAAAGGTTTATGTGTTGTTCGCGTTCCAAAATGTGAGGTTCTTTGTAAACTGGGGTCGTGGTGACATCTATAACCATGGGTGTTTGAGTGTTTGAGGTTTGGGGATTAGAAGCGGCTTCCATTTGTTGGGAGAAGTTAAAAACTTCTTGCTCTTGAGGATTCATGAAGAAAATTGATGAAGAAGATGAAGAACTGAGAAAGTTGCAGAGAAAACTTCGAGAGAGGGTTTAGGGTTTAAGTGTGAGTGAAGAGTGATAAGTGTGAAAAGTGAGAGAAAGTGTTTATATACTAAGGGTAAAAACACATGCAAAACGACACACATACCAGCGTTAGCACAAAAACCAAAATAGCACGTTTGGGGGAAAAATGATTACAGCTCATTAATGAATGTCTAATCCCAACAGTAAGCACACTGCTCGAGGAGATTTCAAGCGTTCTGACCTTTGATTTCTTTTGACAGCTGTCTAGAAGTTCTAGGGTTAGACGCATGTTCCCCACTTGTTGATGTATCTGATCTTCAGGAATACCAAAGGATTTCTGAAGATTTCTAACTCAGATATCTTCTTAACAATGTAGAAGCATCAGAGTCAGAGGCAGAAGTGTATTTGTTTTTATCAGATTCTCATTTTACATGTTCAGAGCCATATTTTACTCAGGGCAATTTTTAATGTTCAGATTTTCTAAGATGAAAAGAAATCTATCTTCAGCTAGAGGCTTAGTAAAGATATCTGCCCATTGATGTTCTGTATCAATGAACTTCAGCGTTACTATCCCTTTCTGAACATAGTCTCTAATAAAATGATGTTTAATTTCTATGTGTTTGGCTCTGGAATGTAAAATGGGATTCTTACTCAAACAAATAGCAGCAGTATTATCACAAAAGATAGGAATGTTACTCTCAAAGATTTGTAGATCTTCTAGCTGATGTTTCATCCAGAGCATTTGAGTTGTGCACAGTGACGCTGAGATATATTCTGCTTCTGCAGTTGATAGAGCAATTGTTGACTGTCTTTTGCTAGCCCAGGAGATTAGATTGTTTCCCAGAAGCTGGCAATTTCCAGATGTGCTTTTTCGTTCTATTCTATCTCCTGCATAATCTGCATCACAATAACCAGAAAGCCTATACTCTGATGTTTTCTCATACATCAGGCCCAGGTTAGGAGTTCCTTTCAGATACTTAAGAATTCTCTTAACAGCTGTTAAATGAGATTCTCTAGGATCTGATTGGAATCTGGCACAAAGACAGACACTAAAGAGAATATCAGGACGAGTAGCAGTCAGATAGAGAAGAGAGCCTATCATACCTCGATAGAGCTTCTGACAAACCTTGTTGCTTACCTCTTCCTTCTCCAGAATGCAAGTTGGGTGCATAGGAGTCTTTGCAGAGTTGCATTCAGTCATGTCAAACTTCTTCAGAACGTCTTTAATGTACTTGCTTTGATGAATGTACGTGACTTCTGGAGTTTGATTGATTTGAATTCCCAGAAAGAACTTTAGTTCTTGCATAAGACTCATTTCAAATTCTGCCTGCATTAACTTAGAAAATTCTTGGCAAACAGAGATATTAGCAGAACCAAAAATAATATCATCAACATAAATTTGGCATATCATGAGATCATTTTCATGATTTTTACAGAAGAGTGTAGAATCAACTTTCCCTCTGATAAAATTTTGTTCCAGAAGAAAATTGCTCAGACGTTCATACCAAGCTCTGGGGGCTTGTTTTAGTCCATATAAAGATTTTTTAAGTTTGAAAACATGTTCTGGAAAGTTTGAATTTTCAAAACCAGGAGGTTGATTAACATACACTTCTTCTGAGATATAACCATTAAGAAATGCACTCTTGACATCCATTTGGTATAATTTTATAGAGTGATTAATAGCAAATGATACAAGAAGACGAATAGACTCTAACCTCGCGACTGGAGCAAAAGTTTCATTATAATCAATACCTTCTTGTTGACTATAACCTTGAGCTACCAGTCGTGCTTTGTTTCTGACAACTTCTCCTTTCTCGTTCAGTTTGTTTCTGAAAACCCATCTGGTTCCAATGACATGAGTGCCTCTGGGTTTAGGAACGAGATCCCAGACATCATTCTTGGAGAATTGATCTAACTCTTCTTGCATAGCTGCCACCCAATCGTTATCTTGAAGAGCTTCATCACAGAACGTAGGCTCAATCAGAGACACTAGTCCCAGAGGAATATCTTCAGAAGTTCTGAAGGTAGATCTGGTTCTAACAGGTTCATCTTTGTTTCCCAAAATCAAATCTTCAGATACGTTAATACGACTTTTAACTTTCCTTGGAATTTCTGGAGATTTAATTTCTTCAGAGTCTGGAGTGACAGTTGCTTCTGGAGTTTTCTCAGATTCTACCAGAGTGATCTCTAAATCTGCAAACTTTTCAACTAGCTTTGACTTTTCAGGGTCAAGCTTATCATCAAATCTAACATGAATTGATTCCTCCACAATTTTGGTTTCTATGTTGTATACTCTATAGCCTTTAGAGCGTTCTGAGTATCCTAACATAATACCTTTCTGTGCTTTGGAATCAAACTTGTTCAGATGTTCTTTAGTATTTAATATAAAGCAAATGCATCCAAAAGGATGAAAATAAGAAATGTTGGGTTTTCTTCCCTTACACAGTTCATAGGGAGTCTTTTCCAGAATAGGTCTAATAGAGATTCTATTCTGAATGTAACACGCTGTATTTACAGCTTCTGCCCAAAAGTGCTTTGCTACATTTGTTTCATTGATCATGGTTCTGGCCATTTCTTGGAGTGTCCTATTCTTCCTCTCTACAACTCCATTTTGTTGTGGAGTTCTAGGGCAGGAGAAATCATGGGATATTCCATTAGAATCAAATAATTCTTCAAAATCTTTATTTTCAAATTCTCCACCATGATCACTTCTGACTCTAACAATTTTAGAGTCAAATTCTTTTTGCACTTTAGAACAGAAACTGGTGAATACAGAGTGAGACTCACTCTTGTGCCTTAGGAATTTTACCCATGTCCAGCGGCTGTAATCATCAACGATTACAAGTCCATACTTCTTTCCATTGACTGATGCTGTTTTCACAGGACCAAATAAGTCAATGTGAAGAAGCTCCAGAGGCTTGGAGGTAGAAACAACATTTTTCTTTTTAAAAGATGTTTTTGAAAACTTTCCTTTCTGACAAGCTTCACACAGAGCATCTGAAGAAAACTTCAGTTTAGGTAAGCCTCTGACTAACTCAAGTTTAGTTAGCTGAGAAAGTTTTCTCATGCTAATGTGGCCTAAGCGTCTATGCCATACCCATTGCTCTTCGTGAACTGACATTAAACATTTAACATTTTGATCTTTTAAATCAGAAAGATTTATTTTGTAAATGTTGTTTTTCCTCTTGCCTGTGAAAAGGACAGAGCCATCGTTCTGACTAATGGCTTTACACGTTTTTTGATTAAAGATTACATCATAACCGTTATCACTTAATTGACTTATGGATAACAAGTTATGCATTAATCCTTCTACATAAAGAACATCAGATATAGAGGGAAGAGTACCGTTACCAATAGTTCCGGAGCCTCTGATCCTTCCTTTCTGATCTCCTCCAAAGCCTACGAAGCCAGCGTCTTTAAGTTCCAGGCTTTGGAACATAGACTTTCTTCCCGTCATATGTCGCGAGCATCCAGAGTCCAGGTACCATGACTGGTGTCTGAACTTTGCTGCATAGGATATCTGCAACATAGATAATCTTATCTTTCGGTACCCAGAATCTCTTGGGTCCTTTCAGATTAGTTTTCCCAGAGTTTCTTACAACTTTGGGTCTTCTAGCATTTTTAAATTTGTGTTCTTGTGTGTGTGTGTAGTGGTATGAAAAAGGCGATTTAATTAGGTTACTGGTAGAAGTTTTATCAGAATCAGAATCATACCCAATTCCCCTTTTATTATTCTGACCTACTCCATAAATCATGGATGCCATAATACTCCTATTTATCCCATTCTTCAGAAATTGTTGAAAGGCTTCTTCATATTTATAAATAATTTCATTTGAAGTTTGTGGTGCTTGAGACAACACTTCTTCTAATTCTAAGTTTTTCGTTTTAGCTTCATCTCTTTCTAACGTTAAAGATATGATTGTATCATCTCTTGTTAGAATTGTTGTCTCAAGTTTACTACACTCTTCAGATTTTGCTTTAAGAAGACCTTTAATGTTTTTAACTTTTTGTTTTAATTTCTGAAGAGAGGTAAGAGTTTCTGATAAACATGATTCTAAGTCAGATCTAGAAAGTTCAGAAAATACCTCTTCAGATTCTTCATCTGAGCTGCTGGATGTGGTAGCCATAAGAGCTACGTTGGCCTGTTCATCAGAGTCAGATTCTGATGATTCGGATTCACTATCGTCCCAGGTGGCCATTAATCCCTTCTTTGTTCTGAAGGCATTTTTCTTGAAGCTTTCTTTCTTAGAGTTATCTTTCTTCAGCTTGGGGCATTCATTTCTATAATGACCTGTTTCTTTACATTCAAAACAGGTAATATCTTTATTAGGTTTACCTTTTGAAGTTGACTCTGATCTATCCCCTCTGGGTCTTGATCTTCTGAAGTTGTTGTTGTTCCTTCTTTTCCAGAGTTGCTTAACTCTTCTGGTTAGTAAGGACAGTTCTTCTTCATCATCAGAGTCTTCAGGTTCAGAATCGTCAGTATCTGCAGTTTCTGCCTGGAGAGCTTTGGTTCTGTCTGACTTCCGTCTTTCAGGTCTGGACTTCAGCGCCACTGACTTGTTCCTTTTCTGAGGCTCATCCTCCTCTAGTTCTATCTCATGGCTTCTGAGAGAACTAACAAGTTCTTCAAGGCTGATACTGTTCAGATCCTTTGATAACTTCAGAGCAGTAACCATTGGTCTCCATTTCTTTGGCAGACTTCTGACAATCTTCTTAACATGATCTGCAGTCGTGTATCCTTTGTCTAGCACTTTAAGACCTGCAATAAGAGTTTGGAATCTGGAAAACATAGCTTCTATAGCTTCGTCATCTTCCATCTTGAAGGCTTCATATTTCTGGATCAACGCCAGAGCCTTCGTCTCCTTGACTTGGGAGTTTCCTTCATGGGTCATCTTCAGAGAGTCAAGTATATCTTTAGCCGTCTCTCTGTTGGTGATCTTTTCGTATTCGTTGTATGATATAGCATTTAGAAGTATTGTTCTGGCCTTGTGATGATTTTTGAACTCACGTTTCTGATCTTCTGACATTTTGCTTCTGGGAACTTCAGCTCCATTTAAGGTTGGAGGTTTGTATCCATCTGTGACAATGTCCCAGAGGTCAGCATCATAACCCAGAAAGAAACTTTCGATTCTATCTTTCCAGTAATCAAACTTTTCTCCATCAAAAACAGGAGGCTTGGCATTGTAAGAATCTTTCTCATTTGAGTGGGCCATTTGTTTTTCTCGCACTGGATCTCTCTACACGGTTAAGTGTTTGATTTGAAAATCAATAACAGAGCCGGAGCTCTGATACCAATTGAAGGTGAGAAAAACAAGAAAGGGGGGGTTTGAATTGTTTGAAAAATAAGCGCTTTTGCAAAATGAAATCACACAATGATTTTATACTGGTTCGCTTATAACACAAAGCTACTCCAGTCCACCCGGCCAAGGTGATGTCGCCTTCAACAAGGACTTAATCCACTAATCTTGAAAGATTACAAACAACCCCTAAGAGAGAAGAAAATCTCTTAGTCCTCTCAAGTCTACAGACTACAAAGAGTCACTTGAGGAAATCAAATAAAAATTAGATACAAGATGTGTAATCTAGAGTGCTTATAAGAAAGCAAATATTACAAACTTAAGAACAAATTTTTCACTTGATAAGCAAAAGCTTAGTGAAATTCTTTGAAGAACAAAGATGTTTTTCTTGAGCGTGATATAATTTCAGTATAGTTTTGGCTAGTGATTTCTTTGTTATTACTGAATGAGATTTCTTCTCTATTTATAGGAGTTGAAGTAGAGTTGAAGTAGCGTTGAAACTGTTGGATATTGAGATGTAGTTACGCCATTCCATTAATAGCTTCTGCAGTAGACTTTTTCTCTTAGAAGTGACTACTTACCACAATTAGTATCTTCTCTCTTGGAAGTGGAGATTAACGTCTCTTTCTAATTGAGGAAATCCATTTGCAGAACTTTAACTTGGCTTAAACGTTACTTCATCATGATTAACAATTCTGATTAGAGTCTTTGTGTATCTGGAGAAATCTGGCTTCTGATGTTATCTCTTGAAAGTTCAGATGGCGCTGATAACTTCAGAATTGACAGAGGGCATTTGTTCAGAGTCAGAGCTTCTAGACTTTACTTCATGTTCAGATGCTTCTGATACTTGCAGTTTTTGTCCAGAGTCAGAGCTTCTTGAAACGAGATTCCACTTTAGATGCTTCTGATACTTGAGAATTTGTATCTGATCTTGTTGTGCATCTGATGACATCATCAGATTTATTTCTTCTTTCTTTAGAACCCTGCACACTTAGAAACTTTTCGTTAGGGTGCCATTTTTGGTTTCATCCTTTGTTATCATCAAAATCATGGAGTCTGTTGTAGAACACTTTTTGTTCTTACACTTGTTTGTTTTGATTTTGTGATTGGTATACTGATTGTATTTGATTGATTTCAGGTACCATAGTTGCTAATAGTTCTTTGTGAACTTGCATTGCTTTGCTTGATAGAATTTGCATTGAGGTAGACTCTCTTGTCTCCATGTAGTCTGGAAGACCTGGCTTGTTATTTAGCCAGGCACCTGTCTGAAGTCCTCCTTAAGAGGCAATGTCTTTGTGTGTTTATCTTTGTCCCCAAGTAGGTAAAGTCCTTTTAATAAGGCAATTGGTAGACAAAAGAGATATGCAACCTATCTCCTACTATTCTGTGAGTCACTCACCTTGCTCACACTACTTGTGTTGATGCATAATGAGTAAAAGCCCAAGATCTATAGAGTCTAAATTGTGGAGAGAGTTCCCCCTTTCTGAACTCCCACACCTTCTGATATTCAATACTCTCCCTGACCAGGGATAAGAGTGATGAGGCACACCCCTCATATCCTTTCATCTGCTTCACCTTGGCTCTCAATGTCAAGGTTAAGAGCACCATTTACCCCATTCCAGTTGACTTTAAAGTCAAACCCTTTGCTTGAGCCTAATTGCTTGGTTATAGTGTGTGATAAATGACCTTGCTTGATTATTTGCTTGATTCATATATACATGTTTGCTTGCATGTTTTTGTGCATTTGTCATCATTGATTGTTCATTAGTGCATGACCATCATTGCATATCTTTGTGACACATTTGTGTTTGCCCATTGAGGACAATTGTAAGACCATGTTCTTTGGCCATTGTTCCTATGATTTGGAAGGGATAGAGTGTAAGACCAATTCATTGGTCACTCACATCCTCTTTCCTTAGTGCATTGTTTGTTTGTTGTATGTGAGGATGCAATTATAAGTCCATGTTGTTGGCATTTGTATTCCTATGATCATCTTGTGGAGGTTGGAATAAGTCCAGATAGATTGGCATCTGACATCCCTGTAGCGGTGTATTCGTCGCTATATGATTTATTGATTAAACCATAAGCAAAGCATACAATGAATTCGAGTCGCCACCGCACTTTTATTTATCCAAAGGATTGGCTAAAAAGCGAACAAAAGCCTAAGAAGTTTTACGCGTAGAAAACTAATAAAAAGATCAGAGAGTCTGGGTAAGAGGTAAATTACGCAATGGGAAGGTGTTAGGCACCCATCACGTCCTAGGTACTCCTAGGGAGCCCTTTTCACACTTGTTGTATAAAATTGTTATTTGTTATGACATAAGTATTGTGCAAACAGGATTGGGATGATGAGAAAAGAATATACAATTTTTATTGGGTTTGAACGGATGAACCCGTTGCCTACGTACCTTCCATCAAAGGTAAGGATCAAAACGCCGTAGTTCGGCTAAAAGATTTCCAAAAGTTAGTGGATTCAATTTTAAACACAAGCCCTAAGGTCTTACGTTATCCACGGGAGAAAACTCAACCTTATACAAACAACAGGTCCACCATGTGAGAACAGCTTCAACTTGCTAGTGAGGGGTTAACCCTATAATAAGCAAGGAAGACTTACAATTCAATCAACTAAGGACAAATAGGTGAGATTAACATCAACCAACTAGGATAAATCAAACCTAAGGCTAATGTATGAAAACTTAGCAAGAATGGACAAAGCCATAAAACAATTGAATGGGTGAAGTTAATTGATTATGATTATTCACAAAAGGAGGGTCAAAGTATGATTAAGATTGATTCAAATAAGTATTATGAAAGAGGGTTTGAAAAAGTCAAGGACTTGGGGTCCAGGTTTTTGATTTGAAAACATGAAGATGTTTGCACAATATCTATCTCAAGCTTGAAAGTGAGGTGTGAAAAGGTTTAGGACATAATGGGGATGAATGGATGAGGATGGAGTGTAAAACTTCTTAGAAGGTTCACCTCTTGAAATCATATAGAAGATGATTCAAGTGTGTCCTTTGGAATGGGCAATGAACAATAACAAAATAAGCAAACAAATGATACTGGATGCCACTCAATGGTCTTACTCCAATCTCACAAACAAAAGCGGATACCGGATACCAATAGATGGATTTACACCAATCTCCTAAAACAAAACTGGATATCAGAGGCCACTCTATGGACTTATACTAATCTCCTCAACAAAGAAATGAAGGTGGTTACCGGATGCCAATCTATCTGGGCTTATACCAATATCCAACATATGATCATAGGAAAGCAAATGCCAACTTGCAGGGACTTACAATTGCATCCTCACATAAATCAAACAAATGCAAAACATGGATGTCAGATGCCAATCTATCTGGGCTTACTCTAACCTCCACAGTATGGTCCTAGGAATACAAATGCCACATCACAGGGACTTATGATTGCATCCTCACATACAACAAACAAATGCATCAAGCAAAGAGATGATGAGTGGCTGTTAGATGCCCAAAAGTGCTTATTTGAGCTATCATATGTGGGCATCTTTCACTCTTTTTCGTTGCTAAAATTGTCAAAATCACATTTATTTTACATGGAATGCGTTACATTGATAAACAAGCTTGGTGCCTTTGATGTGTGTGTTATTGTGCAGGAAAGGCATGAATTAATTGATAATAAAGACACAAAAGAATTGGCAAAGGAACCAAAGAATAGGAGCATTTCATCTGCCTGCTCGCTAGGCGAGGCTGAGGCGAAGAATGGGTTCGCTAGGCGAGCTCCTGGCGAACAGCTCCAGTAAATTAGCAAATTAATTCGCTAGGCGAGCTCAAGGCGAAGTCTGCAGCGAATTCATTCTGTTTTGGTGAAAAGTGCAGCCAACACTCACTCGCTAGGCGAGGCTCTAGCGAGTCCCCAGCGAGCATTCCAGTAGCAAAACCTCTCAACCTCGCTGGGGCGAAGGTTGAAGCGTGTCTTTCGCTAGGCGAAGGTATGTTCGCTAGGCGAACATGACAGTTCAGCAGGCCCTATTTGCTCTGGGCGCAGGGGCTTTTTGTGCTCATATTTGACCTTCGCTAGGCGAGCCATTCTGCTCGCCTAGCGAACATGACAGTTCTGCACTTGTCTATAAGTAGCAGGTGCCACTTTTGGGCACCATACCTCATTTTTACCAACTTTTCCATTTTTTGTACTTTCTTCTAGATATTTTACAGCATTGTTTTATGGGAGCTTTTATGCCCTAATTTCATTTCTCTTCAGCTAGCAACCATCTTCCACAAAAAGAAGGTGGATTCCCATCCAACCTCGATTATTCGACTTGGATGTTGATCAACCCTCTTTCCTTACTTGCCGACCAAGCTACCATGAAAATGAGTAGCTAAGTCTTCCATTTGTCAAGGTTAGATGTAGGTGATTGCTAGCTTTGTGTGTAAATGTAAGGATCCTCATATGTAAACTCTTTAACGGTAAATATATGATGAAAACTTTGTTTCTATTTAAAACCCTTTGTGTTGGTATTTGATCGAGAGATGTTTACCGATTCTTGACCTAGGTTTTCATCCAAACTTGTTTGTTAGCTAGAGATAGTAACGAATGATTTTGTTCACCATAAGGTTGAACCAAAAAGTTGTCATTTTGATAGATTGTGTTCGAGAGAAACAATGGATCAAAATGGCAAAACTCACAATGGGTGTTCGAGAGAAACGCATTGAGAGGACCTTGTGAAATAATTTATCATCTAAAGGAGTTTATAAGATTTTTGACCGAGCAAATACATGCAAAGCAATGTAGTCATTGAAACCTAACTTTGACAATATTTCTCATATTAATCAAAACATAACTTTTTCCGCAATTAATTACTTTGTATGCAAGATAACTTGATTAAAACCAAAACCCTAGTGTTACATTAAGTTAAGATTAATTCAACCATTGAACGGCAGTGATATCTTACAATCTTTGTGGATACGATAACAAAAACCCGACACGAAATATACATTTTCAACAGTGGCCAATGAAATGGTCTTATACTCGCTTCCATATCATAGGAACAATGGCCAATGGATGGTCTTACAATTGTCCTCAATGGGAAAACAACAAAGATATGTCACAAAGACAAATGAAATGATCATGCACTAATGAGCAATTAATGATGATAAAATGCATAGAGCATACAAGCAAACATGTGCATATGAAGTAAGCAATCAATCAATGAAGTCATTCAGCACACACTATAACCAAACAATCAGGCTCACACAAAGGGTTAGGCATTGAAGCCAACTGGAATAGGGTTAATGGTGCTCTTAACCTTGCCATTGAGGGGCTAAGGTGAAGCAGATGAAAGGATATGAGGGGTGTGCCTCATTGCTCTTATCCCTGGTCAGGGAGAGCATTTGAATATCAGAAGGTGTGGGAGTTCAGAAAGTAGGAACTCTCTCCACAGATTAGACTCTATAGATCTTGGGTTTTTACTCAACATGCATCAAACACAAGTAGTGTGAGCAATGTGAGTGACTCACAGAATAGTAGGAGATAGGTTGCATATCTCTTGGATTCTACCAATTGCCTTATTCAAAGGACTTTTCCTGCTTGGGACAAATGTAAACACACACAAGCATTGCCTCTTAAGGAGGACTTCAGACAGTTGCCTGGCCAAGTAACAGGCCAGGTCTTCCAGACTACATGAAGATAAGGAATTATACCTCAATGCAAATTGCTATTAAAGCAAAGCAAAGCAAGTTCTTAAAGAACTAAGCAACTAAGGGTACCTGAAACCAGTCAAACAGAATCAGTACACAACTTAAAGTCAAAGCAAAATGAGATAAGGATCAACAGTCAACACAATCAGATAAATGTGCAATGCACAAGGCTCAAAGCATATGAGCCAAGCAAGCTACAAAACAAATAAGTTAGTCATGATAAACAATCAAGCTCAATCAATTTGTATTGATCTCTTTGAGGCAATTGCTTCTTAACCTGAAAAAATGAACTCAAACATGAGCAACAAGACCACTAGGACAAGCCTAGGGTCAAAAAGGGATGAGAAAGTCAAAACAGCAAGTGAAATCCAACCAAAATCATATTCAAACCATCAAGAAACAAACCCAATTGGTTTCATGTTCATATTATTCACCATTATGATTTCATAAGCAAATTAGGTCAAGGCATGGCATATAGAAGCTCATAGAGGCCAACAGCAAGACTTAACTCAAAACCAGTCTCAAACATCTCAATAAATCATCAAATAATTCATGATCAAACATAATCCATAGCATGATAAGCATACCAAATTTCAGCTCATTTGGATCAAGGGAAGTTGGTCAATGAAAATCATAAAGTCAAAGCAAGTTCAAGCATGCTCAAAGAAGTCAACCAAACATGTACCAACTTCAATAAATCATAAATCAGTGACAACATATGAGAAATGAATGGGATCAAAACCATGACAAAGATTAAGATGTCTACTAATCACATGTCAAATTTCAAGTTCATCCAATTAAGTATGAGAATTTCACAAACAATATGAGATGATGTGTCACAAAAAGTCAACATATGACCAAACAGGGGAGAAAAATCCCAAACAATTGGGAAATGCCATCAATAATTCCAAGAAAAATCACATGTAAACTAGACATCCATGAGTACATTCATGCAAAAAATCAAGTCAATTTGAGTTCAAGAAGCATGGTAATGAAAATCATGAAGTTGGACATCAATGGTGTGACACAAATTGTCACACCCTAATTCAAAAAACCATAACTCACAAACCAGCAATGATAAATTCACAAAATCCACACCAAAATCACCATGAATGTGTCTAGTTTAATCACAAAAAATTTCAAAGTCATTGGATAAGGCATCATTATTTCACAATTGATTTGGCAAAGCATACATAAAATGAGCACATGTGACAAACCCTAGCATAATTAAAAATCCACTCATCCAAAAAATCTGGAAAAATCATGACAAATAATTAGAGATCGGGAGGAGCATGTAGCAAAAAGTCTCATGAATTTTGGATCAAAAATGATTGACTTATGATTTTTCAAAGATTGGTCACAAAATTAAATAAATATTAAAATGGAAAATGAATTATTGGAAATAAGGGACACTGAATGGCAAAATCGTAATTTAGAGGCTCACTAAGTAAACGCTTCGTTTCACTTAGTGAGGTGGCACGCAGCAACTGGTCTCATGGCAATGTAACAGGGAATTTCATGCAAAAACACAAATCCAAAAGCCAAAACACGATCACACAAATCTGGGCAAATGAATTTAGGGTTTTGGCTGCTACAGTACACGTTCATCTTGTTCAACAAAATCGTGAAAAATTATTTTCCCAGAGTTGGTAAACAAACATATCATTCGAACCATCAAGCAATGCACATCATAAATCCAACAACCATTTTCATCAATTCGTGCTACACAAAAAGATCAAAGCACAAACACATATGACAACCAAACTTGCAATCAACATTTCTTGCTAAATACTCAACCATTTTCAGTGATTCAAAGCTTAAAATGCTCATGGCAAGGAGATCTATAAGAAGCATATCATGGTTTAGTGAATAGAGAGATTCAAAAATTTACCAAAGTTGAAGAACAGTTGTGATTCAGATGTTGTTTGGTTGCAAATGGCCGAAACAGGTGCTCCTTCCAGCTCTAGATGATGAATGAATGAAGGCTTTTGGCTCAGCAATGTTGGAAATAGCTCAAAACACGATCTGCCATGGATGGAGCTTCTTCAAAACAGTCCATGAATAAGCTTTACAGTGGAAATGTGAGGCTGGCAAATGGTTCAAAAATGATGGTGAAGGATGCAGCAACTAACCAAGGCTCGAGTTCTTTGCAATTTTTTCAATAAAAGTTCAAATGGAAAAGTGAGAGAGTTTGAGAGAAAAGAGGTTTTTGGTCTGTTGTGAAAGAATGGCTGCTAGGGCTTTGTTCAGCAAAAAATGCAGTATATGTATGCTGTTTAATGTTGGTTTAAGTTGGTTAATGGAAGTGGTAATTGGAATTAACTTAAATGAAGTGTTTTTGGTCATTTGCTAAAATCCAACCAAGTTTGCATGGGGTGTAGGAGGCTGCACGAAATTGGGCCCTAGACAACTTCCAAACATCATTTCAGAACTCTTTCAATTGGTAGGAATGGTTGGAAATAGTTATTTTGAAAGGTCATTTTTCACCTCACTTAAATTAATTCAAGCCACTTCAAAAATGCCATGTTGCTTGGTGAACTTTTGGTGAATTATGATGGAAGATTTGGAAAGAGGGCATCAAATATGACTTGTAGCAAAAAAACCCCACCCAATTTGGCCAAATGGTTTGGAAGATATGGCCTTTTGAAGTTCAAAAATTTTTGAGAATGATTTGATCATAACTTGCCAACCATACATGGGAATTGAGTGTTCTTAGACTTTTTGGAAATGGGAGAACAAGATCTTCAACTTTCATGTTGGGAAAAAATTCATTTGAAGCTTTTATCATGATGTAATTTTGAGGATCACGACTTTCCATTTTTTGCAAATTCCAATTACAGGTCAACTTTCTATTTTGGGAAATTTCTTGACTGACTTTAAATTCTTCACTGTGGATGTTTGACATGTTATATGAGGCTTATATGGACATGAATGAGACTTCTCAAACCAATTCCCACCATCAAATCACTGATTAAATGCACTGTTGACCAACAATTGACTTTGCTAGGGTTTTGCTTGACTGAACCATGTTCTGATGAATTCCAAGCCCTAATCCCTTGAAATCTTGATTCCAAATGATGTCACAATTCATATGATCCCTTGATGAATGATCATGGTGCCCAAATTCTTCAAGAATGGCCACCATCCATTGTTCAATGACTGATTTGACTGATTGACTGTTGATTGCTTCAGCTGCAAGTAACATGGTTAGATGACAATATTTTTGTACTTTTGGTTAGTAGGCAAATGAAAAGCAATGATACACAAAGGCAATACATGCTTGGTGATCAAGAACCACACTCACAAGATAACCCACCCACTAGGAGGGAAGCTAGGGCATGCAATGATCCTTGAAGCCATGATATGATATGATATGGGCCATGAGGGATCTTAGGGCCAAAATTGGGGTCTTACAGATGCCCCTATTTAAGGTCATTCTAGCCGGAGAAGTGAAGTTTAGAAATATTCAACTCGACGCGGTAGAATGGGCTTAAATAACAGTAATGAGACAAATTTTGGTCCCTAAGAGACCTCATGATGCAAATGTATGCATGCAAAAGACACAAATTCTGTGGGGAATATAGTCGCACAGAAGAAAAGACGATCCATCGGAGCAATACACTCACCAGGAACAAAGACTCTAACAAAACTCTTGTTGGGGATAGTAAAAGAAAAAAGAATGCGTGAGCAGGTCACGACTTCAAGTTGGAGAAAAACAAAACTGACACAGCGCGAACAAGACACGACTCTGATTAGGGAATTACAGAAATCAGACTGGAGATCTCACTGGGGAGTGAAGGACTCACACTGGGGAAAAGAAATTCCAAAGGAAAATAAATCCATTGGAGAGACACAAGCTGACTCCTAGGGAGAAGCAAAAGGGATTCCACTGAGGAAGCACCAAAGAAATGAGATGTTACCGGTATAAGGGTAACAAACTCAGGAAGAATGAATATCTAAGACCGGTATAAGGGTGAGAGATATCAATCAACCAAACATCTGAGAAAGACCTGAAAAAGGTACATAAACTCAGGAAAATCTGACTCCACAAGGGACCGAGGTCATAATAGGGAGCAGAAGGGAAGGAACACCAGGGATACCGAGGTATATAATAGGTGACCGACCGAGGCGTGAATTGGTATATATGCCAAAACACTCATCATCCGAAAGGAGGGCTTGAAAAAGCAAATCGACTTACAGGATGGACATTCGACTCCACAACGGGAAAACGAATCTTACTCAACTGGGGACACAAACCCAAAGAGTGCATGAGATATAATATCCATTACCGGCAAACCGTGGATAAGAAAACTCGCATGAGATATATTATCTATTACCGTCAGAACGTAGATAATAAACTCGCATGGTAAGAATCACCAGAGATACCGAGGCATATAATAGGTGATTTACCGAAAACGTGAGTTGGTATATATGCCAAAACACTCATCATCCAGAACACAAACTGGTTAAAGGATGAAAATATTCGATTCTACAAAGAATACGAATCTTACTCGACTGGGGAAGATCAACAAAGGATTCCAACCAAAGAGCGCATGAGACATATTATTCATTACCGGCAGACCGTGAATAATATACTCAAAAGGAAAAGACACCAGAGATACCAAAGTATATAATAGGTGACTAACCAAAAAGAGAGACAATCGATACCAAGCATCCGGGTAAACGAAAGACAACTCAAAGGGACAAATTGCAAGCATCCGGCAATTTTCCGACAACAAAGAAATATTCGATTCCGCAAAGGGAAATGACGAATCTTACTCAACAAAGAAAACACAAAAGGCTTCGATTGAAGAGTGCATGAGATATAATATTCATTACCGGCAGACCGTGAATAATATACTCGCATGGAAGATTATCCACAACCGGTTACTGGGTTAATAAAGGATAAATCAACTGAAAAGAAAGGCATCGGGATACCAA
The DNA here is from genome assembly GCF_024323335.1 of Lathyrus oleraceus. NCBI lineage: Eukaryota > Viridiplantae > Streptophyta > Magnoliopsida > Fabales > Fabaceae > Lathyrus > Lathyrus oleraceus. Next base: position 47,924,257 of record NC_066579.1, on the reverse strand, counting down.
ACTAGGTATATAAAGATGACCAATCAAAAGGGAGCAACAGACATTACCAACAAAAGGGGTAAATGAAAGAAGACCCGCTGGGATGCATTGATGACAATCAATGATCCGGGGAACACAATCACTGACAAAAGGTGAAAGGACCCGCTAGGGATAAAATTGCTAGCATACGGCAATTATCCACAAAAGACTTGCTGGGGATATAAGTGTTGATCTGAGCAACTTATCCAAGCAAATGAAAATCAACATCAAGAATTAGATGGAGATAACCACAAAGAGGGAATTGTCATCAGTTGGGATGAACAACAAAGTTAACTCTGCTAGTGGAGAAAACAGGGTTTATAACTACCGGTTTGTAAGTAGAAAAACCGCAAAGATAGGACTTACGATTGCTAGTTTTGTAGGCAGAAGGCCAAACTCTGGTGGGGATAACCACAAAATTAGGGTTTACATCTACCGAATACGGGATAGAAGACCAACAACTCCGCGTGGGGATAGAACAAATCGCAAATCCGCACGGGAAACCAAAATAGGGTTTATAACAAACCACAAACCGCTGGAGAGCGGGAAAAATAGGATTTACAGCTACCGACTGTTAGGTAGAAAACCAACAACTCTGGCTGGGGAATAAAAGGTGTATAACCACAAATTCTGCCAAGAAAGCCAGGAAAATATAGGACTTATAACTACCGGTATGAGGGTAGAGGCCCGAAAAGACTCCGCTGGGGAACAACCCACTGGGAAGCGCAAGGCATTTGACAAATAGCCAGTTCGGGAATAATCCGAAAAGACAGACTGAATCAAGACACGTCCTAATGAGGATGTAACTCAAATAGGAAAACCCATCCCAATATATGTGTTGGGAGGAAACGGAAGAAACCGTCATCCACGAGGATATATCTCAGTGGGGAACTGCAGAAGGAAAGGCAAACATTTTTGCTTATGGGGATTGACTCTATATGGAGATATTTATAACACCCGACATCTGCTAAGGGAAGATCTATAGAGGAGATCTGTATCACCCGTTGCAGGGACCAACAAACAAAGGATATATGGCAAGAAATGCAACATGAATATCTGAATGTTTTATGAATATGCATGAATATGCGTGATTTATGTTTGATGAATGCTGACAAAACAGACAGTTCTAACACAAACAGGTCCAGGAATCAAACGCCCAGTATTGTACTTCCAGGGGAAAAACCAACTGGAGAGCCAATCTGCGGAGATCTATATGCTGAGAAGCAAAGATCTGCGAGTACTGCTGAAGAAGCAGAGGGTCAGAGATATCAGGAAACAACCCAATCAGGGTACAGAAAGTCACAACGGGCAGAGACAGCCACCAGGACGCATCTGTAGGGGAACAAGAGAAGTCCCAAAGATGTCTACTGGGGATCCCAGTGTCAACTGAGAAACAAAAAGTGCATCGCACAAGCCCGAACTGCTGTAGAAGCAAATCCACATAACTCCGCTGGGGAACAACCCACTGAGGGAGAATGATATCATCCAAATAGAATCTAACTGCATAAGCAACTCTACTGGGGAAAACTGTCGGCTACTCTCTTGGGGAACAACCCACTGAGGGAAGACAGATCACACAAGTAGATTCTGCAACAAACCACTCTACTTGGGGAGAATACACATAGCAAACTGATTACAACAAGTAGATTCTGCAAAAGGAGCCACTCTACTGGGGATCACAAACAGTCGGGAAATCAATCCGTTCTCTGGATGCTTAGAGCCGTCATCCGGCCATATTGGGGATTGAAGGAGTATTCAACAGGCAAAACTGCCTCAACAACCACTCTGCAGACTACACTGAGGAAAAGATGGATGCAATACTGGGATGTCAACCCAATCAACCACTGAGTAGGAAAATAAATCCTGCTCTGCTAAGGAGAATAACTCTGATGGAGAGAAAGCACCAATTCCGCAGACGACTTCGCCGGGGAAAAGGTAAAGTACCGGGTATCAAACTGCTGACTTACCGAGTCTTTAAAAAAGAAAGCAATCGTGCTGAGGAAACGGGTAACTCCGCTGGCAACTGCACTGGAAAGAGTGACAACAACTCTGCTCGCGACTCCGATGGGGATATCAACAACAACTCTACTCGTGACTGTGCTGAGGAGACAAATAAGGTCTGGGAATGTCGACCCACTGGAGAAAGTAACGGGGCACCAGGATGACAAACCATCAACCGCCGAAACCTCTATAAGAAGAGCACCCATGCTGGGGAAGATTGCTGCTGGAGAAAACGAAGTCTTCAACAACGCTCTGCTTGGGGAACAACCCCAACAACAACTCCATTTGAGGAACAACCCCAACAAAGATCTGAAGAAAGAAGATACAACCAAACCAGGAATATGAACAAATATCTTACCTGTTGGAGATCATGCCACCCTCGAGAGAGCATTGAGATATTCTTGAGTATCCTTTCAACCTTTGTGAATATTCACTTTATTTAAAACAACAATTTTTGAGAAATTTGATTTGTTTAAAACAATGACATTTTATCAATTTAAAACATGCAAAACATTTGTTGAATTGAAACAAATAAGAGTGCAAATAATTGGATAAAAAGCTCAAATTGATTTGATGGAATGGTAGCCTGCAAATGGCAAGACTCCATAGATCTGTACAAATTTGAAATCAGTGATATATATTGGAGAGGGCTACATTGAACATAATGATCCTTTCTCTACCAATTTGAATCTCGATGTATCCGAAGCTTCAGCTGACGATGAATCGAGAATCTTCTGACGAAATGACGACTGGAAAACAGAAAGTCTTGTCAGGATGCAGTTACTTGCCAAATCCCTAATTTTTGCCTAGATTGCCCCAGGGTGAGGTACTCAATCTAGCGGGATGCAAATATTCTATTTTTTTCAAGTCTCTAATTTTTGCCTGGATTACCCTTGCGGGTTCTCCACCGAGACGCTCATTTTTGCCTAAGCCGCCCTTTCGGGTTTTCAACTTAGCGAGCAATTTTGTTTTTTCATTTGCATATATACTTTTTTTTTAGGCAAAGTATTTCTTGACTGCATCTGAATTCACAGGACGAGTGAAATCCTCCTCATCCATTGTTGTAAGCATCAAAGCACCGCCTGAAAAGGCTCTCTTAACAACATATGGACCCTCGTAGTTTGGAGTCCACTTGCCCCTGGAATCGGGCGCGAAAGACAAGACTTTCTTGAGCACAAGGTCACCTTCTCGGAACACACGAGGCTTGACCTTCTTATCGAATGCTTTCTTCATTCTCTGCTGATATAACTGACCATGACACATGGCAGTCAATCTCTTTTCTTCAATCAAATTCAGTTGGTCATAACGACTCTGAATCCATTCAGCATCAGTCAACTTGGCTTCCATCAAGACTCGCATTGATGGGATCTCCACCTCTACTGGGAGAACAGCTTCCATGCCATAAACAAGAGAGAAAGGGGTTGCCCCTGTTGAAGTGCGTACAGATGTACGATATCCATGCAAAGTAAATGGCAGCATCTCATGCCAATCTTTGTACGTGGCAGTCATCTTCTGGATGATCCTCTTGATGTTCTTATTAGCAGCTTCAACATCCCCATTCATCTTAGGTCTGTAGGGAGAGGAATTATGGTGTGCAATCTTGAATTCAGCGTACAACTCATCCATCATCTTGTTATTCAGATTGGATCCATTATCAGTAATGATCCTCTCTGGCACACCATAACGGCAAATCAGCTGGTTCTTGATAAACTTCACAACCACCTGCCTGGTCACATTCGCGTACGAAGCAGCTTCGACCCATTTGGTGAAGTAATCAATTGCTACGAGAATAAACCGATGTCCGTTGGACGCTTTCGGCTCAATCATGCCGATCATGTCGATTCCCCACATGGAGAAAGGCCATGGTGATGAAATCACATTCAGGAGTGTCGGAGGAATATGAATCTTATCCGCATAAATTTGACACTTGTGACATTTCTTCACATACTTGCAACAGTCAGACTCCATTGTCAGCCAATAGTAGCCTGCTCTCAACATCTTCTTAGCCATGGCATGTCCATTGGAATGAGTACCAAATGAACCCTCATGGACCGCAGTCATCAATAGGTTTGCTTCGTGTCTATCCACGCATCTGAGCAAAACCATATCAAAATTTCTCTTGTACAGCACTTCACCACTGAGGTAGAAACTGCCTGACAACCTTCTCAATGTTTTCCTATCTTTCACAGATGCCCCAGGCGGGTAGACCTGGTTCTGGAGGAAATTCTTGATATCAAAGTACCAAGGCTTGTCATCTTTCACTTCTTCGATTGCAAATATGTGAGCTGGTCTGTCCAAGCGCATCACAGTAATATTAGGGACATCATTCCACCATCTGACTACAATCATGGAAGCAAGCGTAGCAAGGGCGTCTGCCATCCGATTATCCTCTCGAGGAATGTGATAAAATTCAACTTCTGTGAAGAATGTTGAAATTCTCCTTGCGTAATCTCTGTACCGAATGAGACCTGGCTGATTCGTCTCCCATTCACCCTTGATCTGATTGACAACCAAGGCCGAATCACCATAGACATCAAGATACTTGATTCTCAAGTCAATTCATTCTTCAAGTCCCATAATACAGGCTTCATACTCCGCCATATTATTCGTGCATTTGAAAGTTAGCCTTGCTGTAAACGGAATGTGTGAACCTTGAGGAGTAATGATCACTGCCCCAATTCCATTCCCATATTGATTAATAGCGCCATCAAACACCATCGTCCATCTAGAACCAGGTTCTGGACCTTCGTCAAGCGTAGGCTCATCGTAATCCTTCATCTTCAAATACAGAATTTCCTCGTCAGGGAATTCATACTGAACAGACTGATGATCTTCAATCGGCTGGTGCGCTAAATGGTCAGCCAAGATACTACCTTTGATAGCCTTCTGAGCTCGATACTCAATATCATACTCAGACAACAGCATCTGCCAACGGGCAATCCTCCCAGTTAAAGCAGGCTTCTCGAAGATATACTTAATCGGATCCATTCTGGATATCAACCAAGTTGTATGATTTATCATGTACTGGCGCAAACGCTTAGCAGCCCAAGCCAAAGCACAACACGTCTTCTCAAGCGTAGAGTACCGAGACTCACAATCAGTAAACTTCTTACTGAGGTAGTATATAGCAAATTCCTTCTTCCCTGATTCATCTTGTTGACCGAGTACACAACCCATCGAGTCTTCAAGAACTGTTAAGTACATAATCAAAGGTCTTCCTTCCACAGGCGGAGACAAAATCGGAGGTTCAGACAGATAATCTTTGATACTGTCGAAAGCTTTCTGGCAATCCTCGGTCCAATCATGAGACTGATCTTTCCGGAGGAGCTTGAATATCGGCGCACATGTGGCAGTCATGTGGGATATAAATTTGGAAATGTAGTTCAAGCGGCCAAGAAAACCTCGGACTTGCTTCTCAGTTTTGGGTGCAGGCATCTCTTGTATTGCTTTGACCTTTGCAGGATCAACCTCAATACCTCTTTCGCTTACCACAAAACCCAACAATTTGCCGGAACGGACTCCAAATGTACATTTGTTCGGATTTAGGCGAAGTTTAAACTTTCTCAATAAATGCTCAATATGCTCAACTTCCATTCGGGACTTAGCAATCATATCATCAACATAGACTTCTATCTCCTTGTGCATCATATCATGAAACAAGGTAGTCATAGCTCGTTGATACGTGGCTCCGGCGTTCTTCAAACCGAAGGGCATCACTCGATAACAGAATGTTCCCCAAGGTGTGATGAATGTTGTCTTCTCCATATCCTCTGGTGCCATCTTGATTTGATTATATCCGGAAAATCCGTCCATAAAGGAAAAGACTTTGAACTTAGCTGTATTGTCTACCAACATGTCGATGTGTGGTAGAGGAAAATCATCTTTTGGGCTAGCCTTATTCAAATCTCTATAGTCAACGCACATACGGACTTTTCCGTCCTTCTTAGGAACATGCACAATGTTGGCCACCCATTGAGGATATGTAGAAGTCACCAGAAACCCCGCATCAATTTGCTTCTGAACTTCCTCTTTGATCTTTACTGCCATATCTGGATGAGTTCTTCTGAGCTTCTGCTTCACAGGCACGCACTCAGGCTTCAAAGGCAGGAAATGTTGCACAATATCTGTATCTAAACCCGGCATGTCTTCATAGGACCAAGCGAAGATGTCTGAATATTCTCGTAGCAAACTGATCAAATCTTCCTTGACAGACCCTTCAAGAAGTGCCCCAATCTTCACCAGGCGAACACAATCCTCGGACCCTAAGTTGACTGTTTCCAGGTCTTCGAGATGCGGCTGAATGATCTTCTCTTCGTGCTCAAGGAGACGGGTGATCTCATCAGGAATCCCTTCAACATCATCTTCCTCTGCCTCAAATACAGGGAATTCAAAGTTGGGAGATGGCGTTGGATCATTATGTTCAATGGGTTTTAGGATCAACCTGCATAATGATTTTGGTTAAGGAAAAACTTTAGCATTTAAACAAGCAAATCATTATGCAGATGAAAAATGTTTTCTTTTATTTTTGTTTTGATGGTTTTTTGTGATCACTGATTTCATGCAAAAGCAAAAAGTGAAAACAAAGGAAAAACAAATGTTTAACAATGCAAAAATTGAATGAAAACATCATTGTATATATGCTTTGCCAACAATGTCATCACTTCTCCTTTTGGCATGGGAGAAGGGTTTTAAACAAAGTGAATATATTTACTCTGATCTATGGATGACTGTAGGAACATCTACAGCGACCCAATTGTGGCAGACACCACCAGGAATAACAAAATTGTTCACGTCCTCTGCATCCTCTTCCAAGATAGCAACAGCTTCCTCTTCAGGTTGATCAGCATGGATGAATCCTCCACTTGTGAACAAACCTTGCTCATTACATGCCCCAGAACAGTAGCCAATGCCAGCCCGGGATCTGTTATCTTCAAGTTCAAGCACCTTCCCTAGTCCAGCAACTGCACCACACTCAATGGCCAGCTTCGCATCACGGTAGGAAGTGAATGAAGGAGACTTCTTCTCGATTGGTTCATCAATAGATAAAGCTTGGAATGGCGTTCCAACTTCATCCTCAGCGTCAATGTACGAGAAAGAAGATAGATGGCTAACCAGGAGAGCCTTTTCTCCCCCTACTACAACCAGTTTCTTATTTTTGACAAATTTCAGCTTCTGGTGTAGGGTGGATGTCACGGCGCCAGCCTCATGAATCCATGGTCTGCCCAAGAGACAGCTATAAGATGGGTGGATATCCATTACCTGGAAGGTAACCTGGAAATCACTTGGTCCGATCTTGATTGGGAGATCAACTTCCCCAATCACGGTCTTGCGCGACCCATCGAATGCTTTCACAACAACCCCACTCTGCCTCATAGGAGGACCTTGATATGACAGACGAGAGAGTATGGATTTTGGCAATACATTAAGAGAAGATCCAGTGTCCACCAGCACATTGGACATTGCATCAGATTGGCAATTCATGGAGATATGTAAAGCCATGTTGTGGTCTCTTCCCTCCTCAGGGAGATCAGCGTCACAAAAGCTCAAAGTGTTGCAAGCGGTAATGTTTGCAACAATACTATCAAACTGCTCAAGGGTGACGTCGTGATCAACATACGCCAGATCCAAGACTTTCTGCAGAGACTCCCTATGGGGTTCTGAATTTAGCAACAGAGAAAGAATATAAATCTTGGATGGTGTTTGTAGAAGCTGGTCTACAATGTTGTACTCACTCTTTCTGATGAGCCTCAGCATCTCATCAGATTCTTCATCTACAATGTCACTCGGGCCAACTGAAGAAACAGGAGTCTTTTGTACGGAGGAGGATGGTTTGGCTACATCAAGTGCCGGATTCTGAACTTTGGCAGCCGTCCCCACAGGACATTCAGCAGATTCAGAAACAACAGGGGCTTTAGCAGGTGCAGAAAATACACGACCGCTTCGGGTCAACCCACTTACATCAGCGACAGTGGTTACGGAAGTGGAAGGTAAAGGCACTTCTACCCCATCTTGGACAGCAACAGGATTGTATCTGAATGGCACAGCTCGGTCTGAGGAGTAGGGCACAGGGCCTGCGGGTTTAATGACCAAGGAAGGGGAAGCCTTCGTCTTGTTGCTATTGTAACGAATAACAACGGGCTCATGCAGCTTGAACACTGGTGAAATGACATTCACTTCAGGCTCAACTTGATCAACATTGCGATTCTGCAGAATCTCAATGGTACCCTCATTCAACAGCTTTTGAAGTTCTCGACGGACCTGGTCGCAACCCAAGCGGTTAACCGAGCAGACGCGGCACTTGTCGTGGTTATGCTCCAAGTAGCTGTACTGACACAGCAGACGGTGTAATTCAACCAACGACTGCCTGATGTGGCTCACGTATCTGACCTTGTACTTCCCAAGGCATTCCTGAATCATATTGACAGACTTCCCATGCGAAGGCAGTGGGTTCTTGGTGACGTTCGGGCTTGAGTCCTCAAAACTCAGAATCCCAGATCTCATAAGGTCTTGAACCTTAGTCTTGAGTGGGTAGCAATTTTCTACATTATGGCCCGGAGCACCGGAATGGTAGATACAATGCTGGTCTGGTTTATACCACCATTGTGGATTTGCAGGAATGGTAGGAGGATCCCTGGGAGAAACCAATTTCCTTTCCAACAAGGAAGGATAAAGCTCTGCATATGTCATAGGAATTGGATCGAAGTTGATCTTCTTCCTATCATAATTCACGTTTGCTTGATTGGTTGTACTTCCACGAGGCTGGTAAGCCTGTTGCTGTGGACGTTGCTGTTGTTGTTGGTACTGCGGCTGTTGATATTGCTGCTGATGCTGATATTGCTGATGTTGGTATTGCTGAGCATTATCTTTAAAAATAGGTGCTATATGAGCCACCTGGTGCTGATGACCGGCACGACGTGCAGGCTTCCTCTGAACAGAGGGTCTTCTATGTTTTGGCTGAGACTGCACAGCGTGTGCTTCCCCTTCTTTCCTCTTAAACGCCCCATACCGTTTAGAGGAAGAGCCATCATCTTTTACCAACCGTCCTTCGCGGACACCTTCTTCGAGACGCATCCCCATATTCACCATCTCGGTGAAGTCAGAGGGAGCGCTTGCTACCATCCGCTCATAATAAAATGAGCCAAGAGTCTTCAGAAAGATCTTGGTCATTTCTTTCTCTTCTAGCGGTGGAGTGATTTGAGCTACCAGCTCTCGCCATCTCTGGGCGTACTCCTTGAACGATTCCTTGTCCTTTTGTGACATGGACCTGAGTTGATCTCGGTCAGGCGCCATATCGACGTTGTACTTATATTGCTTGACGAAAGCTTCGCCAAGGTCATTGAAGGATCTGATATTGGCACTGTCCAAGCTCATGTACCATCTGAGCGCTGCACCGGACAAGCTATCTTGAAAATAATGAATCAAAAGCTGATCATTATCTGTCTGAGTGGACATCTTCCTGGCGTACATGACCAGGTGAGCGAGTGGACAGGTGTTCCCCTTATACTTTTCAAAGTCAGGCACTTTGAACTTGATTGGTATCTTCACACCGGGAACAAGGCAGAGTTCGGCTGCAGACTTGCCGAATAGATCTTTTCCTCGAAGAGTCCTCAATTCCTTTCTCAGCTCGAGGAATTGGTCGTTCATGGCATCCATCTTTTCATGAACGTCTGAGCCCTCAGATGGCTCGGAGTGATAGATAGTGTCGTCTACCCTTGGCATGGTATGCACGACAGGAGGAGCGGGAACAGGGACCGGGCTAGATGCCGGCATGTGAGCAAAGGTTGGCACAGGAATATCTGGCATAAAGCCTGGAGGCATCCCCCAAGGGAACCCGGGCGGCATAGCATTGGGCGCATGAGCGCTGACTGGCACAGTCGAAGTGGCTACTTCTGAGATGACTGTCCTCTGAGCAGGAGTTGCGGGAGGCGGAGAAGGTTGATTTTGAGCAGCAAGGAGTTGCTCCATCAAAGCGCCAAGTCTGGCGACCTCTTCCTTCAATTCTCTGTTCTCTTGTTCTAGTTGCTCCATGACTCTCGCAGAGTTGACTCGCGTATAATACTGGTGAGTCAGCTTGTCTTCAAAATAAATGAAGAACAAAGGTTAGGACAAGAAGACTAGAAACAAAAGGGTACCTGCTTATGCAAAAATGATGCATGAAATGCTTGTGCAGATGCTTTGTTTTCAAGGAACCCTTAGGGTATTATTTGCAATATTTTGAATGATTATAGCATTTCAAATTCTTGTGGAAAATATTTCATTCAATATAGCAAGACAAAGAAGTACATCATTTTTGATTATTACAAAGAGAAAAGGCAAATGACATCCTATGGATCCCTAGAAGCTCGGGATGCTGGAAGACGAGAAGTGCACAACTTCTTGATCTCTCTCTCATAGGCCGCCTCGATGTCTGCTTTCTCCTTCGCAAGTCGATCATACTTCCTCTTCCAGAATTTGGAAGACTGAGGAAGAAGAGAAGTCCAAGCGTCGTTCGGATCGTCGATCACTCGGTGCTCGAGGAACTCAATCATAGCGTCCTTCTCCTTGAGCTGCTGCAGCAATTCTTCTCTTTCACGGATCCAAGCACGTGAAAGGTCTTCTTCTCTCAACTCCTCTACACGTTGGGTAGGGAGGGTTGAAGGCCCAGCCACATCCAACGGTGTAGGTCTCGGATGATCGTACGGCATCAGGTAGGTAGCAGCCCTCTATCTGACCCAAGAGGTGTAAGGCTCCAAAGCAATGCAGTTCTTTGGACCCAACTCGTTCCTACTCTTCTTGCGAATACTGCGCCAAGCACAGACAAATCTGGCTTTCAGGCCTTGGGGATCTTTACCCTCCAGAAAGAATACACCTTCTAACAGAATGTTATTAGGTTTATCCTTTAGGGGGAACCTAAGCTGACGACGTGCGAGAAAAGGATTGTAGCTGATCCCACCACATGTGCCAAGAAGAGGCACATTAGGGAATTCACCACAATAGTCGATGATCTGGACGGTATCATACACGCGATCATACCAAGTGATATCATCATTGGTGAGAGACATGAGTCTCTGAGACCACCGTAGACACCCCTTGTTCTCCTTGAAAGCAACTGTTTGCGGCAAGTGCGAAATAAACCACTTGTACAGTAGGGGTAGACAGCAGACTATAACTCCTCCTCCTTTCGCATTCCTGGAGTGCAAGGAGACATAGGCATCGCCCAACAAAGTCGAAACTGGATTAAGAACTGAGAAGATCCTAATGGCATTCATGTCCACGAACTTGTCGAAGTTGGGAAACAACACTAATCCATAGATGAGCAGCACAAACAAAGCCTCAAAGGCATCCTCACTCATGGCCTTCCCATAAAAGGTAGCTTGATCAATGAGGAACTCGGAAGGAAAACCCTGAATTCCGCCTTTGGTAGTCAGATTAGCTCTAACCAACTCTTCATCTATGTGCAACAAGTTGGAAATCTCTCGAGCAGATGGAATACTCTCTAGGCCACTGAACGGCACTTGATCCAGAATCGGAATCCCAATGAGGTGAGAATATTCCTCCAAGGTTGGCAATAGCTGGAAGTCCGAAAATGAGAAGCAATGATACAAGGGATCATAGAACTGGGCTAAGGTACTCATCAACCCTTCGTCAACCTGAGTAGTGAGCAGAGGTAGAAGCTTCCCATAGCGAGCTTTGAAACCCAAGGGATCTAATACATACGATCTCAGATTCCTTAACTCTTTTACATCGGGCTGTCTAAAGCTGTACTTCTTTGTATGCCTTTTTGGTCTTTCCATGTCTGAAAATTTTGCAAATAAACCCTTTCAAGTTCCTTGAAAATTTTCTTTTTCTGATGACATGAAGGGCAGATGAATGCATGAATGCATGAATGCAACAATCACACTGAAGGATCAAGCAAGGCACACCAAACAAAGGTCATGGGAAAGCTCATTGTATCCCTAATATCAATCATCCATTTTGGTGGATTTAGGTTTTCACCTTATCGACACCCAAGTTCCATTGATATTAACGGTACATGAACCGGCTCGGACATCCTTAATATCAACCAGCCGCTTTGGTGGATTTTAGGTTTTACACCTGATCCGGGTTCCATTGATATTAACGGTGTCTGAACGACTCAACCATGAATCACGGGTTTGTTGAAAGTCACGAGCATGGAGTCTCGGTTAAGAACCACCTAAAGGGAGTGTACTAGGGTTTAAACCTTCCAGACATGTTCTATCAGAGGTTCCCATAATCATCGTTCCATCTTTCGAATATTATCGGAGGAACGAATACTCGTATTCCAAGAATATTCTCAAGAGAAACTCTTATAAGTGTAGTATCGCGTGACAATCGCATCAGAACTGACATCTGAACGACCTCCGCACTACGTTCCTAATAATAGGCCAAGATGGGTTTGGTAAACTACGGTCCTTGGCTTCTGCGGAATATGATTGAAAAAATAATGCCTAACCACAAATAACTTGTGTGACATTATTAGTCCAACATGACCTCCACCAAGTGAATGGACTCGCAAGTCAACTGGCTAAGGAATACTCCACACCAGTCAACAAGACTATGCCATTCTCCTATCCTAGAGTGCACTCGAGTTCGGGTATAGAACTCATCTCACAGAGATCACCAAAGCACACAGCAATTGTATATCAAGCAATTCAAACATTACAATCAATACAGTTATCCCAAATTGTACAAAAATATGTCATACAACAGATAACAATATAGCACAACAAGGGTGAAAAGTAGGCAATACAACCAGGGATGTGTGAGTTTCCCTAGCAGAGTCGCCACTTTTCTGTAGCGGTGTATTCGTCGCTATATGATTTATTGATTAAACCATAAGCAAAACATACAATGAATTCGAGTCGCCACCGCACTTTTATTTATCCAAAGGATTGGCTAAAAAGCGAACAAAAGCCTAAGAAGTTTTACGCGTAGAAAACTAATAAAAAGATCAGAGAGTCTGGGTAAGGGGTAAATTACGCAATGGGAAGGTGTTAGGCACCCATCACGTCCTAGGTACTCCTAGGGAGCCCTTTTCACACTTGTTGTATAAAATTGTTATTTGTTATGACATAAGTATTGTGCAAACAGGATTGGGATGATGAGAAAAGAATATACAATTTTTATTGGGTTTGAACGGATGAACCCGTTGCCTACGTACCTTCCATCAAAGGTAAGGATCAAAACGCCGTAGTTCGGCTAAAAGATTTCCAAAAGTTAGTGGATTCAATTTTAAACACAAGCCCTAAGGTCTTACGTTATCCACGGGAGAAACTCAACCTTATACAAACAACAGGTCCACCATGTGAGAACAGCTTCAACTTGCTAGTGAGGGGTTAACCCTATAATAAGCAAGGAAGACTTACAATTCAATCAACTAAGGACAAATAGGTGAGATTAACATCAACCAACTAGGATAAATCAAACCTAAGGCTAATGTATGAAAACTTAGCAAGAATGGACAAAGCCACAAAACAATTGAATGGGTGAAGTTAATTGATTATGATTATTCACAAAAGGAGGGTCAAAGTATGATTAAGATTGATTCAAAGAAGTATTATGAAAGAGGGTTTGAAAAAGTCAAGGACTTGGGGTCCAGGTTTTTGATTTGAAAACATGAAGATGTTTGCACAATATCTATCTCAAGTTTGAAAGTGAGGTGTGAAAAGGTTTAGGACATAATGGGGATGAATGGATGAGGATGGAGTGTAAAACTTCTTAGAAGGTTCACCTCTTGAAATCATATAGAAGATGATTCAAGTGTGTCCTTTGGAATGGGCAATGAACAATAACAAAATAAGCAAACAAATGATACTGGATGCCACTCAATGGTCTTACTCCAATCTCACAAACAAAAGCGGATACCGGATACCAATAGATGGATTTACACCAATCTCCTAAAACAAAACTGGATATCAGAGGCCACTCTATGGACTTATACTAATCTCCTCAACAAAGAAATGAAAGTGGTTACCGGATGCCAATCTATCTGGGCTTATACCAATATCCAACATATGATCATAGGAAAGCAAATGCCAACTTGCAGGGACTTACAATTGCATCCTCACATAAATCAAACAAATGCAAAACATGGATGTCAGATGCCAATCTATCTGGGCTTACTCTAACCTCCACAGTATGGTCCTAGGAATACAAATGCCACATCACAGGGACTTATGATTGCATCCTCACATACAACAAACAAATGCATCAAGCAAAGAGATGATGAGTGGCCAATGAAATGGTCTTATACTCGCTTCCATATCATAGGAACAATGGCCAATGGATGGTCTTACAATTGTCCTCAATGGGAAAACAACAAAGATATGTCACAAAGACAAATGAAATGATCATGCACTAATGAGCAATTAATGATGATAAAATGCATAGAGCATACAAGCAAACATGTGCATATGAAGTAAGCAATCAATCAATGAAGTCATTCAGCACACACTATAACCAAACAATCAGGCTCACACAAAGGGTTAGGCATTGAAGCCAACTGGAATAGGGTTAATGGTGCTCTTAACCTTGCCATTGAGGGGCTAAGGTGAAGCAGATGAAAGGATATGAGGGGTGTGCCTCATTGCTCTTATCCCTGGTCAGGGAGAGCATTTGAATATCAGAAGGTGTGGGAGTTCAGAAAGTAGGAACTCTCTCCACAGATTAGACTCTATAGATCTTGGGTTTTTACTCAACATGCATCAAACACAAGTAGTGTGAGCAATGTGAGTGACTCACAGAATAGTAGGAGATAGGTTGCATATCTCTTCGATTCTACCAATTGCCTTATTCAAAGGACTTTTCCTGCTTGGGACAAATGTAAACACACACAAGCATTGCCTCTTAAGGAGGACTTCAGACAGTTGTCTGGCCAAGTAACAGGCCAGGTCTTCCAGACTACATGAAGATAAGGAATTATACCTAAATGCAAATTGCTATTAAAGCAAAGCAAAGCAAGTTCTTAAAGAACTAAGCAACTAAGGGTACCTGAAACCAGTCAAACAGAATCAGTACACAACTTAAAGTCAAAGCAAAATGAGATAAGGATCAACAGTCAACACAATCAGATAAATGTGCAATGCACAAGGCTCAAAGCATATGAGCCAAGCAAGCTACAAAACAAATAAGTTAGTCATGATAAACAATCAAGCTCAATCAATTTGTATTGATCTCTTTGAGGCAATTGCTTCTTAACCTGAAAAAATGAACTCAAACATGAGCAACAAGACCACTAGGACAAGCCTAGGGTCAAAAAGGGATGAGAAAGTCAAAACAGCAAGTGAAATCCAACCAAAATCATATTCAAACCATCAAGAAACAAACCCAATTGGTTTCATGTTCATATTATTCACCATTATGATTTCATAAGCAAATTAGGTCAAGGCATGGCATATAGAAGCTCATAGAAGCAAACAGCAAGACTTAACTCAAAACCAATCTCAAACATCTCAATAAATCATCAAATAATTCATGATCAAACATAATCCATAGCATGATAAGCATACCAAATTTCAGCTCATTTGGATCAAGGGAAGTTGGTCAATCAAAATCATAAAGTTAAAGCAAGTTCAAGCATGCTAAAAGAAGTCAACCAAACATGTATCAACTTCAATAAATCATAAATCAGTGACAACATATGAGAAATGAATGGGATCAAAACCATGACAAAGATTAAGATGTCTACTAATCACATGTCAAATTTCAAGTTCATCCAATTAAGTATGAGAATTTCACAAACAATATGAGATGATGTGTCACAAAAAGTCAACATATGACCAAACAGGGGAGAAAAATCACAAACAATTGGGAAATGCCATCAATAATTCCAAGAAAAATCACATGTAAACTAGACATCCAAGAGTACATTCATGCAAAAAATCAAGTCAATTTGAGTTCAAGAAGCATGGTAATGAAAATCATGAAGTTGGACATCAATGGTGTGACACAAATTGTCACACCCTAATTCAAAAAATCATAACTCACAAACCAGCAATGATAAATTCACAAAATCCACACCAAAATCACCATGAATGTGTCTAGTTTAAGCACAAAAAATTTCAAAGTCATTGGATAAGGCATCATCATTTCATAATTGATTTGGCAAAGCATACATAAAATGAGCACATGTGACAAACCCTAGCATAATTAAAAATCCACTCATCCAAAAAATCTGGAAAAATCATGACAAATAACTAGAGATCAAGAGGAGCATGTAGCAAAAAGTCTCATGAATTTTGGATCAAAAATGATTGACTTATGATTTTTCAAAGATTGGTCACAAAATGAAATAAATATTAAAATGGAAAATGAATTAATGGAAATAAGGGACACGGAATGGCAAAATCGTAATTTAGAGGCTCACTAAGTGAAACGCTGCGTTTCACTTAGTGAGGTGGCACGCAGCAACTGGCCTCATGGCAATGTAACAGGGAATTTCATGCAAAAACACAAATCCAAAAGCCAAAACACGATCACACAAATCTGGGCAAATGAATTTAGGGTTTTGGCTGCTACAGTACACGTTCATCTTGTTCAACAAAATCGTGAAAAATTATTTTCCCAGAATTGGTAAACAAACATATCATTCGAACCATCAAGCAATGCACATCATAAATCCAACAACCATTTTCATCAATTCGTGCTACACAAAAAGATCAAAGCACAAACACATATGACAACCAAACTTGCAATCAACATTTCTTGCTAAATACTCAACCATTTTCAGTGATTCAAAGCTTAAAATGCTCATGGCAAGGAGATCTATAAGAAGCATATCATGGTTTAGTGGATAGAGAGATTCGAAAATTTACCAAAGTTGAAGAACAGTTGTGATTCAGATGTTGTTTGGTTGCAAATGGCCGAAACAGGTGCTCCTTCCAGCTCTAGATGATGAATGAATGAAGGCTTTTGGCTCAGCAATGTTGGAAATAGCTCAAAACACGATCTGCCATGGATGGAGCTTCTTCAAAACAGTCCATGAATAAGCTTTACAGTGGAGATGTGAGGCTGGCAAATGGTTCAAAAATGATGGTGAAGGATGCAGCAACTAACCAAGGCTCGAGTTCTTTGCAATTTTTTCAATAAAAGTTCAAATGGAAAAGTGAGAGAGTTTGAGAGAAAAGAGGTTTTTGGTCTGTTGTGAAAGAATGGCTGCTAGGGCTTTGTTCAGCAAAAAATGCAGTATATGTATGCTGTTTAATGTTGGTTTAAGTTGGTTAATGGAAGTGGTAATTGGAATTAACTTAAATGAAGTGTTTTTGGTCATTTGCTAAAATCCAACCAAGGTTGCATGGGGTGTAGGAGGCTGCACGAAATTGGGCCCTAGACAACTTCCAAACATCATTTCAGAACTCTTTCAATTGGTAGGAATGGTTGGAAATAGTTATTTTGAAAGGTCATTTTTCACCTCACTTAAATTAATTCAAGCCACTTCAAAAATGCCATTTTGCTTGGTGAACTTTTGGTGAATTATGATGGACGATTTGGAAAGAGGGCATCAAATATGACTTGTAGCAAAAAACCCCACCAAATTTGGCCAAATGGTTTGGAAGATATGGCCTTTTGAATTTCAAAAATTTTTGAGAATGATTTGATCATAACTTGCCAACCATACATGGGAATTGAGTGTTCTTGGACTTTTTGGAAATGGGAGAACAAGATCTTCAACTTTCATGTTGGGCAAAAATTCATTTGAAGCTTGTATCATGATGTAATTTTGAGGATCAAGACTTTCCATTTTTGGCAAATTCCAATTACAGGTCAATTTTCTATTTTGGGAAATTTCTTGACTGACTTTAAATTCTTCACTGTGGATGTTTGACATGTTATATGAGGCTTATATGGACATGAATGAGACTTCTCAAACCAATTCCCACCATCAAATCACTGATTAAATGCACAGTTGACCAACAGTTGACTTTGCTAGGGTTTTGCTTGACTGAACCATGTTCTGATGAATTCCAAGCCCTAATCCCTTGAAATCTTGATTCCAAATGATGTCACAATTCATATGATCCCTTGATGAATGATCATGGTGCCCAAATTCTTCAAGAATGGCCACTATCCATTGTTCAATGACTGATTTGACTGATTGACTGTTGATTGCTTCAGCTGCAAGTAACATGGTTAGATGACAATATTTTTGTACTTTTGGTTAGTAGGCAAATGAAAAGCAATGATACACAAAGGCAATACATGCTTGGTGATCAAGAACCACACTCACAAGATAACCCACCCACTAGGAGGGAAGCTAGGGCATGCAATGATCCTTGAAGCCATGATATGATATGATATGGGCCATGAGGGATCTTAGGGCCAAAATTGGGGTCTTACAATCCCTATTTTGTTTTGCTTTGAGGAGATTAGAGTAAGACCATTTATTGGCATCTGACGTCCCTATTTTTTGTTTTACTTTGTGAGATTGGAGTAAGACCATTTATTGGCATCCGGTATCATTGTTTTGTTTTAGAAGATTGGTGTAAATCCATTTATTGGTATCCGGTATCCGCCTTTGTTAGTGAGATTGGGGTAAGACCATTTATTGGCATCCGGTATCATTGTTTTGTTTTAGGAGATTGGTGTAAATCCATTTATTGGTATCCGGTATCCGCTTTTGTTTGTGAGATTGGTATAAGTCCATTGAGGGCATCCGGTATCACCTTGTCTTTTATTTGCTAACTTGCTTTGTTGCTTTATTCCAAAGGACACACTTGAATCATCTTCTATATGATTTCAAGAGGTGAACCTCTAAGAAGTTTTACACTCCATCATCCATATCCTTTTGTTTCAAAATTCCCTTTTCACATTGTTGACTTTTCAAATTTGTATATACATGTTGAGCAAACATTCTCATCCCTTTCAAATTAGAAACCTGGACCTTGAGTCCTTGATTTTTCAAACCTTGTTTTTGTTAATACTTCTTTTTGAATCAATCTTAACCATACTTTGACCATACTTTGTAAATACTCATAATCAATTAACTTCACCCATTCAATTGTTTTGTGGCTTTGTCCATTGTTAATATGTTTTCATACATTAGCCATAGGTTTCAATTCTCATAGTGGTTGATGTAAATCTTACCTTATCCTTAGTGAGTTGATTGTAAGTCTTCCATACTTATTATAGGGTTAACCCCTCACTAGTATGTTGAAGCTATCCTCGCATGGTGGATTGTCGGTAATTGGTTGAGTTTTCTCCCGTTGAGAATGAAAAGCCTTAGTGCTCTTGTTTTAAAATTGAACCCACTGACAATTTGGAAATCTTTTAGCCGAACTACGGCGTTTTGATCCTTACCTTTGATGGAAGGTACGTAGGCAACGGGTTCATCCGTTCGAACACAAAAATAACTAACTTGTATATTCTTTTCTCATCTTCCCAATCATGTTTGCACAATATGTCATAAACAAATAAACATTTTATACAACAAGTGTGAAAAGGGTTCCCTAGGAGTACCTAGGACGTGATGGGTGCCTAACACCTTCCCATTACGTAATTTACCCCTTACCCCGAATCTCTGATCTTTTCATTGGTTTTCTACGTGTAAAACTTCTTAGGCTTTTGTTCGCTTTTTAGCCAGTCCTTTGGATAAATAAAAGTGCGGTGGCGACTCTATTTACTTGTATACTTGGCTTATGGTTTAATCAATAAATCATATAGCGACGAATACACCGCTACACCCGTCAATCAGCTTTGCAGAGATAGTAATTGCTGGGGAAAGAATCGAGAGTCTGTTGAAGATAGGTCGAATTCAAGACAATAGTGTTTCCAACCCATCAGGTCCCAAGAGACCGTTTACTGGTAACGGTCAGCGAAGAAAAGAAGGCGAGGCAAGCGTTGTGTATGTCGGCAGAGGCAGGGGTAGAGGACGCCCTAATTATTATCAAGATTAAGTGGCTGCGGTCACTATTCCAACACCTGTTCCTCAACCGCAATACCATCTGCAACAACAACCCAGGTACAACAATCAACAACAAGGAGGTAATCCGGGTCAGCAGAGACACTATCAACAATGTCCAAGGAAGACGGACCGAGTCATCGAGCCAATCCCAATGCCTTATTCAGTATTACTTCCCAAGCTGATTGACATGAATCTGGTTACGTTGAGAACTCTGGCCCCACCAATCGATCCCAATAATTTGCCTAGAGGTTATGATGTCAACGCCAGATGTGCTTTTCACTCCAACGCACCTGGCCATACTACAGATAATTGCAAGGCTCTCCAGTTAAAGGTACAAGATTTGAGAGATGCCCAGGCTATCAATTTTGCTCCGGTACCTAATGTTATCCAGAACCTGATGCCGGCTCACGGCGGGCAGAGGATTAATGCTGTTGATAGTGGGGAAACTTTGAATTTGGTTTCTGATGTGACTAAGGTGAAGACTTTGCTATCGGTGGTTAAAGACCGACTTCTGAAAGGACAGATTTTCCCGGGCTGTGGGGAAGATTGCAGAAATTGTCAAGCTGCCGAAAACGGATGTGACAGTTTGAGAAGGGGTATCCAGCAGCTGATAGATGAAGGTTGTCTTCAGTTCGATCAGGCCCGTCCGGTGAAGAATGATGTATCGACGGTGACCTTTTATTTCACTCCTGAAGAAATATATGTTCCCGAGAGACTCGCTCCGACAACAATATATTTCCCAGAAAGTACAGAACCAGCAGCGGTGAACATCGAAAGTTCAGCACCAGTCGCAATTTACTCTGACAGCCCTCAACTGACTTTGGTTGGTCCGGTCACCATCACGGTACCAGGACCTGTTCCGTATGAGAAAGACAGTGCAATCCCGTGGCACTATGGGGCTGATATCTACTGTCGAGGGCAGAAAGTTAACGAAGAAGACATTGACATTGGTAGCTCCGCTGTAGACAATGTTAGAGGGGTTGGTGGCTTCACTCGCAGTGGACGCCTATTTGCACCATCAATATTACGCGCGAATACTGAAGCCGAGGCAGCTGCCAAGGCTAAAGGGAAACAGGTATCCACTGAAGAGGTTACTACTGAGGAAGATCCTCCTAAGACCGCATTCGAGAAGGAAGTGGATGAGTTTATGAGGATTATCAAGAAAAGTGACTACAAGGTAGTCGACCAGCTAAATCAGACACCCTCAAAGATCTCCATTCTCTCACTATTGCTGTGCTCTGAGGCGCACAGAGCAGCCTTGTTGAAAGTACTGAATATGGCCTATGTTCCACCGGAGATAACTGTTAACCAGCTAGAGTCGGTAGTTTCCAATGTAAACGCTAGCCGGGGGCTAGGTTTCACCGATAATGACCTGACGTCTGAGGGCAGGAATCACAACAAAGCCTTGCATATCACAATGGAGTGCAAAGGGGTGATGCTTTCCCATGTTTTGGTTGATACAGGCTCTTCTCTGAATATTCTTCCAAAGAAAGCCTTAATGAAGTTGGATTGCGATGGCATCATCCTGAGGCCAAGTAACTTAGTTGTGAGGGCTTTTGATGGCTCTAAGAGAGCTGTCTTTGGCGAAGTTGAGTTGCAAGTTAAGATTGGACCGCAGGTGTTCAAGAGCACATTTTATGTGATGGATATCCAGCCTGCCTACAGCTATCTGCTAGGTCGGCCTTGGATTCATGCTGCCGGTGCTGTTACTTCTACCCTCCACCAGAAGCTCAAATATGAACTAGAAGGTCAGATCGTCACTGTATGTGGTGAAGAGGATATTTTTGTTAGCCACCTGTCTACATTTAAGTATGTAGAGATGGACGGCGAGATGCATGAGATGCTGTGCCAGGGCTTCGAAACTACAAACATCAATGAGGTCGCGCCCGAAGCTGTCTTTTCACCTGAGTTTGAGAAGGTCGGGACTTCTATCTCTTCATACAAGCAAGCTGTCGAAGTGGTTAAAGCTGGTAATGCCCAAGGCTGAGGCAAATTTGTGGAGCCAGTCATCAAAGAAGACAAGTTTGGATTGGGGTATGCTCCGGGATCTCAGAAGAATGAAATCGATACTCTCTCCAGCGGGGGTTTGGTTTCCCCCCACATCGTCAATGCTGCAGATGAAGACAAGGCTGACAGCGACTGTGACTTAGATAGCTGGATTCGCCCGTGTGTCCCGGGAGAAAAGCTCGACAATTGGTCGTCTGAAAAAACCGTCCGGGTTACTCTACTGAAAGAGTGACTTTTATTGTTTTCCTTTATTATATGCATAATAAAGTCTTACACTTTGCCCAAGGTGTAACGGCTCATTTGTAGGGTCATCCATTTAGTTACATTTCGCAATTATTTTTATCATCAATAAAGGACGGCTTTTGCAAACAATTTTGTGTTCTCTTTCTTTCAGTTACTTTTTACAAAAAAAAATGGCAATGTTTCTTTTTTCGTTTTTCCTTTCTTTCAAAAAAAAAATCTCTCATTCTAAGGTAAAGCATGATCCTCCATCATGCAGAGCCGACCACTCGGATCTCACTGCTAACGACACTGCTATGGCCAAGTATGACTTCGACAATCCTATCTATCAAGCCGAAGAAGGGGCTGAGGAAGATTGTGAATTGCCTGAAGGGTTAGCCAGATTGTTGAAACAGGAGGACCGAGCTATTACACCTTATCAGGAGGTGGTTGAGACCATCAACGTTGGTACCGAAGACGACAAGAAAGAGATCAAGATCGGGGCCAGTCTACAGGCCGAGAGGAAAGACCGTTGATCATGTACTTGACTGTGTCAGAAAGGTCAATGGGTTGTGTGCTCGGTCAGCCTGACGAGTTAGGTCGAAAAGATCATGCAATATACTACCTTAGCAAAAGTTTACCGACTGTGAACAAAGATACTCATTGCTCGAGAAAACTTGCCGCTCTTTGGCATGGGCTGCTCGCCGACTAAGACAGTATATGTTGACTCACACGACTCTATTGATATCAAAAATGGATCCAGTCAAGTATATTTTTGAAAAGCCAGCACTTACTGGAAAGGTTACTAGATGACAAATGATACTGACAGAGTATGACATCCAATACACTTCACAAAAAGCCATCAAGGGAGTGTCTTGTCAGACTATCTTGCAGAGCAACCGATTGATGATTACCAACCTATGAGGTTTGACTTTCCTGATGAGGACATCATGTTTCTCAAATCGAAAGATTGAGAGGAACCACTCCCGGAGGAGGGGCCTGACCCTGAATCTAAATGGGTTATGATGTTTGATGGGGCGGTCCACGTCAATGGTCGCGGAGTTGGTGTAGTGTTGATCACACCGGAAGGGGGTTCATATGCCATTTGGTGCCAGAATAACTTTTCCCTGCACCAACAATGAAGCCGAATACGAAGCTTGTATCCTAAGACTTGAGGAAGCCGTCGATATACAGATTAAAACCCTGGATGTATACGGGGATTCAGCTTGGGTCATCAATCAAACCAACGAGAAATGGTGCTATGCTGGAACTACGTACCCAGAATTGACGTATCTCGGTCAGAGATGAATAAAGAAAGCATTTGGTCAGAAAGTGCGCCCTCGGGGGTATCAAGTCGGTGAATTGGTACTCAAAAGATTTCTTCCTCCCAACACAGATCACAGGGGCAAATGGACACCGAACAACGAGGGTCCATACGTGGTTAAAAGAGTTTTCCCTGGCGGAGCTCTGATGCTAACAACCATGGATGACGAAGACTTCCCGTCCCCTGTCAACTCAGACGCAGTTAAAAAAAATACTTCGCATAAAATAGACCTGTTGGACGATAAAAAGAATAGTCCAGGCAAAAAAAAGGGCATCCCGACGAACCAAAAAAAAAATAATAAAGAGGTTCGGGCAAAAATTAGGGATATAAAAAAAGAGTACACCCGGTGAGTCGAAAACCCAAAAGGGCGGCTCAGGCAAAAATGGGTATCCCGGTGGATTGAAAACCCGAAAAGGGGGCGATCCAGGAAAAAGTTAGGGAATAAGCGAATGACTGTGATTTGAGTTCATCAGTGTTATATCACCGTTTCATTCAATCCGGCAATCTTCGAAGGTTAAAGATCGACTAATCATCCACTTCAGAAAGCAAGATGAGCAGAGCGTCTTGAGGACATACGAGCCATAGCAGAGTCGAAACTCGGTGGGACCCCGTATCCCCATTGCCATTAGGATAGTTCTCTTTTTATAGCGATCACCTCTTTTCAGGGATCAGCTTGATACCCTCGCCTATTACTGGCACAAATGTCCGAATTTTTGATAAAACATATTGCATATGAACATAATGGTGGCTTTTGCAGATGATTTGCACAGGAAAACATTTAAAATTGCTTTGAATGTGCTTAATCCCGAACGGTGAATTCAAACCGAGTAATTCCCCCGAGGCATACGTGTATTTTTGGTTGCAGGTCACAGGAACCGGATGCCAAGTCATGAATCCTCATCCCCAAGCGGTTGACAAAGTCTCTCCTCAGCAGAGCATGTTCCCCAACAGAGTTGACAGTATCCAGACTGTCTATCCCCAGTAGAGTTGACAGTATCCAGACTATATATCCCCAGCGGAGTTGACAGTGTCAGACTGTATCTTCCTAGCAACAGCGGAGTGGTTGCATACCCAACGGACAAGATGGTGGTGTTCCCAGTGTTCATCTCATCCCCAGCAGATTATTTCTAACAGATTTGTTCTAATTCCCAGCTTGAGGACGATTAGCAAGTTCATATCCCCAGCAAAGGTCGTTTCCTACGACATTTCCCCAGGAAGTGTTTTCCCCACAGACTCTCCTCACAGAGCCTCGCCGAGAAAAGTTTCCATAGTTGATACTCCCCCCGCAAGGTCAACTTTTCAAGCAACCAATTTATTTTTGGTGGCTCATTGGTCCCTGCAGACGGATCATTCCCCACAGAGCATTCAAGGATTGATACAGCGATCTGTTCCCTACCGGAGTTTGCTTCCCCAAGCAGATTTCTTTTTACACCATGTGAAATTCTGGTGTAGTCAGTATTCAGATGTTCTACTTCAAGTCATGACATCTGATCTAACATTGTACTTATTACAGCAAGACAGTTATTACACTCCGTACTATTGTGCACCTTTTCACAGTGTCACAACCTCTCCTTCTATGTCATCCTATAGAGGAGGAACAATTTGTTATGGGCACCATAACATTCACCACTGTTGTTTTCCTGCACAGTTGCCATCATGATGTATCACTCCTGTTTTGAACATCATCTGTTACATTGTTCCAGTTTGTTGGTCATGTACTTGTATTTCCTAGATTAAAGGTTGTAACAAGTTAAACTGATCTCCACTTATTAAGGAGCTAACAAATAGATTATTTGTTAGGTTCATTAATTGTAGCTTAGTTGTTAGTTTCCTAGATTTTAGAACAGCTGGTGGATTCCTGAAGAATAGCCTGAGAAAAATCCTGAAACAGATAAACTAACCATCCAACAACATAGCATATGCTGTCAGGAATGAATGTCACAACATTCCGTCTGACATCCAAGCCCAGAACCATATGCTCAGTCTGTTTAGTTCCTGAACACAGACTGCTAAATTTGCTGTACTGTAAAAGACCAACCAGTCTCTACTTCAGTATCAGCTTACTGGAAGAACTGTCAAGACATCCAGTTTGACAGTTTCCCACAGCTCTTTTGGCCTTGTCTGATATGCTTTTGAAAACCAGACTTCACTACATACTGAACTGAATTCATCAGCTTATTAAACAGTATGTGCTGTTGTTGATGAATGTCAAAACATTCTGATTGACATTCCAACAGAAGGCTATGTATCAGGTTTGTTATTAACTTGATTGGCAGACTGTAACACAACCTGAATTATGGCAGACATGATTATAACATGCTGAGGTAAACAAACACAGGAAATTGTTAACCCAGTTCAGTCCAACATGACCTACATCTGGGGGCTACCAAGCCAGGAAGAAGATCCACTATTAGTAGTATCAATTCAGAGTTAAACTCCCCCATTTACAACTCCTCACTTAATCCCTACCCAATGCAATCTATACCTAGGAACTCCTAGATAGAAACCTCCAGTTTCCATTCCTATCACTACAAATACAATGTAATGTGCAAACACCTTGAACTTGCTTCACAGCTTCATTCAAGAACATAATTACTCTTGCCTACAGGCTTTGAGTAACAAACACTCTCAGGTTTACCACTGAGAGACACATGGTAACCTTCCCACAGATTGGGAGGTTTACCTTACACACACCCCTAAAAATTCATTCTAAGAGGCTTACAAAAACTAGATTACAATCAGCTATTTATAACCTAATCACCCAACTGGATTTGGGCCTTCAGAAAGCTGCAGCAGACTTGTTCTTTGCTGTTACAACTCCAGCAGAAAAATTCTGCTAAAAACAAGGTCTTCAAGTTCCTAATCTCTCTCCATATATATCTCCATATTTTGAGCCTATATATATTCTGAATTAGTCTTCAAGTCCTCCACAAGGGAGTTAGGATATTCACCAGATATCCTTGCTGATCCCTTGACATATACTGAATTAATTAATTCAGTCTTCTACACATGTGCGATGTCACAGACCTGACGTCGTGACATCGTACATGACATGTTGGTCCAGATGTTGAATTTCTTCAACCCAACATATTAAAACACCAGAGGTGGATACATTATTTGTTTTCTAAAATTAATGCCAATCCTGAGGTATCAACAATCTCCCCCTTTAGCAAATTTTAGCTAAAACAAATAGGCCTCTGTTATTATCTCCCCCCCCACCATGAACACCAATGTTGGTGTACACGAGGAAGATGAGAAACAAGGCTCAGTTGTTCCAGAACCCTTCCCTTCAACAGGAGAGCTTCCTGAAGAGTATGTAATGCTGAGTACATAGACAATGTAACTCAGATCACAGGGCACAACTGTTCTCTTAACTCAGATCACAAGACACAAGTGGTATTTCAGTTGGTGAATTTTGTGTACCCCAACTTTCTGTTTGTTACCACAGTGATCTGTTTGCTTCTCGACCCCAGGACGTTCTTTTCTCTCCCCCTTTTTAGCTAAACATTTGTAAAGGCACCCTTCACAAAACCAGATCCAGGCGCAGCTTGCCCAAACCTTAACATACCCCATGATTCTGAGAATGGAGTGTTTTTCTTGTGAGAGGAAGAGGGCTATTGCATCCTTTAAATAGTCCAGCCCGTCCCTAGGAATTTCCGGTAGAAATAAATGCTTGGTCAAGATGCATTTATTTTTGCTGAGAAACAGTCAGAGAATCACCAACAAAATCTCAGACTATCTTTGAATACCTTTTATAGCTCTTGACTGTTTCTTTTCCAAAACAGCCGTTCCAGTGCATGGAGACCATTCCATATATGCAGTCAGACACGTTGCACGCGATGTCTTAACATTCCTGCATTCAGCCAGTATTCAACAAGACCTCTGTCTTACCTCCAGTAGATACTTGACACCTAGCAACGCTACAGCCAACTTTTCACACTTCAGTTGATGGTTACTCCCCCTGTACAACACAGCTGTAGCCAACAGGCTTATTCTGGTTTATCAGACTTAGCCACATCACCCTTATAATTCCTAATGACTTTAAGATTCAGAAGGAATTAACAGCACTGTCCAGGGCAATGTCATGACATCCGATCAGACATTCTTCTGCTCACTCAGCCTTGCTGCACATCACATAGACCACATAGACCACAAGCTTGGTGATTGCTTGCAGCACAAAGGCACAACTCCCCCTGTCATGGACAACCTACTCTCTTGGAGGTCACACATGATCATATCCAACACCCCAAGGTTGGACCTTCACATACTTCCTGATTCAAAGAGATTCCAGACCACTTGATGAAAGGAAAACATAAGACGCATCTTCATGTTTTCAAGAGCGCACCCTCTGTCCAACCCTCTTGGCTGAACACATCCACACTCTGTGTCAATTTCTCTTCTAACCAGAACAGAAGATCACTTCACAAGATGTTTGAACATCAGCTGAGACTTCCTTCACAGCATCACAGGGAGCACTATCTGATAGACTTCAGATATTACTGAGTCCTCAGCTTGGGCCAGAGGAACCCAGACATACATTGGGATATATACACTCTCATCCCACTACCAGAGACAGTCTTCCATAGATAGCTCAGAACTCCTACCACAAGCTC
Organism: Lathyrus oleraceus; assembly: GCF_024323335.1. Classification (NCBI taxonomy): domain Eukaryota; kingdom Viridiplantae; phylum Streptophyta; class Magnoliopsida; order Fabales; family Fabaceae; genus Lathyrus; species Lathyrus oleraceus. The sequence goes on along the minus strand of NC_066579.1, from coordinate 47,896,176 downwards.
CAAGGGATGAATGGGAACCACCTCCTTTTGTCTTCAACTTAATACTTTTCTGCCCAAAAGTAATTTGTCTTAGACTTTCCTCAAGAATAATCAGCTGCCTTATGTTGATTATCTTGATTCTTCGAACTCACTTCTGAGATAGACCAAATGCCACTGGTTGATTACCTCCTTCATGAATTCTCATATGACAAGGTCAAATGCTGCCTTTTGACCTTCCCAAGTTTATCAGACTTCTCCCAAAGATATTCTGACCTTTCAAGTGAGATTTGAACTTGAAGTGTCCAATCTACAACCCTGTAGATCCTTCTATCTCAAGTTGATGTGCCACTTCATCAACTAAGAATCTGATGCAGAACCGAATGTCACAACATTGTGCTTGACATCCAGCTGTTGAATTCAGCTCCTTCTTCTGCCACTTGAAAGAACTTCCTCCCTTCACAGAACAAGAGTTCAATGTTCTCATAGACTTGATTGTGGAACCAAGTTTGAGCAAACAACCTCCATCCTGTAGATTTGCAGTTAAGTCATCCAAGCTCACACCTTCATGAATCCCTGCTTCTTCTCCAAAGACATCAGACACTCTGATGTATGAGTCTTCAGAAGGACCAGTTGGAAACTAACCCTTCAGCTCTGCCAAGGATTCCACTTCCTAAAGCAAGGCTGTTTCCATGATGTCAAGAATGCTGTCACTTGTTCTTGACTCCACAGTGTGCATTAGCCAATGCACTTCCTTACCTAGATCAGAAATAAACTGATCCAAGTAACCACCATCAAGGCTCTGATGTCTTCTTCTTCTTGGACATGCCAAGGCTGAACATGTTTCTTGCCAGGAAACCTTTTCAGAGATCATACGCTTTTGCTGCCACCAAAGAGATAGATCATAACTCAATGTACTATCCTTCCTGTGATTCTTCACAGGGTCTTGAAGAAGAGATGTTCCAACATCTTTAAGAACATCAGTTGTCTTGAGCTCCAAGGATAATCAATTAAATACTTGTACTTGACACAAGTAGACATTGATCTTAAATCCTTTCCCAATTATCCTTTCAGATACTTCCACCATAAGAATACTTTGAAAATACTCTTCTAGTGTCAACATCTTCTGCTTGCAAGCACCTCAACAGTCTTGAGACTCTTTCCAGATTAGATTCACCCTTAGGAATGAGAGAGATGAATCCTTCCTTGCAAATGTGTCACACATCAACCAGAACCCATGTGACACAGGTCAACAGCCAACCTGACCCTAGGCTGACCAAACGTGAGGGGGTTGACCAAAACTCCCCCTCAAATCAACAATCATGGAAACTCCACACCAATATCCATGCATTGTACACAAATGTCTCAACATGACATCCACCATCCCTTACCAGTGGCAACTAACTCCTCCAATCACACCAATCAGCCTTCAGCTGATCATAAGTACTTGTGAGATACACACCAGTCAATAGTAGATATGCATTGCCAGAGCATATTACCTCAACCAACCTCTGAATCTTCATATTCTCACTCCTAGTAAGAACTGCCACTTCTGAACGTGGTGTTTGAATAACAAGATTCATGGTTCCAATCCCCTTAAATGATATCACAATCAGGTTACCCCATTATTGACTGCTAACATCCAGGAGGCTTGTCTTCCAACACATCATAGTACTTCAGGGAACAACTATCCAATCCTGATCAAATTGCAGGAAGATGCCTAACAACAGGAGATTGCACAATGTCACATCTCAACCAGCTCAACTTCTAGGGATGACCTTCTTGAGCACACACCCAGTTGACCCTGCTCTTGTCAACTTAGCACACACAGATGTCTCCTCTTCCAGGTCAGGAGTAGGTTCCAAACAGAATTATCCCTTTGTTTGAACCCTAATACATCTGCTCTTCAACCAGTAGCTGCATACTTGTTGAACAACATGTTCTAACATCACATAGAACATTGGTTCCACCTCCTTGGAACAAACCTTCCTTGAAGGTCTTCAAGGTCTTCATATACACTACTCAAGAGAGTAAGAGAATCAGTAATTAAGTGACTCTTACCATCCTGAAGTGAGAACGTCATGATGAGTGGACTTGAGGAGACTCAAGTATCTTTGACATCTTCAGTAGATTATGATGAGATCTTGAACACAGCAGCCTTTCATCCACATGAGGGGAAACTACATCAGAGTTTGAGTTCTGCCAGGTATTATGCAGCGGAAATCATAATACAACTCAACCTGTGAACACACACTTCACCAGATTGGCCTCCAAGACCAGACCAGGTTTGAATGTGAGTAAGTACTGGCACAACTGTCTCACACTCAGGCCAATTGCCAATCTCCAGAGACAGGAACACACCATTCCTGTCATGAACAGTCCATCCACCTACTTCAAGGGACCATTCAGGGAATTGCAGAACCTTACACAGGGTCCAGCTTCAGTACTAACATAACTCCTTGCCAGCTACCAGAAAGTATCACCCATGGATCTCATCCAGAGACAGAACAGGATGCCTGCTCTGATACCAATTGAAATTCTGGTGTAGTCAGTATTCAGATGTTCTACTTCAAGTCATGACATCTGATCTAACATTGTACTTATTACAGCAAGACAGTTATTACACTCCGTACTATTGTGCACCTTTTCACAGTGTCACAACCTCTCCTTCTATGTCATCCTATAGAGGAGGAACAATTTGTTATGGGCACCATAACATTCACCACTGTTGTTTTCCTGCACAGTTGCCATCATGATGTATCACTCCTGTTTTGAACATCATCTGTTACATTGTTCCAGTTTGTTGGTCATGTACTTGTATTTCCTAGATTAAAGGTTGTAACAAGTTAAACTGATCTCCACTTATTAAGGAGCTAACAAATAGATTATTTGTTAGGTTCATTAATTGTAGCTTAGTTGTTAGTTTCCTAGATTTTAGAACAGCTGGTGGATTCCTGAAGAATAGCCTGAGAAAAATCCTGAAACAGATAAACTAACCATCCAACAACATAGCATATGCTGTCAGGAATGAATGTCACAACATTCCGTCTGACATCCAAGCCCAGAACCATATGCTCAGTCTGTTTAGTTCCTGAACACAGACTGCTAAATTTGCTGTACTGTAAAAGACCAACCAGTCTCTACTTCAGTATCAGCTTACTGGAAGAACTGTCAAGACATCCAGTTTGACAGTTTCCCACAGCTCTTTTGGCCTTGTCTGATATGCTTTTGAAAACCAGACTTCACTACATACTGAACTGAATTCATCAGCTTATTAAACAGTATGTGCTGTTGTTGATGAATGTCAAAACATTCTGATTGACATTCCAACAGAAGGCTATGTATCAGGTTTGTTATTAACTTGATTGGCAGACTGTAACACAACCTGAATTATGGCAGACATGATTATAACATGCAGAGGTAAACAAACACAGGAAATTGTTAACCCAGTTCAGTCCAACATGACCTACATCTGGGGGCTACCAAGCCAGGAAGAAGATCCACTATTAGTAGTATCAATTCAGAGTTAAACTCCCCCGTTTACAACTCCTCACTTAATCCCTACCCAATGCAATCTATACCTAGGAACTCCTAGATAGAAACCTCCAGTTTCCATTCCTATCACTACAAATACAATGTAATGTGCAAACACCTTGAACTTGCTTCACAGCTTCATTCAAGAACATAATTACTCTTGCCTACAGGCTTTGAGTAACAAACACTCTCAGGTTTACCACTGAGAGACACATGGTAACCTTCCCACAGATTGGGAGGTTTACCTTACACACACCCCTAAAAATTCATTCTAAGAGGCTTACAAAAACTAGATTACAATCAGCTATTTATAACCTAATCACCCAACTGGATTTGGGCCTTCAGAAAGCTGCAGCAGACTTGTTCTTTGCTGTTACAACTCCAGCAGAAAAATTCTGCTAAAAACAAGGTCTTCAAGTTCCTAATCTCTCTCCATATATATCTCCATATTTTGAGCCTATATATATTCTGAATTAGTCTTCAAGTCCTCCACAAGGGAGTTAGGATATTCACCAGATATCCTTGCTGATCCCTTGACATATACTGAATTAATTAATTCAGTCTTCTACACATGTGCGATGTCACAGACCTGACGTCGTGACATCGTACATGACATGTTGGTCCAGATGTTGAATTTCTTCAACCCAACATATTAAAACACCAGAGGTGGATACATTATTTGTTTTCTAAAATTAATGCCAATCCTGAGGTATCAACACCATGCATAACATTTGCATTTGCATGCATATCATATCAAGCATACACATAAGCTGATAAACATGTTCTTCCAAGCAGACTGAAGAATTACTTTACAACCAAGGTCATGAGATCCAGCCAGAGGATTAAGCGTGAGTGATCCAGCCTGAGGGTCGTTTTGAAGATTCAGCCTGAGAATCATTTTCCAGTGATCCAGCCTGAGGGTCATTTTGAAGATTCAGCCTGAGAATCGTTTTCCAATGATCCAGCCTGAGGGTCATTTCGAAGATTCAGCCTGAGAATCGTGTTCCAGTGATCCAGCCTGAGGGTCCATTTCGAAGATTCAGCCTGAGAATCGTGTTCCAGTGATCCAGCCTGAGGGTCATTTCGAAGATTCAGCCTGAGAATCGTGTTCCAGTAAGCCAGCCTAAGGCTCAATTTGAAGATTCCCCAGTGAAGTCGCCTACAAGCTTTATTTCCCCAGCAAGCCCAAGTCTAATTGAGGAGTCGTTACAACATGTTCTAGCCCGAAGAATATGTACGAAGCCCAAAAGTGGAATATGCTCGAAGTTGCATATCTAATATGAAGGTTGGGTGTAGATTTCAAAAGAGGGTCAACCAGCGCATGCCTCAGATGCGGGATCCTAATGATGGGAATTTATCATCAAAACAATCCAGATCTAGCCAGAAGATCGAAGAAGATCTAGCCAGAAGATCGAAGTCAGGTCTAGCCCGAAGACCGGAAATAGATTCAGCCAGAGAATCGAAACAATTCAGATCTAGCCAGAAGATTGAAGTAGATTCAGCCAGAGAATCAAAGGAAATAGATTCAGCCAGAGAATCGAAACGAAGGAGATCTAGCCAGAAGATCGAAGAAGATCTAGCCAGAAGATCAAAATCGTATCCAGCCCGAGGATCAAAATTAATATCCAGCCAGAGGATCGAAACTCCAGATTAAGCTAGAGGATCGGAAGAAAAATAAACAGCACGGTGTATTTCCGCGTTTTTGTGGTGTTCTCGGAGCGTAAATTTTCGGTCTATCTTTGGTATTCAATCACAGCTCACCCCGTTTGTCTGATAAGCTGTTCACTTTCATCCTACTCGGTTTAGCTGATGATTGAATAGGGGCAGCTGTAACACCATAAAATTTTCCCTCCTCATTCATGCATTCATTTCATATTGCATTTCATCATGTCAATCAGAATTAGATCCGAAAAAAAAAAAACGAAAAAAAAAATGAAAAAAAAAAAATAATAATAATAATTTTATACAAAGAAAATAAATAAATAAAAATAATAAAAAATAAATAAAAAAAATATAATAAAAAAAATTGGACTTGGGTCTCTCTCATTTGAGCCCACAAAACCATGAAATTCAGTCTATAAATACCAAGGCTTCACTTGAGAAAAAGGAAGAGAAGCAAAATACTCTGAGGTTTCCTTGGAACAAAACCCTTGACAAAACCTGAAGAGAAACCTGACAGAGAATTCAGAGCAGCCTCCAAACCCTGAAGGGCCTCACGGGTGCAACTCAATTTCAATCAAGCTCTTCAATCAGGTTTGCCTCATTCCCATGATTTTATGCTCTTAATTTGGATCATCTGAATGTATGAGGTATGATGGATGAATTTCATTATGTTTTTGCCCACGAGTTTAATTATGTATGAATGGGTGAAACCTATGCCTTGAATGTTTAATCACATGATTTCTGAAATGTATGCCACAGGGTTTGAGGTTTCTGAAACCATACTGTTATTCATGAAAAAAATGCTTATCGTGTTTCACTAACCCTTTTGTTGAGTTTTTGTGAGGGCTCACAGACTCTTGCAGAGATGGTTTGCGTGGTTTTCCCACTTTATTTGTGGGATACCCCCTGGAGGTTCATTCCGATTACCTGTACTGACTCACTTTTCTTTGATGGCATTAGCTTGGGAGGTCCCTGGGTTTCTTACTCCTTTAATTGCTGTTACTTCGGATCTTCATCCGTGTGGTACTTTTACCTCTTTTCCGCATTTTATCGCTTTCTTAGCTGGAAGACCTCGATAGGAGGCATTTGTTTTCTTTTGTTCATTTACTTCTGAGCCCCTTGTTGGCACATTTACTTTATACATGTTTGTTTTGTATGTGTTCGTATCCCTGCAGGTAGCGCGGTTCCTTCGTCAAGGACTGCCTTTTTGCCCTTGAGCATCCCAAACCCTAAAACCCAAAGCAACACGTTAACTCCTTCTACTACAGGCGAGTAAGTCTCCAAAGGTCGAGCATCCGGTAGATTGCGTAGTGACGTCGTTCGTCCAAAACCCAATCCATAACCCCGTAGTTAGTCGAACTACGTTTTGCTCTGATTCTCAGGCCAGATGAGATACGTAGGCATAAGACGCGATGTCTTAGCGAGCACACATCCCCCCAACCCATAGGTAGCCGAGCTACGAAGACTCTGATTCTCACATTCAGATGAGATACGTATGCAGTGGATGCGACATCCGCGCGAGTCATTTTCATTTAACCCTTTTTTTTGCAAACAGCACAAGATAAACCCACACCCTTTAGACGAAAACTACAAAAGTGGATCCCGTAGAGTACTACGGATGCGTAGGGGTGCTAATACCTTCCCTTCGCATAACCGACTCCCGAACCCAAGATTTGGTTGCGAGACCCCGTCTTGTCCTTTCCTTTTTCAGGTTTACTTCGAGCGTTTCGTTTCCCTCCTTTGGGATGAATAACGCACGGTGGCGACTCTTCTATCATTTTCTTTCGCCGGTTGTTTTTTTCGCGCACTGTATTTTTCAGGTTGCGACAGATGGTATCTTCAACTCTTGGTAATGTGTGCACGACGGGAGGTGGCACTGAAAGGACCGGGCAAGATGCCGGCAAAGAAGCAAGAGTAGTAGTAAAAACCTCTGGCACAAAATTGGCGGGCATTCCCACGGGAAACCGGCTGGCATAGATGGCGCAAAGTGGGCTATTGCAGCAGGCACTGTAGAAGTTGCAATCTCAGAAATGACCGTCCTCTGGGGACGAGTTAAGGGTGTCGGAGAAGACTGGCTCTGGGCAGCCATGAATGACTCCATCAGGGCAGTCAATCTGGCTACTTCCTCCTTCAGCTCACGGTTCTCTTGTTCCAAATGATCCATCAATTTCGATGAGTTGGCTTTGGTGTAGTACCTGTAAGTCAGCTTGTCTTCAAAATAAATGAAGAACACAAAGTTAGACCATAGGACAAGAAGCCTGGAGCAAAAGCTACTTATGTGCATGATGCATGCAATGCTTGTGCATATGATTTGGTTTTATATTAGAGGAACTTTAGAGTTCTATTTGCAAATATTGGAAATATTGAACATTTATCACATGTGGAAATACAATCTCAATGATATCTGGAAAATACTTTTACATCAAAGAAGTACAGCATTGGTAACCAAATATAATACAAGAGATAAGGAAAATGATCATCCTATGGATCCCTTGAAACAATCATCTAAAGCTCGAGAGACTGGAAGATAAGATGCACGAAAGCCTCTTCACCTCCTCCTCATAGGTTGCCTCCATATCTGCCTTCTCCTTGGCGAGTCGATCGTACTTCCTCTTCCAAAACTTGGAAGACTGAGGAAGCAGAGAAGTCCATGCATCATTAGGATCATCAATAACCTGATGCTCAAGGAACTTTATCAAAGCATCCTTCTCCTTGATCTGCTGAAGCAACTCCTCTCGTTCACGGATCCAAGCACGTGACAGTCTTTATCTCTCAACTCCTCTACTCCTTGGTTAGGGAGGGTTAAAGGCCCAGCCACAACCAAAGGTGTAGTTCTCGGATACTCGTAAGGTATGAGGTATTCAGAAGCTCTCCATCTAACCCAAGAAGTATAAGGCTCCAAGGCGATACAGTTCTTTGGTCCCAGCTCCTTCCTTCCTTTCTTATGGATCTTGCGCCAAGCGCGGACCATCCTGCCCTTCAAGCCTTGGGGATCTTTACCCTCCTGAAAGAACACACCCTCTAATAGAATGTTATTGGGTTTATTCTTTAGGGGGAACCCAAGCTGACGACGTGCCAAAATAGGGTTGTAGTTAATCCCACCACATGTACCAAGAAGAGGCACATTGGAGAATTCACCACAAGAGTCGATAATCTACACACCATCATACACACGGTTGTACCAAAAGATATCATCATTAGTGAGAGACATAAGTCTCGTGGACCACCGTAGACATCCTTTGTTCTCCTTGAAGGCGACCGTCTGCGGCAAGTGAGAAATAAACCACTTGTACAACAGAGGCAAATAACACACAATGGCACCACCACCCTTTGCATTCCTCATATGCAAAGAAAAGTAAGTGTCACCCAACAGAGTCGGAACGGGATTAAGAGTAGAGAAAATCCTAATAGCATTCACATCCACAAACTTGTCGATGTTATACTAGCCCATATATGAGAAGTACAAATATGGCCTCAAAGGCGTCCTCACTCATGGCCTTCCCCCATACATAGTAGCTTGAGCAATGAGGAACTCAGAAGGGAGACCTTGAATTCCACCTTTGGTAGTCATATGCGCACCAACCAGAGATTCATCTATATGCAACATATCAGCTATCTCTTGAGAAGTAGGAATACTCTCTAAGCCACTGAATGGCAACTAGTCTAGAATAGGTATACCCACAAGGTAGGCATACTCCTTAAGTGTAGGCAAAAGATGGAAATCCGAAAAAGTGAAGCAACGGTACAAGGGATCATAAAACTCACCAATACACTCATCAATCTTTCGTCCACTTGAGTAGTCAGAATGGATAGAAGCTTCCCAAAACGAGCTTTGAAACCCAAAGGATCTAATACATAGGATGTCAAATTCCTTAGCTCTTTCAAGTCGGGTTGTCTGAAACTGTACTTCTTCGTATTCCTTCTTTGCCTTTCCATGTCTGAAAATTTGCAAATAGACCTCTTAAGTTCCTTGAAAATTTTCTTATTGTTTTGATGATATGGATGCAAATGGGTGCATGAATGCATGAATGCAACAATCACACTCAAGGATCAAGCCAAGCACACCAAACAAAGGTCATGGGATGGATCATATCATCCTTAATATCAATCATCCATTTTGGTGGATTACGGTTTACACCCTATCAACACCCAAGTTCCATTGATATTAAGGATACATGAACGGATCAACCATGAATCAAGGGTTTGTTGCAAGTCACGAGCAAGGAGTCTCGGTTAAGAACCACCCAAAGGGAGTGTACTAGGGTTTAAACCTGCCAAACATGTCCTACAAGAGGTTCCCATAGTCATCATCCCATCTTTTGAATATTATCGGATAAACGACTACTCGTATTCCAAAAATATTCTCAAGAGAGACTCTTATGAGTGTAGTATCGCATAACAATCATATCAAATCTTACACTTGAACGACTTTCGCACTACATCCTAAGAATAGGCCAATATGGGCTTGGTAAACTAAGGTCCTTGGCTTCTAAGGTCTATATTGGAAAGAGTAATGTCTAACCACAACTACTTGTGTGACATTATTGATCCCAACATGACCTCCACCAAGGGAATGGACTTGCAAGTCAACTTGATAAGGAATAACTCCACACAAGTCAACAAGACTATGCCATTCTCCTATCCTAAGTGCACTCGAGTTCGGGTATAGAACTCATCTCACAAAGATCACCAAGCATTCAAGGAATTAATATTCAAGCAATTCAATCATTACATACAATACAGTAATCCCAAATTGCACAAAAATATGTCACAAAATAATATACAATACAATACAATACAATATGAAAAGTAGGCAAAACCCACTAGGCAAATGATCCCCAGCAGAGTCGCCACTTTTTTGTAGCGGGGTATTCGTTACCATTAGAGATATTGACTAAATCTAAGGTAAACCATACAAGTCGAGTCGCCACCGCACTTCTATTTATCCAAAGGAATGGTTAGAAAGCGAACAAAAACCTAAAATTTTATCGAATAAAAAACTAGTAAAAATGTCAGAGATCTGGGTAAGGGGGTTGGTTATGCAAAGGGAAGGTTTTAAGCACCCAAAACATCCTAGGTACTTCTAGGGAGCCCTTTTCATACTTGTTGTAAGGTTGGTATTTTGTGAAAATTTATTTGTGCAAACATGATTGAAGAGATGAGGAAAGAATATACAAGTTTATTTACATTTTTGTGTTTGGATGGATAAACCCATTGCCTACATACCATCTTGAAAAAGATTAGCATCAAAACCTCGTAGTTCGGGGTAAAAATCTAAAAATGAGTTGGTGAATTGATTGGTCCAAAAGCCTTAAGGTCTTTTGTTATCCAAGGGATAAAACTCAACCTAAAACCACAAATCCACCATGTGAGGATAGCTTCAACATGCTAGTGAGGGGTTAACCCTATAATAAGCATGAAAAACTCATTGTCCATCACTAAGGATATATATGAGTATTACATCTACCTCAAGGATAACTCAAACCTAATAGCTAAAGGTTATGAAAAAGTTTTGATAAGAAAGTGGCCATTGAAACCACAAAAGTATTTGAATGAGTTATATTTACCAATGAGAAGTATTTACAAAATATGGTCAAAGTTGACTTAAAGATTCAATTCAAAATAAGTGTTATGAAAAGAAAGTTTGAAGATCAAAAGCATAGGGCTTAGGTTTCTAATATTTGAAAGAAATGTTAAATGTTTGCACAAAAGTTTTGGCTTGGGTTAGAGTGGAGGGAAGAAGAAGAATGGCTAAAGTCCTAATCATACAAGAGATAAAGGACAAGAAACAAGACGACAAATGGAGTTCCTCTCTTGAGATCATATTGATGATCCAAGTAGCTCCCATCCTTTGGAATATGCAAGCAAGATAATAGTAAGCTCAAGCAACAATCAAACAAGTCTCTTAAGAGATCCTCAATGCATCTTGTATCTCTCTCTCTCTCTTGGAAGCTTATGGCAATGGTTCCTCAATTTGGCTCAATGTAGATATTCCTAGCACAAGAACACACATATCAAAAAGTTCTATCAAACAAACAAAGAAAGAAGAAGAAGGAGTTTAGAAATTGGTCCTTTCAAAGTCCTCTTAAACATTTATAGCACTCTAAAGGCCCAATGCCTAGTTGCTCTTTGACTTTTATAGCACTCTAAATGATCAATGCCTAGTTGCTCTTTGACTCCAATTTTGCATAGGGAAAGTCCTAAAGTCTAAGTCCAATTGTTCATTTCTTTACATTTGGTCCATAACAATCAAAACAAAACACAAGCACAATAATATATACACAATTATGTGCTCAAGTGAGAAAAACGCAAATTGCATTAACATAAACATGTGCTCAAATGAGCAAAGGGAAAAGCAAATGAATAATATGTACAACAATAATAAATTGCATAAATGTAAAGAGAAAAAAATTAAACCTCCCTAACCAATGCTAACTATCAACCTTTAACTCATTGATCAAAGAGAAAAGAAGAAGAAGAAGAAGATGGATAATGGAAATGAAAAAAATAAAGTGCATTAAGTGAAATGGAATGTACCAATCCACAAATGTTGATCAAAGATAGGGAAGATCAAGGTCAAACAAATAAAAAACAGAAGTGAGATGAAGATTGGAAGTCAAGAAATAAACAAAATATTTTTGGCATTTTTAATATTTGAAAATAAACTTGAATTAAAATATTAAAGAAAGGTCAAACTTGAAATTCACTTCAAACCAACTTTGAAAAGTCCAAGTGAATTATCCCAAGTTCAACAAGGTCAAACAAAGTTTGACAAAAAATTTCAGCATTTTTAAAAGTCAGAAACTATTTTTAATCAATTAAAAATGAAGAAAAATGACCTAATTCAACTAAAATCTCAAATAAATCTCAAATCAATTAATAAATTGATGAGAATATTTTTCATAGATCCATCATCATTCAAAGAAGTTATGAAAATATTTTTGTATTTTTTGAATATCAAAAACTATTTAAAATGAATTAAAGATAACCAGAAAAGAGAAACTTATTAAAAAATAGCAAATGATAAAATAAAAAATATTAAAAATCATTTTTAGAAACTAGAAATTAAAAGAGAAATAATGCAATTGGTCCCATATTTTTTGGACCAATAATAAAAGAGATATGGATTTTAAAAAATGAAAGGGAATTAAAAAATGAAATAGAAAATAAAATCAGAAAATGAAAATATGGAAAAAGGAGAGGAGTTGGATGATGGCTCATTAATTGAGGTGGCACATCACACGCCCTTTGAGCGCGCTTCCAGCAAGGTCCTTAGTCAAATGAATCACATGGCGCATTATCAAAAGTCATAACAATGGAGCGTGGAGATTAAATCTGGAGAATGCATCGTGTGGCTCAGATTGGATCTGGCAAACAGACGGTGGCCAGCGCCACCGTCTTCTTCGGTGAGCTTTGGTGGAGACTTTAGATCTTAAAATTCAACCAAATGCAATTGAATTTTAGATATGAAAATTTGGAGAAAAATGGAGTTTGTTCCTTTAGGTATGGCTAGGGATTCAATCTTGCAGCATTTCAGGCGCCTTCAGATTGGAGAATTGTGAAGGTAAGGCATGGTATTTATAGATGGAGAGAGCTGAATGCATGAGTTAACTCGTGTGCATGGCAATTGGATTTTGCATTGCATGGACTTGTGTGAGCATGTGGAATGCTCAATGAAGGCTGAAATAACTTGCTGAGTTCATGTGAAAGGAAAATGGACGTGTATATTAAGTGTAATAAGCTCATGCATGGCAATTGAGATAGCTTTCACAAAATGCACTTAATTCTTCATGTCTTCGAAAATGGTGCTTCCAAACTCCAAATGCAACCTTATGAGTAATGGTTAGAAAGCTTGTTGCATAAGGAACAAATGCTATGATGATCAAAACTCCAATTGGGCCTTTGAAATTAAAGAAATTTGAGCTTGAAGTGTAGGGTGCAAAACATGCATATGTGGAGTTTCCAAATTTGGTCAATGTTCAAACCCTTCTGTTTCACTGATGCAAGTTCCAAATGATAATATCTTCAACATGAAAGTTGTAGATCATTTCAAGAAAATCAATTTGGACTTAAATTTTGCATCATTTGGATTTTTAATGAAGAAGTTATGGGTACTTGAAGTTGGACTTTTTCATATTTCAATGCATTTGGCCCAAAGTGACCTATAATGTTTTGCATTATCACATGTATTTCTTTTGAGATTTTGCAATTTTTCTCAACATAACATTTGAAGTAGACACAATAAACGTTCCAATTCATTAAGTCTCGTCCCAAAATCATGAAAAATGAATGAGTTATGTTCTTGGGAGTTTGACCCAAAATTAGGGTTTTAGTCAAAATGACCTATAATGTCTTGGAATGGAAGATGACCTTCCATGCTTCAAATCAAATTTTGATAAACATGAAAGTTGTTCATATTGTCCTTAAAAACATTTTTTCTCTTGGGGTCATCTCTATTTGACCAACACATAAAACGTTAGGTCTCAGTGCATTTCAAGATAGTCAAATAAATTGACTGATCAACTTCTCAAGTCCACAACTCATACCTTGATGAATTGATGATTGAGGGCACTCAAAAAAGTTCAAATATGCATGAAATTATGAACTAAAGAACTTCCCTTGATTTTATTTGACCATGGGTTGAGGTTGCTCTATGAGCAAGGCACAGTTGATGATCAGATGAATTAGGGTTTCCTTGGGAAACAAACCTCAAACCCCTTGACTTGCTTTGATCAAAATGATGAATTGAGATACTTGGGAGGCATATTTGATGGATGAGAGCTTTGGGAACCAATACCATGCTTGCTTTCATCTTCTCCTGACCATATCAATGCCCATAAGATCTCCTAGAAACTTTGGATCTTGTGACTGCTCAAGCTACAAACAAAAAAATGTTAGTGATATATTTTTGTGCTTTTGGTTAGTAAATAAAATGAGAAAAGCAATGATATACAATTCAAGCATGCTTGGTGATCTCAAACCACTCACAAGAGGTCCCACCCAAAGGCAAAGGGAACCCAGATGCTCATGATCTTTGAGGCTTTGCAAATGCAATATTATGATGTCATGAGGCATCTTAGGGCCAAAATTGGGGTCTTACAGTGATGTTTATACAAGCGAAACTTCGATATGGTTCTGCTCATATGTGTGGATAGACACGAAGAAGACTTATTGATGATTGAAGTCCATGAAGGTTCCTTTGGTACTCATTCCAATGGACATGCAATGGCAAAGAAGATGTTGTGAGCAGCTTACCATTGGCTGACAACGGAATCTGACTGTTGCAAGTTTGTGAAGAAATGCCACAAGTGTCAAATTTATGCAGATACAATTCATGTTCCTCCGACACTGATGAATGTCATTTCCTCCCCATGGCCCTTCTCCATGTGGGGAATCGATATGATTGGCATGATTGAGCCTAAAGCATCGAATGGACATAGTTTAATTTTGGTGGCTATTGACTACTTCACAAGTAGGCTTGAAGCGGCATCGTATGCAAATGTAACCAAGCAAGTTGTTGTAAGGTTTATCAAGAATCATATCATATTCCGTTATGGTGTGCCAAGTAAGATCATTACTGATAATGGATCAAACTTGAATAATAACATGGTGGAAGCTATTTGCAAAGACTTCAAGATAGCACATCATAATTCTTCTCCCTACAGACCTAAGATGAATGGGATTGTTGAACCTGCAAACAAGAACATCGAGAAGATTATTCAAAAGATGGTTGTAACATACAAGGATTGGCATGAGATGCTCCCATTTGCTTTACACGGGTATCGTACATCTGTCTGCACTTCAACAGGGGTAACTCCTTTCTCACTTGTTTATGGTATGGAAGTTGTACTCCCGGTAGAGGTTGAGATCCCATCATTACGTGTGCTCATGGAAGCCAAGTTGATTGAGGTTGAATGGTGTCAAGCCAGGTATGATCATCCGAAATTGATTGAAGAGAAGATATTGACTGCCATGTGTCATGGTCAATTATATCAGTAAACAATAAAGAAAGATTTTCATAAGAAGGTCAGACCTCGTGTGTTAAGAGAAAGTGACCTTGTGCTCAAGAAGATTCTATCTTTAAGGCCAGATTTTAGGGGCAAATGGACTCCTAATTATGAAGGCCAATATGTTGTCAAGAGAGACTTTTCAGTCGGTGCTTTGGTTCTTACAACTATGGATGGTGAAGAGTTCACTCGTCTTGTGAATACAGATGTATTCAAGAAATACTTCTCCTAAAAAAAGAAAAGAACAACTCGCTAAGTTGAAAACCTAAAAGGGAGGCTTAGGCAAAAATGAGTGTCTCGGTGGATTGAACCCGAAAGGGTGATCCAGGTAAAAGTTAGAGACATAAAACAAAAAGAATTATCCTGATAAGTTGAGTACCCCTTGTTGGGAAAATTTATGCAAAAATTAGGGATTATGGCAAGTAACTACATCCTGTTGATCTTCAGTTTTGAAGACGTTCTTGAGCACAACGGTCGATGTCTTTTCATTGTCCCCAACAGCTGCCATGAGCACAGTGAATACCAAGAGTTGGTAGAAGGGTTAGTGATCATTATATTCAATGTACCCCTTCTCCATGTAAATTCCCATTTTCAACTTTGTAAAGATCTATGGAGTCTTGTCATTTACAGACTACCATTCCACTAAATAAAGTTGAGCTTTATCCAATTGTTTCTACTCTTATTTATTTCAGCCAAATAGATTTAAATTTTATTATGATTGTTTTTGAAATTAAAGTTTTAAATCAAAATATTTTTTCTTAAACATATAAAAGCATGAATTTAAAGCAATCATTTCATTTTAAAGGAATATCAACAGTGGTTCGAAAGCAGTAAGCCCTAATTATGGAGCATTATTTGGTTCTCCCCAAAATAGTAGGTGCATTTCTCTTTCATCCCCGACAATATTATTCAGCATTATGATTGTTAATTTTTGTCCACTACGCCAAACAAGACCTTAGACAGCGCTTTTTTTGGCCTAAGACAGCGCTTTAAAGCGCTGTCTAAACCTCCGCTGCTAAAGGTTTAGACAGCGCTTTTTTAAATCTTAAAAGCGCTGTCTAAGCCCCCCCCCCCCCCCCTTAGACAGCGCTTTGGCCAAAAGCGCTTTCTAAGACCCTCCTATTTTAATTTTTTTAGGTATACCTTAGACAGCGCTTTTGGCCAAAGCGCTGTCTAAGGGGGGGGCGGGCTTAGACAGCGCTTTTCAAAAAGCGCTGTCTAAGCCCCCCCTATTTTAATTTTTTTAGGTATACCTTAGACAGCGCTTAAGGCAAAAGCGCTGTCTAAGGGGGGGGCTTAGACAGCGCTTTTCAAAAAGCGCTGTCTAAGCCCCCCCCTTAGACAACGCTTTTGCCTAAAGCGCTTTCTAACCCCCCCTTTAGACAGCGCTTTTTACAGAAGCGCTGTCTAATGTATACGAAAATTTTTGAAGCTTTTGTTTTAAACCACATTTTTTCCAGGTTTATAAACCAGAATTTCTACCTGTTTTCAACCAGATTTTGACAGACAGTTATCACATTTTATACATGCCATTTTGGCCTTTTTTCTACCAATTTTTGGCTAACAAATATATATATATACCAATTCAAACCAATTTTGCCTTAAATGTATCAAAATATATACAAATTTATGTACACATTTACAAGTCATTACATATACTACAAATGTACACATTAATTACACAAATTTATGAAAAAACTTTGAGCTCTATCATGAATTGACACCACTCCTCTTTGATTTCGTCCACTTGATCCTTTGTATAAAATGCACACTTGAATTCCTCAAAGTACTACATAATAATATAACATATTTTGAATTAATTCCAACTATTTAATTATATGAGATATGTGTAAATATAAAAATAACTCATAAGTTAGAAATACATACATCGGTGGGAATCACTAATCGGCCCAAAGCAAGAGTATCTCGCATAAACCTCAACACGAAATACCCGCAATCTATTTGATTACGTTGTTGAGGACACTACATGAAAAAAAATATGGATTATAAATCCTAAGTTTTATCAAGTGTCATCACTAATATAATAAAAAATGTGGTAATTAAAAATATACCGCCACTTTAATCCATGTAATGCGGTTGGCGCTCCTCCTTGAGGTTTGGATATCTCGTTGGGCCCGAAAAGCTTGTAGGACGCTAATAAAATAAAAATGAAGCAATTAGAACAATTCACATAAACTAAGAAAATTTTTGAACATTCTCACTTACGTGTCAATTAGGTTCTTCATATCCGGGTATGTTGTCCAATCATTTCCTAACGAGTCAAGATAATACACAATTTCTCGGATAGGATTGATTGCGAGCAACAACCAATGTCCACTGTAATGATTAGGCAAATGTTAGATGGTAACTTGGAAAATAATTATAATAGATGAATTTAGAATGAAATGCTAACCCGGTATTAAACGGTATAAAAAACAACTTCTCCGCATCTTTATTCTCCATGAGGATCTGAAGAACATACTCCGTCACGGTATGCGGTCTACTTAAGATTAAACCTAAGTTGACGGTCGCGGGTGCTAAGAATCCGAATGACTCGTCCAAATCATTGGGGCCATCAATTTGTCATACAAAAACCTAATATAAAAACATCATTAACACCTCTTTTGAAACATAAAGTAAACCGGATTAACATAAAGTAAACATCATTAACATAAGTTGTTTAATTAATAAAACAAAGTAGACCGGATTTACCTAATATATGTATTGACAACGTTGACGCCGATTTCTTCATGACCAAAAACTTGCATGAAGTCTTCATTACCAATCATTTGGTCGTAATCAAAGCCGAAAATCCCTACCTCCATATGTACATTCCGAACACCTCCGGTCGGTATATCGGTCATCTCTATAAATGTCCTGAGGCACGACCTATACTTGGCGGTAGGTTTTTTCCTAGCTACGGTCTTCTTAGCACCAGAACTTTTTACCCGTGCGGAGGCGTTGCTAACCTCCTTTTTTTGTTGTGCGGAGGCATTGCTAACCTCATTTTCTTTTGATTTGGATTTTGTGGGAGTCTATTTAACATAACCAAGGAAAATATGTAAGTAAAATTTTAAGCATAAATTTTAAACTTTGAATATACACATTAAAGTTAACATAAGTTTTAAGCATACCTCATATCCTACGCATATGAGGTTTGTCGGCCATGCAACAAACGAACCTACTGCTTCGTGCACCGTTGTTGCATCCGAATCATCGCTAGGATATGGTAATGCTGCATTCGGCTCAACTGCAATATCAACTGATACCTTCAAACATCCAGCAGGGAGCTCTCTAGTGTGGAGTAATACTCCGCTAACGTTATGCACTTTTCCCTTGCCAACCATCCGATAGTATGGTGACGACAAATACAGCTGACAATGGGAAATGCCCTAAAACCAATAATAACAAGAAATCGTTAATGTGTATATATGTCAAATACATAATTTAAGCAAATAGTTCAATTTAAGACAATTATATGTAATTACCTCTGGAATGTTCGGCTGAAAGGTACAGTTGATACTGTTTTTGTCCGAAGCATCTCTGTATACCGTTGAGGCGCTAGCCTCTCTTTCTCTCCTCAGTGCATCAAGCTCAACTTGCATGGCTTCCAATCTTGCATGAAGCTCCCGATTACTAGGAGCCTTTCCTTTTTTAACACTGAGGGAGGTCGGAGTGACTCCAAATCCCTTACCCCTCACCCGACCAGAATACTCAGGGACATCTAATGCCCGACTAAGTATGCTCTTAGTATCATCGGGAGATAGAGACTGAGATAGCTCCTCCTGAAAAATCAGATGAATACCGTATACTTGTCAAATATTTGTGTATAAAAATGTTATTCAATTAATGAAAAAATGTTATACTTACACATTTCTGGTATACGTTTAAAACTTCTTCTTGTGGAACTCCAGATTTGCCCACACGGGCTTCCTTCCACAAAACATGTGCAGGAAGAGATGTTTCTGAACTTTCCTCCTTCTGCAGCTACACATTAAGTCATACAATTTGATCAGATAAAACTAATATATGATGAACAAATTTGTTTTCGCAATTTATAAATACTTACCATGGATTGTTCTAAGCGTCCATATCCGACACGTCCTTTTCGGTACGGATATGCGGGACTTGATGCTCTTTCCCGATTTGTAGCACTTATTCTTTGAAAAGTCGGGTCTTGTCTTTTGGATTTGAAAGCTTCCCATTCTTCAGCCGATATCAAACTTTCATATTTTCTAGGAAGCTCCGCATCCACAAAATTACCATCCGCATCCTTAAGGAACTTGGATGATAAAAATGTCCGAAACCCTCTAAGAAGCTTTCCGGCCAATTTCGTACAAAACCCTCTTCTTTCTTCTTCGATGTTAAAACATCGCTAAGAAAAACATACAGATTGATAGTTAGTATCGGTAATTGAAAAAACATAATTGATACCGTATAATTAAGGGCCAAATGATTGTACCTTTATCTCACTCCAAATTTTTTCTTTGGACTCTTTCAACTCTTTATTTCTCCAATCATCACATGTAATGGGAATTTCATTCCTTACTAGTGCACCGATGAAACTAGTTAAGGTATGCCCATTAGGTTCTATAAGTTGTCCCTGGTTGTTCCAAGAGACATCTAGTATGATGCCTCGAGATCTTCCTTGGACCACCCTTCGCATTACTGTGATGCCTCTTCGAATTTCTTCTTCCGCGGATACTTTACTAACTTCCTCATGTTGGTTATCAGCCATGTCTAACCTGTAATAAACCAAGGAAACCATCAAATATCAAATATAACTTATAATCAAAGCAATTGAAAACAAAAAAATAAAGAAATCATGCATTATCAGATATAACTTATAATCAAAGCAATTGAAAACAAAAATATAATGAAATCATGCATTATCACATATAACTTATAATCAAAACAAATGAAAAAAAAATAAAGAAACCATGGATAATTTACCTAAGTCACTAACATCTCTTTCTTTTCTTTGTTGGAATATTAATCACTTGTTTCTTAGCAATGCGTACGGATGAATTGATCCAAATTCCCTCATTATGATCGTTTCTTATATATGACTCATCCGGTATAAGATCCTCAACTTCATCATTTCTATTCAACTCATTCCGTCTAATGCATGACTCATTCTCAACATCAATATCACATTGATCGTCACCGCTATCATCAGTCACTTTGTTAGAGAAAAGCACTATAGACCATTTTGTACTCTTCGGGTCATTCACATAGAACACTTGTTTAGCTTGAGATGCTAGAATAAAAGGTTCATCTTTGTACCCCACCCTAGTAAGATCAACTTGCAAAAATCCAGACTTATCCATTCGTATGCCACTACTATTCACCCACTTGCAACCAAATATGGGAATCTGAAACTTCTCGTAATCAAACACCCAAATGTGCTCAAATTTGCATATTTGGGGTTTAAGTCCTTCATACTTGATATATGCATTGCTTCAGCTAGCACGGTGACACCACTATTTTGCATAGTACTCTTATCATCTTGTTCTTTGGTATAAAATGTGTATCCATTAATTGAATACGCGCTATGAGAAAACACATGCAAACTTGGACCATATGCCAAACATCTCAACCTTTCTGTTACCGAAGAAGGATCTGAAGAGCGCTTCAAATAAATATGATCCTTCAACCATTGTATGAAACTTTGATTGTGCTCTATAACTATCCAATTTTCATTTCTGTTCGGATTTAACCTTCGGAGTACATCCTTGTGCATTTCAACATATGGCTCAACCTCATTATTATTGTGCAGAACATACAAATGAACTTGATCCCGTTCATCCCTTGATATTGTCACAATTTTATTCCCAATTAATTTTTTACCTTCCATTTTGTCGAAAATCTGAGCTCTGGGGAGTCCAATCGATTGAACGTTAGACAAATATTCAGTACAAAACTCAACAGCTTCTTCAACAATGTATCGTTCAACAATACAACCCTCTGGTCGACTTCAGGATTTCACGTACCCTTTTAATATTTTCATATACCGTTCAGCAGGGTACATCCATCTCATATAAGCTGGTCCACACAACTGTGTCTCTTTCACAAGATGAACAACTAAATGAACCATTATGTCAAAAAAAGACGGAGGAAAATACATTTCAAGCTCACACAAGGTAATTACAATCTCTTTTTGTAGTGTTGGTAAGATCTCGGGATCGATCACCTTACTACAAATTGACCTAAAGAAAAAACACAATTTAGTTATGGCACTTCTTACTTTTTCTGGCAAAATAGAACGTATACCTATCGGTAGAAAATGTTCCATTATAACATGGCAATCATGTGTCTTCAAATTCTTCAACTTGAGGTCTTTCATAGAAACAAGTCTTTTGATATCAGATGAGTATCCTTCTGGAACCTTAACTTCACTCAGAGACTTACACAAATTTTTTTTCTCCTTTCTAGATAAAGTAAAAGCAGCAGGTGGTAGATATGTTCGTCTTCCTTTCTTCACGGGTGCTAATTCAGTTCTCATTCCCATTTTTAACATGTCCTCCCTTGCTTTAAGGCCATCCTTAGACTTGCCTTTTATATTGAGTAATGTACCGATAACACTTTCAAATACGTTTTTTTCAATATGCATAACATCGAGAAAATGTCTCACGTACAAAGACTTCCAATATGGCAATTCAAAAAATATCGACCTTTTCTTCCACCCACCTTTCACAATCTTATGTGCAAAAGGCTTGCCAAACTCAGTACGCACATCTTTCACCTTTTCAAAAACTTGTTCACCTGACAATGCGGGTGGAGCTCTACGATGTTCGGTGTCTCCATTGAATGCTTTTCTCCACCCACGGTAGTGATGTTTAGAATGTAAGAATCTACGATGACCGAGAAACACATTCTTCTGGCAAAGTTCTAATCGAATCGTATCGGTTCCGTCTTCACAAACAGGACACGCACGTTGACCTTTAATGCTATACCCAGATAGATTCCCGTATGCTGGAAAATCATTAATTGTGCCAAATAACATCGCCCTCAAATTGAAACTTTCTTTCCTATATCCATCATAAACCTCCACACCGTTCTCCCACAAAATCTTTAAATCTTCGATCAGAGGTGTCAAGTATACGTCTATGTCATTCCCTGGTTGTTTAGGCCCAGAGATTAACATAGATAACATCATGTACTTACGCTTCATACATAGCCACGGAGGTAGGTTATAAATCATAAGAATCACAGGCCATGTGGTATGTGAGATACTTTGAAGACCATGTGGGTTCATTCCATCAGTAGATAATGCCAATCGAAGGTTTCTTGCTTCTGATCCAAACTCAGGATAATCATTATCAATCTTCGACCACTGTGGTGAATCAGCCGGATGCCGATACTTTCCATCAATAATTCTTTCATCTGCATGCCAAGTAAGATGTCTTGCATCGGTTTCACTACGAAACATGCGCCTAAATCTCGGAATTATCGGAAAATACCATAAGACTTTTGCGGGAGATAATCTTTTCTTATATCGAGACAAACCGCATTTAGGGCACTCAGTTAACATTGCATATTCGTTACGAAACAAAATGCAATCGTTAGGACAAGCATGTATCTTATCATAGCTCATGCCAATAGAGCACAACATTTTTTTTGCCTCATAGGTTCGATTAGGAAGAACATTATCATCCGGTAGCATTTCTCTCATAAGGGCCAACAACTCTGTGAAACTTTTATCCGACCATCCATTGCCCGCCTTTAAGTTGTACAACTTTAATACCGCAGAAAGTCTTGAGAATTTAGTGCAACCGTTGTACAACGGTTTCTCTGCATCGCTTACCATCCTCTCAAACATTTCAGGACAATCATGAAGATCTTCTTCCAGTGCTTCTACAATCTCTTCAACTCGATCACAATCGTATGTTTCCGTGTCTTTGTCGTATGAAGCATAGGTCGTATTACTTTTTCCACTCGATTCAACATTCTCGTTAATTTTCTCACCATGAAATATCCAGCACCGATAACTTTGATCAATTCCATGCCTCAGCAAATGCGATTTCAATCCATGTGCGTCAACCTTACCAATATAACAACAACGCAAGCAAGGACAATGCATTCGTCTGGGGTTTTCAGCGTGTTGAACAGCATACTTAACGAATTCCAAAACCCCACTCTCGTACTCTTTGGTCATTCGATCGGCACAGATCCATGTTTTATCCATGGTTTTCCTACTTATTAAAGTAAACAATTAATCCATACAATTATAAGCTAAGGTAGTATCTTTGAATATCCTAACAATTATAAGCTTTAATTCATTTTAAACTTCAAAAACCTATACATAACCAATGTTAATATAAACTTCAATAACGTATCCGATACGCCAATATACCAACTTTAATACTTAATACATAATTCAAAAGTAGAGATTTTATTTAAAACATTATATCTAAATTGAATAATTATTATTTTTGACTGTTATATTTTGTTTTGTTAACTGCAGTCAATCAAGGTCCATTCAATAATAAGCAACTTACTTATAAAAATATTTTATTGTAAAATAAAATACTAACTGATCTTCTTTACTCTTAACTAAATTTCCATATATTTTCAATCTTTATAAATAAATCATTTAATATTTGACACATGGAGTACTACTTCTACCCAGAACAATCCCTAGTTAGTCCCTGCCCCCACATGAGCAACAACAAACAACCATTATATTTTGGAGTGTATTACCGACAAATCATGATTTACAAGCAAAAACCTAAGACTATAACTATTAATTTGTCTGTTTTAGTTGAATTTTTTGGTGCTATTATTACTCTCTCAAACTCTTCTAATAATGCATGAACATAGGTACAAATCCCCTAAGTTTTGAAAGGGTGCAAGAGTTACTAGTATGATGCAACAATTCTGAGCAAACAGTAACATATTCTTACAAATTCATGTGTTTTTGAGTCATTTTTTCCTGTAAAGAGTAATCATACGTGTTGTAGTAGGCATTGGTGAGTATATAAATATATATAGTACAGACAAAGAAAAACATCTTATATGCCACCTGAGTACATGCATTTTATATGCTCAGAAAAAACACACAAACACAAGAAAAACAATAAAAAATAAAAAGAAGTATCTTGAAACATACCAGTTCTGTTCGCTTGGAATCGATGCCCGGTTTTATATGTGCTTCAACAGTTTCGTCAAACTTTGCCTTGGCGTTGGCCTGAACAATATATAATGATATTAAAACATACAGTAAACAATGGAACATTGCAGGTAAAACAGGAACAGTGTAAAACAATGGAATACAGTACACACAAAATAGGGTTGAGATTGTTGAGATTGTTGAGATTGTTGAGATGAGGAGTGCGGTGGCGGAAACGGTGGCGGAAACGGCGGCGGTTGCTTGTTTGGGTGACGGCGGAGGTGAATAGGGTTTTCGAACGTTGCGCTGAAAAAATGTGTTTTGGGTGTCTGAGAGGTGAGTGAAGAAGAGGGAAAACAAAAATACGTACTGAGAACGAAAATACAATCCTGAAATTTTATTTTAATTAGAGCTTAGACAGCGCTTTTGTGGAAAGCGCTTTCTAAGGTATGCCTTAGACAGCGCTTTCCAAAAGCGCTTTCTAAACCCCCCTTAGACAGCGCTTTTGGTTTTAATTTTTTTTTAAAATTTAAAGACTTTAGACAGCGCTTTATCAAAAGCGCTGTCTAAGGTCTATATTTAAAAGCGCTTTCTAAAAGCGCTGTCTAAGGGGGGGTCTTAGACAGCGCTTTTTAAAAGCGCTGTCTAAGACCCCCCCTTAGACAGCACTTTCATTATTTTCTTGGAACATTTTCAGCGCTTTATTTTTATCTTAACCTTAGACAGCGCTTTCTTTTAAAAGCGCTGTCTAAGATGCGCTGTTAAAAAACCTTTTTGGCGAGTGTTTATTCCCCAGCCGATTTGGGTCTCTAGTAGAGTAAGAACAGTTTTCCTCGGCAGTTCATGTGGTTGCGACGGAAATTTCAGTTTCCTTATCAATCGCCATCAGATTCACTCCAAGTCAGAGTTTCCTCCTGGTTTCGGAGCAGCTATTTGTGTTTATCCTCCGCATGGTTGTGTAAGACCCCAATTTTGACCCTAAGATCCCTCATGCAATCTTATCATATGCACTAGCATTGGGATCATACCTTGGCATTCTCCTTACCCCTTTTTCATTGAGTTTGTTTTGGGAGAGAACACCAAGCACCATGTGATTGTATCATATTTGTATATTATCATTTTACTAACCAAAATACCAAAAATATGTCTTTGTATTTGCCTATTTCTTTTGTAGGTAGGGCATGATCACCATTGATCTATCAAGTTCACATCCAGGGTTTAAGACCCTCATGACTAAGAGCACAACCATGGATTAATTCACAATGTCTCCAAGCATCATATATGAGTCCCAATCATCTCTACATGTTATTTTGATCAAGCATTCTTCAAGAGTTTGGAGTTGGTTTGCCTTGGAAACCCTAGTTTGTCTGGGTATTTTGAGTAACTTCTTCAACAAGCTTCTTCACCAATTGATCAAATTTCTCAAGGGACACTTCAAAGTTCATAATATTATGCATATATGACTTACCATGAGCCTAAAAATTCAAGATAATTGCAAGTTAGTAAGATGGTTGATGGCGGTTGGCCAGATGAATTCATCTGATCAAAACTGGGTTTCCCTAGACCCTAACTCCTACAATTTTCACCATATGAAAATGATTCCAAGCAAAACGTTACTCTAAATGGCATGCCAAATAACTTTCATGTTGAAGTATAGAGCTAATTTTTCTTAGAAAGTTATTTTCTATGTTGAAACATTATAGGTCATTTTGTCTAAACCCTAATTTGAAAGTCAACTTCACAAGCCATAACTTGCTCAGTTTTTATGATATGAAAGATTTCCAAGTTGAACAATCAAATTCAAGATGTCTACTTCAAATTTGATGTTGGGAGTGAGATCTGAATCAACTTTTATGAGCATGTGATATGAGGATACATTATAGGTTATTTTGGACCAATACCATTGAACAAGTGATTTTCCCCAACTTCAAAAATGCATAACTCTCTCATTATAAATCCAAATGATGTCACATTGGTGACCATTTTTAAGTTCTTTGAAAGAGCTACAAGTATGATGAATACATTTTTCCGATTTGGAGCTTACATAAAAAGTTTAGTAATGTGGAACATTGAGGTATATGGCTTGACACTTAGAAAAAATTTCAACATGTTGAAATTTCTAGACTTCCACCTCAAAATTCACCATGATACAAGTTCCATATGGAAAAGTCTTCAACATAAGAGTTGTCACAATTGATGTAAGATTTCCAAGGAGTCCTATTTCATTCATTTTGGACAAGGTTTGTTAGGGTTGCGCATGGTTTTAACAGGCCCGCAGCATATGGAAAAATCAAAAGTGCAAATGACCATTTCACATTGCCTTGCCATTCAAGCTTCATTTCAATTTCATTTAAGATGCATTTGGACCTAATTGGATTTCTTCACGGGCCTGTACACGCCCATGCAAGCATGTGGATGACATTACCAAATTTGGAAGAAACTTGAAGTGTGCAAATAACATTCCCAAATGCTATAAATACAACCCTCTGAGCTCATTTCAAAAGATCCTTGCGCGCCAGCTTTTCCCCCTCTCTTCAAACCCTCACAATTCAAAGGAAAACTTGATAATTTTTACTTGAAAGTTAAGTTTTAATCTCACTGTTTGGAGATTCAAAAAACTCCAGGATCCAAAGCTTCTTTCGATTTCTAATCCACTTCTGCAAGTCATTGGAGCAAGATCTAACAAGAATTGAAGTAAGGAAGAGCAAGTTCTGCACAACATTGAAGGTATTTTTCAGAAATTTTCTTCTCTTCAATTCTCACTCAATTCTCATCAATTCTCTTGGATCTTTGGTTGTTTGAAGTCCTATCAATGTAGGCAAGAAGATTGAGTTTCTTTGAGGTCAAATCGAAGCAACTCAATTGACACACTTCAAAATTCAACTCCTCATATCTTTCTATATATTTGGAGTTAGTTAAAACTGAGGTCAGATTCGTGCTGTACGCCATTTTTTTTTCCAGATCATGTCCTCCTTTTTCATTTATGTGATGGTGATGACTGAACCAGTCCGGCGAGGTTCGCCTTAGAAGGTGATCGGAGGTTTAGCGCCGGTGATATGTTGGACAGGTTCTGAGCCACATGATCATTTCAAAATGTTTTAATCTCATGCGTTGGTTTTGATTACCATCCCTGCAGCACATTGACTTAAGTCCATGATGTAAAGCGCGCTTGTGGCCACTTGATCTGCCACCTCAACTAATGAGGGAGATCAAGTGGTCCACGTTTTTTTGTATTTTCTGATTTTCATTTTATTCCTATGATTTTCATTAATTCATAATATTTTTAATATTGATCCAAAAAATAGGAGAGTTTCACCAAAAAAATTTAAATAAAATTCTCATTCATATTCTGAATTAAAATTATTTTTTGGATCATAATTAATATTTTTCATGATTTAATTGATTTTGTGATTATTTTTAATTTTTTAAAAATACTTTTAAGTTTCCAAAAATTCTGAAACTTTTCCTCCAAGGTCCTTTGACCTTATTTGACCTATGATAAATCTCATGACCATTTCTTTGGTGTTTTGATGAGGTTTTAGGAATTTGACAAACCGTGTTTAATTTAATGCATTACTTTTAGTATTTTTAAATTGAATAAATGCCAAATAATTGTGTTGAGCCATTTTGATTGTTTGTATGAGTTTGACTTGTGTTGTTGGGCCTTGGTCAAAGTTGATTTGACTTTGTTAGGTTAAGATCATTGGATTTAGGTGATTGATGTATGTACATTCCATCTCCCAAAATGATTGAATGATCTTAATTTGGAAAAAGTCCTCCTTTGTCCAATTTGAGTTTTGATCCATACCCCTCTCTCTTCCTCTCATTCCTCTTCTTTATGCATTCATGTCATGGTCCTATGATATCTCTACTTCCTAAGGCTAGTCGATTGCAAAATCAACATAAGTATGGATGAGATTAGGCCACCATTTTTGCATATTCTTTTTGTGTGTAGTATGTTTCATGAGCATAGTCCATTATACTATGTCTCTAACATGCATTAACACCAAAATTCTATTTCCCGATCTCAAATAGATGTGACTTCTACATAAGTCTAATTACGATTGCTTAACATAGCGCTAAATTTTGACACAAAAGGCATCGCATTGTAGTTAGTGAGATTGTAAGTCTCCCCTATTTCATGGTATTGTGTGAAAACTTGGCATTTTTTCCTTCCTTTGGAAGATGTCTTGGTTCAAGGATCCATGCTTGTGATAAATGGGTTGAGTGTTCTCCAAAGAATGACTTAAAATAAAAAGGAAAAGCAATACTAACTTCTAACTCGTTAACAACTAACATTTAATTTCAAGTTATTTACTTTAATGCACTTTATTTTTTAAGCCTTATTCATTCGCCATTATTATACCATTCTAGTTGTTTATGTTAATGTCATTTTCACTTTGTATACTTTGCTTGTGTATATTGTGTTTGATTGTGTGGCCTTTGGCCATTAATGTACATAATAAGAACAAAAACCCTAAAAAACATCTTTTGTGGACTGTTGGTTTGATCTGGGACAATTGGACTTAGAATCTAGGCAACTTTCATGTAACCAAGTGCTTGTGATCTGAAACTTCATCTGATACATCATTGAAGATCCATTTGAGTTCATCTGCAACATGATCATTGTGAAGCTATTATTTTGAACCTGTGACTTATGGCATCTTGAAATTCATCTGCTATATGGGCTAATCTGAAGAAGATCATGGAGTTGCTAAACTTGGATGTGGCTATCTTTTTTTGATGTCTTTCTCTTCAAGTTGATATTTTATTCATTGTTTGTTGCTTAATTCTAATGTCCAAGGGAATTTGGGTTTCTATATGACATTCTTGCCTATTGGATTGCAGACCATTGGTCAGATCTTTTCAACTCTTAACTTTTAAATTTATGCTTAGAATTAGTCTCTTCATCTCCTCCCCACTTCTTTAATTCCAAAATTTCTCCCTACTTTCAAAAAATATTCTTTGCTTGTGTTTGAATATTTTCAAACTTTGACTACTTTTGCAAACTAGAAACCTTGGCCTTAAGCCATTGCATTTTTTAAACTTCTCTTCTTAAATAAACATGTAAATAAACTTAACTATACTTGACTTAAAATTTTTAAAAGCCAAAAAGAACTAACTCATTTAAACCATTTTCTAGGCCTTTGTGCCTTTCAAACCTAATTTTTATTAAAAGCAAAGCATCCACTTTGAAATTTGTATCACGAACTACGAAGTTTTGATCCCCCATTTTTATGTTGGTACGTAGGCACAAGTCTAAAGATCTTGTCAAACACAAAAATATAACTAATAAATTCTTTTCTCATGCCCCCTCCCCAATCTATTTGCTTGCTAACATCATTTTGTACAAAATACATATGCACACAAAAAAGGGCTCCCTAGGAGTACCTAGGACACTTTGGATGCTAACACTTTCCCTCTATGTAACCAACCCCCTTACCTGTAATCTCTGGCATTTAATTAGTTTTGATTTGAAAACTTCTTGTTTTTGGGTTTTGTTCATACTTTTCCCTTTTCCCTTGGGAACAATAAAAGCGCGATGGTGAGTCTCGTTATTTGATGTCTTACTTATCCATAGCTTGATAATCTTGAATTTACCACTACAGAAATTAAGTGGCGACTCTGCTAGGGAGTAGTCTCCAGTGGGTTTAGCCTATTTTTGTGTGTGTATATAACTGTATATATTTGATGTATGTATATTTGTTTGTGTGATATAATCTGCTTGTTGTGCTTGGTGATCTATGAGTGGTGAGATAAGTTCTAACCCGAACTTGAGTGCAATTAAGATAGGAGGATGGTATAGTCATGTTCGACTTGTGTGGAGTATTCCTTAACAAGTTGGCTTGAGACCCATCTGCTCAGTGGAGACCCTTTTGGATTTGGAAATGTCACATAAGTATTTGTGGTTAGGAATTACTATCTCTAATTTGGGGTCCGAGAAGCTGAGGACCGTAGAGCACTTAACCCATCTTGGCCTATTTAGGACGTAGTGGGGAGATTGTTCAAGTGTAGACTTGATAATAGTTGTTACACAATACTACACTCAGACGAGTTTCTCTTGAGAATATTATGGGTCGATGAGTGAGTCATCTTAACCTATAATATCCAATAGATGGAATTAAGACTCTGGGAACTTTTTAGAACATGATCTACAAGGTTTTATCCTTAATTCACTCCTTTGGGATGGTTTCTTACCCAGACTCCATGCTCGCGACTTACAAAAAACCCTTGATTCTTGGTTGATCCAATCAAATCTTGTCAATATCAATGGAACTTGGGTGTTGATAAGGTGAAAACCACAATCCACCAAAATGGATGATTGATCTTGACAATGTCTTGATTAATCCCTTGACCTTTATTTGTTTGCCTTGTGTGTGATCCCTTATTTGTGATTGTTGCATTCATGCACTCATGCGCATCATAACATTCATCACACGAAAATTTCAAGGAACACAAGTGTTATTTGCCAATATTTTCAAACCATGGATTATGGACGAAGGAGCACTAAGAACTACAATTTCAGATGTCCCGACTTGAAAGAGTTAACGAAGCTATCATCTTTTATATTAGATCTTTTGGACTTCAAGCAACGTCATGGGAAGCTTCTGTCTATCTTGTCTGCTGAAATGGTTGAAGGACTTTTGAATGTATTGGTGCAATTCTATGATCCTCCCTACCGTTGCTTCACTTTTCCTGATTATCAGCTTGTGCTTACATTGGAGGAGTTTGCCCATCTCTTGGGAATACCTGTTTCTAGCAAGGTACATTTTAGTGGATTGGAAGAGATTCCTAGATCGCATCTTATTGCTGAAGCTTTTCACTTGAAGAAGTCTGAGATAGAGGCTCATTGGGTGAAGAAAGGAGGATTGTTTGGGTTGCCATCTGATTTCCTCATCAAGGAAGCTACTGCCTTTGCTCAAGCCCGTAGTGTGGATGCTTTTGAAGCTATCTTTGTGTTTCTCATTTATGGATTAGCTTTGTTCCCTAACATTGATGGTTTTGTTGATGTTAACGCCATTAGAATTTTCTTGATTGGGAATCATGTGCCTACATTGTTGGGTGATATGTACTTCTCTTTTCATCTAAGGAATTCTAAGGGTGGTGGAACGATTTTCTGTTGCATTCCTCTTCTGTACAAGTGGTTTATTTCGGACTTGCCTCCGACACCAGCTTTTATGGAGAACAAATAATGTCTACGGTGGTCTCAAAGACTTATGTCTCTCACTAATGATGATATATTTTAGTATGATCCTTCTTTGAGCAGTTTGGAGATTATTTGTAGTTGTGGTGAATTCTCTAATGTGCCTCTCATTGGTACACAAGGAGGAATTAACTACAACCCTGCTTTGGCCCGTCGTCAACTTGGGTTCCCCTTGAGAGACAAATCTAATAACATGTTGTTACAAGGTCTTTTCTATCAAAAGGGTAAAGATCCCCAGCATTTGAAGCATAAGATTGTGCATGCTTGGCATAATGTGCATAGGAAAGGAAGATTTGAGCTTGGTCTGTGGAATTGTGTAGCTTTGGAAGCTTACACTCTTAGGGTGAAGAAGAGAGCTTTGGAGTTGAAGATGCCTTATCCTTGTGAGAGACATATGTCTATGGTTATGGTAGAGCCATTAACTCTCTCTAACCAAGATGTAGAGGAGTTGGAAGACGCACTCGCTAAGATGAAGCAAGAGAAGGATATGTGGGAAGAGTGTTTCCGTGCTTTGAGCCAAAAGCATGAAGAATTGAAGCTTGAGTCTAAGGACAAGGATGCACTCATTGAGCTACTTGATGATCGAGTGACGAAGAGACGAAGAGAGCTAGACGTTTCATCTTCTAGCATTCCTCAATCTTCCGTTACTTGGAAGAGGATTGTTGATCAGCTTGTCCTCGAGAAGACTCAGATGAAGGCTTCTTTTGAGACCAATATTCGATGCATTAGAAGGAAGTATCCACCTACACCCAGATCTTCTGACGTTATTGTTAGGGATCCTTAGGATGACTAGTCTCCTTTTCTCTTGTATTTTTCATTTGGTTTCTGAAATTGTACTCAGTGTAATCCTTCTAGTTATATAAATAAAAGAGATTTTTTGGTCATATCAAATTGTTGTTATATATATATATATATATATATATATATATATATATATATATATATATATATATATATATATATATATATATATATATATATATATATATATATATATATATTATAAGACCCTAATTTTGACCCTAAAATCCCTCATGGCATCATATCATTGTTCAATGCATTTGCCTCAAGGATCATAGCATGTGTTGCTCCTTAACCCTTGGTGGGGGATTTGTGTGAGTTGGTTTCAGACCACCAAGCATGCTTGTATTATATATTATTGCTTTTCTTATTTTAATTACTAACCAAAAGCACAAAAATATGTCACTAACCTCTTTTGTTTTGAAGCTCAAGTGATCACATATTCCCTTGCTCCTATGAGGCTCCTATGCTCACTAAAATGGCTAGATGAAGATCAAAGCAAGCATGAAAATGATTCCCAAAGTTCCTAATCATCATATATGTTTCCTAAGGAAACCCTAATTCAACTGTGCATTGACTGTGCCTTGCTCATGAAGCAACCTCAATCTTTGATCTAATTCAATCAAGGGAAGTTATTTAATTCATTATTTTATGCATATATCAGCCTATGTGAGTAGTCTCAATAATTCATTCATCAAGATTTGAAGTTTGGCCTTGAGAAGTTGACCAGTAAGGTCATCTGACTAATTTGAGATCCACTGAGACCTAACTTTTGATGTGTTTGTCAAATGAAGATGACCCCAAGAGAAACAATGTTCTTAATAACCAAATGAAAAACTTTAATGTTCATCCAAAATACATTTGAAACTTGGAAGGTCATCATTCATTTCAAAACATTATAAGTCATTTTGACTGAAACCCTAATTTTGGGTCAACTTCCCAAAGACCTAACTTCTTCATTTTTTATGATTTTGAGGCGAGACCAATTGCATTGGAACGCTTAAGATGTCTACCTCAAATGTTATGTAGGAAAAATTTTCATAATCCTAAAATAAACACATGTGATAATACAAAACATTATAGGTCACTTTGGACCAAAACCATTGAAGTTGAAAAATGTCCAACTTCAAGTGCCCATAACTTTCTCATTAAAAATCCAAATGATGCAAAATTTGAGTCTAAATTGATCATTTTGAAAAGATCTACACCTTTTTATTATGGAGGTTTTTCAATTTGAGGCTTGCATCACTAAAACAGAAGGGCTTGAAGTTGACCATTTTTGGCAAACTTTCCAAAGACATGTTTTATACCTCAAACTTCAAGGTCAATTTTCATAAATTTCCAAACTCCAAATGGATTTTTGCCCAACATAGCTTTTGTTCTTTATATCAAGACCTTTCCAACCATTACTCACATGCCTATGTTAGGATTTTCTATGTGTGACTTTCGAAGAGATGAATGTGTAGGTCCAAATATGCAACTCACATTGAATCTTCATGCACAAGAAAACACAAGGCCAATTGCACGTCCATTTCATCTTCAAATGATCCTATCTTGTGAATTCACTTGATTTTGGGCCTCACATGCACCTGTACAGGCCCATGCATGGAGGACCCAAAGCTTCATGCACACAAGTTCTACCTTGCCTTGCCTTCAACTCAGCTATAAATACAATGCCTTGCACATTCAAATCTCAACCTTAAGGCAATCTGAAGCTCTGCTGAAATCAAAACCCAACCATACTCAAAGGAATTCTGATTTTTATTTCTCAATTTCAAATTTGAATTTCAACTTCCTTGGTTGATCTTCAAGTTTCAATTCCTAAGCCTTGCATCATCATCATCTCCTGATCAAAGTAGAAGCAAGAGTTTGAGTGGATCGTGCTGCACAAAGATGTTCTTCAAAGGTTTATCCTCTAACTGTTTTGATCTATATCTTGCTCCATGATGTAAATTGCTTGTGTTCAAACTGTTTTCTGAAGTCCTCGTGCAAGAGGCAGGCCAGTGGTGGTCTTGATTTTATGATTTGAAGCTTTTCAGTTTGGATACCTGGATGTTCAAGCTCAAATTTCTCACTTGATAGAAATCCTGAGGACAATCCAAGGTTACAGGGGTCATGTACATCACCCCAGGTTCATTCTGGTACCTGGCTCGTGCATTTTGGTTGAGGTTCAAAAACCTGCAACTCGTGGCCAAAATTAGTTGGTCCACCGGAGAAGATGGTGGTTTCCACCACCATCCCCACGTGGTTGAACCTAGGCCCTTGGATGAGGCTCACACAATCTAATCTTAGCCATGCATTCAGTTGACTCATTTTAATTCATTTTGTTTCGCGCTTGACTCATGACCATGATACTCCTGCGCTTCTGTTCCATTGGATGTGTCCACGTCATTTAATGAAATGAATCCAAGCGCTGCTGATTTTCCATATTTTCTATTTTCTGTTTTATTTTCTTTTAATTCCATTTATTTTTAAAAATTCATAACTATTTTATTTGGAGTCACAAAAATATGAGACCAATGGCAAAAAACTTTCTTCAAAAATCTAGTTTCATAATCTGATTTTTAATTATTTTTGTGATTCCATTTAATATTTTTTGGGAATTATTTTGTTTGTAATAGTTTTTAATTCATTTTAATTACTTTTTGATATCCAAAAATTCCAAAAATATTTTCTTAACACATATGGATCATGATGAATCAATGAAAAATAGTCTCATCAATTTCTTAAATGATTTGAGATTTATTTGAGATTTTAATTCATAATGTGTTATTTTTATTTGTTTTTAATTGTTTTAAAATAGTTTCTGTTTTCAAAAAATGTTGAGAAAATTTGTCAAACCTTGTTTGACCATGTTAGACCTATGATGATTCAATTGGACTTGTTGAAGTTAATATGAATTGAATTTGAGGTTTGACCATATTTTGTTCATTTTAATTTTGCATTTATTTTAATTCCAAAAAATACTAAAAATATGTTTGACTTTGTTTACTTCTAATCTTCATTTCTCTTCTGTTTTATATTGGTTGATGATGATTTGATTCACATTTGATCATTGTGTTTTGATTATGTCATTTGAATTCTCCTTTATCCATTTCCTTTCATCTTCATCTTCTTCTTCTTTTTATTTTGGCCAATGAGTTAATGATTTGTGGTTGGTCTTGACATATGAGAGGCTTAACCTTCTTTGATCCAAATCAAACTCAACATGATCAAAGATCAAGATAGTTGCTTTGTGTCCAACATAGGTTGCTTCTTGGTCAAGCAAAAAACCTAAAATCCATACAAGGCTTTCATCTTTTCTTTTGGCATGGCAAGTTGTAGGAGCTTGACTTACTAGTCATGATCTTTAACTTCTGTTTATTTGCCTATAGTTTTATTGACCAGCCTCAGATAGGTGTGACTACTACATTAGTCCACTTACGATTGCTTAACATAGCTCTAAATTGTCTTATGACACACTAACATTAACCATTAACTACTAACTTTAATTCAAGCATTTAATTTCTTGCAATTTACTTTAATGCAATTTACTTTCTTGCTCATTTATTCGTATTGTCTTTTCCCTTTGCTCACTTGAGCTCATATTTTATGCTTATGCCATTCTTCTTTTGCTCACTTGAGCTCATTATTGTATATAAATATATTGTTGCTTTGCGATTGTTTTGTCTTTATTTGTGTGAACCCAATGCAAAACGGAGAAAGGACTTAGAATTAGGACCTTACCTATGCTTAAAAGGAGTTCAAGAGCAACTAGGCCTCATGCCTTTAGAATGCTAAATTTGTTGAAGAGCAACTAGGCTTCATACCCTAATCTAAACTCATTCTTTGTCCCTTCCTCTTATTGTATTGTGAACTTTTTGATGTTTGCCCTTCTGTGATAGGGATTCCAAACTTGAGGTAGTAAGAAGGACCATTGTCATGAGTAGCTAAGTTAAGAGAGACAAGCCAATTGGAGATCCTAGGAGCTTGAATATATATTTATTTGATTGCTTGAGTGATTGCTAAGTCCAAAGGAAAGGAGCATCTTCAATTATCTTTATGATTTCAAGAAAAGGAACTCCAACGGTTTTATCTCTTCTCTTGCCTTTGCTTGTTTAGGACTAACCTTTCTCTTCTTCTCTCCATTCTAACCCAAGCCAAACTCCTTTTGTCCAAACTTTGACGTTGTTTTCAAATGAGAAACCTAGGCCTTATGCCTTTGATTTTTCAAACTCTTTTCACTAATACTCATTGTCAAGGAATATTAATCATACTTTGACTCCTTTTGTGAATACTTCTAACTTATAAATACAACTCACTTCAAGTTGTTTTTGTGGTTCCAATGACCACCTTTGTTAAAACCTTTTTCATAAACATTAGCCCTAGGTTTGAATTATCATAGTGGTTGATGTAAACCTCACCTTATCCTTAGTGATTGGACTATAAGTCTTCCATACTTATTATAGGGTGGATCCCTCACTAGTATGTTGAAGCTCTCCTCACATGGTGGATTGTTGGTTTAGGTTGAGTTTTCTCCCTTTGATAACAAAAGACCTTAAGGATTTTGATCAAATTAATTCACCAATATTTTGAGATTTTTACCCCGAACTACGAGGTTTTGATCCTACCTTTGTGATGGTACGTAGGCAATGGGTTTATCCATTCAAACAACAAAATTGTAAATATAATGTATATTCTTTTCTCATCTCCCCAATCTTGTTTGCACAAATATTTTCACAAATACCAACCTACAATACACATTTGCAAAAAGGGCTCCCTTAGAGCACTAAGGATGTTTTGGGTGCTTAAAACCTTCCCATTTCATAACCAACCCCCTTACCTAGATCTATGACATTTTTATTAGTTTTTGATTTGATAAAACTTCTTACTTGGTTTTTGTTCGCTTTCTAACCTTTCCTTTGGATAAATAGAAGTGCGGTGGCGACTCAAATTGTATGTTTACTTTTGATTTAGTCAATAAATCATAAGGTAACGAATACCCTGCTACAGAAAAGTGGTTACTCTGCTAGGGATTCTTATCACTCCTAGTGGGTTTAGCCTACTTTTTGCTTGTTGTATTGTATATTTATATTTACTTGTGACATATTTTTGTGCAAATTTGGGATGGTTGTATTGTTTGTAATGTATGAATTGTTTAATATATCAATTGCTTGTGTGCTTGGTGGTCTCTTGTGACATAAGTTCTATACCCGAACTCGAGTGCACTTATGATAGGAGAATGGCATAGTCTTGTTGACTTGTGTGGAGTTATTCCTTAGCAAGTTGACCTGCGAGCCCATTCACTTGGTGAAGGTCTTGTTGGGATCAAATAATGTCACACGAGTAGTCGTGGTTAGGCATTACTCTTTCCAATATAAACCTTAGAAGCCAAGGACCTTAGATACCTAGCCCATCTTGGCCTATTTTAGGACGTAGTGCGAAGGTCATTCAAGTGTAAGATTTGATACGATTGTTACGCGATACTACACTCATAAGAGTCTCTCTTGAGAATATTTTTGGAATACGAGTAGTCGTTTATCCGATAATATCCGAAAGATGAGATGATGACTATGGGGACCTTTCTAGAACATGATCGTCAGGTTTAACCATAATACACTCCCTTTGGGTGGTTCTTAACCGAGACTCCATGCTCGTGACTTGCAACAAACCCTTGATTCGCGGTTGATTTGTTCTCGTATATTCTCAATATCAATGGAACTTAGGTGTTGATAAGGTGTAAACCATAATCCACCAAAATGGATGATTGATATTGAAGATGACTTGATCCATCCCGTGACCTTTGTGTGGTGTGATTTGCTTGATCCTTGAGTGTGATTGTTGCATCCATGCATTCATGCATTCATTTGCATCCATATCATCAACAAGAAAATTTTCAAGGAACTTAAGAGGTCTATTTGCAAATTTTCAGATATGGATAAGCAAAGAAGGAATACGAAGAAGTACAGTTTCAGACAACCCGACTTGAAAGAGTTAAGGAGTTTGACATCTTATGTATTAGATCCCTTGGATTTCAAAGCTCGCCATGGGAAGCTTCTGTCTATTCTTTCTACTCAAATGGATGAAGGTCTAATGAGTGTACTAGTGCAGTTCTATGATCCTCTGTTCCGTTGCCTCACTTTTCTGGATTTCCAGCTTTTGCCTACACTTGAGGAGTATGCCTATCTGGTGGGTATACATATTCTGGATCAGTTGCCGTTCAGTTGTTTGGAAAGGGTTCCTTCTTCCTAAGAGATTGTTGATCTGCTTCATATAGATGTATCTGAGATTGGTGCTCATTGACTACCAAAGGTGGAATTCAAGGTCTCCCATCTGATTTTCTTATTGCCCAAGCTACTTTGTTTGGGAAGGCCATGAGTGAGGACGCCTTTGAAGACATATTTGTACTTCTCATCTATGGGCTAGTGTTATTTCCCAACATCGATAACTTTGTGGATGTGAACGCTATTAGGATTTTCCCTACTCTTAATCTCGTTCCAACTCTGTTGGGTGACACTTATTTCTCTTTGCATATGAGGAATGCAAAGGCTGGTGGTACCATTGTGTGTTCTCTACCTCTGTTATGCAAGTGGTTTATTTCGCACTTGCCTCAGACGCTTGCCTTCAATGAGAACAAAGGATGTCTACGGTGGTCCACGAGACTTATGTCTCTCACTAATGATGATATCTTTTGGTATAACCGTGTATATGATGGTGTCCATATTATTTATTCTTGCGGTGAATTCTCCAATGTGCCTCTTCTTGGTACATGTGGTGGAATTAATTATAACCCTGTTTTAGCTTGTTGTCAGATTGGGTTCCCCTTAAAGGATAAACCTAACAACATTCTGTTGGAAGTTGTATTCTTTCAAGAGGGTAAAGATCCTCAGAACTTGAAGGGAAGAATGGTTCGCGCCTGGCGCAAGATTCATAAGAAGGGAAGGAAAGAGCTTGGTCCGAAGAATTGCATTGCTTTAGAGCCCTACACCGCTTGGGTAAGGAAGAGAGCGCTTGAGTACCGCATGCCCTATGACTATCCGAGACCTACCCCTATTGTCATGGTTGGGCGTTCAACCCTCCCTAATCAAGGAATAGAGGAATTGAGAGGTGAAGACTATTCGCGTGCTTGGGTTTGTTAGCGAGAGGAACTACTTCAGCAACTCAGAGATAAGGATGTTGTGATAGAATTTCTGGAGTATCAGGTTATTGATGAGCCTGATGATGTGGTTACTTCTCTTCTTCGTCAGTCATCCATTTTTTGGAAGAGGAAGTATGATCGACTCGCCAAGGAGAAGGCGGATATGGAAGCAGCTTATGAGAGAGAGGTGAAGAGGCTTCGTGCAGCTTATCTTCCGGTCTCAAGAGCTTTAGACGATTGTTTGTAAGGCTCCATAGGATGTTTACTCTCCTTTTCTCTTGTATTGTATTTGGTTACCAAGACTGTACTTCTTCATTGGTGTAAAAATTTTCCAAATATTATTGCTATGAGTATTCCATATATGTCTTAAAAGATTAATATTTTCAAATATTTGTTAATAGATCTCTATAAAGTTCCTCTGATAAAAAACAAATCATATGCACAAACATTGCATGCATCATATGCATAAGCAGGTTTTGTTCTGCTCTTGCTCAGTGGTCTGACGCACCGGTATAACACCAGAGCCAATCTTCCGAGACTAATGGAGCATCTAGAGCAAGAGACTCGGGAACTGAAAGAGGAATTATCTAGGATGACTGCCATGATGGAGTCAGTGATGTCTGCTCAGAGCCAATCATCTCCAACTCCTGCAAATCCTCCCACGAGGACGGTTATATCTGAGGTAGCTTCCTCCATTGTGCCTTCCGCAATAACTCATTTTGCGCCTACTATGCCAGCCGGGTTCCCCTAGGGAATGCCCGTCAATTTTGTGCCTGAGTGTATTGCTCCAACCTTCGCTTCTCTATCGGCATCTAGCCCGGTCCTTGTTGTGCCACCTCCCGTTGTGCACACCTTACCTAGAGTGGAAGACACCATCTATCATTCTGAGCCATATGAGGGCCCAGATGTTTATGAGAAGATGGACGCGATGAACGGCCAATTCCTTGAGTTGCACAAGGAACTGAAGACTCTGAGGGGTAAAGACCTCTTCGGTAAGACTGTTGTTGAGTTGTGCCTTGTGTCTAACGTTAAAATCCCTGTTAAATTCAAAGTACCTGCCTTTGAGAAGTACAAGGGAAATACTTGCCCTCTCAGCCATCTTGTGATGTATGCTCGCAAGATGTCAACACAGACAGACAATGATCAACTCCTTATCCACTACTTTCAGGATAACTTATCCAGTGTTGCACTCAGATGGTACATGGGTCTGGATAGTACGAACATCCGCTCTTTCAATGATCTTGGCAAATCTTTCGTCAAGCAATATAAGTACAATGTGGATATGGCTCCCGATAGGGATCAGCTGAGGGCGATGTCCCAGAAATAGAAGGAGACTTTCAAAGAGTACGCCCAGCGATGGCGTGAGTTGGCCGCTCAGATTGTGCCACCCCTTGAAGAGAAAGAAATGACCAAAATATTTTTGAAGACTTTGAGTTCTTTCTATTATGAGAGGGTGATTGTTAGTGCTCCCTCGGACTTCACCGAAATGGTGAATATGGGAATGAGGCTAGAGGAAGGAGTTCGTGAAGGACGTCTATCTAGGGATGAAGGCTTTTCAGCAAAGCGATATGGGGGCTTTGCGAAGAAGAAAGAGGGAGAGGCACATGTTGTGTCTTCCCATATCAAAAGAAGACCCTCTATGAAAAGGAAGATTGTTCGCCCTGCCAGTAACTAACACCAGGTGGCTCATATAGCACCTGCCTTTAGAGAAA
The DNA here is from genome assembly GCF_024323335.1 of Lathyrus oleraceus. Taxonomy (NCBI): domain Eukaryota; kingdom Viridiplantae; phylum Streptophyta; class Magnoliopsida; order Fabales; family Fabaceae; genus Lathyrus; species Lathyrus oleraceus. The sequence continues at coordinate 47,855,051 of NC_066579.1, read as the reverse complement.
CTCAACATCAACAACAACAACAACAACAACAATATCAATGACAACATCGTCCACAACAACAGGCCTACCAGCCTCGAAACAACATTAGCACCAGCACTAGCACCAGCTACGATAGGAAAAGGGTCACTTTTGATCCAATTCCAATGACTTATGCTGAGCTCTATCCTTCGTTGATAGACAGAATATTAATTACTCCACGTGACCCACCCGCTGTACCGACCAACCCTCATTGGTGGTACAAGCCAGAGCTACATTGTGTATATCATTCTGGTACTCCAGGACATGATATGGAGAATTGTTATCCCCTGAAGATCAAGGTGCAAGACCTTGTTAGAAGTGGGATTATGTTTTTCAAGGATGTAGGTCCTAACATGAAGAAGAACCCATTGCCCGAGCATGGGAAAGCTACTGTGAACATGGTCTGAGGTTGCCCTGGCAAATATAAAGTCCTGTATGTCAATGATATCAGGCAATCTTTGTTTGAGATGCACTATGAGCATGGTGTGCACTGTCAATGAAAGAGGATGGCAACAAGTAAGGAAGGACATCCAAGAGATGCTGGATCATGGTATGATCGAAATACTTCAGAATCGCAACAAGGATGAAGTTGATGTTATTTGTCCTGTGTTCAGAATACCAGAGCCTGTTATCGTCAAATACGATGGCAGCAAGAAGAAGGTTTCTCCCTCTCTTGTAATCAAGCCAGCGGGCCCTGACCCGTATTCTTAAGATAAAGTTGTTCCTTACAGGTACAATGTAGTTATAGTAGAAGATGGAAAGGAGGTGTCGTTGCCCTCCACCTCTGTTGTAAGTATCTCAGATATTAGTGGTGTGACCCGTAGTGGTCGTGTTTTCTCGGTGCCGTCGAAACCCCACGAAGATGTAATGAGAAGAACTGTTGTTGGTAATCCTGCCGGTCCTATGGGGACTTCTTCTTCGAATTCGGCACTTATTGTGAAGGGCGCTGACCCTGTTGTTGATAGATCTGTTAAAGCTCCTGTCCTGGTTCGCCAACATGGCATTTTGAAAGAGGACTGTGATGAGATGTTGAGGCTCATCAAGAGGAGTGAATACAATGTTGTTGATCAGCTGATACAAACTCCATTAAAGATATTTGTCTTATCTTTGCTGATGAATTTTGAGCCACACCGCGAAGCTTTGCAGAGGGTGTTCGACGTGGCATACGTGGACCACGATGTCACAATTGAACAGTTTGATAGCATTGTTGCAAACATAACTACTTGTAACAATTTGAGCTTTTGTGATGCTGATCTTCCCGAGGAGGGAAAAGACCACAATTTGGCACTACACATTTCTATGAATTGCAAGGATGATGCCTTGTCCAACGTGTTGGTGGATATAGGATCATCGCTTAATGTGTTGCCAAAATCCACTTTGTCCAAACTTTCTTATCAGGGGCCTCCCATGAGGCATATTGGAGTGGTAGTGAAAGCTTTTGATGGATCAAGGAAAACTGTGATCGGCGAAGTAGAACTCCCAATCAAGATTGGACCTAGTAATTTCCAGATCACTTTCCAGGTCATGGATATCCATCCATCATACAGTTGTTTGCTTGGCAGACCATGGATTCACGAGGCAGGCGCCGTGACATCCACCCTACACCAGAAATTGAAGTTTGTCAAAAACAAGAAGTTGGTGGTGATAGCAGGAGAGAAGGCTCTCTTGGTTAGCCATTTATCTTCCTTTTCCTATATTAACGTTGAGGATGAGGTTGGGACTCTGTTCCAAGCCTTATCTATTGCTGACCCTTTAAGGAAAGGACCTTCTTCATTTTCTTCCTACAATGATGTGAAGTTGGCCATTGAGCATGGTCCGACTACTGGTTTGGGGTAAATGATCAGATTGGAAGATAACAAATCCCGGGCTGGCATAAGGTACTCTTCAGGCATTTCCAACGAGCGTGGGTTGTTCCAGAGTGGAGGTTTTATCCACACTGTTGAAGATCAAGAGGCTGCTGCCATAATGGAAGATGATGAAGAGGAAGACCTTTGCAACTTCGTCATACCTGGTGGAATCTACAATAATTGGGTCGCTGTTGATGTTCCAACAGTTTTCCACAAGTCCACGTAATATGTTCTTTTTGTTTAAAAAACCCTTCTCCCATTCCAAAAGGAGAAGTGATGACATTGTTGGCACATTTAATTAATACAATGATATTCATTCAATAATTACATGTTAAATGTTTGTTTTTCCAAAATTATTTCCCCTATTTGCTTTTTGCATGAAATTGGTGATCACCATGAAACCTTAAAAAAGAGAATAAAATCAATCTTTTCATCTGCATAATGATTTGCCTTGTTTAAATTCTGAAATCTCTTTTATATCCAAAATCATAATGCAAGTTGATCAAACCCATTGAACATAATGATCCAACACCATCTCCAAACTTTGAGTTCCCTGTATTTGAGGCTGAAGAAAATGATGTTGAAGAGATTCCTGATGAGATTACCCGTCTACTTGAGCACGAGGAGAAGATCATTAAGTCACATCTTGAGAATCTAGAAACAGTCAACTTGGGGTCTGAAGACTGTGTTCGTGAAGTGAATATTGGGGCACTCGTGGAAGAGTCTATGAAGAAGGGGTTGATTGAGTTGCTACGAGAATATGTCGACGTCTTTGCCTGGTCATATGAAGACATGCCTGGTTTAGATACTGATATCGTGCAACATTTCCTGCCTTTGAAGCCTGAGTGTGCGCCTGTGAAGCAGAAGCTCAGAAGAACTCACCCTGACATGGCAATGAAGATTAAAGAAGAAGTTCAGAAGCAAATTGATGTGGGGTTTCTGGTGACTTCTACATATCCTCAATGGGTGGCCAATATTGTGCCTGTGCCTAAGAAAGATGGAAAAGTCTGAATGTGTGTCAACTATCGAGACTTGAATAAAGCTAGTCTGAAAGATGATTTTCCTCTACCACATATTGATATGTTGGTAGACAATACAGCTAAGTTCAATGTTTTCTCATTTACGGACGGATTTTACGGTTATAATCAGATTAAAATGGCACCCGAGGATATGGAGAAGACAACATTCATCACACCTTGGGGAACATTCTATTATCGAGTGATGCCCTTCGGTTTGAAGAACGCAGGAGCCACGTATCAACGAGCTATGACTACCTTGTTTCATGATATGATGCACAAGGAGATTGAGGTATATGTTGATGATATGATTGCGAAGTCGAGAACGGAAGTTGAATATGTAGAGCACTTGTTAAAGCATTTCCAGCGTTTGAGGAAGTACAAACTCCTCCTGAATCCGAACAAGTATACATTTGGAGTCCGTTCCGGCAAGTTATTGGGCTTTATTGTCAGTGAAAGAGGTATTGAAGTTGATCCTGCCAAGGTCAAAGCAATACAAGAGATGCCTGCGCCCAAAACTGAGAAGCAAGTCAGAGGTTTTCTTGGCCACTTGAATTATATTTCTAGATTCATATCCCACATGACTGCTACATGTGCACCTATATTCAAGCTCCTCTGGAAAGTACAGTGTCATGATTGGACCGATGATTGCCAAAAGGACTTTGATAGTATTAAAGAGTATCTGTCTGAGCCTCTGATTTTGTCTCCGCCTATGGAAGGGAGACCATTGATTATGTACTTGACCGTTCTTGATGACTCTATGGGATGTGTATTGGGTCAGCAAGATGAATTAGGGAAGAAAGAATATGCTATATACTACGTGAGTAAGAAGTTCACTGATTGTGAGTCTCGATACTCCATGCTTGAGAAGACATGTTGTGCTTTGGCTTGGGCTTCCAAGCGCCTACGCCAGTATATGTTGAATCATACAACTTGGTTGATATCCAAAATGGATCCAATCATGTATATCTTTGAGAAGCCTGCTTTAACTGGGAGGATTGCCCATTGGCAGATGCTGTTATCTGAGTATGATATTGAGTATCGAGCTGAAAAGGCTATTAAGGGTAGTATCTTGGCTGACCACTTGGCACATCAACCAATTGAGGACTATCAGTCTGTTCAGTACGACTTCCCAGATGAGGAGATTCTGTATTTGAAAATGAAAGATTGCGATGAGCCTACGCTCGATGAAGGGCTAGAGCCTGGTTCCCGTTGGGGTATGGTGTTCGATGGCGCTGTTAATCAGTATGGAAATGGTATTGGGGCAGTGATTATTACTCCTCATGGCACACATTTTCCTTTTACAGCAAGGCTAACTTTCAAATGCACGAATAATATGGCGGAGTATGAGGCCTGTATTATGGGTTTGGAAGAGTGTATTGATCTTAGGATCAAACATCTTGATGTTTTTGGCAATTCGGCCCTTGTTGTTAATCAGATTAAGGGTGAATGGGAGACGAATCAGCCCGGCCTCATCCCATACAGAGATTATGTGAGGAGGATTTCAACTTTCTTTACTGAGGTTGACTTCCATCATATTCCTCTAGATGAGAATTGGATGGCAGATGCTCTTGCTACGCTTGCTTCAATGATTGTGGTGAAATACTGGAATGAAGTTCCCAATATCACTGTGATGCGCTTGGATAGACCGGATCATGTATTTGCAGTTGAAAAAGTGAAAGATGATAAGCCATGGTATTATGATATCAAATGCTTTCTCCAGAGTCAGATTTACCCACTCGGGGCATCTGTTAAAGATAAGAAGATTTTGAGGAGATTATCTGGCAGTTTCTACCTCAATGATGATGTGCTTTATAAGAGGAATTTTGTCATGGTTTTGCTCAGATGCGTGGATAAACACGAAGCAGGCCTGTTGATGACTGAAGTTCATGAGGGTTCATTTGGTACTCATTCCAACGGACATGCCATGGCAAAGAAGACATTGAGAGTAGGCTACTATTGGCTGACAATGGAGTCTGACTGCTGCAAGTACGTGAAGAAATGCCACAAGTGTCAGATTTATACGGATAAGATTCATATTCCCCCAACACTTCTGAATGTTATTTCATCACCATGGCCTTTCTCCATGTGGGGAATTGACATGATTGGCATGACAGAGCCAAGGGCGTCAAACGGTCACTGTTTTATTCTCGTAGCAATTGATTACTTCACCAAGTGGGTTGAAGCGGCATCATATGCGAATGTGACCAGGAAGGTGGTTGTGAAGTTTATCAAGAATCAACTCATATGCCGTTATGGTGTGCCAGACAAGATCATTACTGATAATGGATCTAACTTGAACAACAAGATGATGAAAGAGCTGTGTAGCGAGTTCAAGATTACGCATCATAATTCTTCTCCCTATATACCAAGATGAATGGGGTCGTAGAGGCTGCTAACAAGAACATCAAGAAGATTATCTAAAAGATGGTTGTTACGTACAAAGATTGGCACGAGATGCTGCCATTTGCCTTGCATGGCTATCGTACATCCGTCCGCACTTCAATAGGGGCAACCCCTTTCTCTCTTGTATATGGCATGGAGGTTGTGCTCCCCATGGAGGTTGAGATCCCATCAATGAGAGTCTTGATGGAAGCCAAGTTGACTTAGGCTGAAAGGGTTCAAAGTCGTTATGACCAACTGAATTTGATTGAAGAGAAGAGATTAACTACCATGTACCATGGTTAGTTGTATCAGCAAAGGATGAAGAAAGCCTTTGATAATAAGGTAAAGCCTCGTGTGTTCCGAGAAGGTGACCTCGTGCTCAAGAAAGTTTTGTATTTTGTGCCCGACTCCAAGGTCAAGTGAACTCCAAACTATGAAGGTCCATAGGTTGTTAAGAGAGCCTTTTCAGGCGGTGCTTTGATACTCACAACTATGGATGGGGAGGATTTCACTCGTCCTGTGAATTCAGATGCAGTCAAGAAATACTTCGCCTAAATAAAAACATAATAGCTCGCTAAGTTGAAAACCCGAAAGGGCGACTTAGGCAAAAATGAGCGTCTCGGTGGATTGAAAACCCGAAAGAGCGATCCAGGCAAAAATTAGAGACATGAAAAAAAAATGAATATATCCCGCTAGATTGAGTACCTCACCCTGGGGCAATCTAGGAAAAAAATAGGGATTTGGCAAGTAACTGCATCCTGACAAGACTTTGTTCTACGACTGTCATCTGTCAAAGATTCTCGCTCAGTCATCATCAACTGAAGCTTCAAATACATTGGATTCAGAGTTGGTGGAGAAATGGTAATTATGTTCATTATAGCCCTTTTTCCAATATATATATCACCAATTTCAAATTTGTAAAGATCCATAGAGTCTCGCCATCTGCGGATTACCATTCTATCAAATAAATTCGAGCCTTTATCCAATTCTCTGGACTCTTATTTGTTTCTTCTTAACAAATGTTTGCATATTTTAATTGATAAATATCATTGTTTTAAACAAATAAAGTTTTTATAAACCATTTTTAAACAAACTGAACATTCACAATGACTGAAAGGATAAATGGAATGTCTTCAGTGCTCTCCCAAGGATATTATGATCTCCTGAAGGGTAAGACATTTGTTCATATTCTGGCATATTTGTATCCTTTTCATCATCTTTCAGGTTGTCTCCCCAGCGAGCGCAGAGAAGGGTGGTACATCCTCAGATCCCTAGAGAGTCTGAGTCAAGCATTTGTGTTTTATTAACTATATGGTTGTCATCCCTTGTGTGGACTGACATAAAATCCCTTACAGATTGATAAAAATTGATATTCTATCTATTCATGAGGAAGTTTGTCTGTCCCCAGTGAGCGGAAGTTCCCAGCATGAGTAGAAATCCTCAACAGGAGTGAGCATGTGTTCCCTACAAAGCTATCTTTCAGATATCTCCTCAACAGTAGTTGCTTAGAGCAGTTGGTGAAGGGCTTGTTCCCCTCTTTCATCCCTAGCATAGCACGTGCTGACGTAGGATTCTTTTCCGATCCCTTTAGCCAAAACAGTTCCTCCAGAGATACTTGTAGTTATCCCCAGCAGGTTGGCTTATAGCTCATCCCGAACAGGGTTGCGTACATCAGACTATCTCCAGTATGGTCGCCTACAGTCTATCTCCAGTGGAATTGCCCGATCAGAGCTTGGTTAATTATTTTCCCCTCCGTATTGGAAGGTTTCTTCCGAGTTGGGCTGGTGGTGAAGATGTTTGTGTCCTGCCCCAACGGAGCATTGATTCTCTCTCCCCTTTGTAGAGATGTCTCTCTAGTAGAGAGAGGAAGTGTTTTGATTGTTGGAACTTCTGTTTGGTGGTTGTTCCCCATAGAGTTTCATATCATTCCTTGATAAGTTCCCCAGTAGAATTTCTTCTACGATGGATCTTATCCGTGTTGAGCTCCCCATTAGAGTTTCCTCTACGATGGATCTTTTGTCTGTTCAACAGCAAATCCCTGGAGGTGACTCTGTATATTCCCCGGCTGACGTTGCCTGATCCTAGTTTGACATTGGTATCCCCTCTGAGTGGAAAACATTTTCCAGTATTGAGGGATTTTGAGGAAGATGTGTTGTTTCCTCAGTAGAGCAGTTTGTTCCTTCAGTAGTTAGAAGAGAATGCTTGCTTGATGTATGTCTGTTTAGTGGTTGTTCCCCACAGAGTTACATATCATCCCCTAATAAGATCCCCAGTAGAGTTCTACTACGACAGATCTTATTGATATCTCTGCATGTTCCCGGGAATTGTTGGAAGATCCCTAGCACTCGGTAGCTGTGACCTCTGCTCACCCTCACCAGTGGACTTTGTCCCCAGCGGTGATTGGTGTCTCTTGGTATTTGAGGCTCCCCATCAAATTTGATTTCTCCGGTGGGCCTGGCTTTTCTCTTTTGAGATATTATACTGGATGTCTGTCCATTGATTCTCGGACCTGTTTGTGTTAGATGTGTTTGTTTGTCAGCATTAATCATACATAAACCACGCACATACATGCATAATCATAACATTCAGATATTCATGTCGCATTTTTTGCCATATATCTTTTCTTGTTATCTCCTCCTATTGGTTAAATTTTTTTCCCAAGCAGATATCTATGTCTGATCTCTCCATATAGAGTCAGCCCTATAGGAAGAAAGTATCTATCTCTCCTTCTTCATTCCCCACTGAGTTATGTTCTCGTGGATAATTTTTGTTTTAGTTTCTTCCCTAAATATATATTGGGATGGAATTACTCCCCTGAGTTATATCCTCATTGGGTTGAGTCTTGTTTCATTGTGTATCTCTAGTTTGTTCCTAGATTGAATCCTTTCTTGTTATTCCCCTGCAGTTCCCCGTGGTTTAGTTGTTCAATTGCTCAGTAACCAGTAATTGTTCATCTTTTCCCAGAGGAACTTTTTGGCCTTCTACCTAGTAACTGGTAGTTGTAAGTCCTATTTTTGTGGTTTTCTACCCAACAACTGGTAGATGTAATCCCCTCTTTGTTGGTTATCTTTATCCAATATTCGGTATTGATATTCCTTCATTTTTGAGTATTTCACCCAGTAACCGGTGACATATCTCTTGGATGATTGCTTTTTGTCAAGCAATTTATCCCCTGCGAGTCATCTTTCATTTACCCTTTTTGTTTGGTAATGATTGTTTCTCCTTTTGATTGGTCATCATTTTATACCCAGTAACCGGTATCCCGATGTCCTTTCTTTTCGGTCGATTTATCCTTTATTAACCCAGTAACCGGTTGTGGATAATCTTCCATGCGAGTATGTTATCTACGTTCTGACGGTAATAGATAATGTATCTCATGCGCTCTTCGGTCGAAGTCTTTTTCTTCCCCAGCTAAGTAAGATTCGTTTTTCCTTATGGAATCGAATGCCCATCCTATAAATTGAGTTTGCTTTTTCATCCCTCCTTTTCGGATGATGAGTGTCTTAGATATATTCCCAATTCAAGCCTGGTTGGTCACCTTTATATGCCCAGTAACCGGTATCCCTGGTGTTCCTTCCTTCTGCTCCCTATTATGACTTTTTGTCCCCTGTGGAGTCAGACTTTCCTTAGTTGAGATATAACTTTTAGGTTTTCCTCAGATGTTTTGGATGATTGATATCTCTCACCCTTATACCGGTCTTAGATATTGTTTCTCCCTGAGTGTGTTGTTCTCTCACCCTTATACCAGTGTTTTGATCACATGTCTCTTTTTGAGTTTATTACCCAGTAACCGGTAATATCTCGTTGTTTCTTCCTCAGTTGGATCCTTCATGGATTTCCCCACCAGAGTCTGGATTTTTATCCGAAGTATCCTTTGTGGATAATTTTTGCTGTATTGGCATATTCCCCAATACATGCATCTTTGCGTCAGCTCGAGTCTTTCCATCGATTTATTTTCGTGGAATCCCTTCGTGTCTCCCAACAAGTGTTCAAGTCGTGACCTGCTCACCCATTTTCGCCCTATTTTCCCCAGAGTCTTTGTCTCCCAAGTGAGTGTATTACTCCTATGGATTTTCATTTTCTCCTGATTTCTTTTACTTTGTGGTCATATTTCCCCCACAGAGTATTAACTTTTGCATGCATACATTTGCATCATGAGGTCTCTTAGGGACCAAATTCGTCTCTTTGTTATTATTTAAGCCCATTCTACCTCGTCGAGACGAAGATTTTAACCTTCATATCTCAAGTCTCGATAGGGGCATTTATAAGACCCTAATTTTGACCCTAAGATCCCTCATGGCATCATATCATTGCTCAATGTATTTGCCTCAAGGACCATAGCATGTGTGGCTCCTTAACCCTTGGGTTGGGATTTGTGTGAGTTGGTTTGACACCACCAAGCATGATTGTATTATATAATACTGCTTTTCTTATTTTGATTACTAACCAAAATCACAAAAATATGTCACTAACCTCTTTTGCTTTGAAGCTCAAGTGATCACATATGCCCTTGCTCCTAGGAGGCTCCTATGCTCATTGAAATGGCTAGATGAAGATGAAAGCAAGCATGAAAATGGTTCCAAAAGTTCCTAATAATCATATATGTCTCCCAAGTATCTCAATTTTCCAATTTGATCAAGATAAACCAAAGGGTTTGAGGATTGTTTCCCAAGGAAACCTTAATTCAACTGTGCATTGACTGTGCCTTGCTCATGAAGCAACCCCAACCTTTGATAAAATTAAATCAAGGGAAGTTCTTTAATTCATTATTTTATGCATATATGAGCCTATGTGAGTATCCTCAATCATTCATTCATCAATATTTGAAGTTTGGCCTTGAGAAGTTGACCAGTTAGGTCATCTGACTAATTTGAGATCCACTGAGACCTAACTTTTGATGTGTTTGTCAAATTAATATGACCCCAAGATAAAAATGTTATTAAGAACCATATGAACAACTTTCATGTTCATCAAAAATCCATTTGAAACTTGGAAGGTCATCATTCATTTCAAAACATTCTAGGTCATTTTGACTGAAACCCTAATTTTGGGTCAACTTCCCAAAGACCTAACTTCTTCATTTTTTATGATTTTGAGGTGAGACCAATTGCATTGGAAATCTTAATATGTCTACTTCAAATTTTATGTTGGACAAAATTTCATAATCCTAAAAGAAACACATGTGATAATACAAAACATTATAGGTCACCTTGGACCAAAACCATTGAATTTGAAAATTTTCCAACTTCAAGTGCCCATAAATTTCTCATTAAAAATCCAAATGATGCAAAATTTGAGTCTAAATTGATAATTTTGAAAATATCTACAACTTTTTATTGTAGAGGTTTTTCCATTTGAGGCTTGCATCACTAAAACAGAAGGGCTTGAAGTTGACCATTTTTGGCAAATTTTCTAAAGACATGTTTTGCACCTCAAACTTCAAGGTCAGTTTTCACAAATTTACAAACTTCAAATGGATTTTTTCCCAACATAGATTTTGTTCCTTATGTAAATACCTTTCCAACCATTAATCACATGCCTATGTTTGGATTTTCTATGTGTGACATTCGACGAGATGAATGTGTAGGTCCAAATATGCAATTCACATTGAATCTTCATGCACAAGCAAACATAAGGCCAATTGCACGTCCATTTCATCTTCAAATGATCCCACCTTATGAATTCACTTGATTTTGGGCCTCACATGAGCCTGTATAGGCTCATGCATGAGGACCCAATGCTTCATGCACACGAGTTCTACCTTGCCTTGCCTTCAACTCAGCTATAAATACAATGCCTTGCACATTCAAATCTCACCCTTAAGGAAATCTGAAGCTCTGCTGAAATCAAAACGCAACCATACTCAAAGGAATTCTGATTTTTATTTCTGAATTTCAAATTTGAATTTCAACTTCCTTGGTTGATCTTCAAGTTCCAATTCCTAAGCCTTGCATCATCATCATCTCCTGATCAAAGTAGAAGCAAGAATTTGAGTGGATCGTGCAGCACAAAGCTGTTCTTCAAAGGTTTATCCTCTAACTGTTTTGATCTATATCTTGCTCCATGATGTAAATTGCTTGTGTTCAAATTGTTTTCTGAAGTCCTCGTGCAAGAGGCAGGCCAGTGGTGGTCTTGTTTTTATGATTTGAAGCTTTTCAGTTTGCAACTGGTGGCCGGAATTAGTTGGTCCACCGGAAGAGATGGTGGTTTCCACTACCATCCCCACGTGGTTGAACCTAGGCCCTTGGATGAGGCTCACACGATCTAATCTTGGCCATGCATTCAGTTGACTCATTTTAATTCATTTTGTTTCGCGCTTGACTCATGACCATGATACTCCAGCGCTTTTGTGCCATTGGATGTGTCCACCTCATTTAATGAAATGAATCCAAGCGCTGCTGATTTTCCATATTTTCTATTTTCTGTTTTATTTTATTTTAATTCCATTTATTTTTAAAAATTCATAACTATTTTATTTGGAGTCACAAAAATATGAGACCAATGGCAAAAAAATTCTTGAAAAATCTAGTTTCATAATCTGATTTTTAGTTATTTTTGTGATTCCATTTAATATTTTTTGTGAATTATTTTGTTTTAATAGTTTTTAATTCATTTTAATTACTTTTTGAAATCCAAAAACTCCAAAAATATTTCGTTAACACATATGGATCATGACGAATCAATGAAAAATAGTCTCATCGATTTCTTAAATGATTTGAGATTTATTTGAGATTTTAATTCATAATGTGTTATTTTTCTTTGTTTTTAATTGTTTTAAAATAGTTTCTGTTTTCAAAAAATATTGAGAAAATTTGTCAAACCTTGTTTGACCATGTTAGACCTATGATGATTCAATTGGACTTGTTGAAGTTGATTTGAATTGAATTTGAGGTTTGACCATATTTTGTTCATTTTAATTTTGCATTTATCTTAATTCCAAAAAATACCAAAAATATGTTTGACTTTGTTGACTTCTAATCTTCATTTCTCTTCTGTTTTACATTGGTTGATGATGATTTGATTCACATTTGATCATTGTGTTTTGATTATGTCATTTGTATTCTCCTTTATCCATTTCCTTTCATCTTCATCTTCATCTTCTTATTATTATTATTTTGGCCAATGAGTTAATGATTTGTGGTTGGTCTTGACATATGAGAGGCTTAACCTTCTTTGATCCAAATCAAACTCAACTTGATCAAAGATCAAGTGAGTTGCTTTGTGTGCAAGATAGGTTGCTTCTTGGTCAAGCAAAAAACCTAAATTCCATACAAGGCTTTCATTTTATCTTTTGGCATGGCAAGTTGTAGGAGCTTGGCTTACTAGTCATGATCTCTAACTTGTGTTTATTTGCCTATAGTTTTATTGACCGGCCTCAGATAGGTGTGACTACTACATTTGTCCACTTACGATTGTTTAGCATAGCGCTAAATTGTCTTATGACACACTAATTAACCATTAACTACTAACTTTAATTCAAGCATTTAATTTCTTGCAATTTACTTTAATTCAATTTTACTTTCTTGCTCATTTATTCATATTGCCTTTTCCCTTTGCTCACTTGAGCTCATATTTTATGCTTATGCCATTCTTCTTTTGCTCACTTGAGCTGATTATTGTATATAAATATGTTATTGCTTTGTGATTGTTTTGTCTTTGTTTGTGTCAACCCAATGCAAAAAGGAGAAAGGACTTAGAATTAAGACCTTAACTATGCTTAAAAGGAGTTCAAGAGCAACTAGGCCTCATGCCTTTAGAATGCTAAATTTGTTGAAGAGCAACTAGGCCTCATGCCTTTAGAATGCTAAATCTTAAATTTGACTTGAAAGGACCCCTAATCTAAACTCATTCTTTGTCCCTTCCTCTTATTGCATTGTGAACTTTTTGATGTTTGCTCTTCTGTGATAGGGATTCCAAACTTGAGGTAGTAAGAAGGACCATTGTCATTAGTAGCCAAGTTAAGAGAGACAGGCCAATTGGAGATCCTAGGAGATTGAATATATATTTGTTTGATTGCTTGAGTGATTGCTAAGTCCAAAGGAAAGGAGCATCTTGAATCATCTTTATGATTTCAAGAAAATGAACTCCAAGGGTTTTATCTCTTCTCTTACCTTTGCATGTTTAGGACTAGCCCTTCTCTTCTTCTCTCCACTCTAACCCAAGCCAAACTCATTTTGTGCAAACTTTGACGTTGTTTTCAAATTAGAAACCTAGGCCTTATGCCTTTAATTTTTCAAACTCTTTTCACTAATACTCATTGTCAAGGAATCTTAATCATACTTTGACTCCTTTTGTGAATACTTCTAACTTGTAAATACAACTCACTTCAAGTTATTTTTGTGGTTCCAATGACCACCTTTGTTAAAACCTTTTTCATAAACATTAGCCATAGGTTTGAGTTATCATAGTTGTTGATGTAAACCTCACCTTATCCTTAGTGATTGGACTATAAGTCTTCCATACTTATTATAGGGTGGATCCCTCACTAGTATGTTGAAGCTCTCCTCACATGGTAGATTGTTGGTTTAGGTTGAGTTTTCTCCCTTTGATAACAAAAGACCTTAAGGCTTTTGATCAAATCAATTCACCAATATTTTGAGATTTTTACCCTGAACTACGAGGTTTTGATCCTACCTTTGTGATGCTACGTAGGCAATGGGTTTATCCATTCAAACAACAAAATTGTAAATATAATGTATATTCTTTTCTCTTCTCCCCAATATTATTTGCACAAATATTTTCACAAATACCAACCTACAATACACATTTGCAAAAAGGGCTCCCTTAGAGTACTAAGCATGTTTTGGGTGCTTAAAACCTTCCTATTTCATAACCAACCCCCTTACCTAGATCTCTGACATTTTTATTAGTTTTTGATTTGATAAAACTTCTTACTTGGTTTTTGTTCGCTTTCTAACCTTTCCTTTGGATAAATAGAAGTGCGGTGGCGACTCGAATTGTATGTTTACTTTTGATTTAGTCAATAAATCATAAGGTAACGAATACTCCGCTACATATATATATATATATATATATATATATATATATATATATATATATATATATATATATATATATATATATATATATATATATATATATATATATATATATATATATATATATATATTTGAAAATAATATACTAAGTTCCTTGAAAATAAAAACAATCAAGCATTGCATTTCACGCACCATTTACATAGCAGGTTTCTCTTTTGCCAGATGTCTCATTGGTGTTTCTCCTATGCTTCAGCCAAGCTTACTCATCGATACAATACTCACGCCAATCATTGGAACATTATGGAACATCTTGAGCAAGATAACTGAGAACTGCAGGATAAGATTGCTTGCCTTAGTACCATGACGGAGTCAGTTCTTGCCGCACAGAGCCAGTCGTCTCCAACACCTGCAACTCCTCCTCCTCAGAGGACTGTCATTTCAGAGGTGGAAACCTCTACTGTTCCCGTAACTGCCGCTCATTTCGCGCCTTCCATGTCTGCCGGATTCCTCTAGGGAATGCCTCCGAAGTTCATGCCTGAGGGCTTTGCGCCCACACTTGCTTCCATGTCGACATCTAGCTCGGTCATGTCTGTGCCACCTCCTGTAGTGCATACCTTACCTTGTGCGAAAGACACCATTTATCATTTCGAGCAATTTGAGGGTCCGAACGTTTATGAGAAAATGGATGAAATGAAGGATCAATTTCTTGAGCTGCGCACGAAGTTGAAAATATTGAGAGGTAAGGACCTTTTTGGGAAGAGTGATGTTGAATTATGTCTGGTGCCAAATGTGAAGATTCTAGTGAAATTCAAAGTGTCTGGCTTTGAAAAATACAAAGGAAATACATGTCCGCTCAGTCATTTGGTGATGTATGCCTAGAAGATGTCTACGTAAATAGACAATGATCAGCTGTTAATCCACTACTTCCAAGACAGTCTGACCAGCGCTGCACTAAGATGGTATATGGGGTTGGATAGTGCGATTATCCGCACTGTCAACGATTTCGGTGAAGCATTTGTTAAGTAGTATATGTACAACGTTGATATGGCTCCCGACCGAGATCAGTTGAAGTCAATATCTCAGAAGGACAAGGAAATGTTTAAGGAGTATGTGCAGAGATGCAGAGAAATTGCTGCTCAGATCAACCCTCCTTTAGAGGAAAAGGAGATGACCAAGATTTTTCTAAAGACCCTTAGCTCATTTTAATATGAGAAGATGATCGCAAGTGCCCCTAATGAATTTACCGAAATTTAAATATGGGGATGAGGCTATAAGAAGGTGTCCGAGAAGGACGATTGTCAAAGGAGGAGGTATCATCCAGCAAAAGATATGGCAGTAGTTTTGGTAAGAAGAAGGACAATGAAACTAACGCAATAACTAGTGGGAGGAAGAGGAGACCTTAAATCAGAAGAAGTCAACCATCCCGTCAACATCATCATCATGTATCTTCCGTAATCCCCATTTTTTCAGCTAGTCAATCAGTACTAGTTCAACACCAACCACAACAACAAGCAAACACCTACAACAACAACAATACCAAAAATCATGAACAAAAAACTTTCGAGATGAAGAAGGTTTCTTTCGACCTGATTCCTATGACATATGTAGAGCTCTATCCATCACTGGTTCTCAAGAACCTGCTACAACCGAGAAATCTTCTACAAGTACCTGAACCACTTCCATGGTGGTACATGCCTGACCTCCATTTCTCTTTTCATCCAGGAGCGCCCGAACATGACATTGAGAACTGCTATCCACTCAAATATGAAGTCCATAAGCTAGTGAAGAGTGGAATCGTGTCCTTTGAGGACCTTGCACCCAACGTGAAAACTAACCCACTACCCGCTCATGGAAATTCATCTGTCAACATGGTAGATGGTTGTCCTGGGAAGTTCAAAGTGTTTGATATCTGTTTTACTTGAAGGTCCTTGGAGACGATGCATAAGGACATTTTCCTAGTGAGCAATTGTGAGCATGACCATGATGGTTGTGCTATCTGTAGTGTTAATTCAAGAGGTTGTGAGATTGTGAAGAGAAACATCCAGCGGTTGACGGATGAAGGTATGATCCAGAATGTTCAATCCTGTCATGTAGATGACGATGTGAATGTGATGTTCTTATGTTTAAGAATCCCGAGAGGGTGGTAATTCAATATGATAGCGCAACAGTAATAGTATCATCCAAAGATCGGTATCACTGTTGGTCATACAGTTTGCGGGTCCGGTCCCGTACGCATCCGATAAGGCTATTCCTTATCCTATAATGCAACTATGGTGAAGGATGGTCAAGAGGTTTCATTACCTATGACCAATTCTGTCATGAGCATTATTGATGTTACCAAGGTGACCCGCAGTGGTCGAGTGTTTGGGCCGGTATTCCTAAATGATGTGGAAGATTCAATAGTTAGTAAGAAAGTGGAAGTGCCTGCAGCAGATCCAGTTAGTGCTTCAAAACGTCAGTCTGGTGAATCCAGGAATTTAAAGACTAACGATGATAATGAGGTACTTCGGTTAATAAAGAAAAGTGAGTTTAATGTGGTGGAGCAGTTGCCTCAAACCCCCTCAAAAATTCCAGTATTGTCTCTGCTTATGAATTCAGAAGCGCACAGAGAAGCACTGCAAAGAGTTCTAGAGAAAGCGTTCATGGAACATGATGTTACGGTGGATCAATTTGATCATATTGTGGCTAACATCACTTCTTGTAATAATCTCAACTTCTGTGATGAGGAACTCCCTGAGGAGGGTAGGAATCATAACTTGGCTTTGCATATCTCCATGAATTGCAAAGCTGACGCTTTATCCAATGTGCTAGTTGACACCAGATCTTCATTGAATGTGTTTCCGAAGTCAACATTATCAAAGTTATCATATCAAGGAGCGCTTATGAGGTGTAGTGGTGTAATTGTCAAAGCTTTTGACGGTTCATGCAAAACAGTGATAGGTGAAGTGGACCTTCCAGTGAAGATACGTCCGAGTGATTTCCAGATTACTTTTCAAGTAATGGATATCCACCCGGCCTACAGTTGTCTATTGGGAAGGCCATGGATTCATGAGGCGGGAGCTGTTACCTCCATGTTGCATCAGAAACTCAAATTTGTCAAGAATGGAAAATTAGTCATTGTTGGTGGGGAAAAGGCGTTGTTGGTTAGCCATCTGCCATCTTTCTCTTATGTTGAAGCTAAGGATGAGGTTGGAACTCCGTTATAAGCCTTGTCTATTGATGTTGAAAAGAGAGTTGGGGCACCTATGACCTCATTTAAATATGCAAGGAAGATTGTTGAAGATGGAATTGTTGATCAATGGGGGAGAGTGGTAGAGGTCGCCTGGGTTTTCAGCAAGGTTCATCAGCTGCTAGATCAGAGGATACGTAAATCAGTTTCCGTAGCGGAGGGTTCATTCATGGAAATGAACAACACTTAGCTGCTGTGCTAGAGGATGACGAAGAGGAAGACTGCACCGATTTTGTGACACATGGAAAGGCTTACGACAATTGGATTGCTGTTGATATTCCTATTATTATGCATCGATCTAAGTAATTATTTTTATTTGTTTTAAAAATCCTTCTCCTATGCCTAAGGGATAAGCTATTATTGTTTGGGCACATTCAAATTGATCATTAGTAAAATTAATTCTATTCATCCACATCTATGATGTTTTATTTTTACTTTTGCTTTATTATGAAAATGGTAATCTCAAAAAACATAAATAAACAATATAATTGTCCATATGCATAATATTTGGTCACAAATTCACTTCTCTAAAATCAAAATATCAAATCATTATGCAGGTTGGTTTCTAACCCCATTGAATACAATGATCCTTCTCCTTCTCCAAATTTTGAATTCCCTGTGTTCGAGGCTGAGGAAGAAATGGCGAAGAAGTGAGTGATGAATTGTCTCGTCTTCTTGAGCATGAAGGAAAAGCCATTCATCCGTTCGAAGAGAAGATTGAGCTAGTCAACTTGGGTTCTGAGGATAATATGAAGGAAGTCAAGATTGGGTCTCGACTGTGCCCAGATGTTAAGAAGGGGATGATTGATATTCTCCAAGAATATTCAGATGTGTTTTCTTGGTCCTATCAAGACATGCTTGGTTCAGAATCTGAGATTGTGGAGCATAGATTGTTGTTGAAGCCAGAGTGCCCGCCAGTCAAGCAGAAGTTGAGAAGAACGCATCCTGATATGGCAGTAAAGATCAAAGAAGAAGTGCCGAAGCAGATTGACACCGGTTTCCTTGTGACCGCCGAGTATCCGCAATGGGTGGCCAATAGTGTGCTTATGCCGAAGAAAGATGGAAAAGTCTGCATGTGTGTTGATTATAGAGATTAGAATAAATCCAGTCCGAAAGATGATTTCCCTCTACCACACATTGATATGTTGGGAGACAATACAACTAAATTCAAAGTCTTTTCGTTTATGGACGGATTTTCCGGATATAATCAGATCAAGATGGCACCGGAAGATATGGAGAAGACCACATTCATTATACCTTGGGGAATATTATGTTATAGAGTGATGCCTTTCAGTTTAAAGAATGCTGGTGCAACTTACTAGAGAGTGATGACTACTCTTTTTCACGATATGATGCATAAAGAGATTGAAGTTTATGTCGATGACATGATTGATAAATCAATTGATGAAGAGGAACATGTTGAGCATTTGTTGAAGTTATTCCAGCGTTTGAGGAAGTATAAACTCCGTTTGAATCCCAATAAGTGTATTTTTGTTGTTCGTTCTAGTAAATTGTTGGGCTTTATTGTCAATGTGAAGGGTATTAAGGTTGATCCTGCCAAGGTCAAAGTAATGCAAGAGATGCTTGCGCCCAAGACTAAGAAGTAAGTCAGAGGTTTTCTCAGTCGCTTGAATTGTATCTCAAGATTCATTTCACACATGACTGCCACATGTGCGCCTATATTCAAGCTTCTTCAGAAAGATCAATCTTGTGATTGGACCGAAGACTGCCCGAAAGCTTTTGACAATATCAAGGAGTATCTGCTTGAGCCTCCAATTTTGTCTCCACCTATTGAAGGAAGACTATTAATCATGTATTTGACTGTGCTTGAAGATAGTATGGGTTGTGTTCTTGGTCAGCAAGATGATACTGGAAAGAAAGAATTTGCAATCTACTACCTAAGTAAGAAATTCACCGACTGTGAGACTCGGTATTCTATGCTTAAGAAAACTTGTTGCGCATTGGCTTGGGCTGCGAAGCGTCTGTGTTAGTATATGTTGAATCATACCACTTGGTTGATATCCAAAATGAATCCAATCAAGTATATATTTGAGAAGTCTGCTTTAACTAGAAGGATTTCCCGTTGGCAAATGTTGTTATCAAGTATGATATTGAATACCGATCTCAGAAAGCAATCAAAGGTAGTGTCTTGGCTGACCATTAGGCTCACCAACCGATTGAAGATTACCCGTCAGGACAATATGATTTTCTTGATGAAGACATCTTGTACTTGAAAATGAAAGATTGTGATGAACCATTTCTTGAAGAAGGGCCAGAACCTTGTTCCCATTGGGGCATGGTATTTGATGAAGCTGTTAATCAGTATGGTAATGGCATTGGGGCAGTGATAATTACTCTCCAAGGCATGCATTTTCCATTTATAGCTAGATTGACTTTCAAGTGTTCAAACAATTTGGTAGAATATGAAGCTTGCATTATGGGGCTCGAAGAGGCCATTGATCTCAGAATTAATCATTTAGATGTCTTTGGAGATTCAACTTTTGTTGTGAATCAAATCAAAGGTGAATGGCAGACGAATCAACTCGGTTTAATACGATATAGAGATTATGCGAGGAGCATTTCAAATTTCTTTACCAAGGTTGAGTTTCATCATATCCCTCGAGATGAAAACCGTATGGTAGATGCTCTTGCAACGTTGGCGTCAATGATTGTAGTGAAGTATTGGAATGAGGTTCCCAATTTGACTGTGATACGTCTTGATAGGCCAGCTCATGTGTTCCTGTTGAAGAGATCAAGGAAGAGAAGCCATGGTACTACGATATTAAGTGCTTCCTCCAAATCATATTTACCCGTCTGGGGCATCTTTGAAAGATAAGAAGACTTTGAGAAGATTAGTCGGCAACTTCTACCTGAATGGTGATGTTATGTACAAGAGAAACTTCGATATAGTTTTGCTCAGATGTCTGGATAGACACGAAGCAGACCTGTTGATGACTGAAGTCCATGAAGGTTCCTTTGGTACTCATTCCAATGGACATGTAATGGCAAAGAAGATGTTGCGAGTAGGTTACTATTGGCTAACAATGGAATCTGACTGTTACAAGTTTTTGAAGAAGTGCCATAAGTGTCAAATTTATGCAGATAAGATTCATGTTCCTCCGACACTATGAAATGTCATTTCCTCTCCATGGCCCTTCTCCATGTGGGGTATTGATATGATTGGCATGATTGAGCCCAAAGCTTCGAACGGACATCGTTTCATTTTGGTGGAAATTGATTACTTCACAAAGTGGGTTGAAGCGGAAGCATACGCGGATGTAACCAAGAAAGTGGTTGTAAGGTTTATCAAGAATCATATTATATGTCGCTATGGTGTGCCAAGCATGATCATTACTGATAATCGATCGAACTTGAATAATAACATGGTGGAAGCTCTTTGTAAAGACTTCAAGATTGCATATCATAATTCTTCTCTTACAGACCTAGGTTGAATGGGGTTGTTGAAGCTGCGAACAAAAACATCAAGAAGATTATCCAGAAGATGGTTGTGACATATAAGGATTGGCATGAGATGCTACCGTTTGCTTTGCACGGGTATCATACATCCATCCGCACTTCAATAGGGGAAACCCCTTTTTCTCTTGTTTATGGCATGGAAGTTGTCCTCCCCGTAGAAGTTGACATTCCGTCCTTGCGTGTGCTCATGGAAGCCTAGTTGACTGAGGTTGAATGGTCTCAGACGAGATATGACTAGTTGAATTTAATCAAAGAGAAAAGATTGACTGCCATGTGTCATGGCCAGTTATACCAGCAGTGAATGAAGAAAGCTTTTGTTAAGAAGGTCTGACCTTGCGTGTTTAGAGAAGGTGACCATGTGCTCAAGATGATTTTGTCATTCAAACTAGACTCTAGAGGCAAATGGACTCCTAACTTTGAAGGCCCATATGTTGTTAAGAGAGCCTTTTTAGGCGGTGCTTTGATTCTTGCAACTATGGATAGTGAAGAGTTCACTCGTCCTGTGAGCGCCAATACAGTCAAGAAATACTTCTCCTAAAAAGAAAAGAAAATCTCGCTAAGTTGAAAACCCGAAAGGGCGGCTTAGGCAAAAATGAGTGTCTCAGTGGATTGAAAACCCGAAAGGGCGATCCAGGCAAAAGTTAGAGACATAAAAACAAAAAGATTATCTTGATAAATTGAACACCCAACCTTGGGGAAATTTATGCAAAAAGTAGGGATTATAGCAAGTAACTGCATCCTGATGATCGTCAGATTTTGAAGAATTTGTTGACCCCAACGGTCTACAGTGATTCATCATCCCTAGTAGCGGCCAAAAGCACAGTGGACATCAAAAGTTGGTAGAAGGATTAGTGATCATTTGTATTCAATGTAACCTTTTTCCATGAAAATTACCATTTTCAACTTTGTAAAAATCTATGGAGTATTGTCATTTCCAGGCTACCATTCCATTAAATAAAGTTGAGATTTTATCCAATTGTTTCTACTCTTGTTTTTTTCAGCAAATAGTTTTAAATTTTATTATGATCATTTTGAAATTAAGTTTTCAAATTATTTTTATTAAACATATAAAAGCATGAATCTTAAAGAGATTGATTTCATTTAAAAGAAATATCATCAGTGGTTCGAAAGGAGTAAGCCCTAAGTGTGGAGCAGTATTGGTCCTCCCCGAGCAGTAGGCGCAATTTCACTTTCATCGTCAACAGCATTTCTAGCATTCGGCAATCGTTGTCTGCTATTCCCTAGTAAGATAGCCAGCTAAGTTGGACGATTAGTCCCCTACGGAATGTTTATTCCTCGGCAGAATTTGTATTTTCCCCAACTGAAAACCAGTACCCTCAACAGTTCGTCTAATGACGGTAGAACTTTGGTTTCCCCACCGATCGCCATCAGATTCACTCCCAGTCAGAGTTTCCTCCTGGTTTTTGAGCAACTATTTGTGTTTACCCTCTGCATGGTTGTCTCCCATTTGATATGGTGCTGACCTCAAATTCCCTACATACTCGGTAACAGCTTTTCTCAACAGATCTTCTCTTTCCCTGGCTAGGGAGACTTTGGGATGTTGATCTCTATTTTCTACAACAGTTGTTTCCCTCTTTTGTGG
Source organism: Lathyrus oleraceus (assembly GCF_024323335.1). Taxonomy (NCBI): domain Eukaryota; kingdom Viridiplantae; phylum Streptophyta; class Magnoliopsida; order Fabales; family Fabaceae; genus Lathyrus; species Lathyrus oleraceus. Next base: position 47,832,477 of record NC_066579.1, on the reverse strand, counting down.
ATTGATCGAGAATTGTATCGATGATTCAAATCTGCAACACCCTTGTATCCTTTGCGATTTTTTTGTCAGCATAATCATTACATATACATATACATATACATATACACTCATATAATTTCATTATTACATCATCGCACTTGTTGATTCATTCTTGTGATTTTGATTCTATGTTATGGTGGTACTTTATCCCCATACAAGTTTGGTGTCTGTCCTCCTTCAATTGTAAACTGTCAGCCCCCTAAGTAGAAAGATTTTAACTTTTCTCCTTTCCCCACTGAGTTATTTCATCATGGATGATTATTATTTCAGTTTCCTCCCTAGTTGATTATCTAGATGGAATCACTCCCCTTGAGTTATATCCTCATTGGTTTGAGTCTTGATTGATCGTTTCTTTCTAGATCTTACTTAGATAGATGCTTTGGGTCCCCTAAGAGTTTATTACCCAGTAACTTGTAATATTCTTCTTAGTTTGCAATTTGCTACTTCTTGCCCAATACCCGAAAAAGGTACCTGATCGGTCACCATTTCCATTGAATTCCCGCCGCTAATCCAACATATTTTCATCACCTTGGTAAGATTTATGGTTGTTTTTAGTTGCATTTGAGTCAATTAGCATGTTTTGTTGGTTTGGTATTGCATTGCATTTGATTACGAGTTTATGTCAAAAAGATCTCGTTTATGCTTCGTTGGGTAGTGTTATTGTTACAGGTTTAAAAGCAAGAATGGTGAAGTTCTGGACACTCTGAAGGACAAAAATATGAGACAACAGCAGGTCAACACGGGCACCCGTGTGCCACAACACTGCCCGTGTTGTTGATCAAGCAGAGCAGAGAGGGAGCAGAAAACAGAGATCAACACGGCCACCCGTGTGCCACCACACGGCCGTGTTGATTAAAACAGTGCATTAACACGGGCACCCATGTGTAGGGACACGGCCCGTGTTGTTGCCACTGTAACTTATGCTGAAAATAATTAATGTTGAAGAACAACACGGCCGTGTTGATTGAACGCAACTTGGAAAACCTAATTTTTGCTGTGTGAACCGATTCTGCTCATGAAGGGTAGTTTGGACCTTTAGCTTGGAAGAGAGTCATCTGAAGCTATAAGAAGGCTTGGAAGAGAAAGAAGAACAAACTTTTTTGACAGACGGAAAGAAAACATTGCATTGGAGAAGATAACGAATACGAAGGATTTGAAGACGGCGAGATTCAAGGGCATCAACCATTGAAGATCAAACTCTCCTAATTCTTTGTAATGTCTAATCTTTACACTATGAATTCTTTAAGTACTATGAGAGGCTAAACCCCCTGATGCTATGGGGGTGGTCCTGATGTTATCGCATGTTATGAATTTGAACAAATGATTTCTTGATTACTATGTTACTTATTTCAATTCAATTGTGTGATGTTATTATGCTTTTGTATCGGACAAATACAAATTGATCTATGACTTTCAATAACAGGACCGTAATTGTTAGGGTTTTCACACAATTGGGTTTATGAATGTATCATCTAGGACTAGTAACTTTCGTAAATCACCGTAAACCTTGATATTATGTATGATTAAAACCAATGATTAATTGAATGGACATTTGAGTAATAATTGGTAGTAATAGTTTCTTCCTTAAGGACTTATGTAAGAACATTATGAGGTTAGGTGATTGAATGTCTCATATGTATTAAGGAAATCTTGGCTGAATTCATAACCGGTTAACTCAACCACTCACCCTAGCATCTTTTATCGTAATCAATTATTTTTACTATTTTTGTTTTACTATTATCACTTCCAAAACAACCAAACCATTATCTTTTTGTTATGATAGAATCAAATTAAAATAATTTTTTCCTACGCAATCCTTGAGATCGATACTTGGAAATAAAACTCCTTATTACTACATCGGTAAAAATAGTACACTTGCTATTTTTCCGATCAAGTTTTTGGCGTCGTTGCCGGGGATTGCCAAACTACATATTTTAATTTTTATTCTATCGAAATTTTGTTGCTTGCCAACCAAAATTCTATCTGTGACAATTTTGTTATTCAATTCTAATCTTTGTCTAACTTGTTTATGCGAGGTAAGGCCTCAGCGGATTTTCCTTTTGACGCAGATCCAGAAAGAACTCTTCGTGCGAGACTCAGACAAGCTAAGAGAAAGAAACTGGAATTAGCAGAGAAAGCGGAGGAAGAAGTTGTTTCAGTGCACTCAGAGAATTCAGATTCAGACACGGAAACAACTCCCGAGGTCATGGCTGCAGAACCACCACCACCAGAGAGACTTCTCGATGACTATGGTGGAAACAACACTGCGGGTGGTCGTATGACAATTGCCAACCAACCGGTTAATGTAGAACAATTTCAGCTGCATCCCAGCACAATTAATCAACTCGAAAGGCGGTCCTTTTCTGGAAGAGTGAATGAAGATGCCAACAAGCATCTCCAAAGGTTTTTGACTATGAGCACAACGCGGAAAATGCCTGGACATAACGAAGAAGCAATAAGGCTTCGTATGTTCCCATTCACTTTAGCAGATGAAGCCGAAGAGTGGTTCTATTCCTTACCTGCTGGCAGTATCACTACATGGGAGCAGATGGAAACAGCATTCTTGTAGGAATATTTTCCCGCATCTGTGTCACTGAGAAAAAGATACGAGATCCTTAACTTCAAGCAGAAGGAGGGTGAGTCACTAGGAGATGCCTATAAAAGATTCAAGAGAATCCTAGTGGCTTGTCCTACTCACAACATGGATGAAACTGAGCAGACGCAAATGTTTGTTAATGGTCTTCGAATTCAAACGAGACAAATCCTTGACTCAGCAGCTGGTGGCTCAGATAACTTTGCAACAGCCACCGGTATGAAGAAGATAATTGAAGCAATTGCCTCAAATGAGCATCCGGAGTTGTATGATAGGGTGTCAAGCAAATCTACGGTAATTGATTTGAAGCTTGAAACAAACAAACAGGTAAAAATTGAAGAAGCAGTTGCTGCAGAGGTGGAGAAAAGGTTGAAGACACTAAACATAGGTGCTCAGAAAGTGGCTCAAGTACAACAGGCACCAAACGATGTGTGTGGCATTTGTAATGGACCACACAATACTGTTCATTGCTTTGCAACACCACAGCAGATAGAAGATATCAAGTTTTTAAAGCAAAACAATCCCTACTCCAACACCTACAATCTAGGGTGGAAGAATCACCCCAACTTTGCTTGGAAAGATCAGAAGGGGAATGTGCAACAGCGGGTACAAGGCCAATATCAAAACCAATATCAGGAACAGCAACAACAAGTCCCAAAGAAGGCAGATTGGGAGATTGCAATTGAAAAGATGGCTGCTCAAAATATGCAATTTGAAGAAAGACTAGAAACAATCAGAAGAATACCACCGCCTCTCTAAGGAATCTCGAAGTTCAGCTGGGACAGATAGCACAACAACTGGCAAGTTCTCGAACACCAGGTTCCCTACCAAGTGAAACAATTCAAAATCCGAGAGGTCAGGAGAATGTTAATATTGTCACGACGACATAGAAAAAGGTTGCTAAAAAGAAAAAAATGATATCACCGAGCGAGCCGACTAAAGAAGAAACTACAAAAGAAACTAAACTGGTGATTAAGTTGCCCTATCCTCAGAGAATGACAAAGAAGGAACCTAGTGAGTCGGACTTGGAGAAATTCATGACAATGTTTAAAAGGATTGAGGGTCATATGGCTTTGTTTGAAGCACTTGAGAGGATGCCCATGTACAAGAAATTCGTGGAAGAGGTAATGGCTGAAAAGAAACCAACCACTGAAGAACAGGTATCCGGTAAGGAACAATATAATGCAAACTCCCTAGAGCAGAACAATCCTAACAAACAGAAGGATCCAGGAACCGTCACAATACCATGCACAATCAAAGAAAGAACCTTCAAAAAGGTACTAATAGATTCGGGAGCTAGTGTGAATCTGATGCCATTATCGGTCTATCATAGGCTGGGTATTAAAAACATCAGTGATATAAAGACCAATCTGAAGTTTGCGGATCACTCAAGAAAAGATGCATATGGTATAGCGGAAGATGTGTTGGTAACAATAGCGGACTTGACTTTCCCAGTTGATTTTGTAATCCTAGACATACCTGAAGACAATGAGGCACCCATCATTCTGGGTCGACCTTTCATGAAGACGAGTCGATGCAAGCTCGACATGGATGAGTGCACGTTAACCTTGAAAGTTCACAACAAGGAAATAACATTGAATGCTATTGAAAACCAGGAGATAGAGGAAGATACAAAATCTCAGTATCAAGTAGGCTTAATCAGGACATTGAATACTATCAAAGGCTCACCACTGCCAGTAGCCACCCTAAAGGGAAAGATTCCTAACACTAAAAGGATAGTTAAAAAGGAATCGTGGCATAAAGGAGTCCACACTGATAAAAGAGACAACATCCGAGTTGTAGACAAGAGGTGCAACAAGGTTTTGAACCTGAAATACCCCCCATGATAAGGGAAATGAACCGTCGAGCCATGCGACGTTAAACGAAGCGCTTCGTGGGAGGCAACCCACGCGTTTGATTTCTAATTTATTTTGTTTTTCTTTTTCTTTGTGTGTGATAAAATTTTGTGTAGGGGAGGAGGAGAATTAAAAGGGCAAAGTCACAAACACCTCCAAATGGAAGGAAACCACACAAGTGCAGTAAACCAACAGTAGTCGCTGTGAGTCCTTTGTATCTGGATTTAAACATTGAGGGCAATGTTTAGTTCAGGTGTGGAGGGGGGGGGGGTTCCTTTCATGTTTTATTTCCATTGCTTTTGTTGTCGTCGTATTGTTTTTGTTTGTTTTCTTTGTTGACTTGTGTGTACAGAGTGATGAGAAACGGTTGGACGAGCCCGGGGTCAATGGTAGTGGATGAATGACACCCCTCAAACTAAGGCTGATAAGGCACCCCGGAAGTTGATGCAACCTTGAGAAAAGAAGTCGGACACATTTTGGGGACACCGGACCAAGAAAGCGGTATGGAAAGACCAAGTCAGGAAAGAACCACATAACACGAAGAGACTTCAGAGCTTGCAAACTAACCAACATGGTGAGATCACAAAAAGCCAAACACGAAATATCAACATGAGAGTTCAGCCAGGTATGACTTTATCACTCTGATTTTGCGTATGTTCTGTTGAGACGTCACAGCATGACAACACACACTAAGGCAAGTTGTTTGTTTAGCCAGGGCCTTTCTAGCCATCCCTATATGTATGTTTCCCTTCGTAAACCCCGTTGAGCCTTAACCATTTTATTCATTGTAAACCCCATGTTAACGTTTAAGCATTATTCATCATGAACCCCCTGTTAACTTTTAATCATCCATTTCCTTTTATGTCATAACTCGGTGTTATTGTGTGAATTGCAAGATGTGCAATAAAACTAAGTTTGGGGTGGAAATCTTGAAAGGGAAGGCAAGTGCATAAGATTAAATCATACAAAAAGAAAAATAGTATGTAATTTCTATAAAAAAAGAAGAAAAGAAAAGAAAAGAAAAACAAAAGAGAAAAATGCACTTGCCGAGACCGTAGATTCTAACAGATATAAAATGCTCGGAAAAGTTGAGTAGAAAAAGAATCAAGAGAAGTGAAATTAACCCCCAGAGTATATGTGATGCACAGAAAAAAGAAAGAAAAATCACACAACATGACTACCGAGTTCAAAACCCTTTGTTATCCAATTTTTTTGTTTATCCCACCGTACCCAAGCCCCGTTACAACCTAAAGAGACCTCAAAAAGTGTGTGGAATCTGTTGTGGTAGTGACATTAGAATGTATTCAAAGTTAAGAGTTGGTATTGCATACTGTGCTGTGAGTGTACACACCTAACCCTGAGAGATATTGTGAGTGTGTGAAAAGCTTGCAGGTGAAGAGGTTTCTGATGTGGAAATGTGGTAAACTGCCTGAATCGGAGAGACCTGAAACTCGATTGGAAAGGAAGAACACAAAGGGTGAAAGACTAGGTTGCATTGTGGAAATCGAATTCGGGGGTGACCTTTGTTTGGACTCAATACATCACTTGAGGATAAGCAATGAGACAAGTTTGGGGTTGTGATCGGTCACCATTTCCATTGAATTCCCGCCGCTAATCCTACATATTTTCATCACCTTGGTAAGATTTATGGTTGTTTTTAGTTGCATTTGAGTCAATTAGCATGTTTTGTTGGTTTGGTTTTGCATTGCATTTGATTACGAGTTTATGTCAAAAAGATCTCATTTATGCTTCGTTGGGTAGTGTTATTGTTACAGGTTTAAAAGCAAGAATGGTGAAGTTCTGGACACTCTGAAGGAGAAAAATATGAGAAAACAGCAGGTCAACACGGGCACCCGTGTGCCACAACACTGCCCGTGTTGTTGATCAAGCAGAGCAGAGAGGGAGCAGAAAACAGAGATCAACACGGCCACCCGTGTGCCACCACACGGCCGTGTTGATTAAAACAGTGCATTAACACGGGCACCCATGTGTAGGGACATGGCCCGTGTTGTTGCCACTGTAACTTATGCTGAAAATAATTAATGTTGAAGAACAACACGGCCGCCCGTGTGCCACAACACGGCCGTGTTGATTGAACGCAGCTTGGAAAACCTAATTTTTGCTGTGTGAACCGATTCTGCTCATGAAGGGTAGTTTGGACCTTTAGCTTGGAAGAGAGTCATCTGAAGCTATAAGAAGGCTTGGAAGAGAAAGAAGAACAATCTTTTTTGACAGACGGAAAGAAAACATTGCATTGGAGAAGATAGCGAATACGAAGGATTTGAAGACGACGAGATTCAAGGGCATCATCCATTGAAGATCAAACTCTCCTAATTCTTTGTAATGTCTAATCTTTAGATTATGAGTTCTTTAAGTACTATGAGAGGCTAAACCCCCTGATACTAGGGGGGTGGTCCTGATGTTATCGCATGTTATGAATTTGAACAAATGATTTCTTGATTACTATGTTACTTATTTCAATTCAATTGTGTGATGTTATTATGCTTTTGTATCGGACAAATACAAATTGATCTATCACTTTCAATAACAGGACCGTAATTGTTAGGGTTTTCACACAATTGGGTTTATGAATGTATCGTCTAGGACTAGTAACTTTCGTAAATCACCGTAAACCTTGATATTATGTATGATTAAAACCAATGATTAATTGAATGGACATTTGAGTAATAATTGGTAGTAATAGTTTCTTCCTTAAGGACTTAAGTAAGAACATTATGAGGTTAGGTGATTGAATGTCTCATATGTATTAAGGAAATCTTGGCTGAATTCATAACCGGTTAACTCAACCACTCACCCTAGCATCTTTTATCGTAATCAATTATTTTTACTATTTTTGTTTTACTATTATCACTTCCAAAACAACCAAACCATTATCTTTTTGTTCTGATAGAATCAAATTAAAATAAGTATTTCCTACGCAATCCTTGAGATCGATACTTGGAAATAAAACTCCTTATTACTACATCGGTAAAAATAGTACACTTGCTATTTTTCCGATCAGTACCCCTAAGTTCTCCACAGTTGAGTCCCCAGCGGATTCATTTTTTATGTTTCCCCAGGAAGTATATCCTTGATATGTTCATCCTAACCGATGACAGATATTTTCTTCCCCTGTTTGAGTTTATCCTTGTCTACATAAACTTTTATGTTTGGAGTGATAGTTGAATCAACGTTTATGACCATGTGATATGAGGATACATTATATGAGCACGTGCATGACATTGCCAAATTTGGAAGAAACTTGAAGTGTGCAAATAACATTCCCAAATGCTATAAATACAAGCCCTCTGAGCTCACTTCAAAAGATCCTTGCGCGCCAGCTTTGTCTCCTCTCTTCAAACCCTCACAATTCAAAGGAAAACCTGTTAATTTTCACTTGAAAATTGAGTTTGAATCTCACTTTTTGGAGATTCAAAAAACTCCAGGGTACAAAGCTTATTTCCATTCCTAATCCACTTCTACAAGTCATTGGAGCAAGATCAAACAAGAATTGAAGTAGGGAAGAGCAAGTTCTGAACATCATTGAAGGAATTTTTCAGATTTTTTTTTCTCTTTGATTCTCACTCAATTCTCAACACTTCTCTTGGATCTTTGGATGTCTGAAGTCCTACCAATGTTGGCAAGAAGATTGATTTGCTTTGAGGTCAAATCGAAGCAACTCAGTTGACACACCTCAAAATTCAACTCCTCATATCTTTCTATATATTTGGAGTTAGTTAAAATTAAGGTCAGATTCGTGCTCTACGCCATTTTTTCTTTCAGATCATGTCCTTCTTTTTCATTTATGTGATGGTGATGACTGAACCAGTCCGGCGAGGTTCGCCTAAGAAGGTGACCGGAGGTTTAGCATCGGTGATGTGTTGGACAGGTTCTGAGCCACATGATCATTTCAAAAAAATTTAATCTCACGCGCTTATTTTAATTACCATCCCTGCAGCGCATTGACTTAAGTCCATGGTGGAAAGCGCGCTTGTGGCCACTTGATATGCCACCTCAATAAATGAGGGAGATCAAGTGGTCCATATTTTTTTGTATTTTTTTATTTTCATTTTATTCCTTTGATTTTTATTAATTCATAATAATTTTAATATTGATCCAAAAACTATGAGAGTTTCACCAAAAAAATTAAATAAAATCCTCATTCATATTCTGAATTAAAATTATTGTTTGGATTATTATTAAAAATTTTAATGATTTAATTTATTTTGTGATTATTTTTAATTGTCTAAAAATACTTTTAAGTTTCCAAAAATTCTGAAATTTTTCCTCCAAGGTCCTTTGACCTTGTTTGACCTATGGTAAATCTTATGGCCATTTCTTTGGTGTTTTGATAAAGTTTTAGGAATTTGACAAACCATATTTAATTTAATGCATTATTTTTAGTATTTTTAAATTGAATAAATGCCAAATAAGAGTGTTGAGCCATTTTGATTGTTTGTATGAGTTTGACTTGTGTTGTTGGGCCTTGGTCAAAGTATATTTGACTTTGTTAGGTTAAGATCATTAGATTTAGGGAATTGATGGAATGTACATTCCATCTCCCAAAATGAATGAATGATCTTAATTTGGCAAAAGTCCTCCTTTGTCCAATTTGAATTTTGATCCATTCCCCTCCCTCTTCATCTCATTCCTCTTCTTTATGCATTCATGTCATGGTCTTATGCTATCTCTACATCCTAAGGCTAGTTGATTGCAAAATCAACATAAGTATGGATGAGATTAGGTCACCACTTTTGCATATTAGTTTTGTGTGTGGTATGTTTCATAAGCATAATCCATTATACTATGTCTCTAACAGGCATTAACACCAAAATTCTATTGCCCGACCTCAAATAGTTGTGACTTCTACATAAGTTCAATTACGATTGCTTAACATAGAGCTAAATTTTGACAAAAAAGGCATAGCATTGTAGTTAGTGAGATTGTAAGTCTCCCCTCTTTCATGGTTTTGTGTGGAAACTTGGCCTTTTTTCCTTCCTTTGGAAGATATCTTTATTCAAGGATCCATGCTTGTGATAAGTGGGTTGGGTGTTCTCCAAAGAATGATTTAAAATAAAAATAAAAAGTAATACTAACTTCTAACTCATTAATAACTAACATTTAATTTCAAGTTATTTACTTTAATGCACTTTATTTTTTAAGCCTTATTCATTTGCCATTATTCATACCATTCTAATTGTTTATGTTAATGTCATTTTCACTTTGTCCATTTGGATCATATTTTGTGATATATTTTGCTTGTGTATATTGTGTTTGATTGTGTGGTATTTGGCCGTTAATGTACATAATAAGAACAAAAACCCTAAAAAACATCTTTTGTGGACTGTTGGTTTGATCTAGGACAATTGGACTTAGAATTTAGGCAACACTCCATATGCAAAGGACTTGGCCAATGCCAACATTCATGTAACCAAGTGCTTGTAATCTGAAACTTCATCTGATACATCATTAAAGATCCATTTGAGTTCATCTGCAACATGATCATTGTGAAGCTTCTATTTTGAACCTGTGACTTATGGCATCTTGAAATTTATCTGCTACATGGGCTAATTTGAGGAAGATCATGGAGTTTCTAATCTTGGATGTGGCTATCTTTATTTGATGCCTTGCTCTTCAAGTTGATATTTTATGCATTGTTTGTTGCTTGATTCTAATGTCCAAGGGTATTTGGGTTTCTATATGACATTCTTGTCTATTGGATTGCAGCCCATTCGTCATATCTTTTCAACTCTTAACTTTTAAATTTATGCTTAGGATTAGTCTCTTCATCTCCTCCCCACTTATTTAATTTCAAAAACTGTCCCTCCTTTCAAAAAATATTCTTTGCTTGTGTTTGAAGATTTTCAAACTTTGACCACTTTTGCAAACTAGAAACCTTGGCCTTAAGCCACTGCATTTTTTAAACTTCTTTTCTTAAATAAACATGTAAATAAACTTAACTATACTTGACTTAAAATTTTCAAAAGCCAAAAGGAACTAACTCATTCAAACCATTTTCTAGGCCTTTGTGCCTTTCAAACCTATTTTTTGTTAAAAGTAAAGCATCCATTTTGAAATTTGTATCACGAACTACAGGGTTTTGATCCCTCATTTTTATGTTGGTACATAGGCACAATTCTGAAGGTCTTGTCAAACAAAAAAATAAAATTGATAAAAATTTTTCTCATCCCTCCCCCCCCCCCCCCCCCCCCCCCCCCTTATTCTATTTGCTTGTTAACATCATTTTGTACAAAATACACATGCACACAAAAAAGGGCTCCCTAAGAGTACCTAAGATACTTTGGGTGCTAACACCTTCCCTATGTGTAACCAACCCCCTTACCTGTAATCTCTGGCATTTTATTAGTTTTGATTTGAAAACTTCTTATTTTTGGGTTTTGTTCATACTTTTCCCTTTTCCATTGGAAACAATAAAAGTGCGGTGGTGACTCTTGTTATTTGATGTCTTGCTTATCCATAGCTCGATGATCATAAATTTACCGTTACAGGTTGTCTCCCATTTGATATGGTATTGACCTAAAATTCCCTGCAGACTTGATAACGGTTTTCCTTAGCAAGTATTATCCTTCCCCACCTATGATTGAGCTTTTGGGATGTTGATCTCTTTTCTCTCCAGCAATTGTCTCCCTCTTTTGTGGGTTGACCGAGAATTGTATTGATGATTCAAATCTACAACACCTTTGTATCCTTTGCGGTCGTTTTGTCAGCATAATCATCATATATGCATAAAAATATACCTATACATTCATATAATTTCATCATTTACATCATCACACTTGTTGATTTATTCTTGTGATTTTAATTCTCTGCTGTGGTGGTACTTTACTCCCATATAAGTTTGGTGTTTGTCCTCCTTCAATAGTATAATGTCAGCCCGTTAAGCAGAAAGACTTTAACCTTTCTCCTTTCCCCACATGAGTTACTTCCTCGTGGATGATTTTTGTTTTAGCTTCCTCCCTAGTTGATTATCTGAATGGAACCACTCCCCTTGAGTTATATCCTCATTGGGTTGAGTCTTGATTGACCGTTTCTTTCTAGATCTGCCCTAGATAGATGCTTTGGGACCCCTGAGAGTTTATTACCCAGTAACTGGTAATATTCTTCTAAAATTTGCAGTTTGTTACTTCTTGCCCAATACCCGGCAAAAGTAACCATTTTCTCTCCCCAGCGGATTCATTTTCATGTTTCCCCTGGAATTTAATCCTTGATATGTTAATCTTAACTGATGACAGGTTTTCTTCTCTTTTCGGTCTTCTACCCAGTAACCGGTAGTTGTAAATCCTTCTTTTTCTCCCCTTATAGAGCTTATCCTTGATATGTTCACTTTAACTAGTGACGAATATCCTCTTTGTCGTCTTCTATTCACTAAGTGATAGATATAGTCCCTATTTCTTCACCCCGGAGTCTATCCTTAATATGTTTATCTTAACCGGTAACGAATATTCTCTTTGATGGTATTCTATCCAGCATTCGATAAATGTAATTCCTACTTTTTGTTCAGGTGGTCTATCTTTGATATGTTCATCTTAACCGATGACGGGTATCCTCCTTAGCATCCCCAGAGAGTTAATCCTTGATATGTTCATCCTAACCAATGACGGGTTTTCTTCTCTTTGCGGTCTTCTGCCCAGTAACTGGTAGTTGAAAATCATATTTCTGCAGTTTTCCCCAAAAAGGCTATTCTTACCCAGTAATCGGTAATGAATTCACCTTCCTAGTGGCCCTCAGTGAGTCATCCTTGATATGCTCATCCTAACCGATGACGCGTGTCCTCTCTGTCAAATCTGTATTATCTCCTTACCTAGTAACAGGTAGTGGATAATAGGTTTATGCTCCTCCTGTGTTGAAGTTTATTTCTTCTCTAGTTGACTTGAGTGCGTATTTCTTTAGTGAAATCATTTTTCCTACATGAGTCAATACTTCGATTTTATTCTGACCTATTTGTTTCCCCTGCAGTTGTTCTTTTGTTTCCCCAGCTGAGTCTTTCCATTTCTTATAGAATTCCTCTAGTCCTCCAGCAATTTTAAGTTATAGTCTGGCCTATGCACAACCTTTTTATCCCCTCAGAGTCTCTGTTTCCTCAGTGATTTTTCCTTATGGAATGCATTCTACTCCTGCGGACCTTCGATCTCTCTGATTTCTTTTCCTTTGTGGCACCATTTCCCCCACAAAGAATTTGCTTTTACATTCATATCAGATACATCATGAGGTCTCTTAGGGACCAAAATTTGTTTCTATATGTTCTTATTAAATCTTGTTCTATTGAGTCGAAGCGAAGATTTTAACCTTCACCTCCTCAGCTAGAACGTTCTTAAATAGGGGCAGTTGGGATCATACCATCTCATCATATGCATTGGCATTGGGATCATACCAAATTTTGACCCTAAGATCCCTCATGCCATCTCATCATATGCATTGGCATTGGGATCATACCTTGGCATCCTCCTTATCCTTCATTCATTGGGTTTTTATTGGGAGAGATCATCAAGCACTATGAGATTGTATCATACTTTGTATTTTATCATCTTTACTAACCAAAAAAACCAAAAAATATGTCTTTGCATTTGTCTAACTCTTTTGTAGGTATGGCACTTGATAACCTTTTGATCTATCAAGCACACATCTAAGGTTAAGACCCTCATTGCTAAGAGCTCAACCAAGAAATGATCCATAATGGCTCTAGGCATCATATATGAGTCCCCATGATCTTTGCATGTTATTTTGATCAAGAATTCTTCAAGAGTTTAGAATTGGTTTGCCTTGGAAACCCTAATTCCACTAGGTATCTTGTGTAAATTCTTCAACAAGCTTCTTCAACAATTGATCAAATATTTCAAGGGACACTTCTAATTTCATCATCTTATGCATATATGATCTCCCAAGAGTCCAAAGAGTCAAGAGAATTGCAAGTTAGCAAGGTGGTTGATGGTAGTTGACCAAAGGAATTCATCTAATCAAAACTTGGGTCACATAGACCATATCCCCTGCACTTTTTATCATATGAAAATTATTCTAAGAGAAAGTTACTCTAAATGACATTGCAAAAAACTTTCATTTTGAGGTCTAGAACTATTTTTGCTTGGAAAGTCATTTTTTATGTTGAAAGATTATACGTCATTTTGTATAAACCCTAATTTGGGGGTCAACTTCCCAAGGCCATAACTTGCTCAATTTTTATGAGATGAAATATTTCCAAGTTGCACAATCCAATTCAAGGTGTTTACTTCAACTTTGTAGTTTAGAGGAAGATCTAAATCAACTTTTATGAGCCTGTGATATGAGGATACATTATAAGTCATTTTGGACCAAAATCATTGAACAAGTGATTTTCCTCAACTTCAAAAATGCATAACTCACTCATTCTAAATCCAAATGATTCCAAATTGGTGACCATTTTGAATTTCTTGGAAATAGATACAACTATTATGAAGACACTCTTCTCATTTGGAGCTCACATAAAATGTTAAGCAAGGTGGAATAATTGAATATGTGACTTGAAACTTCCACCTCAAAATGCATCATGATACAAGTTCAAAATGGAAAAGTGTTCAACAAAAGAGTTGTTCCTCTTAATCTAAGCTTTCCAAATAGTCCTAATTCATTTATTTTGGACTAAGTTTGATAGGTCTAAGCATGGTGTAAACATACCTATATTAATTGGCAAGATCAATACTTCAAATGTCCAAATAACTTTGCCTTGCCATTCAAGCTTCATACATACCTCATTTCAATTCATTTTGGACCTAAATGGATTGCTTCATGGGTCTACACACTCCAATGCAATCATGTTTATTACATTACCAAATTTGGACAATTTTTCAAGTGTCCAAATAACATTTCCTTTTGTTATAAATAGAGGTCCCCTGCATCAATTCAAAGGACCCTTGCTCGCCAGCTTTTCCCCCAATCTTCCAAACCCTCTTAATTCAAACGAAAACCTGAGAAATTTCATTTGAAATTTAAGTTTGAATCTCACTGTTTGGAGATTCAAAAACTCCAGGATCCAGAGCTTTACATTGTTCTTAAGCCACTTCCACAAGCTCCATAAGCAAGATCAAGCACGAATTGAAGCAAGAGAGATCCAGTTCTGCACAACATTGAAGGTATTTTTCCATATTTTTCTTCTCTTCATTTCTCTCTCAATTCTCATCAACTCTCTTGGATCCTTGGTTGTCTGAAGTCCTACCAATGTAGGCAACAAGATTGAGTTTCTTTAAGGTCAAATCAAAGCAACTCAGTTGACACACCTCAAAATTCAACTCCACATATCTCAATATATATTTGGAGTTAGTTAAAATTGAGGTGATATTCGTGATCTACGCTATTTTATCTTTAAGATCATGTCCTCTTTTTTCATTTATGATGTGGTGATGACTGAACTAGTCTGGCTAGGGTCATCAGAGAAGATGACTGACCTATGGCTTCGCCGATGCGTTGGAAGCGTTCAGAGCTATTAGATGAGTTTGAAATGTTTTAATAAAGAGAGTACATTGTGATTACGAGGCGTGTGGATGTTTGACTCAAGTGCATCATGGAACGCGCGCGCTCCACCACTTGATCTTTCACCTAAATTAATGAGGCAGATCAAGTGGTCCACGTTTTTTTTATTATCTTAATTTATTTTTTATTCTTTTGATTTTCATTAATTCATATTAATTTTATTATTGATCCAATAAATATGAGAGTTTCACCAAAAAATTTCAAATAAAATCCATAGCTGGATGATCATGAATTTACCGCTATAATTGGATCAACCAAGAATCAAGGGTTTAATGTGAGTCATGAGCATGGAGTCGCATTAAGAACCATCCTAAAGGAGTGTACTAAGGATAAAAGCATGTAGATCATGTTCTAAAAAAGTTCTCAGAGTCTTAATTTCATCTATCGGATATTACAGGTTAGGATGACTAACTCATCAACCCATAATATTCTCAAAGAAACTCCTCAGAGTGTAGTATCATGTAACAACTGTTATAAAGTCTACACTTAAAAGAGTCTCCGCACTATGTCCTAAACAGGCCAAGTTGGGTTAAATGTTCTACGGTTCTCAGATTCTCGGACCCCAAATCAGAGAAAGTAATGCCTAACCACAAATAGCTTGTATGACATTCATAACTCCAAACGGGTCTCCACTGAGTAGATGGGTCTCAAGCCAACTTGTTAAGGACTACTCCACACAAGTCGAACATGACTATAACATCTTCATATCTTAATTGGACTCAAGTTCGGGTTAGAACTTATCTCATCACTCAGAGATCACTAAGCACAACAAGTAGATTATATCACACATACAAATATACAAACATCAAATATACAATTATATACACATAAAAAAGTAGGCTAAACCCAATGAGGACTACTCCCCAGCAGAGTCTCCACTTAATTTCTGTAGCGGTAAATTCATGACCATTAAGCTATGGATAAACTTAACGTCAATAAAACTAGAGCTGCCACCGCGCTTTTATTGTTTCCAAAGGAAAAGGGAAAAGTACGAACAAAACCCAAAGATAAGAAGTTTTCGAATCAAAACTAATAAAATGTCAGAGATTACAAGTAAGGGGGTTGGTTACACAGAGGGAAGGTGTTAGCACCCAATGTTTCTTAGGTACTACTAGGGAGCCCTTTTTTATGTGTGTATGTGTTTCGGTATAAAAGATGTTTGAGAAAATTAGAATGTAGGGATGAGAAAAGAATTCATTGATTATATTTTTGTGTTTGACAAGACCTTCAGACTTGTGCCTACGTACCAACATAAAAATGAGGGATCAAAACCTCGTAGTTTGTGGTATCAATATCAAAGTGAGTGAATTGCTTTAAATTAAAATTTAAGTTTGAAAGAGGAAAAAAGGCCTAAAAGAGTTTGAATGAGTGTTAGTTCTTTTTGTCTTTTGAAAGTTTAAGTCAATATGGTTATATTTATTTACAAGTTTGATTTAAGAAAGGATTTTTAAAATGCAATGGCATAAGGCCAAAGTTTCTAATTTGCAATAAAGAGTGTAAGTTTTGAAATCACAAGCAAAGAAGATTTTGAAAAAAGAGGGAGAGATTTGAAATTTAAGAAATTGGAGGAGATTAAGAGATTAATCCTAAGCAAAAATTTAAAAGTTAAGAGTTGAAAATATTTGACCAATGGGATGCAATCCAATAGACAAGAATGTCATATAGAAACCCACTTTTCCCTTGGACTTTAGGATCAAGCAATATCAATACACAAATAGAAATATGAAGAGAAGGGCATCAAATAATGATAGCCACATCCAAGCTAACAAATTCATAATCTTCTTCATAATCTTCCCCATGTATCAAATGGCATACTCCTTTAATGGCTCAGAATAAGGCATTAGACGCAGGTTCAAAGTAACATTTGCATCAAGACCATGTAGCAGATGAACTTAAATGGGTCCCAATACTTGCATCAGATGAAAGCTCACTTCCTAATGACTTGGTTTTAGAAAAGTTGGCATTGGCCAAGTCCTTTTTGCATAGGGAATGTTGCCTAATTCTAAGTCCAGGTCTCAGATCAAATCCAAAAGTCCACACAAACATTTTTTAGGGTTTTTGTTGTTTTTTATGTACTTTAAGGTCCTAAGACCATAAACACAAACAAAATACAAAACAAGCATATTGTAACACCTCAAAATTTGCCCTCCTCTCTTGGGACTAGCATAATATATTACATATCATTTTTAGGTCATTAGGCATTGCATATTGCATATCATGTGGTTACATTGTGCAAGCTATACTCCTAAGTCTTGGTCAGAAGATGAGGAAGTCAAAGTGCAAGCTAGGGTTTCATTGGACTAATCAGTGATCATCTGAGGATGTGGAGGTCCAGATTAGGGTTTTGTGGTTCTCAAGGATATTGGTCTTCATCTTGATTGAAGTGATACATCATCATCATCATGCTCTTGATATCATCAAGTGTTGAAGCACATTTCTTGAGATTAGGGTTTTGACCACTGGTTAACCCTAATCAGGTGCATTGGGCCAATCAGGGCATGATCAGGAGGTGGGGTCTATGAGGTATATGAGGATCATCTTATGTTTATATGGAGCTAATTGAGGCTAGGGTTTCATCCTTGAGCCATTTCATCAGAGAATTGGGGCTCAGATTGATCAGTGCTATGCCAAATACATCTATTAGTTGAGAAAGTCAACTGTGGTCAACTGTGCTTGATTTTATGGATTTGGAGGTGGAAATGAGTTGGATACACTTCAATCATGTTGGAACAAGTGTTATTTGACATTTCAAAGCTTAAGAATGGAGAAAATCAAGTCAGAACAAAAACTGCCAAAAATAGAAAGTGACTTGTAATGGAAGTTTCCAAAAATGGAAAGTTTTTGACCTCAAAATTACATGTCCAAGGAAGCTTCAAATGAAAATTTGTTCAACATGAAAGTTGTAGATCTTGTTCTCACCTTTCCAAAAAGTCCAAGAACTTGAAAATCCCATGCATGGTTGACAAGTTATGGTCCATTCAATTTCAAAAATGACCCATAATCAGAGGGGCATGACTTCCACATGGAGTGTCCAAATGGGATGATCTTTTTATGTGCAAACTCTATTTGACATGTACTTTCATGGTGCATAATTGGAATTCATCAAAAATGGTCAATGCAAAAAGTCAATTTTCAAGTGTACAGTTAAAGAATCCAGGGGCAAAATGGTCCAACTTGAGAAATAATGAGAATTTTGGAATGGGGATTTTTGCAACACCTCACAAATGCAATTTGAAAATTGTTGGAATCATCATAACATGTCAAGGTGCAATGGTTGGACAATTCACTTTTGAACTTGCACTTGAAAAATACATTTCATGCCATGACATGGTGAAAATCAAAATTACATGGCCAATGAAGATGGGACAAGTTGCAACAGCTCATGACAGATATTTAGAGCATGTGTGAGCTGGCAATGAGCTGTCACAGAGCCCATATGAAAATACCATTTTGCCCTTGCCTTTGAAAGTGACATTTTGCTAATCATATTTCATTTTGCTAATTAAGGTGATTAAGGCTTGATTAATTGGAGGTATATATTCCTAATCATAACCAACTTCTAACAGAATCATCAATCACAAGAAATCACAACCTCTCTTCCCTCCAATTTCTCAAAATCTCTCAAGAACACATCAAGCAAAACTCCATCAACCTCTTCCAATTCTCCATCAATTTGTGTAATTCTTTTTGATCCAATCTCCATTCATCTTCCTCTGGATCTGTTTTGGAAAAGCAACCTCAAAGGACTTCAAATTTGCAACTGTCCAAGTGATGTGCATCCATGGCTTTTGAAGAATTCGTGGATTAGAAGCAAATTCAATCGAACCTGAGCACTTCATTCAACTTCTTGAAGCTTATACTCCATCTGTTTTGGATCAAGAAGCGCAAACATCACACGAATCGCCACTGCCATCTCAAGGTACTTCAAAATCGAAACTCATGATATGATGAATTGGTATATGCTTCTTGTAGTGTGCGCAGTGTAGAATCCAATGATGCAATTGGTTTTAGAAATGGTGGAACATAGCTCGAGTTATTTTGATTTGAAGTTAGGATGTGAAAACCTAATCCGTTCGATTCAAGAAATTTAGGAACAATTAGACAAAATCATGTGCATATTCATAATCCTGACATCGAGACCTTTCCAACGAGTATTAGTTTGTAAATTTTCATTGAGTTTTGAGGTTTGAGTGTTCTTGAGCAAATCTGGAAAACGATGATGAAGATGATAGATTTTCTGGAAATTTAGGCGTTTGATCCGTTTTTGTGCATTGCCGTTTTCAAATCGTGTTTGCCGCGCCAAAGCTGACCAATCGCGTGCCTCCACTGCATTACTGAAACGCATGCGTTTTGGTCTGGGAGGGGATAATTACCAGTTTGCCATTAATTAACTTAATTAAATTAAAACATTCAACAAATATTTAATAAATCACATAAATCTTAAAAAATTCATAAAAAATATTTTAATAATCAGAAAAATATGAGGGTTTTTTTGTTGGATTCCACTTTTTCCCTAGAATTTTATGAGTATGATTTTAAATGTTGTGCATGGTGAATTGTTGACTTTGCTTAGGGATGTTTGACTTGTATGCATTTTTGACATGTTCTACCATTTTCAATGTGAAATACTCATACCTTAAAAGAAATTCTTGAAATTTTTTGTGGTGATTCTAGACATGTTGCTGGTGATTTACATATAAAGTTTGTGAATTTTGGATACTTGTGGAGTGAGTTATGATTTTTTGAACTTAGGTGTGACAATTTGTGTCACACCTAGCTAGGTCAACTTCATGAATATTTTTGCCTGGCCTGTGATTGTTGGAATGGATTGAAATTTTACATGGATGATCATTGATATGTTGAGATGTTATGTGAATATTTCTGGATTTTTCCATGGCATTTTCCATTTGATTGATAATTTTCTTCACTGTTGGCTCATTTTGAAGCACTGTGTGACACATGTTTGTATATTGTTTGTGAAATGCTCATATGGTATTGGATGAAAGTGAAATTTGGTGTGCTGATTATAGACACATTATAGGACATCCCTGTTTTGGTCCCATTCATTTCTTAATTGTTATCACTCTGTTATGAATTTTTGAAGTTGATGCATGTGTTGATGCTATGAATTGGCTTACATAATTGTGTCTGGATTTCTTGATTTTCATTGACCTAGTTCTTTTTGTCCAATTGAGCTGAAAATTGACATGCTATACCTTGAATATGTCCTGTTGAGTTGTGAATTATTTGAGGATTTTTGGAATTATTTTGGTATGCTTTTGATGGAATTCATTCTGTTTGGACATTGGATGTTGCATTTAACCTAGTTTGTGATGTTTTGGTCATGAAATGAATATGATGAATGATGTGAGTATGGGATCAATTGCATTTGCTTTCTATTTGCATTAATTTGGTTTTGGTTGAGAATTGTTTGCTGTTTAGAATTTTTTCTCCCTTTTGGACCCTAGGCGTGGCCTAGTGGTCCAGTTTCTCACATTTGGTTTGACTTTTCAGGATGAAATGCACAAAGCTTAAGGAGAATGATTCAAGTCAATAAAATTGAATTTGTTTGATGTGGAGAACTAACATAACTTTGTTTTGTAGGTTGTGAAGCTTGAGATTGAGCTTGTAGCTTGCATTTATGTGCTTGTGTTGTTTGTATAGTCTGACTGATTAACATTTGCTGTTTACTGTTTGTCTGTCTGAGTACTGATGATACTTGATTGATTTCAGGTACATTTAGTTGCTTACAGTTCTTTAAGAACTTGCTTGCTGCTGCTTGGTTTTTAAACCACTTGAGGTAGGACTTCTATTCTTCATGTAGTCTGGAGACCCGGCCTGTTATTTGGCCGGGCAAACTGTCTGAAGTCCTCCTTAAGAGGCGATGTTTGTGATTGTTTAATATTGTGCCTAAGCAGGTGAAGTCCTCTATGAGGCAATTGGTGGAAGCCAAGGGATATGCAATCTATCCCCCACTATTCTGTGAGTCGTCCCTCTGCTCACACGTCGGTGTGTTGATGCATTGGGACACAAACCCAAGATCTCGTGCTGTTGCACAATCGAGTCAGAGTCTTTGAGCGTAGAAGGGTCCCTCCATTCTGGACCCACGCTCCTTTGTCTAAAAGCTCTCCCTGGTCAGGGATAAGAGCTGTGAGGTCTCATCCTCACTTCACCTTTTCATCTGCTTCACCTTAGCCTCGTAATGGCAAGGTTAAGAGCGAGCAATACCCATGTACAGATGAGTTGCTTCGGCAGTCAAACCCATTGTGTGAGCCTCACTTGATTGGTTATAGTGTGTGCTATAGAAATATTTGTTTGAAATGCTTGGGTTGTTCTGTTTGTATGCTTGTATGCTTGCTTCTTTCCTGGATAGGATTAGTTTGCAATTGTGCAAGTAGGTAGAAACCTGAACGTAGGGTAACGATTCATGACAACACTAGGCTCGAGTCCAGCTCCCTGGTAGTGTGTCTTCCCTTGGTTTCTGACTAGATTTTCTTCCCCTTGAGGGGGAACTACATCGCCCTGATCCTTGTTCCAGACGAGGTATGTAGGCAGGTGGTCGTGCGAGACCACTCCGGGCACTTTTTTTTCTTTTTGTGTGTGTTTACTTGTTATCTGATTGTGTGTTTGGTTCGGATGCCGACGTAAGTCCAGTGATTGGCGGTCGGGCTCCACGTTTGCCCTTTTGGATGTGTTTTGGTTCGGATGCTGACGTAATTCCATCGAGTGGTTGTCGGGCTCCATGTTTGCCATCTGGTAGTGCGTTTTGTGTTGTTTGGCGTGCGTAAGCCGAACTACAGTGGCTCTGATTCTCGTTCCAGACGAGATATGTAGGCATAGGACGCGATGTCCTATCGAGCTCCCTTCTCCTAACCCCACCTGCGTTCCCTGTGTGTGTGTGATGTTTTAGCAACCTATTCTTTATTTTAGAACGTGGATCCCGTCGAGTACGACGGACGTGAGGGGTGCTAATACCTTCCCCTTGCGTAACCGACTCCCTTACCCTTTCTCTTTGGTCGCGAGACCATTTCCTTTCCAGGTTTCTCTGAGCGTTTCCTTTCCCTATTTTGGGATAAATAACGCGCAGTGGCGGCTCTGTGTTGTGTTTTTATTTGAGTCCCGCCGGTTGTTTTTCGCGGATGCGACACATATACAATCAAAATATAATCACAATATATGGCTCAATTGAGCAAAGTGAAAATGACATTAAAATAAACAAGTTAAATGATATGTAAAATGACAAATGATAAATGGTTTTAATTTAAAGTTCATAAAAGAAAATGACTTGAAACTAAAAGTTAGTCAACTGGTTAGTGAATTAGAAGTTAGTGGAGTTTTACTTTTCAATTGTTTAAGTCATTCTTTTGAGAACACTCAACCCTCTATTCACAAGCATGGATCCTTGAACCAAGACATCTTCCAAAGGAAGGAAAAAAGGCCAAGTTTCCACAAAATACCATGAAAGGGGGGAGACTTACAATCTCACTTACTAGAATGCTATGCCTTTTGTGTCAAAATTTAGTGCTATGTTAAGCAATTGTAATTGGACTTATGTAGAAGTCACAACTATCTGAGGTCGGGCAATAATTTTTTTTGGTCTTAATGTATGTTAGAGATATGGTATAATGAACCATACTCATAAAACATACCACACACAAAAATAAAATGATCAAAGGATGGACCTAATCTCATCCATACTTGTATTGGTTCATGAACCAATTAGCCTTAGGATATTGAGATGTGATTGGCCAATGAGAGGAGTGAGATAGAAAGGGTTTGGAGATGAAGAGGGAGGGGAGATGAGACAAACACAAATTAATCATGGGAGGAATTTTATCAAATTAAAATCATTAATTCATTTTGGGAGATGAAATGTACATTTCATCAATCCCATAAATCCAATGATTTTAATCCAACAAAAGTCAAACCAACCTTGACCAACGCCCAAACACAATAGTCAAAGTCCATAAGTCAATAAAAATGGCTCAATACAATTTATCTCAATTAAACAAATTAAAAATCAATTAAAAATACATCAAATTAAATTATGTTTTACCAAAAACCTAAAACCTCTTCAAAACACCAAATAAATGGCCAAGAGATTTATCATAGGTCAAACTAGGTCAAAGGACCTTGGAGAAAAAATTTCACTATTTTTAAAAAGTCAGAAGTATTTTTAAACATTTAAAAATATGCGTAAAAATAATTAAATCATGAAAAATATCAATATTGATCCAAAAAATAATTTTAATTCAGAAAATGAAAGAGTAAAATATTTGAATTTTTTTGGTGAAAGTCCCATATTTTTTGGATTAATAATGAAATTAATATGAATTAATAAAAATAAAGCAAAAAAAATGAAAATTCAAAAATACAAAGTTACGTGGACCATCTGATCTCCCTCATTAATTGAGGTGGCAAATCATATGGTCCAAAGTGCGCGTTCCATGTGGCCTTGAGTCAAATGACCAACGCACGTGGTAATCACAACCAACTCCCCAGATTAAAACATTTTGAAAGGATCATGTGGTTGACAAGCTTGCCAACACATCGCCGGAGCCAAAGCTCCGGTCTTCTTCTCTGGTGGACCTCACCGGACTGGTCCACCTACAACCATCACCAAAATGAAAAGGCAAGACATGGATTTAAAAAAAATGCTCAGGAGCTCGAATTTGGCCTCAATTTTGTCTAACTCCAAGTATATAAGAAGATACGGGGAGTTAAATTTTGAGGATTATGAATTGAGTTGCTTCGATTTGATCTCAAAGCAACTCAATCGTATTGCCTATATTGGTAGGACTTCAGACAACCAAAAATCAACAAGAATAGTGGACAAATAAGAGAGAATTGAATAGTGGAAGTTTATGAAAATTCACCTTCGAGTTGATCCAATTTGACTTGATCTTGATCTGGATTTGATTGCTTTCTCCTCCTCTTGCTTGCAGAAACCAAATGAACTGAAAATGCAAGTGAATTTCTGAAGTTTGAACATCCAAACAGATGGTGAATTTCAAGCTCGATTTCACAAGAATGCTCAGAAAATTCTATGGTAGTGAGGGTTTGCAGAGGTCTAGTAAAGCTTGGGCAAGGTGTTGATGATGAATTTGAAGCCTTAAGCTTGTTTAAATAGGCAATGTGTTTGATATTTGCACAACTTGAAAATTGGACAAAAATAGTAATTCACTTGCATGGGTGCATGGGCAATCATTTAAGCCTCAAGAGTGATGCAGTCCAACTCCAAATCATGTACAAAGTCTGCTGAAATCATTGTGTGGAAGCATGCAAATGGAAATGATCATGTGCAGTTTAATCTTGCAAAAACACTTCCCATAATGAAGCCATGCGGAAGTCCTTCAATTTTGTTCCAAATGAGATTATCTTGGATGTTTTAGAAAGGTGAGATCAAGGGGAACAACTTTCATGTTGAACACCTTTTCATTTGAATCTTGGATCTTTATGAATGTTAAGGTGGAAGTTTGGGAAATCAAACATATTTGAAAATTTTCTAAGTCCCAAGTCAAATATTCACTTCTTCCACCTTGAATAACTTTTTCTATGGACTTCAAATGAGAAACGTTCCTTCATAAAAGTTGTATCTCTTTCAAACCTGTTCAATTTGGTCACAAATTTTACCTTATTTGGATTTTGCATGAAGGAGTTATGCATTTTAGAAGTTGGGGAAAATCACTTGTTCAATGGTATTTGCCCAAAATGACCTATAATGTTTCCTCTTGGAATATGCATTTTCAAGTTGAATTTGCACTTGCTCTAAACATCAAAGTTGAATTAGACATCTTGAAATTGATCACGGAATTTGAATGACTTTCATCTCATAAAATTGAGCAAGTTAAGGCCTTGGGAAGTTGACCTCCAAACTAGAGTTTAGACAAAATAACCTATAATCTTTCACCATAAAAAATAACTTTCCAAGAAAACCTAGCTCTTTACCTAAACATGAAAGTTGTTTGGAATGTCATTTAGAGTAACTTTTATCTTGTAATCATATTCGTATGACAAAAATTGTAGGAGATAGGATCTAGGGAACCCCAGTTTTGACGAGTTGACTTTCTCTGGTCAACCACCATGAACCCTCTTGCTAGCTTGAAATTATCTTGACTTTTGGGACTCATGGAGGATAATATATGCATAAGATGATGAAATTTGGAATATCCCTTGAAATATTTGATCAATTGTTAAAGAAGTCACATAAGATACCTATATGAATTAGGATTTCCAAGGCAAACCAACTCCAAACTCTTGATCATTTCTTGATAAAAATAACATGTGAAAATCATGGGGATCCATATATGATACTTAGAGCCATTGTAGACCAGTTCTTGATTGAGCTCCTTGCATTGAGGGTCTTAAATACTAGATATAAGCTTGGTAGAGTATAGGTGAACATGCACACTACCTACAAAAGAGTTAAACTATACAATGACATATTTTTGGCATTTGGGTTACTAAATAATGAAAAATGAAGTATGATACAATCAAATGTGCTTGGTGATCTCTCCCAATGAAAACCTAATGAATTAGGGGTAAGGAGGATGCCAAGGTGTGAACCCAATGCTAATGCATATGATGAGATAACATGAGGAATCTAAGGGTAAAAATTTGGGTCTTGCAGTATCCTAAGAAAGGAAGAAAGGGAAACTGCCTAAACAAATCTGGTGATGTTCTCTCTTTCTCTAACTCTTTAAGTTCTGCATAAATTGAGTCTTGTGTGAAACTAATTATAAACTTAATCTCACTTAATTATTGTGCATTAAAGTTGTTCGATAAATTGGTGCAATCACTTTGATTGCAACTAAGGAAAATTTTGCACAGTTAATTTTAGTGAAACTGAGACTTGGTGTGGAGTGCACACCAAGTGTTTGATAAAATTAACTTCACACAAATGTATCAATATTTTACTTTTTCTCGTATTATGTTATCTCATCATTAGTGGTAACTATATCAAGGATTGGTGTAATTAATCAATTGATTATGATAGTTGTTGATTATCTTTATCTTAGTCATTCCATTTGGTTTCACACATATCCGATCTTTCTATTAACGGATCGTTTAGACGATTATGGTCTAGGGAGCTTTCGCAACCTTTAAAAACAATTTTAAAAGGTGCTAAATTTTAAATATTGATCTATTCACCCCCCCCATCTAGATCCATACTATCTTCTAACATTTACATCCCCTATATGGCCAACCATTTGAACATTGATAGTGTCAAAGGATTGAAATGGGATTTCATGTACCTCATCCCCTTATTCCACATACCGTAATGACACCAAGTTCTAACCATAATATCTTCTTCGCCATCCACAACCACTAACTTGTTATTTGTAACACCCCTACTAATGTAACACCCCCTTTTCTACCCCAAATTATTTAGCATATAATCAGAGTAAATAAGCACGCATATAAAGAAAAGGGCGTCACATCGACGTTTTCGAAACATAAAACTTTCAAAAACCAACAATACACCTGGTCATTCAAAATAACACATTTTACTCATCATGAATATTCAAGCAATATGGGTTCGCAGCGGAAAATAAAGAATACTCATGTATTTCATAATATGATCCATGTCCCATACCATGATCATCTCTCAATAATCACTTCAAATAAAATAAAACAATTAATGGCATAAAGCATATCAACATAAGATATGAGTTCAATACCACTAATCTACCCAGTGTTACATGACCAGAGCATTGACTCATCACCTAATTTCAAACTAAATACGGAAACTCTCCAGCTATTCTTGAGCGAGCTACCGTCCACCTACTCCAGCAATACTACTCTGTAGTATCTGCACGATACCCATGTAAAGGTAACATTCAAACAGAAAGGGTGAGAATTCCAAAATCATTATGAAATAGCATAATAAGGCACAATGAATTAAAACACAATTTAAGAATTCGTCACATTGGTATAATCACGTCAATAATATTAACCAACAATCATCTCACATATTTCAAACATACATCGCATTCACATCAATACATGCATTCAATGATCACATAACTATGGGCGACTCAATGCAAGACAATGTGACTCCATGCATGTGGTACCTCAATGTGAACTCAATGTTTCACCGCTTTCCGATTCAATATCTAGAATCCAAGCCACGCTTCCGATCCGGACAAGACCAAAGCCCTACGTCTGTTTCCAATGAAGGATCACCGCTTAAAACTATGCCTAATCCCAATTAAGGATTAAAGTCTGCTACGTCTGTTTCCAATGAAGGATCACCGCTTAATACTACGCCTGATTCCAAGTAAGAATCAACGTCTGCTCATGTGAACCCACAGTGTCACCACTTCCACAATGAAGTCAACCATGCTATGAATGAATGCACACATACCAACACATATGCAATTAAGACCATCTATACCGTCTTAACATTCCACATATCACCATGACTCACAATTGGTACATATACACATTCATCACCACACATCATTCATGATTACATATACACATCCATTACCATAAATCATTCACAATTCAATAATGGTATACATACATATTCATACAATATTTTATTCACCAATTTATGCCAACCATCAAATAGGTACACATAGATTTCATTCCAAAACGCACACAACAATTAAATATCAATTTTTCAGTATTATAACAGTGTTAACCGGTTAACGCCCTGGGTTAACCGGTTAACGCAAAACAGAATGCGCTTCTTGGCAATTTATAACAGTGTTAACCGGTTAACGCCCTGGGTTAACCGGTTAACGCAAGACAGAATTCAATTTTCTCACTATCGTAACAGTGTTAACCGGTTAACACCCTGGGTTAACCGGTTAACGCAAAACAGAAAGCTGTTCCTGCGCTAACACGAAACAGAATGCAGATTTCCCCGCATTTTTCATTGTTGGAGGACTTCCGGACCTCCGATTTCGATTCCGTAAAAAGCTACACGTTCAGAAAATTATGACTCATCCAATTATATATTCATTCACAGTTTTAGCATAATTTAATTATCACAATTCAAGAGTATTTATCAATACCTAATAATTCCAAAACCATGTCAATTAAGGATTTCAACCTAAATCATGTTCCTACCCATTGACCCAATTATACCAAGCCATAATAATAAGGATTTCCCCCCTTACCTTGTAAATATGATGGAAACCCTGACTCCTCTTTACTTTTCCTCTCCTCTTTCGCTATTGCCTTCAGTGCTCAAGTGAATTCTAATTCTCACTCTCTTCACTCTTACTATTTATAATAGTATTCTAGTTGGGCTTAAATCATCTAATTTAATCACTAGGCCCAATAATACCTAATATTTAAATACCTCTATTTAAATTTAAATAATTAACCACTCACTATGCAACCAATTTAATTAATTAATTCTATTATTTCACTATTTCTCATATCCACTAGATAATGAATTAATACACCAATGAATTAATTAACACTCCACATAATTAAATTAAAATAATAATAATAATAGTATAATAATTCAATACTAAAAAAATGGGTTGTTACAACTCTCCCCCACTTAAAAGATTTTCGTCCTCGAAAATTTACCTCAAACGAACAACTCCGGATATGATTCCCTCATCTTATCCTCGAGTTCCCACGTAATATTTCCATTGGCGACTCCGCCCCATATCACTTTTACCTAAGCAATCTCCTTACCACGAAGCTTCTTCACTTCTCGATCTTCAATCCGCACAGGTGATGTATCAACCGTCAAATTATCCCGTACTTGCACATCATCTAATGGAACAACATGCGATGGATCCGCAATGTACTTCCTCAATTGAGACACATGCAATACATCATGAAGATTAGAAAGTGATGGTGGTAAAGCAACCCGATATGCCACTTCACCTATCCTCTCGGAAATCTGATAAGGACCAATGAAACGCGGCGTCAACTTACGCGACTTCAAAGCTCTACCAACACCCGTTACTAGCGTAACTCGAAGAAACACATGCTCGTCTTTCTCAAACTCAAGAGCTTTCCTCCTCTTCTCATGATAACTCTTTTGATGACTCTGAGAAGCCTTCATCTTCCCTTGAATCATCTTAATCTTATTTGTAGTCTTTTGAATCAACTCGGGTCCAACCACAACACTCTCTATCGATTCGTACCAACATAAAGGAGTTCTACACCTTCTGCCATAAAGAGCCTCAAAAGGTGCCATTCCAATGCTCGAATGGAAACTGTTATTATATGTAAACTCGATTAAAGGCAAGAAACTATCCCAATTTCCTCCTTGTTCCAAAACACAAGACCTCAAAAGATCTTCAAGTGACTGAATAGTCCTCTCCGTTTGACCATCAGTTTGCGGATGATATGCTGAACTCAAACGCAACTTCGTACCCAAAGCACTTTGCAAACCTTCCCAAAATCTCGAAGTGAACCTCAAATCTCTATCTGAAACAATACTCGATGGTATGCCATGCAAACACACAATTCTCTCGACGTACAACTTAGCAAGTCTCTCCATCGAATAATCCATCCTCATCGGAATAAAATGAGCACACTTCGTCAGCCTGTCCACAACGACCCAAATCGCCTCACAATCACTCGATGTTCTTGGTAAGCCCGAAACAAAATCCATAGAGATACTATCCCACTTCCACTCGGGAATAGATAACGATTGCATCAAACCAGATGACTTTTGATGTTCAATCTTTGACTTTTGACAAGTCAAACATGAATACACAAATTCCACTACATCCTTCTTCATACCTTGCCACCAAAACATTTTCCTCAAGTCTTGATACATCTTAGTAGCACCAGGATGAATACTCAGGCCACTTCTATGCCCTTCCTCAAGAATCCTCTTTCTCAAATCCATAACATTCGGAACACACACTCGATCACGACACCTCATGATACCATTCTCATCAATCCGTAAGTCACCACCTTTACCTTGGTTAATCAATGTCATAACATCGACCAACTTCAAATCTGACCTCTGACCTTCTCTAATCTCGTCAAGAATGTCACACGTAAGCTTCAACATCCCAAGCTTAACACACGAAGACGTCGCTTCACAAACCAAACTCAAATCCTTAAATTGCTCCAACAATTCAAACTCTCGCATCATCAACATAGACATATGCAATGACTTCCTACTCAATGCGTCGGCTACAACATTCGCCTTCCCAGGATGATAATTTAAACCAAAATCATAATCCTTCAAGAATTCCAACCATCTCCTTTGCCTCATATTCAATTCTTTCTGATCGAACAAGTACTTCAAACTCTTGTGATCACTAAACACATCAAACCTCGATCCAAACAAGTAATGCCTCCAAAGCTTCAACACAAACACAACGGCGGCCAACTCTAAATCGTGCGTCGGGTAATTCTTCTCATGAACTTTGAGTTGCCTTGAAGCATAAGCTACCACTTGCCCCTTTTGCATCAGAACACCTCCCAAACCCAACAAAGAAGCATCGCAATACACCACGAAGGTTTCTAACGGATCCGGTAAAATCAAAATAGGAGCCGTAGTCAATCTCCTCTTAAGCTCTTGAAAATTCGCTTCACACTGCGAAGTCCAAATGAAAGCTTGACCCTTCCTAGTCAACTGCGTCAACGGTAACGACAACTTAGAAAATCCCTCAATGAACTTCCTATAATAACCAGCCAAACCAAGGAAACTTCGAATCTCAGCAACAGACTTAGGAGCTTCCCACTGAGATACAGCTTCGATCTTCGTAGGATCCACAGAAATTCCACCGCTCGAAATCACATGTCCAAGAAAACTTACTTCACTCAACCAAAATTCACATTTAGAGAGTTTAGCAAACAACTTCCTCTCTTTCAACACCGATAACACAACTTTCAAATGCTCTGCATGATCCTCTTCGCCCTTGGAATAAATCAATATATCATCGATGAACACAACTACAAACTTATCCAGATAATCATGAAAGATTCTATTCATATACTCCATAAATACACCAGGTGCATTCGTCACCCCAAAAGGCATCACGGAGTACTCGTAGTGACCGTACCTTGTCCTAAAAGTAGTCTTTTGAATATCCTCAGCCTTTACATAAATCTGATGATACCCAGACCTCAAATCAATTTTGCTAAACACACAGGCTCCAACCAGCTGATCCATCAGATCATCAATCCTCGGGAGTGGATACTTATTCTTAATCGTCACTTTATTCAGTTGTCTATAATCAACATATAATCTCATAGAACCTTCTTTCTTCTTGACCAATAGCACAGGTGCACCCCACGACGACACACTAGGACGAATAAACTTCTTCTCGAGTAAGTCTTCAAGTTGACTCTTCAACTCTTTCAACTCAGAAGCGGACATTCGATAGGGAGCCATCGATACAGGACTAGTTCCAGGAACTAAATCAATCGAAAACTCGACCTCTCGTTCCGGCGGTAAATCACTTATATTTTCCGGAAATACCTCCGCAAATTCACAAACTATTGGCAGTTCTTTGATCGTCCTCTTCTCACGAATATCCAAAGTTGCCAACAACATAAACAACTCGGCACCATCTTGCACCGATTCATCAACTTGCTTAGCAGACATACACCAATCTTCCTTAGCATCAACCTCAGAAAAAATAATTGTTTTCTCGAAACAGTTGATATACACCCGATTAACTTTTAACCAATTCATACCCAAAATCACGTCAAGTTGCTCTAACGGAAGACAAACTAAATCAATTCCAAAATCCCTACCAAATATACTCAACGGACAATTCAAACACACATAGGAAGTAGAAATAGAACCCATAGTAGGTGTATCAATAATCATACTTCTACGCATATCAGATAATATGAGATTCAGCCTCTTAGCACAATCCAAAGAAATGAAAGAATGTGTTGCACCGGTATCAATAATGGCAATCAAAGGTGTACCATTAATAAAGCACGTCCCTTGGATTAGTCTATCATCGGTAGTGGTCTCCGCACCAGACAATGCAAACACATTTCCCTTCACTTTCTCCTTCTTCGGCTTATCACATTGCGAACTAATGTGACCTTTCTCACCACAGTTGAAACAAGTTACGTTCGAACCAACTCTACACTGGTTTGCTCTGTGACCAATCCTGCCACAATTGAAACACTTCCCAGAATCTCTACTACACTCCGTAGCACGATGGCCTTCCACACCACATTTGAAGCACTTAAGTGGAATAGAAGATACTCCCCCACTTGGCTTCTTGCCAACACCAGATTGTCTCCTCTTGTCATCATATGGTTTCCCCCGATCTTGGTTTTTCCCCTTCAGACTCTTGTAGACAGAAGCACTCTCCCTACTATCCTCGTCATAAATCCGGCTCTTGTTAACCAATTATGTAAAACGAGTAATCTGTTGGTAACCAATGGCCTTCTTGATATCATGTCTCAAGGCATTCACAAACTTCAAACATTTAGATCTCTCAGCATTAGCAGTATTGTAATGAGGACAATACTTGATAAGCTCCTGAAATCTAGCAGCATAATCAGCAACGGTACCATTTCCTTGCTTCAATTCAAGGAACTCCACCTCTTTCTTCCCACGACAATCTTCTGGGAAGTAGTTCTCCAAGAAGGTATCACGGAAAAGAGTCCAAGTAACTTCAATGTTGTCTTCTTCGAACCTCTGAAGAGTGTTATTCCACCAATCTTTAGCTTCCTTCTCAAGCATATGGGTACCAAACTGCACTTTCTGAGCATCAGTACAGTTCATGACTCTGAAGATCTTCTCAATTGCTTTCAGCCAAGCTTGAGCTTTCTCAGGTGCATACTCACCCTCAAAGATAGGAGGATTGTTCCGCTGGAATCTGCCCAAAGCACGGAACTCATCATCATCTCCCTTTTGGTTACCGGCATGCGCATTCGCTTGATGGGCATTCGCTTGATGGATCTGACCCATGGATTCCGCCAGCATCCTCAGCGCCTCAGCAATGGCATCGTCATTCCTGCCTGCAACCATTGTCCTGAACAACCCGTAACATCAAACAAACAGTATCGATCGTGTCAGATACACAAATCAAATACTACGGAAAACCTACTACTATTGACCAACTGGTCAACCAGGCTCTGATACCACTAATGTAACACCCCTTTTTCTACCCCAAATTATTTAGCATATAATCAGAGTAAATAAGCACGCATATAAAGAAAAGGGCGTCACATCGACGTTTTCGAAACTTAAAACTTTCAAAAACCAACAATACACCTGGTCATTCAAAATAACACATTTTACTCATCATGAATATTCAAGCAATATGCGTTCGCAGCGGAAAATAAAGAATACTCATGTATTTCATAATATGATCCATGTCACATACCATGATCATCTCTCAATAATCACTTCAAATAAAATAAAACAATTAATGACATAAAGCATATCAACATAAGATATGAGTTCAATACCACTAATCTACCCAGTGTTACATGACCAGAGCATTGACTCATCACCTAATTTCAAACTAAATACGGAAACTCTCCAGCTATTCTTGAGCGAGCTACCATCCACCTACTCCAGCAATACTACTCTGTAGTATCTGCACGATACCCATGTAAAGGTAACATTCAAACAGAAAGGGTGAGAATTCCAAAATCATTATGAAATAGCATAATAAGGCACAATGAATTAAAACACAATTTAAGAATTCGTCACATTGGTATAATCACGTCAATAATATTAACCAACAATCATCTCACATATTTCAAACGTACATCGCATTCACATCAATACATGCATTCAATGATCACATAACTATGGACGACTCAATGCAAGACAATATGACTCCATGCATGTGGTACCTCAATGTGAACTCAATGTTTCACCGCTTTCCGATTCAATATCTAGAATCCAAGCCACGCTTCCGATCCGGACAAGACCAAAGCCCTACGTCTGTTTCCAATGAAGGATCACCGCTTAAAACTACGCCTAATCCCAATTAAGGATTAACGTCTGCTACGTCTGTTTCCACTGAAGGATCGCCACTTAATACTACGCCTGATTCCAAGTAAGAATCAACGTCTGCTCATGTGAACCCACAGTTTCACCACTTCCACAATGAAGTCAACCATGCTATGAATGAATGCACACATACCAACACATATGCAATTAAGACCATCTATACCGTCTTAACATTCCACATATCACCATGACTCACAATTGGTACATATACACATTCATCACCACACATCATTCATGATTACATATACACATCCATTACCATAAATCATTCACAATTCAATAATGGTATACATACATATTCATACAATATTTTATTCACCAATATATGCCAACCATCAAATAGGTACACATAGATTTCATTCCAAAACGCACACAACAATTAAATATCAATTTTTCAGTATTATAACAGTGTTAACCGGTTAACGCCCTAGGTTAACCGGTTAACGCAAAACAGAATGCGCTTCTTGGCAATTTATAACAGTGTTAACCGGTTAACGCCCTGGGTTAACCGGTTAACGCCCTGGGTTAACCGGTTAACACAAGACAGAATTCAATTTTCTCACTATCGTAATAGTGTTAACCGGTTAACACCCTGGGTTAACCGGTTAACGCAAAACAGAAAGTTGTTCATGCGCTAACACAAAACAGAATGCAGATTTCCCCGCATTTTTCATCGTTGGAGGACTTCCGGACCTCCGATTTCGATTCCGTAAAAAGCTACACGTTCAGAAAATTATGACTCACCCAATTATATATTCATTCACAGTTTTAGCATAATTTAATTATCACAATTCAAGAGTATTTATCAATACCTAATAATTCCAAAACCATGCCAATTAAGGATTTCAACCTAAATCATGTTCCTACCCATTGACCCAATTATACCAAGCCATAATAATAAGGATTCCCCCCTTACCTTGTAAATCTGATGGAAACCCTGACTCCTCTTTACTTTTCCTCTCCTCTTTCGCTATTGCCTTCAGTGCTCAAGTGAATTCTAATTCTCACTCCCTTCACTCTTACTATTTATAATAGTATTCTAGTTGGGCTTAAATCATCTAATTTAATCACTAGGCCCAATAATACCTAATATTTAAATACCTCTATTTAAATTTAAATAATTAACCACTCACTATGCAACCAATTTAATTAATTAATTCTATTATTTCACTATTTCTCATATCCACTAGATAATGAATTAATACACCAATGAATTAATTAACACTCCACATAATTAAATTAAAATAATAATAATAATAGTATAATAATTCAATACTAAAAAAATGGGTTGTTACAACTCTCCCCCACTTAAAAGATTTTCGTCCTCGAAAATTTACCTCAAACGAACAACTCCGGATATGATTCCCTCATCTTATCCTCGAGTTCCCACGTAATATTTCCATTGGCGACTCCGCCCCATATCACTTTTACCAAAGCAATCTCCTTACCACGAAGCTTCTTCACTTCTCGATCTTCAATTCGCACAGGTGATGTATCAACCGTCAAATTATCCCGTACTTGCACATCATCTAATGGAACAACATGCGATGGATCCGCAATGTACTTCCTCAATTGAGACACATGCAATACATCATGAAGATTAGAAAGTGATGGTGGTAAAGCAACCCGATATGCCACTTCACCTATCCTCTCGGAAATCTGATAAGGACCAATGAAACGCGGCGTCAACTTACGCGACTTCAAAGCTCTACCAACACCCGTTACTGGCGTAACTCGAAGAAACACATGCACGTCTTTCTCAAACTCAAGAGCTTTCCTCCTCTTCTCATGATAACTCTTTTGATGACTCTGAGAAGCTTTCATCTTCCCTTGAATCATCTTAATCTTATTTGTAGTCTTTTGAATCAACTCGGGTCCAACCACAGCACTCTCTATCGATTCGTACCAACATAAAGGAGTTCTACACCTTCTGCCATAAAGAGCCTCAAAAGGTGCCATTCCAATGCTCGAATGGAAACTGTTATTATATGTAAACTCGATTAAAGGCAAGAAACTATCCCAATTTCCTCCTTGTTCCAAAACACAAGACCTCAAAAGATCTTCAAGTGACTGAATAGTCCTCTCCGTTTGACCATCAGTTTGCGGATGATATGCTGAACTCAAACGCAACTTCGTACCCAAAGCACTTTGCAAACCTTCCCAAAATCTCGAAGTGAACCTCAAATCTCTATCTGAAACAATACTCGATGGTATGCCATGCAAACACACAATTCTCTCGACGTACAACTTAGCAAGTCTCTCCATCGAATAATCCATCCTCGTCGGAATAAAATGAGCACACTTCGTCAGCCTGTCCACAACGACCCAAATCGCCTCACAATCACTCGATGTTCTTGGTAAGCCCGAAACAAAATCCATAGAGATACTATCCCACTTCCACTCGGGAATAGATAACGATTGCATCAAACCAGACGACTTTTGATGTTCAATCTTTGACTTTTGACAAGTCAAACATGAATACACAAATTCCACTACATCCTTCTTCATACCTTGCCACCAAAACATTTTCCTCAAGTCTTGATACATCTTAGTAGCACCAGGATGAATACTCAGGCCACTTCTATGCCCTTCCTCAAGAATCCTCTTTCTCAAATCCATAACATTCGGAACACACACTCGATCACGACACCTCATGATACCATTCTCATCAATCCGTAAGCTCAATGAAGTGGCTAGATGAAGGTGAAATAAAGCATGAAAATGGTTCACAAAGCTCTCAATCAGCATATATGTCTCCCAAGTATCTCAATTTTCCAATTTGATCAAGATAAACCAAAGGGCTTGAGGATTGTTTCTCAAGGGAACCCTAATTCAATTGTGCATTGATTGTGCCTTGCTCATGAAGCAACCTCATATTATGATCAAATTAAATCAAGGGAAGTTTCATTCATTATTTCATGCATATATGAGCCTATGTGAGTATCCTCATTCACTCATTCATCAAGATTTGAAGTGTGGCCTTGAGAAGTTGACCAGTCAAGTCATCTGACCAATCTGAGATCCACTGAGACATAACTAATGATGTGCTTGTCAAATGAAGATGACCCCAAGAGTAAAACTCTTCTTCATAACCATATGAGCAAGCTTCATGTTCATCACAAATCCATTTGAGACAAGGAAGGTCATCATTCATTTCAAAACATTATAGGTCATTTTGACTGAAACCCTAATTTTGGGTCAACTTCCCAAAGACCTAACTTATTCAATTTTTCTGATTTTGAGGTGAGACCAATTGCATTGGAAAGCTTAAGATGTATAATTCAATTTTTATGTTGGACAAAAGTTCATAATCCTAAAAGAAACACATGTGATAATACAAAACATTATAGGTCACTTTGGACCAAAACCATTGAAAATGAAAAATGTCCAACTTCCAGTGCCCATAACTTTCTCATTAAAAATCCAAATGATGCAAAATGTGAGTCTATATTTATCATCTTGAAAATATCTACAACTTTTATGTTCTAGGTTTTTCCATTTGAGGCTTGCATCATTAAAACATAAGGGCTTGAAGTTGGTCACTTTTGGCAAAAATTTTCAAAGCGAACTTATACATGTTTTGTACCCCAAACTTCAAGGTCAGTTTTCATAAATTTCCAAACTCTAAATGGATTTTTACCCAACATATCTTTTGTTCCTTATGTCCAGACCTTTCCAACCATTACTCACATGCCTATGTTTGGATTTTCTATATGGGACTTTCGAAGAGATGAATGTGTAGGTCCAAATATGCAATTCACATTGAATATTCATGCACAAGCAAACACAAGGCCAATTGCACGTCCATTTCATCTTCAAATGATCTCAGCTTGTGAATTCACTTGATTTTGGGCCTCACATGCGCTTGTAAATGCCCATGCATGGAGGACCCAAAGCTTCATGCACACGAGTTCTACCTTGCCTTGCCTTCAACTCAACTATAAATATAATGCCTTGCACATTCAAATCGCAACCTGAAGGCAATCTGAAGCTCTGCTGAAATCCATACCCAACCATACTCAAAGGAATTCTGATTTTTATTTCTCAATTTTCAAACTTGAATTTCAACATAATCAGTTGATCTTCAAGTTTCAATTTCTAAACCTTGCATCTTCATCATATCCTGATCAAATTGGAAGCAAGAGTTTGAGTGGATCGTGCTGCACAAAGTTGTTCTTCAAAGGTTTATTATCTAACTGTTTTGATCTATATCTTTCTCCATGATGTAAACTGCTTGTGTTCAAACCGTTTTTTGAAGTCCTCGTGCAAGAGGCAGGCCAGTGGTGGTCTTGATTTTATGATTTAAAGCTTTTCAGTTTTCATACCTGGATGTTCAAGCTCAGATTCCTCACTTGATAGAAATCTTGAGGACAATCCAAGGTTACAGGGGTGATGTACATCACCCCAGCTTCATTTTGGTACCTGGCTCGTGCATTTTTGTTGAGGTTCAAAAACCTGCAACTGGTGGCCGGAATTAGTTGGTCCACCGAAGAAGATGGTGGTTTCCACCACCATCCCCACGTGGTTGAACCTAGGCCCTTGGATGAGGCTCACACGATCTAATCTTGGCCATGCATTCAGTTTACTTATTTTAATTCATTTTGTTTCGCGCTTGACTCATGCCATGATACTCCAGCGCTTCTGTGCCATTGGATGTGTCCACGTCATTTAATGAAATGAATCCAAGCGCTGCTGATTTTCCATATTTTCTATTTTTTGTTTTATTTTATTTTAATTCCAATAATTTTCAAATATTCATAACTATTTTATTTGGAATCACAAAACTATGAGACCAATGGAAAAAAATTTCTTGAAAAATCTAGTTTCATAATCTGATTTTTAAATATTTTTGTGATTCCATTTAATATTTTTTGTGAATTATTTTGTTTTCAATAGTTTTTAATTCATTTTATGTTCCATTTTATTTTTTGTGAATTTGAGGTTTGACCATATTTTTGTTCATGTTATTTTATGTTCCATTTTAATTCCAAAAAATATGTTTGACTATGTTAACCTCTAATCTTCCTTTCACTTTTGTTTTACATTGGTTGATGATGACTTGGTTCACATTTGATTGTGTTTTGATTGTGTCAGTTGAATTCTCATTTTTATCCATTTCATTTCATCTTCATCTTCTTCTTTTTATTTTATTTTTTTGGCCAATGAGTTAATGATGTGTGGTTAGTCTTGACATATGAGAGGCTTAACCTTCTTTGATCCAAATCAAACTCAACTTGATCAAAGATCAAGTGAGTTGCTTTGTGTCCAAGATAGGTTGCTTCTTGGTCAAGCAAAAAACCTAAAATCCATACAAGGCCTTCCCTTTATTTCTTTTGGCATGGCAAGTTGTAGGAGCTTGGCTTACTAGTCATGATCTCTAACTTGTGTTTATTTGCCTATAGTTTTATTGACCGGCCTCAGATAGGTGTACTACATTAGTCCACTTACGATTGCTTAACATAGCGCTAAATTGTCTTATGACACACTAACATAACCATTAACTACTAACTTTAAATTCAAGCATTTAATTTCTTGCAATTTACTTTAATGCGCTTTATTTCTTGCTCATTTATTCATATTGCTTTTTACTTTGCTCACTTGAGCTCATATTTTATGTTTATGCCACTTTCCTTTTGCTCATATGAGCTCATTATTGTATATAAATATCTTGTGGCTTTGTATTCGTTTTATCTTTGTTTGTGTGAACCCAATGCAAAAAGGAGAAAGGACTTAAAATTAGGACCTTCCCTATGCTTAAAGGAGTTCAAGAGAAACTAGGCCTCATGCCTTTAGAATGCTAAATCTTAAAGTTGACTTCAAAGGACCCCTAATCTAAACTCATTCTTTGTCCATTCCTCTTATTGTATTGTGAAGTTTTTGATGTGTGCTCTTGTGTTATAGGGATTCCAAACTTGAGATGGTAAGAAGGACCATTGTCATGAGTATCCAAGTTAAGAGACATAAGCCAAATGGAGATCCTAGGAGCTTGAATATAATATTTGTTTTGATTGCTTGTTGCATGCTAAGTCCAAAGGAAAGGAGCATATTGAATCATCTTTATGATCTCAAGAAAAGGAACTCCAAGGGTTTTATCTCTTCTCTTATCTTTGCATCTTTAGGACTAGCCCTTCTCTTCTTCTCTCCACTCTAACCCAAGCCAAATTCATTTTGTGCAAACATTGACATTGTTTTCAAATTAGAAACCTAGGCTTTATGCCTTTGATTTTCCAAAATCTTTTCATTAATACTCATTGTGAATGAATGTTAAGTCAACTTTGACCTCATTTTGTGAATACTTCTAACTTGTAAATACAACTCACTTCAAGTGATTTTTGTGGTTCCAATGACCACCTTTGTAAAACCTTTTTCATAAACATTAGTCACAGGTTTGAGTTATCATAGTGGTTGATGTAGACCTCACCTTATCCTTAGTGATTGGACTATAAGTCTTCCATACTTATTATAGGGTGGATCCCTCACTATTATGTTGAAGCTCTCCTCGCATGGTGGATTGTTGGTTTAGG
This sequence comes from Lathyrus oleraceus, assembly GCF_024323335.1. Lineage (NCBI taxonomy): Eukaryota > Viridiplantae > Streptophyta > Magnoliopsida > Fabales > Fabaceae > Lathyrus > Lathyrus oleraceus. The sequence goes on along the minus strand of NC_066579.1, from coordinate 47,792,010 downwards.
TTGAGTTTTCTCCCTTTGAAAACAAAATACCTTAAGGCTTTTGATCAAATCAATTCACCAATTCTTTTGAGATTTTTTATCCCGAACTACGAGGTTTTGATCCTAAATTTGTGATGGTACGTGGGCAATGGGTTCATCCATTCAAACAATAAAATTGTAAATATGTATATTCTCTTCTCATCTCCCCAATCATGTTTGCACAAATCTTTTCACAAATACCAACCTACAATACATCTTTGCAAAAAGGGCTCCCTTAGAGTACTAAGGATGTTTTGGATGCTTAAAACCTTCCCATTTCATAACCAACCCCCTTACCCCAGATCTCTGGCATTTTTATTAGTTTTTGATTTGATAAAACTTCTTACTTGGTTTTTGTTTGCTTTCTAACCTTTCCTTTGGATAAATAGAAGTGCGGTGGCGACTTGAATTGTATGCTTACTTTTGATTTAGTCAATAAATCTAAAGGTAACGAATACTCCGCTACAAAAAAAAGTGGAGACTCTGCTGGGGATAAGTCTACATATTGCTTCCTAGTGGGTTTAGCCTACTTTTTGCTTGTTGTATTGTATGTTTGTGACATATTTTTTCTGCAAATTTGGGATGACTGTATTGTTTGTAATGCATGAATTTCTTAATATATATATATATATATATATATATATATATATATATATATATATATATATATCAATTGCTTGTGTGTTTGGTGGTCTCTTGTGAGATGAGTTCTTTACCCGAACTCGAGTGCACTTATGATAGGAAAATGGCATAGTCTTGTTGACTTGTGTGGAGTTATTCCTTAGCAAGTTGACTTGCAAGACCATTCACTTGGTGGAGGTCTTCTTGAGATCAATAATGTCACAGGAGTAGTCATGGTTAGGCATTACTCTTTCCAATATAAACCTTAGAAGCCAAGGACTTTAGATTACCTAGCCCATCTTGGCCTATTTTAGGACGTAGTGCGAAGGTCGTTCAAGTGTAAGATTTGATACGATTATTACGCGATACTACACTCATAAGAGTCTCTCTTGAGAATACTTTTGGGATACGAGTAGTCGTTTTATCCGATAATATCTGAAAGATGAGATGATGACTATGGGGACCTTTTTAGAACATGATTGTCAGGTTTAACCATAGTACACTCCCTTTGGGTGGTTCTTAACCAAGACTCCATGCTCGTGACTTGCAACAAACCCTTGATTCGCAGTTGATCCGTTCTCGTATATCCTCAATATCAATGGAACTTGGGTGCTGATAAAGTGTAAACCATAATCCACCAAAATGGATGATTGATATTGACGATGACCTGATCCATCCCGTGACCTTTGTGTGGCGTGACTTGCTTGATCCTTGAGTGTGATTGTTGCATCCATGCATCCATGCATTCATTTGCATCCATATCATCAACAGTGAGAAAATTTTCAAGGAACTTAAGAGGTCTATTTGCAAATTTTCAGACATGGATAAGCAAAGAAGGAATACGAAGAAGTACAGTTTCAGACAACCCGACTTGAAAGAGTTAAGGAGTTTGACATCTTATGTATTAGATCCCTTGGAGTTCAAAGCTCGCCATGGGAAGCTTCTGTCTATTCTTTCTACTGAAGTGGATGAAGGTTCGATGAGTGTGTCGGTGCAGTTCTACGATCCCTTGTACTGTTGCTTCACTTTTCCGGATTTCCAGCTTTTGCCTACACTTGAGGAGTATGCCTATCTTGTGGGTATCCCTATCTTGGATCAGTTGCCATTCAGTGGTTTGGAGAGGGTTCCTTCTTCCCAAGAGATTGCTGATCTGCTTCACATAAATGTATTTGAGATTGTTGCTCATATGACTACCAAAGGTGGAATTCAAGGTCTCCCATCTGATTTTCTCATTGCCCAAGCTACTTTGTTTGGGAAGGCCACGAGTGAGGACTCCTTTGAAGCCATATTTGTACTTCTCATCTATGGACTAGTGTTATTCCCCAACATTGACAATTTTGTGGATGTGAACTCTATTAGGATTTTCTCTGCTCTTAATCCCGTTCCAACTCTGTTGGGTGACACTTATTTCTCTTCGCATATGAGGAATGCAAAGGGTGGTGGTACCATTGTGTGTTGTTTTCCTCTGTTGTACAAGTGGTTTATTTCGCACTTGCCTCAGACGCTCGCCTTCAAGGAGAACAAGGGATATCTACAGTGGTCTACGAGACTTATGTCTCTCACTAATGATGATATCTCTTGGTATAACCGTGTATATGATGGTGTCCAGATTATTGATTCTTGTGGTGAATTCTCCAATGTGCCTCTTCTTTGTACATGTGGTGGAATTAACTACAACCCTATTTTGGCTCACCGTCAGCTTGGGTTCCCCTTAAAGGATAAACCTAACAACATTTTGTTGGAAGGTGTGTTCTTTCAAGAGGGTAAAGATCCCCAGAACTTGAAGGGCAGAATGGTCCGCGCTTGGCGCAAGATTCATAGGAAGGGAAGGAAAGAGCTTGGTCCAAAGAATTGCATTGCTTTGGAGACCTACACCGCTCGGGTGAGGAAGAGAGCGCTTGAGTACCGCATGCCCTATGACTATCCGAAACCTACCCCTATGGTTATGGTTAGGCCATCAACCCTCCCTAATCAAGGAGTAGAGGAGTTGAGAGATGAAGACCGTTCGCGTGCTTGGGTTCGTTAGCGAGAGGAGCTACTTCAGCAACTCAGATATAAGGATGTTGTGATAGAGTTTCTGGAGTATCAGGTTATTGATGAGCCTGATGATGTGGTTACTTCTCTTCTTCCTCAGTCATCCAGGTTTTGGAAGAGGAAGTACGATCGACTCGCCAAGGAGAAGGCAGATATGGAAGCAGCTTATGAGAGAGAGGTGAAGCGGCTTCGTGCAACTTATCTTCCGGTTTCGAGAGCTTTAGACGATTGTTTCTAGTGCTCCATAGGATGTTTACTCTCCTTTTCTCTTGTATCGTATTTGGTTACCAAGACTGTACTTCTTCATTGGTGTAAAAATTTTCCAAATATTATTGCTATGAGTATTCCATATATGTCTTAAAAGATTAATATTTTCAAATATTTATAACTAGATCTCTATAAAGTTCCTCTGATAAAAAAATAAATCATATGCACAAACATTGCATGCATCATATGCATAAGCAGGTTTTGTTCAGCTCTGATCAGTGGTCTAACTCTTTGCTCTTCATTTATTTTGAAGACAAGCTGACGCACCGGTATAACATCAGAGCGAATCTTCCCAGACTGATGGATCATCTAGAACAAGAGAACCGGGAACTGAAAGAGGAAGTAGCTAGGTTGGCTGCCATGATGGAGTTAGTGTTGGCTGCCTAGAGCCAATCATCTCCAACTTCTGCAACTCCTCCTACGAGGACTGTTCTTTCTGAGGTAGCTTCCTCAACTATGCCTGCCGCAACTGCTCACTTTGCGCCAACCGTGCCAGCTGGGTTCCCCTGGAGAATGCCCGCCAATTTTGTACCCGAGGGTTTTGCTCCAACTCTCGCTTCTCTGCCGGCATCTAGCCCGGTCCTTGTTGTGCCACCTCTCATTGTGCATACCTTACCAAGAGTAGACGACATCATCTATCATTCTGAGTCATCTGAGGGCCTAGATGTTTATGAGAAGATGGACACGATGAACGACGAATTCCTTGAGCTGCGCAAGGAACTGAAGACTCTAAGGGGTAAAGACCTCTTTGGTAAAACTGTTGCTGAGTTGTGCCTTGTGCCCAACGTCAAGATCCCTGTTAAATTCAAAGTACCTGACTTTGAGAATTACAGGGGAAACACTTGGCCTCTCAGCCATCTTGTGACGTACGCTCGCAAGATGTCAACGTAAACAGACAATGATCAACTCTTTATCCACTACTTCCAAAATAGCTTATCCGGTGCTGCACTCAGATGGTACATGGGTCTGGATAGTGCGAACATCCGCTCCTTCAACGATCTTGGTGATGCTTTCGTCAAGCAATACAAATACAATATGGATATGGCTCCCGATAGGAACCAGCTGAGGGCAATGTCCCAGAAAGAGAAGGAGACTTTCAAGGAGTACGCCCAGAGATGGCGTGAGTTGGCCGCTCAAATTGTGCCACCTCTTGAAGAGAAAGAAATGACCAAAATATTTTTGAAGACTTTGATTTCTTTCTATTATGAGAGGATGATTTCTAGTTCTCCCTCGGACGTCACCGAAAAGGTGAATATGGGAATGAGGCTAGAGGAAGGAGTCCGTGAAGGACGTCAGACCAGGGAGGAAGGCTCTTCAGCAAAGCGATATGGGGGCTTTACGAAGAAAAAGGAGGGAGAGGCACATGTTGCGTCTTCCCATATCAAGAGAAGGCCCTCTATTAAGAGGAAGATTATTCGCCCTGCTAGTAACCAACACCAGGTGGCTCATATAGCACCTGCTTTTAGAGAAGTGCATCAACAACAACAACAACATCAACATCGTCCACAACAGCAGGCCTACCAGCCTCGATAGGAAGAGGGTCACTTTTGATCCAATTCCAATGACTTATGCTGAGCTCTATCCTTCGTTGATAGACAAAAAATTAATTACTCCACGAGATCCACCTGCTGTACCGACCAACCCTCAATGGTTGTACAAGCCTGAGCTACATTGTGTATATCATTCTGGTGCCCCCGGACATGATGTGGAGAATTGCTATCCCCTGAAGACCAAGGTGCAAGACCTTGTGAGAAATGGGATTTTGTTTTTCGAGGACGTAGGTCCAAATGTCAAGAAGAACCCATTGCCCGAGCATGGGAAAGCTGCTGTGAACATCGTCCAGGGATGCCCTGGCAAATATAAAGTCATGTATGTCAATGATATCAGGCCATCTTTGATCGAGATGCACAGACTGTTGTAGGGATACAGTCATTATGAGCATGACCATGACAGGTGCCAGGTGTACACTGTCAACGAAAGAGGATGCCGACAAGTAAGGAAGGACATCCAAGAGATGCTGGAACAGGGAATGATTGAAATACTTCAGAATCACAATGAGGACGAAGTTGATGTAATTTCTCATGTATTCAGAATACCATAGCCTATTGTTGTCAAATATGATGGCAGCAAGAAAAAGGTTTCTCCATCTCTTGTAATTAAGCCAGCAGGCCCTATCCCGTATTCCTCAGATAGAGTTGTTCCATACAGGTATAACGCAGTAATGCTAGAAGATGGAAAGGAGGTGTCGTTGCCCTCAACATCCGTAGTGTGAATTTCTGACGTCAGTGGTGTGACCCGCAGTGGTCGTGTTTTCTCGGCGCCGCCGAAACCCCAAGATGACGTGAGAAGAACTGCTATTGTTAACCCTGCCGGTCTCGTAGGGACTTCTTCTTCGAATCTGACACTTGTTGTGAAGGGCGTTGACCCTACTGTTGTTAATAAACCTGTTAAAACTCATGTCCTAGTTGGCCAGCATGGCATTTTGAAAGAGGAATGTGATGAGATGCTGAGGCTCATCAAGAGGAGTGAGTACAATGTTGTTGATCAGCTGCTACAAACTCCATCAAAGATATCTGTGCTATCTTTGTTGATGAATTCTGAGCCACACCGTGAAGCTTTGCAAAGGGTGTTGGACGTGGCATACGTGGATCACGATGTCACTATTGAACAATTTGATAGCATTTTTACAAACATAACTGCTTGTAACAATTTGAGCTTTTGTGATGCTGATCTTCCCGAGGAGGGAAAAGACCACAATTTGGAACTACACATTTCTATAAACTGTAAGGTTGATGCCTTGTCCAATGTGTTGGTGGACACAGGATCATCGCTTAATGTGTTGCCAAAATCCACTCTGGCGAAAGTTTCTTACCAGGGGCTTCCCATGAGGCAGAGTGGGGTGGTTGTTAAAGCTTTTGATGGATTGAGGAAAACTGTGATCGGCGAAGTAGAACTCTCGATCAAGATTGGCCCTAGTGATTTCCATATCACTTTCCAGGTCATGGATATCCATCCATCATACAACTGTTTGCTTGGAAGACCATGGATTCACGAGGCAGGCGCCGTGACATCCACCCTACAACAGAAGTTAAAATTCGTTAAGAATAAGAAATTGGTGGTGATAGGGGGAGAGAAGGCTCTCTTGGTCAGTCACTTATCTTCCTTTTCCTACATTGACGCTGAGGGTGAGGTTGGGACTCCGTTCCAAGCCTTATCTATTGTTGAGCCTTCAAGGAAAGGACCTTCTTCATTTGCTTCCTACAATGATGCGAAGGTGGCCATTGAGCGTGGTGCAACTACTGGTTTGGGGAAAATGATCAGATTGGAAGATAATAAATCCCGGGAAAGCATAGGGTATTCTTCAGGCATTTCCAACGAGTGTGGGCTGTTCCAGAGTGGAGGTTTTATCCACACTGTTGAAGACCAAGAGGCTGCTGCCATAGTGGAAGATGATGAAGAGGAAGACCTTGGCAACTTCGTCATACCTGGTGGAATTTGCAATAATTGGGTCATTGTTGATGTTCCAACAGTTGTCCACAAGTCCACGTAATATATTCATTTTGTTTAAAAACCCTTCTCCTATGCCAAAAGGAGAAGTGATGACATTGTTGCCACATTCTTGATTAATACAATGATATTATTCAATAATCACATGTTAAATGTTTGTTTTTCCAAATTATTTTTCACTTTTTGCTTTTTGCATGAAATTGGTGATCACCATAAAACCCTAAAAAGAGAATAAAATCAATATTTTCATCTGCATAATGATTTTCTTTGTTTGAATTCTAAAATCTCTTTTATACTCAAAATTATTATGCAGGTTGGTCAAACCCATTGAACATAATGATCCAACACCATCTCCTAACTTTGAGTTCCCTGTATTTGAGGCCGAAGAAGATGATGTTGAAGAGATTCCTGATGAGATTACCCGTCTGCTTGAGCACGAAGAGAAGATCATTCAGCCATATCTTGAGAATCTGGAAACAGTCAACTTGGGGTCTGAAGACTGTGTTCGCGAAGTGAAGATTGGGGCACTCCTAGAAGATTCTGTCAAAAAGAGCTTGATTGAGTTGCTACGAGAATATGTCGACGTCTTTGCATGGTCCTATGAAGACATACCTGGTCTAGATACTGATATTGTGCAACATTTCTTGCCTTTGAAGCCTGAGTGTGTGTCTGTGAAGCAGAAGCTCAGAAGAACTCATCCTGATATGGCAGTGAAGATTAAAGAAGAAGTTCAGAAGCAAATTGGTGCGGGGTTTCTGGTGAATTCTAGATATCCTCAATAGGTAACCAATATTGTGCCTGTGCCTAAGAAAGATGGAAAAGTCTGAATGTGTGTGGACTATCGAGACTTGAATAAAGCTAGTCCGAAAGATGATTTTCCTCTACCACACATTGATATGTTGGTAGATAATACAACTAAATTCAATGTCTTCTCATTTATGGACGGATTTTCCGGTTATAACCAGATTAAAATGGCACCCGAGGATATGGAGAAGCAAACATTCATCACACCTTGGGGAACATTTTGTTATCGAGTGATGCCCTTCGGTTTGAAGAACGCCGGAGCCACGTATCAACGCGCTATGACTACCTTGTTTCATGATATGATGCACAAGGAGATCGATGTGTATGTTGATGATATGATTGCAAAGTCGAGAATGGAAGTCGAACATGTAGAGCACTTGTTTAAGCTTTTCCAGCGTTTGAGGAAGTACAAACTCCGCCTGAATCCGAACAAGTGCACATTTGGAGTCTGTTCCGGCAAGTTATTGGGCTTTATTGTCAGTGAAAGAGGTATTGAAGTTGATCCTGCCAAGGTCAAAGCAATACAAGAGATGTTTGCGCCCAAAACTGAGAAGCAAGTCCGAGGTTTTCTTGGCCGCTTGAATTACATTTCCAGATTTATATCCCACATGACTGCCACATGTGCGCCTATATTCAAGCTCCTCCGGAAAGATCAGTGTCATGATTGGACCGAGGATTTCCAAAAAGCCTTCGACAGTATTAAAGAGTATTTGTCTGAGCCTTCGATTTTGTCCCCGCCTGTTCAAGGGAGACCACTGATTATGTACTTGACCGTGCTTGATGACTCCATGGGTTGTGTATTGGGTCAGCAAGATGAATCAGGAAAGAAAGAATATGCTATATACTACTTGAGTAAGAAGTTCACTGATTGTGAGTCTCGGTACTCAACGCTTGAGAAGACATGTTGTGCTTTGGCTTGGGCTGCTAAGCGTTTACGCCAGTATATGTTGAATCATATGACTTGGTTGATATCCAAAATGGATCCAATCAAGTATATCTTTGAGAAGCCTGCTTTAATTGGGAGGATTGCCCGTTGGCAGATGCTGTTGTCTGAGTATGATATTGAGTATCGAGCTCAGAAGGCTATTAAGGGTAGTATCTTGGCTAACCACTTGGCACATCAACCGATTGAGAACTATCGGTCTGTTCAGTACGACTTCCTATATGAGGAGATTCTGTATTTGAAAATGAAAGATTGAGATGAGCATATGCTCGATGAAGGGCCAGAGCCTAGACCCCGTTGGGGTATGGTGTTCGATGGCGCTTTTAATCAGTATGGAAATGGTATTGGGGCACTGATTATTACTCCTCAAGGCACACATTTTTTTTTACAGTAAGGCTAACTTTCAAATGCACGAATAATATGGCGGAGTATGAGGCCTGTATTATGGGTTTGGAAGAATGTATTGATCTTAGGATCAAACATCTCATTTGGATCAAAAGTAAAGGACTTGCGCATGGGTGCAATGTGAGGTACCATTTGGAAGAATTTCATGATCCAATTCAATTCACCAATGCATGGCTTAATGAAACACTTTCAGCATGACCTCTGCACGATTTTGGACCTTTTCAAATGATTGTTTGGGCTTTGTGCACGCCCATGCTAGCTCATGAAGAAACTTGCTATTTTTGATCATTGAAATGGAAGTGTGTAAACAACACATGCATTGGCTATAAATAGAGAAGCAATGTGATCAGAACTTCATCAACACCTTTCCTAAGCTTTTCCAGACCAATCCATACCTTCCATTGTATAGAATTTTTGAAGATTTCTCTTGAAATCGAGCTTGAACTTCACCTTCTGTTTGGAAGTTTAAACTCCATAAATTCACTTCCATTTTCATCTCAATTAGTTTCTGCAAGAAAGAGGAAGAGAAAGCAAGCAAATCCAGATCAAGATCAAGTGTAATTGAATCAACTCGATGGTGATTTTTCAGAAACTTCATCTCTTTGGTTCTCTCTCAATTCTTCACCATTCTTTGTGATTTTTGGTTGGCTAAAGTCCTACCAATGTAGGCAAGAAGATTGAGTTGCTTTGAGGTCAAATCGAAGTAACTCAGTTCATGATCCTCAAAATTCAAATCCCTGTATCTTTTTATATACTTGGAATTGGAGAAAATTAAGGCCAGATTCGTAATCCTGAGCATTTTCCCTTCAAATTACTGTATTCACTTTTCATTTTTCATAAATTTGAGCTTGAACCAGACCAGTGGTGATCACCGGTGAAGCTGACCGGAGCTAGGGCTCCGGTGGTGCATTCGCAAAGTCCAAGCCATCTGATCTGATTCAAATGTTTTAATCTCAAGTGTTCATTGTGATTACAATGCGTACAACGCATTGAACAAGGCGTATGGTGGAACGCGTGCATGTCGCCATAAGATCTGCCACCTCAATTAATAAGGGAGATCTGATGACCCTTGTTTTTTTGTATTTTCTGATTTTTCATTTAATCCACTTATTTTGATTAATTCATATTAATTTTATTTTTAATCTAAAAAATATGGGACTTTCACCAAAAATCTTTAAATATTGTCGTCTTTCATTTTTTGGATTAATTTTGATATTTTTCATGAATTAATTGTTTTTGTGCATATTTTTAATTGTTTAAAAATACTTTTGACTTTACAAAAATCATGAAAATTTTTGTCTAAGGTCATTTGTCCCTTTTTGACCTAGGATAAATCTCTTGGCAATTTATTTAGTATTTTGAATAGGTTTTAGGTTTTGAACAAACTAAATTAAATTTAAATGCATTTTATATTTGACTTTTAATTGATTAATTGTATATAAATTATGTTGAGCCATTTTTATTGACTTGTGATGTTTGTCTATGTGTTTGGGCCTTAGTCAAGGTTGATTTGACTTTTGATAAGTTAAAATCATTGGATTTAGGGGATTGATGAAATGTACATTTCATCTCCCAAAATGAATGAATGATTTTAATTTGATAAAATTTCTCCCATGACCAATTTGTATTTCTCTCATCTCCCATCCCTCTTCATCTTCAATCTCATTCTTTCCCATCCCTTTCATTGACCAATGAAATCTCAAGATCCTAAGGCTAATTGGTTCATCAATAACCTTGTGTTAGATGAACCAATACAAGTATGGATGAGATAGGTCCCCCTTTGATCTTTTTCTTTTAGTGTGTGGTATGCTTTAGGAGTTTGGTTCATTATACCAAATCTCTAGCATGCATTAGCACCTAAATTTTTATTGCTCGACCTCAAATAGTTGTGACTTCTACATAAGTCCAATTACGATTGCTTAACATAAAGCTAAATCTGACCCTAAAGGCATGGCATTCTAGTAAGTGAGATTGTAAGTCTCCCATCTTTCATGGCATTGTGTGGAAACTTGGCCTCGTATCCTTCCTCTGGTAGATGTCTTGGTTCAAGGATCGATGCTTGTGAATAGATAGTTGAGTGTTCTCCAAAGAATGACTTAATCAATTGAAAAGAAAAACATCACTAACATCTAATCAACTAACATTTGACTAACTTGTATTAATATTATTTTTATTTTCAAGTCATTTACTTTATGCAATTCAAATTCAAGTCATTTACCATTCATTTGTCATTTACATAGCATTTAACTTATTTATGTTTATGCCATTTTCACTTTTCTCATTTGGGCCATATATTATGATTGTATATATTTGTTTGTGTATTTTGTTTGTGTTTGCGGTATTAAGACCTAAAAATACCTAATAAACAACAAAAAACCCTAAAAAATATTCGGTGGACTCTTGAGCTTGATTTGAACTTTTGGACTTAGGATTAGGCAACATTCCATATGCAAAAGGAGTTAGCCAATCCCAACATTTTTGAGACCAAGTTATTGTGATTTGAGCCTTCATCTGATGCAAGTATTGGGATCCACTTGAATTCATCTGCTACATGGTCTTCATGCAACTATTATTTTGGTCTCATGCTACACCTTATTTTGGGCAAAAATCAAGAAGGATTTCAACTGATACATGAGAAGACAAATAAGACTGTTAGCTATGGAGTTGTTTTCTTGGATGTGGCCATCTTTATTTGATGCCTTACTCTACATATTGCTAATTGCTTGCTGACTATTGCTTGATTCAAAGTCCAAAGGGAAAGTGGGTTTTCTATATGACATTCTTGTCTGTTGGATTGCATCCCATTGGTCAAATATTTTCAACTCTTAACTTTTAATTTTATGCTTAGGACTAGTCTCTTTATCTTCTCTCACTTCTTAAATTTCAAAATCTCTCCCCTCTTTTCAAAAAAATTCTTTGCTTGTGATTTCAAAACATAGACTTTATTGCAAATTAGAAACTTTGGCCTTATGCCATTGCATTTTAAAACTCTTTTCTTAAACCAAACTTGTAAATGAACTTAACAATATTGACTTAAAATTTCAAAAGACAAAAAGAACTAACATTCACTCAAAATTTTAGGCTCTTTATGCCTCTTTTAAACTTAAATTTTGATTCAAAACAATCCACTCATTTTGAAATTGATATCACGAACTACAAAGTTTTGATCACTCATATTTATGTTGGTACGTAGACACATATCCGAAGGTCTTGTCAAACACAAAAATATAATAAATGAATTCTTTTCTTATCTCCACACTCTATTTGTTGCAAACATTTTTTATACCAAAAACACATACATACATAAAAAAAGGGCTCCCTAGGAGTAACTAGGATACTTTGGGTGCTAACACATTCCCTCTGTGTAATCAACCCCCTTACCTGTAATCTCTGGCATTTTATTAGTTTTAACTTTGGGCTTTGTTCGTACTTTTCCCCTTTCCTTTGGAAACAATAAAAGCGCGGTGGCGACTCTGGTTTTATTGACGTCAAATTTATCAGTAGCTTGATGGTCCTGAATTTACCGCTACAAAAATTAAGTGGCGACTCTGCTGGGGAGTAGTCCTCAGTAGGTTTAGCCTACTTTTTTATGTGTATATAATTGTATATTTGATTGTTTGTATACTTGTTTTGTGTGATATAATCTGCTTGTTGTGCTTGGTAATCTCTAAGTGGTGAGATAAGTTCTAACGCCAACTTGAGTGCAATTAAGATAGGAGGATGGTATAGTCATGTTCGACTTGTGTGGAGTAGTCCTTAACAAGTTGGCTTGAGACCCATCTACTTAGTGGAGACCCTTTTGGAGCCATTAATGTCACACAATCATTTGTGGTTAGGCATTACTTTCTCTGATTTAGGGTCCAAGAAGCTGAGGATCGTAGAGCATTTAATCCAACTTGGCCTATTTAGGACGTAGTGCGGAGACTGTTCAGGTGTAGACTTGATAACAGTTGTTACGCATTACTACACTCAGACGCGTTTTTCTTGAGAATATTATGGGATGATGAGTCAGTCATCCTAACCTAAAATATCTGATAGATGGAATTAAGACTCTGGGAACTTTTTAGAACATGATCCATAGGTTTTATCCTTAGTCCACTCCTTTGGGATGGTTCTTAACCCGACTCCATGCTCGTGACTCCCAACAAACCCTTTGATTCTTGGTTGATCCAATCAAGTCTTGTCAATATCAATGAAACTTGGGTGTTGATAAGGTGAAAACCATAATCCACCAAAATAGATGATTGATCTTGATAGGTAGAACATCAATTATTATTTATCATACTATGGTTGAGAATCGAATCCATGATCTTTATATATTTCATCACAATTGTTTGAGATAACCATTGTGATAGATAGTGTGCGACATAGTTTATCTTCACGGTCACTTGCACGTGATGGAAAACATACTTATTATCATTCCCTATCTTATCACGATTAATCAATCGTGATGGTATCTCATTTTCAACCATGATAAAAGACTCTTTACGTAGTAGTGTTTTCATCTAACTTTTATCGGATACCTTTTGTGTCGATTATAGGTATGTTAACCAATCACTCATTCGTGTATATTGAACTTCTATAGATTAGCTATCGGAAAAAAAAGTCGAATCCATTTTAATACATTTTAAAAATTAATCAAATTCTGAAATTATAGTCTATTCTGTCTATATTTGTTTAAGCATGTCATTTACTTTTTGAGAAATTTATTTAATGTAATATACTTTTATGTAGCTTTGTTTTCATAGTAATTTAACTATTAGAATTGACATACAGTACGAAGAAATTGATGTATGATTTGCCACAGATACATGTGGCTAGTTGTTCTTATTTATTTTACATAGTTAAAATCAATGCATAACTGCAAACAAAACGCAATTCTATGCTTAGAAAAAGCTGTTATTTTTAAAACTAATTATTCTACCAGCCAATACTGACAAAACCCATCAATGCACTTTGCAATATGATCTACAACATCCGGACAATCAACGACTGTGTTGCAGGGATCGCCAATTTCTACATTGTCAACTAAAAAAAAAGAAATATTATTAAAAGAGGTAAACTATTGTATATTCAATAGATTCGAAAATCTAAAAATGGTGCGATAACTAATATACCTTTACTTGTTTCAACAAGAAATAGTAAAAGATAGATTACCAATGCATAAACAAACATTAGTACAAGAGCCATATTTTTCTTCTTCTTTGCATACAATCAATAGAACTTTTATCCTTTTATAAATAATAATTTCATTCTTTCTTAACTTTAGTTCAATTGTTTTTATCACTAAGGTGTTGCAAAAAGCCATTTATAAAAATTAAATTAATGCTAAATACCTCTAATCAATATGTTGCGTGTGTCCTCTTTGTGTCACTCAATTGATCACTTAAAGTATTGATGACCAATGAAGTGTATTATGTTTCTTTTTATTAAACTTCAATAAATATCTAGGATGTCCTTTCTAGTGTGTTTTGGAACATTTTAATAGTGTCTACTCTTCTAGTAAAATGGTAGGCGAGCTCATTTTTCTAGTTCATCTAGAAATATTGACAGTAAAAACTTTAATAATGAAATATAGAGACTTTAATAACTTCATTCTTTAGATGAATTTGATTAATCTTTTCTGAATAGGAAATAAAGTTTATTTGGTTCTAATCTAATAGAGTGAAACCCATTAGATTTGACGGAATTCTTGTTTCTAATGTATGAAGGAGTTTTTGGTGGAGTCAGCTTACTGGATCCTCTTTAAGGACGTTTGTGACCTTGTGACCATTGTCTCGTTAACCTCAAGTATTAGAATTAAAAGGTGTTTAATTATTTCTTTAATATTTTTAAAGAGTTGAATGTTGATAGGTCCTTTGATGGAGTTACTTTATGCTTTTTTTTTCTTCAAATAATTAGATAATCGTTTATCCCACCTTAATTGATGGAAAAACATTTTAAGAAAATTCTAAAATGCCTTTTAGATTTTAGAAATATATTTCTGGACATACCTTAATCACATCAAAACACACTCCAACCGAGTTTCAATTTTATAGGTATACTATCTTATTCAATTTTATATGAATTAAACAATACACTGATAAAATAATATGAAAATGACATATATAAATGAATAAATTCGGAGTTCACAATAAAGTCAAAATAAAGTACAAACGATAATAGTTCTCTTAATACAAGTACTATACAATATTGCGTATATCAGACTCGGGTCCCCTGTTCCTACGCCGCCTCTTGTACTCAACCGTCGCGCGTGCCTCCCCCATGATAACATCTAGAATGTCCCTTGCCTTATAGCCATCAGGAAAAACTCATCTGCCTATACCCGCATACCAAAGCTATACGATACAACTACATCTAGGAAATACGTTGACAACATGATATACCATATCATGCTCCTCCTCTAGTATCTTCTGATGAGTTGGCTTAGGTGGATCTCATAGAGCATCTGGTATCATACAAGGATGTGACACCCTGAAATACCACTAGATGTCACTGTATGCAACACTCTAGCCTCCAGGAGCTATGATACTTTGTGCCTTATCTGGTACCAGATGGTTAATGAAATCATCATACATGACATATATATCTTTGCGTGACATAGCGGAAATAGCATAATCAGAGGGGTCTCTGGGAACAAATAACATGCAGTCGAACTGTCTCATGACACGTTCAGACAGATGTGGGTACACCAGGCGTGACCCGCAAGCTAACCTTCCAGAGTAAAATGATATGTTATCCAAGAGACGCGTCTCACGGTGATCTATGTACGCTTGGAAGTGTATATCCTCTACTGCTAAGTAGTCAAGGTACACTTTTTCGCATTTTCATATAAACACTAAAATGGTTTAACACAAGTGTCATGAAAATGACATATAAACACTAAAAGATGCATAAATGTTAGCATCAATAGTGTGAAACTTCTTGTCATCTATTTGGTCTTCCACACACAACCTCCAGTTAACTTGGAGTACATGTATAACAAATAAACGACTCCCCAATTGTAGTCATGGATCCGCTCCAAGTTAGTGGAGTATCTAAGGTAAACAACATCCACATAAGTGAAAGTCTTGTCCATAAAAATGGATGTGCCAACCAAATACAACATGTATTATCTCACTACTTATGCTCTATGTTTCGCAACCTGCTCATCGTCACTAGCGGCCTGCTCTGTCACATGAAGTTGTCGTTGTAGCGGTAAATTCATGATCATCAAGCTATGGATAAGCTAGACATCAAATAACAAGAGTCGCCACCACGCTTTTATTGTTTCCAAGGGAAAAGGGAAAATGTGCGAACAAAACCCAAAAGTAAGAAGTTTTTAAATCAAAACTAATAAAATGTCAGAGATTACAGGTAAGGGGGTTGGTTACACTGATGGAAGGTGTTAACACCCAAAGTGTCCTAGGTACTCCTAGGGAGCCCTTTTTGTGTGCATGTGTATTTGGTACAAAATGATGTTTACAAAAAAATAGAACGGGGGGTTGAGAAAATAATTCATTAATTATATTTTTGTGTTTGGCAAGACCTTCGTTCTTGTGCCTATGTACCAACATAAAAATGAGGGATCGAAACCTCGTAGTTTGTGATACAAATTTCAAAGTGGATACATTGCTTTTAACAAAATTAAGTTTGAAAGGCACAAAGGCCTGAAAATGGTTTGAATGAGTTAGTTCTTTTTGGGATTTGAAAATTTTAGTCAAGTATGGTTAAGTCTACTTACAAGTTTGATTTAAGAAAAGGAGTTTGAAAATGCAATGGTATAAGACCAAAGTTTCTATCTTTTTACAAAGTGGTCAAAGTTTAGAACAAAATAAGTTCAAACAAAGAAGATTTTGAAAAAAGAGGGAGAGATTTTGAAATTAAAGAAATGGGGAGAAGATGAAGAGACTAATCTTATGCACAAAATTAAAAGTTAAGAGTTGAAAAGATCTGACCAAATGGGTAGCAATCCAATAGACAAGAATTCCCTTGGACACATAGAATCAAGCAACACACAAATGCATAAATATATTATCTGGAAGAGCAAGGAATCAAATAAAGATAGCCACATCCAAGCTTTAGACATTCCATGATCTTCTTCAAGATTAGCCCATGTAACAGATGGATTCCATAAATCACAGGTTCAAATAACAACTTCACAATGATCATGTTGCAGATGAACTTAGAGGGATCTTGAATGATGTATCAGATGAAGTTTCAAATTGCAAGCACTTGATTTCTCAATAAGTTGGCATTGGCCAAGTCCTTTAGCATAGGAATGTTGCTTAAGTTCTAAGTCCATTTGTCCAAGATCAAGCCAACAGTCCACACAAAAGTTTTTTTAGGGTTTTTGTTGTTATTATGTACATTAATTGTCAAAGACCACCCAAACAAACAAAGTGTACACAAACAAGTTATATCACACAATATGGTCCAAGTGGACAAAGTGAAAATTGTATTAACATAAACAATTAGAATGATATGAACAATGACAAATGAATAAAGGCTAGAATTAAATGATATTAAAGTAAATGGCTTAAAATTAAAAGTTAATTGTTAATGAGTTAGAAGTTAGTATTGTTGCTTTTGCTTTTCATTTTAAGACATCCTTTGGAGAACACTCAACCCACTTATCACAAGCATGGATGCTTGAGCCAAGACATCTTCCAAAGGAAGGAAAAAAGACCAAGTTTCCACACAATACCATGAAAGATGGGAGACTTACAATCTCACTAACTAGAATGATATGCCTTTTGTGTCACAAATTTAGCGCTATGTTAAGCAATCGTAATTGGACTTATGTAGAAGTCACAACTATTTGAGGTCGGGCAATAGAATTTTGGTGTTAATGCATGTTAGAGACATAGTATAATGGACTATGCTCATGAAACATACCACACACAAAAAGAATATGCAAAAGAGGTGGCCTAATCTCATCCATACTCATGTTAATTTTTCAATCAACTAGTTTTAGGATTTTGAGACATCATAGGCCAAATGAGATGAATGCATAAAGAAAGGGAATGAGATGAAGAGGGAGGGGAATGGATCAAAACTCAAATTGGTCAAAGGAGGGCTTTTACCAAATTAATATCATCCATTCATTTTGGGAGATGGAATGTACATTTCATCAATCCCCTAAATCTAATGATATTAACTTGACAAAGTCAAATCAACCTTGACCAAGGCCCAACAACAAAAGTCAAACTCAAATAAGTCATTACAATTGGTCAACAAAAATATTTGGCATTTATTCAAATTAAAAATACCAAAGTAAGGCATTTAAATTAAATATGGTTTGTCAAATTCCTAAAACCTCATCAAAACACTAAATAAATGGACATGAGATTTATCATAGGTCAAACAAGGTCAAAGGACCTTGGAGAAAAAATTTCAGAAGTTTTAAAGACTTTAAAGTATTTTTAAACAATTAAAAACAAATGCAAAATCAATTAAATCATAAAAAATATTAATAATGATCCAAAAAATAATTTTAATTCAGAATACGAAAGAGGAAATTTTTTTAAATTTTTTGGTGAAACTCTCATATTTTTTGGATCTATATTAAAATTAATATGAGTTAATGAAAATCAAAAGAATAAAAATTAAAATCAAAAAATCAAAAAAACGTGGACCACTTGATCTGCCTCATTAATTGAGGTGGCAGATCAAGTGGTTGAGCGCGCGCGTTCCATGATGCGCCTGAGTCAACCATCCACACGCTTGGTAATCAAGATATACGATCATGATTAAAACATTTTGAATTCATCTAACGGCTCTGGACCGTGCCACATCATTGCCGGAGCAAAGCGTCGGTCGTCTTCTTAGGCGACCTTGGTCGGACTGGTCCATTCATCACCATATCATAAATGAAAAAGGAGGACATGATCTGAAAGAAAAAATGACGCAGAGCACGAATATGACCTCAATTTTAACTAAATCCACATATATAGAAAGATATGAGGATTTGAATTTTGAGGTGTGTCAACTGAGTTGCTTCGATTTGACCTCTAAGCAACTCAATCTCCATGCCTACATTGGTAGGACTTCATACAACCAAAGATCCAAGAGAGTTGAGTGGAATTGAGAGAGAATCGAAGAGGTGAAATTTTTGGGAAAATACCTTTAATGCAGGTCTGGATTCACTTGTTCTTGCTTTGGCTCGTGCTTGATCTTGCTCAGGATGCTTGCAGAAGTATATTAGAATGCACAAAAGGTCTTGGATCCCTGGAATTTTGAATCTCAAAACAGTGAGAATTCAACTCAATTTCCAAAGGAAATTCTCAGGGTTATCCTCTCAAATGGAAGGGGTAGGTGTTTGGGATCAAAGTTGGGGCGAAGGGGTTTTCAATTCTGAGCATATGGAGCTCTATTTATAGCTGGATCATGTGATATTTGCACCTTCCAAATGAGTTTCCAAAATTGGTAATGAGTGATACATGTGTGTATGGGCATGTACAGGCCTATAAGGTCATTCCATTTGATCCACAATTGAGTCTGAGTAAGTCTCAAATCAACTTGGGATGCAAGGCAAATGTATATGGAAGTTTGAAGTTTGATCTTTGCCAAATGATGATACCATGTTCAAGCCATGCACAGCCCTAGCAAATCTTGTCCAAAATGGACGAAATTGGACTTTTTGGAAAGGTTAGATCAAGAGGAACAACTTTCATGTTAAACACTTTTTTATTTGAAGCTTGTATCATGATGAATTTTGAATTGGAAGTTTGGAAATTTAAATATATCAAACAAATTTCTAAGTGCCAAGCCATATATCTCAATATTCCACCTTGCTTAACTTTTTATGTGAGCTTCAAATGAGAAAAGTGTCTTCATCAAACTTGTAGCTCTCTCACAGACCTTAAAAATGGTCATAAATTTCATGTCATTTGGATTTGGAATGATAGAGTCATGCATCTTTGATGTTTGGAAAAATCACTTGTTCAATGGTATAGGTCAAAAGTGACCTATAATGTAACCTCATATCACATGCTCATAAAAGTTCGTTTAGCTCTCACTCCAAACATAAACGTTGAAGTACACATCTTGAATCTTATTGTGCAACTTGAAAATCTTTCATATCATAAAAATTGAGCAAGTTATGACCTTGGGAAGTTGACTTTAAAATTAGGGTTTAGACAAAATGACCTATAATGTTTCAACATAGAAAATGATTTTACAAGAAAAACTAGCTATAGGTTTCAACATGAAAGTTGTTTGGAATGTTATCTAGAGTAACTTTGCTTTTGTAATCATTTTCATATGGTGAAAAGTGTAGGAGATAGGGTCTAGGGAGACCCAGTTTTGATCTGATGAATTCATCTGGCCAACCACCATCAACCAACTTGCTAACTTTAAATTATTTGGACTTTATTGGCTCATGGTAGATCATGTATGCATAAGATGATGAATTTTTGAAGTTCCCCTTGAGAAATTTGATCAAATGGCAAGATAGCTTGTTGGAGAAGTTACTCAAGATACCCAGTCAAACTAGGGTTTCCAAATCAAATCACCTCTAAAGTCTTGAAGAAAACTTGATAAATATAAAATGTGGGAATCAATGGAACTCATATATAATGCTCATAGCCATTCTTCGGTCAATTCATGGCTGTGCTCTTTTTCATGAGGGTCTCAAACCCTAGATATGAACTTGTTAGATCAATGGAGATCATGCCCTACGTACAAAAGAGTTAGGAAAATGCAAAGACATGTTTTTTGTATTTTGGTTAGTAAAATGATAATATAGAAGTATGATACAATCACAAAGTTCTTGGTGATCTCTTCTAAAACAAACCCAATGAAGGAGGGGCAAGGAGGATGCCAAGGTATGATCCCAATGCTAATGCTTATGATGAAATTGCATGAGGGATCTTAGGATCAAAATTGGGGTCTTACAGCTACCCCTATTTAAGGACATTCTAACTGAGGAGACGAAGGTTAAAACCTTCATGTCGACTCAGTAGAATGGGCTTAAATAACAACACAGAAACAAATTTTGGTCCCTAAGAAACCTCATGATGCAAATGATATGAATGCAAAAGTAAATTATTTGTGGGGAAATATGGCCACAAAGGAAAAGAAATCAGAGCGCCCAAAAGTCCGCAGGAGTATAATGCATTCCATAAGGAAAACTCACTGGAGAGACAAAGACTCTAGGGGGGATAAAGGAGTTATGCGCAGGCCAGGCTACGACTCAAAACTGCTGAGGGACTCGAGGAATTCCACAAAAAATGGAAAATACTCAGTCGGGGAACAAAAAACATCTACAGGGGATATGAGTAATTCAGGATAAAACTGAAGTACTTGAATCATGCAGGAAAAGCGATTTCACTAAGGAAATGGGCACTTAACTCAACCGGGGAAGCAATAAACTTCAACACAGGAGGAGCAGAAATCTATTATCTACTACCTATTACTGGGTGAGGAGATAACAAAGATCTGACAGAGAGAACATCTGCCATTGGTTAAGATGAACATATCAAGGATGACTTGCTGGAAAATGCCAGGAGGAATATTCATTACCGGTTATTGGGTAAGAATAACCTTGCTGGGGAAAAACTGCAAGAAATAGGATTTACAACTACCAGTTATTGGGTAGAAGACCAAGGATGAGAGTATCCGTCATCGGTTAGGATGAACATATCAAGGATAAACTCAACAGGGAAGAAAATCCGTCATCGGTTAAGATGAACACATCAAGGATAGACTTGCCTGGGAATGTCAAGGAGGATACCCGTCATCGGTTAAGATGAACATATAAAGGGTAAACCAATTGAACAAAAAGTAGGAATTACATCTATCGAATGCTGGATAGAAGACCACCAAAGCGAAAATCCGTCACCGGCTAGGATGAACATATCAAGGATAGACTCTAAGAGGGGAGAAAATAGGAATTACATCTATCAGTTTGCTGGATAGAATACCATGAGAGAGAATCTGTCACTGGTTAAAGTGAACATATCAAGGATAAACTCTACAGAGGGAACAAAATCAGGATTTACAACTATTGTTTACTGGGTAGAAGACCGCAAAGAAAAGGAAACCCATCATCGATTAAGATGAACATATCAAGGATTAACTCTCTGGGAAACAAGAATAGGGATTACAACTATCTTTTTACTGGGGTAGAACACCAAAGGTGAGAATATCCGTCATCGGTTAGGATAAACATATCAAGGATAAACTCAAGCAGGAGAGAGAAATATATCCATCACCAGTTAGGGTGAACATATCAAGGATATACTTTCTAAAGAATAGATCCACTGGGGACTCTGCTGAGGAGAAAACGGGGGTACTTTGCCGGGTATTGGACAAGAAGTAACAAACTGCAAACTAAGAAGAATATTACCAGTTACTATGCAATAGGCTCTTAGGAGACTCAAAGCATCTATTTAGGCATGATCTAGAAAGAAATGGTCAATCAAGACTCAACCCAATGAGGACATAACTCAAGGGGAGTGATTCCATCCAGTTAAGATCTGGAGAGGAAACTGAAGTAATAATCATCCACGAGGAACAACTCAGTGGGGAAGAGGAGAAAGGTTAAAGTCTTTCTTCCTAAAGGGCTGACGCTCTACAATTGAGGGAGGACAGATACCGAAATTTGTATGGGGATAAAGTATCGCCATACAGAGAATGAGAATTATGAAATTATGAAATTATATGAATGTATATGTATATGATGATTATGCTAACAAAACGATCACAAAGGATACAAAGGTGTCGGAAATAATTTGAATCATCGGTACAATCCCCGGTCAATCCACAAAAAGAGGGAGACAACTGCTGGAAAACAGAGAAATCACAAACCAAAGGCTCAAATCTAGCCGAGGGAGGAAATCTGCTGAGTAGAGGCGAAGTTATCGAGCTTGTGGGGAATTTTAGGTCAATATCACATTAAATGGGAGACAACCATGCAGAAGATAAACATAAAAAGCTGCTTAGAAACCAGGAGGAAACTCTGACTGGGAGCGAGTCGGATGGCGACTGGTGGGGAAACCAATGCGATCTACTAGGGAAAAGATCTTACTCTGCTGAAGATCCATCCTGTTGGGGAATACAGAAATACTATTGAGGAAATAACACGCCTTAAGGTACTGAATTAACCAACTTAGCTGGGAAAAGAAATCGAAACTCCGCTAGGGAACAAACACCTCGCAGGGGAACCGGATCAACACGAACAACTAGGGGTACCCGAAGGGTTAACTGCTTGGGGAACCTCTGATGTTTAACACTTAAGGACTTGCTGCTTTTTGAAGTGTTGTTGATACTTCCTTCTTAATTGCTTTGAAAAATTCTTTCTTTTAAAGATTTTGATTAAAAAATTTAAATTTTCAAAATGATCATAATAAAATTTAAACTATTGGCTGAAGTAAATAAGAGTAGAAACAATTGTATAAAAGCTCAACTTTATTTAATGGGATGGTAGTCTGTAACTGACAAGACTCCATAGATTTTTACAAAGTTGAAAATGGTAATTTACATGGAAAAGGGTTACATTGAATACAAATGATCACTAATCCTTCTACCAATCCTTTGATATCCACTGTGCTCTTGACCGCTGCTAGGATGATGAATCGATGTCAACCCTTGTGCTCAACAAAGTCTTTCCAAAATTGGATGATCAGTAGACTGCAGTTACTTGCCATAATCCCTAATTTTTGCATAAGTTGCCCCAAGGTGGGGTACTTAACTTATCGGGAATTTTTTTCTATTTTTATGTCTCTAATTTTTGCCTGGATCGCCCTTTCGGGTTTTCAATCCACCGAGACACTCTTTTTTGCATAAGCTGCCCTTTTGGGTTTTCAACTTAACGAGTTGTTCTTTTCTTTTTAGGCGAAGTATTTCTTGACTGCATTTGCATTCACGGGACGAGTGAACTCTTGACCATCCATAGTTGTAAGAATCAAGGAACCACCTGAAAAGGCTCTCTTGACAACATATGTGCCTTAATAAATAGGATTCCATTTACCCCTAGAATCTGGTTTGAAAGATAAAATCTTCTTGAGCACAAGGTCACCTTCTCTGAACACACGAGGTTTGACCTTCTTACCAAAAGCTTTCTTCATCCTCTGTTGATATAACTGACTAAGACACATGACAGTCAATCTCTTCTCTTCGATCAAATTCAGCTGATCAAACTTGGTTTGACACCATTCAACCCCAGTCAACTTGGCTTCCATTAGCACACACAATGAAGGAATCTTAACCTCTACAGGGAGCACTGCTTCCATACCATATACAAGAGAAAAAAGGGTTGCCCTTGTTGAAGTGCGGACGGATGTACGATACCCATGCAAAGCAAACGGGAGCATCTCATGCCAATCCTTGTATGTGACAAGTGTAAGACCCTAATTTTGACCCTAAGATCCCTCATGACATCATATCATTGCTCATTGCATTTGCCTCAAGGATCATAGCATCTTGGCTCCTTAACCCTAGGGTTTGGGACTTGGGTGAGTTGGTTTGAGACCACCAAGCATGCTTGAATTGTATATTATTGCTTTTCTTATTTTGTTTACTAACCAAAAGCAAAAAAATATGTCACTAACTTGTTTTGTTTTGAAGCTGAAGCAGTCGTGTGATCCAAGGCTCCTAGGAGGTCCCTATGCCCATTGAAGTGGCCAGATGAAAGTGAAAGCAAGCATGACAATGGTTCCCAAAGCTCTCAATCATCATATATGCCTCCCAAGTGTCTCAATTTGTCAATTTGATCAAGATAAACCAAAGGGCTTGAGGATTGTTTCCCAAGGAAATCCTAATTCATCTGTGCATTGACTGTGCCTTGCTCATGAAGCAACCTCAACCTATGATCAAAAACAATCAAGATAAGTTCTTTAATTCATCATTTTATGCATATATGAGATCATGTGAGTTTTCTAAATCATTCATTCATCAAGATTTGAAGTTTGGACTTGAGAAGTTGATCAGTCAATTCATCTGACTATTTTGAAATCCACTGAGACCTAACTTTTGATGTGTTTGTCAAATGAAGATGACCCCAAGAGAAAAAATGTGCTTAACAACCATATGAAAAACTTTCATGTTCATTAAAAATTAATTTAAAACTTGGAAGGTCATCATTCATTTCAAAACATTATAGGTCATTTTGACTGAAACCCTAATTTTGGGTCAACTTCCCAAGGACCTAACTCCTTCATTTTTTTATGATTTTGAGGTGCGACCAAATGCATTGGAAATTTTAATATGTATAATTAAATTGTTATGTTGGACAAAATTTCATAATCCTAAAATAAATACATGTGATAATACAAAGCATTATAGGTCACTTCGGACCAAAGTCATTGAAATGTGAAAAAGTCCAACTTCAAGTGCCCATAAATTTCTCATCAAAAATCCAAATGATGCAAAATTTAAGTCCAAATTTTATGTTGAAGGTTTTGTCATTTGAGGCTTGCATCATTGAAACAGAAGGGATTGAAGTTGGTCCATTTTGGCAAAATTTCCATATACATGTTTTGTACATTGAACTTCATGATCAGTTTTCAATATTTTCCCAACTCCAAATGGATTTTTGTTCAACATAACATTTGTTCCTCATGTCAAGACCTTTCCAACCATTACCCACATGCCTATGTTTCAATTTTGCAAAGGGCATTTTCAAAGAGGTGAAGTTTTGTGATCATTTATGAAAACCATGTTGAATCTTTGTGCAAAAGCTAATACAATGAAATCTGCATGTCCAAACCATCTCACTTGCATCTCATATTGCATTTTCCATTGCTTTTGGGCCTCCCATGCGCCTGTACAGGCCCATGCATGGAGGACCCAACTTCACATGCACACGAGTTTCTTCATGCATTGCATCATCCTGGCCTATAAATAGAGTGCTTCATTCTCCTCAAACTTCAACCTAAGGGCGCCTGAAGTTCTGCACAAGTGAAATCCCAACCTCCATTAAAAGGAATTCTGAGTTTTCTCTTCCAATTTTCAAGTTCAATTTTCAACTTCATTGGTTGATCTTTGAACTTCAATTCCTGAACCTTGCTTCCTTGCTACCTCAAGAACAAGCTGCATCAAAGAGTTGGAGTGGATCAAGCATTGAAAAGCTGCTCTTCAAAGGTTTTCCCTCCAACTGTTTTCCTTCGAATCTCCTTGGATATTGATCATTTTTTGTGTTGGTTGGTACCTATGAAGTCCTCATGTGAGAGGCAATTGATTTGTGCATTTAATTTTGTGAATTGAGCAAGTTCAGTTTGAACACCTCATTTTTCTATCTCAGATTTCTCCTTCTATGAGAGTCTAGAGTAGAAACTAAGGGCACATGGGTGATGTACATCACCCCAACTTTCTTTTGATATATGGATTGTGCATTTTGGTGAAGGTTTTGAAACCTGCAATTTTGGCCGGAACTGTGAGTCTCGCTGGAGAAGACGGTGATTTCCACCACCGTCCCCACGTGGATGAGTTCCTGGCCCTTGGATCTTTATTTCCAGATATAATCTCAGCGCTTCATCTATTTGACTTTATTAAATGCTTTGTGTTACGCGTTTGACCAAGCCCTACCATGAGCGCGCGCTATGCAGCCTTCTGATCAGCCATGTCATTTAATGAGCCTTGATCAGACGCTCCTTATTTTTTTTCCAATTTCTGTATTTCATTTTATTTTCTTTAATTTCATTTTATTTTAAAAATTCATAACTTCTTTATTTGGAATCACAAAAATATGGGACCAATTGCAAAAAAATTCTCTTAAATTCTAGTTTCTAGAAATGATTTTTAATTATTTTTGTGATTCAATTTAATATTTTTTGTGAATTATTTCTTTTCTGGTTATTTTTAATTCGTTTAAAATACTTTCCAATATTCAAAAATGCCAAAAATATTTTCTTAACATCTTTGAATGATGATGAATCTATGAAAAATATTCTCATCAATTTCTTAATTGATTTGAGATTTATTTGAGATTTTAGTTCAATTATGTTATTTTTCTCCATTTTTTAATTGTTTAAAATTAGTTTCTGTTTTCAAAAAATGATGAAATTTTTTGTCAAACCTTGCTTGACCATGTTGAACTTATGATAATCTAATTGGACTTTTCCAAGTTGATTTGAATTGGATTTGAAGTTTGACCTTTATTTGTTTATTTTAATTCAAGTATTATTTTAATTCAAAACATTACCAAAAATATTTTTATTGTTTCTTGACTCCTAAGCTTCATCTCACTTCTGTTTACCATTGATTGATGTTGATTCTATTCATGTTTGATCAATGTGGGTTGGTTATGTCATTTGAATTTCAATTATGTACATTCCATTCCATCTTCTTCTTCTTCTTTTTTTGTTTGATTAATGAGTTAATGATTGGTGGTTAGCCTTGACATATGAGGGGCTTAACCTTCTTTGATCCAAATCAAATTAATCTTGATCAAAGATCAAGTGAATTGCTTTGCATTAGAGATAGGTTGCTTCTTGGTCAAGCAAAAAACCTAAATCCATACAAGATCATTCTTCTTTTCTTTTGGCATGGTAAGTTGTAGGAGCTTGGCTTACTAGTCATGGTCTCTAACTTGTGTTTGTTGTCTATAGTTTTATTGACCGGCCTCAGATAGGTGTGACTACTACATTAGTCCACTTACGATTGCTTAACATAGCGCTAAATTGCCTTATGGCACACTAACACTAACTACTAATTACTAACTTTAAATTCAAGCATTTAATTATTGCAATTTACTTTAATGCAATTTAATTTCATGCTCATTAATTCATTTGTCTTTTCCCTTTGCTCACTTGAGCTCATGTTTATGTTAATGCAATTTGCCTTTTGCTCACTTGAGCACATTATTGTGTATATACTATTGCCTTGTGCTTGTTTTGTTTTGTTCGTGTGAACCCAATGCAAATGGAGAAAGGACTTAGATTTAGGCCTTACATATGCTAAATGGAGTTTCAATAGCAACTAGGCCTCATGCCTTTAGAATGCTAAATATGTTGAAGAGCAACTAGGCCTCATGCCTTTAGAATGCTTAATCTTGAAGATGACATTGAAAGGACTCCTAATTCTAAACTCACTCTTGTCCATTCTTTTATTTGCATTGTGGAACTTTTTGATTTGTGTGTTATTGTGTGCTAGGGATCCTAAAACTTGATCCAATTAGAAGAACCATTGTCATGAGCATCCAAGATAAGAGATACAAAAGCCAATTGGAAGATTCCTAGGAGCTTGATTGATTGTTTGCTTGATTGCTTGAGTTATTTGCTTATTACTTGCTAAGTCCAAAGGAATGGAGCAACTTGGATCATCTTTATGATCTCAAGAAGGGAACTCCAAGTGGTTTTATTTCTCTTCCCTCATATTTTCATGTTTAGGATCTATCCCTTCTCTTCTTCTCTCCACTCTAACCCAAGCCAAACTTTTTGTGCAAACATTAACATTGCTTTCAAAAATTAGAAACCTATGCACTATGCCTTTGATTTTTTTTAAACTCTTTTCATAACACTTATTTTGAATTGAATCTTAACTCAACTTTGGCCTTATTTTGTGAATACTTTTCATTTGTAAATACAACTCACTCAATTATTTTGTGGTTCCAATGACCATTTGTGTTAAAACTTTTCATAAACATTAGCTATTAGGCTTGAGTTATCCTAGAGGTTGATATAATACTCACCTGTATCCTTAGTGATGGACTATAAGTCTTCCATGCTTATTATAGGGTTAACCCCTCACTAGCATGTTGAAGCTCTCCTCACATGGTGGATTTGTGGTTCTAGGTTGAGTTTTCTCCCTTTGATAACAAAAGACCTTAAGGCTTTTGACCAATCAACTCACCAACTTCTTTTGAGATTTTTACCCCAAGGTACGAGGTTTTTATCCTACCTTTTTTTTAAGATGGTACGTAGGCAATGGGTTTATCCATTCAAACACAAAATTGTAAATAATTTGTATATTCTTCTCTCATCTCCCCAATCATGTTTGCACAAAATATTTTCACAAATACCAACCTACCATACAACATTTGTAAAAAGGGCTCCCTTAGAGTACTAAGGATGTTTTGGGTGCTTAAAACCTTCCCATTGCATAACCAACCCCCTTACCCAGATCTCTGACATTTTTATTAGTTTTTGATTCGATAAAACTTCTTGGTTTTTTTTCGCTTTCTAACCTTTCCTTTGGATAAATAGAAGTGCGGTGGCGACTCGAATTGTATGATTTACTTTTGATTTAATAAATAAATCTAAAGGTAACGAATACCCCGCTAGAGAAAAGTGGCGACTCTGCTGGGGAATGTCTTTGCCTAGTGGGTTTAGCCTACTTTTTACCTTTGTTGTATTGTATGTTTATATTTTTTGTGACATATTTTTGTGCAAATTTGGGATGACTGCATTGTTTGTAATGTATGAATTGCTTGATATATCAATTGCTTGTGTGCTTGGTGGTCTTTTGTGAGATGAGTTCTATACCCGAACTCGAGTGCACTTATGATAGGAGAATGGAATAGTCTTGTTGACTTGTGTGGAGTTATTCCTTAGCAAGTTGACTTACAAGCCCATTCACTTGGTGGAGGTTATATTGGGATCAATAATGTCACACGAGTAGTCGTGGTTAGGCATTACTCTTTCCAATATATGCCTTAGAAGCCAAGGACCTTAGATTACCTAGCCCATCTTGGCCTATTTCTAGGACGTAGTGTGAAGGTCGTTCAAGTGTAAGATTTGATACGATTGTTACGCGATACTACACTCATAAGAGTCTCTCTTGAGAATATTTTTGGAATACGAGTAGTCGTCTATCCGATAATATCCAAAAGATGGGATGATGACTATGGGAACCTATTGTAGAACATGATTGTCAGGTTTAACCATAGTACACTCCCTTTGGGAAGTTCTTAACCGAGACTCCATGCTCGTGACTTGCAACAAACCCTTGATTCACGGTTGATCCATTCTCGTATATCCTTAATATCAATGGAACTTGGGTGTTGATAAGGTGTAAACCATAATCCACCAAAATGGATGATTGATATTAAGGATGACTTGAGCCATCCCGCGACCTTTGTATGGTGTGATTTGCTTGATCCTTCAGTGTGATTGTTGCGTCCATGCATTCATGCATTCATACACATCCATATCATCAACAATGATAAAATTTTCAAGGAACTTAAGAGGTCTATTTTCTAATTTTCAGACATGGATAAGCAAAGAAGGAATACGAAGAAGTACAGTTTCAGACAACCCGACTTGGAAGAGTTAAGGAGTTTTTACATCCTATGTATTAGACCCCTTTGAGTTCAATTCTCGCCATGGGAAGCTTCTATCTATTCTTGCTACTCAGGTGGATGAAGGTCTGATGAGTGTATTGGTGCAGTTCTATGATCCTCTGTACCGTTGCTTCACTTTCCCGGATTTTCAGCTTTTGCCTACACTTGAGGAGTATGCCTATCTTGTGGGTGTACCTATTTTAGACCAGTTGTCATTTAGTGGCTTGGAGAGAGTTCCTTATTCCCAGGAGATTGTTGATCTGTTGCATATAGATGAATCTGTTGTTGGTGCTCATATGACTACCAAAGGTGGAATTCAAGGTCTCCCATCTGATTTCCTCATTGATCAAGCTACTATGTTTGGGAAGGCCATGAGTGAGGATGCCTTTAAGGCCATATTTGTACTTCTCATCTATGGGCTAGTGTTATTCCTCAACATCGACAATTTTGTGGATGTGAACGCTATTAGGATTTTCTCTACTCTTAATCCCGTTCCGACTCTGTTGGGTGACACTTATTTCTCTTTGCATATGAGGAATGCAAAGGGTGGTGGTACCATTGTGTGATGTTTGCCTCTGTTGTACAAGTGGTTTATTTCGCACTTGCCTCAGACGCTCGCCTTTAAGGAGAACAAGGTTGTCTACGGTGGTCCATGAGACTTATGTCTCTCACTAATGATGATATCTTTTGGTATAACCATGTATATGATGGTGTGCAGATTATCGACTCTTATGGTGAATTCTCCAATGTGCCTCTTCTTGGTACATGTGGTGGGATTAACTACAACCCTATTTTGACACGTCGTCAGCTTGGGTTCCCCTTAAAGGATAAACCTAATAACATTTTGTTAGAAGGTGTGTTCTTTCAAAAGGGTAAAGATCCCCAAAACTTGAAGGGCGGGATGGTTCGTGCTTGGCGCAAGATTCATAGGAAGGGAGGGAAAGAGCTTGGTCCAAAGAATTGTATTGCTTTGGAACCCTATACCTCGTGGGTGAGGAAGAGAGCTTCTGAGTACCGCATGCCCTATGACTACCCGAGACCTACCCCTATGGTTATGGTTGGGCCTTCAACCCTCCCTAACCAAGGAGTATAGGAGTTGAGAGACGAAGACCGTTCGCGTGCTTGGGTCCGTGAGCGAGAGGAGCTACTTCAGCAACTTAGAGATAAGGATGCGTTGATAGAGTTTCTCGAGTATCAGGTTATCGATGAGCCTAATGATGTGGTGACTTCTCTTCTTCCTCAGTCTTCCAGGTTTTGGAAGAGGAAGTACGACCGACTCGCCAAGGAGAAAGCAAATATGGAGGCAGCCTATGAGAGAGAGGTGAAGAGGCTTCAGGCAGCTTATCTTCCAATCTCGAGAGCTTTGGACGATTGCTTCTAGGGTTCCATAGGATGTTCATTTTCCTTCTCTCTTGTATTATATTTGGTTACCAAGACTGTACTTCTTTGGTGTAAATTTTTTTCCAGATATTATTGATATGATTATTCCATTATATGTCTAAATGATTAGAATTTCCAAAAAATTGCAAATAGATCTCTAAAAGTTCCTTTGATTAAAAATAAAATCATATGCACAAGCATTGCATGCATCATGTGTTATTCATTTATTTTGAAGACAAGCTGACGCAGCGGTACTATACCAGAGCCAACTCATCAAAGCTAATGGATCACCTTGAGCAAGAGAACAGGGAACTCAAGGAGGAAGTGGCAAGATTGACTGCCCTGGTAGAGTCATTCTTGGCCGCCTAAAGCCAGTCGTCTCCAACGCCTTCAACTCCTCCCCAGAGGACGGTCATCTCAGAGGTTGCTTCCTCTACCGTGCCTGCTGCCAATGCTCATTTTGCTCTGTCTGCTATGCCAGCCGGGTTTCCCTGGGGGATGCCCGCGAATTTTGTTCTAGAGGGTGTCGCCCCTACTTTTGCTTCTCTGCCGGCATCTAGCCCGGTCCTCGCTGTGCCACCTCCAGTCATGCATATTTTGTTGAGAGTTGATGACACCATTTACCACTCTGAGCCGTCTGAGGGCCCAGATGTGTACGAGAAAATGGACGCTATGAATGATCAATTCCTTGAGTTGCGCAAGGAACTTAAAACTCTCAGAGGGAAGGACCTCTTCGGCAAATCTGCTGTTGAGCTATGTTTAGTGCCTAATGTCAAGATTCCTATCAAATTCAAAGTGCCTGACTTTGAAAAGTACAAAGGAAACACTTGCCCGCTCAACCATCTTGTGATGTATGCACGCAAGATGTCGACTCAGACCGACAAAGATCAACTCCTGATCCACTACTTTCAGGACAGCTTGTCCGGTGCCGCGTTGAGATGGTACATGGGCCTGGATAGTGTGAACATCCGCTCCTTCAACGACCTTGGCGAAGCGTTCGTCAAGCAGTACAAGTACAACGTTGATATGGCTCCCGATAGGGACCAACTGAGGGCTATGTCCCAGAAGGAGAAAGAAACATTTAAGGAGTACGCCCAGAGGTGGCGTGAATTGGCTGCACAGATTGTGCCCCCGCTCGAAGAGAAAGAGATGACGAAGATCTTTCTCAAAACTTTAAGCTCTTTCTATTACAAGCGGATGATTGCTAGCACTCCTTCTGATTTCACCGAGATGGTGAATATGGGGATGCGACTAGAAGAGGGAGTCAGGGAAGGGCGCCTGACCAGAGAAGAAGACTCTTCTTCCAAACGTTATGGGGCGTTTGCTAGGAAGAAATATGGAGAGGCACATGTTATGTCCTCCCATGTCAAACCAAGAAGACCCTCTGTGAAGAGGAAGACTATGCATCCCGCTAGTAACCAGCACCAGGTGGCTCATATAGCACCTGCATTCAGAGAAAATCAACATTATCAGCATCAGAACCAGCAACAACAACATCAACAGTATCAGCAACAACAACATCGTCCGCAACAGCAGGCCTACCAGCCTCGAAACAACAATCAAACCAGCACTAGCTATGATAGGAAGAGGGTCAGTTTTGATCCTATTCCAATGACTTATGCAGAACTATATCCTTCACTGATTGAAAGGAAGCTGATCACTCCACATGACACGCCTGCTGTACCGACCAACCCTCAGTGGTGGTATAAGCCTGAGCTTCACTGTGTTTATCATTCTGGTGCTCCCGGACATGATCTGGAGAACTGTTACCCTCTCAAGACCAAGGTTCAAGACCTTGTTAGAAGCGGTATCCTGTTTTTCGAGGACGTAGGTCCTAACGTGAAGAAGAACCCATTGCCCAAGCATGGGAAATCTGCTGTTAACATGGTTCAGGGTTGTCCCGGCAAGTATAAGGTCAGATATGTTAGCCATATCAGACAATCATTGGTCGAGATGCATATATTGTTATGTGGATACAGTCATTACGAGCATGACCACGACAGTTGTCGGGTATGCACTGTCAATGAGAGAGGATTTCATCAAGTCAGGAAAGACATCCAAGAAATGCTGGATCAAGGTGTGATCGAGATACTTCAGAATCGTGACGAGGATGAAGTTAATGTTATATCCCCTGTGTTCAGATTGCATATGCCGGTTGTTGTCAGATACGATGGTAGCAAGCAGAAGGCCTCTCCTACTCTCATTATCAAGCCAGCTGGCCCTGTTCCATACTCTTCCGACAAGGTTGTTCCCTATCGATATAATGCAGTTGCATTAGAAGATGGGAAGGAGGTGCCTCTACCCTCCACCTCTGCTACACATATTTCTGATGTTAGGGGTTTGACCCGCAGTGGTCGTGTATTCTCGGCGCCGCCAAAACCCCAAATTGACACAAGAAGGACCGATGTTGTTGATAGTGCTACCCGTCCTGTGGGGAATTCTTCTTCTTCTCCGAATCTGACACTTGCTGTTGATAGACCTGCCGTGACTGCTAGAGCTCATGTCCCTGCTATCCATAATGGCATGTTGAAAGAGGATTGTGATGAGATGATGAGGCTCATCAAGAGGAGCGAGTATAATGTTGTAGATCAGCTACTACAAACTCCATCAAAGATATCTATGTTATCTTTGTTGATGAACTCCGAACCACACCGTGAAGCTTTGTAGAAGGTGTTGGACGTGGTGTACGTGGATCACGACGTCACCATAGAACAGTTTGATAGCATTGTTGCAAACATTACTGCTTGTAACAACTTGAGCTTTTGCGATGGTGATCTTCCCGAGAAGGGAAAAGACCACAATTTGGCATTACACACCTCTATGAATTGCAAGGATGATGCCTTGTCTAATGTGCTGGTAGACACGGGATCATCGCTGAATGTGTTGCCAAAATCCATTATGGCCAAACTTTCATATCATGGGCCTCCCATGAGGCAGAGTGGAGTGGTTGTGAAAGCTTTTGATGGATCCAGAAAGACTGTGATTGGTGAGGTTGAGCTCCCAATCAATATAGGACCTAGTGATTTCCATATCACTTTCCAGGTCATGGATATCCACCCATCATATAGTTGCTTGTTGGGCAGACCATGGATTCACGAGGCAGGCGCCGTGACATCCACCCTACACCAAAAGTTGAAGTTCGTAAAGAACAAAAAGTTGGTGGTGGTAGGGGGAGAGAAGGCTCTCTTGGTAAGCCATTTGTCTTCCTTTTAAGAAAGGAACTTCTTCATTTGCATCCTACAATGATGTGAAGTTGGCCATTGAGCATGGCGAAACTACTGGTTTAGGACAACTGATCAAGCTGGAAGACAATAAATCTCGGGCTGACATATGGTACACTTCGGGCACTTTCAACAAGCACGGTCTGTTTCAGAGTGGTGGTTTCATCCACACGGTCGAAGACCAAGAAGCTGTTGTTGTAGTGGAAGATGATCGAGAGGAAGATTCTGGAGACTTTGTCATCCCTGGAGGAGTCTGCATTAATTGGGTCACTGTTGATGTTCCAACAGTTGTCCATATGTCAACGTAATGTTCATTTTTTGTTTAAAAACGCTTCTCCCATGCCAAAAGGAGAAGTGATGACATTGTTGGCCCATAAATACAATGACATTCATTCAATAATTACATGTTAAATGTTTGTTTTTCCAAATTATTTTCACTTTTTGCGTTTTTGCATGAAATTGGTGATCACAAAAAACCCTAAAAAGAGAATAAAATCAATCTTTTCATCTACATAATGATTTGCCTTGGTTGAATTCTAAAATCTATTTTATATCCAAAATCATTATGCAGGTTGATCAAACCCATTGAACATAATGATCCAACACCATCTCCCAACTTTGAATTCTTTGTATTTGAGGCCGAAGAAGATGATGTTGAAGAGATTCCTGACGAGATTACCCGTCTACTTGAGCACAAAGAGAAGATCATTCATCCGCATCTTGAGAATCTGGAAACAGTCAACGCGGGGTCTGAAGATTGTGTTCGAGAAGTGAAGATTGGGGCACTCCTTGAAGAGTCTGTAAAGAAGGGGTTGATTGAGTTGCTACGAGAATATGTCGACGTCTTTGCCT
The DNA here is from genome assembly GCF_024323335.1 of Lathyrus oleraceus. Lineage (NCBI taxonomy): Eukaryota > Viridiplantae > Streptophyta > Magnoliopsida > Fabales > Fabaceae > Lathyrus > Lathyrus oleraceus. Next base: position 47,756,756 of record NC_066579.1, on the reverse strand, counting down.
GGTCATATGAAGACATGCCTAGTCTGGATACTGATATCGTGCAACATTTCCTGCCTTTGAAGCCTGAGTGTGTGCCTGTGAAGTAGAAGCTCAGAAGAACTCATCCTGATACGGCAGTGAAGATTAAAGAGGAAGTTCAGAAGCAAATTGATGCGGGGTTTCTGGTGACTTCTAAATATCCTCAATGGGTGGCCAATATTGTGCCCGTGCCTAAGAAAGATGGAAAAGTACAAATGTGTGTGGACTATAGAGACTTGAATAAAGCTAGTCCGAAAGATGATTTCCCTCTACCACATATTGATATGTTGGTAGATAATACAGCTAAATTCAATGTCTTATCATTTATGGACCGATTTTCCGGTTATAATCAGATCAAAATGGCACCCGAGGATATGGAGAAGACAACATTCATCACACCTTGGGGAACATTCTGTTATCGAGTGATGCCCTTCGGTTTGAAGAACGCCAGAGCCACGTATCAACGAGCTATGACTACCTTGTTTCATGATATGATGCACAAGGAGATTGAAGTGTATGTTGATGGTATGATTGCAAAGTCAAAAACGGAAGTTGAACATGTAGAGCACTTGTTGAAGCTTTTTCAGCGTTTAAGGAAGTACAAACTCCGTCTGAATCCTAAGAAGTGTACATTTGGAGTCCGTTCCGGCAAGTTATTGGGCTTTATTGTCAGTGAAAGAGGTATTGAAGTTGATCCTGCCAAGGTCAAAGTAATACAAGAGATGCCCGCGCCCAAAACTGAGAAGCAACTCCGAGGTTTTCTTGGTCTCTTGAATTATATTTCCAGATTTATATCCCACATGACTGCCACATGTGCGCCAATATTCAATCTCCTTCAGAAAGATCAGCGTCATGATTGGACCGAGGATTGCCAAAAGGCCTTTGACAGTATCAAAGAGTATTTGTCCGAGCCTTTGATTCTGTCTCCGCCTGTGGAAGGGAGACCCTTGATTATGTACTTGACATTGCTTGAGGACTCTATGGGTTGTGTATTGGGTCAGCAAGATGAATCAGGGAAGTAAGAGTATGCCATCTACTATATGAGTAAGAAGTTTACTGATTGTAAGTCTCGATACCCAATGCTTGAGAAGACATGTTGTGCTTTGGCTTGGGCCAGTATATGTTGAATCATACGACTTGGTTGATATCCAAAATGGATCCAATCAAGTACATCTTTGAGAAGCCTACTTTAACTGGGAGGATTACCCGTTGGCAGATGCTGTTGTCTGAGTATGATATTGAGTATCGAGCTCATAAAGCTATTAAGGGTAGTATCTTGGCTGACCACTTGGCACATCAACCAATTGAGGATTATTAGTCTGTTCAGTACGACTTCCCTGATTAGGAGATTCTGTATTTGAAAATGAAAGATTGCGATGAGCCTACGCTCGATGAAGGGCCAGAGCCTGGTTCCTGTTGGAGCATGGTGTTTGATGGCGCTGTAAATCAATATGGAAATGGTATTGGGGCAGTGATTATTACTCCTCAGGGCACACATTTTCCTTTTACAGCAAGGCTAACTTTCAAATGCACGAATAATATGGCGGAGTATGAGGCATGTATTATGGGATTGGAAGAATGTATTGATCTTAGGATCAAGCATCTTGATGTTTATGGTGATTCGGCCCTTGTTGTTAATCAGATTAAGGGTGAATAGGAGACGAATCATCTTGGCCTCATCCCATACAGAGATTATGCGAGGAGGATTTCAACGTTCTTTACTGAGGTTGACTTCCACCATATTCCTCGAGACGAGAATCAGATGGCAGGTGCTCTTGCTACGCTTGCTTTGATGATTATGGTGAAATTCTGGAAAGAAGTCCCCAATATCACTGTGATGCGATTGGATAGACCAGCTCATGTATTTGCAGTTGAAGAAGTTAAAGATGATAAGCCTTGGTATTATGATATCAAATGTTTTCTTCAGAGTCAGATTTACACGACTGGGGCATCTGTTAAAGACAAGAAGACTTTGAGGAGATTATCAGGCAGTTTCTACCTTAATGGCGATGTGCTTTACAAGAGGAATTTTGACATGGTTCTGCTCAGATGCATGGATAGACACGAAGCAGACCTGTTGATGATTGAAGTCCATGAGGATTCATTTGGTACTCATTCCAATGGACATTCCATCGCAAAGAAGATGTTGAGAGCAGGCTACTATTGGCTGACAATGGAGTCTGACTGCTGCATATATGTGAAGAAATGCCATAAGTGTCAGATTTATGCGGATAAGATTCATATTCCCCCGACACTTCTGAATGTGATTTCATCACCATGGCCTTTCTCAATGTGGGGAATTGACATGATTGGCATGATAGAGCCAAAGGCGTCCAATGGACACAAATTTATTCTCGTAGCAATTGATTACTTCACCAAGTGGGTTGAAGCGGCATCATATGCGAACGTGACCAGGCAAGTGGTTGTGAAGTTTATCAAGAATCAACTCACATGTCGTTATGGTGTGCCAGATAAGATTATTACTGATAATGGATCTAACTTGAACAACAAGATGATGAAAGAGTTGTGTAGCGAGTTCAAGATTGCACATCATAATTCTTCTCCCTAGAGACCCAAAATGAATGGGGATGTTGAAGTTGATAATAAGAACATCAAGAAGATTATCCAGAAGATGGTTGTTACGTACAAATATTGGCATGAGATACTGCCATTTGCTTTGCATGGTTATCGTACATCTGTCCGCACTTCAATAGGGGCAACCCCTTTCTCCCTTGTATATGGCATGGAGGTTGTGCTCCCCATGGAGGTTGATATCCCATCAATGAGAGTCTTGATGGAAGAAAAGGATGAAGAAAGCCTTTGATAAGAAGGTCAAGCCTCGTCTGTTCCGAAAAGGTGACCTTGTGCTCAAGAAAGTTTTGTCTTTCGCACCCGATTCTAGGGGCAAGTGGACTCCAAACTATGAAGGTCCATATGTTGTTAAGAGAGGCTTTTCAGCGGTGCTTTGTTACTTACAACTATGGATGGGGAGGATTTCACTCGTCCTGTGAATTCAGATGCAGTCAATAAATACTTCGCCTAAACATAAAAACAGAATAGGTCGCTAAGTTGAAAACCCGAAAGGGCGGCTTAGGAAAAAATGAGAGTCTCGGTGGATTGAAAACCCGAAAGGGTGATCCAGGCAAAAGTTAGAGACATGAAAAAAAATGAATATATATCCCGCTAGATTGAGTACCTCACCCTGGGGCAATCTAGGCAAAATTAGGGATTTGGCAAGTAACTGCATCCTGATAAGACTTGGTTCTACAGCTGTCATCTGTCAAAGATTCTCGCTCAGTCATCGTCAACTGAAGCTTCAAATACATTGGATTCAGAGTTGGTGGAGAAATGGTCATTATGTACAATGTAGCCTTTTTCCAATATATATCACCAATCTCAAATTTGTAAAGATCCATGGAGTCTTGCCATTTGCAAACTACCATTCCATCAAAAAAAATTGAGCCTTTATCCCATTCCTTGCACTCTTATTTGTTCCTGTTTAACAAATGTTTGCATGTTTTAATTGATAAATATCATTGTTTTAAATAAACAAAGTTTTTATAAACTGTTTTTAAGCAAAGTGAACATTCACAATGACTGGAAGGATAAATGGGATGTCCTCAGTGCTCTCCTAAGGATAGTATGATCTCCAAAAGTGTAAGGAATTTATTCATATTCCCAGCATATCTGTTATCCTCTTCATCATTTTTCAGGTTGTCTCCTCAATGAGCACAGAGGAGGGTGATACTTCACCAAAGTCCCCAGAGAGTCTGGAGTTTGGTCTCAATCTTCTAGCTCCCCGATGAGTCTAGATCTAGCATCGGTGTTTTATCAATTATATGGTTGTCATCCCTTGTGTGGATTGACCTAAAATCCCTTATAGATTGATAAATTGACATGCTATCTTCTTTCGAGGAAGTTGGTCTTCCCTTATTCAGATTGGAAATCCCGGCATGAGTGGAGTTTTCAACAAGTTGGTTTGTAGCTTATCCCAGTGGATTCGCATAAAGCCCAATAACTTGCCGGAACGGACTCAAAATGTACACTTGTTCGGATTCAGGCGGAGTTTGTACTTCCTCAAACGCTGGAAAGGCTTCAACAAGTGTTCTACATGTTCAACTTTCGTTTTCGACTTCGTAATCATATCGTCAACATACACTTCAATCTCCTTGTGCATCATGTCATGAAACAAGGTAGTCATAGCACGTTGATACGTAGCTCTGGCGTTCTTCAAACCGAAGGGCATCACTCGATAACAGAATGTTCCCCAAGGTGTGATGAATGTTGTCTTCTCCATATCCTTGGGTGCCATTTTAATCTAATTATAAACGGAAAATCTGTCCATAAAGGAAAAGACATTGAATTTAGCCGTATTATCTACCAACATATCAATGTGTGGTAGAGGAAAATCATCTTTCGGACTAGCTTTATTCAAGTCTCGGTAATCCACACACATTCGGACTTTTCCATCTTTCTTAGGCACGGGCACATTATTGGCCACCCATTGAGGATATGTAGAAGTCACCAGAAACCCTGCATTAATTTGCTTCTGAACTTCTTCTTTAATCTTCACTGCCATATCAGTATGAGTTCTTCTAAGTTTCTGCTTCACAGGCACACACTCAGGCTTTAACGGCAAGAAATGTTGCACGATATCAGTATCTAGACCAAACATGTCTTCATACGACCAGGCAAAGACGTCGACGTATTCTCGTAGCAACTCGATCAACCCCCTCTTAACAGACTCTTCAAGGAGTGCCCCAATCTTTACTTTATGAATGCAGTCTTTAGACCCCAAGTTGACTATTTCCAGATTCTCGAGATGCGACTGAATGATCTTCTCCTCATGCTCAAGCAGACGGCTAATCTCATCAGGAATTTCTTCAACATCACCTTCTTCTGCCTCAAATACCGGGAACTCATAGTTGGGAGATGGTGTTGGATCATTATGTTCAATGGGTTTGATTAACCTGCATAATGATTTTGAGTATAAAAGAGATTTCAGAATTCAAACAAGGCAAATCATTATGCAGATGAAAAGATTGATTTTATTCTCTTTTTTAGGGTTTTATGGTGATCACCAATTTCATGCAAAAAGGAAAAAGGAAAAATAATTTGGAAAAACAAACATTTAACATGTTATTATTGAATGAATATCATTGTATTAATCAAATTATGCCAACAATGTCTTCACTTCTCCTTTTGGCACGGGAGAAGGGTTTTTGAACAAAATGAACACATTACGTTGACTTATGGATAACTGTTGGAACATTAACAACAACCCAATTATTGTAGATTCCTCCAGGTATGACAAAGTTGCCAAGGTCCTCCTCTTCATCATCTTCAAGAATGGCAGCAGCTTCCTGATCTTCAACGGTGTGGATGAAACCTCCACTCTGGAATATCCCACGATCATTGGAAGCACCAGAAGAGTACCATATGCCAGCTCGGGACTTGTTATCTTCTAACTTGATCATTTTCCCCAACCTAGTAGTTGCACCATGCTCAATGGCCAACTTCGCATCATTATAGGAAACAAATTAAGAAAGTCCTTTCCTCGAAGGCTCAGCAATAGACAAAGCTTGGAACGGAGTCCCAACCTCATCCTCAACATCAATATAGGAGAAAGAAGATAAATGGATGACCAGAAGATCCTTCTCTCCCCCTATCACCACCAATTTCTTGTTCTTCACGAACTTCAACTTTTGGTGTAGGGTGGATGTTACGGCGCCTGCCTCGTGAATCCCTGGTTTGCCAAGCAAACAGCTATAAGACGGATGAATATCCATGACCTGGAAAGTGATATGGAAATTACTAGGTCCAATCTTGATCGAGAGTTCTAATTCACCGATCACAGTTTTGCGTGATCCATCGAAAGCTTTTACTACCACACCACTTTGACTCATGGGAGGCCCCTGATATGAAAGTTTAGCAAGAGTGGATTTTGGCAATACATTGAGTGATGATCCTGTGTCCACCAACACATTGGACAAGGCATCATCCTTACAGTTCATAGATATGTGTAAAGCCAAATTGTGGTCTTTTCCCTCCTCGGGAAGATCAGCATCACAGAAACTCAAATTGTTGCAAGCAGTTATATTTGTAACAATGCTATCAAACTGCTCAAGTGTGACATAGTGATCCACGTATGGCACGTCCAACACCCTCTGCAAAGCCTCGTGATGTGGCTCGGAATTCATTAACAAAGATAAGACAGATATCTTTGATGGAGTTTGTAGCAGTTGATCAACAACATTATATTCACTCCTTTTAATGAGCCTCATCATCTCATCACCATCCTCTCTCAAAATGCCAAACTGGCCAACCAGGATAAGAGTATTATTATTCTTAACAGCAACAGGGTCAACACCCTTAACAGTAGGAACAATATTATTTGGGGAAGAAATCCCCACGGGACCGGCAGGATTAACAACAGTTCTTTTCACAACGTCTTCATGGGATTTCAGTTGAGCCGAGAAAACACGACCGCTACAGGTCACTCCACTGACATCTGAAATGCTCACTACAGAAGTTGAGGGCAACGTCACCTCCTTTCCATCCTCTAGCATGACTGCGTTATATCGGTAAGGAACAACTTTGTTTGATACATATGGGACAGGACCCGCTGGCTTTATCATAAGAGCTGGCGATACTTTCTTCTTGCTGCCATCATACTTGATAACAACGGGCTCAGGAATTTTAAACACGGGGGTGATAACATCGACTTCGTCCTCATTACAATTCTGAAGTATTTCAATCATCCCTTGATCTATCATCTCTTGGATGTCCCTCCTCACTTGACGGTATCCACTCTCATTGATAGTGCACACCTGGCACCTATCATGGTCATGCTCGTAGTGGTTGTGTTCACACAACAGCTTATGCATCTCGACCAAGGACTGCCTTATGTCATTCACATAAAGGACTTTGTATTTTCTAGGGCATCCCTGGACCATATTAACAGCTGCCTTCTCATGCTCGGGCAATGGGTTCTTCTTTATATTTGGACCTACGTCCTCAAAAAACAATATCCCACTTCTCACAAGGTCTTGCACCTTGGTCTTCAATGGATAACAGTTCTCCACATCATGTCCGGGAACCCCGGAATGATACACACAATGAAGTTTGGGCTTATACCACCACTGAGGATTGGTTGGTACAGCGGAAGGATCTCGTGGAGTTATTAGCTTCCTATCAATCAAGGAAGGATAAAGCTCGGCATAGGTCATCGGAATCGGGTCAAAAGTTACCCTCTTCCTCTCGTAGTTGCTGGTGTTGGTTTTATTATTGTTGCGAGGCTGGTAGGCCTGTTGTTGTCGACGATGTTGTTGTTGTTGTTGATGAACTTCTCTGAAAGCAGGTGCTATATGAGCAACCTGGTGTTGGTTGACGGCTGGACGCACATCCTTCCTCCTTATAGAGGGCCTTCTTTTAATATGAAAGGACACAGCATGAGTCTTTCCCTCCTTCTTCCTAACAAAGCCTCCATACTTCTTTGCTGAGGAACCATCGTCTCGAGATAAACGCCCTTCACGGACCCCCTCTTCTAATCTCATCCCCATGTTCACCATTTCGGTGAAGTCTGAGGGAGCACTAGCAATCATTCTCTCACAATAGAAAGAGCCCAAAGTCTTCAAGAAGATTTTTGTCATCTCCTTCTCTTTTAGGGGTGGCACTATCTGAGCCGTCAGTTCTCGCCATCTCTGGGCGTACTCCTTGAAGGTCTCCTTATTCTTCTGGGACATCGCCCTCAACTGTTCCCTATCTGGATCCATATCCACATTATACTTATACTGCTTAACGAAGGCCTCGCCTAGATCATTGAAAGTGCGGATGCTTGCACTTTCCAGCCCCATATACCACCGGAGCGCAACGCCTGTCAGGCTATCCTGAAAGTAGTGAATCAGTAGTTGGTCGTTGTCAGTCTGTGTTAACATCTCGCGAGCATACATCACAAGATGGCTGAGCGGGCATGTATTTTCCTTATACTTCTCAAAGTCAGGTACTTTGAATTTAACAGGGATTTTCACGTTGGGCACTAGGCATAACTCAGCAGCACTTTTCCCAAAGAGGTCCTTACCCCTCAAAGTCTTCAGTTCCTTGCGCAGCTCAAGGAATGGATCTTTCATTTCGTCCATTTTCTCATATTCATCCGGGGCCTCAGATGGCTCGAAATGATAAATGGTATCTTCAACGCGGGGAAGGGTGTGCACAACAGGGTGGCACAGACAGGACCGGGCTAGAGATCGGCATAGAAGCGACAGTAGGAAATTAGAAGGCATTCCCCAAGGGAACCCGGCTGGCATAGTCGGAGCGAAGTGGGTTGTTGCAGCAGGCACAGTTGAAGTCGTTATCTTAGATATGACAGTCCTCGCGGGAGGAGTTGCAGGAGTTGGTGAAGGTTGGCTTTGTGCGGCCAGAACTGACTCCATCATGGCAGTCAGCCTAACAATATCTTCCTTTAGGTCCCTGTTATATTGCTCGAGATGTTCCATTATCTTCGGATGATTTGCTCTGGTATTATACTGGTGCGTCAGCTTGTCTTCAAAATAAATAAAGAGCAAAGAGTTAGACCACTGATCAAGAGCTTGGGACAAAACCTGCTAATGCATATGATGCATGCAATGTTTGTGCGTAGGGTTTGTTTTTTGTTAGAGGAACTTTATAGAGATCTATTTGCAAATCTATGAAAATATTTAATTTTTAATACATATATGGAATACTCATAGTAATAATATTTGGAAACCTTTTACACCAAAGAAGTAGTACAGTTTTGGTAGCCAAATACAATACAAGAGAAAAGGAGAATGAACATCCTATGGAGCCCTAGAAACAATCATCTAAAGCCCTTGAGATCGGAAGATAAGTTGCACGAAGCCTCTTCACCTCTCTCTCATAAGCTCCTTCCATATCGGCCTTCTCCTTGGCGAGCTGATCATACTTCCTCTTCTGAAACCTAGAGGAGTGAGGAAGAAGAGAAGTAACTACATCATCAGGCTCATCAATAACTTGATGCTCTAGAAACTATATCATTGCATCCTTATCTTTGAGTTGCTGAAGAAGTTCCTCACGCTCACGAACCCAAGCACGCGACCGGTCCTCATCTCTCAACTCCTTTACTCCTTGATTAGGGAGGGTTGAAGGCCCAACCATAACCATAGGGGTAGGTCTCGGATACTCGTACGACATGCGGTACTCGAGAGCTCTCTCCCTTACCCAAGAGGTGTAAGGTTCCAAAGCAACATAATTCTTCAGACCAAGCTCACTCCTCCCTTTTCTATGAACCTTGCGCCAGGCGCGGACCATCCTATCCTTCAAGTTCTGGGGATCTTTACACTCTTGAAAGAACAGGCCTTCCAACGAAATGTTGTTAGGTTTATCCTTTAAGGGGAACCCAAGTTGACGGCGAGCCAAAGCAGGGTTGTAGTTAATTCCACCACATGTACCAAGAAGAGGTACATTGGAGAACTCACCACAAGAATCAATAATCCGAACGCCATGATAAACATGGTTATACCAAGAGATATCATCATTAGTGAGAGACATAAGTCTCATGGACCACCGTAGACATCCCTTGTTCTCCTTGAAGGCAAGCGTCTGAGGCAAGTACGAAATAAACCACTTGTATAACAGAGGCAAACAACATACAATGGAATCACAACCCTTTGCATTCCTCATATGCAAAGAGAAATAAGTGTCATCCAATAGAGTCGGAACGGGATTAAGAGAAGAGAAAATCCTAATAGCGTTCACATCCACGAAATTGTCGATGTTGGGAAATAACACTAGCCCATAGATGAGTAGTACAAATATGGCTTCAAAAGATTCCTCACTCATGGCCTTCCCAAACAAAGTAGCTTTGGCAATCAGAACATCAGATGGGAGACCTTGAATTCCACCTTTGGTAGTCATGTGGGCAACAATGTCAGATGCATCTATATGAAGCATGTCAGCAATCTCTTGAGAAGACGGAACCTTCTCTAAGCCACTGAACGGCAACTGGTCAAGAATAGGTATACCCACATGACATGCATACTCCTCTAACGTAGGCAAAAGTTGGAAATACGGAAAAATGAAGCACCGATACAGAGGATCGTAGAACTGCACCAACACACTCATCAGACCTTCATCCACCTTGGTAGAAAGAATAAACAGAAGCTTCCCATGGCGAGTTTTGAACTCCAAAGGCTCTAATACATAAGATGCCAAACTCCTTAACTCTTTCAAGTCGAGTTGTCTGAAACTGTACTTCTTCGTATTCCTTCTTTTCTTATCCATGTCTAAAAATTAGCAAATAGACCTCTTAAGTTCCTTAAAAATCTTTATTGTTAATGATATGGATGTGAATGAATGCATGAATGCATGGATGCAACAATCACACTCAAGGATCAAGCAAGTCACAACACACAAAGGTCATGGGGTGGCTCAAGTCATCGTCAGTATCAATCATCCATTTTGGTGGATTATGGCTTACACCTTATTAACACCCAAGTTCCATTGATATTAAGGATATACGAGAACGGATCAACCGCGAATCAAGGGTTTGTTGTAAATCACGAGCATGGAGTCTCGGTTAAGAACCACCCAACAGGAGTGTACTATGGTTAAACCTGACAATCATGTTCTAAAAATGCCCCCATAGTCATCATCTCATCTTTTGGATATTATCAGATAAAATGAATACTCGTCCTCCAAAAATATTCTCAAGAGGGACTCTTATGAGTGTAGTATCGCGTAACAATCGCCTCAAGTCTTACACTTGAACGACCTTCGCACTACGTCCTAAAATAGGCCAAGATGGGCTAGGTATCTAAGGTCCTTGGCTTCTAAGGTTTATATTGGAAAGAGTAATGCCTAACCACGACTACTCGTGTGACATTATTGATCCAAACAAGACCTCTACCAAGTGAATGAGCTTGCAAGTCAACTTGTTAAGGAATAACTCCACACAAGTCAACAAGACTATGACATTCTCCTATCATAAGTACACTCGAGTTCGGGTATAGAACTCATCTCACAAGACACATACAAGCAATTAATATATCAAGCAATTCATACATTACAAATAATACAGTCATCCCAAATTAGCACAAAAATATGTCACAAATAAATATAAACATACAACACACATAAACAAAAAGTAGGCTAAACCCACTAGAGGATTAAGTCCCCAGCAGAGTCGCCACTTTTCTGTAGTGGAGTTTTCGTTACCTTTAGGTTTATTGACTAAACCAAAAGTAAACATACAATTCGAGTCGCCACCGCACTTTTATTTGTCCAAAGGAAAGGCTAAAAAGAGAACAAAAGCCAAGTAAGGAGTTTTATCAAATCAAAAACTAATAAAAATGTCAGAGATCTGGGTAAGGGGATTGGTTATGAAATGGGAAGGTTTTACGCATCCAAAACATCCTTAGTACTCTAAGGGAACCCTTTTTGAAAATATGTGTTGTAGGTTGGTATTTGTGAAAATATGTGCAAAAGATTGGAGGGATGAGAAGAGAATAGATTATATTTACAAATTTTGTTGTTTGAATGGATTAACCCATTGCCTACGTACCATCACAAAGGAGGATCAAAACCTCGTAGTTCGGGGTAAAAATCACAAAAAGGATTGGTGAATTGATTTGATCAAAAGTCTTAAGGTCTTTTGTTATCAAAGGGAGAAAACTTAACCTAAACCAACAATCCACCATGTGAGGAGGGCTTCAACATGCTAGTGAGGGGTTAACCCTATAATAAGTATGGAAGACTTATAATCCAATCACTAAGGATGAAGTGAGATTTACATCAACCACTATGATAACTCAAACCTATGACTAATGTTTTCAAAAAGGTTTTAATAAGGTGGCCATTGGAACCACAAAAATAACTTGAACTGGGTTATATTTACAAGTTAAGTTTATTTACAAAATGAAGTCAAAGTTGGATTAAGATTTATTCACAAGGAGTATTAATGAAAATGGTTTTGAAAAGTCAAAGGCTTAAGGCCTAGGTTTCTAGTTTGAAACAAATTCAAAGTTTGAAGAAAAGATTTTTGGCTTGGGTTAGAGGGGAGAGAAGAAGAGAAGGGCTAGTCCTAAAGCATACAAAGATAAGAGGGGAAAGATAAACCCTTGGAGTTCCTTTTCTTGAAATCATAGAGATGATTCAAGATGCTCCTTTCCTTTGGACTTAGCACGCAATCAAGCAATCAAACAATTTGGATTCAAGCTCCTAGGATCCCCATTTGGCTTGTCTCTCTTAATTTGTCTACTCATGACAATGGTCCTTTTGCACAATCTCAAGGTGGAATCCCTATCACACAATAGCAAACATCAAAAAGTTCACAACCCAATAAGGGGAATGGAACAAAGAATAAGTTTAGATGAGACGTCCTTTAAAGTCAATTTTGGAATTTAGCATTCTAAAGGCATGAGGCCTAGTTGCTCTTCAACAAGTTTAACATTCTAAAGGCATGAGGTGTAGTTGCTTTTGAACTCCTTTAAGCATGGGTATGTCCTAGTTCTAAGTCCTTTCTCCTTTTTGCATTAGGTTTACACACAAAAAAATACAAAACAATCACAAGACAACAATATATTTATATACAATAATGAGCTCAAATGAGCAAAAGAAAAATGACATAAACATAAAATATGTGCTCAAGTGATAAAAATGAAAAGCAATATGAATAAATGAGCAAGAAATAAATGGCATTAAAGTAAAGGGCAAGAAATTAAATGCTCAAATTAAAGTTAGTAATTAGTGAAGTTATGTTAGTTTGTCATAAGACAATGTAGCGCTATGTTAAGCAATCGTAAGTGGACTAATGTAGTAGTCACACCTATTTGAGGCCGGTCAATAAAACTATAGGCAAATAAACACAAGTTAGAGATCATGACTAGTAAGCCAAGCTCCACAAACTTTCCATGCCAAAACAAAAGGGAGGGGCCTTGTATGGACTTTAGGTTTTTTGCTTGACCAAGAAGCAACCTATCTTGGACACAAAACAACTCACTTGATCTCGGATCAAGTTGAGTTTGGTTTGGATCAAAGAAGGTTAAACCTCTCATTTGTCAAGACCAACCATAAGACATTAACTCATTAGCCAAATGATGAAAAGAATGGGATGACGATGAAAGGGAGGGAAAGAGAATACAAGTATCAAATTCAATTGATCAAAGGTGAACCAAGTCATCATCAATCAATGCTAAATAGAAAAGAAATGAAGATTACAAGTCAACAAGTCACTCATAATTTTTTGGTAATTTTTGAATTAAAAATAAATGCAAAATAAAATAAACAAAGTATGGTCAAACCTCAAGTTTAATTCAAATCAACTTCAACAAGTCCAATTAACTTCTCATAGGTCTAACATGGTCAAACAAACTTTGACAATTTTTTTCAACAATTTTAGAAATCATAAACTACTTAAAAACAATTAAAAACAAGGGAAAATAACACAATATGAATTAAAATCTCAAATAAATCTCAAATCAAATAAGAAATTGATGAGACTATTTTTCATTGACTTATCATGATCCATAGGTGTTAGGAAAATATTTTTGGATTTTTCAAATATCAGAAAGTAATTAAAACTATTAAAAGTCAAATAATTCACAAAAATATATTAAATGAAGTCACAAAAATAATTAAAAATCAAAATATGAAACTAGATTTTTCAAGAAATTTTTTGGAATTGGTCTCATATTTTTGTTACTTCAAATAAATTTTTTAAGAATTTTTGAAAATAAATGGAATTAACTGAAATTAAAAGAAAATAGGATAAATAGAAAAAAACGCAGCCACCAGATCAAATTCATTAATTGACGTGGCATGGATCAATGGCTCAGAGGCGCGGATGCATGGTAGACTCAAGTCAAGCGCGCAACATAATGCATTAAATCAAGTAATCACAATGGACGCTCAGGATTATAACATTGAGCCATGATCCAAGGGTTGGGCATCATACACGTGGGGATGGTGGTGGAAACCACCATCTTCTCCAGTGAGATACCATGCGCAGTAAAAAAAAAGTAATGAAAATAAAAAGTAAGGACATCAAAATGAAGCTCCGGTGATGTACATCACCACGGTATCCATGGATCATCCTCACTCTTCCTATTTAGAGAGAAATGTGAGATGGAAGATCATGGTATGTCAACTGGAAATGCACGAAATGAACAATTGAGACCACCACTGGCCTGCCTCAAGTGTGAGGACTTCAGAAAATCACATTGAATTGCAAGATCTAGATCCAAAAAGTTTGAGGTTCTACCTCTGAAATGGAGCTTCTAAGGCCATGAATTCTTCAAGATCTTGATCTGCGTTTGCTCTGGAAGTGTGATGGAGATGATAGGTTAAGGAATTGAGCTTTGAAAATCAACTAATGATGTTGAATTTCAAGCTTGAAAAAGAGAGAAAAATCTGAAAATTCCTTTGGTAAGGGTTGGGATTTCAATTCTGCAGCACTTCAGGTCTCCACTTGGTTCAGAAATGAATGAGATTGAGTCTCTATTTATAGCTGAAAAGGGTTGTAAAGCATGGTTCCCTCCTGTGCATGGAATTTGAATCTTGCTTGCATGGGTCTGTGCAAGCATGTAGCAGGCCCAAAAATGAGTGAAACTCCTTGCTGATACCTCATGGAATGGATTTGGACGTGCACAATGACTTGAACAAGCTTGCACATCAAGTTATAACATGAAATGCCAAAATGGACACAAAGAATAAACTCTTTGAAACTCACACATGGAAAGTCCAAAAAAATAATGTGAGTAATGGTTGGAAAGCCCTTGAAATAAGGAACAAAAGTCATGTTGGGCAAAAGTTCATTTGGCATTTGGAAATTAGTGAAAACTGACTGTGAAAGTTTGGGCACAAAACATGTCTAAGTCACCCTTTGAATTTTTTTACCAAAAGCAAGCCTCTTCAAGCCCCTCTGTTTGCATGTTGTAAGCTTCAAATGAAAAAACCTCCAACATCAAAGTTGTAGATATTTTCAAGATGATCAATTTAGACTCAGATTTGGAATCATTTGGAGTTTTCATGAGAAACTTATTTGAATTTGAAGTTGGGCACTTTTTTCAAATTCAATGACTTAGGTACAAGGTGACCTATAATGTTTTGTATTATCATATGTATTTATTTTAGGATTATGAAATTTTTTCCAACATAAAATTTGAATTATACATCTTAAGTTGTCCAATGAATTTGGTCTCACCTAAAAATCATTAAAATTAAGGAAGTTAGGTCCTTGGGAAGTTGACCCAAAATTAGGGTTTCAGTCAAAATGACCCATAATGTTTTGAAATGTATGATGACCTTCCAAGTTTCAAATATATTTTTGATGAACATGAAATTTGTTCATATTGTTCTTAAGAACATTTTTTCGCTTGGGGTCATCTTCATTTGAATAACACATCAAAAGTTGTATCTCAGTGATCTTCAGTTTAGTCAGATGACTTGACTGGTCAACTTTTCAAGGCCAAACTTCCAATCTTGATGAATAAATGATTGAGGGGCCTCACATAGGCTCATATATGCATAAAATAATGAATTAAAGAACTTCCTTTGATTAAATTTGATCATAGATTGAGGTTTCTTCATGAGCAAGGCACAGTTGAGGCATAGTTGAATTAGGGTTCCCTTGGGAATCAATCCTCAAGCCCTTTGGGTTATCTTGATCAAATTGGCAAATTGAGATACTTGGGAAACATATAAGATGATTAGGAACTTTGTGGATAATTGTCATCCTTTTTCTCATCTTCATCTAGCCATTTCATTGAGCTTAGGAGCCTCGTAGGAGCATGGGAGCACATGATCACTTGAGCTTCAAAACAAAAAGAGTTAGTGACATATTTTTGTGCTTTTGGTTAGTAATAAAAAATAAGAAAAGAAAATATATATAATATAAGCATGCTTGGTGGTCTCAAACCACTCACACAAGTACCAACCCTAGGGTTAAGGAGCCAAACATACTATGATCCTTGAGGCAATGCACTTGTGCAAATGATATGATGCCACGAGGGATCTTAGGGTTCAAAATTAGGGTCTTACATGTACCACCATGGAAGTGGTTCAGGAATGTGTGGCAGATTTCTGGGTTGTAGCAAGTTCTTGAGAACCAATGACGGATAAAGTTCTGCATATGTCATAGGAATTGGGTCGAAAGAGACCTTTTTCCTCTCAAAAGTTTGTTGTTGATGATTGTTGGTATTGTTGTTGTTGTAGGTGTTTGTTTGTTGATGTGGTTGTTGTTGTTGACACTGTTATTGTTGAATTGGTGTTTATTGACTTGCGGAAAATACAAGATTTACGGAAGATACTTGGTGATGATATTGACGGGGTGGTTTACTTCTTCTGGTCTGAGGCCTCCTCTGCCTCCCACTAATGATTGCGTTGGCTTCATTATCCTTCTTCTTACTAAAACGGCCGTCGTATCTCTTGCTAGATGATACCTCCTCCTTCGACAACCGTCCTTCTCGGACACCTTCTTCAAGCCTCATCCCCATATTTACCATTTCGGTAAAGTCACTGGGGGCACTGTCGATCATCTTCTCATAATAAGATGAGCTAAGGGTCTTCAAAAATATCTTGGTCATCTCATTTTCCTCTAAAGGAGGGGTGATATGAGCAGCGAGTTCTCTCCATCTCTACGCATACTCCTTCAACTGATCTCGGTCAGGAGCCATGTCAACGTTATACTTGTACTGCTTAACAAATGCTTCTCCCAAATCGTTGAAAGTATGGATGCTTGCACTATCCAACCCCATATACCATCTTAGCACAGTGCCGGTTAGACTATCTTGAAAGTAGTGGATTAACAGCTAAACATTGTCTGTTTTGGTAGACATCTTGCGGGCATACATCACCAAGTGATTGAGCGGACATGTGTTCCCTTTGTATTTATCAAAGTCAGGCACTTTGAACTTCACTGGAATCTTCACATTCGGCACCAGACATAACTCAACAGCACTCTTCCCAAAAAGGTCCTTACTTATCAGAGTCTTCAACTCCTTGCGCAACTCAAGAAATTGATCTTTCATCTCATCCATTTTCTCATAAACGTTCGGACCCTCAGATAGCTCGGAATGATAAATTGTGTCTTCTACGCGAGGTAAGGTGTGCACTATAGGCGGTGGTACAAACATGATCGGGATAGATATCGGCATAGAAGAAAAAGTAGGCGTAAAGCCTTCAGGCACGAAGTTCGGTGGCATTCCCCACGGGAATCCGGCAGGCATAGCAGGTGCAAAATGAGCGGTAGCAGCAGGCATGGTAGAGGTAGCCACCTCTGAAATGTCAGTCCTCTGAGGAGGAGGAGTTACAGGCGATGGAGAAGACTGACTCTGTGCAGCTAGAACTGGCTCCATCATGGCAGTTAGGCAGGCGATCTCCTCTTTCATCTCTGTATTCTCTTGCTCAAGATGTTCCATAATTCTGGA
The DNA here is from genome assembly GCF_024323335.1 of Lathyrus oleraceus. NCBI lineage: Eukaryota > Viridiplantae > Streptophyta > Magnoliopsida > Fabales > Fabaceae > Lathyrus > Lathyrus oleraceus. Next base: position 47,739,318 of record NC_066579.1, on the reverse strand, counting down.
GTGATTGGCGTGAGTGTTATACCGATGAGTCAGCTTGGCTGAAGCATAGAAGAAACACCAATGAGACATCTGGCGAAAGAGAAACCTGTTTATGCAAATGATGCATGAAATGCAATGATTGTTTATCATTTTTATTATTTTCAAGGAACTTACTGTATTATTTATAAATATATATATTTAACGACAATTGCAATAATTTGATATGACCAAAAATCTATTTTCATTTATATAATTGGAAAGATTACACTAAGTACAATTTCAGAAACCAAATAAAAAATACAAGAGATAAGGAGACTATTCATCCTAAGGATCCCTAACAACAATGTCAAAAGATCTGACTGCAGGTGCATACTTCCTTCAAATGTGTCAAATCTCGATCTCAAAATAAGCCTTCATCTGAGTCTTCTAGAGGACAAGCTGATCAACAATCTTCTTCTAAGAAACGGAAGGCTGAGGCATGCTAGAAGATGAAACCTCTGGCTCTCTCTGTCTCTTTGTCACTCAGTCTTCAAGTAGCTCAATAAGTGCATCTTTGTCCTTAGACTCCAACTGCAACTCCTCATGCTTTTTCTCAAAGAACGGAAACGCTCTTCCCACATATCCTTCTCTTGCTTCAACTTGGCGAGTGCGTATTCCAACTCATATACATCTTGATTAGGGAGAGTTAATGGCTCAACCACAACCATAGACATAGGTCTCTCACAAGGATAAGGCATCTTCAACTCCAAAGCTCTCTTCTTAACCCAAAGAGTGTAAGCTTTCAAAGCTACACAATTGCACGAACCAAACTCGAACCTTCCTTTCCTATGCACATTATACCAAGCATGCACAATCTTCTGCTTCAACTGTTGGGGATCTTTACCCTTTTGATTGAAAAGACCTTATAACAAAGTTTTATTAGGTTTGTCTCTCAAGGGGAACCCAAGTTGACGACGAGCCAAAGCAAGGTTGTAGTTAATTCCTCCTTGAGTACCAATGAGAGGCACATTATAGAATTCACCACAACTATCAATAATCTCCAAACTACTCAAATAAGGATCATACCAAACTATATCATCATTAGTGAGAGACATAAGTCTCTAAGACCACCGTAGACACTGTTTGTTCTCCACAAAAGCAGGCATCTGAGGAAAGTGCGAAATAAATCACTTGTACAGAAGAGAAATGCAATAGATAATCGTTCCTCCACCTTTAGAATTCCTTAAATGCAAAGAAAAATACATATCACCCAACAGAGTAGGCACAGGATTCCCAATCAAGAAAATTCTAATGGCGTTAACATCAACAAAATCGTCAATGTTAGGGAACAAAGCTAATCCATAAATGAGCAATACAAAGATAGCTTCAAAAGCGTCCACACTATCGGCTTGAGCAAAGGAAGTAGCTTCCTTGATGAGGAAATCAGATGGCAACCCAAACAATCCTCCTTTCTTCACCCAATGAGCCTCTATCTCAGACTTCTTCAAGTGAAGAGCTTCAGCAATAAGATGAGATCTGGGAATCTCTTCCAACCCATTAAATGGCACTCTACCAGAAATAGGTATCCCCAAGATATGGGCATACTCCTCCAACGTAGGCACAAGTTGATAATCAGGAAAAGTGAAGCAACGGTAGATAGGGTCATAAAACAGAACCAACACACTCAAAAGTCCTTCAACCATATCAGTATACAGGATAAACAGAAGCTTCCCTTGACATTGTTTGAAGTCCAAGGGATCTAATACAAAAGATGCTAGCTTCCTTAACTCTTTCAAGTCGGGACATCTGAAACTGTACTTCTTAGTGTTCCTTCGTCCATAATCCATGGTCAGAAAATATTTGCAAACAACACCTCAGTTCCTTGAAATTTTTGTGTGATGAATGTTATGATGCGCATGAATGCATGAATGCAACAATCACAAATAAGGGATCACACACAAGGAAAACAAACAAAGTTTAAGGGATAAATCAAGGTGTTGTCAAGATCAATCATCCATTTTGGTGGATTATGGTTTTCACCTTATCAACACCCAAGTTCCATTGATATTGACAAGACTTGGTTGCATCAACCAAGAATCAAGGGTTTGTTGTGAATCACGATCATGGAGTCTGGGTAAGAACCATCCCAAAGGAGTGAACTAAGGATAAAACATGTAGATCATGTTCTAAAAAGTTCCTAGAGTCTTAATTCCATCGATCGGATATTACCGGTTAAGATGACTGACTCATTGACCCATAATATTCTCAAGAGAAACTCATCTGAGTGTAGTATCACATAACAACTGTTATCAAGTCTACACTTGAACAATCTTCGCACTACGTCCTAAATAGGCCAAGAGGGGGTAAATGTTCTACGGTCCTCATCTTATCGGACCCAAATTAGAGATAGTAATGCCTAACCATAAATACTTTTGTGACATTTCTAAATCCAAAAGGGTCTCCACTGAGCAGATGGATCTCAAGCCAACTTGTTAAGGACTACTCCACACAAGCCGAACATGACCATACCATCCTCCTATCTTAATTGCACTCAAGTTCGGGTTAGAACTTATCTCACCACTCAGAGATCACCAAGCACAACAAGCAGATTATATCACACAAATATACATACGTCACATATATACAATTATATACACACAAAAAAGTAGGCTAAACCCACTAGAGACTACTCCCCAGCAGAGTCGCCACTTAATTTCTGTAGCGGTAAATTCATGATCGTCAAGCTATGGATAAGCAAGACATCAAATAATAAGAGTCGCCACCGCGCTTTTATTGTTTCCAAGGGAAAAGGGAAAAGTACGAACAAAACCCAAAAAATAAGACGTTTTCAAATCAAAACTAATAAAATTCCAGAGATTACAGGTAAGGGTGTTGGTTACCAAGAGGGAAGGTGTTAGCACCCAAAGTGTCCTAGGTACTCCTAGGGAGCCCTTTCTTGTGTGCATATGTATTTTGTACAAAATGATGTTTACAATCAAATAGAATGGGGGGGTGAGAAAAGAATTCATTAATTATATTTTTGTGTTTGACAAGACCTTCGGACTTGTGCCTACGTACCAACATAAAAATGAGGGATCAAAACCTCGTAATTCGTGATATCAATTTCAAAATGGATGCATTGCTTTTAATCAAAAATTAAGTTTGAAAGGCACAAGGGCCTAGAAAATGGTTTGAATAAGTTAGTTCTTTTTGGCTTTTGAAAATTTTAAGTCAAGTATAGTTAAGTTTATTGACAAGTTTGGTTTAAGAAAAGAAGTTTGAAAATGCAATGACATAAGGCCAAAGTTTCTAATTTGCAAAATGGTCTAAATTTAGAAACAAAACAAGTACAAACAAAGAAGTTTTTAAAAGGAGGGAGAGATTTTGAAATTAAAGAGATAGGGAGGAGATGAATTTAAAAGTTAAGAGTCGAAAAGATCTGCCCAATGGGTTGCAATCCAATAGACAAGAATGTCATATAGAAACCCAAATTCCCTTGGACATTAGAATCAAGTAACAAACAATGCACACAATATTAACTTGAAGAGCAAGGCATCAAATAAAGATAGCCACATCCAAGCTTTAGCCACTCCATGATCTTCTTCAAATTTGCCCATGTAACAGATGAACTCCACAAGTCACAGGTTCAAAATAACAGCTTCACACTGATCATGTTGTAGATGAACTCAAGGGGATCTTCAATGATGTATCAAATGAAGTTTCAAATTGCAAGCACTTTGTTACATGAAAGTTGGCATTGGCCAAGTCTTTTGCATAGGGAGTGTTGCCTAAATTCTAAGTCCAATTGTCTCAGATCAAACCAACAGTCCACACAAGAAGTTTTTTAGGGTTTTTGTTCTTATTATGTACATTAATAGTCAAAGACCACACAAACAAACACAATATACACAAGCAAAATATATCACAAAATATGGTCCAAATGGACAAAGTGAAAATGACATTAACATAAACAATTAGAATGGTATGAATAATGGCAAATGAATAGAAGCTTAAAAATTAAGGTGCATTAAAAGTAAAGGACTTGAAATTAAATGTTAGTTGTTAATGAGTTAGAAGTTAGTATTGCTTTTGCTTTTTTTTTGCTTAAGTCATTCTTTGGAGAACACTCAACCCACTTATCACAAGCATGGATCCTTGAACCAAGACATCTTCCAAAGGAAGAAAAAAGGGCCAAGTTTCCACACAATACCATGAAAGAGGGGAGACTTACAATCTCACTAACTAGAATGCTATGCCTTTTGTGTCAAAAATTTAGCGCTATGTTAAGCAATCATAATTGGACTTATCTAGAAGTCACAACTATTTGAGGTTGGACAATAGAATTTTAGTGTTAATGCATATTAGAGACATAGTGTAATGGATTATGCTCATGAAACATACCACACACACAAAAAATATGCAAAATAGGTGACCTAATCTCATCCATACTTATGTTGATTTTGCAATTAACTAGCCTTAGGATATTGAGATATCATAGGTCAAATGAAATGGATGCATAAAGAAGGGGAATTAGATGAAGAGGGTGGGGAATAGATCAAAACTCAAATTGGACAAAGGAGAACTTTTACCAAATTAAGATCATTCATTCATTTTGGAAGATGGAATGTACATTCCATCAATCCCCTAAATCCAATGATCTTAACCTAGCAAAGTCAAATCAACCTTGTCTAATACCCAACAACACAAGTCAAACTTATACAAACAATCAAAATGGCTCAACACAATTATTTGGCATTTATTCAAATTAAAAATACTAAAAATAATGTATTAAATTAAATATGGTTTGTTAAATTCCTAAAACCTCATCAAAACACCAAAGAAATGGCCATGAGATTTATCATAGGTCAAACAAAGTCAAAGCACCTTGGAGAAAAATTTTCAGAATTTTTGGAGACTTAAAAGTATTTTTAAACAATTAAAAATATCCACAAAATCAATTAAATCATGAAAAATCTTAATAATGATCCAAAAAATAATTTTAATTCAAAATATGAAAGATGATTTTATTAAAAAAAATTGTGAAACTCTCATATTTTTTGGATCAATATTAAAATTAATATGAATTAATGAAAAGATAACAAATTAAATGAAATTCAAATAATCAGAAAAAATATGGACCACTTGATCTCCCTCATTAATTAAGGTGGCAGATCAAGTGGTCTAAAATGCGTGTTCCACCAAACACACGAGTCAGCGCGCCATAGCAATGGTATTCAAAAGCCACACTCAAGATTAAAACGATTTGAACTGATCATATGGCTCAAAAGCTATCCAGCACACCACCGGCGCTGAAACTCCAGTTACCTTCTTAGGCGAGGTTCATCTGACTGGTCCAGTCATCACCATCACATAAATGAAAAAGGAGGACATGATCTGAAAGAAAAAATGGCGTAGAGCACGAACAAAGCTTGTAGAAGTGGTTTGGCAATGGAACAAAGCTTTGGATCCTGGAGTTTTTGAATCTCCAAACAGTGAGATTCAAACTCAATTTTCAGATTTGAAAATTCTCAGGTTTTCCTTTGAATTGTGAGGGTTTGAAAAAAGGGGGCAAAGCTGGCGTGCCAGGGACCCTTCAAATGAGCTCAGAGGCCTTGTATTTATAGTAATTGGGAATGATATTTGCACACTTGAAAATGTTTCCAATTTTGGCAATTGCATGATGCAAGCTTGCATGGGCGTGCAAAGGCCCATGAAGCAAACCATTTAGGTACAAATGTATCTGAAATGAGGTTTAAATGGAAAGGCAGTGTGAAATGGTGTTTTGGATATTTGATCTTTCCACTTGATGCAGACCTGTTAAGACCATGTGCAGCCCTAGCAAACCTCATCCAAAATGCATGAAATAGGACTCTTTGTAAAGCTTAGATCAAGGGGAACAACTTTGATGTCGGACACTTTTTCATTCGGAACTTGGATCAAGGTGAATTTTGAGGTGGAAGTTTGGAAATTTCAACATGTTCAAAAAATTTCTAAGTGTCAAGTCATATACCTCAGTGTTCCACCTTACTTAACTTTACATGTTAACTCCAAATGAGAAAAGTGTCTTCATTAAAGTTGTAGATATTTCAAATACCTTTAAAATGGTCACCAATTTCATGTAATTTGGATTCATAATGATATAGTTATGCATTTTTGAAGTTGAGGAAAATCGCTTGTTCAATGGTATATGGCAAAAATGACCTATAATGTATCCTCATATCACATGCTCATAAAAGTTGAATCATCTCTCACTAAAAACATAAATGTTGAAGTAGACATATTTAATTTAATTTTTCAACTTTTAAATCTTTCATATCATAAAAATTGAGCAAGTTTTGACCTTGGGAAGTTGACTTTCAAATTGGGATTTAGACAAAATGACCTATAATGTTTCTACATAGAAAATGATTTTCCAGGAAAAACTAGCTCTAGGTATCAACATGAAAGTTGTTTGTAATGTCATTTAGAGTAACTTTTATCTTATAATCTTTTTCATATGGTGAAAATTATAGGAGACAGGATCTAGGGAGACCCAATTTTGATCAGATGAATTCATCTGGCCAACCACCATCAACCAACTTGCTAACTTCCAATTCTATTGACTTTTTAGGCTCATGGTAGATCATATATGCATAAGATGATGAAATTTTAATTTTCCCTAGAGAAATTTGATCAATTGGTGAGGAAGCTTGTTGAAGAAGTTACTCAAGATACCTAGACTAACTAGGGTTTCCAAGGCAAACTACCTCTAAACTCTTGAAGAATACTTGATCAAAGTAACATATGAAGATCATGGGGACTCATATATGATGCTTTGAGACATTTTGGATCCATACTTGGTTATGCTTTTAGCCATGAGGGTCTTAAACCCTAGATATGAGCTTGCTAGATCAATGAGGATCATGCCCTACCTATAAAAGAGTTAGGAAAATGCAAAGACATATTTTTGCTATTTTGGTTAGTAAAATTATAATATACAAGTATGATACAATCACATGGTGCTTGGTGATCTCTCCCAAAACTAACCCAATGAAAGAGGGGTAAGGAGGATGCCAAGGTATGATCCCAATGCTAATGCATATGATGAAGTTGCATGAGGGATCTTAGGGTCAAAATTGGGTTCTTACAGTACTTCAATTTCAAATGAAGTATATATGCGACTACATCTAGAAAGGATATCGACGAATGACTGAAGATGTCGTCGTATGCGCTTTCCCCAGGAGACTAGCAGGTGGATCTGTCCTTTTTTCCTTCCCTTCCCCTAAGGAGACTGGCAGGTGGATCTATCCATTGTAATGAAAATCACAAATTTAAGATTAAAGTATTAGTTTATTTCAATTGGCTCTATTTAGCATCATTCTTTTAATCTTAAAGTGAGTTATGTGGTGGCTAGCACTAGCAATTTCACACTTTTTAACACTGAAAATTATTGGTGCATCTTAAAGTTTTGTTTTGCTTAAGTCATTTCTTTGTCATATGGTAGATGGAAAAAATTGTTAAGAAAAAATAAAGCATAGAGAAAAAAAAGAGGAACACAATAACAACACAAGAGATTAACGTGGAAACTCCAAAAAACGGAGAAAAAACCACGACCGTTGTCAAATGACAACGAGAAAATAACACAATGTGAAAATTGTTACAACATATAGACTATCCTCAACCACCCCAAGGCCCCAATCCGTCCATACTCTCAAAAGAAAATATTTAACTACCCCTCACAACACTCTAAACCAAGAGTATAAGAGAAAAATATAAAAAGTCAAATACAAGTTTAAAGTGCTTTTGACTGGTGCATCTTGGAATGAAGAACTTGAATCCTATATATATCCTTGTAATCCTTCTTCTTTCACAAAACAAAGTAATGTGGGACTTCAAAGAACTTGTATCTTATATATAGCCTTGGACTCTCTCTTCACTCACAAAACTAAGCGATGTGAGACTTCTTCAACATGTATATTTTCAACCAACCCCAATAATCTCCACCTTGATTGAAAATAATACATAAACTTTCATTGTCCTCACCGATAATCAAAGTTTTAAAAAACTATCATACTCCATCTAAAGAAGAGTATACTTCCCTTAAAGCTAAACCATTTCAAGAAATTTCACATGTCAAAAACCAGGTTGAAACTCTATGGTGCAACTTCCATGTTGGTCGGAAGCTATTCAATCATCGACATAATCTCACAACATACTTCACATCAATACATATGTGTTAATCCACTAGCAATAACTTGTCCTTTTCCATGACAACAGAAATGTCATGAGGACACACTTCTCAATTTTCAAAGAAGATCACCCTCTCTCACAATGAGAGATACATTTCTAGCATTTGACTCAGAACCCTTCTCTGATGATGCCCCATCAGGATACTTATACTCTATATATCCAAGCTTTCCACATTTCCAACATCTCACACTCGTTTCATTATTTTTCTTCACATACGACTTTCCTCTAGCAACCAACACTTGGTTTGACGAAGTATTCTCCCCACCCTTCAATCTTCTTTCTTTATAAATAACCTTACTAGCAACTTCTTCAAAGCTCAAAGTTTCCTTCTCATATATTAAAATAAGTTTAATATGCTCATTGGAAGATGGAAGAGACCATATGAGTCTCAAAGATTTATCTTCATCATCAACCTTGACTCCAATAGTTTTTAATTCAGAAACAATACCATTTAGAATACTTAGATGATCAGATACTTTTGTATGTTCACTCATACGCAAACTATGAAACCGCTCCTTCAACAATAAAAGATTTGATATACCATTTCCTTGATATAACCCTTCATGTTTCTCCCAAAGCTACTTGACCGACGATGTACCAAGAACATTCGTAAGAATATTCTTAGCCAAAGACATGTGGATTGTACTTGAAGCTCTCAAATCTAGTTCCTCCCACTTCTCGTGTCCATGTTGGAAATGTTTCCTTTCGACGCCTTGTGTAATCCTAATTGAATCAAAGCATCTTTGACTTGAATTTTCCACAAGCCAAAATTAATTCTTTCATCAAATTTCTCTAAGTCAGTCTTTATTGCATTTGAAAAACTTGACATTTCAACTAAAACCTTTCCTGCAGGAAAACAAAATTTTCACAACCAACACAGAGTATAAGATTTATTTTCTAATGTGGAACATCAGCCAAAACTACAACCACAAAACATACTAAAAAAATTTAGACCCCACCAAATCAAGGTTCTTGATACCACTTGTTAGAAAAAAATAAAGTATTGAGAAAAAAAGTGGAACACAATAACAACATAAGAGATTAACGTGGAAACTCCAAAATCGAGAAAAAAAAAACCACGACCGTTGTCAAATGACAACTAGAGAATAACATTATGTGAATTTTTTTTACAACATATAGACTACCCTTAACCACCCCATGACCCTAATACACTCGAACACTCTAAAGCAAATCAAGAGTATAAGAGAAAAATATAAAAAGTCAAATACAAACTTAAAGTGCTTTTCAATGGTGCATCTTAGAATGAAGAACTTGAATCCTATATATAGCATTGAAATTCCTCTTCCTTCACAAAATTAAATGATGTGAGACTTCAAAGAACTTGTATCTTATATATAGTCTTGGACTCTCTCTTCATTCACAAAACTAACTGATATGAGACTTTTTCAACATGTATATTTGCAACCAACTCCAACAAGAATTGAGTTAGAGATGAAAATAATGTTGAATAACCCTTGGCAATGTGAGAATCTATCATTGTTATTGATACTTCATCATTTTAATTTTAAACTCTTTCTCTACAAGAGAAGATAATAAATAATTAACCATATAAAAGAAAAATATCATTAATAATTCATTGATATTGTACAATTTTTTTTCTCTAAAGTGACATATAATAAAAAAGTGAGACAATATTAGTTTGTTCTAGTAAAATGTATTTGTTTAGTTTTAAAATGGTCCTCTTGTCTAGAGAATTTAATTTTAGTTCTTATAAATCACATTATCCATGACCAATTTTATGTTTTCTTTTAAATGATTCAATATTTATAATTTATTCATACCTTATGTAATTTTACCTACAGACAAAGCAGTAGGGAAATGTCAAACACCATTACATATAATGCCCAAGGCTTATATTTGCCTGTCAAAGTCAATCAAACTTTTAGCTTCAAATTAGACTTTTATTGACTTTTTTGTCTGTTACTACGGAACAAATTTCTTGTAGTGAATAGGAAATGTGTTTGGTCGAGGTCTATGATTCATAAAATATTGAATACAACCAAAAGTTATTGCATGCATTATACGTGGAAATATGGGAACATTAAAGATACAATATAGTAGTATAATAACTCTTCAAATTTATTTTCCATTCATGATCCTCAAAAGAGTAAAAGACCGATGGTATAAGAATTCTACAAATTTATCCATGTTATAATCTTGTTGGAAATTTCACAATAGGTTGTGTGGTTGTGAGATAAAGAATATCGTACTTTTTTTTTCTGTACTAATATTTTTTATATTAATTTCTTATTCCCTTAACTTCTAATAATAATAAGTGGGTATAATAATTTCTATAGGTTGCTTTATGATTGTCCATTTTCCAACTTGTATTTTATAAATAGGACACACTTATCTATATCTGTATAATATACTTTTATTTATATAATAAAAAATTTATAATCTATATCTCTATTATCTTGCTCTTTAAGTTTATTTACATGAATATATGCTTAAAGGTAAATTATTTTATTTTTACAATTAATTAAAAAATTATATATCAGACATGTGTAAATAAATTATTAATATTTATAAATCAACAAATTTTTAAACAACTTAAATGAATACAAATATTATGATAGTAGAAATAAAATCATATGCTTAGAGAAAACATAGTTATTTTTAAAACTAATTATTCATTCCGCTTATATCGACAACGACCACGAATGCACTTTGCAACCCATAGTAGCAATACCCCTACAACTGGACAATCACGGGCTGTGTTGCAGGGATAGTCAGTTTTTACGTCTTCTAAGAAAAATAAACGTTATTATAAAGTGGTAAAAGATTGTATATTCAATAAATTAGAAAATCTAGAAATGGTGTGATAACTAACCTACCTTTACTTGTTTCAACAAGAAATAAAAAAAGAAAGATGGCCAATGCATAAACATACAATAGGACGTGAGCCATATTTTTTTCTTCTTTGCATACAATCAATAGAACTTTTATCCTATTATAAGATAATTTCATTCTTTAACTTTCATTAAATATTTTTTATAACACTAAAGTGTTGCAAAAAGACATTTGTAAATATTATATGCATGCTAAATACCTCTACTCAATATGTGGGGTGTATCTCTTTATCTCACTCAATTGATCACTTAAAATATTGATGATCAATAATGCGTATTATGTTTCTTCATTAAATATATAGGAGGTCCTTTCTAGTGTGTTTTGGAACATTTTATAATGTATATTTTTATAGTAAAATGGTACGGGGAGGTGGTTTTTCTAGTTCATCCGGAAATATTTATTGTAGAAACTTTAATATTGAAATATTGATTAGAGACTTTAACAATTTTATTTATTAATTAATTTGATTGATCTTCATTATCTAGGGAGAAACTTACTTCGGTCTAATCTAATGGAGAGGCAACCGGTAGGCTAGATCGAATTCTTGTTCTAATGTATGGTGGGATCGAATTTTATTTTTTGTTTTAATGGAGTGATTTTCTACTCTCTCTTTGAAATTATGTTTTTTAGGGGACAAATGTCGAACTCGTTACTTTGACAATAGATTCAACAAGTTACATCAGAACCACTACACTAACAAGTAATAGATGATGGAGCAGAAAAGAAATAAAGAACACAAATAATTGTTTATCCAGTTCGGTGAAACTACACCCACGTATGGGGGATTGCGTGCACAATCCAATAAATAAAATTCACTATTAGTAGTTTACTACAATTAGACTTATAAGTAATAACAAATCATATGTTGTTCGATGCATCTTCATAACATTATCCAGTGACTTTCTATTTAAAATCTTCCCCTAAATATGAGAACCTACTCACTTTCTTCTTAGCCACAAACCAGTGACATGAGCAAACAATCGTTAGACCTTAGTGATCAACTTCAATCTTCACAAGATGAAAGAATGTTGAATATTACAACTCAACTAGACAAATCTCCAATGACAAATTACTGAAACATAGAGGTGTACATAAAGATCCCACACTAATCTTCAATGAGAGTGCTTACTTTCTGATATAGGTTTGAGCTTCTTATATAGCAATGTAACTCTAAACTTTTCTTCTTGGATAATATCTTTGAACTTGTCCATAATTAATATAGAATTTGTTGGATATTTGATTTGTTCATTGAATATCTCCAACAAAATATGTTTTGTTTTAATTTAAATTTAAATTCAAATCTTCATTTAAATTCAAATTAATCGTTATCCAGCTACCAAACAAGATATGCTTTGTTTTACTTTATATTCAAATTCAAATCACTACACCATTTTTTTTATTTAGGCAACGAAAGAATAGACAACGGCTGTAAAAGCGTTGCTTAAGGGGAAATAGACCATATTTTTTATCGTTGACAAGTTTTAAGATTCTCTGATTCAACCCGTTGTTTTTTCACTTTAAGATACGGTTTTGCAAACATCAACTTAACATAGTTGTCTCCTATTTATTATAAACCACATATGGATTTAGAAGGTTATGCTTAGCCCACACATTTAAAACTATTGTCTAAGAAGTAATAGAACGTGTTTTTATCCGTTGACAAGTTTTAATATTTTCAGCTTAAGATCGTCATTTTTCACTTTAAACTACGATTTTGAAAGCATTAATTTAACAATCACCGTCCTCTATTTAATATAAACCACAAATGACTTTAGAGGGTTATGTTTAGCCAACATGTTTAAAACTATTGTCTAAGGGATAATAGACCGTATTTTTTATCCGTTGACAAGTTTTTAGATTTTTGGTTTAAAACCCTCATTTTTTCACTTTAAGCTACGATTTTGAAAGCATCGACTTAACATAACCGTCACCTATTTATTATAATCCACATTTGGCTATAAACAGTTATGTTTATCACATAGGCTTAAAACCGTTGCCTAGGGGTTAATAGACGTCATTTTATATCCATTGACAATTTAAAGATTTTTGGGTTAAAATCGTCATATTTTTACTTTAAACTACTGTTTTGAAAGCATCAGCTTAACATAATCGTCCCCTATTTATTATATACCACATATGACTTTGGACGGTTATGTTTAGCGCACACGTTTAAAACCGTTGCGTAAGGGATGATATACCACATTTTTATCCGTTGACAAGTTTTAAGATTTTTGGGTTAAAACATTCGTTTTTCCACTTTAAGCTATGGTTTTGAAAGCATCTGCTTAATATAACGTCCCTTATTTATTATAAACCAGATATGGATTTAGATGATTATGTTTAGCCCACAGTTTTTAAATTGTTGTCTAAGGGGTAATAGACCGTGTTTTTATCTATTGACAAGTTTTAAGATTTTTGGTTTAAAATCGTCGTTTTCTCACTTTAAGCTTCAGTTTTGAAAGCATCGGCTTAACATAAATATCACCTATTTATTATACACCATATATATATGGTTTTAGACGGGTTTGTTTAACCCACACGTTTAAAAATGTTGCCTATGGGGTAATAAACTGCATTTTTTTCTTATGACAGGTTTTTAGATTTTTGGTTTAAAGCCGTCGTTATTTCACTTTAAGCTACGCTTTTGAAAGTATTGACTTAACATAACTGTCCCTTATTTATTATAACCCACATATGGCTATGGAAGGTTATATTTATCCCATAGGTTTAAAACCGTTACCTAAGGGGTTATAGACAGTGTTTTTTATCCGTTGACAAGTTTTTAAATTTTCTGGTTAAAATCATCATTTTTTCACTTTAAGCTATAGTTTTGAAAGCTTTTGTTTAACATAACCATCGTCTATTTATTATAAACCACATATGACTTTAGACAATTATGTTTACCCCACAAGTTTAAAATAGTTGCCTAAGTGGTAATAGACCGTGTTTTTATCTATTGACAAGTTTTAAGATTTTTGGTTTAAAATCGTCGTTTTCTCACTTTAAGCTTCAGTTTTGAAAGCATCGGTTTAACTTAACCATCCCTTGTTTATTATAAACGACATTTGACTTTAGACGGTTATGTTTAGCCCACACATTTAAATTTATCGCCATAGGGAAAATACACCTCGTTTTTTATCCATTGAAAAGTTTTAAGATTTTTGGGTTAAAATTGTCGTATTTTCACTTTAAGTTACAATCTTGAAAGCATTGGCTTAACATAACCATCCCTTATTTATTATAAACCACATATAGCTTTAGACGGTTATGTTTAGCCTACACATTTAAAATCGTTGCCTAAGGGGTAATAGACCATATTTTTCATCCATTGACAAGTTTTATGATTTTCGGGTTAAAACCGTCGCTTTTTCACTTTAAGCTACGTTTTAAAAGGAACGACTTAACATAACATTCCCTTATTTATTATAAACCACATATGGATTTAGACATGTTTAGCCCGCATGTTTAAAACCGTTTCCTAAGGGGTAATAGATCGCGTTTTTTTTATCTGTTGACATGTTTTAAGATTTTCGTGTTAAAAAAAGTCGTTTTTTCACTTTAAGCTACAATTTTGAAAGCATCGGCCTAACTTAACCATCCCCTATTTATTATAAACCCCATATGGACTTAAACAGATATGGACTTTAAGATTTTCGGATTAAAACCGTTGTTTTTTCATTTTAAGCTATGATTTTGAAAGCATCGCCTTAACATAACCATCTTCTATTCATTATAATCCATAATTTTAAACATGTGGGCTAAACATAACTGTCTAAAGGCATTAGCGCTAAATTTAAAAAAGGGATACACGAGGTACTAAAACCGTCATTTTTTCACTTTAAGCTAAATTTAATGTTTTCATAACAAAATTAAAAGTTATTATAAAAATAAATAGAACTCATTTCACTCTTAGAGAAAAAGGAAAAAAATTGGAAAGATCTCCTCCCTCACGCAAAACCTAATTGTGGTTGCTGCAGTGTCTTCTTATTACGCCGACTATTGTGATCCCATTAGAGAAATAAACTTCATTTTCGTACTACTATAGTCGTAGTCTTTCTAGTGAATTTATAGTTTGGGCATCCTTGATTCCTGTTGTTGTAAGTATTTTGTTCTCTCTTTAAATTTTTCATATGGATTGCAATCATGGTTACATTACAATACTATTTATGATCTATGATGTCTTTGTATTGATTCCTGTTTAATAATATTTTAAGTTTAGTAGATGATAGATTATTAAACATATGATTTATGACTTTGTTCTTGAATTATTTAGAGGTTAGTATATTAGCTTATAAGTTTGTTTTGCCGGTTGTTTTTATTTTAAAAAAAGCTTGTTCCCATTCACAATTTTGATCTTAATTTGATAAGTTATTTAATTGGCTGCAGATAAATTTCAAGTCACTTTGTCATAAATGGCCATTGAAATCACATAAAAGAAAAAACATGCAGATGTCCAAGGGATTCCTCTTGCTCAAGGCTCAGACCAATATTTTCGGTATGGCTTGCCTTATCCATTTTTCTGTCAATAGTTCATCTTATCCATTTTAATATATACCAGGTAATCAACTTGTTAGATATAGTCATTATAATTTTTTTAATCTTTAATATTATTTTGGATGTTTTGATGGATAATCTATTAAATAAGTAAGAAAGTTTGTCTAGTTTAATCATTGTATCAATGAGAAAAATATTTTTGAAGTGTTTTTAATTTTTGAGATGTTAATAATCGTAATTAACTTATACTTCTCTTTTGAGCTGTTAATAATTATAATTAACATATACTTTTCTTTTGAGCTTGTTAAATGCAATTAAATTTCTGTTATTATCTTTTCAAAAAATTAACAGAATCTATTTGTTGAGTCACTTTAGTTGTATTTTGAGTTGTATTTTTTTATTCTCTCAATGTATAAATATTCTTGTAATATTCTCAATTTCAATTAATGTCAAAATTACTATTCATCCAATATCACTTTTTTCTCTCTAATTCTCTCTCAACTTCATCTTCCCCAATTTCTTATCTTCCACCATTGTCAAACCTTCAATTTGAGTTTTTATGTTCTAACATTTGGCATCAAGATCTTTGGTTATTAATCATAATCCGCTGCAACAATGGCAATCATTTTCAATGATCGAATTCCCACCAATCTCCCGATTCTTGATTCGAAGAACTATGATAAATGGGCGAAACAAATGAAGGTCTTGTTTGGTTATCAAGAGGTGCTTGAGATCGTCGTCAATGGAGTTACACAATTAGGGGCAGAGGCTACCGACATTCAAAGAGCTACACACAAAGAAGAGAAGAAGAAGGATTACAAAGCCCTATTCTTGATTCATTCGTGTGTTGATAACGATAATTTCGAGAAGGTCGGAGATTGTGAATCGGCGAAGCAAGCATGGGAATGAAGGAGAATTGCGGTCCAAAACGCAACGGAAATTAAATTTTTCTCCTTTAGAGATCCTTACGAATGGTCATGATCAGTGATAGAATATTTACCTCTTGTGACGATTGAAACCTTTGGTGCAGATCTCTTGTGACGATCAAAACCTTTGATGCAGATTCACAAAGCGATCACTTTCGCATCACGCGAAAAACCGGCGGGAAACAAGACACAACAGAGCCGCCACCGTGCGTTATTTATCCCAAAAGAGGGAAAGGAAACGCTCAGAGTAAACCTGGAAAAGACATGGTCTCGCGACCAAAGAGAATGGGTTCGGGAGTCGGTTATGCGAAGGGAAGGTATTAGCACCCCTACGCATCCGTCGTACTCGACGGGATCCACGCACAATAGGAAGGAAAATGGTTGCTAAAAACGCTGCTCAAAACACACACACACTGGCTGAAAGAGACACAAGAAAACTGACTGAAACTGACTCGGCAGGATGTCGCATCCTGGGCCTACTTAGTCTATCAGGCATAGACATCAGAGTCGAAGTAGTTCGGACTGGGGAAACGACACATGCTCGCTAGGATATCGCATCCTATGCATACATATCTCCTTGGACGAAGGAGAATCAGAGCATTCGTAGCTCAGCTACCTAAGGGTTAAGGATAAGTGTGCTCGCTAAGACATCGCGTCTTATGCCTACGTATCTCATCGGGAATGAGAATCAGAGCAAAATGTAGTTCGGCTAACTATGGGTGAAAGAGATGTGTGCTCGCTAAGACATCGCGTCTTATGCCTACATATCTCATCGGGAATGAGAATCAGAGCAAAATGTAGTTCGGCTAACTATGGGAATAAGGCTCTCGACTGCAACTAGGGCAAGAGAAAAGGAATGTCTCGATCGCAACGAGGGCGAGAGAAAGGATCGCAACAAGGGCGAAAGCAAACAAGGATTAGTTGTTAGTTGTTAGTCAAACTCGGCAAGACATCGCATCTTGTGCCTACGTATCTCATCTGAACATGAGAATCAGAGTTGCCGTAGTTCGGCTCACGCACGCCGAAACAAAACAAAACACAAAAGGCAAACATGGAACCCGAATGCCAATCGCTGGACTTACATCAGCTTCCGAACCAAACAAACACAAAAAGGCAAACGTGGAGCCCGAACGCCAATCACTGGACTTACATCGGCATCCGAACCAAAACACACGCACACTGGAACCCGAATGCCACTCGATGGACTTACATCAGCTTCCAAGCACACAACAACCAAACAAGTTAATAGGGAGTCGGGAACTCGAGCCTATAACTGTCAAGCACACACACAAAAAGAAAGAAAAGGTGCCCGGAGAGATCTCGCACGATCTCCTGCCTACATACTTCATCTGGTATGAAGATCAGGGCGATGTAGTTCCCCTACGCAGGGACAAAGGACTAGCCTAACCAGATAACAGAGGGAGACACAACTAGGGAGACTACGACTCGAGCCTAGATGTTATCATGCAAATCATCCCTAAGTTAAGGTTTCTAGCTAACTGGCACAGGGAGCCAGCCTATCCTAGTCATGACTTGCACAGGAAGCAAGCCACACCCACACTTAACTTGCACAGGAAGCAAGCCAAGCAAAACCTAAATTGCACAGGAAGCAAGTCTAAACTAACCCTAACTTGCACAGGAAGCAAGTCAAACAAACATACAAGCACAGATAGCACACACTATACACAAGCAAGTGGCTCAAACAAGGGTTAGGTTTTAGTCAAGGGGTCATATCAACCTCAACAAACAAACCTCTGGAACTGGGTGAATGTGCTCTTAACCTTGCCATTGAGGGGCTAAGGTGAAGCAGATGAAAGGTGAGTGAAGATAAGACTTCACAGCTCTTATCCCTGGCCTGGGAGAGCTTAAGACAAGAATGTGTGGGTTCAGAAAGTGGGAACCCTTCTACACATTTAAAACTCACTCAACTGTACAATTGTACAAGATCTTGGGTTTGTATCTGCAATGCATCAACACAGTGGTGTGAGCAAAACAGATGACACACAGAATAGCAGGGGATAGGCTGCATATCCCTTGGGTTCTGCCAATTGCCTCTTCACTTAGGAGGTCTTTGACTCTAGGCAAGGACAAAAGTAAACAGTCACAAACATTGCCTCTTAAGGAGGACTTCAGACAGTTGCCTGGCCAAGTAACAGGCCAGGTCTTCCAGACTACATGAAGATTAGAAATATACCTCAATGCAAATTTCTTATACAAGCAAAGCAAAGCAAAAGTTCACAAGGAACTGAGCAACTAAAAGCACCTGAAATAGTCAAGCAGACATTAGTATACAACCTCAAACAAAGCAAAAGGAAACAGAAGTCAACAGTCAGCCAAAAGCAAATGAATGTGCAAGGCACAAGGCTTAAGGCATGTGAGCCAAGCAACCTACAAAACAAACAAGTTAGACCATGATATTTAAGCAAGCTCAATCAAAAAGAAATGGTCTCATTGATCATTTGTTGGTCAACCTGAAAACATAAGCTCAGAAGTGAGTAACAGGACCACTAGGGCAAACCTAGGGTCAAAAGAGAATGAAAAAGTCAAAACAGCAAAGGGCAAGTATCCAAAATCATGCTCAAATAGTCAAGAAACAAAACCAATTGGGTTCACATTCTTATCAATCATCATCATCATTTCATGAACAATTTAGGTCAAAGTGTTGCAAACAGAAGCTCATAGAAGTCAACAGCATGACTTAACTCAAAAGCAATCTTAAACATTTCCAAAAATCACCAAATAAATCATGACCAATCACAACCCACAGCATGGTAAGCATGTCAAATTTCATCTCATTTGGACAAGTGGAAGGCAATCAATGAAAATCAGAAAGTCAAAGCAATTTTGAACATGCTCAAAGAAGTCAACCAAACATGCATCAACTTAAAAAAATCATAAATCAGAGATGGTGTATGATAAATGAATGGGACCAAAACCATGTCAAAGATTAGGATGTCTAGTTATCTCATGTAAAATTTCATGTCCATCTAATAAAGTATGAGAATTTCACAAATGAAATGGGAACAAGTGTCACACAAGGTCAACATTTTGGTCAAACAGGGGAGAAAATCTCAAACAATTAGGAAATGCCACAAATAATTCCAAGAAAATTCACATGTAAACTAGACATACAAGAGTAGGTTCATGCAAAAAATCAATTCATTTGGAGGTCAAGAAGCATGGATCCAAAAATCATGAAGTTGGACATCAATGGTGTGACACAAATTGTCACACCCTAATTCAAAAAATCATAACTCACAAACCAGCAATGATAAATTCACAAACTCTACACCAAAATCACCATGAATGTGTCTATTTTAAGCACAAAAAATTTGGGAGCCATTGGATAAAGTATCACCATTTCACAAATGTTTTGGCAAGATGTACAAAAATTGGGCACATGAACAAAACCCTAATGCCATTTAAAATTCATTGATCAAAAAAATCTGGAAAAATCATGATAAAAAACTAGAGATTGTGATGAACATGATGCAAAAAATCCCATGAAATTTGGATCAAAGATGATGATGATATGATTTTTGGAAAATGATGTATCAAATGAAATAAAAATTGAGAAAATAAATGAATAAATGAATTAATGTGACACGGCGTGGCAATTTTGTAATTTCGTGGAACTTTAATGAAACGGTGCGTATGGGAATAGAAGCATGGCATGTGATGATTGGACAAGAGCAATCCAACAGTAACAGCAGCATGCAGCGTAAAAGGAAAACACGAGCAGCATGGTTTCTGGGCAACAAACGCATATTTAGGGTTTCATGAACAGTATTCCTTCATCATCTTCAATCAAGTTCGAAAAACAAAATTTCCAGAAATACAAATTGAAGGTATCAATCGAACCAGCCAAGCATCATCATCAACATTCCATCATTTATTTTCAGTAACTTAAACTAAAACAGAAGAAATAAGCAAAAACAACATTTGACATGCAACTTCAAATCATCCTTATTCACTCATTACTCGACCGTTTTTATGGATCCAAAGCTCAATAGAATCAGCGAAACAAGGCCTACCTAAAGCATGGCATGGTTTTAAGAAATGAGAGCATCGATTTCTTACCAAAAATGAAGTGCAGTAGTGATTCTGATGTTCTTTGGTCGTGGAAGCTCAGAACAGCTGGCCCTTAACACTCCAGATGATGAATGGGAGAAGAACTTTGGCTTGAAATGGCTTGGTTTGGATGCAAACAACTTCTGCCATTGATGATACCTTGGAAAAACAGTCGGGCAAAAACTCCTCACAGTTGTGGAAATGAAGTTGCAATGAGTCCAAAATGTTGTATGGATGTTGTATTAAGCAAGGCAAGGTTCAGTTCTTTGGCCAATGTTGACAGATTTTGAAAGTGGCAAGAAAATGAGATTTTTAGAGAGTGAGTTTTTCTGTGTTTTGAGGCTGCCACCAGGGTTTCATTCAGCAGAAAAAATGATGTACATCTGCTGTTTAAGGGTACAAATGATGGTTCATGAAAATGTGGGATGTAGTTGTTGAAAAATGTGCTTTTGGCCAATTTTCAAGCAAGTAGGTGATGGCTATGTGTACTGCACGAAAATGAGCTTGGTTCATGTCACAAATGCATTTTCAGAACATGTTTGATAGGTAGAATTGGTTAGAAATGATTAATTTAAAACTTCACTTTTTCACCTCACTTAAAATCAATTCATGCAAGTCCAAAAATGCCATTTTGATTGGTGAAGTTTTGGTACATGAAAATTACATTTTTGGAAAGAGGGGATCAAATGTGACTTGTAGGAAAAAACCCCACCAAAATTGGCCAAATGGTTTGGGAGATATGGCCTTTTGAAGTTCAAAAATTTCTGAAAACGATTCGATCATAACTTGCCAACCATACATGGGAATTGAGAGTTCTTGGACTTTTTGGAAATGGGAGAACAAGATCTTCAACTTTCATGTTGGGCAAAAATTCATTTGAAGCTTGTATCATGATATAAGTTTGAGGATCAAGACTTTCCATTTTTGGTAAGTTTCAGTTACAGGTCCAGTTTCCATTTTTGGAAATTTCTGATCTGGCTTCAAATTCTTCCATGATGGTGTTTGACATGATATATGAGGCCTATTGGGACATGAATAAGATCTCTCAAACCAAATCCAATCATCAAATCACTGATTAAATGGACAGTTGACCAACAGTTGACTTTTAGGGTTTCTGACTGACTGTGCACTGACTGATGACTTCTGAACATCCAATCCTTGACCAAAACACTTCAAATGGACCCCCAAGTCATGTGAACATGTTGGACCAACCCTAGGGCCTTGGCTCCTTGAGAATTGTGCTTGCTTGCTTGACTGACTGATCTCCTGACCAGTTTGACCTAATTTCTGGATTGGCTTGCACTTGAGGCAAATGGGACAATGCAATGCTATGCAGTGGACCATGTTATGCTATGACCTAATATGAGAATGTATGTACAATGATAGGTGCAAATTTGAGGTGCTACAATCACGAATGTTGAACGATGACAACGTCTCTACTCAGTCCACACGAACGGGTTCCTTCAATCTCAGTGCTAGCTGGTACGAATGAAGGCTTTCAGTGAGAGAGAGAGAGAGAGAAAACGAAAATAATGCAACCGCCATGAATGCTTCTGCACAAGGGTTCTATTTATAGAACCACTTGTGTGGGCTTCAAGCTAAAAGGCCCACTTAAGTGTATTTTGGCCCATATCTTATAATATGCCCAAAATCACTTAAGCCCATGGTACCTTACCATATTTCGTATTCTACTCAAGTACACCGTACCTTACGATGTTCTATAATTCACTTAAGGGCACCGTACCTTACAATATTCCTTAGTTACTCTATCTCTCATCAATCCGTCCTTTGTGTGTGACCCTGTAGGTTTTCGGGAGGTTGGCAATTATATTAAATCACGCATTTAACATAATAAACAGTGAGCGGTATCTAGCAACACATCACTGCTACCCAAGACACGAAAATGTCATGTGATCTGACAAAACCTTCTGTGATAATACTTATGTGTATAATTACCCTTTTGCCCTTATGTCTATATTGAACACAAGGCATAGACTGTGTCATCCTTGTCCAGTTCAATATTGGGCCCATAGACATTTATCCTGTTATGCAGGATGGGCAAATTCCATCTAGGTCACTCATGTCCCTCAGCATGCTTCGTGGAGTACCCATCAACTGTCTTTATGGTTATCCAGTTACGGACAACGTTGGATCAGCAATAAAGCACTCGACTCTACATCTAGGGTCCATAGTGGTTTCAGGTCGAAGAGTGGTATACACCATTATCACCATGAGAATAACTTATGACACTTTGCATAACTTTCTATATAGTATTCTCATAGCGGGTCAATCCGGTATAAATATTACTCATAATATTCATACCTATGTTTAAGACTTGAGAACTCTTTATCCATGATCCATGAGATGTGATCATCAGTCTACAAACATAATAGTCTTAATGCTTTAATATTATCCCACTTCACACTAAAGCTCGACTACGGATACTTTAAGAATAATGTCCTTATGTTTAATGTGTTCTCATGATTAAGTCACACTTAATACATTAAACGGACTAGCTATTCTAGGGACTTTATTAAACAAACGTAATAAATAAAAGCCTTTTATTATTCGATACAAGTACCAAAAGTATTGGCCTCTAGGGCTTACACTAACAGGGAAATCTTGGAGAAAGCATATGTCGGTGCCGTCAAAGCGAAGGTTGTAAGGTTACAAACTTACAAGCGACAGTTCGAGTTAACACAAATGGAAGACAAAGAAATGATCAACGACTACATTACGCGCATTACCCGGTAAGTTAATCAAATCAAATCTTGTTGGGGAAACGATTCTTGAGCAGAATGTTGTATCGAAAGTATTGCGTTCGTTAACGTCGCGTTTAGACAACTGATCGGGAAAATAACAAGTGTACTATTTTTCCTTTTATAGTAATAATGGGGAAATTGTTGGTGTAAGCCCTAGGGCCAATACTTTTGGTACTTGTATCGAATTATTTATTAATAATAAAAGGCATTTTCTTTATTATGGTTGATTAATAAAGTCCCTAGAATAGATAGTCTGTTTAACGTATTAAGTGTGACTTAATCATGAGAACACATTAAACATAAGGGCACTATTCTTAAAGTATCCGTAGTCGAGCTTTAATGTGAAGTGGGATAACATTAAAGCATTAAGACTATTATGTTTGTAGACTGATGATCACATCTCATGGATCATGGATAAAGAGTTATCAAGTCTTAAACATAGGTATGAATATTAGGAGTAATATTTATACCGGATTGACCCGCTATGAGAATACTATATAGAAAGTTATGCAAAGTGTCATAAGTTATTCTCATGGTGATAATAGTGTATACCACTCTTCGACCTGAAACCACTATGGATCCTAGATGTAGAGTTGAGTGCTTTATTACTGATCCAACGTTATCCGTAACTGGATGACCATAAAGACAGTTGATGAGTACTCCACGAAGCATGCTGAGGGACATGAGTGTCCTAGATGGAATTTGTCAATCCTGCGTAATAGGATAAATGTCTATGGGCCCAATATTGAACTGGACAAGGGTGACACGGTCTATACCTTGTGTTCAATAGAGACATAAGGGCAAAGGGGTAATTATACACATAATTATTATCACAGGAGGTTTTGTCAGATCACATGACATTTTCGTGACTTGGGTAGCAGTGATGTGTTGCTAGATACCGCTCACTGTTTATTATGTTAAATGTGTGATTTAATATAATTGCCAACGCCGCGAAAACCTATAGGGTCACACACAAAGGACGGATTGATGAGAGATAGAATAATTAAGGAACATCGTAAGGTACGGTGTACTTAAGCAGAATACGAAATATGGTAAGGTACCAAATACTTAAGTGATTTTGGCATATTATGAGATATAGGCCAAAATGCACTTAAGTGGGCTTTTTGGCTTGAAGCCCACACAAGTGGTTCTATAAATAGAGCTCTTGTGCAGAAGCTTTGTATGGGAATACAACACAACTGAAGAGTTGGAATTTCGTATCTCTCTTTCTCTCACTCAAAGCCTTCATTCATAACAACTAGCACTGCGATTGAAGGAATCCGTTCGTGTGGACTGAGTAGAGACGTTGTCATCGTTCAACGTTCGTGATCGCCCCGTGGATCTGTATCAAAGGTTTTGATCATTATCAGAGATCTGCCCCAAAGGTTTGAATCGCCACAAGAGGTAACGATTCTATCACTGATCATGCCCATTCGTAAGGATCACTAAATGGAGAAATTTTTAAATTCCGCTGCGCCTTGGATGGCAATTCTCCAACAGAAATTCCCCGAATGTCGATCTCAAGGACTGCAAGTTAATATTGAGTTTAAATTATCATTCAATTAAACAAAAAGTATTAATTTGGTTTTTAAGTGTAACAATAAAAGTAAAGGTAAAGAAGGATGAAAATAAGGGTTTATAGAAAAAAAGGAACAATGCCAGGGAAGGTGTATGATTTATCCCTGTAACAACTCTGAGTCACTATTGCATCAACAAATATCAATTACTATCAGTTCTCAAGGGTATTTTCTCCCAAGTCCTTGGTGAGAAAACATTTAATCAATCTACCCTAACTCCTATATCCATAGCCAATTAGGGTGAATGTAAGACCCTAATTTTGACCCTAAGATCCCTCATGGCATCATATCATTGCATTTGCATCTTGCCTCAAGGATCATAGCATCTTGGCTCCTTAGCCTTTGGGTGGGAACTTGTGAGTTGGTTTGAGACCACCAAGCATGCTTGAATTGTATATTATTGCTTTTCTCATTTTGTTTACTAACCAAAAGCATAAAAATATGTCACTAACTGTGCTTGTTATGTAGCTCGAGCAATCATAAGATCCAAGGCTCCCAGGAGTCCCCCATGCTCAGAGAATGGCCAAGTGAAGGTAAAAGAAAGCATGACAATGGTTCCCAAAGCTCTCAATCATCATATATGCCTCCCAAGTATCTCAAATCATCATTTGATAAAAGCAAATGAAAGGGCTTGAGGCTTGTTTCCCAAGGAAACCCTAATTCATCTGTTCATCAACTATGCCTTGCTCATGAAGCAACCTCAACCCATGATCAAATACAATCAAGAGAAGTTCTTTAATTCCTCATTTCATGCGTATTTGAGCTTATTTGAGTTTCCTCAATCATCAATTCATCAAGACTTGAGGCATGGACTTGAGAAGTTGATCAGTCAATTCATCTGACTATTTTGAAGTACACTGAGACCTAACTTTTGATGTGTTTTTCAAATGGAGATGACCCCAAGAGAAAACGTGTTCTTACGAACCATATGAACAACTTTCATGTTCATCAAAAATACATTTGAAGCTTGGAAGGTCATCATCCATTTCAAAACATTATAGGTCATTTTGACTAAAACCCTAATTTTGGGTCAATTTCCCAAGAACATAACTCATTCATTTTTCATGATTTTGAGGTGGGATCAAATGAATTGGAAAGTTTAAGATGTCTAATTCATTTTTTATGTTGGACAAATTTTCATAATCCAAAAATAAATACATGTGATAATGCAAAACATTATAGGTCACTTTGGACCAAAGGCATTGAAATGTGAAAAAGTCCAACTTCAAGTGCCCATAACTTTCTCATAAAAAATCCAAATTGAAATTCTGATATCAGATATAAGATGTCGAAGGTAATGTTACGACACTAATATTTGTTAATACATAATGGATAAAAAATACATAATGGTAAAGCAAATAACACAAGCAATTGTTAACCCAGTTCGGTGCAACTCACCTACGTCTGGAGGCTACCAGGCCAGGAAGGAAATTCACTAAAATAGAATTAGTTAAAAGACTCTCCGTACACTTCAACAAGTTACAGTCTTTCTCACCTAATCTCTACCCGTGTAATTTCTACCTAAGCACTCTTAGATATGAGAACCCACTCACTTCCCTTACAATCACACACGAGTGATTTTAAACAACAATCCCTTATGAAAAGAAAATACTTTTCAATTACACACTCTTGATTTTACTTCACAGTTTCAATCAAGAAGACACACTCTTGATCTTGCTTCAAAGCTTTGATCAAGAAGACACGCACTTGATCTTGCTTCACAACTTTGATCAAGTAGACACACACTCTTGCTTAATAGCTTTAGAGTGACAAATTACAACCACAAATCAGTCCAATTCAATCATCAATGGATGACTTGAATGACCTACAAGTCTCACGACTAAACAGGCACAAACCCTAGCTCTCCATCTATATTTCGCTTAGTCTTGGTTGTGTGTTCAAACAGGTTTTCTAAGTCCCTTTTTATAGAAGCTCTCAGCTGGGCTTGGACATCTTGAAAACCCTAAATCTATTTTCCAATCAAATCTTTTTATAACAACTGTTTAGATCTCCTTGGAAAATAAGTAAATCTGGTTGTAATCCATGATTGAATGCGCCAGCTAGCCATATCTTCAATCATCCAAAGATTGCCATTAATTGTGCAATCACAAAACACCAGACATTCATACTGAATGTTCTGTGTACAGGATGTCATGACATCATGTCTGATAACCTGGAAAAATCCTGCATAATCCAATACTTCCTTTTATAACTTCCAGTAGGTACAGCCATATCAGATGCCATGACATTGTATATGTCATCTGAAACAATCCTGCATGAACATGTCTTTCATTTAAGCTCCAGCATGTACATCCATATCAGAAGCCTTGTCATTGTTTGTGGCATTCTGAAACAATCCTGCATGCACATGTTCTTGAACTCCAGCAGGTACATAGGATATCTCATGTTAAGACATCACACATGACATCTTGTGAACACTCTTTGTTTTACCAAAATTGCTGCCAACACTTAGAATCAACAAACTCCCCCTTTGGCAAATTTTGGGTAAAACATATATCTGTCCTTTTTGTTCACAAGGTAAACTATCAGCAGTTAAACAACATAACCGTAGTTTAATCAACAGCAGAAGCAAAACAATTACTAGCTATGGCTACTAGTAATACACACATGCACAAGGGTACTTCTCCTCCCCCTAAATATGTGCAACAACCAGAATTACTAGTTATGGATGCAACTAGTAAGACACACAAAATGCACAAGGGTACTCCTTCTCCCCCTAAATCTGTGCACACACCAAACATCTTCCATGAAAAAAACAGCACCTGTAACCACAACACCTGTAACAATCAGACTGTCATTCTGACATCTGCTTCAACATCAACATTCAGAATTTCCTTCTGACATCTCCTTTAACATGTTAACATTCAGAATTTCCTTTTGACATCTCCTTCAACATGTTAACATTCAGAACCTCCTTCTGACATCTCCTTCAACATCACCTGTACAACACAGAGCTTGCACATACCATCAGACATCTCCTCCAACATCTCAGAACAGAACACCATTTTGTCTTACATCAGACATCTCCTCCAACATCTCAGAACAAAACACCATTCTGTCTTACATCAGACATCTCCTCCAAAATCACAGAACAGAACATCATAGAACATCATTCTATTCAACATCTTCAGTTGTTATCTGTTTAGCCTAGCTAGCTACATCAGAACTGCAGATCTCCACTTAGCCACTTCTCCCTCTTTTTAGTCAAAATTGACCAAAGGTGACCAATTAGACAAAATAAATGTCAATTAGCCTAGCAGAGAATGTTACAACAGATGTTATAACATTAAAAATGTTAAAACATAATTGTTAGGAGATACAAACCATCATCATACACAGCTGTGACAACTGAGATAATGAGAAATCCATGGAACTCATTAAGAGCCCAAATCTTACATCAAGGCATTAGTAAGGACTTCCACAAAATAAAAACATTTCAATAGAAACAAAACATCCAAGCTTCCAAAATAGTCATAACAACATCCAGAACAGCACACATGTCATCATAACATGAGGACCATCACCACAACTTAGTCTGAGGAGGTAGCATCTTCTTCACTTTCAGATTCAGAACTGCCACTAGATTGATCTTGAGAATTAGACCTCTCACTTGAGGTATGGGAATCTGACTCCTTAGCTTCACCATCTTTCAGATGGAAGGAAATGTTGTCCAAATGCACAACTGCAACCTTAGCTGGAGACTTTCTAACAGTTTGCCTTTTAGCAGGTGAGATGTATGGGACATCGTCTTCGACATCATCTTCAGAATCAGAGCTTTCTCTGGTTTTCCTCTTCTTGAACCTCTACTTTACTCCATGATTTAGAAGGACCTACAGCAGCAGCCTTCCTACTAGTTCTAGCTGTCAACATCTCAGCCACAGTCTTACCTTTCCTGGTTTTCATTTTCTTTGCAACACTTGGTTTCAAGTGATGAACCAAGATGTCATCTTCCTCTTCTGAACTCTCTTCCTCCAAATCAATTACTCTCTCAGCAGTGTCGTGCTTCTTTCTTGGCCATTCTTTGACCTGACCAGCAGTGATTGTCCTACAGACTTCATTGTCTGTGGCTTCTAACTCAACATCTCCTTTTGTTTATCTCCCTAGGAACTTATTCATTATAATTAAGGAGAACCTTACACACCTTCTTCTTACAAATATCCTCTGGGATATTCACCACAAACTCCTCCCCTAAACCTTCAAAACATTGGGGTAATGCACTAACTGTTTTCATCAAACCAGCAAACTTGATTAATTCCATAACCTCCTTCACTTCTACAGCCTCCTTCCCTAGCTCCCTTTCTACATCAACTCTCCTCTGTATAACAAATTTCCACTTTAATTGCTATAAATTCTCATGAATACAAATCCCCAATTTCCCTCTTAAACATTCAAACAGATTAGCATTCAAAGCTTTTCTAAATATGTCAGCTACTTGCATTTCAGTAGTAACATGCTTCAGTGCTATGATTTTCTCTTCCACAAGTTCTCTAATAAAGTGATGACAAATATCAATGTGCTTTGTCCTACTGTGTTGAACAGGATTTTTGGAAATAGTTGTAGCACTCAGGTTGTCACAGTACACTGTCCTGACATCTTGTGTGACATTGGGTTCAGTCACCATTAGTTTCAACCAACCCTGTTGAGAACAGCTACTTCCAGCTGCTATGTATTCAGCTTGATATATAGCACAAACACCATTTTCATATTTGAATACTTTCGAATATGTAGGAGCAGGAGTCCTTGCACTCTTCATGCCAATCTTCTTAACATTGTTCTTGGCACATTTGCTTTGAGATAGAAAAATAGACTCTTCTATCTGCTTGACTTGTAGCCCAAGTCCAACAAAGCTCTTCCCAACTTCAGACTGCATTTGACGAGCAACATGTTCTACCATCTGATCTGACCTCCTACCAAACCCAATATTATCCACATCTGTTTGAGCCACCATGAGCTTTTCTCCTTGAGGTTTCAGACAACAATCTTTGAAGATTTCAACCACATCAGATTTGTTTTTGGTCCAGATGTATCTGGAGAAATCATCCACC
The DNA here is from genome assembly GCF_024323335.1 of Lathyrus oleraceus. Taxonomy (NCBI): domain Eukaryota; kingdom Viridiplantae; phylum Streptophyta; class Magnoliopsida; order Fabales; family Fabaceae; genus Lathyrus; species Lathyrus oleraceus. The sequence continues at coordinate 47,709,361 of NC_066579.1, read as the reverse complement.
ACTACAAACTTCTTTCCACTAAGGCTTTCCACTTGTATGGGTTCCATCAACTTCATATGGAGGAGTTTCAACCCTTTGGAAGTGATGTTAACTCTGAGTTTCTGGTGTGACATCCTTGTTCGACATTTCCCACAGACTTTCAATTTGGGAGTTTCTCTAGCAGATATAATCAACTTCATCCCTTTCTCCTTGACTGAGGTACATTTTGAGGAGTAACTAATTTGAGAGTTCCACATGTAACAGTTGTCTTTGGTTCTGACTCCTTCCATGATTACTTCACTTTCTTTGTTGGTAATCAGACATTCAGTTTTAGTGAAGTTAACATTTAGACCTTGGTCACATAGTTGACTGATGCTTATTAGATTTGCAGTCAAGCCCTTAACCAGTAGGACCTTGGCAAGTTTAGGCACTCCAGGACAATCAAGCTTGCATATCCCCTTGATTTCACCCTTTGCTCCATCACCAAAGGTTACATAGCTTATGGCATGAGGATGAAGTCCAGATATCAGGTCTTTGTTTCCAGTCATGTGTTTGGAACATCCACTATCAAAATACCATTCTTCTTTGGCTAAGACTCTGAGGGGAATGTGAGCTATTAGACTTGTAACATTAGTCTTAGGAACCCATTGCTTCTTGTTGACAGGCCTGTGTTGTTTGGGTCTGGGTTGATAGTGAGTCTGATGATGAACGGGGTTAGGATAACCATACAACTTATAGCAGAAGGGCTTCAGGTGACCAAATTTCTCACAGTAATGGCATCTCCATCTTTGGTGTTTCCCTTTCCGCTGTCTTCTCTTCTGATGTTGTGAAATATGATGTGACATCACATGTTTGCTTTTACTATGGCTGCATTTAGGTTTGGCTTGAGGTTTGCAACCAGTGTAACTGCACTCAAGCTTAGATTCATTATACCCAATGCCAGATTTGTCTCCTGTTATTTTTCCAGTTTGGAGAATCTTGTCTAGGGAGTCAGATCCATTGTTTAACATTCTTACATACTTCGTCATCTCTTCTAGTTTAGAATTCAAGAACATAGCTTCAGTTTTTAACTTGGAGATGATTTCCACATGGTTTGCCTTCTCATTCTCCAGCTGTACTGTCTTCTGGCTTTCAACTTGTTGACTTTCATCTATCTTGGCCTTCAGAACCACTGCTTCTGTTTTTAATTTGGAGATGGTTTCCAAGTGTTCTACCTTCTCATTCTCAAGTTGAGTTATTTCCTTCTTCTGGCTTTCAACCTGTTTACACCACTCTACACTTTTGAGACACAACTTTCTGTAGGTAGTGGCCAACTCTTCAAAGGTTACTTCACCATCACTTGAGTCTTCATCAGAATCCCATCTTCCAGTCAAGCCAATCATAAGATTTGCAGATTCTTCTGTTTCACTTCCATCTGACCAAGTGGCAGCAAGACTCCTCTTCTGTTTCTTGAGATAGGTCCCACATTCAGTTCTAATGTGTCCATACCCATCACATTCATGGCACTGAACTCCTTTTTCCTCTTTGGACTTTTCATCTGACCTTGCTCTTCTTCCAATATTGTTGGATTTACTGATGTCAGATGCGATGTTCTTGACATTAGCCTTTAATCTTTCATCCATCTTTTTCACTAGCTTGTTGAACTGTCTTCCCAGCATTGCTACATCATCTGCCAGATCTTCACCAATATCTGGACCACCTTCCTCCTCTTCCTCCTTAGTGTTTGACTTGAATGCTATGCTTTTGGCTTTCTTTTCAAATCCATCACACATTCCCATCTCAAATGTTTGAAGGGATCCAATTAGCTCATCAACTCTCATATTGGAAATGTCTTGAGACTCTTCTATGGCTGTCACTTTCATGGCAAATCTCTTAGGGAGTGACCTGAGTATTTTCCTCACTAATTTTTCATCTGACATCTTCTCATCCAGGGCTCCTGAGGCATTAGCAATTTCAAGGATATTCATATGAAATTCATGAATATTTTCATCTTCTTTCATCCTTAAATTTTCAAACTTGGTAGTGAGCAGCTGCAGTCTAGACATCTTCACTCTAGAGGTGCCTTCATGAGTGGTTTTGAGAATGTCCCAAGCATCTTTAGCCACTTCACAGTTGTTTACCAATCTGAAGATATACTTATCTACACCATTGAATATAGCATTCAGTGCTTTAGAGTTCCCGAGGGCTAAGTCATCCTCCTCCTTGGTCCATTGTTCTTCAGCCTTCTTATCAACAATAGCTTCTCCATTCTTGGTAACAACTGGATGTTCCCATCCTTTTAACACAGCCTTCCAAGCCTTATTATCCAGAGATTTTATGAAGGCTACCATTCGAGGTTTCCAGTAGTCATAGTTGGATCCATCCAAAATAGGTAGTCTGTGAACAGATCCTCCATCTCTCTCCATAGTACCAGAAAGTATCGTCCCTAGATCTCACCCAGAACCAGAGCAGGATGCCTGCTCTGATACCAATTGAAATTCTGGTATCATATATAAGATGTCGAAGGTAATGTTACGACACTAATATCTGTTAAGACACAATGGATAAAAAATACAGAATGGTAAAGAAAATAACACAAGCAATTGTTAACCCAGTTCGGTGCAACTCACCTACGTCTGGGGGCTACAAAGCCAGGAAGGAAATTCACTAAAATAGAATTAGTTCAAAGACTCTCCGTACGCTTCAACAAGTTACAGTCTTTCTCACCTAATCTCTACCCGTGCAATTTCTACCTAAGAACTCTTAGATATGAGAACCCTTTCACGTCCCTTACAATTACACACTAGTGATTTTAAACAACAATCCCTTATGAAAAGAAAATACTTTTCAATTACACACTCTTGATTTTACTACACAGTTTCAATCAAGAAGACACACTCTTGATCTTGCTTCAAAGCTTTGATCAAGAAGACACACACTTGATCTTGCTTCACAGCTTTGATCAAGTAGACACACACTCTTGCTTAACAGCTTTAGAGTGAGAAATTACACCCACAAATCAGTCCAATTCAATCATCAATGGATGACTTGAATGACCTACAAGTCTCACGACTAAACAGACACAAACCCTAGCTCTCTCTCTATATTTTGCTCAGTCTTGGTTGTGTGTTCAAACAGGTTTTCTAAGTCCCTTTTTATAGAAGCTCTCAGCTGGGCTTGGACATCTTGAAAACCCTAAATCTATTTTCCAATCAAATCTTTTTATAACAACTGTTTAGATCTCCTTGGAAAATGAGTAAATCTGGTTATAATCCATGATTGAATGCGCCAGCTAGCCATATCTTCAATCATCCAAAGATTTCCATTAATTGTGCAATCACAAAATACCAGACATTCATACTGAATGTTCTGTGTACAGAATCTCATGACGTCGGGTCTGACATCCTGGAAAAATCCTGCATAATCCAATACTTCCTTTTATAACTTCCAGCAGGTACAGCCATATCAGATGCCATGACATTGTATATGTCATCTGAAACAATCCTGCATGAACATGTCTTTCATTTAAGCTCCAGCATGTACATCCATATCAGAAGCCTTGTCATTGTTTGTGGCATTCTGAAACAATCCTGCATGCACATGTTCTTGAACTCCAGCAGGTACATAGGATATCTCATGTTAAGACATCACACATGACATCTTGTGAACACTCTTTGTTTTACCAAAATTGCTGCCAACACTTAGAATCAACAAACTCCCCCTTTGGAAAATTTTGGCTAAAACATATATCTGTCCTTTTTGTTCACAAGGTAAACTATCAGCAGTTAAACAACATAACAGTAGTTTAATCAGCAGTAGAAGCAAAACAATTACTAGCTATGGCTACTAGTAATACACACATGCACAAGGGTACTTCTCCTCCCCCTAAATATGTGCAACGACCAGAATTACTAGTTAAGGATGCAACTAGTAAGACACAAAAAATGCACAAGGGTACTCCTTCTCCCCCTAAATCTGTGCACACACCAAACATCTTCCATGAAAAAAACAGCACCTGTAACCACAACACCTGTAACAATCAGACTGTCATTCTGACATCTGCTTCAACATCAACATTCAGAATTTCCTTCTGACATCTCCTTTAACATGTTAACATTCAGAATTTCCTTTTGACATCTCCTTCAACATGTTAACATTCAGAACCTCCTTCTGACATCTCCTTCAACATCACCTGTACATACAGAGCTTGCACATACCATCAGACATCTCCTCCAACATCTCAGAACAGAACACCATTCTGTCTTACATCAGACATCTCCTCCAACATCTCAGAACAAAACACCATTCTGTCTTACATCAGACATCTCCTCCAACATCACAGAACAAAACATCATTCTGTCTTACATCAGACATCTCCTCCAAAATCACAGAACAGAACATCATTCTGTCTTACATCAGACATCTCCTACAAAATCATAGAACAGAACATCATAGAACATCATTCTATTCAACATCTTCAGCTGTTATCTGTTTAGCCTAGCTAGCTACATCAGCAATGCAGATCTCCACTTAGACACTTTTCCCCCTTTTTAGTCAAAATTGACCAAAGGTGACCAATTAGACAAAATAAATGTCAATTAGCCTAGCAGAGAATGTTACATTAGATGTTATAACATTAAAAATGTTAAAACATAATTGTTAGGAGATACAAACCATCATCATACACAGCTGTGACAACTGAGATAATGAGAAATCCATGGAACTCATTAAGAGCCCAAATCTTACATCAAGGCATTAATAAGGACTTCCATAAAATACAAACATTTCAACAGAAACAAAACATCCAAGCTTCCAAAACAATCATAACAGCATCCAAAACAGCACACATGTCATCATAACATGAGGACCATCACCACAACTTAGTCTGAGGAGGTAGCATCTTCTCCACTTTTAGATTCAGAATTGCCACTAGATTGATCTTGAGAATTAGACCTCTCACTTGAGGTATGGGCATCTGACTCCTTGGCTTCACCATCTTTCAGATGGAAGGAAATGTTGTCCAAATGCACAACTGCAACCTTAGCTGGAGACTTTCTAACAGTTTTCCTTTTAGCAAGTGAGAATTCAGGGACATCGTCTTCGACATCATCTTCAGAATCAGAGCTTTCTCTGGTTTTCCTCTTCTTGAACCTCTACTTTACTCCATGATTTAGAAGGACCTACAGCAGCAGCCTTCCTACTAGTTCTAGCTGTCAACATCTCAGCCACAGTCTTGCCTTTCCTGGTTTTCATTTTCTTTGCAACACTTGGTTTCAAGTGATGAACCAAGGTGTCATCTTCCTCTTCTGAACTCTCTTCCTCCAAATCAATTACTCTCTCAGCAGTGTCATGCTTCTTTCTTGGCCATTCTTTGACCTGACCAGCAGTGATTATCCTACAGACTTCATTGTCTGTGGCTTCTAACTCAACATCTCCTTTTGTTCCTCTCCCTAGGAACTTATTCATTATAGTTAAGGAGAACCTTACACACCTTCTTCTTACAAAGACCTTGCAGAATTCTTTGTTATTTTTGTCTGAAATATCCTGTGGGATATTCACCACAAACTCCTCCACTAAACCTTCAAAACATTGGGGTAATGCACTAACTGTTTTCATCAAACCAACAAACTTGATTAATTCCATAACCTCCTTCACTTCTACAGCCTCCTTCCCTAGCTCCCTTTCTACATCAACTCTCCTCTGTATAACAAATTTCCACTTTAATTGCTATAAATTCTCATGAATACAAATCCCCAATTTCCCTCTTAAACATTCAAACAGATTAGCATTCAAAGCTTTTCTAAATATGTCAGCTACTTGCATTTCAGTAGTAACATGCTTCAGTGCTATGATTTTCTCTTCCACAAGTTCTCTAATAAAGTGATGACAAATATCAATGTGCTTTGTCCTACTATGTTGAACAGGATTTTTGGAAATAGTTGTAGCACTCAGGTTGTCACAGTACACTGTCCTGACATCTTGTGTGACATTGGGTTCAGTCACCATTAGTTTCAACCAACCCTGTTGAGAACAGCTACTTCCAGCTGCTATGTATTCAGCTTGATATATAGCACAAACACCATTTTCATATTTGAATACTTTCGAATATGTAGGAGCAGGAGTCCTTGCACTCTTCATGCCAATCTTCTTAACATTGTTCTTGGCACATTTGCTTTGAGATAGAAAAATAGACTCTTCTATCTGCTTGACTTGTAGCCCAAGTCCAACAAAGCTCTTCCCAACTTCAGACTGCATTTGACGAGCAACATGTTCTACCATCTGATCTGACCTCCTACCAAACCCAATATTATCCACATCTGTTTGAGCCACCATGAGCTTTTCTCCTTGAGGTTTCAGACAACAATCTTTGAAGATTTCAACCACATCAGATTTGTTTTTGGTCCAGATGTATCTGGAGAAATCATCCACCACTAAAAACTTCTTTCCACTAAGGCTTTCCACTTGTATGGGTTCCATCAACTTCATATGGAGGAGTTTCAACCCTTTGGAAGTGATGTTAACTCTGAGTTTCTGATGTGACATCCTTGTCTGACATTTCCCACAGACTTTCAATTTGGGAGTTTCTCTAGCAGATATAATCAACTTCATCCCTTTCTCCTTGACTGAGGTACATTTTGAGGAGTAACTAATTTGAGAGTTCCACATGTAACAGTTGTCTTTGGTTCTGACTCCTTCCATGATTACTTCACTTTCTTTGTTGGTAATCAGACATTCAGTTTTAGTGAAGTTAACATTTAGACCTTGGTCACATAGTTGACTGATGCTTATTAGATTTGCAGTCAAGCCCTTAACTAGTAGGACCTTGGCAAGTTTAGGCACTCCAGGACAATCAAGCTTGCATATCCCCTTGATTTCACCCTTTGCTCCATCACCAAAGGTTACATAGCTTATGGCATGAGGATGAAGTCCAAATATCAGGTCTTTGTTTCCAGTCATGTGTCTGGAATTTCCACTATCAAAATACCGTTCTTCTTTGGCTAAGACTCTGAGGGGAATGTGAGCTATTAGACTTGTAACATTAGTCTTAGGAACCCATTGCTTCTTGTTGATAGGCCTGTGCTGTTTGGGTCTGGGTTGATAGTGAGTCTGATGATGAACAGAGCTAGGATAACCATACAGCTTATAGCAGAAGGGCTTCAGGTGACCAAATTTCCCACAGTAATGGCATCTCCATCTTTGGTGTTTCCCTTTCCGCTGTCTTCTCTTCTGATGTTGTGAAATATGATGTGACATCACATGTTTGCTTTTACTATGGCTGCATTTAGATTTGGCTTGAGGTTTGCAACCAGTGTAACTGCACTCAGGCTTAGATTCATTATACCCAATGCCAGATTTGTCTCCTGTTATTTTTCCAGTTTGGAGAATCTTGTCTAGGGAGTCAGATCCATTGTTTAACATTCTTACATACTTGGTCATCTCTTCTAGTTTAGAATTCAAGAACATAGCTTCAATTTTTAACTTGGAGATGATTTCCACATGGTTTGCCTTCTCATTCTCCAGCTGTACTGTCTTCCGGCTTTCAACTTGTTGACTTTCATCTATCTTGGCCTTCAGAACCACTGCTTCTGTTTTTAATTCGGAGATGGTTTCCAAGTGTTCTACCTTCTCATTCTCAAGTTGAGTTATTTCCTTTTTCTGGCTTTCAACCTGTTTACACCACTCTACACTTTTGAGACACAACTTTCTGTAGGTAGTGGCCAACTCTTCAAAGGTTACTTCACCATCACTTGAGTCTTCATCAGAATCCCATCTTCCAGTCAAGCCAGTCATAAGATTTGCAGATTCTTCTGTTTCACTTCCATCTGACCAAGTGGCATCAAGACTCCTCTACTGTTTCTTGAGGTAGGTCCCACATTCAGTTCTAATGTGTCCATACCCATCACATTCATGGCACTGAACTCCTTTTTCCTCTTTGGACTTTTCATCTGACCTTGCTCTTCTTCCAATATTGTTGGATTTACTGATGTCAGATGCGATGTTCTTGACATTAGCCTTAGATCTTTCATCCATCTTTTTCACTAGCTTGTTGAACTGTCTTCCCAGCATTGCTACATCATCTGCCAGATCTTCACCAATATCTGGACCACCTTCCTCCTCTTCCTCCTTAGTGTTTGACTTGAATGCTATGCTTTTGGCTTTCTTTTCAGATCCATCACACATTCCCATCTCAAATGTTTGAAGGGATCCAATTATCTCATCAACTCTCATATTGGAAATGTCTTGAGACTCTTCTATGGCTGTCACTTTCATGGCAAATCTCTTAGGGAGTGACCTGAGTATTTTCCTCACTAATTTTTCATCTGACATCTTCTCATCCAGGGCTCCTGAGGCATTAGCAATTTCAAGGATATTCATATGAAATTCATGAATATTTTCATCTTCTTTCATCCTTAAATTTTCAAACTTGGTAGTGAGCAGCTGCAGTCTAGACATCTTCACTCTAGAGGTGCCTTCATGAGTGGTTTTGAGAATGTCCCAAGCATCTTTAGCCACTTCACAGTTGTTTACCAATCTGAAGATATACTTATCTACACCATTGAATATAGCATTCATTGCTTTAGAGTTCCCAAGGGCTAAGTCATCCTCCTCCTTGGTCCATTGTTCTTCAGCCTTCTTATCAGCAATAGCTTCTCCATTCTTGGTAACAACTGGATGTTCCCAGCCTTTTAACACAGCCTTCCAAGCCTTATTATCCAGAGATTTTATGAAGGCTACTATTCGAGGTTTCCAGTAGTCATAGTTGGATCCATCCAAAATAGGTAGTCTGTGAACAGATCCTCCATCTCTCTCCATAGTACCAGAAAGTATCGTCCCTAGATCTCACCCAGAACCAGAGCAGGATGCCTGCTCTGATACCAATTGAAGTTCTGGTATCATATATAAGATGTCGAAGGTAATGTTACGACACTAATATCTTTTAATACACAATGGATAAAAAATACAGAATGGTAAAGCAAATAACACAAGCAATTGTTAACCCAGTTCGGTGCAACTCACCTACGTCTGGGGGCTACCAAGCCAGGAAGGAAATTCACTAAAATAGAATTAGTTCAAAGACTCTCCGTACACTTCAACAAGTTACAGTCTTTCTCACCTAATCTCTACCCGTGCAATTTCTACCTAAGAACTCTTAGATATGAGAACCCTTTCACGTCCCTTACAATTACACACTAGTGATTTTAAACAACAATCCCTTGTGAAAAGAAAATACTTCTCAATTACACACTCTTGATTTTACTACACAGTTTTAATCAAGAAGACACACTCTTGATCTTGCTTCAAAGCTTTGATCAAGAAGACACACACTTGATCTTGCTTCACAGCTTTGATTAAGTAGACACACACTCTTGCTTAACAGCTTTAGAGTGACAAATTACACCCACAAATCAGTCCAATTCAATCATCAATGGATGACTTGAATGACCTAAGTGTCTCACGACTAAACAGACACAAACCCTAGCTCTCTCTCTATATTTTGCTCAGTCTTGGTTGTGTGTTCAAACAGGTTTTCTAAGTCCCTTTTTATAGAAGCTCTCAGCTGGGCTTGGACATCTTGAAAACCCTAAATCTATTTTCCAATCAAATCTTTTTATAACAGCTGTTTAGATCTCCTTGGAAAATAAGTAAATCTGTTTATAATCCATGATTGAATGCGCCAGCTAGCCATATCTTAAATCATCCAAAGATTTCCATTAATTGTGCAATCATAAAACACCAGACATTCATACTGAATGTTCTGTGTACAGGATCTCATGACGTCGGGTCTAACATCCTGGAAAAATCCTGCATAATCCAATACTTCCTTTTATAACTTCCAGCAGGTACAACCATATTAGATGCCATGACATTGTATATGTCATCTGAAACAATCCTGCATGAACATGTCTTTCATTTAAGCTTCAGCATGTACATCCATATCAGAAGCCTTGTCATTGTTTGTGGCATTCTGAAACAATCCTGCATGCACATGTTCTTGAACTCCAGCAGGTACATAGGATATCTCATGTTAAGACATCACACATGACATCTTGTGAACACTCTTTGTTTTACCAAAATTGCTGCCAACACTTAGAATCAACAAACTCCCCCTTTGGCAAATTTTGGCTAAAACATATATCTATCCTTTTTGTTCACAAGGTAAACTATCAGCAGTTAAACAACATAACAGTAGTTTAATCAGCAGCAGAAGCAAAACAATTACTAGCTATGGCTACTAGTAATACACACATGCACAAGGGTACTTCTCCTCCCCCTAAATATGTGCAACAACCAGAATTACTAGTTATGGATGCAACTAGTAAGACACACAAAATGCACAAGGGTACTCCTTCTCCCCCTAAATCTGTGCACACACCAAACATCTTCCATGAAAAAAACAGCACCTGTAACCACAACACCTGTAACAATCAGACTGTCATTCTGACATCTGCTTCAACATCAACATTCAGAATTTCCTTCTGACATCTCCTTTAACATGTTAACATTCAGAATTTCCTTCTGACATCTCCTTCAACATGTTAACATTCAGAACCTCCTTCTGACATCTCCTTCAACATCACCTGTACAACACAGAGCTTGCACATACCATCAGACATCTCCTCCAACATCTCAGAAGAGAACACCATTCTGTCTTACATCAGACATCTCCTCCAACATCTCAGAACAAAACACCATTCTGTCTTACATCAGACATCTCCTCCAACATCACAGAACAAAACATCATTCTGTCTTACATCAGACATCTCCTCCAAAATCACAGAACAGAACATCATTCTGTCTTACATCAGACATCTCCTCCAAAATCATAGAACAGAACATCATAAAACATCATTCTATTCAACATCTTCAACTGTTATCTGTTTAGCCTAGCTAGCTACATCAGCAATGCAGATCTCCACTTAGACACTTCTCCCCCTTTTTAGTCAAAATTGACCAAAGGTGACCAATTAGACAAAATAAATGTCAATTAGCCTAGCAGAGAATGTTACAACAGATGTTATAACATTAAAAATGTTAAAACATAACTGTTAGGAGATACAAACCATCATCATACACAGCTGTGACAACTGAGATAATGAGAAATCCATGGAACTCATTAAGAGCCCAAATCTTACATCAAGGCATTAATAAGGACTTCCACAAAATACAAACATTTCAACCGAAACAAAACATCCAAGCTTCCAAAACAGTCATAACAGCATCCAGAACAGCACACATGTCATCATAACATGAGGACCATCACCACAACTTAGTCTGAGGAGGTAGCATCTTCTTCACTTTCAGATTCAGAACTGCCACTAGATTAATCTTGAGAATTAGACCTCTCACTTGAGGTATGGGCATCTGACTCCTTGGCTTCACCATCTTTCAGATGGAAGGAAATGTTGTCCAAATGCACAACTGCAACCTTAGCTGGAGACTTTCTAACAGTTTTCCTTTTAGCAAGTGAGAATTCTGGGACATCGTCTTCGACATCATCTTCAGAATCAGAGCTTTCTCTGGTTTTCCTCTTCTGAACCTCTACTTTACTCCATGATTTAGAAGGACCTACAACAGCAGCCTTCCTACTAGTTCTAGCTGTCAACATCTCAGCCACAGTCTTGCCTTTCCTGGTTTTCATTTTCTTTGCAACACTTGGTTTCAAGTGATGAACCAAGGTGTCATCTTCCTCTTCTGAACTCTCTTCCTCCAAATCAATTACTCTCTCAGCAGTGTCATGCTTCTTTCTTGGCCATTCTTTGACCTGACCAGCAGTGATTGTCCTACAGACTTCATTGTCTGTGGCTTCTAACTCAACATCTCCTTTTGTTCCTCTCCCTAGGAACTTATTCATTATAGTTAAGGAGAACCTTACACACCTTCTTCTTACAAAGACCTTGCAGAATTCTTTGTTATTTTTGTCTGAAATATCCTCTGGGATATTCACCACAAACTCCTCCACTAAACCTTCAAAACATTGGGGTAATGCACTAACTGTTTTCATCAAACCAGCAAACTTGATTAATTCCATAACCTCCTTCACTTCTACAGCCTCCTTCCCTAGCTCCCTTTCTACAGCAACACTCCTCTATATAACAAATTTCCACTTTAATTGCTATAAATTCTCATGAATACAAATCCCCAATTTCCCTCTTAAACATTCAAACAGATTAGCATTCAAAGCTTTTCTAAATATGTCAGCTACTTGCATTTCAGTAGTAACATGCTTCAGTGCTATGATTTTCTCTTCCACAAGTTCTCTAATAAAGTGATGACAAATATCAATGTGCTTTGTCCTACTGTGTTGAACATGATTTTTGGAAATAGTTGTAGCACTCAGGTTATCACAGTACACTGTCCTGACATCTTGTGTGACATTGGGTTCAGTCACCATTAGTTTCAACCAACCCTGTTGAGAACAGCTACTTCCAGTTGCTATGTATTCAGCTTGATATATAGCACAAACACCATTTTCATATTTGAATACTTTCGAATATGTAGGAGCAGGAGTCCTTGCACTCTTCATGCCAATCTTCTTAACATTGTTCTTGGCACATTTGCTTTGAGATAGAAAAATAGACTCTTCTATCTGCTTGACTTGTAGCCCAAGTCCAACAAAGCTCTTCCCAACTTCAGACTGCATTTGACGAGCAACATGTTCTACCATCTGATCTGACCTCCTACCAAACCTAATATTATCCACATCTGTTTGAGCCACCATGAGCTTTTCTCCTTGAGGTTTCAGACAATAATCTTTGAAGATTTCAACCACATCAGATTTGTTTTTGGTCCAGATGTATCTGGAGAAATCATCCACCACTACAAACTTCTTTCCACTAAGGCTTTCCACTTGTATGGGTTCCATCAACTTCATATGGAGGAGTTTCAACCCTTTGGAAGTGATGTTAACTCTGAGTTTCTAGTGTGACATCCTTGTCTGACATTTCCCACAGACTTTCAATTTGGGAGTTTCTCTAGCAGATATAATCAACTTCATCCCTTTCTCCTTGATTGAGGTACATTTTGAGGAGTAACTAATTTGAGAGTTCCACATGTAACAATTGTCTTTGGTTCTGACTCCTTCCATGATTACTTCACTTTCTTTGTTGGTAATCAGACATTCAGTTTTAGTGAAGTTAACATTTAGACCTTGGTCACATAGTTGACTGATGCTTATTAGATTTGCAGTGAAGCCCTTAACCAGTAGGACCTTGGCAAGTTTAGGCACTCCAGGACAATCAAGCTTGTCTATCCCCTTGATTTCACCCTTTGCTCCATCACCAAAGGTTACATAGCTTATGGCATGAGGATGAAGTCTAGATATCAGGTCTTTGTTTCCAGTCATGTGTCTGGAACATCCACTATCAAAATACCATTCTTCTTTGGCTAAGACTCTTAGGGGAATGTGAGCTATTAGACTTGTAACATTAGTCTTAGGAACCCATTGCTTCTTGTTGACAGGCCTGTGCTGTTTGGGTCTGGGTTGATAGTGAGTCTGATGATGAACAGAGCTAGGATAACCATACAGCTTATAGCAGAAGGGCTTCAGGTGACCAAATTTTCCACAGTAATGGCATCTCCATCTTTGGTGTTTCCCTTTCTGCTGTATTCTCTTATGATGTTGTGACATATGATGTGACATCACAGGTTTGCTTTTACTATGGCTGCATTTAGGTTTGGCTTGAGGTTTGCAACCAGTGTAACTGCACTCAGGCTTAGATTCATTATACCCAATGTCAGATTTGTCTCCTGTTATTTTTCTAGTTTGGAGAATCTTATCTAGGGAGTCAGATACATTGTTTAACATTCTTACATACTTGGTCATCTCTTCTAGTTTAGAATTCAAGAACATAGCTTCAGTTTTTAACTTAGAGATGATTTCCACATGGTCTGCCTTCTCATTCTCCAGCTGTACTGTCTTTTGGCTTTCAACTTGTTGACTTTCATCTATCTTGGCCTTCAGAACCACTGCTTCTGTTTTTAATTTGGAGATGGTTTCGAAGTGTTCTACCTTCTCATTATCAAGTTGAGTTATTTCCTTCTTCTGGCTTTCAACCTGTTTACACCACTCTACACTTTTGAGACACAACTTTCTGTAGGTAGTGCCAACTCTTCAAAGGTTACTTCACTATCACTTGAGTCTTCATCAGAATCCCATCTTCCAGTCAAGGCAGTCATAAGATTTGCAGATTCTTCTGTTTCACTTCCATCTGACCAAGTGGCAACAAGACTACTCTTCTGTTTCTTGAGGTAGGTCCCACATTCAGTTCTAATGTGTCCATACCCATCACATTCATGGCACTGAACTCCTTTTTCCTCTTTGGACTTTTCATCTGACCTAGTTCTTCTTCCAATATTGTTGGATTTACTGATGTCAGATGCGATGTTCTTGACATTAGCCTTAGATCTTTCATCCATCTTTTTCACTAGCTTGTTGAACTGTCTTCCCAACATTGCTACATCATCTGCCAGATCTTCATCAATATCTGGACCACCTTCCTCCTCTTACTCCTTAGTGTTTGACTTGAATGCTATGCTTTTGGCTTTCTTTTCTGATCCATCACACATTCCCATCTCAAATGTTTGAAGGGATCCAATTAGCTCATCAACTCTCATATTGGAAATGTCTTGAGACTCTTCTATGGCTGTCAATTTCATGGCAAATCTCTTAGGGGGTGACCTGAGTATTTTCCTCACTAATTTTTCATCTGACATCTTCTCACCCAGGGCTCCTGAGGCATTAGCAATTTCAAGGATATTCATATGAAATTCATGAATATTTTCATCTTCTTTCATCCTTAAATTTTCAAACTTGGTAGTGAGCAGCTGCAGTCTAGACATCTTCACTCTAGAGGTGCCTTCATGAGTGGTTTTGAGAATGTCCCAAGCATCTTTAGCCACTTCACAGTTGTTTACCAATCTGAAGATATACTTATCTACACCATTGAATATAGCATTCAGTGCTTTAGAGTTCCCAAGGGCTAAGTCATCCTCCTCCTTGGTCCATTGTTCTTCAGCCTTCTTATCAGCAGTAACTTCTCCATTCTTGGTAAAAACTGGATGTTCCCAGCCTGTTAACACAGCCTTCCAAGCCTTATTATCCAGAGATTTTATGAAGGCTACCATTCGAGGTTTCCAGTAGTCATAGTTGGATCCATCCAAAATAGGTAGTCTGTGAACAGACCCTCAATCTCTCTCCATAGTACCAGAAAGTATCGTCCCTAGATCTCACCCAGAACCAGAGCAGGCTGCCTGCTCTGATACCAATTGAAATTCTGGTATCAGATATAAGATGTCGAAGGTAATGTTACGACACTAATACATGTTAATACACAATGGATAAAAAATACAGAATGGTAAAGCAAATAACACAAGCAATTGTTAACCCAGTTCGGCGCAACTCACCTATGTCTGGGGGCTACCAAGCCAGGAAGGAAATTCACTAAAATAGAATTAGTTCAAAGAGTCTACGTAAACTTCAACAAGTTACAGTCTTTATCACCTAATCTCTACCCGTGCAGTTTTTACCTAAGCACTCTTAGATATGAGAACCCACTCACTTCCCTTACAATCACACACCAATGATTTTAAACAACAATCCCTTGTGAAAAGAAAATACTTTTCAATTACACACTCTTGATTTTACTTCACAGTTTCAATCAAGAAGACACACTCTTGATCTTGCTTCAAAGCTTTGATCAAGAAGAGACACACTTGATCTTGCTTCACAGCTTTGATCAAGTAGACACACACTCTTGCTTAACAGCTTTAGAGTGACAAATTACACCCACAAATCAGTCCAATTCAATCATCAATGGATGACTTGAATGACCTACAAGTCTCACGACTAAACAGACACAAACCCTAGCTCTCTCTCTATATTTCGCTCAGTCTTGGTTGTGTGTTCAAACAGGTTTTCTAAGTCCCTTTTTATAGAAGCTCTCAGCTGGGCTTGGACATCTTGAAAACCCTAAATCTATTTTCCAATCAAATCTTTTTATAACAGCTGTTTAGATCTCCTTGGAAAATAAGTAAATCTGGTTGTAATCCATGATTGAATGCGCCAGCTAGCCATATCTTCAATCATCCAAAGATTGCCATTAATTGTGCAATCACAAAACACCAGACATTCATACTGAATGTTCTGTGTACAGGATATCATGACATCGGGTCTGACATCCTGGAAAAATCCTGCATAATCCAATACTTCCTTTTATAACTTCCAGCAGGTACAGCCATATCAGATGCCATGACATTGTATATGTCATCTGAAACAATCCTGCATGAACATGTCTTTCATTTAAGCTCCACCAGGTACATCCATATCAGAAGCCTTATCATTGTTTGTGGCATTCTGAAACAATCCTGCATGCACATGTTCTTGAACTCCAGCAGGTACATAGGATATCTCATGTTAAGACATCACACATGACATCTTGTGAACACTCTTTGTTTTACCAAAATTGCTGCCAGCACTTAGAATCAACACAAATGATGCAAACTTTAAGTCCATATTGATTGCCTTGAAAATATATACAACTTTGATGTTGAAGGTTTTGTCATTTGGAGCTTGCATCATTGAAACAGAAGGGCTTGAAGTTGGCCTATTTTGGAAATTTTTGCATACACATGTTTTGCACCTTGCACTTTATGATCAATTTTCACCAATTTCCCAATTCCAAATGAAGTTTTGTTCAACATAAAAATTGATCCTCATACCAAGAGCTTTCTAAACATTACCCATAAGGCTATGTTTTATTTTTGGAGGTTGCATTTTCAAAGAGGAGAAAGTTTGGTACATTTTTTAGAAACTTGATTCAAACTTTATGCATGAGCCAAATACACCTCATCTGCACGTCCAAAACATGTTTGTTGATGTTAAGCTTGCCATTCCAATCAGAATGGGGCCCTCCATACGCCTGTACAGGCCCATGCATGGAGGCCCTCTTCATTCATGCACATGCATTGCTCATGTATACCTTTGCCAATTTCTATAAATAAGAGTGCATAGCTTCATAATTTGATAACCTGAAGGCGCCTATTATGCTGCAAGAATCCCTCCATAGCCATACTTAAAGGAATTTCCACTTTCTTCTCAAAAATTCAGATCTGAATTTCAACTACATTGGTTGATTTTCAGATTTATAATTCCTTGACCTTGCTTCATCTTCATCATTAGATCATACTGCAAGCATTAGCTGAGGAGAATCGTGCTCTCAAGATCCATATTTCAGAGGTGGATATCCAAACTTATTTTCTTCGAAACACCTTGTTTATAACTTGTTTCTTGCATTTATTGGGTTGGTTGAAGTCCTCTCATTAGTGGCAACAAACTGTGCTTTGAATTTTGCAAATCCATTAACTTTCAGTTGAACACCATATTTTTCAACCTCTGATTTCTCTCTCCATGGAAGTCTAGAGTGAAAATAAATGGTACAGGGGTGATGTACATCACCCCCAGCTTTCCATTGCTGTATAGATCGCCTCATTTGGTGAAGGTTTATTTTCTGCAACTCTCGTCAGAATCTCTAGCCTCGCCGGAGAAGACGGTGGTGTACACCACCGTCTGGTTGCCAGATCAAACCATGGCCGTTGGATTCATTTTCCAGATCTAATCTAGACCTTCCTTTGTTATCACTTATTTAATGGCTGCATGTTTCGCATTGACTTGAATGTATGATGGACGCGCACTTGAGGGTCGTTTGATGCGCCAACTCAATTAATGAGCCTGATCCAGCGCCTCACCTTTTTCCTTATTTTTTATTTCCATTTTATTTCTTTTATCCATTTCATTTCAAAAAATCATATCTCATTCATTATTGGTCCGAAAAATGTGAGACCAATTGCGTTATTTCTCTTTTAATTTCTAGTTTCTAAAAATGATTTTTAAAATTTTTTATTTTATCATTTGATAGTTTTTATGAATTTTATCTTTCCTGGTTATTTTTAATTCATTTTAAATAGTTTCAATATCCAAAAAATACAAAAATATTTTCTCAACCTCTTTGAATGATGATGGATCTATGAAAAATATTCTCATCAATTTATTAATTGATTTGAGATTTATTTGAGATTTTAATTCAATTAGGTTATTTTTATGCATTTTTAATTGATTAAAAATAGTTACTGGTTTCTAAAAAATGCTGAAATTTTTTGTCAAACTTTGTTTGACCTTGTTGAACTTAGGATGATCCATTTGGACTTTTCAAAGTTGATTTGAAATGGATTTGAAGTTTGACCTTTAATTGTTTATTTTAATTCAAGTATTATTTTAATTTTGAAAAATACCAAAAATATTGTATTTGTTTCTTGACTTCTAAGTTTCATTTTGCTTCTGTTTACCAATGTTTGACCTTGATTCCATCTATCTTTGGTCAATGTATGTTGATTACTAATAACACTGAAATTCACCGTATTTTCGACTCCGATTTCGCATGCATTTTAGTAGTTTTATTGTCATTTTATTGTGTTATTACTATGTTTCTATTTGTTTTAAGGTTTTTACTTTAATCGGAGCCCCGATCGAGAAAAGGAGTGAAAAAGAGCTAAAAACCCTAAAATTCAGCATTTTGTACTTGTGGCTCCCACTATGGCTAGCGCCATAGACCCTGCCATGACGTGTCCCAACTCAACTTCCCTCAACTGCCACGTTCCCCACTACTTCCACTAAGGCGCCTCAGATTGGCCTTGTGGCGGGCGCCATGGCCTTGTGGCGGGCGCCATGGCCTTGTGGCGGGCGCCATGGCCTTGTGGCGGGCGCCACAAGAGGAAACGTTTTCCCTCCCATTTTCAAGTTGAAGGGCATCCTTGTCATTTCCATCATTTTACTCTCCTATAAATAGAGACTCGAAATCACTTATTCAATCATCCAAACTTAGAGCAAAGGCAAACTTAGAGCAAACTTTGTTTCACTTAGGCATATATTCAGTATTTTAAAGTGGTAATCGCTTCGCATTAGGGTGTTACCACAATTGTGTAATCGAGTTTTGTGATCGAGTCTGTAATCGAGTTTGGAGCACTTTGGAAGGAAGTTAATCCTGCCGCCATTTTCATTTCCGCTTTGCATTTTATTCAACCCTCCGATTGGTGCAGGTTTTTATTACTTCGCCTTTACTTTTTTTATTTCCCGCACTGTCTTTACTTTATTTATTTCCCGCATTGTCTTTACTTTATTTATTTCCCGCATTGTCTTTACTTTATTTATTTCCCGCAGTGTCTTTACTTTATTTATTTCTCGCACTCGCTTTACTTTATTTATTTCTCGCACTCACTTTACTTTTATTTATTTCCCGCACTGCACTTTACTTTATTTATTTCTCGCACTCACACTTTACTTTTATTTATTTTCCGCACTCGCTTTACTTTTATTTACTTTCCGCACTCGCTTTACTTTTATTTAAATTAATGCACCTTTACTTTACCATGTCTAACTAAATCTATAAGGTTAGAATGTGAGGATCGTAATTGAATCGATAATCCATACAATTGTTCGTAGAAACACTTAAGGGCTATTTTAACTTTCAACTTAAGTTTCCCGCACTTCAATTTCCGTTGGATAAGATCGAAAGCCGTCCAACGTCTATTTAAACTTAATTGTTTTTAACTATTTCAAAAACAGCGAGAGCGCTTTGTTTAGTTCATTAGGAGTCTTAATTTAAGAAGAAAAGAGATTTTAAAACTATTTTCGGACACGTTTATAAGTTTAGAGTCTGGTTCGTGAGAACCTCTTTTGGTTAAGAAATCCAGGTTAAAATACTTTTCAACTTAGTCAAGATACTATATTTCTTAAAAATAGGTTTACTACTCTAACGCAATGCGCGCCTTTTTATAAGTGACAATAAGAGGGTTTGATTAGGGAGTACAACTCGGTTCTAAATACACGAAAGCGACAGTTCCCGTTAAATGGTTCTTTTCAAAGTAGGAAACACTTCCCATAAGTAGTTCTATTAGCAAGTACTTGGATTATTAATTGAGTATGTGAATTACATTCGACCCTGTCTTTATTAATTGAACTTTATTCAATACTTTACTTTTCATTGCACACTCTAAAAACACCTAATTCGATTGCCTTTGATAAACACCATAACAATAGATAACGATAGATTGACACTTGGTCTCTGTGGATTCGACAATCTTTTATATTACTCTGACGCGTTCGTATACTTGCGAAAAGCACGCATCAAGTTTTTGGCGCCGTTGCCGGGGACCAATTTCGTCAAATTTCATTTCCCTGTTGTTATATCGTTTAGACTTAGGCTATTTACCGCCGGTCAATGCGAAGAACTCGCAGCACCGAAAGTTTAAGCTTAGTATACCCTCTGGCGGAACCTGAACGTTACGCTCGTGCACGTGTATTCTTTCATAGAATTAAGAGAGCTATGGCCGAAGATCAAAACCAAAGACCTCTTAAGGACTTCGCTCAACCATCCAACGAAGAACCTAGTTCTAGTATAGTAAACCCAACCATCCCAGCTAATAATTTTGAACTTAAACCTTCCCTGTTACAACTAGTGCAACAGAGACAATTCACAAGTCTCGCTACTGAGAACCCAAACCAACATTTAAAAATATTTCTTCAATTTGCAGACACTTTTAAAACCAATGGAGCTTCTCCTGAGGTAATACGTTTAAGATTATTCCCTTTTTCCCTCAGAGATAAAGCCCTATCATGGTTAGATTCCCTTCCACCCAATTCCATTACGACTTGGGATAACCTTAGAAGAGTATTTCTTGCTAGATATTTTCCCCCAAGTAAGACGGCCGTTCTTCGAAACCATATAACTAGATTTACCCAAAACCAAAGAGAATCGATGTTCTAAGCTTGGGAGAGATATAAAGAGTTCTTACGAGTATGCCCACATCATGGTTTAGAAAATTGGTTAATCATTCAAACCTTCTATAATGGACTTCACTATAACACCAAGATGACCATCGACGCTGCCGCAGGCGGTGCTCTGATGAACAAACCTTATCCTGAAGCTAGTGCCCTCATCGAAGATATGGCTCAAAACCATCAATCATGGGGAGTCGAACGAGCGACAGTTGAGAAGAAGGAAGCCTAAGGAGGAGTGCATGAACTAAGCTCTATAGACATGATGCAAGCTAAAATGGACGTGTTAGCCCTTAAGGTCGAGCATATGTGCATAAACCCGAATACTATAGCCGCAGTTTTGTTGGATTGTGAGATATGTGGAACCAAAGGACACCAATCTGCATAATGCAGTCTATTAAACGAAACCCACTCTGAGCAAGTGAACTATACCCAAGGGAACCCATATTCGAATACATATAACCCTGGATGGAGGAATCACCCGAACTTCTCCTATAGAAACAATAACCCAATCCAAAATAATGCACCTCCGAGACCTAGTTATCAAGCCCCAAGATCAAATTAACCTATGCAACCTGTGCCACCAAAGCCGAGCCTTGAGAAAATTATGGAAAATTTTATCACCGCTCAAACCCAACAAAATAAAGAGTTCATGAACCAAAACATTCCTGTTAATGAACTGATTACCCAGTTTGGAACCAAGGTTGACCAAATAGTTACTCATACCAAGATGCTTGAAACCCAGATCTCTCAGGTAGCTTTAAACCAAGCCCCTCAGACCACACCTGGAGGACAGTTCCCTGGACAACCTCAACAAAATCCGAGAGGACAAGCCAATGCCATTACCCTACGAAGTGGGAACGCTTATGATGAGCCCTCTCAGGTAGCTTTATCCAAGGGTATTTTGCCTTCAATAAGGACTTAACTCACTAATCTTGAAAGATTACAACATTTGATCGTCTAAGAGGATAAAGATCTCTTAGACCTCTCATGTTTACAGACTTCACAAGTCACTTAAGGAGAATTCAGCAAGTAAGTAAAACTGCAGTAATGCTTAGTCCTTCTAGGTAGGCAGAAATTACACAATATAAGAACAAAAGAAATGTTCACACTTGATAGAAGCAACTCGTGTGAAAGGAGAATGCGTAAGAGATATGAGATTAGTTTCAGTATTCTCGTGTGTTTCATTATTTTGTTTGTGAAGAGATCCATCCTATATATAGGGGTTGATGGAGAGACTGTTGGATGAAAGAATCTTTAGTAATGATGGAAAATGAATGTCATTAATCTTTGTGTCCTTTCCATAACAATTTGGGGTGCTTTAAATTTCTTCCAAAATTAGATTCTTGCCATAAATAGAATACTTCATAGCTAAGTCTTTAGTGATCATTTCTGAATCAGAGCCTTCATGAAATCAGAGTTTCTGTTCAGCATGTACATCTTCAGATAGTTGCTTACAGCAGACTAACTTCAGAGGTTCTTGATGTCTTCCTGATTGATTACGTCAGAGTGTAAAAGCTTCAGATCCTAGAGTGTGTTCTTCCGCTTCAAAGTGTCTAATATCTCTTTCTTCGTTGAACTTTGTACGCTTCCTTTGTTCATAGTCAGAGCTTCTGCTTGAGTACCTTCTAAGTGGTCATTCTGAACTTGTGTCTATATCTGATATATGTCTATCTGACTTCTTTTTTATTAGAGTCCAACATACTTAGATAAATTTTGTTAAGGTACCATTTTGTTTCATCCTTTGTTATCATCAAAATCTTAGAGATGAATTGTAGATACTGAATTTTGTTGTTACAGTTTTAACTAAGTCTCGTTTTAGTGTCATATCCTCTTTGTTAAACTTTGCAGGTCGAGAACTCCAAGCTAACACATATGCATTGGAAAACTAGTATAATACTCCACCTTTTTGGTAAAGAGAAACCATGCTTATGTTCAAAATATCAATTGAATAATGGTAATGAACTTTATGTGTGTATCATGAATTATGTGATGATGTGTATGAATCGAATGATTAATGTATAAACCAAGTTCCTTGATGATGAGTGAGAGTAAGCCTAAAGTTATATCTATGTGAATGGAATTAGAAAGATGACTTAGGTTATGGTAAATAACTTAGGTTGTGATACTCGAATGCAATAAGCTCCTCTGTGTGCATCCGTGAGCGAGTAGTCTCTAGAGAAGAGTTATTCCATCTACGAGAATGCCCAAGACATTGATGGAGAACAATACCAAAGTTGCGATTCAACTAGCTTTAATGAAAATACTTTGTAATATATTCTAATTCGGATAGAACCACATGGTAGTTATGATATCAACCATTGGTGATTCTGATATGATTACATGGTGTTTGATGAGTGTCGCATCTCGAAAAATACGATTCCTTGCGATGGTCGCGGAAAAAATTAGTTCGAACTGAGTCACCACCGAACTTTATATATTCCAAAGAAGGAATAGGAAAATATCGATAAAAAATTTCCAAAATAGGATAATGGTCATCGCAACCATATTCGGGTTCGGGAGTTGATTACGCAAGGGGAAGGTATTAGCACCCCTCACGTCCGTTGTACTCAACGGGAACCTTTTAGTTTGATTTGCGGTTTAATTGTTAGCTTATGTTGTTTGTTTTCTTCGAATGATAAAAGTATTGAAAAGAGGTGGATGGAAACCTCAGATGGGGGAAAAGGGAAGTTTTTTATTAGTATGCTCGCACGATCTCGCAATCTCGTGCCTACGTATCCTTATAGTGCAATAACGAAGTCAGAGTATTCGTAGTTCGGGGAACTACAATTTTGTTGGTGTTTTTTATGAACGACTATTTCGATCGCGTTCTAAAGGCTAAACATTGGCTTGTCTACTCTCGGAGGAGGCTTAAGCACTAGTTTGTTGTGTGCGCTAAAAAGGATTCAACAGTGTTCTTTTCGAAAAGAGTTAAGTTGTCGATAACACAGGGGAGAGAAGTAAGGTTTAATATTTGTTTGGTATTTCGAAGAAGAACGTTAAAATCATTGAGCAATATGGTGCACACCAATCATTCAACCTTTCGAGAAATAGCAAGGCGAGCGCCTTCTACTCCTTTTTCAGTTTAATTCATTATTGAAAATTTGTTTGCGAAAATAGAATATGCGCGGTAATGAAGCAGGCGCCTCCTATTTGCTTATTCGAGGAACAATGAGGCGTGTGCCACCCATTCCTTTATCCAAATTCATTTAGTGTATGTTAATCGGTGGTTGATAATTTGAGCAATGTGGCAAGCGCCAATCATTCAATTATTCAAGAGGTGGTGAGGCGAATACCTCCCATTCTTTTTTATCCGAAGTTTAAATTATTAAAATAAAGTCTTTTAGAAATTATAAGTGGTTTGCAAAAATAATTTGAATTTGTATGATTAAGGTTTTAATTAGATGACGAGAATCTGAGTAATATGGTGAACGCCAATTATTCGAAGACCCGAGAGATAGTGAAGCGGATGCTTACCATACCCTTTTTCATCCAAAGTTTATAAATTAAAATGTTTAAAAAATATTATATTAATTTAGAAAAATGATTTGATTTTTGTACGATTAATGTCTTAATTAGACGACGAGAATTCAAGCAATATGGTGAACGCCAATTATTCGAATGCTCGAGAGATAGTGAAGCAGGCGCATACTACACTCCTTTTCATCCAAAATTTAAATTATAGAAGTAAAGTCTTTAGAGATTATATTTGATTCGGAAAATGATTTGAATTTGTACGATTAAATCTTTAATTGGGTGACAAGAATTCGAGCAATGTGGTGTGCGCCAATCATTCGAATTCTCAAGAGATAATGAAGCGGACGCTTCTTATGCTCCTTTTCATTTCTAACTTAGAATTAAGAGCTTTTAGGCAGTATTAGTAAAGAAACGTTTGGTTTTGAACTTGTGAAGATTTAGTCGGAAAAAAAGTTTGGTCAAGATTAATTAGCTAATTAATTGAAGATGAAATTATTTAATCATGTTTTCTCAAGTATATTTCTGGATTAGAACCTCCAAATGTCCTACTCTCTTTTGGTCCTCTGCCGACAATTTTAATTGGATTTTCTTTGATTATGGATGTAATTTGGTTTTCGTGCTATCCGGTCATTTGGATCTTGTGTTGAGAATGTAACTTTAAGGATTGTATATTTCTTTCTTGTAATGTTATTGATTTTCGTGTCTGTCTTGAACTCTAACTTGGTATTTTGCATTTGTTGAACTCCTTCATAAATAGTCGGTTAAGACGCAACTGGCTCTTGGATTTGCAGTTCACGGCGTGCTTCTAAAGGGTAGCCTGTGGTTGCTATGTCGTAAGTTCTGGTTCTGCAGCCGACACATGTTTCCATTTAAATAGATTGTTTGATTGTAGTTGCTGCTAACTTGTATTGTGGTTTTGCAGCAGGTTTTGGTTTGCAGCGTCATTGGTGACATGGGGTGATGCAAGGAAGAATCCTCGACAAGGCTAGTAGCGGTGTTTGACCCTAAACAAAATGACAGAGATCTTTTACGTCAACTGAGGAGGTTTCAATTTTGTTCATCGTCTTTAGTACTAAATTGAATAGCATCTTCCGTCTAGGCTCAAAAGCGAACAAAACCCAAACTACCTGATAAATTCGATCTTCTAGTAGCTAAAAACATGATAGAATTCATTGTAGGCTTTCTTTTTTGCGAAATCATAACGATTTTTCCATGCTGCGAGTGCTTAGCATTTAGCTTCCTCTAGAAAGCAAAACCGAATTAGCTATACTCTCAGCTTGTCGTGTGATTCTAGTACTATTTTGCTCTTCGCCATTAATCTTTTTTTTCGTTTTGTATGCAAAATGAATAACTTGGAATGTTTGTGAGTCGACAGTTTGTTGCATATGGCATCAAGCGCAACATTTTGGCACGGTTGGGTTTTGACATGGTCAAGAACCGCATCCGGACTTAGACGCTGTGTCAAATACCTCATGAATGCTTAGAGGGTTTTAGATTTTAGCTTGATTTTGAATTACCGCACATTGTACCCTCTTGAAACTGACTATTATGAATTTATGCTAGCGGATCTGTTTTGGATAGTTACTTTTTTATTTTTAACGCAACTTATTTTCCATTTGAGCTCTTCTTCTGTGGCAGCATTGCTCGGTTTTTGATGCGAACCTTGTATTTATTGGCTTATGCAGCTTATAGTCGTTTTCGTTTAGCGCATTTGATTCATTTTGCTGTCGATGTTGTTTCTCTGTTATGCATTAGGTCATTCCCATTCACCAAGTCTATTTCCTCTTGCAGCTTTTTCTTTTCGATGGTATTTTCTTTTTGTCTTATTTGAGTGCAACCTTGGATCACATGGGTTACACTATGATTCCCACTTGCAGTAAAGGACAATTGACTTTACTTGTTATTTCCAAAAACAAACTAATAGTTGTACCTGGGAATTGGTTTTTATGATGATAACTAAGGCAATTTTACCGAGATAACCCACTTTTTCGAAGAAATTCCCAAAATAACCCACTTTTCAGGAAAATTCCCAATCTACCCCACTTTTAGGAGGAGGCCCCAATTGGATTGGCGACCCCTCTTAAAAATTACAAGGATGCGCCAATTGGATTGGCTAGGGCACCTGCCCTAGCCAATCCAATTGGCGCCTATGTGTATTTTTTAAGAGGAGGCGCCAATCCAATTGACGACTCCCTTAAAAAAGGCTCAAATGAAAAAACCTCCAACATGAAGGTTGTAGATCTTTTCAAGACAATGAATTTGGATATAAATTTTGCATCATTTGGAGTTTTTATGAGAAAGTTATGGGCAGTTGAAGTTGGACTTCTGAGTTTTTCAACTGTAATCTGACCTAAAATGTCTTGCATTATTTCATGTGTTTCTTTTAGAGTTATGAAATTTTGTCCAACATAACATCTGAAGTAGACATCTTAAATTTTGCAATGCACTTGGTCCCACCTCAAAATAATTAAAAATGAGTGAGTTAGATCTCTGTGTACTTGACCCAAAATTAGGGTTTCTGTCAAAATGACCTATAATGTCTTGCATTATTTCATGTGTTTCTTTTAGAGTTATGAAATTTTGTCCAACATAACAACTGAAGTAGACATCTTAAAGTTTCCAATTAACTTGGTCCCACCTCAAAATAATTAAAAATGAGTGAGTTAGGTCCCTGCAAAGTTGACCCAAAATTAGGGTTTCTGTCAAAATGACCTATAATGTTTTGAAATGAATGATGAGCTTCCAAGTTTCAAATGGATTTTTGATGAACATGAAAGTTGTTCATATGGCGACTCTTCTTAAAACTTGAATGGAGGCGCCAATTGGATTTGCTAGGGCAGATGCCCTAGCCAATCCAATTGGCGCCTATGTGTAGGTTTTAAGAGGAGTCGCCAACTCAATTGGCGAGTCCCTCATAAAATGCCTTTTTTGTCTTATAAATAGATGCGTTGTGTGACCTATTGTTCCACAACTCATATAATCATTTGGCTATCATGTTTGGTGTTCGTCGTCGATACGGTAAGGTGATTTATGCGAGAGACAAACCTCAATTGGTGATGCTGTTTTGGAACATCACCACGTTAGATCAACTGAAGAGGGAGCTGGTTCGATGGTTAGACGAGAAAATACCAGAAGGGGAAAAAATCAGAAGTATTGAGAGACTTGACATTATCTTTGGTTGGGTGCGAATGAAGACTGATAAGGATGCTAGGGAAATGATGTTCGGTCGAGACGACATTAATTTGATTGTTGTAATCAGTTAGAATTATTTATGTTTTCAGATGTTTTGTACTGATGTTGGTTATGAAACTCGTTGTAACAAGAACTTAATGATATATAATTATTGATTGTTACAGAAATACAATGTTATCAAAAGCTTAAGATCTAGATAAAATGTTAAAAAAAGCTTAAGATCTAAATAAAATGTTACAAAAATCTTAAGATCTAGATGATGCTCCTTGATTGGGACAGTTGTTTTTGTTGTGTCCTGGTTGACGACAGATACTACATAATCTTATCATTTTATCTGTGGAATCCATCTCTGTTCTGATACGTGTGCTGTTTGGCCTTCCTTTATTCTTTCTACGCATTTGTTCATTGTGCCAAACAATATCTCCTCCATATGGAGGCCAGTAATCCTCCATTGGTAGTACTGAAAAGCTTTGACTATATACATTCATGATGGTGTTGGCCTTGTACACATCAGATAAATGGGTGTAAGCGTCTTGACGAGTATAAGCGCATGCTGCAATGACATGGGAGCAAGGTATGCGGAAGGCCTGAAATTTTCCACAATCGCACCAACTTCTGTGTAGTCTAACAGCGTAGGCTAAATTTGGTCTCCCCTCGTTGTTGCCCATTGTTTCCTGGACGCTGAAATTTTGTCTATGACGGTCAAACACTGTTACAGCGTGTGTCGTAGCTTTGACGCTCTCCTCTTTCATGACCTTCATGCAACACTCACTGAATACTTGTCCGGATATTAACACTGCACTCCATCTTTCACCTCTGGTTGCGAACATAGAAGCCAACCTATAATAGGTTGATCTTACCAAGGCGGTTATTGGCAGATTTCGAATCCCTTTGAAAACCCCGTTCATGCATTCCACAATGTTTGTTGTCATGTGGCCCCATCGACAACCACCGTCAAATGCTCTTGTCCACTGCTCTACTGGGATGTTATTTATCCATCTCCCCGCGTCTTCATTAGACAGTCGAATCTCATCACGATAATATTGAAATGACGGTTGAGTTAAAGCATACCCAACATTCACCACCTTCTTGCGAAGATTCTTATCTTTTATAGCACGCATGAAGTTTTGTGCAATGTGTCTGATACAGTAGACATGTGTAGAAGGAGGATCATGCCATCCGTTGTCATGGTTGTTGTAGGCACTTTCAATGGCAGCATGTCTATCTGAAATCAAACATAGATTGGCTTGTGGAGCGACATGCGTTCTGAGATGTCGAAGAAAGAAACCCCATCCACCAGCCGTTTCACCTTCAACAAGAGCAAAGGCAATGGGAAATACATTGTTGTTACCGTCTTGTGCAACTGCCATGAGCAAAGTACCCTTGTATTTTCCGTATAACCAGGTGCCATCAATTTGCAGGAGAGGTTTGCAGAAAGCGAAACCTTTGATGCACGGGTCAAATGCCCAAAAGAGACGGTGAAATATTCTATTACCTGTAGCGCAGGTTCCGTCTGGCATCATTGCTGGCACTGTCTCCAGAATTGCCACAGTTCCTGGGACATAAGTTTTTAGTGCCCATAAAAACCGTGGTAATTCCTTGAATGAATCCTCCCAGTTGCCGAAAACCTGTTCAACAGCCTTTGTCCTTGCAATCCATGCTTTCTTGTAAGATGGAGTATAATTATATGTTGTTCGGATATGGGATATAATTATACTCACCTTCATTGATGGGTCTTTATTTACCAATGGCAGAATGTCTTGACATATCAAAGTTGTGCTCAGTTTACGGTGATCTTGTTCAACGTTAGTTGCAACGCAACTGTGAGGTGGTCTATTGAAGCGATCTCCCAAGAGTCATTTTTCTTCTTGTAAGATGCAGCCAAACGAAACTTACAAAGCATGTTACGACATTCGATAACATACCTTCTAGAATCAGTGCGTTTCACTGTAAAGTCAGCAAAGTTGTTCATGTGGAATTTTTTGATTGCCAAGACACATTCTTCTTTGGTAAGAAACATGTCTCCCACCTTTAATTCGCCTACTGGTCTCGGATACGGATTATAGAAGACACTGTCGGACGTTTCATCGTCGTGAAGATCCATATTTGTCATATGTTGAGGAGGATTGTAGGCATGACTAGGAGGTATTGGTGGTGGTTGAGCCTCATCTTCATCGTCGTTGTTCAGGATGTGATCAACCTGTATCTCGGTCTCCTCTTCTTCTTCATCAACAACGTCGACTTCTACTTCTGCTTCTGGGTTGAGTTCATCTGACCATTGTGCATCATCTGCAGCATCTTCACCAGCTGCATCCTGATCGGTTAGTTGAGACTGTTGAGACGGTATACATGGTTGTAGAGTAATGTACAACTCGATACAATCCATGCCTGAAGGTTCATGACTAAGAAACATGTTTTGAACATCTTCATCGTCTCGTATCTTAAGGGGGAAAAACTTGCATTGACCATTCTCAAAAAATATAGGATTTTGATATGTCATCTTTGACACAATACCTGATCCTATAAAGGATTGTATTCTTTTTTTCAAATGCAAAAAGGTTGCATTTCTCTTCATCGTGACTCTAATGGTATCAGTGTTTCTAAAACAAAAACCATGAAGCTCAGACTCAAAAGTTTCACCGTTGCAGTGAACGTTGACACTGTATATTGATGAAGATCACATTTTGGAGATGAAAACTATTTTGCAAGTGCAGATGAATGTGAGTGAAGTGTCTTGGATGTTGATAGTAAGACACTTAAATAGATGGTATCAGTCTCTCACATGCTAGCTAGTTTTGAGATGATGTGTTGGACATTGAAGCTACTCTGAGATAATGTGTCAAGCATGCAAGTCAGTTCTGAGATGAGGTGTCTGTCATGCAAGACAGTGTGAGTTGATGTGTCAAGCATGCTAGCTAGTAATGAGTTGATGTGTCTGTCATGCAAGACAGTGTGAGTTGATGTGTCAATCATGCTAGCTAGTCAAGACAGAAGTGAGTCTTCAGCATGCAGGATACTAGAGAGCCACGTGACTGAGATGATGTGTCAATCTGCAAGACAGTGTGAGTTGATGTGTCAACCAGGCAAGCTATCAAGAAGTGACTCTTCAGTATGCAGGAGACAAGATAGCCATGTGTCGGACATGTAAGACAGTTCTGAGATGATGTGTCAGTCAGGCAAGACAGTGTGAGTTGATGTGTCAGACAGGCAACCTATCAAGAAGTGAGTCTTCGGCATGCAGGATACTAGAGAGCCACGTGTCTGAGATGATGTGTCAGTCAGGCAAGACAGTCTGAGTTGATGTGTCAGACAGGCAAGCTATCAAGAAGTTAGTCATCAGCATGCAGGAGACAAGACAACCACGTGTCGGACACCTAAGATGGTCAGACATGATGTGTCAACCAAGAAAGGCATCAAGAAGTTAGTCATCAGCATGCAGGAGACAAGACAGACACGTGTCGGACACCTAAGATGGTCAGAGATGATGTGTCAATCATGCAAGCCATCCATAAGTAAGTTGTTCACCATGCAGGAGACAACAGTGCCACGTGTCAGACATGCAGAAGGTGGCGCCAATTGGTTTGGCGCCTACACTTAAGGCTTGCACATGGTCGCCAATTTGAATGGCGCCCCCATGGAGTCAGTCCTCGAAACCAAGCATTCAGAACTAGCCTTGCATGCATGTACCCTATGGTGTCGCCAATTTGAATGGCGCCCCCTCTTTATTATTGTACATGGTCGCCAAATGAGGTGGAGACACCATGCAAACACAATTTTTTATGCTCTCCTCCATTTGCCTATAAATTCATCCACTCCTTCAACAATTCTTCCACACCAACATTCTCACTACTTCATGGACATTACTTCTTTTACAATTTCATCTTCAAAAAAATCTTCCAATTTCATCTACACCAACTCCCAAACAATATGTCTTTACTCACAATGGGCGAAGCACACAGAGGAACAATTGCAAACATCGCAACATACGTAAGTTTTTTCTTATACTAATTTTTTATGTTTCATCTCCACCAACCCTATTTTATTTTGAAATACCAACTTAGTCAAGTGTTACATTATTTCTATTATAGGATGTATCAAGGTTTCGAACTCGAGTCCACGAATTTGTCCCAATGGACCCGATGATTCAACCTTATGTTGAACTCGCCGGTTTTGGTCACATTAGCAAGATTATGTCTTGGTCTATAGATAACAAGTTCATTCTAGCCTTATGCGAAAGATGGAGGCCAGAGACACACACATTTTGGTTTCCAACCGGTGAGTGTACCGTGACGTTAGAAGACGTCTACATGCTTTTAGGACTACGAATTGAAGGAAAAGTTGTTAATGGTAAGACCAACTATGCAAATTCAATTTGCATGGAGCTTTTAAACACTGATTTGTTAGATGATAATGCTAGAGGTCAAGGTATACTACTCTCACGCCTAAAGTCATATTATAATAGTTTATATTTAGATGAGCATTCTATCGAAGATGCTCGAATAATCAAAACTAGGTGTTACATTATGTTGTTACTAGGATCCTTTTTATTTCCCGAAGGTAGTGGTTCTAGCATGCATATTATGTACTTACCTTTACTTAGACATATAGATAGAATAGGTAGTTATAGTTGGGGATCTGCATGTCTAGCCTATCTCTATAGTTCGTTGTGCAAAAACTCCCACAAAGACACTTCTACATTTTCTGGATGTGCTGTTTTGCTACAAGCATGGGGATGGTCAAGACTACCGTCTCTAGCACCGGTCAATAACAACCCCTTCACTTTTCCATATGCAAAAAAGTAAGTTGTTTAAATTGCTATATCTTTACTTCCTTCCTTACAGTTTAGTACCCATAACTAATTTATTTTAACTTTTTGGTGTAGATGGTCGGCACGTGGTATGAATTACAGCAGATGTCCGAGACACTGTATTACTCAGTATCGCAACCTGTTGGATCACCTTCGACCGACAGACGTAAGCAAAATAACTTCATTAATTCTATTGTCTTTTTCTACATTCATTTAAATCCTATTGTCTTTAACATTTCAGTTCATTTGGCGTCCATACCTTAATATGGATCATGAGCATCAGATCAACCCTGAAGACGCAGCCGTATGGACAACATGCACACCGATAATACGATTCACAACAGTGGAGATGCACAACACCGATCGTGTGAAGCTGCAGTTCGGTATGGTCCAAAATATCCCAGACCCCCCAGCTAGCCTAGGAGAATGGCATATGCGTAAAGTGAACGACCAATGGAACTACAACCCTTGGCAAACCTTCGCAAGATCAGAGTGTCGCAAGTGGAAGCACCGTCATGACCATGTCTTAACTGACACAGTCATGCCAAATGAGGTAAAACCAAGTCGTACTTATATGGCTTGGTATAGATCGGTTGGATTTCAATTCATCGCCGATGATATGTACCTCTACGACCCACGCCAGACAAGTTACACACAAGAAGGATCAACATCTAATCCCCAACAACATTCTCAACCCGATTACTCACAACCACCTATCCGTCAAACTTTCCTTTCCAAAAACACACAAACATACAACCAAAACATGCCATTCACCCAACCCCAATACCAAGAACATCCCCCATACCATCACCAACAAATGGACCATCAACCTTCGACCGAACATCGCTTCGCACCCACACCTTCACCCTACCAAAGTCGCCTTAGCCAAAACACTAACCGCCCCTCCTCCTACCGTAGCCAAGAACCCCAAACATCACAATACCAAAACATCCCACAACCATACCCTTTCCAAACACCCCAACAACCTTTCCAACCGTTCCTAGACCCATCATTCACACCCATGTCTCCCTTCAACCGTCCCGGTCGCCCATCCATGAGTCAACCACACCCCAACTTCTCTGGCATGGGTCATGAGCTCAGTTACACCGGTACACCATCATTGAATACTGAAGACTATGCTGAGTTGGCTGAATACCTCAACAGATCTTCTCCTGTAGGAGGTAATGACGCTCCTGGACCATCAGATGAACAAACACCGGTGCAAAATCGTCAACGTGGGTTAGGGCCAAGGGTTATGATAGCTAGGGGATGTGGGACCGGAGGTCGGTTAGGTGATCCCGGTCATCACCATTAGGATTCTTTGTGTAAAATCCAAATTTTATTAATATCAATTCATATTATGTCAAATTTATCTTTGTGTAAACTCCAAGCATTTAGTTTCTTTGTCTAAACTCCATTTTGGCAAAATTCACATATACATGTTTTGACTGAAACTCCATTGAGATGTCTACTTAAAATAAACACATATCATAATACAAAACATTATAGGTCAGAAACCCTAATTCAAGGGCTTGTTATTGTTATGTTGAAGGGCTTGAATTTGCTCCCTTTTGGCAAAATTCACATACACATGTTTTGACAGAAACCCTAATTTTGGGTCAAGTTCGCAAGGACCTAACTCACTCATTTTTAATTATTTTGAGGTAGGACCAAGTGCATTGGAAAATTTAAGATGTCTACTTCACTTGTTATGTTGGACAAAAATTCATAACTCTAACACAAACACATGCAATAATACAAAACATTATAGGTCAGATAACAATTAAAATGTCAAAGAGTCCAAGTTCAGGTGCCCATACCTTTCTCATAAAAATTGCAAATGATGCAAAACTTTAGTCCAAATTCATTATCTTGAAAAGATCTACAACTTTTATGCTGAAGGTTTTGTCATTTGAGGCTTTTATCATTCAAACAGAAGGGCTTGAAGTTGGTCCCTTTTGGCAAAATTCACATACACTTGTTTTGACATAAACCCTAATTTTGGGCCAAGTTCGTAAAGACCTAACTCACTCATTTTTAATTATTTTGAACTGGGACCAAGTGCATTGGAAAATTTAAGATGTCTACTTCAAATGTTATGTTGAACAAAAATTCATATTCCTAAAGGAAACACATGCAATAATACAAAACATTATAGGTCAGATAACAGTTCAAAAACTCAGAAGTCCAACTTCAACTGCCCATAACTTTCTCATAAAAAATCCAAATGATGCAAAATCTATATCCAAATTCATTGTCTTGAAAAGAGCTACAACTTTCATGTTGGAGGTGGTTTCATTTGAGGCTTTTTTAAGGGAGGCGCCAATTGAATTGGCGCCTCCTCTTAAAAATAACACATAGGCACCAATTGGATTGGCTAGGGCAGGTGCCCTAGCCAATCCAATTGGCGCCTCCTTGCAATTTTTAAGAGGGGTCGCCAATTCAATTGGCGCCTCCTCCTAAAAGTGGGGTATTTTGGGAATTTTGCTGAAAAGTGGGGTATTTTGGGAATTTCTTCGAAAAAGTGGGTTATCTTGGTAAAAAAACCTGATAACTAATGGGAGGTAGTCGTGTGGGCCATGAATTTAATGGTTTATGAAAAAAAAGATTTAAAGAAATAGGTTTAATGGATCGGAGCAATTGTATTGGTGAATAGATTTTCATTGAAATTAGCATAATTAAAATGGAATTGGATAACGGTTAATGGTAAAAGAATGGGTTTAAATATAATGTGGCTTATTTACTGGACTACTGTATTATGATGGCTATGAAGCAACTTAATTGAAAATTGGATTTGAATTGGGCCCGAAAAATAAATGTGGAATGGGCTTTAACAAAAATGAAATGTTTAAAGAACCAATTCATCTCCTCAAAATCAATTTGGATCTTTTAACTCGACTCGAACTTCTTGAAATTAATTCGGGAAAGAGCGAAACAATTAAAAAAAACCAAATTTATCTTTAAATATCAAATCTAACCTCAAAGTCAGATAAAACTTCAAAAGTTAATTTGAAGTTGAAATCAAAATGAGGTTAGAATTAATCGGAACAATTATTATGACATGATGACAAAACGATGACTGCATACGAATGGATTGGTGAGTCCAACTGACGTGGCCTGTACAACCGGTTAACAAGATACGTGGTAGACCCTGATGATCAAGGCATGATTAGGCAAGATCAAATGCCTCAAATCCAAACGATTTACCAAGCTAATGAAATTGTCCACCACTATTATCAGCCAAGGGATTAGGGTTTGATTGACTTGATCCAGTATGGACCCTCAAATTTGGGTTTTGCTACCTTATTAAACATAACTTAGGGAAATAACAACAAAAACCCAAATTTCCTCCTTCGGTAAGATCCCCATGTTTTAAGTCTGTGCATCATGCTTTAAAGTTATTAACACCAATGAAAGCTTCAACAAGCCCAGACAAAATTGGGGTATGACAATGAGAATCATCACATGGTGATTGATGAACCAGACGTGTATTTGAGAACAACCCTTATTTGTTTGTATCATCAGTTCGGAACTCATATAGAGTAGTAACAGAGAGGGCGAATGGTTATTTGGTGGATCTTGTGACCCATGACCATAGTCAGTGGATTCAAATCGGTCGGAGAGAAAATCTTTGTTATGTGAAAAATCATGGCATGTGTTCATAGAGCATGAATTTGGATCGGTCGGGGAGTAATGGTCTTAGGAAGTAGAGATTTGTTACCAGTGTCCATAGTCCAATACGTAGGATCGGTCGGTGAAAGATACGTTGTCGGACATTCCCAAATAAGGATTCATTGACTTATGTGAACTCCTGTTGTGTGTTTTCCGTATGAAGTGTGAATTCCCTTAAATGCTTAAGTCTCTTTTATATTTTGTAAGTGTGCCCAATTAGGACCAAGTGGAATGAGTTAAGTTAAAAATTGATAAGAGATCCATTTAGAGCCAAGTGAACCCATAAGATATGAGAACTTGCTGAGAATATTATGTCACCTGAATATTATTGTTGTTTCAGGTAATTCTATGTATGTATTAGGCAACGATAAGCTTACTTGTTGATGTTTTGGCGATCGAACTTTTTGGATTGTGGTCTACCGTTGTAGATCATGTGGATCATGTTCCATTTATGTATATTATTTCTTCTAGACATGTATATATAACATTGTAGATAGGCTCTTAGATGTATCAGTACCATTTACACTATTGTTAGCAAAGAAATTCCAATTTGCAAATTCGACAGAGGAATCAGCTGGAATTTCTAAAGAAACACAAGGCAAGGTCAAATCCATTTTGAATAGATATCCAAGGGGAAAACAACGATGTTAAACATAAAATAAATCAGGTATGGGACTTAGTGAAATTTTCAATGGATATGATCAAATTGTCAATCATGTACCTATATACTACTTTATATTGGGTGTGCATCATGTATCAAATTGTGCCGATGAAAACACAAATTTTCCTTGAAGATGAAGAAATGATGATTAGACCCATGATGGTAAATATATAATGATGATGTCTAAAAGCTATAATTAATTTTTTCAGCTTTTTTAGAAATATATTAGTTGTGGATTTACCTACGGATTCTTAAAATATTGGTTTTAGAATTATCCACAAATTCTTAATATGTTGTTGATTTAACTCTGGGTATACCAGTGGAATAGTTTTTGCGGGTTTCCTACCTAAATAATTACGAAGGTTTAGCTTGGAACCAATGTCAACAGAAAATTCCAAAGGAAAGCATACTATTTTTAGTAGTGAAGATCAACTTAATCCAACACTATATATATATATATATATATATATATATATATATATATATATATATATATATATATATATATATATATATATATATATATATATATATATATATATATATATATATATATATATATATATATATATATATATAATTGCATCTGCATCGGATTGCAATTGCAATGTGACTTTAAAACTACACATTTTACGCTTTAGGAACCCTACTAGATGATTTCATCCTTGTTTCTTAAAGTATTTTTATCAAAAATAATTATTTAATGACTCGAAATAATTATTCTTGTCGAGTTGAAAATTCAAAGAAAATTAATTAATTTCTTATAAATTATAATTAATTATGTCTTTCATATACAATAAGGCTTTCACAACTGCTTGGAATGAAGCATGTGCATCAACAACTGCGGCCAAAATTCTGATTTTGGCTGGAACATACAAAATGGGTTTATTAGAAGTTAAAGGTCCTTGTAAGGCTCCTATAGAAGTTCAAGTGGATGGCACAATTGATGCACCTATGAGCAATGATGACCTTAAAGGAGCTGAACAATGGATCAGGTTTGACACTATAGAGTCCTTTACCTTATCAGGAAAAGGAGTTTTTGATGGTCATGGTGCAGCTACATGGAAACATGCTCCAATTGCTTGGAAAGATACTAATTCATCTAAACGTGCAATGGTAAACACAAATAAATAACTATATTCAATAATGAAAAATCTTACTCATATTATACAGTTACAATTAAATTTATTGGTTGAATTCCTTCCAATAGAATATTTATTTTCATGCTCTCACCAACTCATTGGTGACTGGAGTTACATCTAAGGACAACAAATATTTTCAATTTATGGTTTTGGCGTGTTGCAATATAGCATTTAATGTTGTCACAGTTATAGCCCCTGATGAAAGTCCTAATATTGATGGAATCCATATAGGAAGATCAAATGGTGTTACAATTACTAATAGCAACATTGGTACTAGAGATGATTGCATATCATTGGGTGATGGTAGCCAAAAAGTAACTGTCGAAAATGTGAATTGTGGACCTGGACATGGTATTAGTGTTGGAAGCCTTGGAAAGTTAACAACTGAAGAGAATGTAGCAGGTTTAATAGTTAAGAATTATACTCTAACAAAAACTGAAAATGGTGTGAGGATTAAGACTTGGCCTGATGTCCCAGGAAAAATTACTATTACTGATATGCATTTTGAAGATATTACCATGGTTGATGTTATGAACCCTATCATCATTCACCAAGAGTATTGTCCATGGAACAAGTGTTCCAAAAAGGTAATCAATACATCATCTTTAATTATATATTAATTATAAAATTAGAAGTTATATGACTAACATTAATTCTTGTACGGTTTAGAATCCATCACAAATAAAGATAGGCAAAGTTATATTTAAGAATATTAAGGGCACATCTGTAACAGCAGAAGGAGTGACTATTATTTGCAGTAGTGGTGTACCATGCGAAGGTGTGGAGTTCAATAATGTTGATCTCACATTCAATGGAGCCCAAGCAAGAGCTAAATGTTCTCATGTCTAACCTTTAGTCACAGGAAAAGCTCGTATTTGTGGAGATTCAACTTCAGCATCACCTTAAGCGTCACCAACTTCAGGTTTAACTTCACCTTCAACTTCACCAACTTCAAATCCAGCATCACCTTCAGCTTCACCAGCTTCAGCTTCAACATCACCTTCAACTTCACCGGCTTCAGCTTCAGCATCACCTTCAGCTTCACCGGCTTAAGATTCTGATTCAGAGTCAGCTTCACCAGCTTTAGATTCATAATTTTTTTTCTTATAAATAAAACTATTTAGAAGATTATATAAACCATCCCCATAATATGAGGATATACTAGTATAATCCTGTATGAATACATAACTTGACATGTGTATTAGATCTATTTTAATGTTTATATGTATTCTTTCTCATATAAAAAATAAATTTCACATGGTTTGTGTAATAAGCGACTTAAATACATTGTTTAAAATACTTGAGATTCATATTTAATAATTTGAAATGTATTGTGATCACTGGGGTTAATGATTGAGACAAAGTGACATGGGTTCTCATATTTAGGGAAAGTCCTAAATAGAAATACACTTGTAGAATTAAGAAGATGACCATCGAACATGGGGATGTTCATGTAAGCCACTTTATACTAATTCAATTGAAGAATGGATTTCTTTTCTTGGGTTAGAAGCCCCCAAGACGTAGGTGTTATTTGCACGGAATTGGATTAACAATCCTCGATATTCTTTTATTGCTTTACGATTTATCATCTTGTTTTATATTTTTTGTCTATTCTGGTATAAGAATTGGATACATTCGTTAAAGCATATGGTCTAACATCTACCCCTTTAAGAACATAATTTCAATTGGCATCAGAGCAAACAACCTATCTTGTTTGGGTGTGTTACAAGGTTCTTATTATGTTCAAGATGTAGAATTTCAAAGGAGAGCAGTTCATTATCCACGTATGCTTATGGAATGAAGAATCATCCAAAGATTAGTGCTAAAAAAATCATGATGATTCTAACAATACTACGAAAAACATATATGACAACAACTATGAAATACATTTATCACGATTGTATGTCCGCGTTAGGTAACGTGTGATTGAAAGTGTGTTATTTACAACCACAATCTATTTCCTGTTGTATTTTACTATAAAGCATGCTACCTATAGTCATAGTTGTATTAAACAAACGTAGTAAAATATTTATAGGTCTTGGGTTCGATACTCAGCAACGTCATTTTTGGCGTATATTATTCTGGATAACACTCTTCCTATAAAAATAGTTGTATTAAAAATCGATTGTAGAATTATTTATCTTTTTTAAATATATATTTTCTTATTTTACAGAATTCCCAAGTTTTTAAAATGAAGTTCTCTAAATTGTATCAGACAAGAAACATCAACAAAGTCATTGGAAAGTTAACAACTGAAGAGAATGTAACAGGTTTAATAGTTAGGAATTGTATTCTAAAATAAACTGAAAATGGTGTGAGGATTAAGACTAGGCCTGATTCACCAGGAAAAATTACTATTATTGATATGCATTTTGATGATATTACCATGGTTGATGTTATGAACCCTATCATCATTGACCAAGCGTATTGTCCATGGAATAAGTGTTCCAAAAAGGTAATCAGTACATCATCTTTAATTATATATTAATTATAAAATTAGAAGTTATATGACTAACATTATTTCTTGTACGGTTTAGAGTCCATCACAAATAAAGATAGGCAAAGTTACATTTAAGAATATTAAGGGCACATCTGGAACAACAAAAGGAGTGACTATTATTTGCAGTAGTGGTGTACCGTGCGACGCTGTGGAGCCCCAGCAGGAGCTAAATGTTCTCATGTCAAACCTTTAGTCACAGGAAAAGCTCATGTTTGTGGAGATTCAGCTTCAGCATCACCTTTAGCATCAACAACTTCAAATTTAACTTCACCTTCAGCTTCACCAGCTTCAAATCCAACATCACCTTCAACTTCACCAGCTTCAGCTTCAACATCACCTTCAGCTTCACTAGCTTCAGATTCGGCATCACCTTCAGCTTCACCGGCTTAAGATTCTGATTCAGAGTCAACTTCACCAACTTCAGATTGATAATTTTTTTCTAATAAATAAACTAATTTAGAAGATTATATAAACCATCCCTGTAATGCGAGGATATACTAGTATAATCCTGTATGAATACATAACATGATATGTGTATTAGAGCTATTTTCATGTTTATATGTATTCTTTCTCATATAAAAAATAAACTTCACTTGGTTTGTGTAATAAGCGACTTAAATACATTGTTCAAAATACTTGAGAT
Source organism: Lathyrus oleraceus (assembly GCF_024323335.1). Taxonomy (NCBI): domain Eukaryota; kingdom Viridiplantae; phylum Streptophyta; class Magnoliopsida; order Fabales; family Fabaceae; genus Lathyrus; species Lathyrus oleraceus. Next base: position 47,668,479 of record NC_066579.1, on the reverse strand, counting down.
TCATATTTAATATTTTGAAATGTATTGGGATGTAAACAAAAGAGACATAGCAAATGATCAAATTCATATAAATGGTTAGTTGAACCTTAAAATGTAAACACTGAACACATCAAAAGGAAATTTACTACAAATTATTACTTCTCAAATAGGATTCAAAGGTCAACCTAATATTCAAACTATAAGGATTAGAAGATCCAAGACCATATTAACAAGTTCATGGATTTATGAAATTCCTAATTGCATATGCTTCATGCATAACGACCACTAAATTTTTATCATTTTGACTCAGGCCATTGACAAAATAAGTGTATGTTTTGTGGTCATGGTTAATTTCCTTTTCTTTATCATTTTGTTGAAAAGATTAGTGTTGTTCCTTTTGTATTGCCTGTATTAAGAAAAACCACATGGAGTCTTCAAGATGTTTTGGTGAATAAAAGGCACATGTAGGATCACATGTTTCAACATGTGTGCAACACATACCATTTGTCTGAAGGCCATGATGGATGTTGTTCTAAGCGTATTTTTGTTGTTTTGTTTTAATTATCCTTGTTGTTGTCTTTTAGTAATGCATTTATTAGTTTTGTTTGGATAAATAAATGGACCAAAACAAACCAAATGGAGATTTCAATTTGAATTCAAACAAATTAAATGTTTTTGGAGGACGTGGTCTCACCATCAATATCCCATTGGAGAAAAGCCCTGAAGTTGCATTGTTATTTAAGGAGAATTAAATCTAACATTTGAAGTGTGCAATTTATTAAGATTTGTGTGTTAGGGTTTATACTTTGAGTCTTTGTTTATATTGTTCTTTGTGAACCACTCTAACGCCTACATTCATATCTAAAGGCGTATAGTTTGTTTGTTAGTTGAGTTGCAACTCAATGTTCAATATTTTTATTATTATTGTGATCACTAGGGTTAGTGATTGAGAGAAAGTGACATGGGTTCTCATATTTAGGGAAAGTACTAATTAGAAATATACTTGTAGAATTAAGAAGATGGCCATCGAACATGGGGATGTTCATGTAAGACACTTTATACTAAATTGGCTTAACATTCCTAGGTATTCTTTTATTGCTTTACAATTTATCATCTTGTTTTATATTTTTTGTCAATTCTGGTATAAGAATTGGACACATTCATTAAAGCATTTGGTCTAACATCTACCCTTTTAAGAATATAATTTCAATTGGCATCAGAGCAAACACCCTGTTCTGTTTGGGTGTGTTCCATGATTCTTATTATGTTCAAGATGGAGAATTTCAAAGGAGAGTAGTTCATTGTCCACATATTCTTATGGTATTAAGAATCATCCAAAGATTAGTTCTAAAAAAATCATGACGATTCTGACACTACAATGAAAAACATATATGAGAATTTTTATGAAAGAAATTTATCACGATTGTATGTCCGCGTTAGGTACTGTGTGATTGAAAGTGTGTTATTTACAACCACGATCTATTTTCTGTTGTATTTAACTATAAAGCATGCTACCTATAGTCATAGTTGTATTAAACAAACGTAGTAAAATATTTATAGGTCTTGGGTTCGATACCCAGCAACGTCATTTTTGGCATTATTTACGCATTATTTCAAATAATAATATCTTGGTGTCTTGGTGTCATGACTTTAAACACCTATAATTTGAAATAATAATAATTGTTAGCAAATAACCTTAGAAATTATTACATTAAAAAAATTATGAATACAAAATAAATAATAAATTTTAATTTTTCCACATGGCTTCTTGATGATCGTCATGAAAAACATGCACAACATCTATATCAACGTCTTCATATAAAGTAGGCACTTGTGTGGCGTAATAAGGAGTGAAAGGTATATCAAACTTTCACCAATATGAGGAATGTATTTTCCTTGGAGAATAATTTACCACCTCCTCTATAAGTCCTAAGGGTTTGTCACATTAAAAACTTGTTTTTTCTAGGTAGCCATGATGAACAGTTCTGTGATATGCGTTTTCTTGGCATGGTCAACCCGTGTGAATCCTAACTAATCAGTTTTTGTTCCATTTTTATTGAGCACCAACTTTCATTTACATAAAGGCACTATGAAAATAACATAATCAATCTCCAAAATCTCCTCAATGACACCATAGAAAACTTTATATGCCAATATAAGATTCTTATCTTTCATACTAGAGAAACACATAGTTTCAGCCTAAACCATAACCCCAATATTTTGCATTGTGTTACAATCATCTTTTCTATTTGTATAAAAGGAAAGTTTACTAAAGTGATACCCAATCCAAGTTATCACATTAAATCTTTTCATGTACGACAACGATTTATTTATCTCTGATTCACTTTCATCTTTAGAAGTCCTTTCATTAAAATAACTTATGAATTTCTTGTTATGCTCTATCAACAATAAATTCTCACTTATTCAATGATAATTTTTATTTATGAGTATCCATGGAACATATTAAATGCATATAAATATGCTTGAAGAAATACATCATGAAGCATTGGCATAACATTTAAGCATTGAGTACCTCTACCTCCATAATTGTCAGCATGATGAGACTTTAGAATTCCTATAGTCTCTGCTTCCAACAAATAGTTTTAACAAAACTCAACAGCTTCTTCTATCATGTACCTTTCAATGACCGAAGCTTATGGTCGCTGATGATTCTTCATATATCCTTTGAATATCTTCATGTATTACCATGCTGGATTCATTCTCCTTAAATAAACTGAAGCATAACATCTTATTTTTCTAACTAGATGAACAAGTAAGTGTACCATAATGTCAAAAATGATAGAGGAAAATACACCTTCAATTGAAAAAAGATTATTGCAGCCTCATCTTCTAATTCATCTAATTTTTTGAAATCAAGATTTCTATTACATATAAAATTGCATAATAATCACACTTTGGTTGTAGTTGGTGTTACATTTTTGGGAAGGGTGCCACTGATAGCCACTAGTAGAAGTTATTGCATCAAGACATGACACTCATGTGATTTTAAGCCAATTAACATGAGATCCTTCATTGATACAAGTTTCTTGATGTTTGACGAGTAACCTTGGGGAACTTTGATACCATGCGAACACTCTTTTTTCTTTTCCTTTTTAGATAGAGCATGACATGCAGGATGCAAATAGGTTCTCTCTCCTCTATATTCTGGAGTCAAATATGTTCATATACTCATCTCAACCATATCTAAACAAGAATTCTTACTATAATTAGTATTTACTGGAATCTTTAGAAGTGTTTTTATTAAACTATCACACATATTTTTCTCCACATGCATCACATTAAGACAATATCTTGTATTGAGGTTAGACCAATACGGAAGATCGAAGAACACCAATCTCCTTTTCCAAATATTTCTATCAACATGACCTTTTTTATTCTTTTCGAAAAACAACAGTAAGGTGTACTTGTCGTTGTTAAACTTCATTTCCCATTAAAGGTTTATATGCGATTTCCCTAGTCGAATTCTTTTTTCTAAATTCAAGTTAATAAAAACATGTATTAGATTCACATGTAGGACACACTTTATGTTTTTTGACACTGTATCCATCCAAATTACCATATGTAGTGTAATATCCCATATCCTTTAAAAATATTTATACCTTGTTAGTTGAGTCAAATTCTTAAATGCTCTATTCTTTGTCAGTTGGAACAAATAAGGTAATTACTGAACTCAAATGATTGTAATTATTATTCAATTCAATTGACCTTTATAAATTTGTGCAAGAAAGACCATTTTGGTAACATTAATTAATCTCCAATTACTCATTAGAATAAATATCTGAATTTCAGATATTTTCTCTTCTCTCTCTTAACAACCAAATGCCATTGTTATTAAGAAGAAAAAAGATAAGTTGGGAGAAGAAGAAAATAAAGAGAAAATAGAAAGAGAAATAATAAGAATAAACTTTGAGAGAAAGAGATTAGGAATGTATCAATAAGATTTCAATATTAACACTCATCATCCTCTTGATTCAAGGTGGGTTCCTAGGTAGACATAACTTAGGTTTTGTGTGATTTTGTTGTGAGCATGAATTTAGGGTTGATGCATAGAGTTATTGTGTTTTACTTGCTTGCATGTGAAAACCCATGATAATTGGTATTGAATTGTGTATCATGATGCTATATGTTATTTATTGATGCTTGTTTCTCACTCTGTTAAGTTTTCTTACTATATCTTTCTTGGCATTCACTCTAGGCGAGGGACTGCATGATAAGAAAGCGTATCAAGTCCAATCAGAAGTTGTTTTAAAATTCTCTCTATGCGAGGACACGTGTCTCTCTATGCAAGACAAACGATTTTAAAGGTAAATGACATTCTAGATCCCCTAGCTTGAGCCTTCCTGGGAGCTCACCTGGACTCCTTGTTTTAATAGGAAGAGGAAAACTAGAGCTTTGGGCTATCTACCTCGCCTGAAGCTCGCTTAAAGCTCGCTAAGCGAGGGTTTCGATGATTTGAAAAATACTTTGTTTCTCTATTTCCACCATAAAATGGGAAGCGTAACTCTGATTGATGCTTGGACGGATTGTTCACCAGTGCTTTTGGCAACTAATTACTTAGTTTTGGATAATTACTTGCATGATCAAAATAGAAAATCACACGGCATTTTTGTGCATATTTTTCCAAAATTCAATTCCTCAACTAATGTTATAGGTTATAACAAAGTGTTTAATAAAGTAAAAAAAAACTAAAAAGGATGAACAAAGAGCTTGGTGGTTTCGACTGTGTCAATATCCAAAATAAATTGTAAACTTAATAAATTTTAGACAAAGTAAAGGAGAAATAAAAGTTACTTCAATTAAATAAAGAAAAATTGGTGAAAATCATACATTTTCACTACAAACCCCTTTCTCGCTCTAACTTGGGTAATTTGAGTTCTATAGAGATTTTGTAATGATATTACCACCTGATTCTTATTGCTAGAATCACTATATATACTAATGTAAAAATAATTATCTACAACACAAATTTCCCTACTGTATGACACGTAATCTCTGGTGAAGTTACCATCTTCGACCAAGTGTCACACGCGTTTTTTACCTTTGGATAAGATTAAAAATAAATTATTCAATATAACACTTTTACTTTGTTTCAATGATCATGGTTGTTGACTCAAGCTGTCTAATTCAGAGGAAAAACAATCTTAGCCTTTAAAAAAATGCTAAGTAAAAACTCATAGCCAAAATAAGTCAAAACGATAATTACGATTGATGCTAACTATATCATACATATCACCATGTGACCTTATTTTAACTAAGTCTCATTTTAGTGTCATATCCTCGTTGTTGACCTTTGCACGTCGAGAATTCCAAGCTAACACATATGCATTGGAAAACTAGTCTAATACTCTACCTTTTTGGTAAAGAGAAACCATGCTTATGTTCCAAATATTAATTGAATAATGGTAATAAACTTTATGTGTGTATCATGAATTATGTGATGATGTGTATGAATCAAATGATTAATGTATAATCCAAGTTCCATGATGATGAGTGAGAGTAAACATAAAGTTATATATATGTGAATGGAATTAGAAAGATGAGTTATTTATGGTAAATAACTTAGGTTGTGATACTCGAATGCAATAAGCTCCTCTTTGTGAATCCGTGATCGAGTAGTCTCTAGAGAAGAGTTATTCCATCCACGAGAATGCCGAAGCCTTGGATGGATAACAATACCATTGTTGTGATTCAACTAGCTTGTATGGAAACACATTGTAATATATTCTGATTTTTATAGAACCACATGGTAGTTATGATATCAACCCTTGGTGATTGTGGTATGATTACATGGTGTTTCATGAGTATCATCACATGTGGATTAATGTACCAATCGTGTATTTGAGAATAACCCTTATTCATTTGTATCGTCAATTCAAAGCTCATATAGAGTAGTAACCGAGAAGGAGAATGATTATTTGGTTGATATTCTGGCCCATAACCATAGTCAGTGGATTCAGGTCGGTTGGGGAGAAATTATTTGTTGTGCGAAAAATTATGGCTAGTGTTCATAGAGTATGAATTTGGATCGGTCGGGGAGAAATGGTATGAGGAAGTAGAGATTTGTTACCCGTGTCCATAGTCCAAGATGTAGAATCGATAGGTGAAAGATACTTTTTGTACATTCCCAAAAAGAGATTCCTTGACTTATGTGAACTCATGTTGTATGTTTTCCATATGAAGTTTGAATTCCCTTAAATGATTAAGTCTATATCATATTGTGTAAGTTTTCCCAATTAGGACCAAGTGGAATGACTTAAGTTAGACATTGATAAGAGATCCCTTTAGAGCAAACTGGACCCATAAGATATGAGAACTCAGTAAGATTATTACATCACCTTGATATTATTGTTGTTTCAAGTAGTTATATGTCTGTTAAAGGCAAGGATAAGTTTACTTGTTGATGTTTTGGCAATCAAACTTTATAAATTGTAGTCTTCCGTTGTAGATCAGGTGGATTGTTATAGATCCTTGTTTTATTTAGGCACCTTTATATATCATGTTCCATTTATGTATATTATTTATTTTAGACAAGTATATGTAACATTATAGATAGACTCTTTGGTGTATCAGTACCAATGCAAATTCGACAGAGGAATCAACTGGAATTTCTAAAGAAACACAAGCCAAGGTCACATCCCTTTTGAATAGATATCCAAGGGGAAAACAACGGAGTTAAACATAGAATAAATTAGGTATGGGACTTAGTGAATTTTTCAATCGAGATGGTCAATCGAAGGATGGTCAAGCCTGCACAACAGATGTGTCGGACAAAGGGAATTTGAATGTAATAAATAAGGATTATAGTGTTAGGATTCAGAGGAGGAAAAATCATTGTAAACTTCAATATACACAAAGAGTACCTATATACTACTTTAAATTGGGTGTGCATCATGTATAAAATTGTGCAAATGAAAACACAAATTTACCATGAAGATGAAGAAATGATGATTAGACCTGTGATAACAAATATATAATGATGATGTCTAAAATCTACAATTAATTTTTTCAACTTTTTTAGAAATATATAAGTTATGGATTTACCTCCGGATTCTTAAAATATTGGTTTTAGAATTACCCGTAAATTCTTAATATGTTGCTGATTTAACTCCGAGTATACCAGTGGAATATGTTTTGCGGGTTTCCTACCTAAATAATTACGTAGGTTTAGCTGGGAACCAATGTCGATAAAAAATTCCACAGGAAAGCATAATATTTTTAGTTGTGGAGATCAATTTAATCCAACACTATATGTTTTAACTTACTCTAAATCATGGCCTTTAAATTGAATATAATCTAATCTAATGATAATTACCAATTAGACTAGATTCAATCTAAAGGCTATGATTTGGAGTAAGCTAAAAAAATGTACTCTTTGAATAAGTTGATCTCCACTTATATATATATATATATATATATATATATATATATATATATATATATATATATATATATATATATATATATGGTGAGCAATATTGTTGATGCAATAGTCTTTGCATCTGCATCAGATTGCAATTTCCATGTGACTTTAAAATTACACATTTTACGCATTAAGACCCCAATTTTGACTCTAAGATCCCTCATGCTATTCTCATCATATCCATTAGCTTTGGGATCACACCTTGGAATCCTCTTTACCTTTATTCATTGGGTTTGCATTTAAAGAGATCACCAAGCACCATTTGAATGTATCATACTTTGTATTTTATCATTTACTAACCCAAATACCCAAACTGTGTCATGTATAGTTTAACACTTTTGTAGGTAGTGTGTATGCTCACCTTTGATCTATCAAGCTCATATCTAGGGTTTGAGACCCTCAACGCAAGGAACTCAATCAAGAAATGGTTTACTATGCCTTTAAGCATCATATATGTATCCCTATGATCTTTTCATGTTATTTTGATCAAGAATTCATCAAGAGTTTGGAATTGGTTTGCCTTGGAAACCCTAATTCATATAGTTATCTTATGTGACTTCTTCAACAAGCTTCTTCAACATTTGATCAAATATTTCAAGGAATACTTCACATTTCATCATCTTATGCATATATGATACTCCATGAGTACCAAAAGTCAAGATAATTGCAAGCTAGCAAGTTGGTTCATGGTGGTTGACTAAAGGAAGTCAACTAATCAAAATTGGGGTTCCCTAGACCCTATCTCCTACAATTTTTGTCATATGAAAATTATTCCAAGAGAAACGTTACTCTAAATGACATTCCAAACAAATTCCATGTTAAGGTCTAGAGCTAGTTTTGCATGGAATGTCAGTTTTTATGGTGAAAGATTATAGGTCATTTTGTCTAAACCCTAATTTGGAGGTCAACTTCCCAAGACCATAACTTGCTCAATTTTTATGAGATGAGTGTCATTCAAGTTGCATGATAAAATTCAAGACATCTACTTCAACTTTGATGTTTAGAGGAAGAGCAAAATAAACTTTTAAATTCATGTGATATGAGGAGACATTATAGGTCATTTTTGACCAATGCCATTGAATAAGTGATTTTCCTCAACTTCTAAAACGCTTAACTCCTTCATACTAAATCTATATGAGGTCAAATTTGTGACCATTTTGAAGAAATTTGAGAGAGATAAACCTTTGATGAAGGAACTTTTCTCATTTGAAGCTCATGGAAAAAGTTAACCAAGGTGGAAGAAGTGAACATATGGCTTGATACTTCAATTTTTTTTTGTTATGGCTTCAAATAAAAAAGTGTTCAACATGAAAGTTGTTCCTCTTGATCTAACCTTTCTCAAAAGTCCAAACTAATCCCATTTGGATAAAGTGTGAGTGACTTGCGCATGGCTTGAACTTGGATGACCATTTGGCATAATTGAACTTCCATTCCTCATACACAAATGCATGGCTTGCTAATGCGACTTCAGCAATGTTTGTACACATTTTTGGACTTGAAAGAATGATTACATGGGCCTATCACATGCCCATGCATGCATGCAAAGTGGAATTACTATTTTTGGAGTTTTAAATCAAGTGTGCAAATAACAATGCTTTGGATATAAATAGAACCCTCCATGATCAGAATTGAGGACCCCTGCGCGCCAGCTTTGAATCTCCAGCTCCAAACCCTTTCATTCAAAGGATAACCTTGAGGATTTCCATTGGAAATCGAGTTTGAATCTCCACTATTTTAAGATTCAAATCTCCAAGAGTCTTGCTTCCTTTTTGATTCAATTCCATTCCATCAAGTGTCCAGAGCAAGGCCAAGTGTACTTGGAAGCAAGATCATGTTCATATGAACCTGGAGTTGAAGTGACTTTCTCATTTTTTAATTTGTTAGATTCTCAATCAATTCTCCATAATTCTTCTTGATTTTTGGTTGTCTGAAGTCCTACCAATGTAGGACACAAGATTGAGTTGCTTTGAGGTCAAATCGAAGCAACTCAGATCATGATCCTCAAATTTCAACTCCCTGTATCTTTCAATATACTTGGAGTTAGGAGAAATTGAGGGCAGATTCGAGCTCCTGATCATTTTTTCTTTAAATTCATGTCTTCCTTTTTCATTTTGGTGATGGTTGAGGGTGAACCAGTCCGGTGAGGTCCACCGAAGAAGAATGGAGCTGTAGCTCCGATGATGCGTTGGCATGTATCAGAACCATATAATCCATCTATTTTGTTTTAATCTTGAGCGTAAAAACCGATTACCACGCCTGTGGCACATTGACTAGGGTCCATCATGGAACGTGCGCTCTGATCCATTTGATTTGCCACCTCAATTAATGAGGCAGATCAAGTGGTCCATGTTTTTTTCTATTTTCTGATTTTTAGTTTAATTGATTTATTTTCATTAATTCATATTAATTTTAATATTGATCAAAAAAATATGAGACTTTCACCAAAAAAATTTAAATAAATTCCTCTTTAATTTCCTGAATTAAAATCATTTTTTGGATCGTTATTAATATTTTTCATGATTTAATTGTTTTTGTGAATATTTTTAATTGTTTAAAAATACTTTTAAGTTTCCAAAAATGATGAATTTTTTTCTCCGAGGTCCTTTGACCTTGTTTGACATATGATAAATCTCATGGCCATTTATTTGGTGTTTTGATGAGGTTTTAGGATTTTGTCCAACCATAGTTTAATTTAAACCATTTTTTAATTGATTTTAATTGTTTAATTGCAAAATAAATTGTATAGAGCCATTTTCATTGACTTGTTGAGTTTGACTTGTGTTATTGAGCCTTGGTCAAGATTGATTTGACTTTGTTGAGTTAAAATCATTGGATTTAGGGGATTGATGAAATGTACATTTCATCTCCTAAAATGAATGAATGATTTTAATTTGATAAAAGTCCTCCTTTGACCAATTTGTGTTGATTCCATTTCCCCTCCCTATTCATCTCAATCCTATTCTATCTCCATTCATTTCATGGACCTATGATATCTCTATATCCTAAGGCTAGTTGATTGCAAAATCAACATAAGTATGGATTAGATTAGATCCACCCCTTTTGCATTTTTCTCTTAAGTGTGGTATGTTTTAGGAGTATGGTTCATAATATCATATCTCTAACATGCATTAGCACTAAAATTTCTATTGCCCGACCGCAAATAGTTGTGACTTCTACATAAGTCCAATTACGATTGCTTAACATAGCGTTATATTTTGACACAAAAGGCATAGTATTATAGTAAGTGAGATTGTAAGTCTCCCCTCTTTCATAGTATTGTGTGGAAACTTGGCCTCTTTTCCTTCCTTTGGAAGATGTCTTGGTTCAAGGATTCATGCTTGTGAATAGTGGGTTGAGTGTGCTTCAAAGAATGACTTAAACAAAACAAAAAGCAAAAGCAATACTAACTTCTAATCAATTAACAATTAACATTTAATTTTAAGCCATTTACTTTCACGCAATTTAAATTCAAGTCTTTATTCATTTTCCGTTATTCATACCATTTAACTTGTTTATTTTAATTCCATTTTCACTTTGCTCACTTGAGCCATATCTTGTGATTACATTGTTGATTATATATACTTGTTTGTGTATTTTGTTTATGGTCTTTTGACCTTAATGTACATAATAACAAAAAAAACCCTAAAAGACATTTGTGTGAACTGTTCGTTTTGATCTGAGACATTGGACTTATAATTAGGAAACACTCCCTATGCAAAAGGACTTGGATAATGCCAATTTTCAAAAAACCAAGTGCTTGTGAAGTGAACTTTCATGTGATGCAAGTATTATGACCCCATTTGAGTTCATCTGCTACATGGCCTTATTGAAGCCGTTACTTTAAACCTGTGTCTAATGCTTATCTCTGAAGTCATCTGATGCATAGGATATTATGAAGAATATCCTGGAGTTGTTAAGCTTGAATGTGGCTATCTTTATTTGATGCCTTGCCCTTCATCTTTCTATTTGTGTATTGATATTGCTTTATTCTAAAGTCCAAGGGGAAATTGGGTTTCTATATGACATTCTTGTCTATTGGATTGCATCCCATTGGTCAAATCTTTTCAACTCTTAACTTTTAAATTTTTTGCTTAGGATTAGTCTCTTCATCTCCTTCCCACTTCTTTAATTTTAAATCTCTCCCTCCTTTTAAAAATCTTCTTTGCTTGTGATTTCTAAACTTAGACTTTATTGCAAATTAGAAACTTTGGTCTTATGCCATTACATTTTCAAACTCTTTTTCTTAATTAGATTTGTAAATGAATCTAATCATATTTGACTAAAAATTTAAAAAGCCAAAAAGAACTAACACTCATCTAAACTCTTTTAGGCTTTTTGTGCCTCTTTTAAACTTAAATTTTTGTTAAAAGCAATAAACTCACTTTGAAATTGATACTACAAACTTCAAGGTTTTAATCCCTCATTTTATGTTGGTACGTAGGCACAAATCCGAAGGTCTTGTCAAACACAAAAATAAAATTAATGAATTCTTTTCTCATCCCCACAATCTATATTGCAAACATCATTTTGTACAAAAACTCATATGCTCACAAAAAAGGGATCCCTAGGAGTAACTAGGATACTTTGGGTGCTAACACCTTCTCTCTGTGTAAACAACCCCCTTACCTGTAATCTCTGGCATTCTATTAGTTTTGATTTGATGTCTCGATTTTTTTTTCTTTCGATATAAATAAAAGTCCTAACCTTAAGTGTTTTTTAAATTAGTATATAAAGTTATACTTCATTAAAATTCATGTTAGAACAACCGCAATACACATAGTTGCATCCGCAATCGCAACACCCATAATGACAACCGCATCCGCGATCGTAACCCCAATTTAAAAATATGAAGGTAATAATGTTTTCAAATTTCCATAAACCCTTAAAAACCAATCATATCAGCATACACTATGATATATTTTTTTAGGTTCATCCACCAAACCATAAAATTTTGTGCTTCTCTTTTAAAACGATAACTTTTAAACTTTCAACGTTGTTAATGATATAATTTCTTTATATTTGAAGTCCTAAAAAATACGAAAAATGAAAGATACATTAAATTTCCTTTTAAAGGTTAATATTGAAAACTCACTAACAATTGTTAACAAATTAAACAATATTATAATTAGTCTTCACAGTCTTATAATTAGAAAGTGAGAATTAAAATTTAATGTTAAAGTCAAATACAAATATAGTAATTTGTTATCCATAAGAGATGAAAAATTATTGTTATTAATAAACACAAAAAAGGAACCAAGCAAATAAAAAAGGAAAGTGACATATTTGGAGAATAGTTAGTTTGGCTTTTTGATGGTAATCAAGCTTCGACATTCAAGTATATATAATGTTCCACCTTACTTTGAAATAACACAATCAAAATCATTCAAGAGTAGTAAAAGTATCAAAGAAGATATGATGAAGAGGTTGAGTATTGCCATAATTGTTTCATTCCTATATTTTGTAGCTGACTTTGTTGCAGCTCGGTCCTTGACATATCAAAATTTGGTGGAGCACCAAATGCAGATGTTACCGTGGTAATAATGATTCTTGTCGAGTTGAAAATTCAAAGAAAATTAATTAATTTCTTATAAATTATAATTAATTCTTTCTTTCATATACAATAAGGCTTTCACAACTGCTTGGAATGAAGCATGTGCATCAACAACTGCGGCCAAAATTCTGATTTCGGCTGGAACATACAAAATGGGTTTATTAGAAGTTAAAGGTCTTTGTAAGGCTCCTATAGAAGTTCAAGTGGATGGCACAATTGATGCACCTATGAGCAATGATGACCTTAAAGGAGCTGAATAATGGATCAGGTTTGACACTATAGAGTCCTTTACCTTATCAGGAAAAGGAGTTTTTGATGGTCATGGTGCAACTACATGGAAAGATGCTCCAATTTCTTGGAAAGATACTAATTCATCTAAAAATCTTGCAATGGTAAACACAAATAAATAACTATATTCAATAATGAAAAATCTTACTCATATTATACAATTATAATTAAATTTATTGGTTGAATTGCTTCAAACAAAATTTTTATTTTCATGCCCTCACCAACTCATTGGTGACTGGAGTTACATCTAAGGACAACAACTATTTTCTCTTTATGGTTTTAGCGTTTCGCAATATCACATTTTATGCCGTCACAGTTATAGCCCCCGATGAAAATCCTAATACTGATGGAATCCACATAGGAAGATCAAATGGTGTTACAATTACTAATAGTAACATTGGTAATGGAGATGATTGCATATCATTGGGTGATGGTAGCCAAAAAGTAACTGTCGAAAATGTGAATTATGGACCTGGACATCGTATTAGTGTTGGAAGCCTTGGAAAGTTAACAACTGAAGAAAATGTAGCAGATTTAATAGTTAAGAATTGTACTCTAACAAAAACTGAAAATGGTGTGAGGATTAAGACTTGGCCTGATGGACAAGGAAAAATTACTATTACTGATATGCATTTTGAAGATATTACCATGGTTGATGTTATGAACCCTATCATCATTGACCAAGAGTATTGTCCATGGAACAAGTGTTCCAAAAAGGTAATCACTACATCATCTTTAATTATATGTTAATTATAAATTAAAAGTTATATGACTAATATTACTTCTTGAGTGGTTTAGAATCCATCACAAATAAAGATAAGCAAAGTTACATTCAAGAGTATTAAGGGCACATCTGGAACAATAGAAGGAGTGACTATTATTTGCAGTAGTGGTGTACCGTGTGAAGGTGTGCAGATTCAGCTTTAGCATCACCCTTAGCGTCACCAGTTTCAGGTTTAACTTCACCTTCAGCATCACTAGCTTCAAATCCAGCATCACCTTCAGCCTCACCAGCTTCAACTTCAACATCACCTTCAGCTTCAGCATCACCTTCAACTTTACCAGCTTAAGATTCTGATTCAGAGTCAGCTTAACCAGCTTTGGATTCAGCTTTAGATTGATAATTCTTTTTCTTATAAATAAAATAATTTAGAAGATTATATTAACCATCCCCATAATGCGAGGATATACTAGTATAATCCTGTATGAATACATAACTTGACATGTGTATTAAGCTATTTTCATGTTTATTTGTATTCTTTCTCATATAAAAAATAAATTTCACTTGATTTGTGTAATAAGCAACTTAAATACATTGTTCAAAATACTTAAAATTCATATTTCATAATTTGAAATGTATTGGGATGTAAACAAAAGAGAAGTAGCAAATGATCAAATTCATATTAATGGTTAGTTGAACCTTAAAATGTAAACACTAAACACACCCAAAGGAAATTTACTACAAATTACTACTTCTCAAATAGGACTCAAAGGTCAACCTAATATTAAAACTATAATGATTAGAAGATCCAAGACCATATTAACAAGTTCATGGGATTTATGAAATTCTTAATTGCATATGCTTCATGCATAACAACCACTAAAATATTATCATTTTGACCTAGGCCATTGACAAAATTAGTGTATGTTTGGTTTGGTGGTCATGGTTAATTACCTTTTCTTATCATTTTATTGAAAAGATTAGTGTTGTTTCTTTTGGATTGCCTGCTTTAAGAAAAACCACATTGAGTGTTCAAGATATTTTGGTGAATAAAGGTCGTGATGGATGTTGTTCTCAGCGTATATTTGTTATTTTATTTTAATTATCCTTGTTTTTGTCATTTAGCAATGCATTTATTAGTTTTGTTTGGATGATTAAATGGACCAAAACAACCCATTTGGAGATTTCAATTTGAATTCGAACAAATTAAATGTTTTTGGAGGACGTGGTCTCACCTCAGTATCCCATTGGAGAAAATCCCCGAAGTTGCATTTTTATTTAAGGAGAATTAAATCTAACATTCGAAGTGTACAATTATTTAATATTTGTGTGTTAGAGTTTACACTTTGAGTCTTTGTTTATATTGTTGTTTGTGCACCACTCTAACGCCTGCATTCATATCTAAAAGCATATAGTTTGTTTGTTAGTTGAGTTGCAACTCAATGTTCAATATTTTGATTATTATTGTGATCACTGGGGTTAATGATTGAGACAAAGTGACATGGGTTCTCATATTTAG
The DNA here is from genome assembly GCF_024323335.1 of Lathyrus oleraceus. Lineage (NCBI taxonomy): Eukaryota > Viridiplantae > Streptophyta > Magnoliopsida > Fabales > Fabaceae > Lathyrus > Lathyrus oleraceus. The sequence continues at coordinate 47,652,980 of NC_066579.1, read as the reverse complement.
GGAAAGTCCTAAATAGAAATACACTTGTAGAATTAAGAAGATGACCATCGAACATGGTGATGTTCATGTAAGCCACTTTATACTAATTCAATTGAAGAATGGATTTCTTTTTTTGGGTTAGAAGCCCCCAAGACGTAGGTGTTATTTGCACGGAATTGGATTAAAAATCCTCGATATTCTTTTATTGCTTTACGATTTATCATCTTGTTTTATATTTTTTGTCTATTCTGGTATAAGAATTGGATACATTCGTTAAAGCATATGGTCTAACATCTACCCCTTTAAGAACATACTTTCAATTGGCATCAGAGAAAACACCCTATCTTGTTTGGGTGTGTTACAAGGTTCTTATTATGTTCAAGATGTAGAATTTCAAAGGAGAGCAGTTCATTATCCACGTATTCTTATGGAATGAAGAATCATCCAAAGATTAGTGCTAAAAAAATCATGATGATTCTAACAATATTACGAAAAACATATATGACAACAACTATGAAATACATTTATCACGATTGTATGTCCGCGTTAGGTAACGTGTGATTGAAAGTGTGTTATTTTCAACCACAATCTATTTCCTGTTGTATTTTACTATAAAGCATGCTACCTATAGTCATAGTTGTATTAAACAAAAGTAGTCAAATATTTATAGGTCTTGGGTTCGATACTCAGCAACGTCATTTTTGGCGTATATTATTCTGGATAACACTCTTCCTATAAAAATAGTTGTATTAAAAATCGATTGTAGAATTATTTATCTTTTTTAAATATATATTTTCTTATTTTACAAAATTCCCAAGTTTTTAAAATGAAGTTCTCTAAATTGTATCAGACAAGAAACATCAACAAAGTCATTGGAAAGTTAACAACTGAAGAGAATGTAACAGGTTTAATAGTTAGGAATTGTATTCTAAAATAAACTGAAAATGGTGTGAGGATTAAGACTAGGCCTGATTCACCAGAAAAAATTACTATTATTGATATGCATTTTGATGATATTACCATGGTTGATGTTATGAACCCTATCATCATTGACCAAGCGTATTGTCCATGGAATAAGTGTTCCAAAAAGGTAATCAGTACATCATCTTTAATTATATATTAATTATAAAATTAGAAGTTATATGACTAACATTATTTCTTGTACGGTTTAGAGTCCATCACAAATAAAGATAGGCAAAGTTACATTTAAGAATATTAAGGGCACATCTGGAACAACAAAATGAGTGACTATTATTTGCAGTAGTGGTGTACCGTGCGACGTTGTGGAGCCCCAACAGGAGCTAAATGTTCTCATGTCAAACCTTTAGTCACAGGAAAAGCTCATGTTTGTGGAGATTCAGCTTCAGCATCACCTTTAGCATCAACAACTTCAAATTTAACTTCACCTTCAGCTTCACCAACTTCAAATCCAACATCACCTTCAACTTCACCAGCTTCAGCTTCAACATCACCTTCAGCTTCACTAGCTTCAGATTCGGCATCACCTTCAGCTTCACCGGCTTAAGATTCTGATTCAGAGTCAACTTCACCAACTTCAGATTGATAATTTTTTTCTAATAAATAAAATAATTTAGAAGATTATATAAACCATCCCTATAATGCGAGGATATACTAGTATAATCCTGTATGAATACATAACTTGATATGTGTATTAGAGCTATTTTCATGTTTATATGTATTCTTTCTCATATAAAAAATAAACTTCACTTGGTTTGTGTAATAAGCGACTTAAATACATTGTTCAAAATACTTGAGATTCATATTTAATATTTTGAAATGTATTGGGATGTAAACAAAAGAGACATAGCAAATGATCAAATTCATATAAATGGTTAGTTGAACCTTAAAATGTAAACACTGAACACACTCAAAGGAAATTTACTACAAATTACTACTTCTCAAATAGGACTCAAGGGTTAACCTAATATTCAAACTATAAGGATTAGAATATTCAAGACCACATTAACAAGTCCATGGATGTATGAAATTCCTAATTTCATATGCTTCATGCATAACAACCACTAAAATTTTATCATTTTGACTCAGGCCATTGACAAAATAAGTGCATGTTTTGTGGTCATGGTTAATTACCTTTTTTTATCATTTTGTTGAAAAGATTAATGTTGTTTCTCTTGGATTGCCTGCATTAAGAAAAACCACATGGAGTGTTCAAGATGTTTGGGTGAATAAAGGGAACATGTGGGATCACATGTTTGAACATGTGTGCAACATATGGCATTTGTCTGAAGGCCATGATGGATATTGTTCTAAGCGTATTTTTGTTGTTTTGTTTTTATTATCTTTGTTGTTGTCTTTTAGCAATGCATTTATTAGTTTTGTTTGGATGATTAGATGGACCAAAACAAACCAGTTGGAGATTTCGATTTGAATTAAAAAAAATTAAATGTTTTTGGAGGACGTGGTCTCACCATCAATATCCCATTGAAGAAAAGCCCTGAAGTTGCATTGTTATTTTAGGAGAATTAAATCTAATATTTGAAGTGTGCAATTAATTGAGATTTGTGTGTTAGGGTTTATACTTTGAGTCTTTGTTTATATTGTTGTTTGTGAACCACTCTAACGCCTGCATTTATATCTAAAGGCATATAGTTTGTTTGTTTGTTGAGTTGCAACTCAATGTTCAATATTTTGATTATTATTGTGATCACTAGGGTTAGTGATTGAGAGAAAGTGACATGGGTTCTCATATTTAGGGAAAGTACTAAATCAAAATACACTTGTAGAATTAAGAAGATGGCCATCGAACATGAGGATGTTCGTGTAAGACACTTTATACTAATTCTATTAATGAATGGATTTCTTTTCTTGGGTTGGAAGCCCCTAAGACGTAGGTGTTATTTGCACTAAATTGGGTTAACAATCCTCGGTATTCTTTTATTGCTTTACGATTTATCATCTTGTTTTAGATTTTTTGTCAATTCTAGTATAAGAATTGGACACATTCGTTAAAGCATTTGGTCTAACATATACGCTTTTAAGAACATAATTTCAATTGGCCTCAAAGCAAACACCCTGTTCTGTTTGGGTGTGTTCCAGGGTTCTTATTATGTTCAAGATGGAGAATTTCAAAGGAGAGTAGTTCATTGTCCACATATTCTTATGGTATTAAGAATCATCCAAAGATTAGTTCTAAAAAAATCATGACGATTATGACACTACTATGAAAGACATATATGAGAATTGTTATGAAAGACATTTATCACGATTGTATGTCCGCGTTAGGTAACGTGTGATTGAAAGTGTGTTATTTACAACCACAATCTATTTCCTGTTGTATTTTACTATAAAGCATGCTACCTATAGTCATAGTTGTATTAAACAAACGTAGTAAAATATTTATAGGTCTTGGGTTCGATACTCAGCAACGTCATTTTTGGCGTATATTATTCTGGATAACACTCTTCCTAAAAAAATAGTTGTATTAAAAAACCATTGTAGAATTATTTATCCTTTTTAAATATATATTTTCTTATTTTACAAAACTCCCAAGTTTTTAAAATGAAGTGGTTTGAATTGTATCAGACGAGAAACATCAACAAACCCATTGGTGAATCATATTAGACCCAAAATCATATTACATCAAAGTCAAACTTGCATTAAGAGCCAAAAATTGTATACTACATCAAAACCAAAACGACACAAAACAACCTACAATTTACGCATTATTTCAAATAATAATATCTTGGTGTCTTGGTGTCATGACTTTAAACACCTATAATTTTAAATAGTAATAATTGTTAGCAAATAACCATAGAAATTATAACATTCAAAAAATTATGAATACAAAATAAAGAATAAATTTAAATTTTTCCACATGGCTTCTTGCTGATCGTTACGAATAACATGCACATCATCTATATCAACGTCTTCATATAAAGTAGGCACTTGTGTGGCGTAATTAGGAGTGAAAGGAATATCAAACTTTCACCAATATGAGGAATGTATTTTTCTTGGAGAAAAACTTACCACCTCCTCTATAAGTCCAAAGGGTCTGTCACATAAAAAACTTGTTTTTTCTGGGTAACCATGATGAACAGTTCAGTGATATGCATTTTCTTGGCTTGGTCAACCCGTGTGAATTCTAACTAATCAGTTTTTGTACCATTTTTATTGAGAACCCACTTGCATTTACATAAAGGAACTATGAAAGTAACATAATCAATCTCCAAAATCTACCCAATGACACCATAGAAAACTTTAGATGCCAATGTTAGATGCTTATCTTTCACACTAGAGAAAGACATAGTTTCAGCCTCAACCATAACCCCAATATTTTGCATTGTGTTACAATCATCTTTTGCATTTGTATAAAAGGAAAGTTTACTAAAGTGATACCCAATCCAAGTTATCACATTAATTTTTTGCAAGTACGACAACCATTTATTTATCTCTGATGCACTTTCATCTTTAGAAGTCCTTTCATTAAAATAACATATGAATTTCTTGTTATGCTCTATCAACAACAAATTCTCACTTATTCAGTGATAATTTTTATTTGTGAGTATCCATGTAAGATTATTCAATGAATATAAATATGCTTGAAGAAATACATCATGAGGCATTTCCTTAACAGTTAAGCATTGAGTACATCTACCTCCATAGTTGTCAGCATGATGAGACTTTAGAATTCCTAGACTCTGCTTCAAACAAATAGTTTTAACAAAACTGTAAGACCCTAATTTTGACCCTAAGTTCTCTCATGGCATCATATCATTGCTCATTGCATTTGCCTCAAGGATCATAGCATGTGTGGCTCGTTTACCCTTGGGTTGGGACTTGTCTGAGTTGGTTTGAGACCACCAGGCATGCTTGAATTGTATATTATTGCTTTTCTTATTTGTTTTACTAACCAAAAGCATAAAAATATGTCACTAACCTCTTTTGTTTTGAAGCTTAAGCAGTCTTGAGATCCAAGGCTCCTAGGAGGCTCCTATGCCCATTGAAGTGGCCAAATGAAGATGAAAGCAAGCATGACCATGGTTCTCAAAGCTCTCAATTATCATATATCTCTCCCAAGTATCTCAATTTTCCAATTCGATCAAGATAAACCAGAGGGTTTGAGGATTTCTCCCCAAGGAAACCCTAATTCAACTGTGCATTGATTGTGCCTTGCTCATGAAGTGAGGCCCCTCAATGAGCCTATGTGAGGCCCCTCAATCATTCATTCATCAAGATTTGATGTTTGGACTTGAGGAGTTGACCAGTCAAGTCATCTGACTATTTCGAGATCCACTGAGACCTAACTTTTGACGTGTTTGTCAAATAAAGATGACCCCAAGAGAAATAAATGTTTTTAAGAACCATATGAACAACTCTCATGTTCATCAAAAATACATTTGAAACTTGGAAAGTCATCATTCATTTCAAAACATTATAGGTCATTTTGACTGAAACCCTAATTTTGGGTCAACTTCCCAAGGACCTAACTCCTTCATTTTTTATGATTTTGAGGTGAGACCAAGTTAATTGGAAACTTAAATGTTGCTACTCAGGTGGATAATACAAAACATTATAGGTCACTTTGGACCAAAGCCATTGAATCTTGAAAAAGTCCAACTTCAAGTGCCCATAACTTTCTTATCAAAAATCCAAAGGATGCAGCATTTAAGTTCAAATTGATTGTCTTGAAAAGATATACAACTTTGATGTTGGATATTTTTCCATTCTAGGCATGCATCATTGAAACATAAAGACTTGAAGTTGGTCCTTTTTGGCAAATTTTTCAAACACATGTTTTGTACCTTGAACTTCATGGCCAGTTTTCACAATTTTCCAAACTCCAAATGGATTTTTGTTCAACATAGCTTTTTCCCTTATGTCAAGACCTTTCCAACCATCACTCACATGCCTATGTTAGGATTTTCCAAATGGGACTTTCGAAGAGAGGAACTTTTGTGATCATTTATGCATTTCATGATGAAACTTCATACACAAGCAATTGTAATGCAAAACACACGTCCAAACTTTCTCCAAATCATTTCAGCATTCATTTGCATTAGCTTTTGGGCCTCACATGCGCCTGTACAGGCCCATGCAGGGAGGACCCAATTCTCATGCACACGAGTTCCATCCACTCTCCTTTGCATTTCATCTATAAATAGGATGCTTGCTTCATTGAATGATCAACCTGAAGGCGCCTGAAACCCTGCTGGAATTGAATCCTAACCTCTCACCAAAGGAATTTGAATTTTCGTTTATCTTTTTCAAGTTTTATTTTCAACAACATCAGTTGATTTTCAACACTAATTCCTAATCCTTGCACTCATACCACACCTCAAGATCAAGCTGCAATCAAGAATTGGAGTGGATCGTGTTCATCAAAGCTACACTTCAAAGGTTTGTAGCTCAACTGTTTTGGTGCGAATCTCACCATATATTGTGCATTGCTTGAGTTTGCTTGGTTTTCTGAAGTCCTCGTGTGAGAGGCAAGCCAATGGTGGCTTTAACTTTGTGAATTGATGAACTTCAGATTGACCACCTAGATTTTCCACCTCAAAATTCTCCTTCCATAGGGATCTTGAGTGAAATCTAAGGTTACAGGAGTGATGTACATCACCCTAGCTTTAATTTGGTATAAGGATCGTGTGTTTTGGTTGAGGTTGCAAAACCTGTAATAGGTGGCCGGATTTAGTGAACTCACCGGAGAAGATGGTGGTTTCCACCACCGTTCCCACGTGTTGGAACCATGGCCATTGGATGATGATCACAGGATCGAATCTTTACCTTTGCTTGTTTTGACTATTTTAAATCTAGCGTGTTTTGCATTTGACTTGTGAACACCATGCGCGTGCGCCTCATGGCCTTAGGATCATCCACGTCAATTAATGAAAGTGGATCTGAGCGCTGTGGTTTTTTCATATTTTTTTTTGTTTTATTTTTGTTTTATTTCATTTATTTTCAAAAATTAATAACTCTTTTATTTGGAATCACAAAAATATGGGACCAATTGCAAAAATTTCCTCTTAAATTCTAGTTTCATAATCTGATCTTTAATTATTTTTGTGATTCCATTTAATATCTTTTGAGAATTATTTTGTTTTTGATAGTTTTTAATTCATTTAGAATACTTTTAGATATTAAAAAATGCCAAAAATAATTTCTTAATACATGTGGACGATGATAAGTCTATGAAAAATATTCTCATAAATTTCTTAATTGATTTGAGATTTATTTGAGATTTTAGTCCATTTGTGTTATTTTTCTTCATTTTTAATTGTTTAAAAATAGTTTATGTTTTCAAAAAATGTTGAGAAAATTTGTCAAACCTTGTCTGACCATGTTAGACTTATGATAATCCAATTGGACTTATCCAAGTTGATTTGAATTGGATTTGAAGTTTGACCTCATTTTGTTTATTTTATTTTATGTATTATTTTAATTCCAAAAAATTACAAAAATATGTTTGACCTTTCTTGACTTCTAATCTTCATTCACTTCTGTTTACCATTGGTTGATGATGATTCCATTCACATTTGACTGTTATGTTTCGATTATGTCATTTGAATTTGCATTTTGTACGTTTCATCTTCATCTCTTTTCTTCTTCTTCTTCTTCTGTTGACCAATGAGTTAATGATTTGAGGTTAGCCTTGACATATGAGGCTTAACCTTATTTGATCCAAATAAAATTCAACTTGATCAAAGATCAAGTGAATTGCTTTGTGTCCAAGATAGGTTGCTTCTTGGTCAAGCAAAGAACCTAAAATCCATACAAGGTCATCCTTCTTTTCTTTTGGCATGGCAAGTTGTAGGAGTTTGGCTAACTAGTCATGGTCTCTAACTTGTGTTTATTTGCCTATAGTTTTATTGACCGGCCTCAGATAGGTGTGACTACTACATTAGTCCACTTACGATTGCTTAACATAGCGCTAAATTGCCTTATGGCACACTAACACTAACTACTAATTACTAACTTTTAATTCAAGCATTTAATTCTTGTAATTTATTTTAATGCAATTTTATTTCTTACTCATTTATTCATATTGTCTTTTCCCTTTGCTCATTTGAGCTCATGTTTATGTTTATGCCATTCATGTTTGCACAAATATTTTTTCACAAATACCAACCTACCATGCAACTTGGAAAAAAGGGCTCCCTTAGAGTACTAAGGATGTTTTGGGTGCTTAAAACCTTCCCATTGCATAACCAACCCCCTTACCCAGATCTCTGACATTTTTATTAGTTTTTGATTTGATAAAACTTCTCGATTTTTGTTCTCTTTCTAACCTTTCCTTTGGATAAATAGAAGTGCGGTGGCGACTCGAATTGTATGATTTACTTTCCATTTAGTCCCTAAATCTAAAGGTAACGAATACCCCACTACAGAAAAGTGGCGACTCTACTGGGGAATTCTATTCCTAGTGGGTTTTGCCTACTTTTAGCCTTTGTTGTATTGTATGCTTATATTTACTTGTGACATATTTTTGTGCAAATTTGGGATGACTGTATTGTCTGTAATGTATGAATTGCTTGATATATATCAATTGCTTGTGTGCTTGGTGGTCTCTTGTGAGATGAGTTCTATACCCGAACTCGAGTGCACTTATGATAGGAGAATGACATAGTCTTGTTGACTTGTGTGGAGTTATTCCTTAGCAAGTTGACTTGCAAGTCCATTCACTTGGTGGAGGTTATGTTGGGATCAATAATGTCACACGAGTTGTCGTGGTTAGGCATTACTCTTTCCAATATAAACCTTAGAAGCCGAGGACCTTAGATTACCTAGCCCATCTTGGCCTATTTTAGGACGTAGTGCAAAGGTCGTTCAAGTGTAAGATTTGATACGATTGTTACGCGATACTACACTCATAAGAGTCTCTCTTGAGAATATTTTTGGAATACGAGTAGTCATTTATCTGATAATATCTGAAAGATGAGATGATGACTATGGGAACCTTTTTAGAACATGATTGTCAGGTTTAACCATAGTACACTCCCTTTGGGTGGTTCTTAACCGAGACTCCATGCTCGTGACTTGCAACAAACCCTTGATTCGCGGTTGATCCGTTCTCGTATATCCTTAATATCAATGGAACTTGGGTGTTGATAAGGTGTAAACCATAATCCACCAAAATGGATGATTGATATTAAAGATGACTTGATCCATCCCGTGACCTTTGTATGGTGTGACTTGCTTGATCCTTGAGTGTGATTGTTGCATTCATGCATTCATGCATTCATACACATCCATATCATCAACAATGAGAAAATTTTCAAGGAACTTAAGAGGGCTATTTGCAAATTTTCAAACATGGATAAACAAAGAAGGAATACGAAGAAGTACAGTTTCAGACCACCCGACTTGAAAGAGTTAAGTAGTTTGACATCCAATGTATTAGATCACTTGGAGTTCAAAGCTCGCCATGGGAAGTTTCTATCTATTCTTGCTACTTAGGTGGATGAAGGTCTGATGAGTGTGTTGGTGCAGTTCTATGATCCTCTGTACCGTTGCTTCACTTTCCCGGATTTCCAGCTTTTGCATACACTTGAGGAGTATGCCTATCTTGTGGGTATACCTATCTTAGATCAGTTTCCGTTCAGTGGCTTGGAGAGAATTCCTTCTTCCCAAGAGATTGCTGATCTGTTGCACATAAATGTATATCATACTGGTGCTCATATGACTACCAAAGGTGGAATTCAAGGTCTCCCATCTGATTTCCTCATTGCTCAAGATACTTTGTTTGGGAAGGCCATGAGTGAGGATGCCTTTGAGGCCATATTTGTACTTCTCATCTATGGGCTAGTGTTATTCCCCAACATCGACAATTTCGTGGATGTGAATGTAACACCCCAATTAAAATAAGATAATTATTTAATTTAAATTAATATTTTATTTATTAATTTAATTGAATAATTGGAAATTTGGAGTATTATTATTATTATTATTTTGGAATAATAATTATTGGTTTATTATTTTGGAAAATATATAAGTTGGACTTAAGGAAATATCCCATTTGGTAAGAAAAGGTTTTACGTGAAACAGAGAACGATCGTGAAAGAAGAGGAAAAGGGCAAAGAGACAGAGCGAGGGCTGAAGGTTGAAGAAGGAAGGGCTTGAGCTTAGGGATTCGCCGGATTAACTCAGGTAAGGGGGGTTTATCGTCAATTAACGGGTATTATGGGATAATATGTCATGGGTAGTGATAAGCTGTTGATTGACCCTAATTGGGAACTGTGAATACTGAAATTTTGTTGGATGAACCGTGTTAGAAGTTGAAATTTAGTCGGTAATTGAGACTGTTGTAATTTCCCGATCGTATGGCTTTTTACGGAATCGGATTCGGAGGTCCGGAAGTCCTCCGATGGCGGAAAATGCGGAGAATTCTGCATTCTGCCTTGAGTTAGCGCAGGAACAGCTTCTGTCTTGCGTTAACCGGTTAACCCAGGGTGTTAACCGGTTAACACTGTGTTGGATTATGAATATGTGCTGTTTTGTCTGCGTTAACCGGTTAACCCAGGGTGTTAACCGGTTAACACTGTTGTAATTTCTGATATTTGGCTGTTTGTGCTGCGTTAACCGGTTAACCCAGGGCGTTAACCGGTTAACACTGTTAAATTTTGAGACAGAAGGCGTGTTGTGCTGCGTTAACCGGTTAACCCAGGGCGTTAACCGGTTAACGCTGTTGCAGAGTGGAAAAATGTTAATTGTAATGTTGTGTGCCTATTTGAGGGTTGGCCTATGTTGGCTTATGATGTAATAGAGACTAATTCCCGATGTTTGAGCAGTATAGATATTAGTGGAGTGTGCTAATATTGTGGTTGTTGTTTGGCATGATATAATATGCTTTTGTGATAAATTGTGTTGATAATGTGGAATGGTATACATGATGTTGTGAATGTATGCATTTGTGAATAGACTATTCTATAGCTTAGAGGGTGAGCATGTGTCTATTCTTGATTATCATTGATGTTGCATTGCTAGGTGATTAGCATGCGTATTGTGGCCTTCGGGTGGTAGCTAATTCCCATGGTGAGGAATTAGTGAGTAAATCATGTTGATTGTTGTTGTTGTTTGCATGCTAGGTGATTAGCGTGCATATCATGGCCCATTTGGGGTGGTAGCTAATTCCCATGGTGAGGAATTAGTGAGTGAGTCACTATGTCTCAAATGAGTGGGACTAGTGAGCTTGGTAGCCGTGCCTGGATTTGGACGGTGAGGTTGAACTATATGTTCACAACATAGTCGGTACCGCATGCATAGAGTCTCATTGCATAATGAATGTATGGCATATGATATGAATGGATGTATTCCAGTATCATATGTGTGTTGTGTGTTGGGTTGTTAATGATTTAATATGATGGAGATTGTACTGTTGAGTATGATGTTTGAATGGATATTGCTGTTGCTGAATGCGTAGTCTAATTAGGGTGAATTAATGTGTTAATTACTTGGCATTACATGTTGTTCTATAATGCTTATTATATTGATTGAGGAACTCACCCTTACGCCTATTTTTCAGGTAACGAGGAATGAGTTGAGTAGAAGCTTATGCTTGGAGTCTAGAGTAGTTTCTTATGGGTCATGCTCTGATAGATGTAACATCGGGAGGGAATGTTTTAATTAATTTGATATTTGTGGTTGAATGATTTACATGTATTGTGTTACATGTTTTACATTGATGTTGGATTTTATTCCGCTGCGAATTATGCAAAAGAACCTTATGTTGATTAAATAAATGAGCATGACAGGAATGATTGAGGATTTTGTGAAATGATTGTGTGACACCCTTCGGGGCATGATTACTCTGATGAATATATTGTTATTTTAATTATAATAATTTGGGGTATTTAGAAGGGTGTTACATTAGTGGTATCAGAGCATAGTCGGTCGTGTCGAGTCGTAATTATTCTGTTTCCCCTGTACGGGATAGGTGTTGTGTAACCCTATCAGTACTTATTGTTTTAGCTTGTTTGGGTTTTCAGAATAGAGATGGCTGGAAGAGGTAGAGATGATGCTGCGATTGCTGAGGCTCTGGGTATGCTAGCTGGAGTACTTGGAGGAAATCCGAATGTTGTGGGAATGGGAGCTGCTCGTCAGTTGAGTGAGTTCCAGAAGAACAATCCTCCAATGTTCAAGGGGGCATACGATCCAGATGGTGCTCAGAAGTGGTTGAAGGAGATAGAGAGAATCTTCAGAGTAACTGAGTGTGCTGATAACCAGAAAGTCAGGTTCGGTACACATATGCTGTCAGAAGAAGCTGATGATTGGTGGGTTGCTACCCGCACTGAGTTGGAAACTGCTGGAAATGCTGAGATTACTTGGGCTGTGTTCAGGGAAAGATTCATGAGGAAGTACTTTCCAGAGGATGTCAGAGGGAAGAAAGAGATAGAATTCTTGGAATTTAAGCAGGGTAACAGGTCTGTTACTGAGTATGCTGCGAAGTTCACAGAGCTGTCAAAGTACTATACTCCTTATAGTGAGGCTGCTGGAGAATTTTCGAAGTGTGTGAAGTTTGAGAACGGGTTGCGTCCCGAGATCAAGCAGGCTATTGGATATCAGCGGATCAGAGTGTTTTCTGATTTGGTTGACTGTTGCAGAATTTTTGAACAGGATTCCAAGGCTAGAGCAGAGAGCTATCAGCAAAGGGTTGATAGGAAAGGCAAGAGTCAGATTGATCGTGGAAAACCGTATGCAGCTGGTAAAGGTTTCCAGAGGCAGAGTGGAATGAAGAGACCTAGTGGAGGAGATTCTAGTGCTCCTGTTAAGTGTTACAGATGTGGTCAAGCTGGACATCGTATCCATGAGTGTACCAGTAATGAGAAGAAGTGTTTCAAATGTGGGAAAGGTGGTCATTTGGCTGCGGATTGTCGGTTGAAGACTGTAACTTGTTTCAACTGTGGGGAGTTGGGTCATATCAGTCCACAGTGTCCTAAGCCGAAGAAAGAGAATCAGTCGGGAGGCAAGGTTTTTGCTTTATCGGGTTCTGAGACTTCTGCAGATGATCGTTTGATCCGAGGTACGTGTTATATTAATGGCTTTCCTCTTGTAGCTATTATTGACACCGGTGCTACTCATTCTTTTATATCTTTGGACTGTGCTGTGAAACTTAAGTTAGAGATATCTGAGATGCTTGGAAGTATGGTGATTGATACTCCTGCGAAGGGTTCAGTGACTACTACTTCGGTTTGTTTGAGTTGTCCTTTGAGTATATTTGGTAGAGACTTTAGGATGGACCTTGTGTGTCTTCCACTAGTGCAGATTGATGTTATCTTGGGTATGAACTGGTTGGTGTTTAACCGGGTTTCTATCAACTGTTTTGATAAGACTGTGATATTTCCTGAGATTGAAGAGGGAAAGAGTTTGTTTCTATCAGCAAGGCAAGTGAGTGAAGAAGTAGCAGATGGGGCGGAGTTGTTTATGCTGTTAGCAACCTTGGAGGCTAAAGATAAACTGGTGATTGGCGATCTAGCTGTGGTGTGTGATTTCCCTGATGTGTTTCCGGAAGAGGTGAATGAATTACCGCCAGAACGTGAAGTTGAGTTCTCGATTGATTTGGTACCTGGTACTAGACCGATATCGATGGCTCCTTATCGTATGTCTGCTGTTGAGCTAGCTGAATTGAAGAGTCAGTTGGAAGATTTGTTGGATAAGAAATTTATTCGTCCGAGTGTGTCACCGTGGGGTGCACCAGTGTTGTTGGTTAAGAAGAAAGAAGGTACTATGAGGTTGTGTGTGGACTACAGGCAACTGAATAAAGTGACGATCAAGAATCGGTATCCTTTGCCTAGGATTGATGATTTAATGGATCAATTGGTTGGTGCTAGTGTGTTCAGCAAGATAGACTTGAGATCTGGGTATCATCAGATACGTGTGAAAACTGAAGATATTCAGAAGACTGCTTTCAGAACAAGGTATGGACATTATGAGTATTCTGTAATGCCTTTTGGTGTGACTAATGCGCCTGGAGTATTTATGGAGTATATGAATAGGATTTTCCATCCGTACCTGGACAAGTTTGTAGTAGTGTTTATTGATGACATTTTGGTGTATTCGAAATCTGAAGAAGAACATGCTGAGCATTTGAGAGTGGTGTTGGAAGTTCTACGAGAAGAGAAGTTATTTGCTAAACTGTCAAAGTGTGAATTTTGGCTAGAAGAGGTTAGTTTTCTTGGTCATGTGATTTCAAGAGGTGGTGTTGCTGTTGATCCTTCTAAGATAGAAGCGGTATCTAAGTGGGAAGCTCCGAAGTCAGTTTCTGAGATAAGGAGTTTCCTTGGACTTGCAGGTTACTATAGGAAATTTATTGAGGGATTCTCTAAGTTGGCGTTACCGTTGACGATGTTGACTAGAAAGGGGCAAGCGTTTGTTTGGGATTCAAAATGTGAAGAAGGGTTCCAAGAGTTAAAGAGAAGGTTAACTAGTGCTCCTATTCTGATATTACCGAGTTCGTCGGAACCATTTGAGGTTTACTGTGATGCTTCATTGTTGGGTTTGGGTGGTGTGTTGATGCAGAATAAGCAGGTTATAGCTTATGCTTCGAGACAGCTGAGGGTTCATGAGAGGAACTATCCGACGCACGATTTAGAGTTGGCAGCTGTGGTGTTTGTTTTGAAGTTGTGGAGGCATTACTTGTATGGATCAAGATTTGAGGTTTTCAGTGACCATAAGAGTTTAAAGTATTTGTTTGATCAGAGAGAGCTGAATATGAGACAGAGAAGATGGTTAGAATTTCTGAAGGATTATGACTTTGGTTTGAATTACCATCCGGGTAAAGCAAATGTAGTGGCTGATGCATTGAGTCGGAAATCATTACATATGTCTATGTTAATGGTTAGGGAATTGGATTTAATTGAGCAGTTTAGAGACTTGAGTTTGGTGTGTGAGAGTACTCACAATAGTGTTAAATTGGGAATGTTGAAGTTAACAAGTGGTATTCTGGACGAGATCAGAGAGGGTCAGAAATCCGATATGCTTTTGGTTGATAAGTTGACTTTAGTGAATCAAGGTCAAGGTGGTGAATTCAGAGTTGATAAGAATGGTATTTTGAAATTTGGTAGTCGGGTGTGTATTCCGGATGTTACTGAACTTAAGAAGAGTATTCTGGAAGAAGGACATCGTAGTGGCTTGAGTATTCATCCTGGAGCTACGAAGATGTATCATGATTTGAAGAAGTTATTTTGGTGGCCGGGAATGAAAAGAGAAATTGCGAGTTTTGTTTATTCTTGTTTGACTTGTCAGAAGTCAAAGATTGAGCATCAGAAGCCGTCTGGGCTAATGCAACCGTTGGCTATTCCAGAGTGGAAGTGGGATAGTATCAGTATGGATTTTGTTTCTGGGTTGCCAAGGACAAGTAAGAATTTTGAGGCTATTTGGGTGATTGTTGATAGATTAACAAAGTCGGCTCATTTCATTCCGATCAGAATGGATTATCCGTTAGAGAGACTAGCTGAGTTGTATATTGAGAAGATTGTAAGTTTGCATGGTATTCCATCTAGTATTGTTTCGGACAGAGATCCTAGATTTACATCGAAGTTCTGGGAAGGTTTGCAGAGGGCTTTGGGAACTAAGCTGAGGTTGAGTTCTGCATATCATCCGCAGACTGATGGTCAGACTGAGAGGACGATTCAGTCATTAGAAGATCTTTTGAGAGCTTGTGTTTTGGAAAAAGGAGGTGCTTGGGATTGTTATTTGCCTTTGATTGAGTTTACCTACAACAATAGTTTTCATTCGAGTATTGGTATGGCACCGTTTGAAGCTTTGTATGGTAGGAGATGTCGGACGCCTTTATGTTGGTATGAGTCCGGTGAGAGTGCTGTGGTTGGACCGGAGATTGTTCAACAAACTACAGAAAAGATTAAGATGATTCAGGATAAGATGAGAATTGCTCAGAGTCGTCAGAAGAGTTATCATGATAGAAGGAGGAAGTCACTTGAGTTCCAAGAGGGAGACCATGTGTTTCTTCGTGTTACTCCGATAACTGGTGTTGGTCGAGCCTTGAAGTCGAAGAAGTTGACGCCTCGATTTATTGGTCCTTATCAGATTTTGGAGAGGATAGGAGAGGTAGCCTATCGTATCGCTTTGCCGCCGTCGCTTGCGAATTTGCATGATGTTTTTCATGTGTCTCAGTTGAGGAGGTACATTCATGATCCGTCGCATGTAGTCCAAGTAGATGATGTACAGGTGAGAGATAACCTGACTGTTGAAACATCACCTATGAGGATTGAAGATCGAGAGTTGAAGCAGTTGCGGGGTAAAGAGATTGCCTTAGTGAAGGTAGCTTGGGAAGGACCAGCAGGTGGCAATGTGACTTGGGAACTTGAGAGTCAGATGAAGGAATCTTATCCAGAGTTGTTCGCTTGAGGTATGTTTTCGAGGACGAAAACTCTTTTAGTGGGGGAGAGTTGTAACACCCCAATTAAAATAAGATAATTATTTAATTTAAATTAATATTTTATTTATTAATTTAATTGAATAATTGGAAATTTGGAGTATTATTATTATTTTGGAATAATAATTATTGGATTATTATTTTGGAAAATATATAAGTTGGACTTAAGGAAATATCCCATTTGGTAAGAAAAGGTTTTACGTGAAACAGAGAACGATCGTGAAAGAAGAGGAAAAGGGCAAAGAGACAGAGCGAGGGCTGAAGGTTGAAGAAGGAAGGGCTTGAGCTTAGGGATTCGCCGGATTAACTCAGGTAAGGGGGGTTTATCGTCAATTAACGGGTATTATGGGATAATATGTCATGGGTAGTGATAAGCTGTTGATTGACCCTAATTGGGAACTGTAAATACTGAAATTTTGTTGGATGAACCGTGTTAGAAGTTGAAATTTAGTCGGTAATTGAGACTGTTGTAATTTCCCGATCGTATGGCTTTTTACGGAATCGGATTCGGAGGTCCGGAAGTCCTCCAATGGCGGAAAATGCGGAGAATTCTGCATTCTGCCTTGAGTTAGCGCAGGAACAGCTTCTGTCTTGCGTTAACCGGTTAACCCAGGGTGTTAACCGGTTAACACTGTGTTGGATTATGAATATGTGCTGTTTTGTCTGCGTTAACCGGTTAACCCAGGGTGTTAACCGGTTAACACTGTTGTAATTTCTGATATTTGGTTGTTTGTGCTGCGTTAACCGGTTAACCCAGGGCGTTAACCGGTTAACACTGTTAAATTTTGAGATAGAAGGCGTGTTGTGCTGCGTTAACCGGTTAACCCAGGGCGTTAACCGGTTAACGCTGTTGCAGAGTGGAAAAATGTTAATTGTAATGTTGTGTGCCTATTTGAGGGTTGGCCTATGTTGGCTTATGATGTAATAGAGACTAATTCCCGATGTTTGAGCAGTATAGATATTAGTGGAGTGTGCTAATATTGTGGTTGTTGTTTGGCATGATATAATATGCTTTTGTGATAAATTGTGTTGATAATGTGGAATGGTATACATGATGTTGTGAATGTATGCATTTGTGAATAGACTATTCTATAGCTTAGAGGGTGAGCATGTGTCTATTCTTGATTATCGTTGATGTTGCATTGCTAGGTGATTAGCATGCGTATTGTGGCCTTCGGGTGGTAGCTAATTCCCATGGTGAGGAATTAGTGAGTAAATCATGTTGATTGTTGTTGTTGTTTGCATGCTAGGTGATTAGCGTGCATATCATGGCCCATTTGGGGTGGTAGCTAATTCCCATGGTGAGGAATTAGTGAGTGAGTCACTATGTCTCAAATGAGTGGGACTAGTGAGCTTGGTAGCCGTGCCTGGATTTGGACGGTGAGGTTGAACTATATGTTCACAACATAGTCGGTACCGCATGCATAGAGTCTCATTGCATAATGAATGTATGGCATATGATATGAATGGATGTATTCCAGTATCATATGTGTGTTGTGTGTTGGGTTGTTAATGATTTAATATGATGGAGATTGTACTGTTGAGTATGATGTTTGAATGGATATTGCTGTTGCTGAATGCGTAGTCTAATTAGGGTGAATTAATGTGTTAATTACTTGGCATTACATGTTGTTCTATAATGCTTATTATATTGATTGAGGAACTCACCCTTACGCCTATTTTTCAGGTAACGAGGAATGAGTTGAGTAGAAGCTTATGCTTGGAGTCTAGAGTAGTTTCTTATGGGTCATGCTCTGATAGATGTAACATCGGGAGGGAATGTTTTAATTAATTTGATATTTGTGGTTGAATGATTTACATGTATTGTGTTACATGTTTTACATTGATGTTGGATTTTATTCCGCTGCGAATTATGCAAAAGAACCTTATGTTGATTAAATAAATGAGCATGACAGGAATGATTGAGGATTTTGTGAAATGATTGTGTGACACCCTTCGGGGCATGATTACTCTGATGAATATATTGTTATTTTAATTATAATAATTTGGGGTATTTAGAAGGGTGTTACAGTGAACGCTATTAGGATTTTCTCTACTCTTAATCCCGTTCCTACTATGTTGGGTGACACTTATTTCTCTTTGCATATGAGGAATGCAAAGCGTGGTGGTACCATTATGTGCTATTTGCCTCTATTGTACAAGTGGTTTATTTTGCACATGCCACAGACGTTTGCCTTCAAGGAGAACAAAGGATGTCTACGGTGGTCCACGAGACTTATGTCTCTCACTAATGATGATATCTTTTGGTACAACCGTGTATATGATGGTGTGCAGATTACTGACTCTTGTGGTGAATTCACCAATGTACCTCTTCTTGGTACATGTGGTGGGATTAACTACAACCTTGTTTTGGCTCACAGTCAGCTTGGGTTCCCCTTAAAGGATAAACCTAATAACATTTTGTTAGAAGGTGTGTTCTTTAACGAGGGTAAAGATCCCTAGAACTTGAAGGGCAAGATGGTCCTGGCGCATGATTCATAGGAAGGAAAGGAAAGAGCTTGGTCCGAAGAATTGTATTGCTTTGGAACCGTACACCTCTTGGGTGAGGAGGAGAGCTTTTGACTACCGCATGCCCTATGACTATCCGATACCTACACCTATGGTTATGGTTGGGCCTTCAACCCTTCCTAACCAAGGAGTAGAGGAGTTGAGAGATGAAGACCGTTCGCGTGCTTGGGTTTGTGAGCGAGAGGAGCTACTTCAGCAACTCAGAGATAATGATGCTTTGATAGAATCTCTGGAGCATCAGGTTATCGACGAGCCTGATGATGTGGTTACTTCTCTTCTTCCTCAATCATCCAGGTTTTGGAAGAGGAAGTATGATCGACTCGCCAAGGAGAAGGCAAACATGGAGGCAGCCTATGAGAGAGAGATGAAGAGGCTTCATGCAGCTTATCTTCCGGTCTCGAGAGCTTTGGATGATTGTTTCTAGGGTTCTATAGGATGTTATTTTCCTTCTCTCTTGTATTGTATTTGGTTACCAAAACTGTACTACTTCTTTGGTGTAATTTTTTTTCCAAATATTATTGATATGAGCATTTCCATTATATGTCTAAAAAGAGTAATATTTCCAAACATTTGCAGATAGATCTCTAAAAAGTTCCTCTGATTAAAAATAAATCATATGCAAAAAACATTGCATGCATCATATGCATAAGCAGGTTTTGTTTAGGGCTTCTTGATCAGTGGTCTAACTCTGTGTTCTTCATTTATTTTGAAGAGAAGCTGACGCACCGGTATAACACCAGCGCCAATCTACCAAAGCTGATGGATCATCTTGAACAAGAGAACCGTGAGTGGAAGGAGGAAGTAGCTAGGCTGACTACCATGATGGAGTCAGTGCTGGCTGCTCAGAGCCAGTCTTCTCCAACACTTGCAACTCCTCCCACGAGGACGGTCATCTCAGAGGTAGCTTCCTCTATTGTGCCTGCTACCACTGCTCATTTTGCTTCGGCTATGCCATCCGGGTTTCCCTGGGGGATGCCCACAAACTTTGTGCCTGATGGTCTTGCTCCGACCTTTGCTTCTCTGCCGACATCTAGCCCGGTCCTTGTTGTGCCACCTCCCGTTGTGCACACGTTACCGAGAGTCGAAGACACTATTTATCACTCTGAGCCATCTGCGGGCCCAGATGTCTATGAGAAAATGGATGCTTTCAATGACCAATTCCTTGAGCTACGCAAGGAACTGAAGACTCTAAAAGGGAAGGACCCCTTCAGTAAATCTACTGCTGAGTTGTGCCTAGTGCCCAACGTCAAGATTCCTATCAAGTTCAAAGTACCTTACTTTGAAAAATATAAGGGAAACACTTGCCCTCTCAACCATCTTGTGATGTACGCATGCAAGATGTCAACTCCAACCGAGAATGATCAACTCCTCATCCACTATTTCCAGGAGAGCCTGTTCGGCGCCGCATTCAGATGGTATATGGGTCTGGATAGTGCGAACATCCGCTCCTTCAACGACCTTGGCGAAGCTTTCGTCAAGCAGTATAAGTACAAAGTTGATATGGCTCCCGATAGGTGGCGTGAATTGGCCACACAGATTGTGCCCCCACTCGAAGAGAAGGAAATGACCAAGATCTTTCTGAAGACCTTGGGTTCATTTTATTACGAGAGGATGATAGCTAGTGCTCCCTCGGACTTCACCGAAATGGTGACCATGAGGATGAGGCTAGAGGAAGGAGTTAGGGAAGGACACCTGACCAGAGATGAAGGCTCTTTTGTAAAGCGTTATGGGGGCTTTGCAAAGAAGAAAAAGGGAGAGGCACATGCCGTGTCTTCCCATACTAAACGAAGACCCTATATGAAGAGAAAGATTGTGCGCCCTGCCAGTAACCAGCACCAGGTGGCTCATATAGCACATGCCTTCAGGGAAACTCAATATTATCAGCATCAGCAACAACAACATCAACAATATCAACAACAACAGCGTCGTCTACAACAGCAGGCCTACCAGCCTCAAAACAACAATAATACCAGCACTAGCTATGATAGGAAGAGGGTCACGTTTGATCCAATTCCAATGACCTGTGCTGAGCTTTATCCTTCATTGATAGACCGAAAGCTGATTACTCCACGTGAACCACCTGCTGTACCGACCAATCCTCAGTGGTGGTACAAGCCCGAGCTTCACTGTGTTTATCACTCTGGTGCTCCCGGACATGATGTGGATAACTGTTATCCCCTAAAGACCAAGGTTCAAGACCTTGTTAGAAGTGGGATCTTGTTTTTCGAGGATGTAGGTCCAAATGTTAAGAAGAACCCATTGCCCGAGCATGGGAAGGTTGCAGCTAACATGGTCCAGGGTTGCCCTGGAAAATACAAAGTCCGGTATATAAGCCATATCAGGCAATCATTGGTCGAGATACACAGACTGTTATGTGGATACAATCATTATGAGCATGACCATGACAACTGCCGTGTGTGCACTTTCAACGAGAGGGGATGCAACCATATCAGGAAGGACATCCAAGAGATGCTAGATCAGGGTGTGATCGAGATACTTCATAATCGTGATGAGGATGAACTGAATGTTATATCACCTGTATTCAAAATACCAGAACCTGTTGTTGTTAGATATGATGGCAGCAAGAAGAAGGTTTCTCCATCTCTTATTATCAAGCCAGCGGGCCCCGTCCCGTACCCTTCAGACAAAACTGTTCCCTACAGATATAACGCAATCGCGTTGGAGGATGGAAAGGAGGTATTGTTGCCCTCCATCTTTGTTACAAGTAGCTCTGATGTTAGTGGTGTGACCCGCAGTGGTCGTGTTTTTTTGGCACCGCCGAAACCCCAAGATGACATGAGAAGAAGAGTCGTTGTTGATAATTCTGCCAGTCCTGTGGGGACATCTTCTTCTCCGAATCCGACATTTGTTGTTGATAAACATGCTGTTGTTTCTAAAGCTCCTGTCCCTGTTGTCCAGAATGGCATTCAGAAAGAGGACTGTGATGAGATGCTAAGGCTTATCAAGAGGAGCGAGTATAATGTTATAGATCAACTACTTCAAACTCCATCAAAGATATATGTCTTATCCTTGCTGATAAATTCTGAGCCACACCGTGAAGCTTTGCAGAGGGTGTTGGAAGTGGCATACGTGGATCACGATGTCACAATTGAACAGTTTGATAGCATTGTTACAAACATATCTGCTTGTAACAATTTGAGCTTTTGTGATGCTGATCTTCCCGAGGAGGGAAAAGACCACAATTTGGCTCTACACATTTCCATGAACTGCAAGGGCGATGCCTTGTCTAATGTGTTGGTAGACACAGAGTCATCACTAAATGTGTTGCCAAAATCCACTCTAGAGAAACTTTCATATCAAGGGCCTCCCATGAGACAAAGTGGAGTGGTAGTGAAGGCTTTTGATGGGTCAAGGAAAACTGTGATTGGCGAAATTGAGCTCCGAATCAAGATAGGACCTAGTGATTTCCATATCACTTTTCAGGTCATGGATATCCACCCATCATATAGTTGCTTGCTTGGCAGACCGTGGATTCACGACGCAGGCGCCGTGACATCCACCCTACACCAAAAATTGAAATTCGTTAAAAACAAAAAGTTGGAGGTGGTAGGGGGAGAGAAGGCTCTCTTGGTTAGCCATTTGTCTTCCTTTTCCTATATAGATGCTGAGGATGAGGTTGGAACGCCGTTCCAAGCCTTATCTATTGCTGAGCCTTTAAGGAAAGGACCTTCTTCATTTGCATCCTATAATGATGCGAAGTTGGCCATTGAGCATGGTGCATCTACTGGTTTAGGACAAATGATTAAGCTGGAAGACAATAAATCCAGGGTTGGCATAGGGTACTCTTCAGGCACTTTCAACGAGCGCGGTTTATTCCAGAGTGGAGGTTTCATCCATACGGTCCAACACCAAGAGGCTGCTGCTATAGTGGAAGATGATGTAGAGGAAGATTCTGGCAACATTGTCATCCCTGGAGGAGTCTGCAATAATTGGGTCGCTGTTGATGTTCCAACAGTTGTCCATAAGTCCACGTAATATGTTCACTTTTGTTTAAAAACCATCTCCCATGCCAAAAGGAGAAGTGACGACATTGTTGGCACATTACTACAATGATATTCATTCAATAATTAAATGTTAAATGTTTGTTTTTCCAAATTATTTTTTCTTTTTGCTTTTTGCATGAAATTGGTGATCACTAAAAAACCCTAAAAAAAAGAGGATAACATCAATCTTTTCATCTGCATAATGATTTGCCTTGTTTGAGTTCTAAAATCTCTTTTATATCCAAAATCATTATGCAGGTTGATCAAACCCATTGAACATAATGGGCCAACACCATCTCCCAACTTTGAGTTCCCTGTATTTGAGGCAGAAGAAGATGATATTGAAGAGATTCCTGATGAGATTACCCGTCTGCTTGAGCACTAAGAGAAGGTCATTCAGTCGCATCTCGAGAATCTGGAAATAGTCAACTTGGGGTTTGAAGAATGCGTTCCCGAAGTGAAGATTGTGGCACTCCTTGAAGAGTTTGTAAAGAAGGGGTTGATTGAGTTATTGCGAGAATATGTCGACGTCTTTGCCTGGTCATATGAAGACATGCCTGGTCTAGATACTGATATCGTGCAACATTTCCTGCGTTTGAAGCCTGAGTGTGTGCCTGTGAAGCAGAAGCTAAGAAGAACTCATCCTGATATGGCAGTGAGAATTAAAGAAGAAGTTTAGAAGCAAATTGATGCGGGGTTTCTGGTGACTTCTACATATCCTCATTGGGTGGCCAATATTGTGCCTGTGCCTAAGAAAGATGGAAAAGTCCGAATGTGTGTGGCCAATATTCAAGCTCCTCTGGAAAGATCAACGTCATGATTGGACCGAGGATTACCAGAAGGCATTTGACAGTATCAAAGAGTATTTGTCCGAGCCTCCGATTTTGTCTCCGCCTGTGGAAGGGAGACCCTTGATTATGTACTTGACCGTTCTTGAAGACTCTATGGGTTGTGTATTGGGTCAGCAAGATGAATCAGAGATGAAAGAGTATGCTATATACTATCTGAGTAAGAAGTTCATTGATTGTGAGTCTCGATACTCAATGCTTGAGAAAACATGTTGTGCTTTGGCTTGGGCTGCTAAGCGTCTACGCCAGTATATGTTAAATCATACAACTTGGTTGATATCCCAAATGGATCCAATCAAGTATATCTTTGAGAAGCCTGCTTTAACTCGGATGATTTCCCGTTGGCAGATGCTATTGTCTGAGTATGATATTGAGTATCGAGCTCAGAAGGCTATTAAAGGTAGTATCTTGGCTGACCACTTGGAACATCAACCAATTGAGGATTATCAGTCTGATCAGTACGACTTCCCAGATGAGGAGATTCTGTATTTGAAGATGAAAGATTGCGATGAGCCTACGCTCGATGAAGGGCCAGAGCCTGGTTCCCGATGGGGCATGGTGTTTGATGGCGCTGTTAATCAATATGGAAATGGTATTGGGGCAATGATCATTACTCTTCAGGGCACACATTTTCCTTTTACAGCAGGGCTAACTTTCAAATGCACGAATAATATGGTGGAGTATGAGGCCTGTATTATGGGTTTGGAAGAGTGTATTGATCTTAGGATCAAACATCTTGATGTTTATGGTGATTCGGCCCTTGTTGTTAATTAGATTAAGGGTGAATGGGAGACGAATCAGCCTGGCCTCATCCCATACAGAGATTATGCGAGGAGGATTTCAACTTTCTTTACGGAGGTTGATTTCCACCATATTCCTCAAGATGAGAATCAGATGGCAGATGCTCTTGCTACACTTGCTTTGACGATTGTGGTGAAATTCTGGAATGAAGTCCCCAATATTACTGTGATGCGCTTGGATAAACCAGCTCATGTATTTGCAGTTGAAGAAGTGAAAGATGATAAACCATGGTATTATGATATCAAGTGCTTTCTCCAAAGTCTGATTTACCTGCCTGGGGCATTTGTTAAAGATAAGAAGACTTTGAGGAGATTATCTGGCAGTTTCTACCTTAATGGTGATGTGCTTTATAAGAGGAATTTTGACATGGTTTTGCTCAGATGCGTGGATAGACACGAAGCAGAACTGTTGATGACTAAAGTCCATAAGGGTTCATTCATTACTCATTCCAATGGACATGCCATGGCAAAGAAGATGTTGAGAGTAGGCTACTATTGGCTGACAATGGAATCTGACTACTGCAAATATGTGAAGAAATGCCAGAAGTGTCAAATTTATACGGACAAGATTCATATTCCCCCGAAACTTCTGAATGTTATTTCATCACCATGGCCTTTCTCTATGTGAGGAATTGACATGATTGGCATGATAGAGCCAAAGGCGTCAAACGGTCACCGTTTTATTCTCGTAGCAATTGATTACTTCACCTATTGGGTTGAAGCGGCATCGTATGCGAATGTGACCAGGCAGGTGGTTGTAAACTTTATCAAGAATCAACTCATATGTCGTTATGGTGTGCCAGATAAGATCATTACTGATAATGGGTCTAACTTGAACAACAAAATGATGAAAGAGCTGTGTAGCAAGTTCAAGATTGCGCATCATAATTCTTCTCCTTATAGACCTAAGGTGAATAGGGCTATTGAAGCTGCTAACAAGAACATCAAGGAGATTATTCAGAAGATAGTTGTCACGTACAAAGATTGGCATGAGATGCTGCCATTTGCTTTGTATGGTTATTGTACATCTGTCTGCACTTCAACAAGGGAAACCCCTTTCTCTCTTGTTTATGGCATGGGGGTTGTGCTCCCCGTGGAGGTTGAAATCCCATCAATGAGAATCTTGATAGAAACCAAGTTGACTGATGCTGGATGGGTTCAGAGTCGTTCTGACCAACTGAATTTGATAGAAGAGAAGAGATTGACTGCCATGTGCCATGGTCAGTTATATCATCAAAGGATGAAGAAGGCCTTTGATAAGAAGGTCAAGCCTCGTGTGTTCAGAGAAGGTGACCTCGTGCTCAAGAAAGTCTTGTCTTTCGCGCCAGGTTCCAGGGGCAAGTGGACTCCAAACTATGAAGGTCCACATGTTATTAAGAGAGCCTTTTCAGGCGGTGCTTTGATACTTACAACTATGGATGGGGAGGATTTCACTCGTCCTGTGAATTCAGATGCAGTCAAGAAATATTTCGCCTGAAAGAAAAACAGAATAGCTCGCTATGTTGAAAACCCGAAAGGGCGACTTAGGCAAAAATGAGCATCTCGGTGGATTGAAAACCCGAAAGGGCGGCCCAGACAAAAGTTAGAGACATAAAAAATGAATGAGTATATATCCCGCTAGATTGAGTACCTCACCCTGGGGCAATCTAGGCAAAAATTAGGGATTTGGCAAATAACTGCCTCTTGATAAGACTTTGTTCTATAGCTGTCAATGTCAAAGATTCTCGCTCAGTCATCGTAAACTAAAGCTTCAAATACATTGGATTCAGAGTTGGTGGAGAAACGGTCATTATGTTCAATGTAGCCTTTTTCCAATATATATCACAAATTTCAAATTTATAAAGATCCATGGAGTCTTTCCATTTGCAAACTACCATTCTATCAAATAAATTTGAGCCTTTATCCAATTCTTTGCACTCTTAGTTGTTTCTGTTCAACAAATGTTTGCATGTTTTAATTGATAAATATCATTGATTTAAACAAATAAAGTTTTATAAACTGCTTTTAAACAAAGTGAACATTCACAATGACTGAAAGGAAAAATGGAATGTCCTCAGTGCTCTCCCAAGGATAGTATGATCTACAAAAGGGTAAGACATTTGTTCATATTCCTAGCATATCTGTTATAATCTTCATCATCTTTCAGGTTTTCTCCTCAGCAAGCAGAGAAAAGTGATACATCATCAAGTCCCCAGGGAATTTGGAATTTTGGCCTTGATATGTTGGAAGATGTGTATACCTCCGTCCTCAGATCCCCAGGGAGTCTGAGTCTAGCATATGTGTTTTATCATTTATATGGTTGTCATCCCTTGTGTGGACTGACCTAAAATCCCTTATAAATTGATAAAAAATGATATGCTGTCTCTTTTTTATTTATGAAATTGGTCTTTCCCTCAGTAAGTGGAAATCTCCCGCAGAGTGAACAGGAATTCCCAGCATCAGTGGAAACCCTCAGCAGTTTGTCTTGTAGCCTCTCCTCAGCAGGTCGACTTGCAACTCATCCCTGGTAGGGTCGCCCTCAGCAGGTTATCCCCAGTATGATCGCCTTCAGTCTATCCCTAGCGGAGTTGCCTGATTAGAGCTTGATATTTGTATTCCCCTTCTTATTGGATAATTTCCCCCTAGCAGAGCTGGTGTTGAAGATGGTTTTTCCTTCCCAAGCGGAGCATTGGTTCTTTCTCCTCGGCAGAGATGTCCCTCCGGCAGATGTAAGGAAGTGTTTTGTTGGTTGAAACTTTTGTTTGGTGGTTGTTCCCCATAGAGTTTCACATCCTCTCCCCTGATAAGTTCTCCAGTAGAGTTTCTTTTACAATGGGTCTTATCCGTGTTAAAATCCCCAGTAGAATTTCTTCTACATCGGATCTTGTGTCTGTTCAGCAGCGAATCCCTGGTGGTGACTCTATAGCTCCACGGCAGAGCAATCTGTTCTTTCTTCCCGTAGCAGATATGTTTCTTCAGTGGTCAGAAAGGAATGTCTGATTGATGCGTTTATGTCTGGTGGTTGTTCCCCACATAATTTCACATCACCCCCTAATAAGATCCCCAGTATAGTTATTTTATGACTTATCTTATCCACATCTCTGCTTGTTCCCGAGAATTGTTGGAAGATCCTCAGCAGTTGGTAGTTGTGACCTTTGCTTATCCCCAACAGCGATCTCTGTTCCCCAGTGGAAATCTTTGTCCCCGACAGCGACTCTGCTTGTTCCCCAGTTAGAGTTATTCTATCTCATTGTTTCTTCCTCAACTGAGTCCTTTGTGGACATCCTCACCTGAGTCCGGATCTTATCCAAAGCATCCTTTATGGATAGTTTTGCTGTATTGGCATATTCCCCAATACATGCATCTTTGCGTCAGCTTGAGTCTTTCCATTGATTTATTTTCATGGAATCCCTTCGTGTCTCCCAACAAGTTTTAAGTCGTGACCTGCTCACGCATTTACCCTTTTTTTTCCCCGGAGTCTCTACTCTTATGGACTTTCAGTTTTTCTCTGATTTCTTTTTTCTTTGTGGCCATATATCCCCACAGAGTATTAACTTTTGCATCCATACATTTGCATCATGAGGTCTCTAAGGGACCAAAATTCGTCTCTTTGTTATTATTTAAGCCCATTCTACCTCGTCGAGACGAAGATTTTAACCTTCATATCTCCGGCTAGAATGACCTTAAATATGGGCATCTGTAAGACCCTAATTTTTACCCTAAGATCCCTCATGGCATCATATCATTGCTCATTACATTTGCCTCAAGGATCATAGCATGTGTGGCTCCTTTTCTTATTTGTTTTACTAACCAAAAGCACAAAAATATTTCACTAACCTCTTTTGTTTTGAAGCTTAAGTAGTCTTGAGATCCAAGGCTCCTATGCCCATTGAAGTGGCAAGATGAAGATTAAAGCAAGCATGACAATGGTTCTCAAAGCTCTCAATAATTATATATGTCTCCCAAGTATCTCAATTTTCCAATTTGATCAAGATAAACCAGAGGTCTTGAGGATTGCTCCCCAAGGAAACCCTAATTCAACTGTGCATTGATTGTGCCTTGCTCATGAAGAAACCTCCACCTATGATCAAATTCAATCAAGGGAATTTCTTTCATTCATTATTTTATGCACATTTGAGCCTATGCTAGGCCCCTAAATCATTCATTCATCAAGAATTGAAGTTTGGACTTGAGGAGTTGACCAGTCAAGTCATATGACTATTTTGAGATCCACTGAGACCTAACTTTTGAAGTGTTTGTAAAATGAAGATGACCCCAAGATAAAAAATGTTCTTAAGAACCATATGAACAACTTTAATGTTCATCAAAAATCCATTTGAAACTTGGAAGGTCATCATTCATTTCAAAACATTATAGGTCATTTTGACTGAAACCCTAATTTTTGGTCAACTTCCCAAGGACCTAACTCCTTCATTTTTTATGATTTTAAGGTGAGACCAAGTTTATTGGAAATTTTAAGATGCCTAATTCAAATTTTATGTTGGACAAAATTTCATAATCCTAAAATAAACACAGGTGATAATAGGTCACTTTGGACCAAAGCCATTGAATCTTGAAAAAGTCCAACTTCAAGTGCCCATAACTTTCTCATAAAAAATCCAAATGATGCAAAATTTAAGTCCAAATTGATTTTATTGAAAAGATATACAACTTTATTGTTTTAGGTTTTCCATTCGAGGCTTTCATCATTGAAACAGAAAGGCTTGAAGTTGGTCCTTTTTGGCAAATTTTTCAAACACATGTTTTTTACCTTGAACTTCATGGCCAGTTTTCACAATTTTTCAAACTCCAAATGGATTTTTGTTCAACATAGCTTTTGTTCCTTATGTCAATACCTTTCCAACCATTACTCACACGCCTATGTTTGGATTTTCCAAATGGGACTTTCAAAGAGAGGAACTTTTGTGATCATTTATGCATTTCATGATGAAATTTCATACACAAGCAATTGTAATGCAACACACACGTCCAAACTTTCTTTAAATCATTTCAGCATTCATTTGCATTAGCTTTTGGGCCTCACATGCGCCTGTACAGGCCCATGCAGGGAGGACCCAATTCTCATCCATACGAGTTACATCCACTCTCCTTTGCATTTCATCTATAAATAGGATGCTTGCTTCATTGAATGACCAACCTGAAGGCGCCTGAAACCCTGCTGGAATTGAATCCTAACCTCTCACCAAAGGAATTTGTATTTTCATTTCTCTTTTTCAAGTTTGATTTTCAACAACATCAGTTGATTTTCAACACTAATTCCTAAGCCTTGCACTCATACCACACCTGAAGATCAAGCTGCAATCAAGAATTGGAGTGGACCGTGTTCATCAAAGTTGCACTTCAAAGGTTTGCAGCTCAACTATTTTGCTTCGAATCTCACCATATATTGTGCATTGCTTGAGTTTGCTTGGGTTTCTGAAGTCCTCGTGTGAGAGGCAAGCCAATGGTGGCTTTAATTTTGTGAATTGATGAAATTCGTATTGAGCACCTAGATTTTCCACCTCAGATTTCTCCTTCCATAGGGATCTTGAGTGAAGTCTAAGGTTATAGGGGTGATGTACATCACCCCATCTTTAATTTGGTATAAGGATCGTGTGTTTTGGTTGAGGTTGCAAAACCTGCAACTGGTGGCCGAATTTAGTGAACTCACCGGAGAAGACGGTGGTTTCCACCACCTTCCCCACGTGTTGGAACCATGGCCATTGGATGATGATCACAGGATCTAATCTTGACCTTTGCTTGTTTTGATTATTTTAAATCCAACGTGTTTTGCATTTAACTTGTGAACACGATGCGTGCGTGCCTCATGGCCTTAGGATCATCCACGTCAATTAATGAAAGTGGATCTGAGCGTTGTGGTTTTTCCATATTTTTTTTATTTCTGTTTTATTTTTCTTTTATTCCATTTATTTTCAAAAATTCATAACTCTTTTATTTGGAATCACAAAAATATGGGACCAATTGCAAATTTTTTCTCACAAATTCTAGTTTCATAATCTGATTTTTAATTATTTTTGTGATTCCATTTAATATCTTTTGTGAATTATTTTGTTTTTAATAGTTTTTAATTCATATAAAATTGTTTTAGATATTCAAAAATGCCAAAAATATTTTCTTAATACATGTGGATGATGATAAGTCTATGAAAAATATTCTCATCAATTTCTTAATTGATTTAAGATTTATTTGAGATTTTAGTCCATTTGTGTTATTTTTCTTCATTTTTAATTGTTTAAAAATAGTTTCTGTTTTCAAAAAATGTTGAGAAAATTTGTCAAACCTTGTTTGACCATGTTAGATTATGATGATCCAATTTGACTTATCCAAGTTGATTTGAATTGGATTTGAAGTTTGACATCATTTTGTTCATTTTATTTTATGTATTATTTTAATTCCAAAAAATACCAAAAATATGTTTGACCTTTCTTGACTTCTAATCTTCATTCACTTCTGTTTACCATTGGTTGAAGATGATTCCATTCACATTTGACCATTATGTTTCGATTATGTCATTTGAATTTGCATTTTGTACATTTCATCTTCATCTATTTTCTTCTTCTTCTTCTTCTGTTGACCAATGAGTTAATGATTTGAGGTTAGCCTTGACATATGAGGCTTAACCTTATTTGATCCAAATAAAATTCAACTTGATCAAAGATCAAGTGAATTGCTTTGTGTCCAAGATAGGTTGCTTCTTGGTCAAGCAAAGAACCTAAAATCCATACAAGGTCATCCTTCTTTTCTTTTGGCATGGCAAGTTGTAGGAGTTTGGCTTACTAGTCATGGTCTCTAACTTGTGTTTATTTGCCTATAGTTTTATTGACCGGCCTCAGAAGGTGTGACTACTACATTAGTCCACTTACGATTGCTTAACATAGCGCTAAATTGCCTTATGGCACACTAACACTAACTACTAATTACTAACTTTTAATTCAAGCATTTAATTCTTGTAATTTATTTTAATGCAATTTTATTTCTTACTCATTTATTCATATTGTCTTTTCCCTTTGCTCATTTGAGCTCATGTTTATGTTTATGCCATTTGCCATTTGCTCACTTGAGCATATTATGGTGTAAATATACTATTGCCTTGTGCTTGTTTTGTCTTTGTTTGTGTGAACCCAATGCAAAAAGGAGAAAGGACTTAGAATTAGGACCTCACCTATTCTTAATGGAGTACAAGAGCTACTAGGCCTCATGTCTTTAGAATGCTAAAATTGTTGAAGAGCAACTAGGCCTCATGCGTTTAGAATGCTTAGTCTTGAAGTTGACTGGAAAGGACCCCTAATCTAAACTCTCTCTTTGTCCATTTCTATTATTGCATTGTGAACTTTTTGATTGTTTGTTCTTGTGTGATAGGGATTCCAAACTTGAGCTAGTTAGAAGGACCATTGTCATGAGCATCCAAGTTATGAGAGACAAGTCCAATTGGAAGATCCTAGGAGCTTGATTGAATATTTGTTTGATTGCTTGAGTTAATTGCTAAGTCCAAAGGAAAGGAGCAACTTGAATCATCTTTATGATCTCAAGAAAGGAACTCCAATGGTTTTATTCTCTTCTCTCATCTTTGCATGTTTAGGACTAGCCCTTCTCTTCTTCTCTCCACTCTAACCCAAGCCAAACTCATTTTGTGCAAACATTGACATTGTCTTCAAATTAGACACCTAGGCCATATGCCTTTGATTTTTCAAACTCTTTTCATATAATACTTATTTATAATTGAATCTTAAGTCAACTTTGACTTCATTTTATGAATACTTTAATTTGTAAATATAACTCACTTCAAATTGTTTTTGTGGTTCCAATGGCCACCTTTGTTAAAACCTTTTTCATAAACATTAGCCATAGGTTTGAGTTATCATAGTGGTTTATGTAAACCTCACCTCATCCTTAGTGATTAGACTATAAGTCTTCCATACTTATTATAGGGTGGATCCGTCACTAGTATGTTGAAGCTCTACTCACATGGTGGATTGTTGGTTTAGGTTGAGTTTTCTCCCTCTGATAAGAAAAGACCTTAAGGCTTTTGTCAAATCAATTCACCCATATTTTTAGATTTTTACCCCGAACTACGAGGTTTTGATCCTACCTTTGTGATGGTACGTAGAAAATGGGTTTATCCATTCAAACAACAAAATTGTAAATAAATTGTACATTCTTTCCTCATCCCCCCAATCATGTTTGCACAATTTTTTTTTCACAAATACCAACCTACCATGCAACTTGGAAAAAAGGGCTCCCTTAGAGTACTAAGGATGTTTTGGGTGCTTAAAACCTTCCCATTGCATAACCAACCCCCTTACCCAGATCTGTGACATTTTTATTTGTTTTTGATTTGATAAAAATTCTCGGTTTTTGTTCACTTTCTATCCTTTCCTTTGGATAAATAGAAGTGCGGTGGCAACTCGAATTGTATGATTTACTTTTGATTTAGTCCATAAATCTAAAGGTAACGAATACCCCGCTACAAAAACTCAACAACTTCTTCTATCATGTACCTTTCAACGACCGAAGGTTATGGTCGGTGATGATTCTTCCTATATCCTTTGAATATCTTCATGTATCGCCATGATGGATTCATTCTCCTTAAATAAACTGAACCATGACATCTTATTTTTCTGACTAGATGAACAAGTAAGTGAACCATAATGTCAAAAATGATAGAGGAAAATACACCTTCAATTGAGAAAAGATTATTGCAGCCTCATCTTCTAATTCATCTAATTTTTTTAAATCAAGATTTCTATTACATATAGAATTGCATAATAATCACACTTTGGTTATAGTTAGTCTTACATTTTTGGGAAGGGTGCCACGGGGAGCCACTAGTAGAAGTTATTGCATCAAGACATGACACTCATGTGATTTTAAGCCAATTAACATGAGATCCTTCATTGATACAAGTTTCTTGATGTTTGACGAGTAACCTTAGGGAACTTTGATACCATGCGAACACTCTCTTTTCTTTTCCTTTTTCGATAGAGCATGACATGCAGGATGCAAATAGGTTCTTTTTCCTCTATATTCTGGAGTCAATTGTGTTCATATACTCATATCAACCATATCTAAACAGGAATTCTTACTATCATTAGTATTTAATGGAATCTTTAGAAGTGTTTTTATCAAACTATGACACATATTTTTCTCCACATGCATCACATTAAGACAATATCTTGTATTGAGGTTAGACCAATACGGAATATCGAAGAACACCAATCTCCTCTTCCAAATATTTCTATCAACATGACCTTTTTTGTTCTTTTTGAAAAACAACAGTAAGGTGTACTTGTCGTTGATAAAATTCATTTCCCATTAAAGTTTTATGTGCGATTTCACATAGTCGAACTCCATTAAAAGCCTTTCACAATACACAATAAGGATGATTAGGTTTTAGAAATTTTGGACGCCCAAGGTAAATGGTCTATTTTCTAAATTCAAGTTAATAAAAACATGTATTATATTCACATGTAGGACACGCTTTATGTTTTTTGACAATGTATCCATCCAAATTACCATATGTAGTGTAATATCCCATATCCTTTAAAAATATCTATACCTTGTTAGTTGAGTCAAATTCTTAAATGCTCTACTCTTTGTCAGTTGGAACAAATAGGGTAATTACCGAACTCAAATGAGTGTAATTATTATTCAGTTCCATTGACGTTTTTAAATTTGTGCAAGAAAGGAAATTTTGGTAACATTAATTAATCTCCAATTACTCACTAGAATAAATATCTGAATTTCAGATATTTTCTTTTCTCTCTCTTACCAACCAGATGTCGTTGTTATTAAGAAGAAAAAAGATAAGTTCGGAGAAGAAGAAAATAAAGAGAAAAGAGAAAGAGAAATAAGAAGAATAACCTTTGAGAGAAAAATATTAGGAATGTATCAATAACATTTCAGTATTAACACTCACCATCTTCTTGATTCAAGGTGGGTTCCTAGGTAGACATAACTTAGGTATTGTGTGATTTTGTTGTGAGCATGAATTTAGGGTTGATGCGTAAAGTTATTGTGTTTTACTTGCTTGCATGTGAAAACCCATGATAATTGGTATTGAATTGGGTATCATGATGATATATGTGATTTATTGATGCTTGTTTCTCACTCTGTTATGTTTTCTTACTGTATCTTTCTTGGCTTGCTCTCTAGGCGAGGGAACTGCATGATAAGAAAGCGTATCAGTTCGAAGCAGAAGTTGTTTTGAAATTCTCGCTATGCGAAGACACGTCTCTCTATGGAAGACAAACGATTTTAAAGGTAAATGACATTCTAGATCCTCTAGCTTGAGCCTTGCTGGGAGCTCACCTGGCTCCTTGTTCTAATAGGAAGAGGAAAACTAGAGCTTTGGGCTATCTACCTCACCTGAAACTCGCTAAGCGAGGGTTTCGATGATTTGAAAAATACTTTGTTTCCCTATTTCCACCATAAAATGGGAAGCGTAGCTCTGATTGATGCTTGGACGGATTGTTCACCAGCGCTTTTGGCAACCAATTACTTAGTTTTGGATAATTACTTGCATGATCAAAATAGAAAATCACACGGCATTTTTGTGCATATTTTCCCAAAATTCAATTCCTCAACTAATGTTATAGGTTATAACAAAGTGTTTAATAAAGTAAACAAAAAACTAAAAAGGATGAACAAAGAGCTTGGTGGTTTCCACTGTGTCAATATCCAAAATAAATTGGAAACTTAATAAATTTTAGACAAAGTAAAGGAGAAATAAAAGTTACTTCAATTAAATAAAGAAAAATTGGTGAAAATCATACATTTTCACTACAAACACCTTTCTCCCTCTAACTTGGGTAATTTGAGTTCTATAGAGATTTTGTAATGATATTACCACCTGATTCTTAATTCTAGAATCACTAGATATACTAATGTAAAAAGAATTATCTACGACACATATTTCCCTACTGTATGAAACGTAATCTCCGGTGAAGTTACCATCTTCGACCAAGTGTCACACGTGTTTTTTACGTTTGAATAAGATTAAAAATAAATTATTCAATATAATCCTTTAACTTTGTTTCAATGATCATGGATGTTGACTCAAGCTGTCTAATTCTCAGGAAAAGCAATCTTAGCCTTTAAAAAAATGCTAAGTCAAAACTCATAGCCAAAATAAGTCAAAACGATAATTACGATTGATGCTAATTATATCATACATGTCACCATGTGACCTTATTTTAACTAAGTCTCATTTTAGTGTCATATCCTCGTTGTTGAACTTTGCACGTCGAGAATTCCAAGCTAACACATATGCATTGGAAAACTAGTATAATACTGTACCTTTTTGGTAAAGAGAAACCATGCTTATGTTCCAAATATTAATTGAATAATGGTAATAAACTTTATGTGTGTACCATGAATTTTGTGATGATGTGTATGAATCGAATGATTAATGTATAATCCAAGTTCCATGATGATGAGTGAGAGTAAACATAAAGTTATATATATGTGAATGGAATTAGAAAGATGAGTTATTTATGGTAAATAACTTAGGTTGTGATACTCGAATACAATAAGCTCCTCTGTGTGCAACCGTGAGTGAGTAGTCTCTAGACAAGAGTTATTCCATCCACGAGAATGCCGAAGCCATGGATGGAGAACAATACCATTGTTGTGATTCAACTAGCTTGTATGGAAACACATTGTAATATATTCTGATTTTTATAGAACCACATGGTAGTTATGATATCAACCCTTGGTGATTGTGGTATGATTACATGATGTTTGATGAGTATCATCACATGTGGACTATTGAACCAATCGTGTATTTGAGAACAACCCTTATTCGTTTGTATCATCAATTTAAAGCTCATATCGAGTAGTAACCGAGAAGGAGAATGACTATTTGGTGGATATTCTGACCCATAACCCTAGTCAGTGGATTCAGATCGGTTGGGGAGAAATTATTTGTTGTGCGAAAAATCATGACCAATGTTCATAGAGCATGAATTTGGATCGGTCGGGGAGAAATGGTATGAGGAAGTAGAGATCTGTTACCCGTGTCTATAGTCCAAGACGTAGGATCGGCCGGTGAAAGATACTTTGTTGTACATTCCCAAATAGAGATTCCTTGACTTATGTGAACTCCTGTTGTGTGTTTTCCATATGATGTTTGAATTCCCTTAAATGCTTAAGTCTATATTATATTGTGTAAGTGTGCCCAATTAGGACCAAGTGGAATGACTTAAGTTAGACATTGATAAGAGATCCCTTTAGAGACAACTGGACCCATAAGATATGAGAACTCACTGAGATTATTATCTCACCTGAATATTATTGTTGTTTCAAGTAGTTCTATGTATGTTAAAGTCAGGGATAAGCTTACTTGTTGATGTTTTGGCAATCAAACTTTTTAAATTGTGGTCTTTCGTTGTAGATCATGTGGATCTCTTATAGATCCTTATTTTATTTAGGCACTTTTATATATCATGTTCCATTTATGTATATTATTTATTTTATACATGTATATATAACATTGTAGATAGGCTCTTTGGTGTATCAGTACCAATGCATATTCGGCAGAGGAATCCGCTGGAATTTCTAAAGAAACACAAGGCAAGGTCACATCCCTTTTGCATAGATATCCAAGGGGAAAATAACAGAGTTAAACATAGAATAAATTAGGTATGGGACTTAGTGAATTTTTCAATGGATATGGTCAATCGAAGGCTAGTCAAGCCTGCGGAACAGATGTGTCGGACAAAGGGAATTTGAATGTAATAAATAAGGATTATAGTGTTAGGATTCAGGGGTGGAAAAAACATTGTAAACTTCAATATACACAAAGAGCACCTATATACTACTTTAAACTGGGTGTGCATCATGTATCAAATTGTGTAGATGAAAACACAAATTTACCATGAAGATGAAGAAACGATGATTAGACCCATGATGACAAATATATAATGATGATGTCTAAAATCTACAATTAATTTTTTCAACTTTTTTATAAATATATTAGTTGTGGATTTACGTGCGGATTCGTAAAATATTGATTTTAGAATTACCCACAAATTCTTAATATGTTGTTGATTTAACTGCGAGTATACCAGTGGAATATTTTTTGTGGGATTCCTACCTAAATAATTACGTAGGTTTAGCTGGGACCCAATGTCGACAAAAAATTCCACAAGAAAGCATAATATTTTTAGTTGTGGAGACCAACTTAATCCAACACTATATATTTTACCTTACTCTAAATCATGGTCTTTAAATTGAATTTAATCTAATGATTAATTAAGTAAAAATGATAATTACCAATTAGACTAGATTCAATCTAAAGGCTATGATTTGGAGTAAGCTAAAAAAATGTACTCTTGGAATAAGTTGATCTCCACTTATATATATATATATATATATATATATATATATATATATATATATATATATATATATATATATAGTTTTGGAGATCAACTTAATCCAACACTATATGTTTTAACTTACTCTAAATCATGGTCTTTAAATTGAATTTAATCTAATGGTTAATTAAGTAAAAATGGTAATTACCAATAAAGGCTATTATTTGGAGTAAGCTAAAAAAATGTACTCTTGGAATAAGTTGATCTCCACTTATATATATATATATATATATATATATATATATATATATATATATATATATATATATATATATATATATATATATATATATATATATATATATATATATATATATATAATTTAAGGTGGGAAATATTGTCGATGCAATAGTCTTTGCATCTGCATCGGATTGCAATTGCCATGTGCCTTTAAAATTGCATATTTTACGCATTAGGAACCTGTAAGACCCCAATGTTGTCCCTAAGATCCCTCATGCTATTCTCATCATATCCACTAGCTTTGGGATCACACTTTGGCATGCTCCTTACCTTTATTCATTGGGTTTTTTATTTTGAGAGATCACCAAGCACCATTTGAATGTATCATAATTGGTATTTTATCATTTACTAACCCAAATACAAAAAATATGTCATGTATAGTTTAACTCTTTTGTAGGTAGTGTGCATGCTCACCTTTGATCTATCAAGCTCATATTTAGGGTTTGAGACCCTCAATTCAAGGAGCTCAATCAAGAAATGGTTTAATATGCCTTTAAGCATCATATATGTATCCCCATGATCTTCACATGTTATTTTGATCAAGAATTCATCAAGAGTTTGGAATTGGTTTGCCTTGGAAACCCTAATTCTTCTAGGTATCTTATGTGACTTCTTCAACAAGCTTCTTCAACATTTGATCAAATATTTCAAGGGATACTTCACATTTCATCATCTTATGCATATATGATCCTCCAAGAGTACCAAAAGTCAAGATAATTGAAACCTAGCAAGTTGGTTCGTGGTGGTTGACTAGAGGAAGTCAACTAATCAAAACTGGGGTTCCCTAGACCCTATCTCCTACAATTTGTGTCATATGAAAATTATTCCAAGAGAAACGTTACTCTAAATGACATTCCAAAAAAAATCATGATAAGGTCTAGAGATAGTTTTGCATGGAAAGATGGTTTTTATGGTGAAAGATTATAGGTCGTTTTGTCTAAACCCTAATTTGGAGGTCAACTTCCCAAGACCATCACTTGCTCTATTTTTATGAGATGAAATCCATCCTGGTTGCATGATCAAATTCAAGAAGTCTACTTCAACTTTGATGTTTTGAGGAAGAGAAAATTCAAAATTTAAATGCATGTGATATGAGGAGACGTTATAGGTCATTTTTGACCAATGCCATTGAACAAGTGATTTTCCTCAACTTCTAAAACGCTTAACTCCTTCATACTAAATATAAATGAGGTGAAATTTGTGACTATTTTGAAGAAATGCGAGAGACATACAACTTTTATGAAGGAACGTTTCTCATTTGAAGCTCATAGAAAAAGCTGGCCAAGGTGGAAGAAGTGAACATATGGCTTGACACTTAGAATTTTTTTTGATATGACTTCACATAAAAAAGTGTTCAACACAAAAGTTGTTCCTCTTGATCTAACCTTTCCAGAAAGTCCAAATTCATCCCATTTGGACAAAGTATGAGTGACTTGCGCATGGCTAGAACTTGGATGACCATTTGGCATAATTGAACTTCCATTCCTCATACACAAATGCATGGCTTGCTAATGTGATTTCAGCAATGTTTGTACACATTTTTGGACCTGAAGGAATGATTACATGGGCCTATCACACGCCCATGCATGCATGCGAAGTGGAATTAATATTTTTGGAGTTTTGAATCAAGTGTGCAAATAACAATGCTTTGGATATAAATAGAACCCTCCATGATCAGAATTGAGGACCCTTGCGCGCCAGCTTTGAATCTCCAGCTCCAAACCCTCTCATTCAAAGGATAACCTTGAGGATTTCCATTGGAATTCGAGTTTGAATCTCCACTATTTTGAGATTCAAATCTCCAAGAGTCTTGCTTCCTTTTTGATTCAATTCCATTCCATCAAGTGTCCAGAGTAAGGCCAAGTGTAATTGGAAGCAAGTTCGTGTTCATTTGAACCTGTAGTGGAGGTGACTTTCTCGTTTTTTCATTTCTTCGATTCTCAATAAATTCTCCATAATTCTTATTGATTTTTGGTTGTCCGAAGTCCTACCAATATAGGCAACAAGATTGAGTTGCTTTGAGGTCAAATCGAAGCAACTCAGATCATGATCCTCAAATTTCAACTCCCTGTATCTTTCAATATACTTGGAGTTAGGAGAAATTTAGGCCAAATTCGAGCTCCTGAGCATTTTTTCTTTAAATTCATGTCTTCCTTTTTCATTTTGGTGATAGTTGAGGATGGACCAGTCTGCTGAGGTCCACCGAAGAAGAAGACCGAAGCTGTAGCTCTGGCGACGCGTTGGCATGTATCAGAACCATACGATCCATCTATTTTATTTTAATCTTGAGCATAAAAACTGATTACCACGCCTTTGGCACATTGACCAGGGTCCATCATGGAACACGCGCTCTGATCCACTTGATATGCCACCTCAATTAATGAGGCAGATCAAGTGGTCCACGTTTTTTGCTATTTTCTGATTTTTAGTTTAATTGATTTATTTTCATTAAATCATATTAATTTTAATATTGATCCAAAAAAATATGAGACTTTCACCAATTTATTTTTAAATAAATTCCTCCTTCATTGTCTAAATTAAAATCATTTTTTGAATCGCTATTAATATTTTTCATGATTTACTTGTTTTTATAAATATTTTTAATTGTTTAAAAATACTTTTGAGTTTCCAAAAATGATGATTTTTTTTCTCCAAGGTCCTTTGACCTTGTTTGACCCATGATAAATCTCACGACCCTTTATTTGGTGTTTTGATGAGGTTTTAGGATTTTGTCCAACCATAGTTTAATTTAATGCATTTTTTAATTGATATTAATTGTTTAATTGCAAAATAAATTGTATAAAGCCATTTGCATTGACTTGTTGAGTTTGACTTGTGTTGTTGGGCCTTGGTCAAGGTTGATTTGACTTTGTTGAGTTAAAATCATTGGATTTAGGGGATTGTTGGGTTTCTATATGTCAGTCTTGTCTATTGGATTGCATCTCATTGGTCAGATCTTTTCAACTATTAACTTTTAATTTTTTTGCTTAGGATTAGTCTCTTCATCTCCTTCCCACTTCTTTAATTTCAAATCTCTCCCTCCTTTTAAAAATCTTATTTGATTGTGATTTCTAAACTTAGACTTTATTGCAAATTAGAAACTTTGGTCTTATGCCATTGCATTTTTAAACTCTTTTTCTTAATTAACTTTGTAAATGAATCTAATCATATTTGACTAAAAATTTAAAAAGACAAAAATAACTAACACTCATATAAACTCTTTTAGGATTTTTGTGCCTCTTTTAAACTTACATTTTTGTTAAAAGCAATCAACTCACTTTGAAATTAATACTACGAACTAAGAGAGAATGTAAAGAATTTTATGTGCGTTGTTGTGTGTCTCTCACTGAAGTATGTTGTCCTTTATATAGTGGTGAAGAGGACCGTTGGAGTGATGACAGAATATTTGCCTTTGATGAGCATTCAATGTCATTACTTTTGTGTTTCTTGCCATAACCAATTTGTCTCCCTGAATAACTTCTTTCTAAATATACTTTCTTTCCATTTGAAGAAGTTCTTTCCGTTACTCTTTCTGGATTTGGAGAATCTTCATCGGAGTCTTTGTTATCTCAGATTTTCTGTGTCAACCGGAGATTGCGTTGAGGTTACGTCAAAGCTTCTAAGAGTACTGGTCTTTTA
Organism: Lathyrus oleraceus; assembly: GCF_024323335.1. Classification (NCBI taxonomy): domain Eukaryota; kingdom Viridiplantae; phylum Streptophyta; class Magnoliopsida; order Fabales; family Fabaceae; genus Lathyrus; species Lathyrus oleraceus. The sequence continues at coordinate 47,611,196 of NC_066579.1, read as the reverse complement.
GATCATCAGAACTGAGTCCAGTGGAAGTCTAGAGCTTCTGGTCTTTCTGTTGTCTTGTTTTGCTCAGAATCAGAACTTCTGGAGCGCACTTCTTCTTCAGATTCTTCTGATCTTCTAATACTTTATATCTGATTAGAGTTTGTATCCGATAAAACGATTGGACCCTCTTGTTTCTGTTCAGAGTCCTGCACACTTAGAGAATTTTTGTTAGGGTGCCTTTTTTAGAACTCATTTTGTTCTTACACTTATTATGTTCAAGATGGAGAATTTCAAAGGAGAGCAGTTCATTATCCATATATTCTTATGGTATGAAGAATCATCCAAAGATCAGTGCTAAAAAAATCATGACGATTCTAACAATACTATGAAAAACATATATGACAACAATAATGAAAGGCATTTATCATTACTGTATGTCCGTGTTAGGTAGCGTGTGATTGTAAGAGTGTTATTTACCACCACGATATTTTTTTTGGTTCTATTTAACTATAAAGTGTGCTACCTATAATCATAGTTTTATTAAACAAATGTAGTAAAATATTTACAGGTCTTGGGTTCGATACCCAGCAACGTCATTTTGGGCGTATATCATTCCGGATAACACTCTTCCTATAAAAATAGTTGTATTAAAAATCGATTGTAGACTTATTTATCTTTTTTTAAATATATATTTTCTTATTTTACAGAATTTCCAAGTTTTTAAAATGAAGTGCTCTAAATTGTATCAGACAAGAAACATCAACAAACTCATTGGTGAATCATATCAGACCCAAAATTGTATTACATCAAACTCAAACTTACATTAAGAACTAACAAGTGTATACTACATCAAAACCAAAATGACACAAAACAACCTACAATTCACGCATTATTTCAAATAATAATACCTTGGTGTATCGGTGTCATGACTTTAAACACCTATAATTTCAAATAATAATAATTGTTAGCAAATAATCTTAGAAATTATAACATTCAAAAAATTATGAATACAAAATAAAGAATACATTTTAATTTTTCCACATGGCTTCTTGATGATCATTACGAATAACATGCACATCATTTATATCAACGTCTTCACATAAAGTAGGCACTTGTGTGGCGTTATAAGGAGTTAAAGGAATATCAAACTTTCACCAATACGAGGAATGCATTTTCCTTGGAGAATAATTTACCACCTCCTCTATAAGTTCGAAGGGTCTGTCACATAAAAAACTTGTTTTTTCTGGGTAGCCATGATGACCAGTACAATTATATGAGTTTTCTTGGCATGGTCAACCCGTGTGAACTTAACTAATCAGTTTTTATACCATTTTTATTAAAAACCCACTTGCATATACATAAAGGCACTATGAAAATAACATAATCAATCTCCAAAATCTGCTTAATGACACCACAAAAAACTTTAGATGCCAATATAAGATTCTTATCTTTCATACTAGAGAACCACATAGTTTTAGCCTCAACCATAACCCCAATATTTTCCATTGTGTTACGATCATCTTTTCCATTTGAATAAATGGAAAATTTACTAAAGTGATATCCAATCCAAGTTATCACATTAAACTTTTGCATGTACGACAATCATTTATTTATCTCTGATACACTTTCATCATTAGAAGTCCTTTCATTAAACTAACTTATGATTTTCTTGTTATTCTCTATCAACAACCACTTCTCACTCATTCAATGATAATTTTTATTTGTGGGTATCTATGTAAGATTATTCAATGCATATAAATATGCTTGAAGAAATACATCATGAGCCATTTCGTTAACATTTAAGGATTTTGTACCTCTACCTCCATAATTGCCAGCATGATGAGACTTTGAAATTCCTATAGACTATGCTTCCAATAAATAGTATTAAAAAAACTCAACATCTTCTTCTATCAGGTACCTTTCAACGAGTAAGTGAACCATAATGTCAAAAATGATAGAGGATAATACATCTTCAATTGAAAAAAGATTATTGCAACCTCATCTTCTAATTCATCTAATTTTTTGAAATCCAGATTTCTATTACATATAGAATTGCATAATAATCACACTTTGGTTATAGTTAGTCTTACATTTTTTGGAAGGGTGCCACAGATAGCCACTAGTAGAAGTTATTGCATCAAGACATGACACTCATGTGATTTTAAGCCAATTAACATGAGATCCTTCATTGATACAAGTTTCTTGATGTTTGACGAGTAACCTTGGGGAACTTTGATACCATGCGAACACTCACTTTTTTTTTCCTTTTTAGATAGAGCATGCCATGCAGGAGGAAAATAGGTTCTTTTTCCTCTATATTCTTGAGTCAATTGTGTTCATATAGTCATCTCACCATATCTAAACAGGAATTCTTACTATCTTTAGTATTTACTAGAATCTTTAGAAGTGTTTTTATAACACTATCACACATATTTTTCTCCACATGCATCACATTAAGACAATATCTTGTATTGAGGTTAGACCAATATGGAAGATCGAAGAACACCAATCTCCTTTTCTAAATATTTCTATCAACATGACCTATTTTATTCTTTTCGAAAAACAAAGGTAAGGTGTACTTGTCGTTGATACACTTCATTTCCCATTAAAGGTTTATGAGCGATTTCACATAGTCGAACCCTATTAAAAGCCTTTCATAATCTACGATATGAATTTTAGATATTTTCTCTTCTCTCTATTACCAACTAGATGCCATTTTTATTAAGAATAAAAAAGATAAGTTGGGAGAAGAAGAAAATAAAGAGAGAAGAGAAAGAGAAATAAGAAAAAGAAACTTTCAGAGAAAAAGAGTAGGAATGTATCAATAAGATTATAGTATTAACACTCATCATCTTCTTGATTCAAGGTGGGTTCCTAGGTAGACATAACTTATGTTTTATGTGTTTTTATTGTGACCAAGAATTTAGGGTTGATGCATAAATATATTGTGTTTTACTTGCTTGCAGGTGAAAACCCATGATAAATGGTATTGAATTGTGTATCATGATGCTATGTGTTATTTATTGATGCTTGTTTCTCACTCTATTAAGTTTTCTTACTGCATCTTTCTTGTAATTCTCTCTAGGAGAGGGAAATGCTCGATAAGAAAGTGTATCAATTCCAATCAAAAGTTGTTTTAAAATTCTCTTTATGCTAGGACATGTCTCTCTATGCAAGACAAACGATTTTAAAGGTAAATGACATTCTAGATCATCTAGCTTGAGCCTTGCTAGGAGCTCACCTGGACGCCTTGTTCAAATAGGAAGAGGAAAACTAAAGCTTTGGGCTATCTACATTGCCTGAAGCTCGCTAAGCAAGGGTTTTAATGATTTAAAAAATACTTTGTTTCCCTATTTCCACCATAAAATGGGAAGCGTAGCTCTGATGGATGCTTGGACGGATTGTTCACGAGTGCTTTTGGCAACCAATTACTTAGTTTGGGATAATTACTCGCACGATCAAAATAGAAAATCACAAGGCATTTTTGTGCATATTTTCCAAAAGATAATTCCTCGACCAATGTTATAGGTTATAACAAAGTGTTTAATAAATAAATAAAAAACTAAAAAGGATGAACAAAGAGCTTGGTGGTTTCAACTGTGTCACTATATAAAAGAAATTGGAAACTTAATAAAATTTAGACAAAGTAAAGGAGAAATAAAAGTTACTTCGATTGAATAAAGAAAAATTGCTGAAAATCATACATTTTCACTACAAACTCCCCTCCTCTCTCTAACTTGGGTAATTTAAGGTCTATAGAGATTTTATAATGATATTACCACATGATTCTTAATGCTAGAATCACTATATATACTAATGTAAAAACAATTGTCTATGACACCTATTTCCTTATTGTATGACACATAATCTCCGATGAAGTTTACAATCTACGAGCTGACTCCCTAATGTAAAAACAATTATCTATGACACCTATTTTCTTATTGTATTCAATATAATCCTTTTACTTTGTTTCAATCATCATGGTTACTGACTCAAGCTGTCTAATTCAGAGGAAAAGTAATCTTAGCCTTTAAAAAAATGCTAAGTCAAAACTCATAGCCAAAATAAGTCAAAATGATAATTACGGTTGATGCTAATCACATCACACATGTCACCTTTGATCTATAAAGCTCATACCTAAGGTTTAAGACCCTCATTACAAGGAGCTCAATCAATAACTGGTATACTATGGCTCTAAGCATCATATATGAATCCCCAAGATCTTCACATGTCATTTTGATCAAGAAATCATCAAGAGTTTGGAGTTGGTTTTCCTTGGAAACCCTAATTCATCTGGGTCTTTTATGTAACTTCTTCAACAAGTTTCTTCAATAATTGATCAAATATTTCAAGAGAATAGCAAGCTATCAAGTTGGTTCATGGTGGTTGACCATGGGAAGTCAATTGATCAAAATTGGGGTTCCCTAGACCCCATCTCCTACAATTTTTGTCTTATGGAAATGATTCCAAGAGAAACTTTACTATAAATGACATTCCAAACAACTTTCAGGTTGAGGTCTAGATCTAGTTTTTCTTGGAAAGTCATTTTTTATGGTGAAAGATTATAGGTCATTTTGTCTAAACCCTAATTTGGAGGTCAACTTCCCAAGACCATAACTTGCTCAATTTTTATAAGATGAAAGCCATTAAAGTTGCATAATCAAAGTCAAGGTGTCTACTTTAACTTTTATGTTTGGAGGAAGTGCCAATTCAACATTTAAATGCATTTGATATAAGGAAACATTATAGGTCATTTTGGGCCAATACCATTGAAATAGTGATTTTCCTCAACTTCTAAAATGCATAACTCTTTCATGCTAAATCCAAACGAGGTCAAATTTGTGACCAATTTGAAGCCCATAGAAAAAGTTAGTCAAGGTGGAAGAAGTGAACATATGACTTGGTACTTAGAATTTTTTTTGATATGTTTGATTTTCCAAACTTCCACCTCAAAATTTATCATGATCCAAGCTTCAAATGAGAAAGTGTTCAACATGAAAGTTTTTCCATTTGATCTAACCTTTCCAAAAAGTCCAAATTCATCTCATTTGAACAAAGAATGAATGACTTGCACATGGATTAAAGTTGAATGACCATTTGGCATATTTGAACTTCCATTTTCCATACACAAATGCATGGCTTGTTAACATGACTTCAACATTGCTTGCACATGATTTTGGACCTGAATGCATCATTACACGGGCCTATCACATGCCATGCATCCATGCAAAGGGATTTTGATTTTTTTGAAAGTTTGACAGGAGTGTGAAAATATCAAGTGCCTTGGCTATAAATAGAAGCTCTTTCACTCTGAATTGAGGACCCTTGCACGCCAGCTTTGAATCACCAACCCTCAACCCTCTTATTCAAAGGATAACCTTTAGGATTTTCATGGAAAATCGAGTTTGAATCCCCCACTGTATTGAGATTCAAAACTCTAAGAGTCATGCTTCTTCTTTGATCCATTTCCACTCCATCAAGCATCCAGAGCAAGGCCAGGCACAATTGAGAGCAAGATCGTGTCCATCTGAACCTGCAATGAAGGTGAATTTCTGAATTTTTCATCTCCTCGATTCTCACTCAATTCTCCATAATTCTTGTTGATTTTTTGTTGTTTGAAGTCCTACCAATGTAGGAAATAAGATCGAGTTGCATTGAGATCAAACCAAGGCAACTCAGATGATGATCCTCAAAATTCAACTCCCTGTATCTTTCTATAACCTTGAGTTAGATGAAATTGAGGCCAAATTCAAGCTCCCAAGCATTTTTACTTTAAATTTATGTCCTCCTTTTTCATTTTGGTGATGGTTGAGGGTAGACCAGTCCGGTGAGGCCCACCGGAGAAGAAGACAGGAGCTCTGGCTCCGGCGATGCGTTGGCGTGTCTCCAGACCATAGGATCCATCCATTTTGTTTTATTCTTGAGCATCCAAAGTAATTACCACGCGTGTGGGATAGTCGACTGATGACTTGGTGGAACGCGCACTCTGATCCCCTTGATCTTCCACCTCAATTAATGAGGGAGATCAAGTGGTCCATGTTTTTCAGCATTTTCTGATTTTCATTTTATTTGACTTATCTTTATTAATTCATATTAATTTTAATATTGATCAAAAAAATATGGGACTTTCACCAAAAAATTTCAAATAAATTCCTCTTTCATTTGCTGAATTAAATTTTTGTTTTGGATCAATATTAATATTTTTCATAATTTATTTGTTTTTGTGCATATTTTTAATTGTTTAAAAATACATTTAAGTTTCCAAAAATAATGAAATTTTTCCTCCAAGGTCCTTTGACCTTTTTTGACCTATGATAAATCTCATGGCCATTTATTTGGGGTTGTGATGAGGTTTTAGGAATTTGACAAACAATATTTAATTTAATGAATCTTTTAACTTTGTTGTTGGGCCTTGGTCAAGGTTGATTTGACTTTGTTGGATTAAAATCATTGGATTTAGGGGATTGATGAAATGTACATTTCATCTCCCAAAATGAATGAATGATTTTAATTTGATAAAAGTCCTCCTTTGACCAATTTGTGTTAATTTCATTTCCCCTCCCTCTTCATCTCAATCCCATTATATCCCTATCCATACCATTGACCTATGATATCTCCATACCCTAAAGCTAGTTGATTGCAAACTCAACATAAGTATGGATGATATTAGGCCCCCACTTTTGCATTTTCTTTTTGGGTGTGGTATGTTTCATGAGCATAGTTTATCATACTATGTCTCTAACATGCATTAACACAAAAAAATTTATTGCCCGTCCTCAAATTGTTGTGACTTCTACATAAGTCTAATTACGATTGCTTAACATTGAGCTAAATGTTTTATACAAAAAGCCATAGCATTCTAGTAAGTGGGATTGTAAGTGTCCCCCCTTTCATGGTATTGTGTGGAAACTTGGCCTTTTTTACTTCCTTTGGAAGATGTATTGGTTCAAAGATACATGCTTGTGAATAGTGGGTTGAGTGTTCTCCAAAGAATGACTTAAAACAAAAAAAAGCAAAAACAATACTAACTTCTAATCAACTAACATCAACTAACATTTATTTTCAAGCCATTTACCCTTATGCACTTTAAATTCAAGTCTTTATTCATTTGCCATTATTCATACCATTTAACTTGTTTACTTTAATGCCATTTTTACTTTGCTCACATGATCCATATTGTGATTGTATATACTTGTTTGTGTATCTTATTCGGTTTTGTGGTCTTTTTGCCTTAATGTATATAATAACAACAAAAACCCTAAAAAAGGATTTGTGTTGACTGGTGGATTTGATCTGAGACATTGGACTTAGAATCAGGCAACACTCCCTATGCAAAAGGACTTCGCCAATGCCAACTTATTATGAAACCCAATGCTTGTCAAGTGAACTTCCATATGATACAAGTGTTGAGATCCATTTTGAGTTCATCTGCTACATGATCTTGATGAAGTTTTTATTTTGAAACTGTGTCTAATGCATTATTCTGAGCCCTTCACGGAGTAGTTCATCTGATACATGGGAGACTATGAAGAAGATCATGAAGTTACTAGCTTGGATGTGGCTATCTTTATTTGATGCCTTGCTCTTCATCTTGCTATTTGTGTATTGATATTGCTTGATTCTAAAGTCCAAGGGAAAACTGGGCTTCTATATGACATTATTGTCTATTGGATTGGATCCCATTGGTCAGATCTTTTCAACTCATAACTTTTAAATTTTTGCTTAGGATTAGTCCCTTCATCTCCTACCACTTCTTTAATTTCAAATCCCACTCTCCTTTTAAAATCTTCTTTGCTTGTGATTTCCAAACTTAAACTTTATTTCACACTAGAAACTTTGGCCTTAAGTCATTGCATTTTCAAACTCTTTACTTAATCAAACTTGTAAATATATCTAATCATATTGACATAAAGTTTCAAAAGCTAAAAAGAACTAACACCCATTCAAACCGTTTTAGGCCTTTTGTGCCTCTTTTAAACTTAAAATTTTGTTAAAAGCAACGCATTCACTTTTAAATTGTTACCACGAACTGCGAGGTTTTGATCCCTCATTTTTATGTTGGTACATAGACACAAGTCCGAAGGTATTGTCAAACACAAAAATATAATTACTGAATTCTTTTCTCATCCCCACGCTCTATTTATTACAAACATCTTTTTATACCAAAATACATGTACGCATAAGAAAGGACTCCCTAGGAGTACTTAGGACACTTTGGGTGCTAACACATTCCCTCTATGTAACCAACCCCCTTACTTGTAATCTCTGTTATTTTATTAGTTTTGATATGAAAACTTCTTATCTTTAGGTTTTGTTCGTACTTTTCCCTTTTCCCTTGGAAACAATAAAAGCCGGTGGCGACTCTGGTTTAATTGACGTTAAGTTTATCCATAGCTTAATAATCATGAATTTACCACTATAGAACCCTACTAGATGATTTCGTCCTTGTTTCTTAAACTATTTTCATCAAAATTAATTATTTAATGTCTCGAAATTTAATTTTCTTCCGATATAATTACAAATTCTAACGTTAAGTGTTTATTAAATTAGTATTTAAAGTTATACTTAATTAAAATTCATGTCAGAACAACTGCAATACACATTGTTGCATCCGCAATGGCAACACCCATAATGACAACCTCATCCGCGATCGTAACCGCAATTTGAAAATATGAAGGTAATCATTTTTTCAAATATCCATAAACCGTTAAAAACCAATCATATCAGGATACACTATGATATATTTTTATAGGTTCATCCACCAAACCATAAAATTTTGTGTTTCTCTTTTAAAACGATAACTTCTAAACTTTCAACGTTGTTAATGATATAATTTCTTTATATTTGAAGTCGTAAAAAATACGAAAAATGAAAGATACATTAAATTTCCTTTTAAAGGTTAATCTTGAAAGCTCACTAACAATTGTTAACAAATTAAACAATATTATAATTAGTCTTCACACTCTTATAATTAGAAAGTGAGAATTAAAATGTAATGTTAAAGTCAAAGACAAATGTAGTAATTTGTTATCCATAAGAGATGAAAAATGATTGTTATTAATACACACAAAAAAGGAACCAAGCAAATAAAAAAGGAAAGTGACATATTTAGAAAATAGTAAGTTTGGCTTTTTAATGGTAATCAAGCTTCGACATTCAACTATATATAATGTTCCTCCTTACTTTGAAATAACACAATCAAAATCATTCAAGAGTAGTAAAAGTATCAAAGAAGATATGATGAAGAGGTTGAGTATTACCATAATTGTTTCGTTCCTATATTTTGTAGCTGACTTTGTTGCAGCTCAACCTGGGGTCCTTGACATATCAAAATTTGGTGGAGCACCAAATGCAGATATTACCGTGGTAATAATTATTCTTGTCGAGTTGAAAATTCAAAAAAAATAATTAATTTCTTATAAATTGTAATTAATTCTTTATTTCATATTCAATAAGGCTTTCACAACTGCTTGGAATGAAGCATGTGCATCAACAACTGCGGCCAAAATTCTGATTCCGGCTGGAACATACAAAATGGGTTTATTAGACGTTAAAGGTCCTTGTAAGGCTCCTATAGAAGTTCAAGTGGATGGCACAATTGAAGCACCTATTAAAAATGATGACCTTAAAGGAGCTGAACAATGGATCAAGTTTGATACTATAGAGTCCTTTACCTTATCAGGAAAAGGAGTTTTTGATGGTCAGGGTGCAGATACATGGAAACATGCTCCAATTGCTTGGAAAGATACTAATTCATCTAAACGTGCAATGGTAAACACAAATAAATAACTATATTCAATAATGAAAAATCTTACTCATATTATACAGTTATAATTAAATTTATTGGTTGAATTCCTTCCAACAGAATATTTATTTTCATGCTCTCACCAACTCATTGGTGACTGGAGTTACATCTAAGGACAGCAAATATTTTCAATTTATGGTTTTGGCGTGTCGCAATATCACATTTAATGCCGTCACAGTTATAGCCCCTGATGAAAGTCCTAATACTGATGGAATCCACATAGGAAGATCAAATGGTGTTACAATTACTAATAGCAACATTGGTACTGGAGATGATTGCATATCATTGGGTGATGGTAGCGAAAAAGTAACTGTCGAAAATGTGAATTGTGGACCTGGACATGGTATTAGTGTTGGAAGCCTTGGAAAGTTAACAACTGAAGAGAATGTAGCAGGTTTAATAGTTAAGAATTGTACTCTAACAAAAACTGAAAATGGTGTGAGGATTAAGACTTGGCCTGATGAACCAGGAAAAATTACTATTACTGATATGCATTTTGAAGATATTACCATGGTTGATGTTATGAACCCTATCATCATTGACCAAGAGTATTGTCCATGGAACCAGTGTTCCAAAAAGGTAATCACTACATCATCTTTAATTATATGTTAATTATAAAATTAGAAGTTATATGACTAATATTACTTCTTGCATGGTTTAGAATCCATCACTAATAAAGATAAGCAAAGTTACATTCAAGAATATTAAGGGCACATCTGGAACAGCAGAAGGAGTGACTATTATTTGCAGTAGTGGTGTACCGTGCGAAGGTGTGGAGTTGAATAATGTTGATCTCACATTCAATGGAGCCCCAGCAAAAGCTAAATGTTCTCATGTCAAACCTTTAGTCACAGGAAAAGCTCCTATTTGTGGAGATTCAGCTTCAGCATCACCTTTAGCGTCACCAGCTTCAGGTGTAACTTCACCTTCAGCTTCACCAACTTCAAATCCAGCATCACCTTCAGCTTCACCAGCTTCAGCTTCAACATCACCTTCAGCTTCACCGGCTTCAGCTTCAGCATCACCTTCAGCTTCACCGGCTTAAGATTCTGATTCAGAGTCAGCTTCACCAGCTTTAGATTGATAATTTTTTTTCTTATAAAGAAAGTAATTTAGGAGATTATAGAAACCATCCCCATAATGCGAGGATATACTAGTATAATCCTGTATGAATACATAACTTGACATGTGTATTAGAGCTATTTTCATGTTTATATGTATTCTTTCTCATATAAAAAATAAATTTCACTTGGTTTGTGTAATAATAAACTTAAATACATTGTTCAAAATACTTGAGATTCATATTTAATAATTTGAAATGTATTGGGATGTAAACAAAAGAGAAGTAGCAAATGATCAAATTCATTTAAATGGTTAGTTGAACCTTAAAAAATGTAAACACTAAACACACCCAAAGGAAATTTACTACAAATTACTACTTCTCAAATAGGACTCAAAGGTCAACCTAATATTAAAACTATAATGATTAGAAGATCCAAGACCATGTTAACAAGTCCACGGATTTAAGAAATTCTTAATTGCATATGCTTCATGCATAACAACCACTAAAATATTATCATTTTGACCCAGGCCATTGACAAAATTAGTGTATGTTTGGTTTGGTGGTCATGGTTAATTACCTTTTCTTATCATTTTGTTGAAAAGATTAGTGTTGTTTCTTTTGGATTGCCTGCTTTAAGAAAAACCACATGGAGTGTTAAAGATGTTTTGGTGAAAAAAGGCACGTGTAGGATCACATGTTTCAACATGTGTGCAACACATGGAATTTGTCTGAAGGCCATGATGGATGTTGTTCTCAGCGTATTTTTGTTGTTTTATTTTAATTATCCTTGTTGTTGTCTTTTAGCCATGCATTTATTAGTTTTGTTTGTACGATTAAATGGACCCAAACAACCCAGTTGGAGATTTCAATTTGAATTCAAACAAATTAAATGTTTTTGGAGGACGTGGTCTCACCTCAGTATCCCATTCGAGAAAAGCCCCGAAGTTGCATTTTTATTTAAGGAGAACTAAATATAACATTTGAAGTGTGCAATTAATTAAGATTTGTGTGTTAGAGTTTACACTTTGAGTCTTCGTTTATATTGTTGTTTGCGCACCACTCTAACGCCTGCATTCATATCTAAAAGCATATAGTTTGTTTGTTAGTTGAGTTGCAACTCAATGTTCAATATTTTGATTTTTATTGTGATCACTAGGGTTAATGATTGAGACAAAGTGATAGGGGTTCTCATATTTAGGGAAAGTCCTAAATAGAAATACACTTGTAGAATTAAGAAGATAAACATCGAACATGGGGATGTTCATGTAAGACACTTTATACTAATTCAATTGAAGAACGAATTTCTTTTCTTGGGTTAGAAGCCCCCAAGACGTAGGTGTTATTTTCACTGAATAGGGTTAACAATCCTTGATATTCTTTTATTTCTTTACGATTCATCATCTTGTTTTACATTTTTTGTCTATTCAGGTATAAGAATTGGACACATTCGTTAAAGCATCTAGTCTAACATCTACCCCTTTAAGAACATAATTTCAATTGGCATCAGAGCAAACACCCTATCTTCTTTGGGTGTGTAACATGGTTCTTATTATGTTCAAGATGGAGAATATCAAAGGAGAGCAGTTCATTATCAACATATTCTTATGGTATGAAGAATCATCCAAAGATCAGTGCTAAAAAAATCATGACGATTCTAACAATACTACGAAAAACATATATGACAACAATAATGAAAGGCATTTATCATGATTGTATGTCCGTGTTAGGTAGCGTGTGATTGTAAGAGTGTTATCACGATCTATTTTTTTGTTGTATTTAACTATAAAGTGTGCTACCTATAATCATAGTTTTATTAAACAAATGTAGTAAAATATTTACAGGTCTTGGGTTCGATACCCAACAACGTCATTTTTGGCGTATATCATTCTGGATAACACTCTTCCTATAAAATAGTTATATTAAAAATCGATTGTAGACTTATTTATCTTTTTTTAAATATATATTTTCTTATTTTACAGAATTCCCAAGTTTTTAAAATGAAGTGCTCTAAATTGTATCAGACAAGAAACATTAACAAACTCATTGGTGAATCATATCAGACCCAAAATTGTATTACATCAAAGTCAAACTTACATTAAGAACCAACAAGTGTATACTACATCAAAACCAAAACAACACAAAACAACCTACAATTCACGTATTATTTCAAATAATAATATCTTGGTGTATTGGTGTCATGACTTTAAACACCTATAATTTCAAATAATAATAATTGTTAGCAAATAACCTTAGAAATTATAACATTCAAAAAATTATGAATACAAAATAAAGAATACATTTTAATTTTTCAACATGGCTTCTTGATGATCATTACGAATAACATGCACATCATTTATATCAACGTCTTCACATAAAGTAGGCACTTGTGTGGCGTTATAAGGAGTTAAAGGAATATCAAACTTTCACCAATACGAGGAATGCATTTTCCTTGGAGAATAATTGACCACCTCCTCTATAAGTTCGAAGGGCCTGTCACATAAAAAACTTGTTTTTTCTGGGTAGCAATGATGACCAGTACAATCATATCGGTTTTCTTGGCATGGTCAACCCTTGTGAACTTAACTAATCAGTTTTTATACCATTATTATTGAGAACCCACATGCATTTACATAAAGGCACTATGAAAATAATATAATCAATCTCCAAAATCTTCTTAATGACACCACATAAAACTTTAGATGCCAGTATAAGATTCTTATCTTTCATACTAGAGAACCACGTAGTTTTAGCTTCAACCATAACCCCAATATTTTCCATTGTGTTACGATCATCTTTTCCATTTGTATAAATGGAAAATTTACTAAAGTGATATCCAATCCAAGTTATCACATTAAACTTTTTCATGTACGACAATCATTTATTTATCTCTGATACACTTTCATCATTAGAAGTCCTTTCATTAAACTAACTTATGATTTTCTTGTTATGCTCTATCAACAACCACTTCTCACTCATTCAGTGATAATTTTTATTTGTGGGTATCTATGTAAGATTATTCAATGCATATAAATATGCTTGAAGAAATACATCATGAACCATTTCCTTAACATTTAAGCATTGAGTACCTCTACCTCCATAATTGCCAGCATGATGAGACTTTGAAATTCCTATAGACTCTGCTTCCAATAAATAGTATTAAAAAAACTCAACATCTTCTTCTATCAGGTACCTTTCAACGACCGAAGCTTATGGTCGGTGATGATTCTTCATATATCCTTTAAATATCTTCATGTATCAACATGCTGGATTCATTCGCCTTAAATAAACTGAACCATAACATCTTATTTTTCTTACCAGATGAACAAGTAAGTGAACCATAATGTCAAAAATGATAGAGGATAATACATCTTCAATTGGAAAAAGATTATTGCAACCCCATCTTCTAATTCATCTAATTTTTTGAAATCCAGATTTCTATTACATATAGTTAGTCTTACATTTTTTGGAAGGGTGCCACAGATAGCCACTAGTAGAAGTTATTGCATCAAGACATGACACTCATGTGATTTTAAGCCAATTAACATGAGTTCCTTCATTGATACAAGTTTCTTGATGTTTGACGAGTAACCTTGGGGAACTTTGATACCGTGCGAACACTCACTTATCTTTTCCTTTTTAGATAGAGCATGCCATGCAGGAGGAAAATAGGTTCTTTTTCCTCTATATTCTTGAGTAAATTGTGTTCATATACTCATCTCAACCATATCTAAACAGGAATTCTTACTATCTTTAGTATTTACTTGAATCTTTAGAAGTGTTTTTATAACACTATCACACATATTTTTCTCCACATGCATCACATTAAGACAATATCTTGTATTGAGGTTAGACCAATGTGGAAGATCGAAGAACACCAATCTTTTTTTCTAAATATTTCTATCAACATGACCTATTTTATTCTTTTTTAAAAACAACAGTAAGGTGTACTTGTCATTGATACACTTCATTTCCCATTAAAGGTTTATGAGCGATTTCACACAGTCGAACTCCATTAAAAGCCTTTCATAATCTACGATAAGGATGATTGGGTTTTAGAAATTTCGGTTGCCCAAGGTAAATGGTCTTTTTTATAAACTCAAGTTAATGAAAACATGTATTATATTCACATGTAGGACACACTTTATGTTGTTTGACACTATATTCAGCCAAATTACCCTATGTAGTGCAATATCCCATATCCTTTAAAATTTTCTATACCTTGTCAGTTGAGTCAAATTCTTAAATGCTATAGTCTTTGTCAGTTAGAACAAATAGAGTTATTATTGAACTCAAATAAGTGTAACTATTATTCAGTTCCATTGACCTTTATAGATTTGTGCAAGAAAGGACATTTTGGTAACATTAATTAATCTCCAATTACTCACTAGAAGAAATATCTGAATTTTAGATATTTTCTCTTCTCTCTATTACCAACTAGATGCCGTTCTTATTAAGAAGAAAAAGATAAGTTGGGAGAAGAAGAAAATAAAGAGAGAAGAGAAAGAGAAATAAGAAGAAGAAACTTTCAGAGAAAAAGAGTAGGAAGGTATGAATAAGATTACAATATTAACACTCATCATCTTCTTGATTCAAGGTGGGTTCCTAGGTAGACATAACTTATGTTTTATGTGTTTTTATTGTGAGCGTGAATTTAGGGTTGATGCATAAATATATTGTGTTTTACTTGCTTGTAGGTGAAAACCCATGATAAATGGTATTGAATTGTGTATCATGATGCTATGTGTTATTTATTGATGCTTGTTTCTCACTCTATTAAGTATTCTTACTGCATCTTTCTTGTAATTCTCTCTAGGCGAGGGAAATGCTCGATAAGAAAGTGTATCAATTCCAATCAGAAGTTGTTTTAAAATTCTCTTTATGCTAGGACATGTCTCTCTATGCAAGACAAACGATTTTAAAGGTAAATGACATTCTAGATCATCTAGCTTGAGCCTTGCTAGGAGCTCGCCTAGACGCCTTGTTCAAATAGGAAGAGGAAAACTAGAGCTTTGGGCTATCTACCTTGCCTGAAGCTCGCTAAGCAAGGGTTTTAATGATTTAAAAAATACTTTGTTTCCCTATTTCCACCATAAAATGGGAAGCGTAGCTCTGATGGATGCTTGGACAGATTGTTCACGAGTGCTTTTGGCAACCAATTACTTAGTTTTGGATAATTACTCGCACGATCAAAATAGAAAATCACAAGGCATTTTTGTGCATATTTTCCAAAAGACAATTCCTCGACCAATGTTATAGGTTATAACAAAGTGTTTAATAAATTAAAAAAAAACTAAAAAGGATGAACAAAGAGCTTGGTGGTTTCAACTGTGTCACTATATAAAATAAATTGGAAACTTAATAAAATTTAGACAAAGTAGCGGAGAAATAAAAGTTACTTCAATTAAATAAAGAAAAATTGCTGAAAATCATACAGTTTCACTACAAACTCCCCTCCTCTCTCTAACTTGGGTAATTTAAGTTCTATAGAGATTTTATAATGATATTACCACATGATTCTTAATGCTAGAATCACTATATATACTAATGTAAAAACAATTGTCTATGACACATATTTCCTTATTGTATGACACATAATCTTCGATGAAGTTTACAATCTACGAGCTGACTCCCTAATGTAAAAACAATTGTCTATGACACCTATTTTCTTATTGTATTCAATATAATCCCTTTACTTTGTTTCAATCATCATGCTTGCTGACTCAAGCTGTCTAATTCAGATGAAAAGCAATCTTAGCCTTTAAAAAAATGCTAAGTCAAAACTCATAGCCAAAATAAGTCAAAACGATAATTACGGTTGATGCTAATCACATCACACATGTCATTGTAAGACAAATTTTTTGACCCTAAGATCCCTCATGGTATTCTCATCATATGCATTAGCATTGGGATCATAACTTGGCATTCTCCTTACCCTTCATGCATTGGGTTTGCATTGGGAGAGATCACCAAGCTCCATTTGATTGTATCATAATTCACTTTTTTTTTCTTTGTTTACTAACCAAAATACAAAAAATATGGCATTGTATAGTTTAACTCTTTTGTAGGTAGTGCACATGCTCACCTTTGATCTATAAAGCTCATACCTAAGGTTTAAGACCCTCATTACAAGGAGCTCAATCAAGAATTGGTCTACTATGGCTCTAAGCATCATATATGAATCCCCAAGATCTTCACATGTCATTTTGATCAAGAAATCATCAAGAGTTTGGAGTTGGTTTTCCTTGGAAACCCTAATTCATCTGGGTATCTTATGTAACTTCTTCAACAAGTTTCTTCAATAATTGATCAAATGTTTCAAGAGAATAGCAAGCTATCAAGTTGGTTCATGGTGGTTGACCAGAGGAAGTCAATTGATCAAAACTGGGGTTCCCTAGACCCTATCTCCTACAATTTTTGTCTTATGAAAATGATTCCAAGAGAAACGTGACTATAAATGACATTCCAAACAACTTTCAGGTTGAGGTCTAGATCTAGTTTTTCTTGGAAAGTCATTTTTTATGGTGAAAGATTATAGGTCATTTTGTCTAAACCCTAATTTGGAGGTCAACTTCCCAAGACCATAACTTGCTCAATTTTTATAAGATGAAAGCCATTAAAGTTGCATAATCAAAGTCAAGGTGTCTACTTCAACTTTTATGTTTGGAGGAAGTGGCAATTCAACTTTTAAATGCATTTCATATAAGGAAACATTATAGGTCATTTTGGGCCAATACCATTGAAATAGTGATTTTCCTCAACTTCTAAAATGCATAACTCCTTCATGCTAAATCCAAATGAGGTCAAATTTGTGACCAATTTGAAGCCCATAGAAAAAGTTAGTCAAGGTGGAAGAAGTGAACATATGACTTGGTACTTAGAAAAGTTTTTGATATGTTTGATTTTCCAAACTTCCACCTCAAAATTTATCATGATCCAAGCTTCAAATGAGAAAGTGTTCAACATGAAAGTTGTTCCATTTGATCTAACCTTTCCAAAAAGTCCAAATTCATCTCATTTGAACAAAGAATGAATGACTTGCACATGGATTAAAGTTGAATGACCATTTGGCATATTTGAACTTCCATTTTCCATACACAAATGCATGGCTTTTTAGCATGACTTCAGCATTGCTTGCACATGATTTTGGACCTGAATGCATCATTAAATGGGCCTATCACATCCCATGCATCCATGCAAAGGGATTTTTCTCTTTTTTTAAAGTTTGACTGGAGTGTGCAAATATCAAGTGCCTTGGCTTTAAATAGAAGCTCTTTCACTCTGAATTGAGGACCCTTACACGCCAGCTTTGAATCACCAACCCTCAACCCTCTTATTCAAAGGATAACCTTTAGGATATTCATGGAAAATCGAGTTTGAATCCCCCACTGTATTGAGATTCAAAAATCTAAGAGTCCTGCTTCTTCTTTGATCCATTTCCACTACATCAAGCATCCAGAGCAAGGCCAGGCACAATTGAGAGCAAGATCGTGTCCATCTGAACCTGCAATGAAGGTGAATTTCTGAATTTTTCATCTCCTCGATTCTCACTCAATTCTCCATAATTCTTGTTGATTTTTTGTTGTTTGAAGTCCTACCAATGTAGGAAATAAGATCGAGTTGCTTTGAGGTCAAATCAAAGCAACTCAGATGATGATCCTCAAAATTCAACTCCCTGTATCTTTCTATAACCTTGGAGTTAGATGAAATTTAGGCCAAATTCGAGCTCCCAAGCATTTTAACTTTAAATTCATGTTCTCCTTTTTCATTTTGGTGATGGTTGAGGGTAGACCAGTCCGGTGAGGTCCACCGGAGAAGAAGACAGGAGCTCTGGCTCCGGCGATGTGTTGGCGTGTCTCCAGAATATAGGATCCATCCATTTTGTTTTAATCTTGAGCATCCAAAATAATTACCACGCGTGTGGGATAGTTGACTGGTGACTTGGTGGAACGCGCACTCTGATCCACTTGATCTTCCACCTCAATTAATGAGGGAGATCAAGTGGTCCACGTTTTTCAGCATTTTCTGATTTTCATTTTATTTGACTTATCTTTATTAATTCATATTAATTTTAAATATTGATCAAAAAAATATGGGACTTTCACCAAAATATTTCAAATAAATTCCTCTTTCATTTTCTGAATTAAATTTTTGTTTTGGATCAATATTAATATTTTTCATAATTTAATTGTTTTTGTGTATATTTTTAATTGTTTAAAAATACATTTAAGTTTCCAAAAATAATGAAATTTTTTCTCCAAGGTCCTTTGACCTTTTTTAACCTATGATAAATCTCATGGCCATTTATTTGGGGTTGTGATGAGGTTTTAGGAATTTGACAAACAATATTTAATTTAATGAATTTTTTAACTTTGTTGTTGGGCCTTGGTCAAGGTTGATTTGACTTTGTTGGATTAAAATCATTGGATTTAGGAGATTGATGAAATGTACATTTCATCTCCCAAAATGAATGAATGATTTTAATTTGATAAAAGTCCTCCTTTGACCAATTTGTGTTAATTTCATTTCCCCTCCCTCTTCATCTCAATCCCATTCTATCCCTATCCATACCATCAACCTATGATATCTCCATACCCTAAAGCTAGTTGATTGCAAAATCAACATAAGTATGGATGATATTAGGGCCCCACTTTTGCATATTCTTTTTGGGTGTGGTATGTTTCACGAGCATAGTTTATCATACTATGTCTCTAACATGCATTAACACCAAAAAAATTATTACCCGTCCTCAAATAGTTGTGACTTCTACATAAGTCTAATTAAGATTGCTTAACATAGAGCTATATTTTTTATACAAAAAGGCATAGCATTCTACTAAGTGGGATTGTAAGTCTCCCCCTTTCATGGTATTTTGTGGAAACTTGGCCTTTTTTACTTCCTTTGGAAGATGTCTTGGTTCAAGGATACATGCTTTTGAATAGTGGGTTGAGTGTTCTCCAAAGAATGACTTAAAACAAAAAAAAGCAAAAGAAATACTAACTTCTAATCAACTAACATCAACTAACATTTAATTTCAAGCCATTTACCCTTATGCACTTTAAATTCAAGTCTTTATTCATTTGCCATTATTCATACCATTTAACTTGTTTACTTTAATGCCATTTTTACTTTGCTCACATGATCCATATTGTGATTGTATATACTTGTTTGTGTATCTTGTTCGATTTTGTGGTCTTTTGGCCTTAATGTACATAATAACAACAAAAACCCTAAAAAAGGATTTGTGTTGACTGGTGGATTTGATCTGAGACATTGGACTTAGAATCAGGCAACACTCCCTATGCAAAAGGACTTCGCCAATGCCAACTTATTATGAAACCCAGTGCTTGTCAAGTGAACTTCCATATGATACAAGTGTTGAGATCCATTTTGAGTTCATCTGCTACATGATCTTGATGAAGTTGTTATTTTGAAACTGTGTCTAATGCATTATTCTGAGCCCTTCACGGAGTAGTTCATCTAATACATGGGAGACTATGAAGAAGATCATGAAGTTGCTAGCTTGGATGTGGCTATCTTTATCTGATGCCTTGCTCTTCATCTTGCTATTTGTGTATTGATATTGCTTGATTCTAAAATCCAAGGGAAAACTGGGTTTCTATATGACATTTTTGTCTATTGGATTTGATCCCATTGGTCAGATCTTTTCAACTCATAACTTTTAAATTTTTGCTTAGGATTAGTCCCTTCATCTCCTCCCACTTCTTTAATTTCAAATCCCACTCTCCTTTTAAAATCTTCTTTGCTTGTGATTTCCAAACTTAAACTTTATTTCACACTAGAAACTTTGGCCTTAAGTCATTGCATTTTCAAACTCTTTACTTAATCAAACTTGTAAATATATCTAATCATATTGACATAAAGTTTCAAAAGCTAAAAAGAACTAACACCCATTCAAACCGTTTTAGGCCTTTTGTGCCTCTTTTAAACTTAAAATTTTGTTAAAAGCAACGCATTCACTTTTAAATTGTTACCACGAACTACGAGGTTTTGATCCCTCATTTTTATGTTGGTACATAGACACAAGTACGAAGGTATTGTCAAACACAAAATTATAATTACTGAATTCTTTTCTCATCCCCACGCTCTATTTATTACAAACATCTTTTTATACCAAAATACATGTACGCATAAGAAAGGACTCCCTAGGAGTACCTAGGACACTTTGGGTGCTAACACCATTTTGTCTTACATCAGACATCTCCTCCAACATCTCAGAACAGAACACCATTCTGTCTTACATCAGACATCTCCTCCAACATCACAGAAAAAAACATCATTCTGTCTTACATCAGACATCTCCTCCAAAATCACAGAACAGAACCTCATAGAACATCATTCTATTCAACATCTTCAGTTGTTATCTGTTTAGCCTAGCTAGCTACATCAGCACTGTAGATCTCCACTTAGCCACTTCTCCCCCTTTTTAGTCAAAATTGACCAAAGGTGACCAATTAGACAAAATAAATGTCAATTAGCCTAGCAGAGAATGTTACAATAGATGTTATAACATTAAAAATGTTAAAACATAATTGTTAGGAGATACAAACCATCATCATACACAGCTGTGACAACTAAAATAATGAGAAATCCATGGAACTCATTAAGAGTCCAAATCTTACATCAAGGCATTAGTAAGGACTTCCACAAAATACAAACATTTCAACAGAAACAAAACATCCAAGCTTCCAAAATAGTCATAACAACATCCAGAACAGCACACATGTCATCATAACATGAGGACCATCACCACAACATAGTCTGAGGAGGTTTGGGCATCTGACTCCTTAGCTTCACCATCTTTCAGATGGAAGGAAATGTTGTCCAAATGCACAACTGCAACCTTAGCTGGAGACTTTCTAACAGTTTGCCTTTTAGCAGGTGAGATGTATGGGACATCGTCTTCGACATCATCTTCAGAATCCGAGCTTTCTCTGGTTTTCCTCTTCTGAACCTCTACTTTACTCCATGATTTAGAAGGACCTACATCAGCAGCCTTCCTACTAGTTCTAGCTGTCAACATCTCAGCCACAGTCTTGCCTTTCCTGGTTTTCATTTTCTTTGCAACACTTGGTTTCAAGTGATGAACCAAGGTGTCATCTTCCTCTTCTGAACTCTCTTCCTCCAAATCAATTACTCTCTCAGCAGTGTCGTGCTTCTTTCTTGGCCATTCTTTGACCTGACCAGCAGTGATTGTCCTACAGACTTCATTGTCTGTGGCTTCTAACTCAACATCTCCTTTTGTTCCTCTCCCTAGGAACTTATTCATTATAATTAAGGAGAACCTTATACACCTTCTTCTTACAAAGACCTTGCAGAATTCTTTGTTATTTTTGTCAGAAATATCCTCTGGGATATTCACCACAAACTCCTCCACTAAACCTTCAAAACATTGGGGTAATGCACTAACTGTTTTCATCAAACCAGCAAACTTGATTAATTCCATAACCTCCTTCACTTCTACAGCCTCCTTCCCTAGCTCCCTTTCTACAACAACTCTCCTCTGTATAACAAATTTTCACTTTAATTGCTATAAATTCTCATGAATACAAATCCCCAATTTCCCTCTTAAACATTCAAACAGATTAGCATTCAAAGCTTTTCTAAATATGTCAGCTACTTGCATTTCAGTAGTAACATGCTTAAGTGCTATGATTTTCTCTTCCACAAGTTCTCTAATAAAGTGATGACAAATATCAATGTGCTTTGTCCTACTGTGTTGAACAGGATTTTCGGAAATAGTTGTAGCACTCAGGTTGTCACAGTACAATGTCCTGACATCTTGTGTGACATTGGGTTTAGTCACCATTAGTTTCAACCAACCCTGTTGAGAACAGCTACTTCCAGCTGCTATGTATTCAGCTTGATATATAGCACAAACACCATTTTCATATTTGAATACTTTCGAATATGTAGGAGCAGGAGTCCTTGCACTCTTCATGCCAATCTTCTTAACATTGTTCTTGGCACATTTGCTTTGAGATAGAAAAATAGACTCTTCTATCTGCTTGACTTGTAGCCCAAGTCCAACAAAGCTCTTCCACACTTCAGACTGCATTTGACGAGCAACATGTTCTACCATCTGATCTGACCTCCTACCAAACCCAATATTATCCACATCTGTTTGAGCCACCATGAGCTTTTCTCCTTGAGGTTTCAGACAATAATCTTTGAAGATTTCAACCACATCAGATTTGTTTTTGGCCCAGATGTATCTGGAGAAATCATCCACCACTACAAACTTCTTTCCACTAAGGCTTTCCACTTGTATGGGTTCCATCAACTTCATATGGAGGAGTTTCAACCCTTTGGAAGTGATGTTAAGTCTGAGTTTCTGGTGTGACATCCTTGTCTGACATTTCCCACAGACTTTCAATTTAGGAGTTTCTCTAGCAGATATAATCAACTTCATCCCTTTCTCCTTGATTGAGGTACATTTTGAGGAGTAACTAATTTGAGAGTTCCACATGTAACAGTTGTCTTTGATTCTGACTCCTTCCATGATTACTTCACTTTCTTTGTTGGTAATTAGACATTCAGTTTTAGTGAAGTTAACATTTAGACCTTGGTCACATAGTTGACTGATGCTTATTAGATTTGCAGTCAAGCCCTTAACCAGTAGGACCTTGGCAAGTTTAGGCACTCCAGGACAATCAAGTTTGCATATCCCCTTGTTTTCACCCTTTGCTCCATCACCAAAGGTTACATAGCTTATGGCATGAGGATGAAGTCCAGATATCAGGTCTTTGTTTCCAGTCATGTGTCTGGAACATCCACTATCAAAATACCATTCTTCTTTGGCTAAGACTCTGAGGGGAATGTGAGCTATTAGACTTGTAACATTAGTGTTAGGAACCCATTGCTTCTTGTTGACAGGCCTGTGTTGTTTGGGTCTGGGTTGATAGTGAGTCTGATGATGAACAGGGTTAGGATAACCATACAACTTATAGCAGAAGGGCTTCAGGTGACCAAATTTCCCACAGTAATGGCATCTCCATCTTTGGTGTTTCCCTTTCTGCTGTCTTCTCTTCTGATGTTGTGAAATATGATGTGACATCACAGGTTTGCTTTTACTATGGCTGCATTTAGGTTTGGCTTGAGGTTTGCAACCAGTGTAACTGCACTCAGGCTTAGATTCATTATACCCAATGCCAGATTTGTCTCCTGTTATTTTTCCAGTTTGGAGAATCTTGTCTAGGGAGTCAGATCCATTGCTTAACATTCTTACATACTTGGTCATCTCTTCTAGTTTAGAATTCAAGAACATAGCTTCAGTTTTTAACTTGGAGATGATTTCCACATGGTTTGCCTTCTTATTCTCCAGCTGTATTGTCTTCTGGCTTTCAACTTGTTGACTTTCATCTATCTTGGCCTTCAGAACCACTGCTTCTGTTTTTAATTTGGAGATGGTTTCCAAGTGTTCTACCTTCTCATTCTCAAGTTGAGTTATTTCCTTCTTCTGGCTTTCAACCTGTTTACACCACTCTACACTTTTGAGACACAACTTTCTGTAGGTAGTGGCCAACTCTTCAAAGGTTACTTCACCATCACTTGAGTCTTCATCAGAATCCCATCTTCCAGTCAAGCCAGTCATAAGATTTGCAGATTCTTCTGTTTCACTTCCATCTGACCAAGTGGCAGCAAGACTCCTCTTCTGTTTCTTGAGGTAGGTCCCACATTCAGTTCTAATGTGTCCATACCCATCACATTCATGGCACTGAACTCCTTTTTCCTCTTTGGACTTTTCATCTGACCTTGTTCTTCTTCCAATATTGTTGGATTTACTGATGTCAGATGCGATGTTCTTGACATTATCCTTAGATCTTTCATCCATCTTTTTCACTAGCTTGTTGAACTGTCTTCCCAACATTGCTACATCATCTGCCAGATCTTCACCAATATCTGGACCACCTTCCTCCTCTTCCTCCTTAGTGTTTGACTTGAATGCTATGCTTTTGGCTTTCTTTTCAGATCCATCACACATTCCCATCTCAAATGTTTGAAGGGATCCAATTAGCTCATCAACTCTCATATTGGAAATGTCTTGAGACTCTTCTATGGCTGTCACTTTCATGGCAAATCTCTTAGGGAGTGACCTGAGTATTTTCCTCACTAATTTTTCATCTGACATCTTCTCACCCAGGGCTCCTGAGGCATTAGCAATTTCAAGGATATTCATATGAAATTCATGAATATTTTCATCTTCTTTCATCCTTAAATTTTCAAACTTGGTAGTGAGCAGCTGCAGTCTAGACATCTTCACTCTAGAGGTGCCTTCATGAGTGGTTTTGAGAATGTCCCAAGCATCTTTAGCCACTTCACAGTTGTTTACCAATCTGAAGATATACTTATCTACACCATTGAATATAGCATTCAGTGCTTTAGAGTTCCCAAGGGCTAAGTCATCCTCCTCCTTGGTCCATTGTTCTTCAGCCTTCTTATCAGCAGTAGCTTCTCCATTCTTGGTAAAAACTGGATGTTCCCAGCCTGTTAACACAGCCTTCCAAGCCTTATTATCCAGAGATTTTATGAAGGCTACCATTCGAGGTTTCCAGTAGTCATAGTTGGATCCATCCAAAATAGGTAGTCTGTGAATATATGCTCCATCTCTCTCCATAGTACCAGAAAGTATCGTCCCTAGATCTCACCTAGAACTAGAGCAGGATGCCTGCTCTGATACCAATTGAAATTCTGGTGTCATATATAAGATGTC
Organism: Lathyrus oleraceus; assembly: GCF_024323335.1. Taxonomy (NCBI): domain Eukaryota; kingdom Viridiplantae; phylum Streptophyta; class Magnoliopsida; order Fabales; family Fabaceae; genus Lathyrus; species Lathyrus oleraceus. The sequence continues at coordinate 47,585,618 of NC_066579.1, read as the reverse complement.
GAAGATAATGTTACGACACTAATATCTGTTAATAAACAATGGATATAAAATACAGAATGGTAAAGCAAATAACACAAGCAATTGTTAACCCAGTTCGGTGCAACTCACCTACGTCTGGGGGTTACCAAGCCAGGAAGGAAATTCACTAAAATAGAATTAGTTCAAAGACTCTCCGTACACTTCAACAAGTTACAGTCTTTCTCCCCTAATCTCTACCCGTGCAATTTCTACCTAAGAACTCTTAGATATGAGAACCCTTTCACTTCCCTTACAATCACACACTAGTGATTTTAAACAACAATCCCTTGTGAAAAGAAAATACTTTTCAATTACACACTCTTGATTTTACTACACAGTTTCAATCAAGAAGACACACTCTTGATCTTGCTTCAAAGCTTTGATCAAGAAGACACACACTTGATCTTGCTTCACAACTTTGATCAAGTAGACACACACTCTTGCTTAACAACTTTAGAGTGACAAATTACACCCACAAATCAGTCCAATTCAATCATCAATGGATGACTTGAATGACCTACAAGTCTCACGACTAAACAGACACAAATCCTAGCTCTCTCTCTATATTTCACTCAGTCTTGTTTGTGTGTTCAAACAGGTTTTCTAAGTCCCTTTTTATAGAAGCTCTCAGGTGGGCTTGGACATCTTGAAAACCCTAAATCTATTTTCCAATCAAATCTTTTTATAACAGCTGTTTAGATCTCCTTGGAAAATAAGTAAATCTGGTTATAATCCATGATTGAATGCGCCAGCTAGCCATATCTTCAATCATCCAAAGATTTCCATTAATTGTGCAATCACAAAACACCATACATTCATACTGAATGTTCTGTGTACAGGATCTCATGACGTCGGGTCTGACATCCTGGAAAAATCCTGCATAATCCAATACTTCCTTTTATAACTTCCAGCAGGTACAGCCATATCAGGTGCCATGACATTGTATATGTCATCTGAAACAATCCTGCATGAACATGTCTTTCATTTAAGCTCCAGCATGTACATCCATATCAGAAGCCTTGTCATTGTTTGTGGCATTCTGAAACAATCCTGCATGCACATGTTCTTGAACTCCAGCAGGTACATAGGATATCTCATGTTAAGACATCACACATGACATCTTGTGAACACTCTTTGTTTTACCAAAATTGCTGCCAACACTTAGAATCAACAAACTCCCCCTTTGGCAAATTTTGGCTAAAATATATATCTGTCCTTTTTGTTCACAAGGTAAACTATCAGCAGTTAAACAACATAACAGTAGTTTAATCAGCAGCAGAAGCAAAATAATTACTAGCTATGGCTACTAGTAATACACACATGCACAAGGGTACTTCTCCTCCCCCTAAATATGTGCAACAACCAGAATTACTAGTTATGGATGCAACTAGTAAGACACACAAAATGCACAAGGGTACTCCTTCTCCCCCTAAATCTGTGCACACACCAAACATCTTCCATGAAAAAAACAGCACCTGTAACCACAACACCTGTAACAATCAGACTGTCATTCTGACATCTGCTTCAACATCAACATTTAGAATTTCCTTCTGACATCTCCTTTAACATGTTAACATTCAGAATTTCCTTCTGACATCTCCTTCAACATGTTAACATTCAGAACCTCCTTCTGACATCTCCTTCAACATCACCTATACAACACAGAGCTTGCACAGACCATCAGACATCTCCTCTAACATCTCAGAACAGAACACCATTCTATCTTACATCAGACATCTCCTCCAACATCTCAGAACAGAACACCATTTTTTCTTACATCAGACATCTCCTCCAACATCTCAGAACAGAACACCATTCTGTCTTACATCAGACATCTCCTCCAACATCATAGAACAAAACATCATTCTGTCTTACATCAGACATCTCCTCCAAAATCATAGAACAGAACATCATAGAACATCATTCTATTCAACATCTTCAGCTGTTATCTGTTTAGCCTAGCTAGCTACACCAGCACTGCAGATCTCCACTTAGACACTTCTCCCCCTTTTTAGTCAAAATTGACCAAAGGTGACCAATTAGACAAAATAAATGTCAATTAGCCTAGCAGAGAATGTTACAACAGATGTTATAACATTAAAAATGTTAAAACATAATTGTTAGGTGATACAAACCATCATCATACACAGCTGTGACAACTGAGATAATGAGAAATCCATGGAACTCATTAAGAGCCCAAATCTTACATCAAGGCATTAATAAGGACTTCCACAAAATACAAACATTTCAACAGAAACAAAACATCCAAGCTTCCAAAACAGTCATAACAGCATCCAGAACAGCACACATGTCATCATAACATGAGGACCATCACCACAACTTAGTCTGAGGAGGTAGCATCTTCTTCACTTTCAGATTCAGAACTGCCACTAGATTGATCTTGAGAATTAGACCTCTCACTTGAGGTATGGGCATCTGACTCCTTGGCTTCACCATCTTTCAGATGGAAGGAAATGTTGTCCAAATGCACAACTGCAACCTTAGCTGGAGACTTTCTAACAGTTTGCCTTTTAGCAGGTGAGATGTCTGGGACATCGTCTTCGACATCATCTTCAGAATCAGAGCTTTCTCTGGTTTTCCTCTTTTGAACCTCTACTTTACTCCATGATTTAGAAGGACCTACAGTAGCAGCCCTTCCTACTAGTTCTAGCTGTCAACATCTCAGCCACAGTCTTGCCTTTCCTGGTTTTCATTTTCTTTGCAACACTTGGTTTCAAGTGATGAACCAAGGTGTCATCTTCCTCTTCTGAACTCTCTTCCTCCAGATCAATTACTCTCTCAGCAGTGTCATGCTTCTTTCTTGGCCATTCTTTGACCTGACCAGCAGTGATTGTCCTACATACTTCATTGTCTGTGGCTTCTAACTCAACATCTCCTTTTGTTCCTCTCCCTAGGAACTTATTCATTATAGTTAAGGAGAACCTTACACACCTTCTTCTTACAAAGACCTTGCAGAATTCTTTGTTATTTTTGTCAGAAATATCCTCTGGGATATTCACCACAAACTCCTCCACTAAACCTTCAAAACATTGGGGTAATGCACTAACTATTTTCATCAAACCAGCAAACTTGATTAATTCCATAACCTCCTTCACTTCTATAGCATCCTTCCCTAGCTCCCTTTCTACAGCAACTCTCCTCTGTATAACAAATTTCCACTTTAATTGCTATAAATTCTCATGAATACAAATCCCCAATTTCCCTCTTAAACATTCAAACAGATTAGCATTCAAAGCTTTTCTAAATATGTCAGCTACTTGCATTTCAGTAGTAACATGCTTCAGTGCTATGATTTTCTCTTCCACAAGTTCTCTAATAAAGTGATGACAAATATCAATGTGCTTTGTCCTACTGTGTTGAACAGGATTTTTGGAAATAGTTGTAGCACTCAGGTTGTCACAGTACACTGTCCTGACATCTTGTGTGACATTGGGTTCAGTCACCATTAGTTTCAACTAACCCTGTTGAGAACAGCTACTTCCAGCTGCTATGTATTCAGCTTGATATATAACATAAACACCATTTTCATATTTGAATACTTTCGAATATGTAGGAGCAGGAGTCCTTGCACTCTTCATGCCAATCTTCTTAACATTGTTCTTGGCACATTTGCTTTGAGATAGAAAAATAGACTCTTCTATCTGCTTGACTTGTAGCCCAAGTCCAACAAAGCTCTTCCCAACTTCAGACTGCATTTGTCGAGCAACATGTTCTACCATCTGATCTGACCTCCTACCAAACCCAATATTATCCACATCTGTTTGAGCCACCATGAGCTTTTCTCCTTGAGGTTTCAGACAACAATATTTGAAGGTTTCAACCACATCAGATTTGTTTTTGGTCCAGATGTATCTGGAGAAATCATCCACCACTACAAACTTCTTTCCACTAAGGCTTTCCACTTGTATGGGTTCCATCAACTTCATATGGAGGAGTTTCAACCCTTTGGAAGTGATGTTAAGTCTGAGTTTCTGGTGTGACATCCTTGTCTGACATTTCCCACAGACTTTCAATTTGGGAGTTTCTCTAGCAGATATAATCAACTTCATCCCTTTCTCCTTGATTGAGGTACATTTTGAGGAGTAACTAATTTGAGAGTTCCACATGTAACAGTTGTCTTTGGTTCTGACTCCTTCCATGATTACTTCACTTTCTTTGTTGGTAATCAGACATTCAGTTTTGGTGAAGTTAACATTTAGACCTTGGTCACATAGTTGACCGATGCTTATTAGATTTGCAGTCAAGCCCTTAACCAGTAGGACCTTGGCAAGTTTAGGCACTCCAGGACAATCAAGCTTGCCTATCCCCTTGATTTCACCCTTTGCTCCATCACCAAAGGTTACATAGCTTATGGCATGAGGATGAAGTCCAGATATCAGGTCTTTGTTTCCAGTCATGTGTCAGGAACATCCACTATCAAAATACCATTATTCTTTGGCTAAGACTCTGAGGGGAATGTGAGCTATTAGACTTGTAACATTAGTCTTAGGAACCCATTGCTTCTTGTTGACAGGCCTGTGCTGTTTGGGTCTGGGTTGATAGTGAGTCTGATGATGAACAGGGCTAGGATAACCATACAGCTTATAGCAGAAGGGCTTCAGGTGACCAAATTTTCCACAGTAATGGCATCTCCATCTTTGGTGTTTCCCTTTCTGCTGTCTTCTCTTATGATGTTGTGACATATGATGTGACATCACAGGTTTGCTTTTACTATGGCTGCATTTAGGTTTGGCTTGAGGTTTGCAACCAGTGTAACTGCACTCAGGCTTAGATTCATTATCCCCAATGTCAGATTCTTACATTGTTTAACATTTTTACACCACTCTACACTTTTGAGACACAACTTTCTGTAGGTAGTGCCAACTCTTCAAAGGTTACTTCACCATCACTTGAGTCTTCATCAGAATCCCATCTTCCAGTCAAGGCAGTCATAAGATTTGCAGATTCTTCTGTTTCACTTCCATCTGACCAAGTGGCAGCAAGACTCCTCTTCTGTTTCTTGAGGTAGGTCCCACATTCAGTTCTAATGTGTCCATACCCATCACATTCATGGCACTGAACTCCTTTTTCCTCTTTGGACTTTTCATCTGACCTTGCTCTTCTTCCAATATTGTTGGATTTACTGATGTCAGATGCGATGTTCTTGACATTAGCCTTAGATCTTTCATCCATCTTTTTCACTAGCTTGTTGAACTGTCTTCCCAGCATTGCTACATCATCTGCCAGATCTTCACCAATATCTGGACCACCTTCCTCCTCTTCCTCCTTAGTGTTTGACTTGAATGCTATGCTTTTGGCTTTCTTTTCAGATCCATCACACATTCCCATCTCAAATGTTTGAAGGGATCCAATTAGCTCATTAACTCTCATATTGGAAATGTCTTGAGACTCTTCTATGGCTGTCACTTTCATGGAAAATCTCTTAGGGAGTGACCTGAGTATTTTCCTCACTAATTTTTCATCTGACATCTTCTCACCCAGGGCTCCTGAGGCATTAGCAATTTCAAGGATATTCATATCAAATTCATGAATATTTTCATCTTCTTTCATCCTTAAATTTTCAAACTTGGTAGTGAGCAGTTGCAGGCTAGACATCTTCACTCTAGAGGTGCCTTCATGAGTGGTTTTGAGAATGTCCCAAGCATCTTTAGCCACTTCACAGTTGTTTACCAATCTGAAGATATACTTATCTACACCATTGAATATAGCATTCAGTGGTTTAGAGTTCCCAAGGGCTAAGTCATCCTCCTCCTTGGTCCATTGTTCTTCAGCCTTCTTATCAGCAGTAACTTCTCCATTCTTGGTAAAAACTGGATGTTCCCAGCCTGTTAACACAGCCTTCCAAGCCTTATTATCCAGAGATTTTATGAAGGCTACCATTCGAGGTTTCCAGTAGTCATAGTTGGATCCATCCAAAATAGGTAGTCTGTGAATATATGCTCCATCTCTCTCCATAGTACCAGAAAGTATCGTCCCTAGATCTCACCCAGAACCAGAGCAGGATGCATACTCTGATACCAATTGAAATTCTGGTATCAGATATAAGATGTCGAAGGTAATGTTACGACACTAATATATGTTAATACACAATGGATAAAAAATACAGAATGGTAAAGCAAATAACACAAGCAATTGTTAACCCAGTTCGGCGCAACTCACCTACGTCTGGGGGCTACCAAGCTAGGAAGGAAATTCACTAAAATAGAATTAGTTCAAAGAGTCTCCGTAAACTTCAACAAGTTACAGTCTTTATCACCTAATCTCTACCCGTGCAATTTCTACCTAAGCAGTCTTAGATATGAGAACCCACTCACTTCCCTTACAATCACACACCAATGATTTTAAACAACAATCCCTTGTGAAAAGAAAATACTTTTCAATTACACACTCTTGATTTTACTTCACAGTTTCAATCAAGAAGACACACTCTTGATCTTGCTTCAAAGCTTTGATCAAGAAGACACACACTTGATCTTGCTTCACAGCTTTGATCAAGTAGACACACACTCTTGCTTAACAGCTTTAGAGTGACAAATTACACCCACAAATCAGTCCAATTCAATCATCAATGGATGACTTGAATGACCTACAAGTCTCACGACTAAACAGACACAAACCCTAGCTCTCTCTCTATATTTCGCTCAGTCTTGGTTGTGTGTTCAAACAGGTTTTCTAAGTCCCTTTTTATAGAAGCTCTCAGCTGGGCTTGGACATCTTGAAAACCCTAAATCTATTTTCCAATCAAATCTTTTTATAACAGCTGTTTAGATCTCCTTGGAAAATAAGTAAATCTGGTTGTAATCCATGATTGAATGCGCCAGCTAGCCATATCTTCAATCATCCAAAGATTGCCATTAATTGTGCAATCACAAAACACCAGACATTCATACTGAATGTTCTGTGTACAGGATATCATGACATCGGGTCTGACATCCTGGAAAAATCCTGCATAATCCAATACTTCCTTTTATAACTTCCAGCAGGTACAACCATATTAGATGCCATGACATTGTATATGTCATCTGAAACAATCCTGCATGAACATGTCTTTCATTTAAGCTCCAGCAGGTACATCCATATCAGAAGCCTTGTCATTGTTTGTGGCATTCTGAAACAATCCTGCATGCACATGTTCTTGAACTCCAGCAGGTACATAGGATATCTCATGTTAAGACATCACACATGACATCTTGTGAACACTCTTTGTTTTACCAAAATTGCTGCCAACACTTAGAATCAACACAAATGATGCAAACTTTAAGTCCATATTGATTGCCTTGAAAATATATACAACTTTGATGTTGAAGGTTTTGTCATTTGGAGCTTGCATCATTGAAACAGAGGGGCTTGAAGTTGGCCTATTTTGGAAATTTTTACATACACATGTTTTGCACCTTGCACTTTATGATCAATTTTCACCAATTTCCCAATTCCAAATGAAGTTTTGTTCAACATAAAAATTGATCCTCATACCAAGAGCTTTCTAAACATTACCCATAAGGCTATGTTTTATTTTTGGAGGTTGCATTTTCAAAGAGGAGAAAGTTTGGTACATGTTTGTTGATGTTAAGCTTGCCATTCCAATCAGAATGGGGCCCTCCATACGCCTGTACAGGCCCATGCATGGAGGCCCTCTTCATTCATGCACATGCATTGCTCATGTATACCTTTGCCAATTTCTATAAATAAGAGTGCATAGCTTCATAATTTGATAACCTGAAGGCGCCTATTATGCTGCAAGAATCCCTCCATAGCCATACTTAAAGGAATTTCCACTTTCTTCTCAAAAATTCAGATCTGAATTTCAACTACATTGGTTGATTTTCAGATTTATAATTCCTTGACCTTGCTTCATCTTCATCATTAGATCATACTGCAAGCATTAGCTGAGGAGAATCGTGCTCTCAAGATCCATATTTCAGAGGTGGATATCCAAACTTATTTTCTTCGAAACACCTTGTTTATAACTTGTTTCTTGCATTTATTGGGTTGGTTGAAGTCCTCTCATTAGTGGCAACAAACTGTGCTTTGAATTTTGCAAATCCATTAACTTTCAGTTGAACACCATATTTTTCAACCTCTGATTTCTCTCTCCATGGAAGTCTAGAGTGAAAATAAATGGTACAGGGGTGATGTACATCACCCCCAGCTTTCCATTGCTGTATAGATCGCCTCATTTGGTGAAGGTTTATTTTCTGCAACTCTCGTCGGAATCTCTAGCCTCGCCGGAGAAGACGGTGGTGTACACCACCGTCTGGTTGCCAGATCAAACCATGGCCGTTGGATTCATTTTCCAGATCTAATCTAGACCTTCCTTTGTTATGACTTATTTAATGGCTGCATGTTTCGCATTAACTTGAATGTATGATGGACGCGCGCTTGAGGGTCGTTTGATGCGCCAACTCAATTAATGAGCCTGATCCAGCGCCTCACCTCTTTCCTTATTTTTTATTTCCATTTTATTTCTTTTATTCCATTTCATTTCAAAAAATCATATCTCATTCATTATTGGTCCGAAAAATGTGAGACCAATTGCGTTATTTCTCTTTTAATTTCTAGTTTCTAAAAATGATTTTTAATATTTTTTATTTTATCATTTGATAGTTTTTATGAATTTTATCTTTCCTGGTTATTTTTAATTCATTTTAAATAGTTTCAATTTCCAAAAAATACAAAAATATTTTCTCAACCTCTTTGAATGATGATGGATCTATGAAAAATATTCTCATCAATTTATTAATTGATTTGAGATTTATTTGAGATTTTAATTCAATTAGTTTATTTTTATGCATTTTTAATTGATTAAAAATAGTTACTGGTTTCTAAAAAATGCTGAAATTATTTGTCAAACTTTGTTTGACCTTGTTGAACTTAGGATGATCCATTTGGACTTTTCAAAGTTGATTTGAAATGGATTTGAAGTTTGACCTTTAATTGTTTATTTTAATTCAAGTATTATTTTAATTTTGAAAAATACCAAAAATATTGTATTTGTTTCTTGACTTCTAAGTTTCATTTTGCTTCTGTTTACCAATGTTTGACCTTGATTCCATCTATCTTTGGTCAATGTATGTTGATTACTAATAACACTGAAATTCACCGTATTTTCGACTCCGATTTCGCATGCATTTTAGTAGTTTTATTGTCATTTTATTGTGTTATTACTATGTTTCTATTTGTTTTAAGGTTTTTACTTTAATCGGAGCCCCGATCGAGAAAAGGAGTGAAAAAGAGCTAAAAACCCTAAAATTCAGCATTTTGTACTTGTTGCTCCCACTGTGGCTAGCGCCATAGGCCCTGCCATGACGTGTCCCAGCTCAACTTCCCTCAACTACCACGTTCCCCACTACTTCCACTAAGGCGCCTCAGATTGGCCTTGTGGCGGGCGCCATGGCCTTGTGGCGGGCGCCACAAGAGGAAAAGTTTTCCCTCCCATTTTCAAGTTGAAGGGCATCCTTGTCATTTCCATCATTTTACTCTCCTATAAATAGAGACTCGAAATCACTTATTCAATCATCCAAACTTAGAGCAAAGGCAAACTTAGAGAAAACTTTGTTTCACTTAGGCATATATTCAGTATTTTAAAGTGGTAATCGCTTCGCATTAGGGTGTTACCACAATTGTGTAATCGAGTTTTGTGATCGAGTCTGTAATCGAGTTTGGAGCACTTTGGAAGGAAGTTAATCCTGCCGCCATTTTCATTTCCGCTTTGCATTTTATTCAACCCTCCGATTGGTGCAGGTTTTTATTACTTCGCCTTTACTTTTTTTATTTCCCGCACTGTCTTTACTTTATTTATTTCCCGCATTGTCTTTACTTTATTTATTTCCCGCATTGTCTTTACTTTATTTATTTCCCGCAGTGTCTTTACTTTATTTATTTCTCGCACTCGCTTTACTTTATTTATTTCTCGCACTCACTTTACTTTTATTTATTTCCCGCACTCTCACTTTACTTTATTTATTTCTCGCACTCACACTTTACTTTTATTTATTTTCCGCACTCGCTTTACTTTTATTTACTTTCCGCACTCGCTTTACTTTTATTTAAATTAATGCACATTTACTTTACCATGTCTAACTAAATCTATAAGGTTAGAATGTGAGGATCGTAATTGAACCGATAATCCATACAATTGTTCGTAGAAACACTTAAGGGCTATTTTAACTTTCAACTTAAGTTTCCCGCACTTCAATTTCCGTTGGGTAAGATCGAAAGCCGTCCAACGTCTATTTAAACTTAATTGTTTTTAACTATTTCAAAAACAGCGAAAGCGCTTTGTTTAGTTCATTAGGAGTCTTAATTTAAGAAGAAAAGAGATTTTAAAACTATTTTCGGACGCGTTTATAAGTTTAGAGTCTGGTTCGTGAGAACCTCTTTTGGTTAAGAAATCCAGGTTAAAATACTTTTCAACTTAGTCAAGATACTATATTTCTTAAAAATAGGTTTACTACTCTAACGCAATGCGCGCCTTTTTATAAGTGACAATAAGAGGGTTTGATTAGGGAGTACAACTCGGTTCTAAATACACGAAAGCGACAGTTCCCGTTAAACTGGTTCTTTTCAAAGTAGGAAACACTTCCCATAAGTAGTTCTATTAGCAAGTACTTGGATTATTAATTGAGTATGTGAATTACATTCGACCCTGTCTTTATTAATTGAACTTTATTCAATACTTTACTTTTCATTGCACACTCTAAAAACACCTAATTCGATTGCCTTTGATAAACACCATAACAATAGATAACGATAGATTGACACTTGGTCTCTGTGGATTCGACAATCTTTTATATTACTCTGACGCGTTCGTATACTTGCGAAAAGCACGCATCAAGTTTTTGGCGCCGTTGCCGGGGACCAATTTCGTCAAATTTCATTTCCCTGTTGTTATATCGTTTAGACTTAGGCTATTTACCACCGGTCAATGCGAAGAACTCGCAGCACCGAAAGTTTAAGCTTAGTATACCCTCTGGCGGAACCTGAACGTTACGCTCGTGCACGTGTATTCTTTCATAGAATTAAGAGAGCTATGGCCGAAGATCAAAACCAAAGACCTCTTAAGGACTTCGCTCAACCATCCAACGAAGAACCTAGTTCTAGTATAGTAAACCCAACCATCCCAGCTAATAATTTTGAACTTAAACCTTCCCTGTTACAACTAGTGCAACAGAGACAATTCGCAAGTCTCGCTACTGAGAACCCAAACCAACATTTAAAAATATTTCTTCAATTTGCAGACACTTTTAAAACCAATGGAGCTTCTCCTGAGGTAATACGTTTAAGATTATTCCCTTTTTCCCTCAGAGATAAAGCCCTATCATGGTTAGATTCCCTTCCACCCAATTCCATTACGACTTGGGATAACCTTAGAAGAGTATTTCTTGCTAGATATTTTCCCCCAAGTAAGACGGCCGTTCTTCGAAACCATATAACTAGATTTACCCAAAACCAAAGAGAATCGATGTTCTAAGCTTGGGAGAGATATAAAGAGTTCTTACGAGTATGCCCACATCATGGTTTAGAAAATTGGTTAATCATTCAAACCTTCTATAATGGACTTCACTATAACACCAAGATGACCATCGACGCTGCCGCAGGCGGTGCTCTGATGAACAAACCTTATCCTGAAGCTAGTGCCCTCATCGAAGATATGGCTCAAAACCATCAATCATGGGGAGTCAAACGAGCGACAGTTGAGAAGAAGGAAGCCTAAGGAGGAGTGCATGAACTAAGCTCTATAGACATGATGCAAGCTAAAATGGACGTGTTAGCCCTTAAGGTCGAGCATATGTGCATAAACCCGAATACTATAGCCGCAATTTTGTTGGATTGTGAGATATGTGGAACCAAAGGACACCAATCTGCATAATGCAGTCTATTAAACGAAACCCACTCTGAGCAAGTGAACTACACCCAAGGGAACCCATATTCGAATACATATAACCCTGGATGGAGGAATCACCCGAACTTCTCCTATAGAAACAATAACCCAATCCAAAATAATGCACCTCCAAGACCTAGTTATCAAGCCCCAAGATCAAATTAACCTATGCAACCTGTGCCACCAAAGCCGAGCCTTGAGAAAATTATGGAAAATTTTATCACCGCTCAAACCCAACAAAATAAAGAGTTCATGAACCAAAACATTCATGTTAATGAACTGATTACCCAGTTAGGAACCAAGGTTGACCAAATAGTTACTCATACCAAGATGCTTGAAACCCAGATCTCTCAGGTAGCTTTAAACCAAGCCCCTCAGACCACACCTGGAGGACAGTTCCCTGGACAACCTCAACAAAATCCGAGAGGACAAGCCAATGCCATTACCCTACGAAGTGGGAACGCTTATGATGAGCCCTCTCAGGTAGCTTTATCCAAGGGTATTTTGCCTTCAATAAGGACTTAACTCACTAATCTTGAAAGATTACAACATTTGATCGTCTAAGAGGATAAAGATCTCTTAGACCTCTCATGTTTACAGACTTCACAAGTCACTTAAGGAGAATTCAGCAAGTAAGTAAAACTGCAGTAGTGCTTAGTCCTTCTAGGTAGGCAGAAATTACACAATATAAGAACAAAAGAAATGTTCACACTTGATAGAAGCAACTCGTGTGAAAGGAGAATGCGTAAGAGATATGAGATTAGTTTCAGTATTCTCGTGTGTTTCATTATTTTCTTTGTGAAGAGATCCATCCTATATATAGGGGTTGATGGAGAGACTATTGGATGAAAGGATCTTTAGTAATGATGGATAATGAATGTCATTAATCTTTGTGTCCTTTCCATAACAATTTGGGGTGCTTTAAATTTCTTCCAAAATTAGATTCTTGCCATAAATAGAATACTTCATAGCTAAGTCTTTAGTGATCATTTCTGAATCAGAGTCTTCATGAAATCAGAGTTTCTGTTCAGCATGTACATCTTCAGATAGTTGCTTACAGCAGACTAACTTCAGAGGTTCTTGATGTCTTCCTGATTGATTACGTCAGAGTGTAAAAGCTTCAGATCCTAGAGTGTGTTCTTCCGCTTCAAAGTGTCTAATATCTCTTTCTTCGTTGAACTTTGTACACTTCCTTTGTTCATAGTCAGAGCTTCTGCTTGAGTACCTTCTAAGTGGTCATTCTGAACTTGTGTCTATATCTGATATATGTCTATCTGACTTCTTTTTTATTAGAGTCCAACATACTTAGATAAATTTTTTTAAGGTACCATTTTGTTTCATCCTTTGTTATCATCAAAATCTTAGAGATGAATTGTAGATACTGAATTTTGTTGTTACAGTTTTAACTAAGTCTCGTTTTAGTGTCATATCCTCTTTGTTAAACTTTGCAGGTCGAGAACTCCAAGCTAACACATATGCATTGGAAAACTAGTATAATACTCCACCTTTTTGGTAAAGAGAAACCATGCTTATGTTCCAAATATCAATTGAATAATGGTAATGAACTTTATGTGTGTATCATGAATTATGTGATGATGTGTATGAATCGAATGATTAATGTATAAACCAAGTTCCTTGATGATGAGTGAGAGTAAACCTAAAGTTATATCTATGTGAATGGAATTAGAAAGATGACTTAGGTTATGGTAAATAACTTAGGTTGTGATACTCGAATGCAATAAGCTCCTCTGTGTGCATCCGTGAGCGAGTAGTCTCTAGAGAAGAGTTATTCCATCTACGAGAATGCCCAAGACATTGATGGAGAACAATACCAAAGTTGCGATTCAAATAGCTTTAATGAAAATACTTTGTAATATATTCTAATTCGGATAGAACCACATGGTAGTTATGATATCAACCATTGGTGATTCTGATATGATTACATGGTGTTTGATGAGTGTCGCATCTCGAAAAATACGATTCCTTGCGATGGTCGCGGAAAAAATTAGTTCGAACCGAGTCACCACCGAACTTTATATATTCCAAAGAAGGAATAGGAAAATATCGATAAAAAATTTCCAAAATAGGATAATGGTCATCGTAACCATATTCGGGTTCGGGAGTCGATTACGCATGGGGAAGGTATTAGCACCCCTCACGTCCGTTGTACTCAACGGGAACCTTTTAGTTTGATTTGCGGTTTGATTGTTAGCTTATGTTGTTTGTTTTCTTCGAATGATAAAAGTATTGAAAAGAGGTGGATGGAAACCTCAGATGGGGGAAAAGGGAGGTTTTTTATTAGTATGCTCGCCAAGATCTCGCAATCTCGTGCCTACGTATCCTTATAGTGCAATAACGAAGTCAGAGTATTCGTAGTTCGGGGAACTACAATTTTGTTGGTGTTTTTTATGAACGACTATTTCGATCGCGTTCTAAAGGCTAAACATTGGCTTGTCTATTCTCGGAGGAGGCTTAAGCACTAGTTTGTTGTGTGCGCTAAAAAGGATTCAACAGTGTTCTTTTCGAAAAGAGTTAAAATCATTGAGCAATATGGTGCACACCAATCATTCAACCTTTCGAGAAATAGCAAGGCGAGCGCCTTCTACTCCTTTTTCAGTTTAATTCATTATTGAAAATTTGTTTGCGAAAATAGAATATGCGCGGTAATGAAGCAGGCGCCTCCTATTTGCTTATTCGAGGAACAATGAGGCGTGTGCCACCCATTCCTTTATCCAAATTCATTTAGTGTATGTTAATCGGTGGTTGATAATTTGAGCAATGTGGCAAGCGCCAATCATTCAATTATTCAAGAGGTGGTGAGGCGAATACCTCCCATTCTTTTTTATCCGAAGTTTAAATTATTAAAATAAAGTCTTTTAGAAATTATAAGTGGTTTGCAAAAATAATTTGAATTTGTATGATTAAGGTTTTAATTAGATGACGAGAATCTGAGTAATATGGTGAACGCCAATTATTCGAAGACCCGAGAGATAGTGAAGCGGATGCTTACCATACCCTTTTTCATCCAAAGTTTATAAATTAAAATGTTTAAAAAATATTATATTAATTTAGAAAAATGATTTGATTTTTGTACGATTAATGTCTTAATTAGACGACGAGAATTCAAGCAATATGGTGAACGCCAATTATTCGAATGCTCGAGAGATAGTGAAGCAGGCGCATACTACACTCCTTTTCATCCAAAATTTAAATTATAGAAGTAAAGTCTTTAGAGATTATATTTGATTCGGAAAATGATTTGAATTTGTACGATTAAATCTTTAATTGGGTGACAAGAATTCGAGCAATGTGGTGTGCGCCAATCATTCGAATTCTCAAGAGATAATGAAGCGGACGCTTCTTATGCTCCTTTTCATTTCTAACTTAGAATTAAGAGCTTTTAGGCAGTATTAGTAAAGAAACGTTTGGTTTTGAACTTGTGAAGATTTAGTCGGAAAAAAAGTTTGGTCAAGATTAATTAGCTAATTAATTGAAGATGAAATTATTTAATCATGTTTTCTCAAGTATATTTCTGGATTAGAACCTCCAAATGTCCTACTCTCTTTTGGTCCTCTGCCGACAATTTTAATTGGATTTTCTTTGATTATGGATGTAATTTGGTTTTCGTGCTATCCGGTCATTTGGATCTTGTGTTGAGAATGTAACTTTAAGGATTGTATATTTCTTTCTTGTAATGTTATTGATTTTCGTGTCTGTCTTGAACTCTAACTTGGTATTTTGCATTTGTTGAACTCCTTCATAAATAGTCGGTTAAGACGCAACTGGCTCTTGGATTTGCAGTTCACGGCGTGCTTCTAAAGGGTAGCCTGTGGTTGCTATGTCGTAAGTTCTGGTTCTGCAGCCGGCACATGTTGCCATTTAAATAGATTGTTTGATTGTAGTTGCTGCTAACTTGTATTGTGGTTTTGCAGCAGGTTTTGGTTTGCAGCGTCATTGGTGACATGGGGTGATGCAAGGAAGAATCCTCGACAAGGCTAGTAGCGGTGTTTGACCCTAAACAAAATGACAGAGATCTTTTACGTCAACTGAGGAGGTTTCAATTTTGTTCATCGTCTTTAGTACTAAATTGAATAGCATCTTCCGTCTAGGCTCAAAAGCGAACAAAACCCAAACTACCTGATAAATTCGATCTTCTAGTAGCTAAAAACATGATAGAATTCATTGTAGGCTTTCTTTTTTGCGAAATCATAACGATTTTTCCATGCTGCGAGTGCTTAGCATTTAGCTTCCTCTAGAAAGCAAAACCGAATTAGCTATACTCTCAGCTTGTCGTGTGATTCTAGTACTATTTTGCTCTTCGCCATTAATCTTTTTTTTCGTTTTGTATGCAAAATGAATAACTTGGAATGTTTGTGAGTCGACAGTTTGTTGCATATGGCATCAAGCGCAACATTTTGGCACGGTTGGGTTTTGACATGGTCAAGAACCGCATCCGGACTTAGACGCTGTGTCAAATACCTCATGAATGCTTAGAGGGTTTTAGATTTTAGCTTGATTTTGAATTACCGCACATTGTACCCTCTTGAAACTGACTATTATGAATTTATGCTAGCGGATCTGTTTTGGATAGTTACTTTTTTATTTTTAATGCAACTTATTTTCCATTTGAGCTCTACTTCTGTGGCAGCATTGCTCGGTTTTGGATGCGAACCTTGTATTTATTGGCTTATGCAGCTTATAGTCGTTTTCGTTTAGCGCATTTGATTCATTTTGCTGTCGATGTTGTTTCTCTGTTATGCATTAGGTCATTCCCATTCACCAAGTCTATTTCCTCTTGCAGCTTTTTCTTTTCGATGGTATTTTCTTTTTGTCTTATTTGAGTGCAACCTTGGATCACATGGGTTACACTATGATTCCCACTTGCAGTAAAGGACAATTGACTTTACTTGTTATTTCCAAAAACAAACTAATAGTTGTACCTGGGAATTGGTTTTTATGATGATAACTAAGGCAATTTTACCGAGATAACCCACTTTTTCGAAGAAATTCCCAAAATAACCCACTTTTCAGGAAAAATCCCAATCTACCCCACTTTTAGGAGGAGGCTCCAATTGGATTGGCGACCCCTCTTAAAAATTACAAGGAGGCGCCAATCCAATTGACGACTCCCTTAAAAAAGGCTCAAATGAAAAAACCTCCAACGTGAAGGTTGTAGATCTTTTCAAGACAATGAATTTGGATATAAATTTTGCATCATTTGGATTTTTTATGAGAAAGTTATGGGCAGTTGAAGTTGGACTTCTGAGTTTTTCAACTGTAATCTGACCTAAAATGTCTTGCATTATTTCATGTGTTTCTTTTAGAGTTATGAAATTTTGTCCAACATAACAACTGAAGTAGACATCTTAAATTTTCCAATTCAATTGGTCCCACCTCAAAATAATTAAAAATGAGTGAGTTAGGTCCCTGCAAAGTTGACCCAAAATTAGGGTTTCTGTCAAAATGACCTATAATGTTTTGAAATGAATGATGAGCTTCCAAGTTTCAAATGGATTTTTGATGAACGTGAAAGTTGTTCATATGGCGACTCTTCTTAAAACTTGAATGGAGGCGCCAATTGGATTTGCTAGGGCAGATGCCCTAGCCAATCCAATTGGCGCCTATGTGTAGGTTTTAAGAGGAGTCGCCAACTCAATTGGCGAGTCCCTCATAAAATGCCTTTTTTGTCTTATAAATAGATGCGTTGTGTGACCTATTGTTCCACAACTCATATAATCATTTGGCTATCATGTTTGGTGTTCGTCGTCGATACGGTAAGGTGATTTATGCGAGAGACAAACCTCAATTGGTGATGCTGTTTTGGAACATCACCACGTTAGATCAACTGAAGAGGGAGCTGGTTCGATGGTTAGACGAGAAAATACCAGAAGGGGAAAAAATCAGAAGTATTGAGAGACTTGACATTATCTTTGGTTGGGTGCGAATGAAGACTGATAAGGATGCTAGGGAAATGATGTTCGGTCGAGACGACATTAATTTGATTGTTGTAATCAGTTAGAATTATTTATGTTTTCAGATGTTTTGTACTGATGTTGGTTATGAAACTCGTTGTAACAAGAACTTAATGATATATAATTATTGATTGTTACAGAAATACAATGTTATCAAAAGCTTAAGATCTAGATAAAATGTTAAAAAAAGCTTAAGATCTAAATAAAATGTTACAAAAATCTTAAGATCTAGATGATGCTCCTTGATTGGGACAGTTGTTTTTGTTGTGTCCTGGTTGACGACAGATACTACATAATCTTATCATTTTATCTGTGGAATCCATCTCTGTTCTGATACGTGTGCTGTTTGGCCTTCCTTTATTCTTTCTACGCATTTGTTCATTATGCCAAACAATATCTCCTCCATATGGAGGCCAGTAATCCTCCATTGGTAGTACTGAAAAGCTTTGACTATATACATTCATGATGGTGCTGGCCTTGTACACATCAGATAAATGGGTGTAAGCGTCTTGACGAGTATAAGCGCATGCTGCAATGACACGGGAGCAAGGTATGCGAAAGGCCTGAAATTTTCCACAATCGCACCAACTTCTGTGTAGTCTAACAGCGTAGGCTAAATTTGGTCTCCCCTCGTTGTTGCCCATTGTTTCCTGGACGCTGAAATTTTGTCTATGACGGTCAAACACTGTTACAGCGTGTGTCGTAGCTTTGACGCTCTCCTCTTTCATGACCTTCATGCAACACTCACTGAATACTTGTCCGGATATTAACACTGCACTCCATCTTTCACCTCTGGTTGCGAACATAGAAGCCAACCTATAATAGGTTGATCTTACCAAGGCGGTTATTGGCAGATTTCGAATCCCTTTGAAAACCCCGTTCATGCATTCCACAATGTTTGTTGTCATGTGGCCCCATCGACAACCACCGTCAAATGCTCTTGTCCACTGCTCTACTGGGATGTTATTTATCCATCTCCCCGCGTCTTCATTAGACAGTCGAATCTCATCACGATAATATTGAAATGACGGTTGAGTTAAAGCATACCCAACATTCACCACCTTCTTGCGAAGATTCTTATCTTTTATAGCACGCATGAAGTTTTGTGCAATGTGTCTGATACAGTAGACATGTGTAGAAGGAGGATCATGCCATCCGTTGTCATGGTTGTTGTAGGCACTTTCAATGGCAGCATGTCTATCTGAAATCAAACATAGATTGGCTTGTGGAGCGACATGCGTTCTGAGATGTCGAAGAAAGAAACCCCATCCACCAGCCGTTTCACCTTCAACAAGAGCAAAGGCAATGGGAAATACATTGTTGTTACCGTCTTGTGCAACTGCCATGAGCAAAGTACCCTTGTATTTTCCGTATAACCAGGTGCCATCAATTTGCAGGAGAGGTTTGCAGAAAGCGAAACCTTTGATGCACGGGTCAAATGCCCAAAAGAGACGGTGAAATATTCTATTACCTGTAGCGCAGGTTCCGTCTGGCATCATTGCTGGCACTGTCTCCAGAATTGCCACAGTTCCTGGGACATAAGTTTTTAGTGCCCATAAAAACCGTGGTAATTCCTTGAATGAATCCTCCCAGTTGCCGAAAACCTGTTCAACAGCCTTTGTCCTTGCAATCCATGCTTTCTTGTAAGATGGAGTATAATTATATGTTGTTCGGATATGGGATATAATTATACTCACCTTCATTGATGGGTCTTTATTTACCAATGGCAGAATGTCTTGACATATCAAAGTTGTGCTCAGTTTACGGTGATCTTGTTCAACGTTAGTTGGAACGCAACTGTGTGGTGGGTCTATTGAAGCGATCTCCCAAGAGTCATTTTTCTTCTTGTAAGATGCAGCCAAACGAAACTTACAAAGCATGTTACGACATTCGATAACATACCTTCTAGAATCAGTGCGTTTCACTGTAAAGTCAGCAAAGTTGTTCATGTGGAATTTTTTGATTGCCAAGACACATTCTTCTTTGGTAAGAAACATGTCTCCCACCTTTAATTCGCCTACTGGTCTCGGATACGGATTATAGAAGACACTGTCGGACGTTTCATCGTCGTGAAGATCCATATTTGTCATATGTTGAGGAGGATTGTAGGCATGACTAGGAGGTATTGGTGGTGGTTGAGCCTCATCTTCATCGTCGTTGTTCAGGATGTGATCAACCTGTATCTCGGTCTCCTCTTCTTCTTCATCAACAACGTCGACTTCTACTTCTGCTTCTGGGTTGAGTTCATCTGACCATTGTGCATCATCTGCAGCATCTTCACCAGCTGCATCCTGATCGGTTAGTTGAGACTGTTGAGACGGTATACATGGTTGTAGAGTAATGTAAAACTCGATACAATCCATGCCTGAATGTTCATGACTAAGAAACATGTTTTGAACATCTTCATCGTCTCGTATCTTAAGGGGGAAAAACTTGCATTGACCATTCTAAAAAAATATAGGATTTTGATATGTCATCTTTGACACAATACCTGATCCTATAAAGGATTGTATTCTTTTTTTCAAATGCAAAAAGGTTGCATTTCTCTTCATCGTGACTCTAATGGTATCAGTGTTTCTAAAACAAAAACCATGAAGCTCAGACTCAAAAGTTTCACCGTTGCAGTGAACGTTGACACTGTATAATGATGAAGATGACATTTTGGAGATGAAAACTATTTTGCAAGTGCAGATGAATGTGAGTGAAGTGTCTTGGATGTTGATAGTAAGACACTTAAATAGATGGTATCAGTCTCTCACATGCTAGCTAGTTTTGAGATGATGTGTTGGACATTGAAGCTACTCTGAGATAATGTGTCAAGCATGCAAGTCAGTTCTGAGATGAGGTGTCTGTCATGCAAGACAGTGTGAGTTGATGTGTCAAGCATGCTAGCTAGTCATGAGTTGATGTGTCTGTCATGCAAGACAGTGTGAGTTGATGTGTCAATCATGCTAGCTAGTCAAGACAGAAGTGAGTCTTCAGCATGCAGGATACTAGAGAGCCACGTGACTGAGATGATGTGTCAATCTGCAAGACAGTGTGAGTTGATGTGTCAACCAGGCAAGCTATCAAGAAGTGACTCTTCAGTATGCAGGAGACAAGATAGCCATGTGTCGGACATGTAAGACAGTTCTGAGATGATGTGTCAGTCAGGCAAGACAGTGTGAGTTGATGTGTCAGACAGGCAACCTATCAAGAAGTGAGTCTTCGGCATGCAGGATACTAGAGAGCCACGTGTCTGAGATGATGTGTCAGTCAGGCAAGACAGTCTGAGTTGATGTGTCAGACAGGCAAGCTATCAAGAAGTTAGTCATCAGCATGCAGGAGACAAGACAACCACGTGTCGGACACCTAAGATGGTCAGACATGATGTGTCAACCAAGAAAGGCATCAAGAAGTTAGTCATCAGCATGTAGGAGACAAGACAGACACGTGTCGGACACCTAAGATGGTCAGAGATGATGTGTCAATCATGCAAGCCATCCATAAGTAAGTTGTTCACCATGCAGGAGACAACAGTGCCACGTGTCAGACATGCAGAAGGTGGCGCCAATTGGTTTGGCGCCTACACTTAAGGCTTGCACATGGTCGCCAATTTGAATGGCGCCCCCATGGAGTCAGTCCTCGAAACCAAGCATTCAGAACTAGCCTTGCATGCATGTACCCTATGGTGTCGCCAATTTGAATGGCGCCCCCTCTTTATTATTGTACATGGTCGCCAAATGAGGTGGAGACACCATGCAAACACAATTTTTTATGCTCTCCTCCATTTGCCTATAAATTCATCCACTCCTTCAACAATTCTTCCACACCAACATTCTCACTACTTCATCTACATTACTTCTTTTACAATTTCATCTTCAACAAAATCTTCCAATTTCATCTACACCAACTCCCCAACAATATGTCTTTACTCACAATGGGCGAAGCACACAGAGGAACAGTTGCAAACATCGCAACATACGTAAGTTTTTTCTTATACTAATTTTTTATGTTTCATCTCCACCAACCCTATTTTATTTTGAAATACCAACTTAGTCAAGTGTTACATTATTTCTATTATAGGATGTATCAAGGTTTCGAACTCGAGTCCACGAATTTGTCCCAATGGACCCGATGATTCAACCTTATGTTGAACTCGCCGGTTTTGGTCACATTAGCAAGATTATGTCTTGGTCTATAGATAACAAGTTCATTCTAGCCTTATGCGAAAGATGGAGGCCAGAGACACACACATTTTGGTTTCCAACCGGTGAGTGTACCGTGACGTTAGAAGACGTCTACATGCTTTTAGGACTACGAATTGAAGGAAAAGTTGTTAATGGTAAGACCAACTATGCAAATTCAATTTGCATGGAGCTTTTAAACACTGATTTGTTAGATGATAATGCTAGAGGTCAAGGTATACTACTCTCACGCCTAAAGTCATATTATAATAGTTTATATTTAGATGAGAATTCTATCGAAGATGCTCGAATAATCAAAACTAGGTGTTACATTATGTTGTTACTAGGATCCTTTTTATTTCCCGAAGGTAGTGGTTCTAGCATGCATATTATGTACTTACCTTTACTTAGACATATAGATAGAATAGGTAGTTATAGTTGGGGATCTGCATGTCTAGCCTATCTCTATAGTTCGTTGTGCAAAAACTCCCACAAAGACACTTCTACATTTTCTGGATGTGCTGTTTTGCTACAAGCATGGGGATGGTCAAGACTACCGTCTCTAGCACCGGTCAATAACAACCCCTTCACTTTTCCATATGCAAAAAAGTAAGTTGTTTAAATTGCTATATCTTTACTTCCTTCCTTACAGTTTAGTACCCATAACTAATTTATTTTAACTTTTTGGTGTAGATGGTCGGCACGTGGTATGAATTACAGCAGATGTCCGAGACACTGTATTACTCAGTATCGCAACCTGTTGGATCACCTTCGACCGACAGACGTAAGCAAAATAACTTCATTAATTCTATTGTCTTTTTCTACATTCATTTAAATCCTATTGTCTTTAACATTTCAGTTCATTTGGCGTTCATACCTTAATATGGATCATGAGCATCAGATCAACCCTGAAGACGCAGCCGTATGGACAACATGCACACCGATAATACGGTTCACAACAGTGGAGATGCACAACACCGATCGTGTGAAGCTGCAGTTCGGTATGGTCTAGAATATCCCAGACCCCCCAGCTAGCCTAGGAGAATGGCATATGCGTAAAGTGAACGACCAATGGAACTACAACCCTTGGCAAACCTTCGCAAGATCAGAGTGTCGCAAGTGGAAGCACCGTCATGACCATGTCTTAACTGACGCAGTCATGCCAAATGAGGTAAAACCAAGTCGTACTTATATGGCTTGGTATAGATCGGTTGGATTTCAATTCATCGCCGATGATATGTACCTCTACGACCCACGCCAGACAAGTTACACACAAGAAGGATCAACATCTAACCCCCAACAACATTCTCAACTCGGTTACTCACAACCACCTATCCGTCAAACTTTCCGTTCCACAAACACACAAACATACAACCAAAACATGCCATTCACCCAACCCCAATACCAAGAACATCCCCCATACTACCACCAACAAATGGACCATCAACCTTCGACCGAACATCGCTTCGCACCCACACCTTCACCCTACCAAAGTCGCCTTAGCCAAAACACTAACCGCCCCTCCTCCTACCGTAGCCAAGAACCCCAAACATCACAATACCAAAACATCCCACAACCATACCCTTTCCAAACACCCCAACAACCTTTCCAACCGTTCCTAGACCCATCATTCACACCCATGTCTCCCTTCAACCGTCCCGGTCGCCCATCCATGAGTTAACCACAACCCAACTTCTCTGGCATGGGTCATGAGCTCAGCTACGCCGGTACACCATCATTGAATACTGAAGACTATGCTGAATTGGCTGAATACCTCAACGGATCTTCTCCTGTAGGAGGTAATGACGCTCCTGGACCATCAGATGAACAAACACCGGTGCAGAATCGTCAACGTGGGTTAGGGCCAAGGGTTAGGATAGCTAGGGGATGTGGGACCGGAGGTCGGTTAGGTGATCCCGGTCATCACCATTAGGATTCTTTGTGTAAAATCCAAATTTTATTAATATCAATTCATATTATGTCAAATTTATCTTTGTGTAAACTCCAAACATTTAGTTTCTTTGTCTAAACTCCATTTTGGCAAAATTCACATATACATGTTTTGACTGAAACTCCATTGAGATGTCTACTTAAAATAAACACATATCATAATACAAAACATTATAGGTCAGAAACCC
Organism: Lathyrus oleraceus; assembly: GCF_024323335.1. NCBI lineage: Eukaryota > Viridiplantae > Streptophyta > Magnoliopsida > Fabales > Fabaceae > Lathyrus > Lathyrus oleraceus. Next base: position 47,561,422 of record NC_066579.1, on the reverse strand, counting down.
TAATTCAAGGGCTTGTTATTGTTATGTTGAAGGGCTTGAATTTGGTCCCTTTTGGCAAAATTCACATACACATGTTTTGACAGAAACCCTAATTTTGGGTCAAGTTCGCAAGGACCTAACTCACTCACTTTTAATTATTTTGAGGTGGGACCAAGTGCATTGGAAAATTTAAGATGTCTACTTCACTTGTTATGTTGGACAAAAATTCATAACTCTAACACAAACACATGCAATAATACAAAACATTATAGGTCAGATAACAGTTAAAATGTCAAAGAGTCCAAGTTCAGGTGCCCATACCTTTCTCATAAAAATTGCAAATGATGCAAAACTTTAGTCCAAATTCATTATCTTGAAAAGATCTACAACTTTTATGTTTAAGGTTTTGTCATTTGAGGCTTTTATCATTCAAACAGAAGGGCTTGAAGTTGGTCCCTTTTGGCAAAATTCACATACACTTGTTTTGACATAAACCCTAATTTTGGGTCAAGTTCGCAAAGACCTAACTCACTCATTTTTAATTATTTTGAACTGGGACCAAGTGCATTGGAAAATTTAAGATGTCTACTTCAAATGTTATGTTGAACAAAAATTCATATTCCTAAAGGAAACACATGCAATAATACAAAACATTATAGGTCAGATAACAGTTCAAAAACTCAAAAGTCCAACTTCAACTGCCCATAACTTTCTCCTAAAAAATCCAAATGATGCAAAATTTATATCCAAATTCATTGTCTTGAAAAGATCTACAACTTTCATGTTGGAGGTTTTTTCATTTGAGGCTTTTTTAAGGGAGGCGCCAATTGAATTGGCGCCTCCTCTTAAAAATAACACATAGGCGCCAATTGGATTGGCTAGGGCAGGTGCCCTAGCCAATCCAATTGGCGCCTCCTTGCAATTTTTAAGAGGGGTCGCCAATTCAATTGGCGCCTCCTCCTAAAAGTGGGGTATTTTGGGAATTTTGCTGAAAAGTGGGGTATTTTGGGAATTTCTTCGAAAAAGTGGGTTATCTTGGTAAAAAAACCTGATAACTAATGGGAGGTAGTCGTGTGGGCCATGAATTTAATGGTTTATGAAAAAAAGATTTAAAGAAATAGGTTTAATGGATCGGGGAAATTGTATTGGTGAATAGATTTTCATTGAAATTAGCATAATTAAAATGGAATTGGATAACAGTTAATGGTAAAAGAATGGGTTTAAATATAATGTGGCTTATTTACTGGACTACTGTATTATGATGGCTATGAAGGAACTTAATTGAAAATTGGATTTGAATTGGGCCCGAAAAATAAATGTGGAATGGGCTTTAACAAAAATGAAATGTTTAAAGAACCAATTCATCTCCTCAAAATCAATTTGGATCTTCTAACTCGACTCGAACTTCTTGAAATTAATTCAGGAAAGAGCGAAACAATTAAAAAAAACCAAATTTATCTTTAAATATCAAATCTAACCTCAAAGTCAGATAAAACTTCAAAAGTTAATTTGAAGTTGAAATCAAAACGAGGTTAGAATTAATCGGAACAATTATTATGACATGATGACAAAACGATGACTGCATACGAATGGATTGGTGAGTCCAACTGACGTGGCCTGTACAACCGGTTAACAAGATACGTGGTAGACCCTGATGATCAAGGCATGATTAGGCAGGATCAAATGCCTCAAAACCAAACGATTTACCAAGCTAATGAAATTGTCCACCACTATTATCAGCCAAGGGATTAGGGTTTGATTGACTTGATCCAGTATGGACCCTCAAATTTGGGTTTTGCTACCTTATTGAACATAACTTAGGGAAATAACAACAAAAACCCAAATTTCCTCCTTCGGTAAGATCCCCATGTTTTAAGTCTGTGCATCATGCTTTAAAGTTATTAACACCAATGAAAGCTTCAACAAGCCCAGACAAAATTGGGGTATGACAATGAGAATCATCACATTGTGATTGATGAACCAGACGTGTATTTGAGAACAACCCTTATTTGTTTGTATCATCAGTTCGGAACTCATATAGAGTAGTAACAGAGAGGGTGAATGGTTATTTGGTGGATCTTGTGACCCATGACCATAGATGGATTCAAAAGTCGGAGAGAAAAGTCTTTGTTGTGTGAAAAATCATGGCATTGTGTTCATAGAGCATGAATTT